>NW_028270152.1:125746337-127070087 GCF_037043375.1 Chiloscyllium plagiosum | reverse complement strand
AACCCAGGTCTCTGGCGCTGTGAGGCAGCAGTGCTAACCACTGTGCCACCGTGCCGCCCTGCAGAGGTGGTAGAGCCAGATTCATTTAGGATGCGTCTGGATAGATGCATGAGAATGTGGGGAGTGCCAAGTGGTAGGTAAGACACGGCGGCAATAAAACTGGCACATTTGTTGCTAATAATCATGTTTGAAGATTATTTCTCATGAATTATATTTGAGGGTATAAGTGCCCTCCAAGGAAATCGGCGAGAGAAATAACTGGAGAAACAGCTGTGACTTGCTACCCTGCAGAGTGAGGAATCAAAGTCAGGTGATGTGGATTTTGATGTTCCACGAAATAGATTAGAAGTCCTTGAGGAATGCGATAAGTCAATAAGTTATCTGTCTCAGGAGGATAGACCTCATTGGAAAGATTTCTTACTGCAGTACAAGGACAGATGTCCTAATCAGATGGGGAGGACGAATGCCACTGTACATGAAATAACGAAGGGAAAATTGCTCCAATAAAACAACACATCCATATGCTCAATAATTCAAAGCTGGATAGGTCCAGGAAGAGGTGAAGGCAAGTGGAGTTCTTTGATAGTCTTGGTTATCAAATCGGACGGGACTCAATTATTCTGCGTGAAATATCGGAAGGTCAACATCGCTACAAAACCACACTCATATCTAATTTCTAGCATGGAGAAAGTCGAACGAGCCAGTTTCATTGCCAAGTTGGACTGAATGCGTGGTTACTGACGGGTATTTTATCAAAGATGTCAAAAGAAATTTCTGTGTTTGTAACACCAAATGGGCTATATCAATTTAAAGTGATGCTCTTTGGAATGCAGAATGCACCCGCCACATTACGAAGACCCACGCACAGTGTTGTGGGTGCGTTAGCAACCTGTGTCATCTATTTCTACGATGTAGTGATTACATGGTACAGCTGTGAGAGCTTTTTGAACGACTACGGGAAACAAAACTGGTGATGAACTAAAATAAAACAGAATTTGAGTAAGCAGAAGGGACGTTCTTAGGACATTGCGGTCACGGAGGATTGATCCCAGGGAACTGAAAGACGAAGGGCATTCAGCAATTTCCACAATCAATCTCGAAGAAAGAGATGCTTCGAATTTTCAGACTCAGCATATTCCATCGGAAGTTTATTCCAGATTTCCGCAGTATAGTGGAGCCTTTAACCGCTTTGCTGAAGAAGAACAGAACGTTTGGGTGGACAGAAAAATGCCAGGAGGCATTCGACCATTTTAAAATAATGTTAAGCATCAAAACAGTTTTAGCTACACCAAACCTTTCAGAACCTTTGAAAGTCGGCATCGATACTACTGACATAGGAGTTGGAGTTGTTCTCGTACAGGAAGAAGTGGAATGGTTGGAAAATTTTCGAAGAATATCAACATCCAACAGAGGACATACTACACGAACAAAAAAAAAGAAATTTTCTGCATGACATTGGCCTTACAACATTTTAATATGTATATCACGAACAATGTGTTGTAGACGGTTCTGTGCACGTATCACAATCCTCTTAGATTCATAGAACGCGTTGAAGGCAAGAATATGAGACTGTTTCGTTGGAGCTTACGTTGCAGACTTCTAATTTAAATTTCGTACACGTTGGTGTTCGTAATGCTTCAATTGCCGATGCGTTGTCGTGGGTTTAACTGATAATGTTTAGGAAACGTCTGTATTTACTTACTGCTATATGGTCTCTACGGTTATACGGGAAGAAGTTAAGATGAACGAAGATTGAATTTATCGGTTTGTTAGGGTAATGTGTTTCAAGAAAACCATAGAATAAAGCCATCGTTTAATTATGCTTGTTTTTTTTTTCTGAAGGCGGGAGATGTTATGAAGAGGTAAAGAGTACTGTAGCTTTAAGACAGTTTAACGCTAGCAGAACTACCTGACAGCACCAAGTGTTCTGAACTGATACTTAATCCAATTGAATCGAATTGGTGCAGAATGTGGATTATATTCATTACTCATTTTCTCTTTCCTGCATTTCAAGCTTCTGCTTCCAGACAAACTTTGGAAAACCAAATTGTCGTTACAAAGGCATCTTAACTTGCATGCATCTATCACATCTCTTAAACCCTCTCGACAACATAAACTTGTCGTTAAAATACTTGAATCCTCAAAACATTTGAAAATTCCCATCCTGAACAGAAGGTGATGGATTTTGGAAAGTCCTTTAACATGTGAACGTTTGGCACTCAAACGAAGAGATGTATTTGTTTCTTCTGAATGTCTCTCAACATATTTATTTTATCATCTCATTTTTCAACCAAGTGGAAGACATGAAAACTGAAGAGCTTCTCTGATTCCATTTCTGTGCTATCGTTTCAGCTACAAAGTCCATCAGGAAAGCATGCATTGAAGTACGATGTCATTTTTTTCAGCGGTGAACATCATTGAGAATTCATCAATAATTCGATACCTAACCTGCTTTGTTGTGGTTCATTGGTCAGTTCCTGGTGTGTTCCCTTCACAGTGGATGTAGATCCAAGATCATGCATAACTCTGCTCCCGATCTTTGCCATTGTCCAACCTGTTGTATCTTTAATAATGAGTATTTTAACTCTGTGAGTTAGTTTGTTGGTATTTCTTCCAGCCATGTTCCAAAGACGGTTTCACCACTGCAGGTCCCTCAGCTCTGTGCTGCTAATTTATTCCACTCGTATACGTGGCGTCTTTCACAAGCATCACTCGGACTCTCCTAAGCTCCTGTTTATTTTCGTTTTTCGTGCTCCCTCTTATACTCCCTTTACTACTCTTACCCCAACCGCCCCCCGCCCCTTTCTCTCTCCCTTTCAACCTGACAGTCTTTTGTAAGTCCAGATCATTCCTTGATGGATCATTGTAAAAGAGTTACGAAGAACATTAAACAATACAGCAAAGAATCAGGCCGAAGATGTTGTGCTGAACATGACACCAAATTTAACTAATTCCTTCTGCATGCCCTTGTTCTATTTCGCTCCATTCCTTGTATCACAATGCGCTTGTCTAAACCTCACTTAACAGCGCATATCGCGTCTGCCTCCACAACCACACCTGTCGGCATTCTCCAGAATCCTCACACTCTCTGTGTAAAAATAACTGCCCCTCATAACTCCATAATGTTCAGACTGAACAACCCTCCCTACATATTTCACTTTGACCGAATTCTGCAATCCTCCAGACATTCCAATCCTCCGTATCACTGTAACCTCCTCCTTTCACTCAGCCCGCCCAATCGCTGTCGCCTTCTGCAGTCTCTCCAAATCTCCCTATCGCTGTCATTTTCCCCAATCAATCCAAATCTCCCTATTTCTCTCACCTCCTCCAGTCACTGCAGCCCACAATGTTATTTCACCTCCTCCAGTCATTCCAAACCTCCCTCTTGCTGTCAACTCTTCAATTAATTCTAGCCCTAAATGATTTTCCCTCCTCCAGTCACTCCAAAAATTCCTATCTCTGTCACCTCCTCCAGTCACACCAAGTTTCCCTATTTCTGCACCCTCCTCCAGTCACTCCAGCCTTACCTGTCATTTTCACCTCCTCTCGTCACTCCAACCATTCCTAACCCGGTAACTTCCTCCATTCACTCCAAATTTCCCTATCGTTGCCACACCTCCAGTCACTCCAACCCTACCTGTCATTCTACCTCCTCCAGTGATGGCAACGTCATAAGTAATGGAGTGAAAGCGGAAGCAGGGTACTGATTTAGATGATCAGTCCTGATTGTATTACACTGAGGGATAGGCTCGTGAGACTGAATGATATACAACTGCACATCTAAAAAACACTGTCTGTTTGCATGACTTCGTTCAGTCACTACTACCTTCTCTATCTGTGTTAAACTCACACAGCTTGCTCACAATGGAAATTTCTCAGACCGCAGAATGTTACTTATCTCTCCACCAGTACTTAGTGCCCTTCAAATCTGTTTTATCCTCCAGCCCAAAACCCTCCTGAACTTTATGACTTCTTTTAGCTGCTGGAACCCTCCCCATCTCTGTCGCTCCTACAGCGTCCATATCTTTGTCTACCCACCTAATCCCTACAGCCCCTGCTTTTGTAGCCGTACCACACACACTGACAACTCTTCCCGAACTTTAACCTGAACTGTCACTGTTAACTTCTCCTACAAACCTCCCTGTTTGAATGATCCTTTTTGGTTTATCAGCCTTTCCTGTGTCTGTAACCTATACTAGCCTCCGGAGCACTCCTTACATCTTTAAACTATTTCGTTCCTCACGCCAGTCTCTGTGTCTGTTCCTACCTCCAACCCTTATGTCACTCCACATCTGTCAGGCCCAAAGCAGTCCCGACAGACTCTGTAGTCCACTCTCTTTCTAACCTCCTCAAGGTGGTGCAAGTCTTCCTACAATCTGTAAACCTCTGAGCTGCAATAACATTCCACAATCTTGGTTTGCTCCTCCACTCTCTACAACCCTGTCAGCTTCTCAACCACTCTCTCCCTGTGAAACTCTGTGACTTTCCCTCTGTGTTCCCTGTTTCTCACCAAAACATTTCTGTCTCTCTGTTAACTGATCCAATCCATCCACACCTCACGATCTCAGTAAACTCCTGCAAATCCTCCATCCTTCCATAGCTACCTCGACCAATTGCAGCTCGTGTTCCCCTCATTAAACCCGAAAGTATTGCAGTGGCTTGACGACGTGCTCCTGCCCGATAAGTTGATCATGCTGCTCCACGGATGCTGCGTGGTCTGCTGTGCTTTTCTACACATCTTGACACATTCAATATCGAGTAAAATAGTTCAGGAACATATCATCCTCCTTGTCTGTGCTACCTCTTCAGTTCCCCACAACTCCCCTATTTCTATAATCTCATCCAGCCCCAATAATGCTACCTAAGTGTGCTTCCAAATATGTACTCACTTCTGTCACTATAAGTCACTTAACTCTAACATCCACAAGATCCTAGTAACCCAAAGGTCCCTGTCCATTTTTTCCTTTTGATCACATATTCATGTTTCTATAACCATTTACTAGAAGCCTTTTATACATACCGAGCACGAACTCGAGTAACAATTTCCAACACCGACAAGCTATAATAACTTTCCTTTGCCTCTTCTGTTCCAGCTCTGCCGATAACTTCCAGTAACCTGCTTCAGCGCCTGCAATTTCCCCACATTTCCATATAAATTGCTCCATCCTCTACAGTGCTTATAATCACTGTAATACCTCTGTGTCCTCTTATTCTCATTCTATTTTCTGCTGCCTTACAGTTAGAAAAGCGACCCTATGAGGCAGCAATGCGGAATTGGATGTTCTAACTCACAGCTGAGGCTTGAGGGCGACCATAACCTGGGTGTCACAAAGGCAGAGAACTTCAAAGCGATCCGCAACAAGTCGGTGAATATAAATCGTCAGTGAAGCTCAAGACCCACTGCTACAAGGGAGTCAAAGTGTCCCTGTGAGGAGGCAGCCTGGATTGGGAGCTGGAGAAAAAGAACTCGTGCCTGGGAGAGTCAAAGACGGTGACATGTGAGGACGCAGAATGGAGTGGGATCTGAAGGATAACACGTGCCTGGGAATCACAGTGATGGTGACCCTGTCAGGGAGCAGAGTTCAGTGCGAGCTGGAGGATTACACGAACCTGGGAATAACAGAGACGGTGACAATGTGTGGGAGCAAAGTGGAGTGGGAGCTGGAAGATTATACGTACCTGGAATTCACAGAAACGATTATCCTGTAAATGACAAGAGAGGAGCAGGAGCTGAAAGATTACACTTGCCTGGGAGTCCCCGAGACGGAGAAGCTGCAGGTGGAGTGTGTGCTGGACGACTGCCTCTGAGTCACAGAGACTGTGACCCCGTGAGTAGCAGTGAGCAATTTGGAATGGGAGCTGGAGGTTAACACGTGCCTCGGAGTCTCAGAGACAGTAAGCTTGTGAGGGAGCAGAGTGGAGTGAAATCTGGAATATTAAACATCTCTGGAAGGCATAGAGACGATGACCCTGTGAGGGATCAGATTGGAGTAGGAGCTGGAGGATTACTCGAAACTGGGAGTCGCAGAGACGGTGACACTGTGAGGGAGCAGTGTGGAATGGAAGCTGGAGAATAACCCGTACATTACAGAAACAGGTGAGACAATTAGGGAGCAGATTGGAGCTGGGACTGGGGGATTACATGTACCAGGGAGTCACAGAGACGGTAAACCCGTGAGGGAGCAGAGTGGAGTGGGAGCTGGAAGTTAACACGAACTTGGGCTAAACAGAGAGAGTGATGCTGTGTGGTTCGAATCAGTGACTCACCGCTCCCAGCAGGCTCCTGGTCCAAGATCCCTTCGAGTTACTGCAGCTGCTGAAAAAACAGATATGGAGTGCTTCCAAGCTCGAGGTAACATTTAAAGCAGATAAAATATTTTCTCATTCGTTCTGACTTCTTATCAATCAACTGACATCGTGGTGATATTTTGGAGAATAAGCCGAAACATGGCGTTTCAGATAAGGCCAACCACACTCAATTCACCACGCACCTCATCAACACACCACCCACTCCACAGCTGTTACACGTCCCTCATCTCCAATGTTTAGTTCATGAGGATTTAAAGGGTCGGTGGTTATAAACAGAATCATAGGGATTCGATGGAAACCTGCACTATCTCGCAATGGTTACCAAATTGCATTCCGAAGTCCTTTTTCCCACGCCCTTGATTGTCATGTTATATATATATACACACACACACACATATATATGTATATAACGCACACACACACACACATATACAGATAGATAGATAGATAGATAGATAGATAGATAGATAGATAGATAGATAGATAGATAGATAGATAGATAGATAGATAGATAGATAGATAGATAGATAGATAGATAGATAGATAGATAGATAGGTAGGTAGGTAGGTAGATAGATAGATAGATAGATAGATAGATAGATAGATAGATAGATAGATAGATAGATAGATAGATAGATAGATAGATAGATGGATAGATAGATAGATAGATAGATAGATAGATAGATAGATAGATAGATAGATAGATAGATAGATAGATAGATAGATAGATAGATAGATAGATAGATAGATAGATAGATAGATAGATAGACAGATACATACATACATAGACACACACACACACATATATATACAGATAGATAGATAGATAGATAGATAGACAGACAGAAAGACAGACAGATAGATAGATAGACAGATACATACATACATAGACACACACACACACACACACACACACACACACACACACACACACACACACACACACACACACACAGTCTGCCTTCACCGCTCTTTGGGCAAGATTACTCCGAGGACTCAGCATGAAGAAAAATAAAATGGATCTCCTCATCACAATAAGAACTCGTGGACATTTGTCAGAAGAAACAAAGATTTTGTCGTACTTGTGAACACAGTGTTGGGCTCTATTCCGAGGAGTCAACTTTGAGGGGAAGAAGTGTTGCTGCAACTGAACCCTGTCCTACTGCAACTTCATCAGGGAGTTTCCGTTGTAACCTTCTGAATCCTTATCGAAGATAGAAGGTAACTACAGTGGATGCAGTCCCCAAACTTTTCACTCCAGCAGTCCTTGAAAAAAATATTTATACTCCGTCTAATTGTGGACGGTTTGGACCGATAACGCTTAGCATTTAAGTGCGTGAGAGTTGATGTTAATGAGATATAATACACCCAGAGACAACTTTACAGGGTGGACGTTGAAAGGATGTTTCATTATGTGTAGGTGAGTTAAGGACGTATAAGGAAACGTCTTACACATAAATCTGCGAAGACTGACTAATTTTAGATATTTTGTTGCTGTGAAAGGCAGCAGTTATGTTGGAAAACTTGGAGGAGTTGCAAGGTCAACATTTATTTGTTTCGAGTCATAAAAATGAAGTCATGAGGCGTGAAGCAGCATTCTTTAAAAATGCGGGAATTCCCAGTGAAGTTTGATGGAAGTATGCACTGTGTGTCGGCCTTCCTTTCTTCACGGAACAGGGAATGTTACTGAAGATTTCAGGATTGTGTTTGGCAGATCCTCAATGGACTCTAATTACAGACACATCTTGAAAACTCTTTCATTCACCGTTTTTTGAAAGAAGGAGTCATCCTTGTCTCTGTCATAAATTGGGGTCTTTTAATCTGAGGATATTTTCTCCGGTCACAGCATTGAGCTATTCTATTCTTATTCATGCATAATTTTCCATTAGCTAACATATAATCCAAGAATGTTCCACGTTGCATCCCATCACTGAGTTCGTGTGAAATCCTCATGATTTGCTTTCGTGATTCATTTTTGTTCAACTTGCAAACAAGGACTGACTACAATCGCTTCCATCACCCACGTCATTCTTTTAAAAGTAATATCAGCCCCAACATCGATCCGTCTGGCAATTCTCCAGTGAATGAGCGCCAACGTAGGCATGCTACCCTGATCATAGCTTTTTATCCATCGGACAATTAGCCTTATTCTACAGTGCAAATCGGACATCCAGCCAACCGAGCTCACTAAATCCCTGGAACCCTGTATAATAATGCACTGCCCTCTAAATCTATATTCAGGTCATGCTTATAAAAACTCAGATAAAAAAAAAACCTTCCTTATTACTTGCTATATCTGAACAAAAATGTTTCACGATTTTTGCATAAAACACAAGACCCGAACGCATTTTATTCATTCTCTGTGACCTCTCATTAATTCATGATAACTCCTCAGGAATAAATTCACACTTAAACATATAATCTTCTATTTCCCATACCTTGTTCCACTCAGCTGATACATGATTATCTTCTTCTATACTTCAGAGTTTGATAGAGATGGATTCTTCATTTGATTGTAATGCAGATGTGGATAGGTTCTTGTTGAGGAGGTGAATGATCTATTTCTGGAAGAAGAAAACAGCGGCATATATAACAGAAACAGAGGATTCATAATTTTTTCAATGAAAAGTACTCAATAACATAAGTTGATCATTCAACCTCTTATTTCAGTTTAACAGTTTATAGTAAGAAATACATTAATGTTTACTGTTACCTTGTTTTTTCATTTTTCAACTTGTTGAATGACGTAATGCTTCACTTTCTAACTCTATTACACCGACTGCTTTGCATCTAAGCTTTTTATAACAAGATACCCTTACCTAACCCGGTGCTTTGTCTTTTTACACTGCACCCTTTTTCACTGCAATCCTGTATTTCTGTACTTCAGGACAAATGGCAATAAAATCCAAATATAAATATAAATGCGAATGAATGTTAGATCTCCATGGCCAAATTGCCCAGTCGCTATGTGTGTTCTACCAAAATTCTTTCTAAATTACCTTCTTTTCATTAATGCAGGCTTCAAGCAACTCCTCGTGAGTTCAGTTTACAAAATGCGCTAGCAAACAATAAATCAGCACGGTCTGAACAGACAGACACATCCATTCTACTGGATAAGGGCAGTGGATCATGATCACACCAAATACCAGCTTTCTTAAGGCAACTAGGGACGAAAGCGGACTTCTGTCCCAGAAAGGTTTCTCACATTCCATGAACAAATTGATATAAAAAAATAAATTACTTAGTGCACTGATGCTACTGGAAGATTTTTGACAGCCCTTCACGAAGATATAAACGATATTTTCACCTCTCCCAGGCGTCATGAGATCCAACATTTTGAAATATTATTGGACATCATGTTGCAATAAGCCCACATCTGCCTTCGAATGTGAGGCGCATAGAAAGTCAATGAAGCAGTGACATTTGTGGGATTGGGCATCAATATCCCCACGGTTGTGTCAGACTCCAAGTTTGTTGAACAGCACGGCACACCTTCGAAAGCAAACCTTTTTCGGATGACAACTCTGTTACAATGGACTCCGGGATTATCGATAAATTTGAAAAGTGACATTGGAAACCTTAGAATACGGCGACCATCAAATTTCCAACTCCTCACTTTTAATAGAAAATTTGGCCCAGTTGCATTGTTTGCTCAATTTGTCAGTTAACGTTCAGATCTTCTTTGAAAATACGTCACAGCTCGACAACAATTCAGAAAACCATTCACAGCATCTCCCCAAAATTTCCCCCAGTGTAAAAAGGACAGCAACTGCTGCAGATGCACGGGATGCCCCCTTGGTAATTATGATAAACTTCACTTGCTCTTGCTCTCCCTTTTTTCTATTCGTCTTCTATTCGGAAGAAACATGGCCATTGCTCCTCTCAAACTCCAAAATGGACAGTTATTTTATCCAAAGAAGTGGTTAGCAGTGTAGCTCACATCATTTCCTTCCGATCCGCAACTCTAATGTCTCATGCCTGTGAAGCAAAACATCAAAGTTGAGGGGCAGGATACACAGAGAGAAATAAAAATCAATTTAGGCAGAGAATACGATGCATCCGGAAGGGAAAATGTTTTTTTTTGATAGAATGGAAATGTCAGAGGAAGGGTACTCGTGTATTTTAGTTTTGTTTCATAATAGCTTTTGCACAACACGAGCGGTGCAGCATGTTTTTGTCCATTCCGAATTCGACCAAATCAGTGGCTGGTTTCGCCAAACTGTAGGACAAGTAACAGTTAAACTTGATATTTGTGCGGACCTGTACTCAGATATTGGACAGAGTAAGCAAGGCAGGCCTTTTCTGAAGGGAATTTAAAAACTGCATTGTGATGTAGATGCTGCAAACGAATAGAGACTGTTCATATCTGTATATACACGCACTCACACACTAACACACAGATGCATACATATATGTATGCAATCGTGTGTGAGAGTATGTGCGCGTGTGTCTCCGTGAGTATGTTTACATATAATATGTATAAATGTTTAGCTAGCAGCGACGTGGTGATTTGGAGTCCATTTATTTTGCACTTGCTTTGGGATCTGGATTACTCAGAAAGCTACACTATCACAATCCGCTGCTAACGCTACCTGATGATTTGAAACTTCCAGTCGATTTACTCACAAGTGCAAGTATCGTGAGAGAAGAATTGGAACATTAGTGTCGAGACCTGATAGTGAAACGAATTGGGCAGTCTACTATATGACGATAGAAATCAAATAAGTTCAGAGCAATAACACTTATCACGTTTGAACAGTCTGGTTTCTCTTCAGATAATCCATTATCTGAAGAGAAACCAGACTGTTCAAAAGTGATAAGTGTTATTGCTCTGAACTTATTTGATTTCTATCGTCATATACTTGTTTGACAAAGAATGTGGTTTGCAAGGCGGAATGATGGCAATTGTTCCCATGTTGACAAAGTTTTAATAACTAAATAATTAACGTTGTGCAATTGTTTATTGAATTAATAGTCAGAAGGAGTAACTTACCAGGTAGACCAACAATTGCAAGGATAGCAACCAGCTTGCATCACTCAAAGTATAAGCCTTATCCGCATTGCTAAGAATGGCCAAACTTAAAAAGTATCATAAAGTCCCAAAAACAAACTTCGATCCATTGCTTTAATATTTCAGTCTGTTGCTGTCAGATTCTGGTCTGCCTGCCCCTCACCGTGCAGCTGAAGATTCCTTATTGTGTCGAACATAATGCTCCCTTTGTTACTTTGGGAAAACACACACGTAGGCATCCCTTTTAATAGAAGATGGAATCCGGCTATTAAGAAAATTAGGATTCATGCAGACTGACTTTAACTCCCGTCAATGCACGATCAGTTACAGTTCACCGTTTTCCATCGAAATCCTTTCTATTGTGGCAATGCTGCTACTTTATTTAGGAAAAGTTGTTGTTGGGTTTTTTCCACTGTGGTCGTAAAGGCTGAGGATCCGATACGTATGGAACATTCTAGATGGAAAAGCCTTCAAATGATGTTTTGTTTTCGAAAATACTTGTCCAAAGAATGAGGCTGGCCACTTATCCCACTTCAAGCGTTGTTTTGATTAGATTTTATTTGCACCTGCTGATCAAGTTTTAGATATAAACCCAGAGAAGGTGCTGCGAACATTTCTCTGATATCACTCCAGTAAGAATTCGTATTTTATTTTATCTTTCATTGCAAAAGTTGCGCTTATGGAAAGTTGCAATTAATTCCAACAGTATGATTAAGTTGTCACAGATTCGTTTCGGTTTTCAGACAAGTTAAGTTATTCTAAATGCAATTCTCTTTGGTTCATGTTTCGTTCAGTAAATTCATTCCGTGTTAATTAAATCTGAGTGGTTGGGCCAACTGCATCACTCCTGGAATATCCACTATACATCTGCTTAAAACAGTTAGCAAGGTTAGGGTCTAGGCTACCTTCTTCACATATTATAACCGGAGCTGGCTTGGTCTGTAACACTATCACGTGTTAATAATTTTTAGTCAGTCTTGCTGCTACTTATTCGCATTAATTATGGAAGTAATGATGGGAGGAGCAGAGGGAATGTCGGTAATCAGTCCATCCTTCTTCAATATTAAGATCTTCCATTGGTCTGGTGAGTTGGAAATATCGATCTTTATGTCGAAAAGGAGGATAAGTAAACAGTACAATCAAGTCCACTAACTTTTATATTTGTCAAACATTTCGGAAATATTTGGATTCCAAAATGTCGGGAAATAAGTCGATGTTTTGAAAATATGTATTTTTGAAGGACGAAAAGTCTAAATATGCGAAACAAAAGTTATGCCAAATTCCCAAAGCGAATTGGTTTAGTTTCAGATCAAAATATGTTCATGTGCATTTACTGTCCTGGTCAGAAAACTGCTAATCCAATTGATTGCACGGAATAGATAATCTGGACATGACATCGACTGCAAAATTGAAAATTAGAGGGCGTATGGGAAGATAGTGACTGTGATGATATTCCGGAGACATCAGTTTTTACCTCAGGCGCATACCCTTCGAGTGGTGGAATGGTTCAGTGCTGGTTCACAGAGACTGGTCACGGGTTAAGACCAGAATTTGTACGACTGAATTGTTTGGAGCATATTTTCGTTCTCCCGATGTGTGTCTGTGTTTTCTCCGTGTGCTCCGGTTTTCTCCAAAAACGCAGTGCCTACGTGGTCTGGCCATGATAAATTGCCCACAGTATCCAGAAGCATGTAGGTTAGCCAACGGAAGTGTAGGGTTACGAGGACAGGTTGGAGGTGAGTCTGATTGCAATGGTCATCAGAGAGTCGGTGTGAAATTGCTGATCTAAATGTCCTGTTTCCACACTGTAGCGAAGCTATGGTGCATGCAACGTAGAATGCAGAATATCTCTAGTGTAAGGATTGTGTGCAGACAATATCAATGGAATGGGTCAGTTGTACAAGGGACAAGGAGCACACTCACTTAGTGTGCTTTCTTTATTATTAGAAATGTAATGATATACGATTGTCAAAATGCAGTTAGCGTAGAGAGTTTATAGAAATGTAGATTACAAAATGACAGAAGTGATGTTCAAACTTCATAAATAGTTATTTGGTCCTCATCTATGATATTACGGCAACATCTCTCAGTGATCGTTCTCACTGGATTATTTGCTCCAGTCGCGCATTCAGTTCACTGTGTGCTACGATCTCCTGTTTCTGTTCTCCAGGCCGATTTACATTTTCGACCAGGAACAAATCCATAGACCAAAGTGTTGGCATTCAGTTGTTTACAAATTTTATGCATGACACTTTTTTATCGCAAGAAATATTTTTCTCACAGCGAGTGTGCAATATGTTTAATCCATTACTTAAGAGTCTGGTGGAGGGAAGTGATATCGATGTTGTCAAGAGAAAGTTGGATTATCATCGGAGAAGAAAAAATGTGTATATGGAAGGAACCCAGGAGATTTGTATTGTGTATTGATCAGTTGGAGAGCTTGTGCACACTCCACAGACTTAACAACAGTCATGTAAGTTACAATAATTATTAGAAAGAACGGCCACCTGAAGAGACAGGCTTGCATGATGCAGGGTGCACCATGTTCAACTATTAATGATCGTTTCCACGGAAGACAAGTCCTCATGATCTGGTACCATACATCACGGAATGCTGAAGAAGGTAAGTGTGGAAATTGTTGAAGCCTTGCCCGAAAAGTTTGTTTCCTGTTAAGTCACAGGGTATGTGCAAGAAGCTTGGAGACTAAGAACAACGTTTCTTTTTTCACATTTTCGACAAGAATAATTCGTGAATACAGGCCAGAGAGCTTTACGATAATACCAGGGAATTTATTGAAGACGTGACTTAGAAATAGGATATTTAGAAAAGAAAAATGAACCAATGCACAATACTCACACAACACCAGGTTATCGTCCAAATGGTTCAATTGGAAGCAGTAGCTTTCGGAGAGATTTCAATATTTTACATGCAAGACTTAACAACAATCTAGACTTGTTCCACATATCACCTCTATTGCATGGCACTGCAATTTTTTGTGATAAAATGTTGTGTCTAATGATCTACTCCGAAAATTATCTGATGAAGAAGCAGCGCTCTGGAAACTAGTGCTTCCAAATTAACCTGTTGGACTATAACCTGACGTTGTGTGATATATAACTTTGTTCACCCAAGTCCAACACCAGCACCTGCACATTATTATTAGTAAAAGCCAGTTTGTCTATGTGCAGAGAAGGTCGCATCTCACAAACTGGATTTTTTTGATGAAATTACAAAGATGGTTAATGAGCACAGAGCAAGGTCTGTTGCTTCTGTGAACCTTTTTGAAAACGTTTGACAAAGCTCTTCAAGTCAGGCAGTTATTTCCATTAGTATAAAGATTGTGGTAGCTGAGGACTGTTATGAGGATTGCCAAGAAGACAGAATCGCGTAAATGGGCTTGAGACCTGTGCAGAGAAAAGTTATTTGGTGATGACGTAAGTCTGATATCTAATTCAGGAGAAAAGTATCGGAAACTTGCATTTACCATGGCATCAACAGACAAAGGGATGCTCGCTTAGAGGTCCCCAGTTTCCTGGAAGTGTTAGCAAAAATAGTTACGGTCGTCAAGAATACATATATCATACATGTCTTCGTTATTTGGGAATCGGGTATAATATTTAGCAAGATATATTGCCGATTTATGGAACTTAATATCGGCCCATTTTGGAATATTGTGTATAATTCTCTTTGTCACACGACCAGTGGGGCGTGGAGTCTTTGGAGAGGCTACACGGCTGGATAACGGGATGTTGCCCGTTTTTCAATGTATGAGGTATGAGGATAGATTTGATAATTAAACTTGATTGCATTCAGTTAAAAGTTGGATGATGACGGGCAATCCGATAAAAGCTTTGAACATTAGACGCAGATTGGATTAATGGATAGTTCGAGTCTTATTTTTATCCCAAGTTTGAAATATCAATTACGTGGGAACATAGCGTTAAGATGCAAGCACTTAAGACGAAAGTAGCTGAGAGAGATTAGTCTCGACTTTGTACGCAATGAGTGCTAAGTGCCTAGAATACACATCTGGACGATCGTGAAGGAGGAAACAATTGCTACATTTAACCAGTATCTTGCCAGATTTCTGAACAGTCTGGCAAAGGAGGGATACGGAGCACATAGAGGCAAACGACATTTAGTCTAGAAAGGCAATATCTGTTGGGGTAATCTTGGCAATTCCTGTTCCGATGCTGTACCGTTCTTTGCTCTTTAACTCTAAAATTACAATGTTCAAGAAGCTCAACGGGTAAACACCTTGTTTTCCGTTGAGACAATTCATACCGTCTTGGACTCAGTTTTCAGCTGATTAACCTCACAACAAAATTTCTGTTGATGAGTATCCACACAGCTATATTCATTTGTACATTCTTTGTATTACTAGAAGTAGAGAAGACAGATTTTCTCATTTTTACATCTCATATTTAAGGGTATTTTATATTTCTAAATGCCCATTCTGACTATTTTCACTCCCTTTGTCTTATGATTTGGGCACACCCGTCATATTCTGTCCTGTTGTATTTGTCCCCCTGAGAACTTCTTCCCCGTACATAAACATCCATATGCAACTATGCATGTTTGTTTATTTTAAAATACACTGTTTCCTTTCCATTGAGTAATTATGACGAACCATATATGTCTCTACAATTTACTTGGTTTCTCTCTGCGTAGCTGTTGTCAGACATGCGAAGTTTCTCGAGGATTTTGTCTTATGTAATACTTAGCGTTGGTAGTGTTACGACACAGGGTAAACCCATTTGCAAATTTAAACCAGACACGCAGGAATGCTCGCATCATGCCGTGATCTCTTCAGTTTCGAGTGGCAAAGAGTTAACCCAAATATCAATATTTAAAGAAGAAAAAAATGACAATTTTATTCTTTAAGCTCAAAAGAGAACACCAAACAACAACTTGTTACAACCCCTTCCTCTGATTACAATTTTTACCTTACAATCTACAATACTGGTATGATAAAATCCTCCTTAAATTTATGACAAATCGATTTTCGAAACCATTTGTCGTCTTTGGTTTCGAACGTCCTTTGTACGTTTCTGTATGTCGTCTTCGGTCTTCTACTGCAAAACGTTCGTGCAGCCAGGTACATTTCAGAGAGCTATTCTGCTGGTAGTCTGTTGGTGATTGGCTGTTCTTTGCTGTTCTTTCCTTCTAAATTTTCGTGGCAAATTTGCAAATCATCTTAAAATCCCAAAAACTCTTTCCAAATTTTAGGATTCATTTCTCTCACTATTATTTTTCCCTACCACAAGTCACCAAAAGTAAACAAATTTTCTTACCTAATTTCATTTCCGTATCTAGGGCACTAACCTGCAAGATTTTAAATTTACTGGGTTTTCTCGCACGCCACAGATACTCAATCTGTCCAAATCACACACCGAATCTATCTAGACCTATCCAAATCAGGAATCCAAGAACCAAACTGTTCAAATACCGGCGATGAGCCCCGAAGACATTGGACTGGCTCTTTGGTTTGATGTAATCGAAAAGAGTAAAATTCAAATGCAAATGGATTATGGTATATGGGGCATAACTGAAATTAATTGTCCGAATTTTAATTACCGTATACCACCAAAATGTGGCTCCAAGCAATTGCTTTAAAATCAAATGTTACATTTTTAAGTCTTTCAGTACACTCTGTGCCCGCCAGACGTTTCAGCTCCCTGAAAGGTACAGTACATCTTGACAACTCCCCGTTCCATTACAAATAAATCAACATGAAGAAAATATGGCTTCATTTTTTTCCTATGACATACATAGAACTTTAATCTAAGTTCATCTTAACTTGTGTGTGTGTATTTGCGCGCGTGTATATGTCTCTGCGTGCACAAACATTGGATAGAAACTAATCTCATCTAAATTTTATCAGTTAAATCTGCGAAAGCTCATCTGCAATAATATTCTTACAACTCGCAACATTTATGTTTGTAAATTAAAAGTGTGTAACATAAGACTCAAAAGAAATATGTTCATAATCATGTTTTGAAAGCATTCTAAGAATGTCAGGGTTTTGTAATCTATGAACAGAATTGTTTCTGACACGTTGTTTGTGATGTGCGCATTACAATGTGTTATGGTCATGTAGACTCAATAATTCTTTTTCGGTCATGGAGTTTTTTTCTGCGAGATGCTGAGTTTCTATGAGAAGAAACCAACAGGCAGTTCAATCTATTATCATCTTCCACTAGCAATACAGCGAAAACTCCAATGTCAATAACAACTTTGAAGGATTTGAAAAGTTTATTGTAATTGAAATTGACATGATGGTTAATATTGCATTTAAATAAGCAAATGCATTGTTTTTTTCGCGGAAATTTTCTGTTCTTCTTCATCAAATCTGTTAATGGTACCTCTCCATTGCTGATCTTCAGATCAAACTTCCATGACCGATGTTATGTCTCAAGAACGTCACCACTCCTTTCGCCAAGTCAGTTTTGTGGAAGTTTATTACTGGTTTTGCTATTCTTCGTCGTTCAAAGAGCTCTCCCACTGTACCATGCGATTTTTAAAGACTTACCAAATATTACAACATCATCCAATTAAATTGCACTTTTTTAACCCAGCCATATCTCTGTTCATGAGTCTTTCGAATATGGTGGGTCCATTCTTCCTTCCAAATCGCATGACTTGGCATTAAAATAGCCGCTGAAAATGTGTTGCTGGAAAAGCGCAGCAGGTCAGGCAGCATCCAAGGATCAGGAGAATCTACGTTTCGGGCATAAGCCCTTCCTGAATCTCCAGCATCTGCAGTCCTCACTTTCTCCTCCATTAAATTAGCCAACATTTATTTCAAACTCTCTGATGAAGGTACCTGCGAATAACCACGCAGGAGTTCTAACTTGGTGATGTTAATAGCTTATACAGCTTTTTCTATGCAGTTCTCCAATCTTGGTGTCGGATATATATCCAATTCTGTTCCAGCGTTGACCTTCTAATAATCGACGCAAAATCATTGAGTCCCGATCGGTTTCCACTCCACTCTCTCTGGCTTGATTCAATCCCCGTTGAGAATGGTCTCCACCTCACTCACGACGTGTCTGCCTTTGAAGGGGAAATCGGATTCGCATGTTATTTTATTGGGGGAGCAAACCCTACGTCTACATCATGAGCAATAGCATTAGTGTTTCCCATTTGATTCTGACATCTGTTCTCACACTGAAGTAACAAAACGTTCTTGTGCATTCTTTGCTTCTGCGACAGATAGTTTACTAATCTACCCCACACGTCAAGGGCTTTTTTTCAACTTATTTTGAGCCCCATCAAAATCCACACTTTCTGAATTTGATTCCTCACTCTGCGGGGCAGTAACTAAAACGTGTTTCTCCAGTTCTTTCTCTCACATATAATACGGTTTCAACACGTGCTCGTGACATACCCAACACTTTTGTTTTTTGTAATCTGGCATCTTAACTAGATAGTTCACCTGTATCATTTATTTTTCTCATTTTGATAGCGACCAAGAAACCATGCTTTGAAGGCATCTGCTAACACTTGTAAAAGCCAGTAAAACGTCATCCCCTTGGGTAAACGCTCGATTCTCAGATCTTTCATCTGCGACCTGTTTCATTGTGCGTTGCGCCCCCGCTCGGTCCTGTTTTGCGAACTTACATACTCGATATAATCGTTCCCTCAACTCCAAGACATAATCTAAGTGTGAGATCTCTGAATTTGCAACTGTCAATTTATATTTAATTAATTAGTAAGGTCCTCTCACTGCATGTCCGAATGTTAACTCGAAGGTTGCAAAGTGTGTCGATTCGTTTGGCGCATCTGCAATGGCAAACAATACGGATGGGATACCATTATCCCAATTATTCGGGTAATCCTGACAGTATGCTCTCAACATGGTCGTGAATGCCTGATAACACATTTCTAAACATCACTCAGGATGATACGCACTTGATTTAAAGTGCTGTATATCTGAGCTATGCCGACTTAAACAGCCTAGCAGTAAAATGTGCTCCTTCATTCGACTGACTCTCGCTGCATAGCCCATACGGTGAGAAGACAGCTATTAACTTCACCACCAACCTTTTTGTCTTGAAACTCCGTAATGGAATTGCCTCTGAAAATGCGGGAGCCCCAATCATTATGGATCGCAAGTACTGGTTCCCATTTTTGGTTCTCGGTTGTGGACCTACACAATCAATAAAACGCGAGTGAAATGTTCTTCAAATGCTGGAATTTGAACAAAGGTGCTGGACTCAGTAAAACCTCGGGTTTGCTAACCATTTTGGCGTGTATGGCAGGTACGGCAAAAGGTAATCCCATCCTTGTGCATTCTAGCCCAACGAATACGTTTTTGTGCCTGAGTCGAATTCTTTCAAACCACTATGTGGCCTCCTACAGTTTGGTCGAGTGCTACACATAACACCCCCTATCCATGTTACCGGCAACCCAATCTGGTGCATGTCAGCCCATCTCTCCTCTGCACTATCCTGCCATTGTCTCTGTTTCTGTTTAAAAAAATATATTTTCGATAATTACCCTCAGGAGTGTATTCGGCCTCCTTTTCAGAATATGCGTCCAATATACATCTTTTATCGTTTTGTCTTCCTGTTGCAAGGATTTTACTCGTTTAGGACCTGAAAACCTCTGTCTGACCCGCTACCTGTTCAGGTTTGTCCCACAGCATTGCGTCAAATCGTTCATCTATATTCTTAATTTTTGCTTGCGCTGTGACTTCTGATAGTGGGATCTGGTTCGTACACAGTCTGTGAAAATATCAGCATATTTCTGCTTTAACTCTTCATATTCTTGGTTTCCCTTGGGCTTCTTCACAAAAAGGGGAATCACTCACACCTTGAAATTTGCTAATTCATTACCAACAGAGAACTGAATTCCTGGAACTAAGACTCTGTCAATCAGTCACACTGTAAATTCCTCAGTCTTCGGTTGTCAGTCCAACCAAATCTTACATAGGGAACGCTAAATTTCCGTGCATGTAGCCCAGAATTTATCACACTCTCAGGTAAGCACATCATAAGCAACAAACCGTTACACGCCCCCACCCCTACCACCCTCCCCCACCCCCAGCCCCGCTCCACTCCAGGAACGCCTCTAAACACTGACACGTTCCTCCGGTGTATTAATTAATTCCTGAAGGTATGTATAAACATATGCACAAACACGATAAATCAGTTTTTATCAAGATGCCACTCAAATGAAAGTTAAGGCACCACTACAATATGAGTGAAATTACCAATCAGAAAGTTCACTCATCCCTTTCGATCAGCGACCAGTTAGATCACGTATCTCTCAAAATTATAACTTCTTGTCATTTTCTCCCAGTTCGTTCAGCATAAACGTTACACACACAGTCTAATTTTTTCGAGATCAGGTACTAACTCAATTCCCAGCCACTGCCTGGGCTATGCAACGTCCTGCTGCCCCTCGGCTTTTATTGGGTTTCCTTTACGAACTTCATTAATGACACTGGCTTGCCTTCTTTTGGTGCATCTTTTCCCACAGTGCCTCTCTTTAACGACCAGCACTGTGACTTTTTGTGTCCGAATTTACCACAGTGTAATCAAGTCAGGCCTTTCATCTCCTTCGCCCCCTCATGGACTTTTTCTTTAACCTGTGGTAAACTCTTACCAGTGTTCGCTACTCATGGCTTTATAGTGGAGGATCTCCTCCTGTTCCACCTTCCATCCCTCCCACGACAAGATTCTGCCTGGAATCTCGTCGTATACACCAAAATGCATTCATCACTTCCTATAAGTTTGCTCCACCAGGTGAATTCTTACCATCTCTGGAAGTGAGTTTTTAAACTCCACCATCAGAATAGTCTTTCCTGTCGCCTGATATGGCCAATCTATCTTCAAGGCACGCGTTGATCCATCAAAATGGCGATGTTTAATTGTTTCGAACTCAACATAAGTCTGATCTGGTTCCTTCGTTATGTTTCTCAACCGCTATCGTGCACTTCTGGTACCAATTCATAAGCACTTCAAATAGTCTGTTTGACCTCTTTATAATCCTTTGACCTCTCATCTGACAGCTCGCAAATATCTCCCAAGCTCTGCCTACCAGTGCAGTCTGTAATAGCATTACCCACATATCCTCTAATCATTTGAACTCCCTCGCCATTAGTTTTTTTTTTAAATAAATAAGAAATTCAACATTTTTCTCATCAAAAATGTGGCAGAGGTTCGACATAGTTGTATACATAACTACTTTCTATTTTAAGTCCTCCCTGTTAATTTGACTTTGCTGACTAAGTGTCAAACTCTCATGTTCAAACTCTCTCTCTCTCTCTTTCTCGCTGTCTCTCTTTTTCTCTCGCTTTCTACTTTCTCTTTATCTCTCCCTTCCTTCTATCTCTTTGCTCAGGCTAGCACCGTCTTTCTCTCTCTTTCCCTCTCTCTTTCTCTTTCTCTCTTTCTGACTCTCTATCTACTCTCTATCTTCCCATTTCTTCTTTTTCTCTTCCTTTATTTATCTTCTAATTTAATTTCCCTCAGGTGTATTGCACTTTCCTCGTTCTCTGACACACAGGTTTTTGAATAACTCCCTGACACTTCCTGCTTTTCTTTTCTCCTTGGTTAAACCCAAATCTAACTTAGTTGCTAATTCTAAAACTGTGGCTTGT
This sequence comes from Chiloscyllium plagiosum, assembly GCF_037043375.1. Taxonomy (NCBI): domain Eukaryota; kingdom Metazoa; phylum Chordata; class Chondrichthyes; order Orectolobiformes; family Hemiscylliidae; genus Chiloscyllium; species Chiloscyllium plagiosum. The sequence continues at coordinate 127,048,159 of NW_028270152.1, read as the reverse complement.
TCTTTCCTTCTAAACATTCCCAGCAAATTTGAGAATCATATGTGGATCTCAGATGGTAATCAGCAATTTTAAGGGCTACTTCTCGCACTTCTAATTTAATCAACCACAAGTCACCAAAATTAAACAAATCGTCTCACCGATGTTTTATTTTAAGATCTAGGACATTAACCTGTAAGTGTTTAAATCTATTGGGCTTTTTTCAAAACCCAAATCTATTCAAACCTGTCCACATGTCTGTCAAAACCTGTTCAGAGCATGAATCCAAGAGCCAAAATCTACAAATTCGCCCCAAACTGTTATGACACGGCGTAAACCCCTCTGCTGATTTACACACACTACACAGGAATGGTTCATCCCGTGCTGTAATCTGTTCAAAATCGAAAGGCAACGTATTATCCTCTAAATCACTATTTCAAGCAAAATTGAACAAGGTTAGTTGTTTTAAGTCATTAGGTAGTATTAACTAACAAGGCCTTCGTCTTAAACTTATCTTTTAACTCCCCGTGTACAATACGAGTCCGATTATTTTAAAAATCTGATTACGACTTGCTGAAAAATAATTAGGTTGAATAACCAGTCAGTGTGGCGAGTGTCATCAGTCGATTTTAATCTGCACCTTGTTAATCCCGGTCGGGTTCCATGTTTTTCTGTGCGAAATCCTTCTCCAGACAGATACCTCTCAGAGACCTCTTACTCGCAGCCGATATTTCATCGTCTTTTGGCAATTATCCATGTCACGCTGACCATCTGTTCAAAATATCTGTTTACACTCCAAGTACCAGATCATTACTTATGTTTTAATATTATCAGAATACTCAATTGCAAAGTGATTGAAGTTTGGTGTCTTGGGGTATAATGTAAACTGATTGGACGAAACTGAATTTGTGTTTGTCTCAACATAATCCAGCTCCTCAAGCCGTTTCGAAGAAATGTTACAATGTTACCTTCCGCCGGACTTTTTGTGGTTCTTTCAGTCCTTGCTAGCTTTTCAACTCCCTTAAAGGAACAGTACGCATTCACCTTCATAACACAAGTCGGAAGTGATTTTGACGTCCTGTATATCTGTCTGACAGTGTAAACAATTCATCTCATGCATTCTGTGAATGATGATGTTATTTTCAAAATATTTCGGTTACATATGACGTTTGAATTAACTTCCAGCTGACATCAAATGAAAACAAACAACCTTGCAAACTAGAAATTTGACACACATGCAAGGAGTGCTCGGTAAAATCAGCAACTGTGACTGTATCCATGCTTCAGATCTTTTCTTGACAAGGTACCAAGGAATATCTTTTGATCCTGAAACCTTTAAACGTTTGGCAGCACTAAGAACAGGCTGGAAACGTAACGATGACCACGGCTCTAAATCGCAGTCTGAAGCAATTACTATTTACTCAGTCCAAACTATGTGTATTCAATAACATGGAAAAGTAATGTGCAGTGTTCTATTCACAATATCCTGTCCACAGAAAAAGCCGTCCAAATCTGAACTGACTGATCACTGTGCAATACATCCTCTGTCAGGTCGAAGGATAGTGATAATAAATGTTATATTAATTGCAATTCAGTTATAATTAGTAAATGTGATGGATCGTACCAGATTATGCAAACAAGGGAGACTCATAATTTTATTGCAGTATTCCGATTATATTCATTTAACATTATCCAAGGCCCTGATTTTCAATACATTTAGTGAGGCTTGGATTCTAGACTGAGGGGGATTTCAATTATATGAACCAATTGCCAAACCTGATTTTTTTTATCCTCCCAGATGCCAAGAACATGCCCCACAATGATGCTTCAAGAATTTCTTGCTATTGTTCATTTCACATTCAATTTCAACGCTGTGTTCTTCACCAAGTCTCGACCTTGCATCGTGAAGAAAATGCGTGTTAATTTATCCTTTTGACATCTTGCCAGGCCATCTGAGATCATTAATGATTTCCGATCCGATGATAAGAGCTACCACGTTCTCTAATAACGCTCTACGTTCCATTGTAAACGGTGTGGAAGTGAGGACAATTGAATTCTAGATTATATATTTCCCTGGAAGATTTTCTTCAGCATTTAATTTCAGTTGTGTGTTTATAACTGTGCAGCCTGTGACAATGATTTACCTGAATTTAAGGCTATATCAACAGCTGAACAATGCATGTTCTTTCACAACCTTGCAGTCGTGACGTTTTCTGCTCACTGAGGAAGTTATTTTAATGCCCCATTCAGCCAACTGCATTTGTAACCGTTCTTGCAAACTGTAAACTACATGCAATAACACTCATTGTTGTCTGCATTGTAACTGCACTGGCAAAAGCGCCCGTGTGTTCCCTGTTCAATTAAAATTGTCAGATAGGACGGAAAATAAATTAAACTCAGGAGGTGACATGGGCCCTCTGCTTGAGTTATAATATAGAGCACTGAAAACAATGAAACATTTAAAGCATGTTTAAGTCTGTTATATAGGAGCAGACTTAGGGTATTCAATACATTAAAGGAATATTAAGGAAATGTAAGGTACAGACATCCTGAGGGAAATCTTGGTTCCACAGTATCATGAGGAAAGTGGAAGATTCAGGTTGTTGGAACAAGGCTGTTGGGTATTTATACAACAATTAGCAATTAGAGTTTGGGAGAACTTTATCTTAGGAGTCATCGTTTGTTCGGTCAAGAAAAGTTTGGGCTCTGAAGAAGTCGTCGTGGTTTGACTTTACTTGATGTATAAAAAGTATAACCACAGTGGGGAACTCACTGGTGACCTCAAAGCTATGGGTTGCTCCTCCCAGTCAAGAAATTCGGAGGAGAAATCCGCGAGTATTTATGGCGCTTGGCACGCAGCATGTGAGCAGTAAATGTCTCCAGTGCACTCTTCTGGACGTATGGGCATTTGGAACGGGGGCGCAGGACGTTTGTGAGCCTGAGGGAGTTTTGGGTAAAGTGGATGGAGAGGAGAAGCGTGTCAAGAGTGCGTGGTGCTGGAAAAGCGCAGCAGGTCATGCAGCAATCGAGGAGCAGGACAAGTTTTGGGCAGGAGCCCTTCATCAGGAATGAGGCTGGGAGCCTCGGGTGTAGACAGATAAAATCGGGATGGGGGGAAGGGGTAATGCAGCTGAGAGTGCAATAGCTGGATGGAAGTGGGGTTGATGGTGATAGGTCAGATAGGACGGTGTAGCAGATAGGTGGGAATGAAGATTGACAGGAGAGATATGACTTATGGACGGTTCTGAGCTGTAAGATCGGAACTGGGGTAAAATGGGTGATGGGAAATGAGAACAATGGTGTAGTCCACATCAATGCCCTGGCGTTGAAGGTTCCTGAGACTGAAGATGAGGCGCTGTTCCTTCAGGGGTGGAGCCGTGAGGGAGTGGCAATAGAGGTGTCCCAGGGCCGGTAAGTGGGAAGGAGAGTTGAAATGTTTGACTAGGGGGCGGTGCAGTTGATTGGTGCGGATGTCCCGGCGAAGATCTCTGAAGCACTCTGCCAGAAGGCGTCCAGTCTCCCCAGTGCAGAGGAGACCGCATTGTGAGCAACGGATACAGTAAAGCTCTGGTGTGGAAGCTCTGGTGAAACGTTGATGGGTATGGAAGGCTTCTTTGGGTCTTGGGCGGAGGTGAGGGGGTAGGGGTGGGCGCAGGATTTACAATTCTTACGGTGGTAGGGGAAGGTGCCAGGAGGGGAGGGCGGTTTTTTTTACAAAGCGTGAACCTAACATGGTGGTCGTGGAGGAAACGGTCTTTGCGGAAAGCAGATAGTGGAGTGGAGGGAAATACATCACTGGTGATGGGCTCCATTTGTAGATGGCAGAAATGTCGGCGGATGTTGCAATTTATGCAGAGGTTGGAGAGGGGTCGCAGTAAAACAATGGTGTAGGATTGCACGGGCAGGAAGGGGAGTGCAATAGGGAGATGACGAGACAGGAATACTGCCAGATTCTGGCCATTGACTATCAAAAGAGATACTGCTTTAGATTCTGTTCCATTGCCAATAGGCTGTCGAGGGAAGGAGGAGCAGCAACGGTCAATCAAGATCGATGATCATGTTAGTTTCTGCTGGACGGGGGAAAGGGAAGAGGTGTCGAAAGACATGATGCAAATATACGGAAGTCCTGAGGTTATAAAGCCCCTACTGTTTGGGTCAGGGAGAAGGTGAACAGCCAATACTCAATATTCACACTAAGAAAGTGTGTATAACATCAGGGACTTGGCCCTCAAAGCAGACGGTTTGGTCTCAGGCAGCAAGCACAGCAGTTACATCCCAAAAGCAGTGATATCAGGATGACTCAGGATTATTACTTCTCATTGCCCATCCAAAGCATTCTCCTAAATGTATTCAAGTGAACGTGCCTTCCCAACATTTCCAGACACAACATTCCACCATGTAACTACTGGCTGGATGAGAAAGTTATTCTCTCAACAACATCCGTTGAAAATAATTATAAAACTGAGCCATCTCACTCATTGGCCTTGTAAAGAAAGGTAGACAAGGTTTTAATGGCTATTCTGTGCTAAGAATTCATAGTCTTGACATTCTCTATCTAAAACTCTCTTGCCTTCCGCTCTCCCCTCCAAATTTAGTACTCCCATTTTAAAAACTCGCTTTCGAAGCGATCTGTGAACCACCCACTGCACTCTCTCCAACACATTTCCAACAACGTGCTGCCCAGAACTGTACACAGGACACCCAGAAGGATGGATTAGTGTGGACGGTAAGGGCGAGGCAATAATCTAGTTTGATTACCAACCTGCACACAACGGTAGTGAGTGTGATGTGCGAGTGATTACTGACAAACTGTAAAGGCAGGCAAAAGAACATAAATAAAATTTTACAACAGGCAGAAAGACTGAACTATTGGTGCTGTTCCTCAATGAGAGTTCGAAGCAAATATATAAACACTTTTTATTATGCTTCAATGTCGTTGTGATACCTTGCCGTGGAAGTGCATTTTTAATTTTGCAGAATGTTGTTCGATCCAGACACACACAAAAGCAAGCTTTCCGAAAAAAGGAGGAATGGACAAAATGCAGACATGTCAGGAAAATGTAGAACTGATTTGAGAGACATAAGCCATCCTTAAACGTTATGTTGTTGACGACACTGTAAAGGTAAGACGGGGTTGGGAGGTGCCATAACGTCGGAGAAATAAGCACTCTAAATGACGCAAAGTGATCGAACGGTCAAGTCAGCTGGGAGTTTGAAGCAATTCACCCACTCATCTGCACATGTGGTATCGACGTCATCGGGCACTATTTTCACCATTGGTTACCAATTTGCGTGAACATTTAACCAGCGTCTTACCCTTTAGGTGAACACGCTGGAATCACGGTGACAAGGTTGAGATGATGCACAGTTTTATCCCTGAGCTATTATGGGGGTGAATGCAGCGACAAAAAATGAGGAGGGATCCGATTTAAGTGCAGACAATTAGTCAGTCTGGTTATGACCTCAGTGAATATCAGTCATCACAGGTTTGAGTTCGAGGAGCATGGAAGGGAATGGTGCTTTTCTGGGTCTCGGGTGATGGGCAACTTGGCAGGAAGGCACAATAAGTGGGAGAGGGTGAAGGAGGTCTCTTTTCTTGGCACCTATTGCTGAAAGGACAAGCTCAATGCATAGAGATTGTTCAAAGGATCCCAGAGGTACACAGCATCGAAACAGACGCTTCGGCCCCTCGTGTCCATGCGAACATTGTTTACGAAATTGAAGCAATTCACTTTGCCTGCAGTTTTCCCATATCATTTTATTTTAAAGACAGATGTTTTGTTGATTGGAAACGGTTAAAGTTGCCTGTCAGGCTGCGGCCCATAAATATTCCATATTCGACAAAACGACTGGCAGTGAATTTTTGCAAACTTCCTTCACACTGGATGGGTTTTCTATGGACGAAACTCAGGAGGAAAGTCACCATTTTCACCGATACATCCACCTATACGTCTACAGACCAGCCAAGGACAGAATTGCAGTTCCTGTAAGCAAATCCACAAAGGTGACATTAATGGAAGCACAATTCTCTCGTCAACCACACAGAGCAAGCAACACGCTGTTTTCCTGGATGTGAGCAACAATCTATTCACACCTGCCAGCACCCGGCCCATATGGCCCCAAGCCCTTCCTATTCATGTACCATGGAAATGCCTCTAAAATGATGCAATTGCACCAGCCTCCACACTTCCTCTGGCAGCTCATTCCATACACATACCAATGCTCTTACCGTCCACCCGATCTAACCCTCTGATTACCTTATACGTCTCAATAAGTCGCCTCTCAACCTTTTTCTCTCTGACGAACACAGACTCAAAACCCTCAGCCTTTTCTCGTAAGACCTTCCCTCCATACCAGGCAGCATCCTGGTAAATGTCCTCTGAACCCTCTCTGTAGCTTCCACATCCATCTTCTAACCAGAACTGTAAGCAAATCTGCAATTTCCAACCTCCCCAGAGTTCTGTCCATCTGCAGCATCACCTCATGGCTGTGAAACGCAGTCCCTCTCATAATAAAAGCTACCACACCGTATGCCTTCTGAGCTACCCTCTTAACCTGGGTGGCTACGCCCATGGGCAAACATTCATGGAAAATGTGATCCCTCTACTCATCTACACTACCAAGCATCGTACCATTAGCACAGTTACCTGCATTTGTGTTACTTCATCCTTCAGCACTATCCACAACTCTAACGACCACAGGGTCTTCCACAACTTTACTAACTCATGATACTATGCCCTCATTGAGGTCATTCATGAAAAAAAATGAAAATCAACTGTTGTTGCAAAGCAGATCATTGCCGTGCACACTAGTAGCTGAACTCCAGGATGAACATTTCCCATCAACCACATTCTGTGTCTCTTGCAGTTAGCCAATTTCTGATTCAAACCGCCCGATCACCCTCAAAGCCTCGCCTCTGCATTTTATGCAATGGCCACGGTAGCGAATTTGCCAAACGCCTTTCTGAAATCCATATCCACCACATCAGTCGCCTTACCATAATCCACCTTTTCGGTCACTTGCTCAAAGAACCCAAGAAGTTTGGTGAGGCACGACCTACACTTCACAAAAAATGGTTTTGCTATCTCTTATCAATTTATTCATTTCTTGATGATTGTAAATAATATCTCTTACAATCCTTTCCAAGACTTTACCCACAGCCGAATTAAGGCGCACTGCTCTATAATTGCTATGGTTGTCTCTCTTACCCTTCTTGAACAAGGGAACAACATATGCAATCCTCCAATATTCTAGCACTAATTCTGCAGACAATGACGACATAAAGATCAAAGTCAAAGGCTCTGCACTCTCCTTCCTGGCTTCCCAGGGAATCCTGGGATCAATCTCATTCGGTCCAGTGGACATACTGGTTTTCACAGTATCTAAAATTGCTAACACCTCCTCCTTGAGAACCTCAATCCCTTTTTGTCTATTAGCCTGTATCGCAGTTTCCTCCATGACAACATGTTTCCTGAGGAGACATATTCATTTAGCTCTTCGCCAATCTCCTTTGACTCCACCCACAACTTCCTACTACTATCTTTGATTGACCCTAATCTTATTCTCACCATTCTTTAAACCGATATACCTATAGACAACCGTACACTTTTCCTTTCTCGAATCTGCCAACGACATCTCATGTCCCCTCTTGGCTCTTCTTACTTTTCTGATTCGGTATTTTCTTGCTAACATTTAACTCTCAAGCGCTGGAACTGAACCTTCACGTCTCATTCTAAAATAAAATTTCTCATTCCTCTGGACATCTTCAACTCCTTTAAAAAGCATGGCTCCCTCTCTTTACAGCTTCCTCCCTGATGTAATGTTCTTAGGTAATAACATATTTATCCTTCGATCTACTTTTCTAGTTTAATTAGAAGCCTCGCTCAATTTCATTTCGAATTTAATAAGGAAGACTAGCGATTGGTCTTTAATGATTCCTCTTCCACTTGGTGTAACACTAACTCTTCATATTCACGAGTAAATCACAGGAACAGGAGAAGACGATTCAAATCCTAGAAACTCTCTCACCTTTCAACAGTATCATTTGCTGCCGAGCAGCACATGTCTGCACTTAGGCCTCCTTTAATGAGAAAAATTCTTTGATATTTCATTCTGAAAATGTATGGAGCGTCTACTGTGGTTTGTGCAAATCAATTCTATAACATCTACACACCCTTCTTTCCTGTTTGTGTGTGTGTTTATGTGTGTGTGTGTCTGTGTTTGTGCGAGTGAGTGTGTATGTGCTGGTGCTTCTCTGTGTGTATATGGCATGCGTGAGTATCCATGTTCGTGTGAGTGTGTGTGTGAATGAGAGTATAAGTATGAAACTGCATGTCGGTTGGATTCAGAGTGCGTGCACGAATGAGTTGTGTATGAGTGTGTAAGAGTGAGTTGTGTGTGTCTGCGAGTGTGCATCTGAGTGCGCGTGAGAGAGCGTGGGTTTAAGGAGAGGACGTGAGAGCGCGCGTATGTGACAGAGGGCATGTGTATGTGCGTGTGTGTTTGTGTGTGTGTGTGTAGGGGAGTTGTGGCTGGGGGTATCCTTTACCATAAGGGACAGAGCCAAACTCTCAGGCTCTGCCTCAGCAGGAAACTGCAATGGAATGACTGAACTTCTCGTGCACACTCTGTGTCTGATACAGAGGTTGAGAAGAGAACGTTCCTAAAAGTGAAGGAACAGAGAGCAGTCGGCGCAATTTGGTCCACTGACTCTCTGCATTCCCTTAATTGAATTGCGAGATCACCTTCTCTCTCTCTCTCGCTCTTTCTCTGACGTACACAGAGCGGTGAAATAGGAGGACTGCAATTGCTCGCTATCAACGTCAAATAGCGTGATGAATGACCACTCTGTGATACTCACCCCACACAGATCGTAAGTGCCCGGAACCTTCACGGCTTTAGTGATCAACCTCATGTGCTCTTTGATAAAATCCATGCACTGTCAGAACAAGATGTGGACAAGAGAGAAAAGTGTTCAGCTGATTACATTCAGATGCATTTGAATTTTCGAATTGTACCAGTCTCCACCACTTCCACGAATAGTTCGCTGCACACACGCACCGCCCTTTGTATGAAAAGGTTACCCCTCTCTTCTCATTTAAGTCTTTTTCCACTCACCTTAACATTACGCTGGCTGGTTTTTAGACCATCCAACTGATAGAGATGTCAACGGCAATTTGCCTCATCTCTGCGCCGTATGATTTACTACATTTCTTTATGTTACCCACTCATCCTCTTAAACTCCAGGAAAAAAAACTTCCCAACCTTCCCAGCCTCGCGTGATAACTCATACCTTCCAGTCTCGGTAACAGCCTTGTAAATCTTTCCTTGCTCCTTTTCAAAATTAATATTATCCTTCCTGCAGCAGAGTGAGCAGAATAATGCACAGTTTACGAAAAGTGGTCTCACCAAACTCTCATTCAGCTCTAACTTGACATCATTTCTCCTGCGTTCAATGCTCTGACCAATGTAGGGACATAGCACGAAAAATACATTGTCATCACCTTGACGACCTGTGACGTCACTTCAAGTAAATATATACCTGTACCCCTTGGTCTCTCTGTTCGACAACATTCCCCAGACACTAGCACAAACTGTGTAAGTCCACCCTGGATTGTCTTGCCAACACCTCACGTCCCAACCTGTTTAGCGTTTGCTCATTATCAATCCCTCCATACAAAAGGATCATCCTTGTGTACCTTCCCTGAAATGCCTTCAAGAAAACGATATATTTCCTTAAATAAGCACATTTTTCTCCAGTTATGTTTTTTTCCCAGCACCTTCCATCTCATTCTTACTGAAACTCACCACCAAATTGGACTCATGAGGCAGCGAGTTGCAGACTTCCTGCTGCAGTGTTTCCATGTCTAAACCTTCCTTCTATTGCGACTGGAGCTTTAGGGAGATGTTCTCACACAGGTGACATGACATTGTGGCCCAAACTAAAAGTCAGAGACATGGGAGAGATTCTGATTAAATAGGGAATGTTTCCCTGCAGACAATGAATGAACCAGTTTTCATATTTTAGTTGAGTGTGGAGTTGGGGCGACGGACAATTTTTTTAAAAAAAAGATTCAGACGAAAGAGCACAAAAGTAGTTCTCTCGCTGTGTATCTTCGGGAGTGCGTGCAATTTCAAGACCCGTGGAGAAGATACAGTGAAATTGCTCTAGAAACTCAGCAACTCTGGAAGCAGCTGTGGAGTCAGAGAATGCACGGTCAATGTTTCGGGTCCACTGTCACCCTCTTCAGAAAACATTTCCTCCTGCACAGAGCAATCGAGTCATTTTACAAGCATTTCCAATAACTCTTCCATAAAGACATGCATCAATGAGCGTTGGCCCTGACTGGTTAATCAGATTAACCGAATTGAGTCTGATGTAAAGAGAACTGGATTGAGAAGGGCAACACTGGGCAGCAAGGTCCTTCATAAGGATTTCAGAAGTAGTTTTCGCCTTTATCTCTCTCTCTCTCCCTCTCTTCCGAGCTAACTTTAAAGGTATGCTCAGATGAGGAAGAATTACAGATTTTCTTGTTAACTGTAGAGAAGTGAGTTGGAGGATCCAGAAGGATAGGACAATCCAGGATGGCATAGTGGTGTAATATCATTCCCCTTAGTTACCATCTGAATAATGACAATGTCTTGTGGTGATTTTTTAGTATGGGACACTCAGACCAGAATGGTCAGGATTCTTTGTGCCATTTCAACTGATGTGTTTCTTGTATCTCCTGCATAAGGACCCAACTGGCCACAGGAACTGTGGCTGCCCGGGACTCAACAGATTCTGGACTGGAAAATCTTCCAGAGAGACTGGTCAGGTCTGAATGAGAATTTGCTTTACTAAAATGCTGTTGGTAAAACCGCGCCATAAAGGGATATATTATCGCTCCCAGATGTGGAATCAGGATAGCTGTTAGGCACAGTTCTCATTATCCCTAATGTCGAAAGAAATACAAGAGTGCCTGTCACTATTGACTGCATTGTCGACAGTTTTGACAAGGATTCAGATCAATGACATTTGTGTCAGTTATGAACTATTAACTCAGCTTTCTGTCTCTGCGGATGATGCGAGACCAGCTGACTTTATAAAACAGTTTTGATTGTTATTAGTTCCCAACAGTGTAAAGGGAGCCCATTTGGTCCGTCACACCTGCCGCAGTGCATCCCGCAGTTACCCTGTCACCCTGCATTTTCGGAAACACACATAATCTGCACATCCGTGGACTGTCAGAGGAAACCAGATCACCTAATGGAACCGAAGCTGACACAGGGGAGAGTCCATGCAATCAGTCGCCGATGGTGAAATTCAGACCGTTCCTTGAAGCTGTCCTGTAACAGTACTGACTACTGTGCCGCCCTGCATTGACGACTTTCAGAATCCACAGTATATCCCCTCATGGGTACTGCAGGGCCCGGTTGTGGAGTGGATCCCACGCCCTGTCTCATTCTGACACGGCCTCCGATCACTCACTTCCTCAGCATAAGGGCAGTTTTGTCGATAGCCCCGTTTAATAGATGAGTTCCAAATAAATCTAAATCGATTTCTCTCTAACCACGCAACCAAGGAAGCTTTCTGAGCTCTCTCAGAATTTCGCATTATATGAATACAAACATCTAAGCATCTTATAGAACCGATAAATTAATGCAACTTTCCCATCGCTGTCACTGAGCAGGGAACATTTCCGATTACACTTTGAGCAGCAAAAGAGTGGTGAATTCCCATCAGCATCAGAGCAGTTGGAAGCGACAACCGCTGTTTGTCATGGCGTTTCCTAGACACCTACTCAGCGTTCCTTTTCTCTGTCAACGTACAAAAGAGGAAAATTTTACAAAGAAGTCCGCATCTTACCTGGAGATAAGCAGAAAAGGAGAAGGAGCTCAAAGAGAACCATCGCTGTTTTCTGACTATCGAAACCACATGAACTCCTGTTTTTATACAACAGGCAATAAACCTCAAAGGGTTCATTGTCCAATGACAGAATAGCGAGCATAGCAAAACAGATGAGGCACCCAATAGGAGCGCTGCTTTTTGTCCAAGACAACCGTCCCTGACACCGACAGATTCATCTACGTTTATCCGGGTTGAACATTGCGCCACATTTCCTCATTGCCTAGAAAGTAAGATCATAAATTCTCGAAGAAAGAGAGAGAGAAGCAGAGTTCCCGTTTGGATATGTTGTGCATTTCCCTCAAGGGGCGTACCGTGTGCCAAAAAAAGACCAAACAACGATCCCATCCAGGAAGTCGCTTGCGGATCTGAAGACAGGTTGGTGACTGATCCCAAGAACTGGCTGTTCGTACTATCAGTGACTGGCAATGACTTGGGTTTGTTGGCACATCGAAGGAAACACCGTGCACCCATCTTCATTTCGCATACATAATCATTGGGGTGGAGGGGCGGTGTGTTGGTCATTCAACTAAACATGAACTGTTTAGCTGGAATGGCAGTGTGCGCAGTGTTAGCAAACCTGGTAAGAATGGCCGCGAAAAAGCAAACAGACAGGATTTCAGAGGAAATTGGACATTTTGCTCTATAAAATGCTGGAAGCAGCTCTGAAGAGTTCCAATTTATAATCCCCTGGTTTTAATGCGGACTGTGATTAACAATGCCAAATTATAATGTGAGTTTAGCAGTTCACTGCTGTTTATTCAGTGTCAGTCCAACGATCTGGAGACATCGAAGCCATAACCTTTGGTTTCAGTCTAGCTGGAGCTGAAACAGCGGGAATCGTTGCCTGTAAGTCTGTTTCTGAGTGAGTCTGCTTGCTGGAGCAGTGCAGCTGGCGTTGGCTGCGGTGGTTCGGCTCTGCCTATGGACATAAGCAATGCAACAGCGTTCAACGTGCATGGCCTAGTAAGGCACTGCGGGATTAAACCACTCTCACTCAGCGTTAAGTCATTCGCATGAGGAACAGCAAATTGAGCAAATTGTCGAACAGAATTGCGAACAGATGTTTCGATGATCCCTATCCAATTACAATGTCGTCTGTTTGCAAAATTTTATTCAGCGAGTGAATTACGTTTCTAACCAGCAAGGAGATCCAGAGGACAAGGTGAAAATATTCATGGGAGATGCTACTGCATGAATCCACATTGACAACGATAACATCAAATTCGTTCAAATCTCTCCCACCCCCACAACCCCTCATTCTGTTGGAAAAGTTGCCATTTTGTTTCCCATGTGGAATGGACAAACTTGGATTCGTCCTGAGAAGTGCTAGTGTCTTGACAATGTATCTCCGAAAGTCATTGAGAGCAGATTTTGTAAACGTAAGATTTAAAATAACAGAGCGTCGTCCAAACTCAGGATGACTTTGGAACTAGCAAAACTGTGTCAGAAACAAGAATCTATTTTAAGTCATGCTTGGCCAATGTTTAAACTTTTGGATCTAATGTGTTCAGTTTTCCAAATATTGGCTGGATGCCTGAAATGCGTACTCCAAATCAATGACTATTATTGCGAGCCAATGTTTCAGTCACACTTCTGTTTTACTTTTCTGTGCATTGAAATTACTCCATAGAGGCCGGCATCCCATTACCCAGGCACTGTTTAGGACAAGTGCGTAACACTTGATATAAGTTCGGCTTCCTCAGAGACACCTCTTAGAGAGGAAAGAACCTCCCACACTTTAATTGTATCTGTCAGCCAATAATCCCTGGCTGAATCATAATAAATAATATTCTATGAAGTTCACCTGTCTGATCTAGTTTTAATCCCTACAAAACAATTACCATTAGCAACTCACATGTATAAATGCCTCATAAGCACCACACGTGGACAAAACTTCTAATTCAGTTGCATTGATTGTCTCACTTGCAGTTGTACGACCAGAAAGAGCAACTCAACTTTTAACTGGAACAAACAGAAAGACGAAGAGAGAGGGAGAGAGATGAGGGAGAGAGTTGCAGACAAAGAGAGAGAATTGGAGAGAGCGAGAGAGAGAGTGAGGCCTGCAGCTTTCCCAACCACAACAGCTACAGAAAGCTGAAACTAAAACTGTGATTTTGTGGGATACCTCACATACTGGCTTCTTCTCTTGCATCAAATTAAATACAAGGGCTCATAAACGTTTTGTTTTTGATGGCTTCAGGTAGAGCACTCGCCAATTCTGTCTCAACTTCCACTAATTTCAACAACAAAATAGAGCATAAAATGCACCTGTCAAAGCCATAGCACCTCCCCATTCAGTGATGGTTAAGGAACAGAATTTTGTTTTTGGCAAATGAGATTGACGCAAGCTTAATTCGGATCCTGACGATAATGTTCTGAAATATCTACTGTCCTTGCTCTTGTAGACAATACAGAGTATGAGTTTGGAAGGCGCTGTCTGAACAACATTGATTATTCTCTCAACTATTTCCGGCTGCGACTTGTACACAGGCATTCGAGGAAGAGGAAGTTTACGTGTTGCCAAAGAAGACATGTATTTAGCCAGGGATGCTATGAGACATCTTGAGTATTATTGCGGAAGCTTTCCACCTAGTAAGCTTTGCTTATCGTGCTGTGTAGATAGTTGGATTCCCTCCTCGGGTGACTGTCTATGTGGAGATTGTACATTCCCTCCGTGTCTGCTGGAGTTTCCTCTGAGTGCTCCAGTTCCTTCCACAATCCATAGATGTGGTGGTCAAGTGATTTGGCCATGCTAAATTGTCCATCGTGTTCGATGCGTTAGTCAGGTGTAATTATTGGGTACGGGAATGTGTCCGGTGGGTTCCACTTTGGACGGTCGGTGTGGACGTGTTGGACCGAAAGTCCTGTTTCCATGCTGTCGGGAATCTAATCTCATAACTGTGTACTGGTTCTCTTGCGAAAATTATTTTGCCAGAATGTTGTTGCAATGTCTGCTTCAGAAACAGTGGCTAAACAGCATTGAGATCCTTGAATTGTTGCCTTTTGTTGAAGTAAACAAAAGCAGCATATATGGGTGGATTCATTCTCACCGGGAAACAGGTTTTTAGTTTTCCCGTCACTTTAAGTTGGGGTGGGATTTGGAAAGAGATTGAAGCTCATTGACACAGTTCTGCCCCTTTTACGGAATAAAAAACCTGGCGTACTCTGTCTGCTGCTACAGAGTTTTTCTTTTTTTTTTCTTTTTCCTTTGTCCATGACTGAAGATAGAAGGTTAAAATGAAAAATCTGTGTTAATGGGAGGAAAGACCCCAACAAATACTGGAAAAAAAATCCCAGCAGGGTTGGCAGCATCTCGAGAGAGTAACCCGAGTTAACGATGCATCTACAGTCACACTTCTTCGGAAATCATGGTTTTTGGTGGTGCTGCTACATTTTAACAGTTAAGGATTAATAGGTGAACAAAGTATACATTTGGTCAACCATTTAATGGAATGTAAGTGATGCCAATTTTACATTCTTTGCGGTGTGTTAACTTTTTTTTTAAAGAAGAAAGTGTGTTTTACTTAAAGCCTAGTAGCTTGAAGAAATCAATCACATCTGGAACACTGCACTTTTTGCATGCCTTGAAATCAATAAAGTTTAGGTTCGGGGGTGTCTTCTTGAAAAGTTGTGAACGGAGCTTGTCCAGTTCGTAACAATTCCCACAGCTGTCACTGGACAAGATTCTGAAGTTTCAATGTCATCAAACGTGCATCAGACAAAAGATTGAAAATCAGAATGAGAAACTACAGGAAGACAATGGAATCGGTCTCTATCTGAAACTATCTATCAATGTATTCGAACAGATGAAAGGCTTAACAGACAATCAATTTTTCAACGTATAATTTCAGTTACATCACACTGCAAATTTTGCTATAAATTCTGTGTTACGATCGAGCCCTTCACAATCACCCGATGAAGGAGCATCGCTCCGAAAGCTAGTTGGCTTCCCATTAAACTTGTTGGACTATAACCTGGTGCTATGTGACTTTTAACTTTGTACACCCCAGTCCAACACCGGCACCTCCAAATCGGTCTCACTCTACGAGTGACTTTTCCACATTTGGCAAATACAACAGTAACATTTTAAATGAAATACAAAAGGTGTGCACTGTCTGTAAAATATAAAAAAATAAACAAAATCTTTTCGAGAAACTCGGCAATTCTGGCTGCATCTGCGTAGAGAAAACAGAGGTAACATATCGAGTCCAGTAACGCTTCATCAGTAACGTCATTGAGATAAGTGAAGACCATGAAGCTACCCTTCATTGTTGAGGGATCACTCCTTAATGAATTCCGCGATGTGCGTTTTGGTCGGAAGTGTTGACATCAATTTGTGATTTTATTTCTTGAGCAGTTATAATATGTTTTTGAAAACGGTACCATAGCAGCTGATGTAACGTTTTTGCTCAAGTGAGTTCAACGAATATCAATGATGAAATGCACAGCCATGTTAGTGAGGATGTATTTCAATTGTATTCCAGGGCCCACTTGAATGGGTCAGTTCAGAGGATCTTGTTGAACTATCAATTACAGACTAATTAAAACAGCTTCTTATCTAAGAAATGGAAGATGCAGTAATTGATGTGTTAGAGCGAAGTCGCTAGCCGATTCTAGCAGCTGTTCAGATCCCTGGTTATCTCCTTTGTAAATTGCTGATGTTGAACATCAATGTGAGCTCTGTATGTTCTTGATAGCAGTTCAAATTGATTTATTTCACAACCCCTTGTTGCGCTTAAAAATTGAGTAAAGTGAGTTAGTCTGTGCACAGTATTACACTGCTTTAGATTGCGTTGTATCTGCAACGAGTTTGCTTTGTTAATTTCTATAATTCAGTCCTACTTTCACAAAACGGGGCATGTATGAAAAAATGTAATTTTTTGTTCTCTCAGGGGTAGTTGTGAGTCTTCAGAATTCTGGGCATCAAAGGTTAATAAATGATTTTTTTAATGAAAAGAAGTCATGACGGTAGAGCTAGTTCCTTGATGACCAATGAAGTGAAAGAAAAGCAGGGATATTCAGAAATATTCATGCATGTCGATATGAGGATAAAGGTGTGTGAAATTATCTATTAGCAATGCAGGCTCTAAGGGATAAATGAGCAACTGATGTATTTTTGATTGTATCTTCAAACAGTTAACGAATTGTGTTTTTATGGGCTATTTACCACGTATAACCCACGTTCAGTGCACATCTTTGTACTGTGGGACAAAATCGGAGTTCTCAGAGGAAATCCATGCAGACACAGGGGGAATGTACAAACTTCGTGTGGTCGCCCGTGGATGAAATTGAACCGACGTGTCTTGCACAGTGAAGCAGCTGTGTTAACCATTGAGTCACTGTGCCAAGAAAAATCGTTTGATATAAATCTTTTCAGGAGGAAAACTCTGTTTTCCAGTCCCTATAATACGCAGAGGAAGCTGGAAATCGTCTCACCCTACTCTGAGGTTTATGTTTATTCGGATTTTACAATATTGACTATCAGTCTGATGTTGTATAATATTGTGCATAACCGAGCCTAAAACAGACGGTAGTAAGATTTTAAATAAGGGGAGACAAAGATCAGAGATTATTGTAATTTAGAAAGCGAATAACATCGAGCACATGCAGGCACAGAAATTGATCAGGAAGAAGTCAGTACAGGTATGGATGTGGGTAGAGCGAGCATGATCGGTAACAGATTAGGTTAGATCAAAGGATGAAGATATCACACAGATCGAGTGAAGAAAGACACAGGAGGAAGCCACTGTGGGTTTGAAAGGAGACTGTGTTTTGCAGAGTTGAAATGGAGACACAAAATGGCAATTGGGAGTGTCTGAGAGAGAGAGACAGCAAGGGATCGAGAATAAATTAGAGCGATAGATAGGGATGAAAAGGTATTGAGATGGATGGGAGAAGCTGTGAAACTAACACACCGTGCACAATAATTCACGGGAGAAGCTGATTTTTGTTTCTTGACAGAATTCTCTCTTATTGAGCGATATTGCAAATTGGCCACACTTGATGCAACTATGTTAGTTTCAGTATAACAGTTTCTTCCATAAACCTGTTACCATTCCGAAATTCTAAACCGCATTTGAGTCTATTGTTGGATCGTGTTTTATGACCGTATTTTCTTTGTACTTCTTCTGTCACGTTGTCGTTATCGTTTGTTTTTATTTAGTTCGGTTTTTATTTTCGTATGTTCTCATGTTCTTTCTTTCTTATATTCTCAAATTCTATTCGTCCATTATGGCCTTGTTCCTTCATGCTATTGCTCAGTTGTGTTCTAATTATTTTGTTCTCGAATTCTGTTATTCATGTTTATTTGTACTCTCTGAAGCTCTTATTTTCTTGTTCTACGTTCTTATTCTCTTTTGTTCCTATTCTATTATATTAATTTGCTCTGACGATCTTTCAGTCATATTCACTTAAGTTGTTTTTTACTTGTTCTTTTCTTTTCTAATCTTATGTTCTGATGTTCATATTCATCAAACATCTTATGTCTTAATTATCTTATTCTCATCTGTTCTTAGGGTCTTATTGTGTTAGTCTGTTATGTCCTTATTATATCATTTTTGCTTTCACTTATGTCCTCAATCGCATATTCACTAAGGATGCGATTCTTTTATGTTTTTGTTGTCTTACCGTCGTATTCTCTGATGTTCTGAATCACTTCTGTGCCTACGCTCTCATGTTTCCATGATGTTACATTCTTAATCTTTTCTGTTACTATTATTTGACTGTTATATACAATCTTAATTCTTTTGTTATCATGTTCTCAATCCCTTATGTCCTTACTCAGTTATATTTTTATTATCCTATTCACTTATGTACACATTCCCTAATATTCTCATTGTCTTATTCTGTTACAGTCTTCGAGCCTTGTTCTCTTTATCTCGCACATTCGTAGACTATTATGATTTTATTTTCTTATCTTAGATTCTTAGTTGTGTCTTGTTCTATTATGTTTTGATGATCTTCATTTCTCATGGTCTAATTCTCTTATTCTCCAACGTTCCTATTTTCGTCTATTCTTGTTCTCTTATGTTCTCTGTGTTTTATTCATTTCTTCCACTGTTCATGTACTCGCATTCTCTTCTGTTCTGATCCTCTTAAGTTCTTAGGTTTTTAGTCTAAAAGATAAATTGTGTTTTTCAAGCTCTTATTATCTTATGTTCTTACTACCTTCTGTTTCTACAATTCGCTTCACATATATTCTTTATCACCTTTGTTCATGTATCTGCAGTGTTTTGATTCTGTTTCCTTATTGTTGTGATTCTGTTCGCCGAGCTGGGAATTTGTGTTGCAGTTGTTTCGTCCCCTGTCTAGGTGACATCCTCAGTGCATGGGAGCCTCCTGTGAAGCGCTTCTGTGATGTTTCGTCCGGCATGTATAGCGATGACAACATAGACGTGCTTCACAGGAGGCTCCCAAGCACTGAGGATGTCACCTGGACAGGGGACGAAACGTCTGCAACACAAATCCCCAGCTCGGCGAACAGAACCACAACAATGAGCACCCGAGCTACAAATCATCTCCCAAACTCTGTTTCCTGATATTCTTCTTTTCATGATCATAAATCGTCTTATGGTCTTCTTAACTTATGTTCTTATTATCTTGTCCTCTCGAACTCATATTTAATGCTTTGTTCTCTTATGATATTATGTTGTTTTGTCTTATTAATTTTCTCTGTATTCTTTATGAGGATGTGGGCATCGCTGGTGAGGCAGCATTTATTGCCCATCCCGAATAGCCCAGCAAGTAGCTGATTGTCAGGCACTTTGTTACTGACCTGGAGTCACATGTAGGCCAGACCAGTTAAGTATTGACAAGTTCCTTCACTAAAGGGCATTAGTGAGACAGATGGAGCTTTTATTTCGAGCAGAGGCAATGTATATAGAGCAGTCATTAGATTTTTGATTTCAAATATTTGTTGAAATCAAATTCCACATTTTGTCATGGTTCGCTGGATTTACAGACACTGACTGTACAATTAAGCCATCACATACCCATCACATTTTATGAGCATGCTCTCTTATGTTATTCTGTTCCTCCTCACATACGTAGTTCTTCACTTATTATGATTTCTATTAAATTCTTATGATTTTAATTTCTGCATTTATTTTGTTATTCATAAATGCTCTGACGTCTCATTTATCTGAAGGTCTAATCCTATTACTCTCCTATGCTATTCTCCTCCTACATTTTAAACTCGAATGTGTTTCTTATTTTAAATTAATGTACCCTTGTGTTATTATTCGCATATTCACTTACGTTCTACTTCCTTTATGTCCTTATTTTCTCATTCAATTATGTGCTTTTTCTCTGGAGTGCTCATTATCTTTAGAGATAATTCTTTTCTATTTTTATTCTCGTATTTTTCTTAATCTCTTTTCCATTTATATTCTCACTTTCTTAAGCTCTTATATTCTTATTAAATTATTACCACATGCACTTATTATCTGATGTTCTCAATCCCTTATTTGGTCATTGTGCGTTCTGTTCTTACTCTTTTCTTACCCTTTCATATTCTCTTATTCATAATCTCGAAAATTCTTATTCTCTTATTCGCTTGCTTCTGTATGTGCTTATTCTATTATTTTCACATTGGGTCAAGTTAGTATTACGCAACACCAGTTTGTAGGTGAACAGATTTCCCTGGAAGCATTATCTTTCGAAGCGCTGCTGCGTCATTAAGTGGTTGTGGACCAGAAGCACAAGACACAGAATTTAACGCAACAAGATTGCAGTGACATGGAATTAAATATTAAACAAAATTAGCTTTAGTCTTGTATCATTTTGAATGATCATGTTATTTTCAGGTCATTCATATGCAAATTCCAGATTTTTTTAAAGTTATATGATGAACATAATTTTAAAAATAGAAGCCATTTCAGATCAAATAATGGCTGAAGGTGTAAGGTTAAAGTCTGTGTCCCAATGTTCATTCAGACGGATTGCATTTCTAAAATGGGATTTTCAGAATCTTAAATGAATAATGCAGTTTTCGCGCAAAATAAAATGTTGTGCAGCAAGTACAAATTCATACAAAAAACTTTATATATGTGTGAGTGCAGGGGAGACCAAGTGAGTGTGTGCATGTGAGTGTGTATGTGGGCACGTGAGTGTCCATGAGAGCGTGTGTGTAGGTGCGTGCAATGGGGTATACGTTATTGAAAGGGTGCGTGCGTGGGTTTGAGTGTGGGAATATATGTGTGTGCGCATGTGGGAGTGCTTTTGTGTGAGAGAGAGTTTGTGTGAGTGTCCAGTTCTGTGGCTGTGTGTGTGTGTGTGTGTGTGTATGTGTGTTTGTGCGCATGCCCCTATGTGTTTACGTGCACGTGTGCGCTTGTGCGTGCACTTGTGTGCATGTTTGTGAG
This sequence comes from Chiloscyllium plagiosum, assembly GCF_037043375.1. Classification (NCBI taxonomy): domain Eukaryota; kingdom Metazoa; phylum Chordata; class Chondrichthyes; order Orectolobiformes; family Hemiscylliidae; genus Chiloscyllium; species Chiloscyllium plagiosum. The sequence goes on along the minus strand of NW_028270152.1, from coordinate 127,026,931 downwards.
AGAAATCTCAGCATAGTGAGGTCACCTGTAATGTGACATGAACCCAAGTTTACGCTTGACGCCATCCCCATGAGTACCAAACTTGGCTGGCAGCCTCTGCTCGGCCGCTTTGCATTTTTGCCTAGCTCACATTCAGTCTTGGAGGATGGACAACCGAAGATTCAAGGCCGAATGCCCTGGACCACTAAAGAGCTCCCCAACTGCGAGAGAACACTCTTGGTTGGTGATTGTTTCCGGTTTCGACTCAGCCTTTGTTGTTGCCTCTGTTCTTTATCGCCAAAAACACGGATATCAGTGCATCATGGTTGATGTTGCATTCTCATTCTATTATTGTCTTTTTCACGTTTCATTCTGCTCGGTTGTTATTGTCTTATATTTTTATGATATTCAGTTCTCATGTTCTTATTGTCTCGTTCTCTTACTGCTATACCTTTCCTCTGTTTTGTTTTTATTCTCTCATGTTCTCATGCTTTTAATCTTCTGCTCTTATTGTATTATTTGCTTACGTCATAACTGTCATGATCTTATTCATTCATGTTTCTATGTTCTGATCCTGTTATTCACGGTCTTCTTCTCAAATGTTCTTATTTGATTAGATTAGATTACAGAGTGGAAACAGGCCCTTCGGCCCAACAAGTCCACACCAACCCGCCGAAGCGCAACCCACCCACACCCCTACACTACGTGCAATTTAGCGTCGCCAATTCACCTGACCTGCACAGCTTTGGACTGTGGGAGGAAACCGGAGCACCCGGAGGAATCCCACGCAGACATGGGGAGAACGTGCAGACTCCACACAGTCAATCACCTGAGGCAGGAATTGAACCCGGGTCTCTCGCGCTGCGAGGCAGCAGTGCTAACCACTGTGCCACCGTGCCGCCTACTCCTCTCTTATGTTTCTATGTTTCTACTCGGTTATGTTCTTATTCACTTATATTATTTTTCACTTCAGTTCTAAAATGTTTATATCTTTAGCGTTTATGTCCATGATCATAAATGTTATTTTGTTCTTATTCCCTTATTCTCGTATGTTTTAACTCGTCATTCACTTTGGTTCTTATTTACTCACTATGCTATTCTCTATGTTCTAATTCGTATATTGATGTATGTTCGAATTCACCTATGTTCTTTTTATCTAACCTTCACATTCCCTTATGTCTGTATTCGGATATTCACTTATGTTGTGTTGCCTTCGTGTATTCTAATTCACTTTTGTTCTTGTGGTCACACTCACCTGTGTTCTTATTAAACTATTTTCTTATTTTCTGTTTAACTTTTGTTCACATTATATTATATTCTTATTCAGTCCTATTCGTATTCTCTTATGACTTTATGTTGTTTGTCTCTTATTTTCCCCTTCATTCTTCCCCATGATTTTATGGGCGTATTTTACCAATCACTTATGTTCTTATTCCTTTGCACTTGAAATATTTTAGAGATGTTCTTGTTCTCTTCTGCTCGTCTGTTCTTGTCTTTGCGTGTTTTTATTCTCTTGTATTTTACTCTATTCTCTTCATATGTTCCTGCTCTCTTATGTCCGCTCTAACGTCTGTATTTTTTTCTATTCTTGTCTTGTGCTGTTTTTCTCTCGTGTTATCATTTTAGTGTTATCAAATGCTATTTTGTTCTTATTTTCTTATTCCCGTATGATCTTATGCTCTGATCTTGTTATTCACTAATGCTTATCCTGTCTTATCTTCGTGTTCTTTTATTGTTCTTATTCACCTAGACACTTATTTTCTAAATCGCTGTTTCTGTGCTCTTCCTCTCTGATATTCTGTTTTCTGTTCTACCCTTATATCCTTATTGTATTATTTTATCAGTCAGTGTTATTCTTATTGTTTTCGTCTTGAATTTGAGTATTCATGTTCGGAATCGCTTGTGCTCTGATGTTCTTGTTCTCCTGTGCGCTTATCCTCTTGTGTTCTTTTTTCTAAAATGTTCATATATTCCTGATATGTTATGTTGGTCTTTAGATATGTTGTTTTTCTCTTTTATGTTTTTGAATTTTCATTCTCTTACGTTCTTACCTGAATATTTGCACATGTTCTTATGGTCTTATTCTGTTGTGTTATATTTCACCTATGATATTATTATTTTACCTTCCTAATCCCTTATGTTTTATTTGCATATTTACTTATGCTCTGATTTGCTTCATAACTTATTCTCCTTCTTTATTAACTAACGTTTTTATTTTGTTGTTTTCTTATTCTCCAATGTTAATGTACTTATTCTCTTTTGTTGTCGTTTTTTTTTCATTCCCTTATTTTCTTCCTAATTTATTGTCTTATTATTTTATTCTCATGCGTTGTCATTCTCTTATGTCCTCATTCTCTTCTTCTGTTATTCACTTGTAGTGTTATTGTCTTCATCTCTAAATTCCTTATTCACTGAAATTTTATGCTGTTACTTATTATTGCCTTACGTTGTATTCTCACGTATTCCTATTCTCGTCAATTCGTTTTCTCCTCCGTTAAAATTCTCTTATTCTCTTTTTCTACTATTCTTATTCTACACGAATCTTTTGCTTTCATTGTTTTATATAAATTCTCTTATTCTCTTTTTGTAATATTCATATTCTATACGAATCTTTTGTTTTCATTCTTTTATGTTCATATGCCATTCAACATCTTCTTAATTTGTCTGTTTCAAATTCTTACGTTCATACGATTATCCGTGTTATTCTCTCTTGCGTTCTTATTGCTTGACGTTCCTGCGTTCTGCTCACTCACGTTCTCTTCAATTACATTGAATTCTATTTTAATCTCCCAATTTTAGTCTCTTATGTTCTTCTTTTCCTAATCATAAATAATCATATTTACTTATTCACTTAAATTCTTATTCTGCTGTTCTCTCATTTTGATATTTTTATTCTCTTATGATCTTGTGAGATTTTCTTATGCTCTTTTTCTTTTATTTTCCTATGTTGCTGCTCTCTTATGTTCTTATTCACATCGCTTGATTTCTTTTCCGTTCTTATTATTTTATCTTAGAACTCCTTTTTTTGTTCATAAAAGCACTTTGTTTTTGTTTTCTGATGGTCTTATTCTCGTAACATCGTACGTTCTTATACACTTATATTTTCAACTCTACTGTACTTTGTATGTCCTCTATATTTATATTCCAATTCACTTATTTTCGTATTTTCCATTTATGTAATTCTCTGATTCATGTGCTTATTCTCTGATGCTCTTCCGTTTCTGTTCTCCTGTTTAATTATTCCACTGTGATCCTAGACTGTTATGGTCCTATTTTTGTACTCACTTATGTTGTTTTTTCGATTTAGCCCTCATGTTTTTTTTAATTCTATATTCATATTTGCATATTCATAAATGTCTTATTTTCTTATTCTCTTAAACTCGTATATTGTCATTCTTTTATCTTATTATTCGCATAGGTTCTGCTTACTTTATCACCTTCTTCCCTTTTGTTCTTATTCGCATATATAACTGCTCAAATTTTCTAACATTATCATTGTCTTACCTTCCCATTCCTTTATGTTCTTATTCATGTATTGACTTATAGTCTCATGTTTTTGTTCCCTAATGTTTTTGTTCACTGTTGATCTCTCCGTCTCACACTCTTATTTGCTTACTCGCTTGTGTTTTGTTTTCGTATTTGCATCTGTACATATTCCCTTATGCTGTTCGTAACTCTCTTTTTCGTTTCGTTCTGGTCTTATTTTCTTATGTTCTCCATCTCTTACATTCTCATATTCCCTTCTTCCGTTATATCCCTCTTCACATATTTATTACTCATTTATGTTCTTATTCTTTTGATCTCCAACTCTGTCACTGTTTTTTATATACACTTCTGTTCTTGTTCTCCCATGTTCTTACATCCTTGTGTTCTTGTTCTCTTAAATTCATATGTTCCTCCTCTCTTATGTTCATATTCACTTATGTTGTTTTTCTCCTTTGTTTTGTGTTTATATTCTCTTCTGTTCTGAGTTTAATATTCATACAATGTCTTGCGTACTTATTCTACTCCTTCTGTGTGTCATATGCTCTTATCATGTTGTCTCTGACGCTCTTATTATCTTAGATTCCTGTTCTGTAATGCTCTTATTTTCATGTTCACTTATGTTCTGATTCGCATAATACTTAATGTTGTCATTATTTTACTATGTTAATCTGTCCAGTTCTAATTCACTTTTGTTCTTATATTCTTTATCATAGTTTTATTAAGTTCTCATTCCCTAATGTCTTACTCGTTCATATGTTATTGTCTCATTGTCTTTTGGGCTCATTCTCCTTTGTACTCATGCTCTTATTCTGTTATTCCATCAGAGAAATATACTCTTAATCTCTGAGTTTCTCATTAGAACTCAGAACATAGAACATTACAGCACAGTATAGACCCTTCGAAACTCGATGTTGCCCTGCTCAAGTCGTCCATGTCTGAAGTCCATCTATCATACACTTTTTATTTTCATCCCCATGTCGAACGAAACAAGTGGAGTATTACCTACCCTACTGATTATTGCATTATAGGAAGGACAGGGTTCAGAGGAGATTTACAAGGATTTTGCATGGTGCAGCGTGAAGGTCTCATGAGGAAAGGCTGAGGGATTTGAGGCAGCTTCGTTCGAGAGAAGAACATTGTAGGTGACTTAATAGAGACATGCAAGCTAATCTGAGGATGACATAGTGTAGACAGTGAGATGTTTTTTTTTCTCTGATGCTGATGACTAACACGAGAGGAAATAGGTTTAAATTGAGGGGTGGTGGATGAAGGACACATGTGAGAGATAGTTTTATTTCTCAGAGGGTAGTAGGAGCGTGGAACGCACTCTCTGCAGCAGTTTTAGATTCCTCAAATTTAAGAGCATTCAAATGGTCTTTCGTTAGTAACAAAATCTGACACACCGCATGCCTTCTTATCAAAACTAACAACCTGAATGGCAACTTTCAGGTACACTGAGACCCATCTCTCTCTGTTCACCTGCACTACGAAGAATCTTAGCATTATCCGAATACTTTTTATTCCTGTTGCTCCTTCTACTTTTCACACTTTTCCGCATTAAATTCCATTTGCCACGTCTTAGCCCAGCTCTGCAGCGTATCTGTGCCCCTTTGTAACCTATAACATTCTTCAGCACTATCCCCAACTCCACCGACTTTGGTGTCATCCACAAACTCAATGACCTTCCCTTCTGCGTCTTCCTCTTTGTAAAAAAAGAAAAACAGCAGTGACCCCCAAAACAGATCATTGCTCGACATTACTAATAATTGATCTCCGCCATGAACATTTCTCTCTAACAGCACCAGCTGCCACCAGTCAGCTTCCAGCCAGCCAAATCCTGGTCCATAACCGCTAAATCACCCTCAATCTCATGCCTCCATATTTTGTGCAATCGCTGACCGTCTGGAACCTTATGAAACGCCTTAATGAAATCAATATACACCACATCAATCGTTTCAATCTTATCCACGCGTTTGGTCACCATCTCAAGGACTCAATAAGGTTTCTGACGCATGGCTACACTTTAGAAAACTGTATTGATGATACTGAATCAACTTATTCCTCTGCAGATGGTAATAAATCCTGTCTCTTCTATCCTTTTCCAACACTTTACCCATAAGACAAGAAATGCGCACTTACCAGGGTTGCCTCTACTTCACTTATTGAACAATGGAATAACATTTGCAACCCTCCAGTCGTCTCACACGATTCCCTTGACAAAGATCAAAATTAAGGCTCTGTATTCTCCTCGCTGGCTCCAAGACAATCCTTGGATAAATCCCATCTGTCACAGCGGTTTCATCTATTTTCACACTTTGCACAACTGCGAACAATTCCTACTTACAAACGTCAATCCCATTTAGTTTAGTTGCATTTATCTCAGTGTGTTCCTCGACATTATCTTATATTCCTTAGATTTTGATTTCTCTTGTTTTATTCTCTTATTCTGTTGTGCTCTAATTCTCTTCAGTTCTTTTTCTCATACCTTCTCATGATCTTACTCTCTTATCGGATTATTCCTGTACACTTATTTTCTTCAGATCTTTCCTCTTCTATGTCTTTTGTTTGGAATCGTAATCTCCATTTGTCTTTTCCACTTCTCTTATTCTATTATGCTGTTTTGTTCTTGATCTCATCTATTCTCACTCACTTCTGTTCCTGTGTTATGCCTCAGGTATTTTCTTATTTACCAATGTTGATTTCTCTTTAGTTCTAATGATTTTATTACGGTATGTTATCAGAAATGTAATAGTGGCTTGACGTGGCTTTAAGTAGGGCGTTATTTGCATCAGTATATTATTTTGGGTTTCAAGGCAGCTAATGTTAAGAGAATGTGGTTTAGAGTTAAAATTGTTTGTTGTCTAATGATGAATTTTAGAGTTAAGAAACAAATTGTTTTTTTAACAGTGGAAATTAGGAGTTTTCTGTCACTCCTACTTTACCAGTTTATGAAGTGAAATGAGATTTTTTGGGTGATTTCTTTATTCAGCAGAAGTGCTCACTGCCGTGTCGAAACAGTTTGGGGCTCGAGTCCATGATTTCGACAGTTCTAGACAAATCCAATCTGGATTTGGAGAGGATTGAGTTGATGTTTGGTTGGAAAGGTCCAAAAAAATGTAAACACGTGCCAATTAGTGGCCCACATCTTTAAAACAAAATGAAGGTGAGAGTTTAATTTCGGTTACTTGTGTTCGGTTAAATGGAAAGTGAGGTAAATGGCTCTTAATATTGCAAACATCGTTCTGGGATTTGAAGACTATTCCCAAATTTGTTGGTAAAGTTCAGAAAGACAAAAACACGGCACAAATTTTAAATTAGCAAAGAGGTTAGAATGTGGTTTAACCAAGGACAAATGTCAAACTGAAAGTGCGAGGAAGTTAATCAAGCAGGTGGGTGTATCAGAGAAGCAAACAAGTGCAGCAGAGTTAGAAAAAACACTTAAAATACATGTTCGGAAAATGGAGTTAGAAGAGAAAGATAAGGAAAGAGAGACACAAAGAGAGAGAGAGATAAAAGATAGAAAGATGTGAAAAGAGACAGAAAGAGTGAGAGAAGGGAAAAGCAATAAAGAGAAGGTGCTGAGCAGAACAAGGAGACATCGAAGACAGGGATAAAGGAAGAGCGAGAAAATAAAGAGAAAATGAGAGAGAATTTAATCTTCAGAATTTGCACAATATCCAGGAAAGTCAAGTTAACCATGTGGATATGAAGAGAGAAGACTGTGATACATACAAATATGTTACAACGCTTCCACATTTTGATGAGAATGATTTAGAAGCTTTCTTTATTTCATTTGAACAATTGACTCGGCATTTGGAGTGTTGAAATTGTGGGAAATGTTCGTTCAAACTAGGTTGGTAGGCAGAGCGAGTGAGGTATTTACAGTGCGGTCAGTTGAGGGGTCAAGTGATTATGAAGATGTCAAGCAGTCTGGTTTTGATTCCTTATGAGTTCGTACCAGAGACGTATCGACAGCCCTTTAGAAAAGTAAAGAAGGAACAAGATCAGACCTATGTTGAGTTCGATAGAATTAAACATCGTAATTTTGATAGATGGGTGCCGTAGTTAAAATAGCCAAGGCCGACGTGGCTATCAGAGAGATTAATCTTCTGGAGGAGTTTTGAAGAAGTCACTTCCAGAGATGACAAGAATTTGTGTGGATGAACAATAACCAATAAGCGAGAATAGCAGCAGAGATGGCAGATGAATATGCACTGGTGCAAAAGGCAACGTTCAGCTTTTGACAAGAAATTCATCCTGTAAGGACAGAAATTTGAAGAAGTACAGATCTCACTCTACAAAACAAAGTTAAGAGCACGTTGGCACTAGTCTACAACAGGTAAACAAAGAATCCCAAGAGGAGGAACAGGAAGTGATATCCGGTAGGTGTTTCCACTGTGATAAAGGAGGACACATGAAGTCACTGTACTGGTCATTAACTTAAGCCACTGTGGGAAAAGATGTGATGGAAGAGGCTAAGCCATTGGCATTCGTGAATATAGTAAAAGAAACCCCAAATACAATCGAGGCGCTACTGGTTAGTGCACAGCTTATGTACGGGCTGGATATGGAGTGAGTCCCTGATCTTAAAAATAATTCATCGCTGTGGTTAAAGTTTACTCAGAAAGAACACAGAGAGAAGGGAACTATGTTACCATTTGCAGAGATACAGGATCTGGAGGTGAATGTTTTTGCACATTTTCTGACATGTTACCCGAGAGAACGGAAATTTGTGGGATGGTTGGGCAGGAATTTAGAGTATATTGTAAGATCAGTTTGGAAAGCAAACTCAAGACAAGTTGGAGTAGTGATCGAATGTGAGTTCCAGGAATACAGTTTTTTTCTTGGGATCTATTGATCAGTATCCAAGATGGGAGTGCCACCAGTGTTGTGGAGACACCAAGGGAGACCAGGGAATTGAAGAGTTAAAAGGTAAGTAACCTGGCATGTTTCAGACTGTGAAGTAAAACGATCCCGCTATCATAGGTCACTGCACGAAATAGAATGTGAAGAGAAAGCCGAAGAAATTGAGGTTCAATTAGCGGGCACACTGTTGGATGCAATGGTTCAGAAAAACTGGAACTGGCAGATGGTCAGGCAAAAGTGATTAAATGGAAGGCTAATGGACTTACAACTGAAAGACGAGACAATAACAGATATATATATATGTTGACGGAAACTCAGAAAATGAGTCAGAGTTTATTCCTGATGGTCATTATTTAAAAAATGGACACCATGCAGAAGAGTGCAGAGGAGAACTGGGCCGAAATGCACAAGCTTGTGTTGCAAATAACGATAAAGGAAGTATTATGGGTAATACATGAACTACCAGTACGAAGTCAACTGTGTGGAAATACGATTCAGGCTGAGGTACGGAAGCATTCGTATTGGCCTCTAATGCAATTAGGATGCAAATAACGTTTGCCATACATGTCATATGTTCCAAATGCTACGTAAGCCACAGCAGTAATAAAAACAGCAACTTTATTACCAATTAACACATTGGAAGAAGCTTTCATGCAGGTGATAACTAACTCTGCACATCCCCTCCCCAAATTAGAAGCGAGAAGCAGTGCTTGTTAACCATAATGGAAATGGCAAACAGATTTGCCGAGGCAATTCCATTACGGAGGAGGAAGAAAAAAAAATAATGGTCGTGGAATCAATAGCTTTCTTCACATGGTATAGGCCACCTAGGAATATTCAATCAAACTAAGGACAAATTTTACTACTCGGCTAACTGATGAAGTGGTGGATGGCTTAGGAATACAGCACTTTAAAACAAGTGCGTTCCATCCTGAATCCCAGGGAGCTTTAGAAAGGAGGCATCAGACGCTGAATACCGTGTTAAGAGGGGATTGCCAGGGCTGCCCGAATGGTTGAGATAAAAGTATCCTATTTGCATTGTTTGCCATTGGGCATACCCCAAAACAAATCTCCTAAGTTTATGCACTTTGACGTAATATTCGGACATGGAGTGAGAGGCCCTTTGAAAGTACTTACGGAGAAATTCATAGGGCCAAAGTAGGAGATCGCGCACTTGGATTATGTATCGGAGGTGATGCAGGGATAAAATCGGGTAGATGAGTTAGTTAAACAGCACCTGAAGTGGCACAGTGTAGGAAGGTACGGGGGCAGATAAAATCTCTGAAATTCGGACGTTTTCCCGTGGGGACGACGTGTAACCAGTTGTAACATTCACTCAATAGCCAGCTTTAGTGATCCCTATAAAATTAAGAAGAAAAGTTGAGTCAGGAAAAACTGTCACATAAAGATGCTGGATTCAGTGTTGGGGTCCCAGCTTCACTTTATACATAAATGATCTGGATTAAAAGGCTGGTGGCACACTGGCGAAGTTCGTCGATGATACAACGTTACATGAACAGGCAAATCGTTCTGAGGGGTTGGGGAGGCTACAGAAAGGCTTGGACAGTTTAGGAGTATGGTACAATATATAACTGATGAAATTTAATGGGAGAGAATGCAAGGTCTTGCACATTGGAAAAAAGAACACAGGCAAAGACTACTTTATGAACGGTGAGAATTTCAGAAAGCCAAGGCACAATGGGATCTGCGAGTGCTAGTACACGACTCTTTGCGGAGTGACTTGCAGGTTGAGTACGTGGTTAAGAAAACAAATGCATTCTTGTCATGTCTCTCGAGAGGGTTTGAATGTAAAAGCAGTGAGTTGCTGCGAAGGCGTTATAAAGCTTTGGTTAAGCCCCATTTAGAATACTGAGTCCTGTTGTGGATCCAACCTCAGGAATGACATACTGGCAGGAGAGCTTCTCCAGCGTAGATTCACACAGATGATCGCTGGAATGGTATGTCTAACAAACGATGAATCGTTGAGGACACTGGAATTGTCTTCGCTCGAGTTAAGACGATTGAGGGGAGATCTAATAGAAACTGACAAGATGGCTTGGAAATGGTGGACGCTCAGAAATTGTTTCTGTCTAATGAGGATACTAGGACTCGTGGGCCCAGCGTTAGACTTAGAGGGTGTCAACTTAAAAAGGAAATGAGGAAACATTTCGTCAGCCAGAGAATGGCGGGCCTGTGGAATTCACTACCACGGAGCACAGTGGAGGCGATGGCATTAAATGTCTTCAATACAGAGATTGATAAATTCACAATCTCACAGGGAATTAAGGGATACGAGTAGGTGGCGTTGAAATGCCCATCAGCCATGATTGAATGATGGGGAGAACTCGATTGTCCACATGACCTTACTTCCACTCTTATTTCTTATGCTCTAATGGTCTTATGCGGATAGGAGAAAACCGTGACGGGCATGTAATATGAATGTGTTGAAACCTTGTCACAACAGAGAGAGGGCACTGAAAAAAGAGAGTTAATTACTGCCCCACAGAATGAGAAAATAAATGCAGATGATGGGGATTTTGATGGACCGCAAATTAAACAATGAGGAAGTCCCTGAGTACTGTGATGCGTCAGTGAGCTGACTGTCTCAGGAGAAAAAAAACGCAGTTGAAAGATAGAAGCAGTATGACGACAGTTGCAGGAATAACACGGGGAGGACTAATGCCATTGTGCATGGGGTGGAAGTAGGGAATGCTGTTCTGATGAAACAACACCCCTATAGGATTAATCCTTTCAAAGCCACGCAAGTGTGGAAGGAGGTGAATGGGAGCTCAATGAAAATATCACCGAACCGAGTCAGACCTTATCGAGAAAATTAGATAAGCCAGTTACTTTAGGAAGTGAGAACTACTGCGTAGTGATGGGCAGATACCTTATTCAGAGAAATACAAAGAGGTTTCAGCGTTTGTGACCCCAAATAGGTGATATCAATTCAAACTGATGAACTTTGGAATGAAAAATGCACTAGCCACATTCCAAAGGATCATGACCTTATAGCTTATGGCTGCGTTAGGAAACCGTGCAGTCCATCCAGATGATGTAGTCATCGTTAGTGAGTCATGGGGAGATCACATGCTGTAGTTGGCAGAGCTCCTTGAACGATTAAGAGAAGCAAAACTAGTAATAAACTGAAATAAATCAACATTCACGAAAGCAGAGGAGAGGTTCTTGTTACATCGTATCGGTCATGCAATTTGGACACGATCGACATACGCGTTGGAGCTGTACAGCTGTTCGAAGATCATGATGGAATTGAACGCCAGTTGTTTACTGCACACTAAACTCCACACCCCACCAGAGAAAATACTCTACCATCGAAAAAAAGAATTCTTGAGTTTCGTACTGGCCTTCCAACAGTTTAATGTTTATGTGACAAACGATATGTCAGATCAAAACGAATAAAAGAGAAGAATATGAGTTTTATCCGTTGTAGTCTTTTGCTGCAGACTCTTAATGTAGACATTGTACATATTATGGCTCATAAGAATTTGGTTATAGATGCGTTAGTGCTGATTTAACAGAAAAACTACAGATAAGATTGAACGGATAACAATGTTTTATATATATATATGCGTGTGTGTATGCACGCTCGCGCACGCGCGCAGGAATTAATATGAAATTACATTAAGGCCCGACGCATTTCCTTGTAATAGTGGTTAAAACCTGAAAAAAAAGCATCGTTTCACTATAATGGTTCATATTTTTTTCGTAAGTGGGGAGATGTTTAAAAGTTGTGGGTGTCAAATGTACCTTAAAAAGAGAGTGAAGACTGTTTTGCAATGCGAGCTTGCAGGTACCAATCATGTGAATGACTAGCAGTATCAGAGTGTACTGGACATTTGAAAAAAAACACATTTCATTGTGAAACAAAGACCCAAATTTCGGTTGTTATTTTTCCAATGATTTAAATTGAAAAAAAAAATCTGTTTAAAGTATGCCCCAGCAAATTAAAAACATATTATTTTGAATTTATTGTTTTGTAAATATCATACTACTGAAACGATCCAATGCTTGGACATTAAAGAATCGTACATTTTGACAGTTAGACAGAGTGAGACTAAATGTCATCGATAGAGTAAACTGTCCGCAAATTATTCCCGTTCGAAGTTGCTTTTTCATACGAAACATCCTTGCACGAAAATATCGAAGATGACGCAGGGAAACCTACAGCCAAAGGGAGATGGAAACTGTCACTGAAAGCCGTTGTGTGGTTTTGAAATTAAGTTGATGTAGTTTAAATTCATGGTTATTGGGAAAGTATGTAGCTGTCCAGTTGAAGGCCGATAACAATTAGTGAAGAGAAACTGTGCTTAAAGTTGTAAATCGTTTTGCTAAATGTTCACTTTTAGAGGAAAAGAATAAATTGAGTTTTTAAAAATATACTGGAATTTAGTAGTTCTTTGTCACTCATAGTACGATAAATTCTGAGGCAAGGCCAGTTTCCTGGGTGTTTGGTTTGCTCAGCAGGAGGGTTTTCCACGTTGTCGGCGCAGTGTCAAGCAAAACAAAGCTGACACAACCAATTACCACAAATATCCTGAAAAGTTAACAGAAAAATCTCAGTGATTCCTATGGGCAGGGATTACTGAACTGCCTTGCCATGCTTCATGTGCAACAACGACATCATATTTTTTTTTTGTCACTGCCTCTGAGAGTTTGTGGTGGAAGTTGCAGGAGAGGATTAAAGTTGTCAGCATTCCAATGATATGTTTTCGTTAGTCATTGTTGATCTGCAGCTGATATACTATCCTCTGAAAAATATACATTCTTGTTTAATATAGAAATGAAATCACTGCATTCTGTATGTGTTTCTATGTGTGAAAACATATATACATACACACACACACACACATATGTGTGTATATATATATATATACACACACACATACAGCCAGATCTGATTACCATTGCAGTAATCGCTGAGGCTAATTGGATTTGTGTTCGCCATGTGAATTGGAAAATATGTGACCTCGGGAACAGGCAACTGCAGTTTTGCTGACGACAATAAGACAATAACTATCCGAAAGTTCAGAATGTTTGACGACGAGGAGAAGAGCGTTTGCATAGTCGGGTCTGGGCACAACACAGAGTAATCGAGTTATAGAGATGTAGAACATGGAAACAGACCCTTCGATCCAAACTGTCCCTGGCGACCGGATATCCCAAACCATTCTAGTCTCACCTGCCAGCACCCAGCCCATATCCCTCCAAATCCTTCCTATTCATATACCCATCCAAATGCCTCGCAAATGTTGCAATTGTAACAGCCTCGATGACATCCTCTGGCAGCTCATTCCATAGACGTACCACCCTCTGCGTGAAAAGATTGCTCCTTAGGTCTCTTTTATATCTGTGCCCTCTCACTCTAAACCTTTGCTCTCTAGTTCTGGACTCCCCGATCTCAGGGAAAATGCTTTGTCTATTTATCCTATCCATGCCACTCATAATTTTGCACACCTCTAGAAGGTCACCCCTCAGCCTCCGACGCTCCAGGGAAAACAGCCCCAGCCTTTTCAACCTCTCCCTATTGCTCAAATCCTCCAACCGTGGCAACATCCTTGTAAATCTTTTCTGATCCCTTTCAAGTTTCACAACATCTTTCCGATAGCAAGGAGACCAGAATTGCACGCAATGTTCCAACAGTGGCCTAACCAATGTCTTGTACAGCCGCAACATAACCTCCCGACTCCTGTACTCAATGTACTCAATAAAGGAAAGCATACCAAACGCCTTTTTCACTATCCTATCTACCTGTCACTCCACTTTCAAGGAGCTATGACGCGGCACTCCAAGGTCTCTTTGATCAGCAACACTCCCTTGGACCTTACCATTAAGTGCATAAGTCCTGCTAAGATTTGCTTTCCCAAAATACAGGACCACGCATTTATCTGAATTAAACTCCATCTACCACTTCTCAGCCCATTGGTACATCTGGTCAGATCCTGCTATAATCTGAGGTAACCCTCTTCGGTGTCCACTGCACCTCCAATTTTGGTGTCATCTGCAAACTTACTAACTGTACCTGTTATGTTCGCGTCCAAATCATTTATATCAATGACAAAAGGTTGAGGACACAGCACTGATCATTGTGGCACTCCACTGGTCACAGGCCTCCAGTCTGAAAAGCAACCCTCCACTACCACCCTCCGTCTTCTACCTTCGAGCCGGTTCTGAATCCAAATGGTTGGATCTCCTCACCTTGCTAAACAGTCTTCCATGGGGAACATTGACGACCTCCCTTACTGAAGGACACATAGATCCCGTTAACCACTCTGCCCTCATCAATTATCTTTGTTAATTGTTCAAAAACGAATTAATTCAATTTAACGAGACATAATCTCCCACACAGCACGCCATTGCTGACTATCCATAATCAAGCTTGCCTTTCAAAATACATTAAATCATGTCTCTCAGGATTTCCTCCACAACTTATCAACCGCCGACGTTAGACTCACAGGTCTATAGTTGCCTAGCCTTTCCTTACCTCCCTTCTTAATTAGTGGTATCATGTTAGCCAGCCTAGTCTTATGGCACCTCACCTGTGATTTTCGATGACACAATTTTCAGCAAGTGACCCAGAAATCACTTGCCTCACTTTTCACAGAGTTCTGTGGTGTAACCTGATCACGTCACGGTGATTTATTAACTTTTATCCGGTCCAATACATCCTGCACTTTCTCCTCTGTAACACGGTTTTTGTTTTCAAGATAACAACATCTATTTCCCCACAGACTACATCTTTCATGCCACAGGTTATCGATGGGGCAAGGGCAATTATAATGTGATTAGGCAAAGTTAAGATGCATAGAATGGGGTAGCAAAATGCGAGGGATGCAGACAATGGAAATGTGGAGCTGGTTTAAGGAACAGATATTGCGTTTCCTCGATAGGTATGTCTTGGTCAGGCAACGAAGAATTGAAAAGGTAAGGGAACCATGGTTTATAACAGAAATTGCATCTCTTGTTAAGAAGAAGATTAAGGCTTATGTGTTGAGAGACAAGGTGGTTCAGAGGATGCGATGGAGTGTTACCGTTTAGCTGGGAGGGATTTAAAGAGAATGTTCAGAAGAGCAAAGAAAGGACACGAGCAGTCATCAGCAAATAGAATAAAGGACAAACCTAAAGCCTTCTGTAGGTATGTGAGGATTAAAATGATGACGAGGGTAGGAATAGGGCGAGTCAAAGACAGAAGTGGGGTGTTGAGTGGGGACTCTGTGGAGATGGGAGAAGTACTAAACGAACATTTCTCATCGTTTTCCACTCAGGTAAAGGAGAATAATGTCGGGGAGTAGAATGAGATAAGCGATATTAGAATAGAAAGGATCGATGTTAGTTATGAAGAGGTGTTATCAATTTCAGAAGGAGTGAAAGTAGACCAGTCCCCTGTGCTGGTTGGGATTTTTCCGAGGATTTTCTGGGAACCTAGGGAGGAGATAGCAGAGCATTTGGCTTTTATATTTGAGTCGTCATTGTCTACAGGTTTAGTATCAGAGGACTAGAAGATCGCAAACGTTGTGCCCTTGTTCCAGAAGGACAGCAGAGATGACCCAGGTAATTATATATCAGTGAGCCATATTTCTGATGTATGAAAGGTTTTGGAAAAGATTATAAAATGCAAGATGTATAATCATCTGGAAAGCAATAATTTGATTTCAGATAGTCAACATGGTTTCGTCAAGGGCAGGTATTGTCTCACAAACCTCATTGAGTTTTTTTTATAATGTGACAAAGCATGTAGATGAGGGTAGAGCAGTTGACGTGGTATACATGGATTTCAGTAAATCCTCTGTTAAGGTTCCATGTGATAGGCTGTTTGAGAAAATGCAGAGGCATGGGATTGAGGGTGATTTAGTCATTTGGATTAGAAACTGGCTTCATGAAAGAAGGCAGCGAGTGGTGATTAATGGAAAATTTACAATCTGGAGTCCAGTTACTCGTGGTGTGTCTCAAGAATCTGTTCTGGTAAACTGCTGTTTGTTATTTTTATAAGTAACTTAGACGCATCATAGGTGTATGTATGAGTCAATTTGCAGATGACACTGAAGTTGGTGGAGTAGTAGACAGTTTGGAAATATGTTACAGGTTGCAGGGCGTCTTGGATAGACTGCAGAATTGGGTTGAGAGCTGGCAAATGGACTTCAATGCAGCTAAATCTGAGGTGATGCACTTTGGGAAGAATAACAGGAAGGCAGAGTATTGGGTCAATGGAAAGATTGTTGGTAGTGTGGATGTGAATCTTGCAGGAATCTTGCAGTCCATGTGCATAGATCCTTGAAAGTTGCCAACCAGGTTGAGAGTGCTGTTAAGAAGGTATACGGTGTGTTAGATTTCATTTGTAGAGGGATTGAGTTCCGGAGCCACAATATCATGTTGCAAATATACAAAACGCTCGTGCGGATGTATGTCGGGAAGAATGTGAAAGCATTGGAAAAAAGTGCAGAGGAGATTTAGATTAGATTGCCGACAGTGTGGAAACAGACCTTTCGCCCCAACAAGTCCACATCGACCCTCCCAACATAAACCCACGCAGACCCATTCTCCTATATTTTCCCCAGCTCATACACCTGGCAATACGGGCAATTGAGCATTGCCAATTCATCTGAACTGCATATTTTGGGACTGTGGGAGGAAACCGGAGCAAACCCACGCAGACACAGGGAGAACGTGCAAACGCCACACAGACAGTTGCCCGAGTCTGGAATTGTAACCGGGTCCCTGGCGCTATGAGGCATCAGTGCTAACCAGTGAGCCAGCATGATGCCTGGTCTGGAGGGAAAGCCTAATGAGTAAAGGCTGAGAAACTTGGGTCTGTTCTCATCGGAAAGAAAAAGGCTCAGACCGGATTTGATAGAGACATACAAGATGATCAGAGGATTAGATGGGTAGACATGAAAGTCATTTTCCTAGGATGATGACGTCATCTTGTACGAAAGTACTTAACTACAAATTGTGATGAGTTAGATTTGAGACAGATGTCAGAGGCAGGTTCTTTCCTGAGACAGTGGGGGCGCGGGATTCTCTGCCTGCCAGTGAAGTTAACTTAGCCAGATTATGGAGATTTAAACAATCCTTGGAGAAGCACATGGGTGATGATAGTATTTTGCAAGGGAATGAGCTGAGATTAGTTCAAACGTCAGCGCAACATTGAGGGCCAAAGGGCCTGTTCAGCACTGTATTCTTCTATGTTCTATGTACTATGTCCTTCCCCACAGTAAGTGTCCATACGAAGCACAGGTTTCATATCTCCCCCATCTCGAGCAGCACCTAACAGAGACGGGCTTATTGATTTTTATGGTGTCCCAGTACTCTTCGCAGACTCCTCTTTTCCCTTAATGTATTTATAAAACCAGTTATGACTGACTTCAACATAGCAGCATGCTGCAATTGAGCTAAGTAGAACTCAAAACTACAATAGACCGATTCAAATTCAGACGTGTTATCCATTACACCAGAGAGCCGATCCACCGTCGACTTCCTCTCATCTTTTCCATATGTAATGAAGACATTTATATCAGGCGGATACAAGATTACCAAGGTGAAGAACCAGTAAAGATAACTAACGTCATTGCTTTAATTAAATACGTCACACTTTGTGAAGCAGTGCCTTTCACTGTCAAATTATACACATTCGTCTTCACGTGCCTCCTTCAGTGTTGCCTGCATGCCTGTTGGACGTTTCCATTGCTGTATTCACAGTCACTACGTGATTACATGACCAACTCCAGTGAAATGTATTTTCATAATCTGAGTCATGGCCTCTTCCTTTCAAGACCCTGAACAAGTTCAGCGAGAAAACTCTGGTCATTTCTAGCCCGGGATCTGGAATCAGACGACTGTCACGACACCCTTATTGGTGCTGGCCGCTCACCGGAGACCAGCGCGTCAAAATGAGGCCCTGTGACCACCAGCCTGTTCTGTGCCTTACTGCAGTACATCTGCTGAACAACATCAGATTATCACAGTTCCGCTTTCTTCACATTGAAATCCAGTGCGATAATATGAACTTTTTCGAAACTTGGAGTGAGCAACTTTGCAGCTGAAGTTTGTTATGGAGTCAACGACAGACACAAGAGTGTCTGCAAGTCAGGTTGTAAGTTTTACAGTCAGCATCACAGGAGGTCCCTGTTCAGTAGTCCGAGTTTGCATCGCACAGACCTGGATATAATTCCCACTCAGGTAATGAAGATTTATTTCTCTTTTTGTGAATTATTAGAATGAAAACAAATTTTTGCTTGCATGCAGAGCACATACCCAGATCCTGCCAGAATCGGTCAGTAATTGCTTCCATCCGTATATAACGACAAAGGCAGCAGATACACGGGAAACGACCACCACTAATCCCCCTCCAATCATATCACCTTTCTGAGTTGGATGTACCTCGCTGATCCTTCAGTGTCGCTGAATGTAAATCCTGGAAATTCCCCTCGAGCGGTATCATGTCTGTGCTGAGGAGTTGAAAGCTAGGGGAAAATAATTCATCCCCTCCATCACTGTGGTAATTCTGGATATGCATTGAATCCTTTCCCATTGACTATACTCCAGGAATTCGTTTTGAAAATTTAAAGGTTCCTGTCAGACATCTGCAATCGTCTGGAATAAGTTGAGACGTGGACGAAGACAGTGAAATAAAGTGATAGACAATGATGCCTGGGAGGCATAATGCAGGAATTGAGCGCGGAACAGATGGTGCAAAACTCAATGTCGGTGCCATTGCGTCAGCTTTTACTGCCCAATGATTACACTTACTTACACATTACACCTAGTCAATTCACCACAATGACCTTGTTCCTCTTGATGTGATGTCCCCTCTGTCTGTATTAACGTGTCCCCTCTGTCTGTAGTAACTCAGCGTCTTGGACTTTCACCCTGCTAAGATTTGGTGATCCAGGTTCAGTTCCAACAGTGAATGCCATGTTCTTTTATATATTCCGAAATATTACTTATGTCTGTAGTTTCTTTCCATTATTCCACAAGCACTTCTGCTTCTCCTCCTCTTTTATTCCCCCTCCTTCATTCCCAGTTAGGTCGGAATAACGAGGTGAGGCAGGAGGCGCTGCAGATTTGCCGGAGAATTTTGTGGTAATGGCAGAGATACCACCAGGTGATTACTCTCATTCTCTGATGTCACCGTTCAAACATTTAAACCAAAAATATATACATTGTTGTGCTTCTTTATTTGTAGTGTAATTGCTTTTTTTTCCTGGTGGATTAGGAATTCTATTTTGAATTCGAAACAGTCATAATTGTTTGAGGAAGAAGTGACTCCTAGCCTGGTTTGAAGTGATAGACACATTATCCGGAGAATGTGAGCCCAGTTCAACGTACTCCAGTCAGTGGGCAAAAAGCCTCTCAGCAGCTGCACACTCAAATTGTCTCGAAATGTCAGACTTTTCATAGAGCCGAAATAGGTAAAGAGCTGTATGGACAGGCAGAGTGTCGGAGAATGTGTAACAGGAAGAGGGTGAGATGGATGCGCAGAGACAAAGAGAGACGGATGGAGACACATGCTGAGTTAGACACTGAAATGACCAATTCTCTATTCGAAATTGCTGCAGACTGAGAGAAAGGAAACGAAAGAAGGCAATCATTTAAGCACAGCCTTTCACCAACTGAGAGCAACGGAAACAGCATTATAGTCAATAAAGTCCTTTTGAATTTGTAAAGGTGACGGTTGTCTGTCATTGAGATATTTTGATAAAAATCCTGATTAAATAGATAAAACTGATAATGTTCCCCGCATTATAATGTAGAAATGTATAAGTAACGGGTTTCTGTCGATCTAAAACTTTAACTCAGTTTTTCTCCACAGATTCTGTCAGGCCTGCTGAGTTTCTTCAACAATTCATGTCTTTGGTTCAGCTTTACATTATCAAAGAAAAATTAAAATCAATATTCTGTTGATCGCTTCATTTTTAAAACCCATCAGAAAATAAAACTGGTTACACTCTCAGACACAAATATACACTACACCGACTATGCACATGCAAACAAGCAAAACCACTTTCAAAATTAGGCCGTGGCAGACCCAGGACCGAACGTCACAGTATTGTATTCGAGTCGAGACAACGTGTTGGGAATTCACGTTTTCGCGACCTGCCAAATGCACAACTGTCAAATTGACTGACTGTAACAACAAGCTCTATCGAAACAGCCTGTCCTTGGCAGAGTGGGATCGGGAGAATAATATTGATTCACAGATGCGTTTTCAACTACAAATTCACTCTGTCATCACGACCACGTTATTACATCTCAGGAACAGTACCTGATTGTACCACACCTCAGCAGAAAGTGATAACTTTAGATGCTGGAGATCAAAGTCAATAAGTGTAGCACTTGGAAATCACAACCTGTCAGGCAACATCTGAGGAGCGGGGAACCGACGATCCAAGCCTTCCTGATGAACATCTTGTACGCGAAACATCGAATTTCCTGCTCCCCGGTTGCTGCTTGACCAGCAACACACTTTTTGACTCTATACCCACCTCAGCTGATCTGCTTCGGAAAATTGATGATGAACTTGCCAGCATTCAGTTTGAATCTTCTGTCACATGTTTGACAGCTTGCAACATTCCATTCCTCAATAAACTCAGATCATTTAAATGACTAAATAAAGATAAACTGTGGATGCAGGAAATCTAAAACACAAGCATAATTGCTGGAGAAACTCTGCATTCTCTGATATCAACTGAATATTTGAACATTAAACTGTGAACAGGAAAAGAGAAAGCTGCAATTTGATAACTGCAACACTTCGTTTCTCCAAAAAAAGACATCACGAAATGCAGTGTTTCGATTAGGCTCTCACCGTCTCAAGTACTGATAGGAGTGGGGAAATAAATGTTGGCCCAGTCGTTGCTGAACAAATTAATAAAAAGACTTATTGCGTTCCTAATCAGTTGCTACCCCGGCAGACCATGTTAATGTGATTCACGAAACAGGACAGCCAGGTCCCTCGGTATTTCAGAATCCTGCAATATCTAATTTAAATAAAAGGGTCGTAATTGAATGTTCCTGCGAACATCTCATTCTCCACTTCATACTGCATTGGTCAATGTTTTACTCAAAATCTTCCTCATCTCGACATCACTCAATTTTTATATCATTAACGTTCTCTTCATGGTTTACCTTTCAAATTATTTTCCCAAGTACATGCCCATTTTTTTTAAACCGAAGACTAAGCTGAGATGATGTCTGTTGGAAATCCAAATATCTCTCTATCACAATTTGTCCCTTGTTTAGTGTGTCCGTGTGAAACCCGTTAGACTTGTGCCCGCTCGTTTTGAATTCCACCATCCTGGGTAAAAACAAGGCCTAGGCCAGTCACCGATCCAACCCCAATCAGGATTTTATAAACGTCTAGAAGTTTACACACCATCCTGGAACACTGCTGAGAAGAGCCTCAGCTCAAACACTCTCTCCTGACACTTCAAGCCCTCTCGACACTGTAACAGCCTTGTAAATCTTTTCTGCACTCTTTCAAGTTTTAGAATATATTTCCTGTTGAAGGTGATCGGAATTGTCAGCAGTATTCTAAATGTGGCTCCACTAATGTTCTGTACAGCCAGAACATGACGTGAACTTCAATGATCAATGTTCTGACTAATGAAGGCAAGCGTGCCAAATGCTTTCTTCACGAACTTTTCTACATGTGGCACCTATTTTCCTGCTCTCCTAAAGTTTGTCTTGACTTATAAAGTCGTGCTTTTCTTCTTATATTCTGCTGCCTTCACAAATCTGTGGACCCACGTGCAAAGGCACTCTGTTCTTTTGGGTTTCCCAGTGCCCTACCGTTCTTTGAGTACTCCCATGACGTGTAACTTACAAAATGCATCGCCTGATGTTTTTATTGTTATTTTCAGCTCCCCCTATCTGCAACTCTGAAATCCTAGAACCTAAGATCTTCTTCCTCACTGTTAACGACTTTGCCAATCTTCATATCCTCCTCAAATTTTCTTATCATTTCCCCAACATTATTTCTGTATTGTTTATGTGCAATCACAAACATTAAGGGACACAACATTGATCCTTGTGGTACACCACTGAATATCAGTTCCACGTCTCAGAAACAGCACCTTCCTTTGTCTCCAACCACCCAAAAAGTTTCGAACCAACTTACCACGTGACGCTGTATCCCTTTTATAAGAACCCTGTTACCAGTCTCCGTCGTGGGAACTTGTCAAAGGCTTTCTAAATCCTCATAAACTAAATCAGTTTCACTATCCTCGTTTACACATCTGATCACTTCCTAAAAATAAATTAACCTGATCTGTCAGGCATGAATTCCTCTGACAAAACCATGCTGACTCTCGCTGGTCAAACTTTCTCTGAAGAAGTTGCAATTAATTCTCTTGTTAAGAGGCTTCTCCAAAAGTTTCCCTACATGTGATGTTCGTCTCACTGCTCTGTAATTTGCTGCATTATCTTCGCCAGCCTTATTGAAACTGGAACCACGTTAGTAGTCCTGAAATCCTCTAACCACTCCCAGGAGTCCAAAAAGGAATGTAAAACCTTGGTCAGAACACGTGTAATTTTCTCTCTAGTCTCACAAAGCAACGTGAGACTCAACCCCATTCCCATCTCGCATTTGCCCAATTTTAGCCTGTCAAAACCTCCAATACCGTCTCAGTCGCGATGTGAAACGGCTCAAAAAACTCTCAGTCCCTCGTCCCTGCATTCTGTACCCATATATTACCACACAAGGACTGTTCCACGGCTGCATATGTAAGGTGATTCACTCAGTTATCCCATTTACTGACACAACTGTACTATCACACTGGAGGGAGATCATTCAGATATTATAAGTGGAAAAAACTGTTTCAGCCGTTGCACCTATAAATCCTTTAGCTTTGATAACCAATGGCACATTGTCACAGTGAGAAAGGGTTTTAGTGTTATCTCTCTGAAAAATAAGTCACTGAGTTCCACCTCCTGCAGAAACTCCAGTCTGTTCAAATTTGGCATGATTTTTTTTTCTCTCTCTCTTTCTGTTGTTGATCGCATTCAAAATAGAACTGCGTGACAAATCCCATACAAATGATTGCTGTATTAATAGACTTAAGAAGTTGATGCCTATGGCTCACATTGCAATAGGATGAATCGACAAGAGAAGTTTTCAAAAGGAACAGAGTACTGTCTTCGGTGCAGAGGATCATTGAGCACGGACGATCTCAGGCTACCAAAAGGGCACACGCACGATCTTAGCTCCTCGATCATTCACAGTGTCAGATGGCCTGAGACAGAGATCTGCGCCAAGGAACAGGTTCAAAAGCAGAAGGTGCTGGAACAGCTCAGCAGTTTTGGCAGCATCTGAGAAGAGAAATAAGAGTTAGCATTTCCGGTCCAGTGACCCTTCCTCAGAACTGATGGTACCTCCAAAATGTTGACCTATCTGCAAAGATCGGGTGGTGGGGTTGGGGTAAGAAGTAAACGGTAGGTTAGTGGAGAACTCAAAGAGAGAGAAGAAGAATTGGGTAAACTAATGGATAATGATCAAGCTGAGAGGGTGAGTAGCTTTTTATGGAGACTGTTCGTGACTAAACATAGATAGTGTGTAATGGCTGCATATGTGATGGCAAGGAGTGATGTGTGAGATGGAGGGCAAGGAGATGGATGAGTTCATGACCTAAAGGTATTGAAACTGATGGAATCTGGAGGGCTGCAGCATCCCCAAATGGAAAATGAGATGTTGTTCTTCACGCAAATACTGAGCTTCTCCGGAACACTGCAGTAAGCCTGAGACAGAGATGTTGGCCATGGAACGGGCTGGTCCATTAATGAGGCGGGGAAGTAGTAGTTTAGGGTCTTTCTTGAAGATGGAACTTGGATTTTCTGAAAAGCAGGCACTCAGTCCACACTTCATTTCCCAAGGCAGTGGAGACCACATAGCGAGAAGTGAATGTAGTAGACAGTTTTGTGCGAAGTGCAGGCAAAGTGTTTCTTAACCTGGAAGATATGTTTGGGCCCTTGGATACTGAGGAGGGAGGACGTAAATGGACAGTTGAGGAGAAACAAGATGTTGAAAGGAAGGATTATTCAGGAGATGTTATGAGAGATGTTGGAAATCATGAAGCTAAGAAAGCTATCATGAAGACAGTTTACCAAATGATTGTAGCAATTGGAACAAGGTTGACGAGTTAATGACACAAATCATTATGAATTAATATGTTTTAGTAGCCATTACGGAGACATGGTTACAGGGTGGTCATGACTGGGAGTTAAATATCCGGGGTTTTCGGACTTTTCTGAAGGACAGACAGGAGAGTCTGATATTCAATGACAACTTCAACGTGGTACTGTGAGATGGTATAGGTTCGATAGAGAATGAGTTTGAATCCATTTTGTTGGAAATTATAAATTCTAAGAAGAAACTCTCACTGATAGGCGTAGTCTGTAGACCACCAAATAAACGATTACATTGGGGAGATGAATAGACAAAGAAATATGTAATGCTGGTCAAAATGGGCCGGTTATTAACTTTGGGGGTTTTAATCGACATGTGGATTGGTCGAACTAGCTCAATCTGTGTTGCCTTGAGGAGGACGTGGTTGGATTTAATCGTGATGGTTTTCCTGAACAATATGTCAATGAAACAGCGAGGTAGCAAGCTATTGTCGATCTGGTCCTCTGTAGTGAGACAGGAATAATCAAATACCTAATCGTTAAGGATCTGCTTGGAAGGAGTGATCACAGTATGGTTGTATTGAGAATGCAGACGGAGAGTGTGAAGTTAAAAACCAATGCCAGATTCCTGTGCATGTACAAGGGGCTCGACAATAGAACGAGGAGAGCCTGGCTTAAATCGACTCAAGACAAAAAAAAGGTGGGTCAGCTGATGAGCAGAGCTTTCACTTATATTTTTCAAAATGATGAGCACAATTATATTCCAATGTAAAGGAAGGACAGTAAGAAAAGGTGTAATCTGGCATGGTTGTGTAAAGAAATAAGGGAAACTATCAAATTCAAGGAGAAGGCATACAAAGTGGTTAAAATCAGCATGAAACTGGAAGATTTGGAAAGCTTTCTCGGTCCACAGAATGCCACAACAGTGCTGAAAATAACCGTAAGAAAGAACATGAAAAAAAAAACCCGCACAGATTATAGGGACATTTAGCAGAAGTTTCGACAAAAAAAAGAAAAAAAGAGTGGTTAAAGTGAACGTTTGTCCTTTAGGCGTTTAGTTATGGGATGTGATGAAATGGCTGAGGCATTGAACAGTTACTTTATATCGTTCTTCACTGTGGAAGACACTAATACATGCCAGTAATTGAAAAGAGATGGATGTCGGTGAGGACCTGGAAACAATCCTTATTTCGTAAAAGCTAGTGTTGGGCAAACTAATGCAGCTAAGGATAGACAGTCTCCTATCCCTGATGGAATGCATCCCAAGGTGCTAAAAGAGTTGGCGGGGGAAATAACAGGTGTACTGGCGGTAATCTTGCAAATTCACTGGACTCTGGGGCAATTCGAGCAGATTGGAAAACAGTAAATCTGGCGCCACTGTTTAAAAAAGAAAGGAAGACAAGCGAGGGGCTTATAGACCCGCTAGCTAAACTTCTGTAGGAGAGAAGGTGCTTGAGTCTACTATCACGGAAGGAATAAGAGGTCACTGCGATAGAGATTGAACAGACACAGCACGGATTCATGTAGGGCACGTAATGATTTGCAAATATATTGGTATTCTATGAAGACATGGCTAGTATGGTGGACAACGGGGACTCAGTGAATGTGGTGCACCTGGATTTCCAAAAGACCTTCGACAAGGTGCGCACAAGAGTCTGATGCATAAGGTAAGGATGCATGGTGTTCGTGGTCGAGTATAAGCATGGGCAGAGGAATGGTTAACTAACAGGAAGCAAAAAGTGGCGATAAATGTGTAACTCAGTGATGGGTTTTGGAACTGCAATTATTTACAATTTGTATAGATAAGTTGTAGTTGGGGACAATGTGTAGCACGTCCACATTTACAGAAGACACGAAAATGAATGGCAGAGGAAAGTGTGCAGAGGAATGTGAAACTTTGTTGAGGAAAATAGTTACATTGACTAAGTGGGCAAAGATTCGGCAGATGAAATGTGAAGTCATCCATTTTGTTAGAGGTTACAGGAGACAGGGTTATTACTTGTCGACTAAAATGTTGAAGAATGCTGCTGTACACCGGGACGTGGGTGTTCTTGTGCATGAATCACAAAGGTCGGGTCTGCAGGTACAACAAGTAATTAGGCAGGCAAATGGAATGTTTTCTTTCATTACTAAAGGGGGTGAGGTTAAATGAAGAGAGGTTATGTTGCCGCTCTACAGGGTGCTTGTGAGGACATTCCTAGAGTACTGTGAGCAGGTTTGGTCTCATGACTTGAGAAAGGATGGACTGGCACTGGAAGGGGTGCAGATGGGGTAGACTGGGATAATGACGGAGTTGAGGGGATAGGTTTATGAGGAGAGACTGAGTAGATTGGGATTATATTCATTGGAATTCAGAAGAATTAGGAGAGACCTTATAGAAATATGTACAATTTTGAAGGGACTATGTGAGGTAGAAGTAGAAAGGATAGTTCCACTGGCGGGTGAAATTTAGAAAAGAGGGCACAGCCTCAAGATTAGACGGAGCAGGTTCAGCACAGAATTGATAAAGAACTTTTTAACCAAAGGATTGTTCCTCTTTGGAATCCTCGATTCCTGATGAAGGATTTTTGCATGAAAGATCAATTTTCCTGCTCATCAGATGCTGTCTCACCTGCTACGCGATTTGCAGCATCACACTCTTACCTCTAATCTCCAACATGTGTAGTCTTCACTTTCAAAATTAGAATTCTTTGCCCAGTGAAGAACTTGACACCACTTCAGTAAACGTTTTTAAGACCATGATCTTATTTTTGAACAATAAAGGAAGTAAGGGATACAGTGAGAGGACGGGTAAATGGATCTGAGCGCACGAAATGATCAGCCATGAAAGTATTGCTTGGCGGAACAGACTCAAAGGGCTGGAGGGCTTACAGCTGCTCCTATTTCTGATATTTCATGACTGCATGTTTCACATCTTCAGCAATTGCAGGGGAAGATTCCACAGTGCCATGTGGGGAGGTGTTGGGAGTGAAGGTAGAATGCACCAGTGTGTCCCAGATGGAAGGTTACATGCGGAAGGCAGCGAAGGGAGGTAAGAGGAATATGTGTGTAGTGATGGCATTTTGATGGAGCTGGTGGAATTCGAAAAGAAATCGATGATCACTTGAAGCACCACAGCGCACAAAGCTACAGAACAAGTTCTGGAAAATGGGATGAGAGTGGATAGGCGCTTGATGTGAAAGTCCCAGTCTCTATGAGAAATTAATTTAACCAACCTTTTGTGGCCGCAAGATCAATCAGATTCCGGGATTTCTTTAGCAAGTAATACAATTCTTTATTCCTTGAAGCCTATCTATCAGATTGCCTGCCATTACACACCACCTACGAATAGCAACTAAATATCTTCATGAACAGATTTTCACTCTCCAAGCCAGATCGTTATCCACTCCATTGTCCAACTGTTCTTCTCCTTCTTTGGGTTCTTTCCCCACCTGTCGTTTATTCCTTTACCAGCCAGAATGAAGAAACACAACTGAAAATCCTTATTTGCCTGAATAAGTGCAGTATTGAAAAACATGTTGCAGGAGAAGCACAGCAGATAAGGCAATATCCAAGTCGGAAGATACATTTCAGTCAGAACCTCCTTTAGGACTCCTCAGTCCTGTTCTAACAATAATGCATAGCCCAACACCACCCAGAACAGAACAGCCAAATTGATCAGTACCGCATGAATGACACAACATCGATACAGATCCATTTCCTCCACCACCAAACACTCAGACATGCAGGTTATACCATCCACAAGATTAAGTGCAGAAATTCACCACGCCTCCTTAAACAGTACATTTCACATTCATAATCACGTCCATCTCAAAGGAAAAGGACGACAGGTGGGCAGGGCAACCCGGAAAACCAGTTACCATACTGACCTGGAAATATTTTGCCATTCCTCCCCTGTCACTTCGTCAACATTCTGGATTTCCTTCCCTTACAATGTGGATGTACTGATAACCCATGGACAACAAGGGTTCCAGAAGGCTGCTCATAATCACCTTGTCCAGCCAAATTAGGAATGAGCAATATATGCTGACCCTGTCTTGAATATACACTTCCGAAAGAAAAATGACAAATAAATGCTTTGGTGTTTTTTTTTAAAAAACGAGCTCTTACTAAGCTATTTCTGTTTTAATTTCAGAATTATTAAAGATGAGGATTATCATTGGAAACTGAAACGACACATCACAACGGTATCTGATGGAGTTTTTCAGTTTGAAGTAGCCTGAACGCGACGGCCTTTGAAACTGAAGGAGAAAACAACATTGCGAGTCGAGTGAAACCATTCACGTGTGCTGTCTATGGGCGGGGCTTCATCCAATCATCTGGACTGCCAAGATATAAATGGAGGGACGCTGGAGAGAACCTTTGGAAATGTGCTGACTGTGGAAAGTATTCAATTATTCGCCTACCATGACAATTCATCCGGCCACACTGGGGAAACGCATTTCACCTGTTCTGAGTGTGGGAAGCGATTTGTGCAGTTATCTAACTTGCTGCTGCACTAATGAATTCACACTGAGGAGAGAATGTTTAATTGTTCAGAGTGTGGGAAATGCTTTCAAAAAACACTCTCCAAAACTGAGGTATCACCAATGTGTTCATACTGAAGAGAGATAAATCAAGTATTCTCACAGTGGAAATGGGGTCAGCCCGTCATCTGTTCTCACTTCTCATCTGGGAACTCACTGAAGAGAGACCGGACACAAACTCTAAGTGTGGGAAATGATTCACTCAAGCATTTGGTCATATGAGACACCAGCAGTTTCACAGAGAGAAGAGATCATTTGTCTGTTGTGCGCAGGAAGAAATTACTTGATTTCAGCAACCTGCTGAAATACAAGCGAGTTCACACTGGTGAAAGGCCATTCACCTGTTCTGAATGCGGGGAAGGATACATTCCATTAACACACTTGCTGAGACACCAGCGAATTAAAATTGGCAAGGGGCATTTATAAGTTCCATTTTTGGGAAAGGATGCACTTAAGACTTCCATTCTGCTAATACACCAATGGGTTACAAGTGAAAAGAAGCCGTTTAAATGTACAGAGTATGGGAAGTGCTTTATATGTTCCCAGGAACTTAACTCCCATCAACGTGTTCACATTGATGAGAAACCATTCACGTGCTCTCACTGTGGGATTGACCTCCCACTGTGTATCGACACAATTTAACTGCTGCATCCCCTCAAGCAGTGATTACACTTCTCAAGGACTTCCAGTGCAGTGAAACACAGTCAGTAATTCTGCATGTGTCAACTAATTTTTTAATACACATCAAGTTTGAACAACGAAGGAAGTGCCCAAGAACAGAGTGCAAATGCATATCCACCAGTCTCCTCTCATTGGAGAGAAATTGGGGAAAACTGTATATTTAATGTGATTGATACTTGAGCAATTAAAACCCAGTTCAAGTAAAGAGGCTATTCACATCCAATGAAGTAAACGACTGCTGATAGGATGAACACAGTTCATTTCTGTATGCAATAACACCAGGATGCAATCACATTTGACCTCACTGGAATGCGTGTACCACCGTCGATATGCAGCCCATAGGAGCTGCTCTCTTCATTAGAAACAAAAGTGACTGGTGGTGATTTAACCAGTGGGCTCCTAGACCTCAGACAACGGAAGAGGTTGAGAAGGACAGTTGCTTATCGTATTCTCAACCCGTTCAGGGAACGGGACCCATGCTGTCATCATCACACTACTTTACAAACAAGCAACCCAGCCAACTGAGCTAAACTAAGACCTCCTCATTGGTGTGTCACATGTGCGGATGAATTATTGAATCCATTGCTACACATAGTGTAGGTGAACGGCCTCTACCCACATTGTGTTCATTGTTGTTTCATCAAAGCATTGTTACTCCTGAAGCTCTTCTCACAGTCAGAGCATTTACTTCTTCTCACAATGGTATGAACAAGCCCATATCTGCTGAGATTGGAGAACAAAGTGAATCCCTTTCCACACAAGGGTCGAGTGTTTGTCACTAATGTGAATAATCTGTGCTCACTGAGTACAGATGACCACGTGAATCGCTTCCAACACGAAGTGGAGGTGTATGGTTTGCAACCAATGTTTATCACGTTTGTGCGTCTGAAACTTTACTGATTTAATACCCCTCTTCTCAAGCACAGAGCAGAAGGATGTACACGCTCCAGTTTCAATTCGACTGGTTGACATTAGAGTGGATTGTGGAGGTCATCCCTGCGCAAACGGAGCGGAAAAGCTTCTCTCCCAGTGACGAAGACATATGTGCGACATTAGGCTGGATCTCCAAGTGAAAACCTGCCCAAAAATGGAACAGCTGAACGAGTTCTCGCCCATTGGAATAAGTTGATGTTGAAATCAGACCTCTGAATTTCAGATCTGAGAAAATCTTAAAGATTTTTCCACACAACCAGAGGAAAGGTCTCTTGTCAGTTTAAACCCACAGCTGTCACACGAGGCTGAATGACAGAGTAAATCCCTTTCCACACATGGAGCACGTCAACAGTCTATCCTCAGAATGTCTGTGTCGCTGAGATTTCAGCTGCTCTGAGCAGCTGTAATCCTTCCCACAATCCAGAAATATCCATGTTGCTGATGTCCTTATATATCTCTGAGTCCGATGATCTGTTGAATCCTTGACCTTAAACACAACAAAGGTATGGCTTTTCTTCAGATCTTTTAAATAATGTTTTTTGGAATATGTGAAATAATTTCTGCAGTCATTGCACTGGAACACTCACAATGTAGAGTGTCTGTGTGTGAGTGTGTGTGTGTGTGTTTGCATGTGTGTGTGTTTGCATGTGAGTATATGTGCTTCCATGTGTGTGTGTTTGCATGTATGTGTGTTTGCATGCGTGTGTCTGTGTTTGCATGTGTGTGTGTTGGCGTTTTACAATCACACTGTCATTTGAAATCTTTTTCCACAGACATACCAGATAAATATATAGCCTTCATGGCCTGCTGAATTTCGTGACTCCGTTGGATCTTGGATCATTATATCATGCTTGATTTGACTCACTCAACTTCAATTCGTTCAATCTCGGCATTTGCCGAGAGGTGCGAGGGAGGAGCGAAGGACTTCTGGGAAGGTGAGTTTAACTGTTAAAATTCCTTAGATTTGGAGTCGGGGCCTCCATTTGACCCGAGGTGTGAGGCAGGAGCGAAGGACTGCTGGGACGGTGAGTCTGACCTTTGAAAAACTTTGTTCAGGCGTCGGGACCTCCATTTGCCGAGAGGTGCGAGGAAGTTGTGAAGGAATTCTGGGAAGGTGAGTCAAATGGTATGAAAACCTTTGATCAAGCGTAGGGACCTCAATTTGCTGAGAGGTGTGAGGGAGGAGCGAAAGACTTCTGGGGAGTTTTTAAGTGCGTGACGTCTAAACCCGAGGTATTTCACCGTCAGGCCGCCCTCCTACCTACCTCCTCTAACCTTACTAAAATTCTGTAAACTCGATAAGTTTTCAGGTTCTCTTCTCTTCCATTGTTTAGATCGTGCGGATTTTCAGACGAGCGGGATATGGATGTCAGGGCAGTTGCATGTTCCTCCTGCAGCATGTGGCAGGTGAGAGACACTTCACATGTTCCTGTCGACTACATCTGCGGGAAGTGCAGACAACTCCAGCTCCTTGAGAACCGAATTATGGAACTGGAGCTGGAGGTGGATGAACTACGGATCATCCGGGAGGCTGAGGGGGAAATTGAGAAGATGTACAGGGAGGTGGTCAGTCCCCAGACACAGGATACGGACAGCTGGGTTACTGTCCGGGGGAGTAAAGGGAACCGACGGTCAGAGCAGGGATCCCCTGTGGTCAATCCCCTCAGAAATAAGTATACCGTTTTGGATACTGCTGGAGGGGAATGCCGACAAGGGGAAAGCCATGGTTGTCAGGTCTCTGGCACTGTGGCTCAGAAGAAAAGCGGGAGAATAGAAAAGCGCCTGTGGTAGGGGATTCAATAGTTTGGCGGATTGACAGGAGATATTGTGGTCAGTAAAAGGACTCCTGGAAGGTATGTTGCCTCCCTGGTGCCACGGTCCGGGATGTCACCAATCGAGTTTGCAAAATTTTGAAGTTGGAGGGTGAGCATTCAGAAATCATAGCACATATTGGCTCCAATGATATCGACAGGAAAGGGATTGACTAACTGAAAAGTGACTACAGACAGTTAGGTTGGAAGCTGAAGAGCAGGACGAGTAGAGTAGTGTTCTCAGGTTTGCTACCCCTTCCACGAGATAGTGAGCTGAGGAACAGTTAGCGAATGGAACTTAACACGTGGCTGCGAGGATGGTGCAAGAGGGACAGCTTCAGATACCTCGACCATTGGGATACCTTCTGGGGAAGGTGGGACCTGTACATGAAGGACGGGTTGCACCTGAACTATAGGGGTACAAATGTCATGGGTGGGAGCTTTGCTCGTGCGATTCGGATGGGTTTAAACTAGATTGGTAGTGGGTGGGAGTCGGATCTACATGTCTGAGAGGGGGTCAGCTGCAGACAGCACCGTGACAGGATATATTGAATCTATCTGGAAGGTTTCTATTCAATAGTGCACCCAAGAATGTTGTTCATGGAGGATTCAAGAATAAATTTGGTGTTGAATGTCAAAACGGGAAACTCAGATTGTATCTTGAGGAAATGGACATTGCCAGGCATATATGTGATATGACTGTTACTTGCCACTTGTGCAGATGTTGTATGATATGTAGGTGTGTTTACAAATTAATATACGATTTTTTGGAAGATTTTTTAGCGCATGTTGAGATTCCGGCTGAAGAGTTGTTCTCAATTAGCACACATCGACTAGCTCAGCTAGCAAACGTACAACCTGAACATATGCATATGCGCAACTTCAGTATCTGAGCAGTTGAAAATGATGCTGAATGTTGTCCAGCCGACAACCAACATTCCCACCTCTGAAGGGAAAGTCATTGACAAAGCAGATGAAGATGTTGGGCCAGGACCCGACCCAAAGGTACGCCAAAGGGAAAGTGTGGACTGCAAATTTTGGAAATCAGAGGAGAGAGGTTGATGCTGGAAAAGCGTGGGATGTCAGGCAGCGTCCGAGGAGCAGGAGAATGTCGTTTCGGCAATGTGCCCTTATTGCTTATGAAGTTCGGATGCCGGAAACATCGAGTCACCTGCTCCTTGAATGCTGCATGACCTGCTTTGCTTTTCCAGCACCACACTCTCGACCCTTTGTAACTCTACTCTGACAAAGAAGGTCTGGATTCTCAAGCACCACCGGCTTCACAAGTGTATCATGACACGTCTGAACAGGTTGATTAAAAATGCCACCTGCAGAAAAATCCAGAGTTTTAAGCAGACTGTGGTATTTTTGACAAATACACCGGAATATTATGCTGCTAAAAAGGCTATCAGCCAGGATAGCGCACCACCAAGGAAATGGATTCTGAAGAAAAGGCACATAAGACTGGAATTGTTACTATGTTTCTCTGTCCATGTATACTGCCAGACCCGCTGACTTCCTCCATCCCTTTCTGTTTTAGTCTCATATTTTCAATATTTGCATGAATCACCCTCAGTTACATACCCGTACTAGGACGTCACCGTTCCGCCCACCCATGCGTCCAGAACCTTAGCCAGAATGGCAGCTGTTTACCTTGGAACTGCAAAACATTTACCCACTATTTATTTTTCAAGCTGCTCTATTTTGTTTAAGCATTTAATTTCATTTCACAATTCTTCTTGTGAAAATGTTGGTGAGCTGCCTTCCAGACACACTGCAGTCGGTGGGTTGTATGTAGTCAGTGCTTAAACACATGTGGTTTCATTTCTTTCAGGCTTTGTAGTGGAGTAATATGACTGAGTGGCTGGCCTGACATTTCAACGTGAATTCCAAAGTCAACCACACTGCTGGAGTCACATGTCAATCCAACCAGGTGAAGATAGTAGATTTTCTTTCATGGAGGACATTAGACAGCCAGGTAGGTCTTTTTTATGACCGTCGGCAAGGGTTTCATTGTTTCGTTGATTCTTCATTCCCGATGTTTTATTGAATCCAAATTCCACCATTTGCTGTCGTGGGATTCGAGTCCGTGACATCGGACATTACCAGGGTCCTTACATCAATAACGTTGAAACAATACCGCGAGGCCATGGCCTCCCAGCATCTCCGAACATCTTCATTGACAACTTTGTTGTTACTGATAATGTGGTTGTGCTTGAAGCAGAGCTGTTTGCAAGGTAGAGTAATGTTTTGGCAAAATATACGATCATTCGTAATTTTGCATTTACTAGAAGGTTAGAGGATTGGACATGGTCTTGGCGAAAATGAACTGGTTGGCCTTCGTGATGACTCAATGACAGAATTCACAAAGGGCAGCAAGTAATCTGCACATTCCATGATGTGCTGTCCTTCGTGGCAAAATTATTAAATTATAGGGGTGAATATGCCTTCCTATAGTAGCAATGTGTTGTTATGACAGTACTTGTGACACTGTGTACAGATGTTCCCATCTTTTAAAGGAATGATCTTCTTTCCACAGATGGACAATGTGAAGTAGTTTCACCAGAATAATGTCTTTGGTGATGGTCCCATGCGGAAAGCGTGAAGGAAACGTGGTTTTAGTCTGGATGGTTATAACTGAATAAAAGGTGTTTATATTAAAACTTGAGTGCTTTGGACCAACAGCCGTTAATTCAGAAACGAATCATTGATAGCGTGAAATATAACACATGTTTTCGCGCAATTCGCGTTTTCACATTTGGACAAAGACATAGAAAGGAAATGTTTAAAATGTGGGTTCAAGTGCAGGAAAATACGATAAGCGTGGATGTACATTTTCGTCGGCAAGGACTAGTTTGGGCAGAAGAACCTGTCTCCGTTCTGTAGGACTCTTTGACTGTAAGATATTTGCTGCGTAGAGCCCAATGTTGTGCGAGTAAGAGGTTCAGGTTCTAAATGTCTCTCATTGTCTCAATGCGCAGTTGCTGTGTGTCCCTGCATCAAGCGTCATATTTTTTTCCAAGTCTGTCAACAACCACTCTCTGAAAGAGTTAGACATTCCCACTCGCTTCTGACTTCCAAACCGAGCACTAACCTATCTTCTCCGAGATGGAAGATGCCTCGTTGTGACTTGGTACAAACCATCCATTGTCCCTCCTCACTGTCAGCAAACTATATTAACGTAATACGTATGTACCATTAGCATCAGAGCCAGGAGGAGTAATGTGGAGAAGTCTTCCTGTGCAGTCTCTGTTTCATTGGATTGTCATCTCGGAGCATCAATGTCAACCTCCTGCTATTGTGTTTCAGTATCGAGGTGCTGAATGACCTCTTCTGTTAATGTGTTAGTGTCTCAAGTGGCTGAATGACCTTCTCCGTGTCCCAGGGAAGACGTTCAATGACAGTATTGGACAACCCGCGGTTCCTCCTTATCAGCGTGCTGGACTCACTGGACTCCTTAAATTCCTTTGTAATTGGAGGCAAACAGGAGGATTGAAGGACTCTGCACGATAGGCAGCAACATGAGGTGGAGAAGTCAACATTTCAGGTAAAACCGTTCTTCAGGACTTAGGGTGGTTTAGGAACACCTGCAGTTAAAGAGGGAAGGAGTGGTTCGGGTGGCGAAAACAGTAGAATGATGAGGTGGGAATCGGTGAACAGAGGTCGTGGGTTCAACTTGATCGGTTGATGGGAGGGGTGAATCTGGTCGGGAGCTGGAAGACAGGGCGATTCGGTGGAAGGGAAGGCAAGACGAGAGACTGGAAAGGGAGTTGGGGCATGGTTGGGAAGAGTATTTGAAATTGGAGTACTTATTGTTGAGTCCTCCAGATTGTAGACTGCCAAAGTGGAATGTAAGCTGTGAGAACATTGAACATTTCAGTACAGTTCAAGTCCTTCGGCTCTCAATGTTGCTCTGATCTGTGAAACCAATTTGAAGCCCTTCAAACCCACACTATTCGTTTTTCATTCGTACGTCTATCCAGTGATCATTTTGACTAGTTTACCACAGTTGTAGGCAGCGTGTTACACGCCCATTCGACTCTATCAATAAAGAAACTACACGTGACATCTGTCCTACATCTAACGTCCCTCAATTTAAAGCTATGACCATCGTGCGAGCTATCACTATCCAAGCAAAGCATTCTCACTTCTCCCCCATCTAACCCTCTGATTATCTTGTATGTCTCAATTACTTTCCCTCTTAACCTCTTCTCTCTGACGAAAACAGCCACAATATTTTGCGTTTTTACTATTGAGAACTTCTCTCCGTAACAAGCAACATCCTCGTAAATCAATCTCCTCTGAACACACTCCAAAGCCTTCGCATCCTTCCGATATTGCGGTGACCAGTGCTGTACACAACAATCAGAGTTTTGTAAAGCTCAGCATGACCTAGACGTTCCAAAACACAATCCCTCTATCAATTAAAGGTTAGGGCACCGAATGCATTCTTAACAAATACACCAACCTGCGTGGCAACTTTCAGGGATAGATGTACATGGATACTGAGATTTCACCAGTCATCTACAAAGGATCTTACAACTGAAACCGTACAATTTACTCCTTTGCTCTTTGCAAACTGAATCACCTAACACTTTTCCGCATTAATCTCCTTTTGCCTCCTCCCAGACCAGCTCTGCAGTTGATCTCTGTCCCTCTGTTACCTGTAGCATCCTCCAGCCCTATCGACAACGCCATCGACCTTCATATCATCCGCAAATTTCACTCACCCATTCTTCTATGCACTCATTCAGGTCACTTACAAAAATGACAAACAGCAGTGGCCCAAAAACAGTTCCTTGCAGGTACACCACTAGGAGCTGAACTCCAGGATGAACATTTCCCATCAATCGCTATCCTCTGTCTTCTTTCAGCTGGACAACCTCTTATATAAACCAATAAATCTCCCTCAATCCCATGCATCTGTATTTTACGCAATGCCCTACCTTGGGGAAACTTATCAAAAGCATTACTGAAATCCATATACACCACATCAACCGCTTTACCTTTATCCACATATTTGTTCACCTTCACAAAGGATTCGATAAGTTTTGGGAGGTACAACTTAATCTCCATTTGTTGTCAGACTCACTGTTGCAATAGAGGAGGCCAGGTCTGTTTACGTCTGCGAGAGAGTGGTTGGGGGTTTTCAAATTGGTGGTGAGTAGAAGGTCAGGTCTGCCCTGGGGACCACCTGTGATGCATAGCAAAATTTGCCCTTCGTTTATATTTGGTCTTCGTGATGGAGAAAAGACAAGATCGGAAACACTGAATGCAGTAAAACAGGTTGGAAGAGAGGGAGATGATCCTCTGCCTGAACCTGGAAGTTCTGTTAAAGGCACTGGATGGAGGTGCAAGAGATATTGTGAGAGAAGGCCTTGTATCTCTCCGGTTGGAGGAGACGATACCTGGAGTGTAGTGATTCGTGGGGAATGTCGCACAAACCGAAGATTACCAAAGGGAAAGCTGCGTGTGGAAAATGTGTCAGTTGATGGGATCCTACTTCATGGACCTCATCTGGTGTTCCAGATGAGATCTTCTCTACATCTGGACGACCAAACGTAAACTAAGCGAATGTTTTGCTGAGCATCGCAGCTGGGTCCCTAAGGGATAATCAGACTGTTCAGTCGCACCTATTTCAATTCGCACTCCCAATCCTTAGTGAACATGACCATCTTTCACGATCTCCATTACCACAGCCAACGACAAAAGCACTTTGGAGGAACAATACCTCATCTGCAGCCAGCGCAGCCTGCCGCCCGGAGGACTCCAAATTCAGTCTTCCGACTTCAAATAAACTCCCTTTTAATCCCTAAACTCCGTTCCCAGCGCCTCCCCTTCCTTCCATTCCTATGATAAACCCTTATTCGAACTACAAACCGGATTCATTCCACCCACGAACAACGCATCTCCTCTACCTGCGTTCACTTATCCCCACTCCTCCATCCTGCCTCCTCATCCTTCCCCCCGCCTCTTTATCTGCAGCTCCCCTAATGCCAATGCCTCGTCCTGAAGAACAATTATACCCAAAGCGTTGACTTCTCCAAAACCTGATGCTGTCTGGCTTGTTGAGTTCTTCCAGTTTCCTGCACGTCTACTTTGGATTCGAACACTTGAGTTTTATTCTTATAAACACTTCTAGTGTAATAGGCAGGAGAGTGTGAATGTGCTGTGCCTCTTCTTATCCAATGGCATTGATGGGCTGAAAAGCTTTTTCAGATTCCTGTCAAACCAGCTGGAGATACTGAATGATCTCCTCTTATTTTAATGTGGAAATGTGCTTGCTGAGCAGTACACTTACATGAGTATTACCTACACGTTAACACCACGACTTTGAATGTTGTCCTCATTTTATCCTTTAGCACCTGTGGAATTGAGAAATTGATCTAGACATTGTGTGAGGTAAAAACAATGACTGCAGATGCTGGAAATCAGATTCTGGATCAGTGGTGCTGGAAGAGCACAGCAATTCAGGCAGCATCCTACTTAATACCCTAACAACCGATCTTATGGTGGACAGAAAGGCATTGATGAATCTGCTGAAGACTTTTGTGCTGAGGAAGCTATCCTGAGAAATTTTCTTAGTGATATCATAGACTGAGAAGACTGATATCTACCAGCCACATTGTGTTCTGGTTGACGCAACCAGAAGGGTTTGACAACTGATTCCCGTTAAATTGCATTTTGTTCAGGCTCAATGGCGCCTTGTTCAGTCAAATACTGCCGTGATACCAGTGCCAATCACTCTTACATTATGTTCATATCTTTTGTTGATGTCAATAGGTCACGTGAATGTCTGGAGAGTGTTTCTTTCACACCAAGGGGAGCGCTTGCCGGGACTTCTCTTTTCCAGAGAGCTGGGGAGATTGATCATCGAGATGTTTGGAAGGCGGTTGCAATGGATACTTGACTCATCAGAGAGTTGAGGGCTGAAGAGATTGGACATTGAATATTACTTGAGGCCAAGAACAGAGCAGCCATGATCTGCTGGAATAGAAAGACATGCGTGAGGGGCTGAACGACCTTCTCGTGTTTCCTATGTTCTTTTATTCTGTTATTGGGAAGTTATTTTCCTGGATGGTCTGTTCTTGGATGTTGCAGTCAGAGAGACCATAGGATTCTGTGAGTCATCCCTGGGTGTGTTATGGGGGCTATTTTCAGTGAATATGCGTCTACAACATGACCAACACATGGAAAAAAAACTGTTTGGCAGCGTCATATGCTCCTTCGTTCCCCAAGAATATTTTCCAAGCCCACACCAAACAGCATGTGACCGTTTTCAGGCGCAGAATGGTCTCCGGGTCTGTGCACCAGATTATTTGAGTAACTGGCCTCTAACTGCTCTTGTGTAGCATGCTTCAGGGGCTGAATGGAACAAGGAGAAACTGGACTGCGGAGCAGGAAGTGAGTCATTAGCCACTTTGAGCGTTCTCCACCAGCCACGATGATTGTGAATAAACTGGTTGTGGTCTCAGCCTCAATTTCACATCTGCACTTCAACAACTTTTTGTCTGTGCAACATCTAAGCGACACAACTTTGAATAAATGCAAAAAAAACACAAGCACTACAAACTTCTGGGGCAGAGCATTCGCACTAAAATAGCCCTTTATGAATTTCTTCCCATCCCTGTTCACACAAAGTTGGAGAGATGTCAGAAAGCTAGTCCATTTTTCCTAAAAGCTGTTCCTTTCCTGAAGGATACATTGTAATTGTTTTATTTTTTCATAAGGGTCGTGTAACAATCCAGTTTGATACAGAGCTGAAAGTGTATTAGGAAGCCTTTCTATTTATATGTAAACAGATGAGACTTTAGGCCAACGCGTATCTTTTTGAAGTGATCTGCGTAATGATAGTGGAGTGGTCAGTCCGAATAGCTGAATTGTTTATTGAGTCAGTTCAACTGAGGGCTGTGAGGAAACACGCTGCTAGACTCTCTCACCTTCTCCCATTCTAACTTTGTCCTGCAATCTCTGGTTTCATTTTCTTTGATCTGTGATAAACGGGTTTGTTTATTGGGACTGTTGTGTACATTCGGAACAGCATAATTAAGTCGAATTTCGATAGATTGAGTTCTGCGGATATTCGATATTCTGCTCTTTGTGTTTCATTCCACAATTTTGTGAACACATGGTTGTCTGTTTTAAAACCTGGAAATCAACCTAGCTTACTGCTCTGGGTAATTTTCAACTGTACACTTCACGACACAAATTACAATATTACAGTCTGCGCTGCCTGCTGAAGAATGTTTTGACTGGTCTGGCCTAGCTCAGAAGGTACTGGCTTTTTGTACGATTTTCAACAGCCAGTGTTATGTGCTAGTCTGTTTATTTCGCGTGTTTGTGTAGTCAAAAGTGGGATAGCGATTGCTCTTGCAGTCGCCAGGAGTTTTTCTTTGGCGGTGGACAGGGTGAACTTGGTAGTTTTGCAACAGGTGATTATGGCGAAGCTGCAGGAATTAGAAGACAATCTGGGGTTGGAGCTGCCTCCTTCTGTGTGGAAAGGAGAATTAATTACAACAGTAGCACTACGTTTAAAATGCTGGAAACAACATTAGGATCTATTGTGGTGGTAATACTTCAATTGCAAATGAAGAGACAGGAGTTAGAGGCGAAAGATAAAGAAAGGGCAGCAAAATTGAAACAGGTTGTGTTACGATTACAAGTAGAAAGGAGGGCAAAACAGCGAAGCAGAGGTGAGAGAAAAAGAGAGAGCGTTTAAACATTAGAAGTTGACACTCAAATACGGAAGTCAGCATAAAAAGGTGGAGATGACGGCTGAATATAACGTTAGCAAGGAAGGAGGGCATACTAATGTGGAAGGGCAGAGAGTTAGAACGGCAAGTTTAGAAGCTGAAGTGGCTGATTATTATGGGTTCATCTAAAAAAAAAGGGTTGGCTTCCAGAATCAATTTCGTTGGAAATAATTAGAAGTTGGTGTAAAAAGAAATCCTTACGTGAAAAGGGATAGATCTCAGAGACGATGGCAAGGAGAACTTACCACAGGGTAAAAGGAAAACCCTTGACTGGTACAAAGAAGGCAAAAAGCTCCAGTGCTTTAATTGTAATAATGTGAGTCAAATAAAACCACAATGTTGGTAGGCTTGGAGAAAGCCAGATGTAGGAAAAGAAGATAACACTGTATGTTTAGTTGGCATGGTGACAGAAATTCCAATGGAAGCTAGAAAGCGGAATCATGGGTAGATTAGGGAGAAAATGCCAGGTCTGTTTAAAAAAAATCAAACAGACGTAAAGCTTATTAACATAGGTCTGGAGTCGCAGGCGAAGAGGTTAAAATTTGAGGGGATACAAGATCATCTCAGTCTGCAACGCATGGAAGATGAGGGGATTTGTCTTCCTGAAAATGTATTGCTGGGAAAGTTATTGGTAACAGGAATTCATGGTGAGAGGACAAGTGCTCAGTTATGTAAAGAGAGGCTACAATGTCAAGAGAAGAATGTAGAATTTGTGGTAGGGATCCTTGACAAACTCTCAGCTCCAGGGATACAGTTTCTCCTCGCAAATGATATATTTGATTCACCGGTAGTTGTGCTGCCCGCTGGAGTTGAAATGGCAGTGGAGATGCAAGCAACTGAAGAAATTCAGAACATTTATTCAGGAGTATTACCTCATTGTGTAGTAACACGATCGCAGAATCACAAGCTGAAGTAGGAGAAATCAAAAGGCACAGATAAGTAAGCTGAAACAGCTTTCTCAGAGACTTTGTTTGATTATGCAAGTGCGAATGAACAGGAGAAAATAAGTAAAAATGAAAGTATCTTTAGCTCTGCTGAGTCTATTGAGTTGCAGCAGGAAGATGAAATCTTAAAGCGTTTATAACAAAAGCATGTAGAGAAGGAGTATATTTGCTTCCCTATGTCTGTTATTACTTAACAAGTCGTGTCTTAATGAGGAAATGGTTACCGTCACGTATTGAAACAGACGAGAATTGGTCACAGGTACATCAAATTGGTTTGCCAGTAGGCATAGAACGGAGGTGCGGAGAGTAGCACATGAGCTACTACTTGGAGGTAATTGACAATTGAGGAAAACACAGACCATAATACAAGGACAATTTTACTCTCCTGGACTACGCAAGAATTTAGTTGGATTTTTCCTGACATGCCATACATGTCAGCTAATCCGAAGTTACTTTGTAATAGTTAAACATTGAAAACCAAGTTTTCGTGACGCTTCTCAAATAGAGAGGAAATTGAGTGAGGTGAATTACTTGATAGGGGCTCCAGACAGAGAGAACTCTCACAAAGTGTGCCATCACTACATGCTCAAAAGCTTGGGAAGGAAAGAACTATGTTCAGAGTATTCTGTATTGGACATTAGTCAAATCAAGGAGATGTTGTCAAAATTGAGATAAATTATTAAGTTACTTTCAGCAAGAAAATCGATACGACCTGAAAACGATATGAACATCACATGTGGAGACATGCAGAAATAAACTGGGGATTAGTAATCTCGTTGTGTATGATGTAAATATAAGCGATTAGACTGATGTATATCGACTTCTGTGGTTGGTCGACTGTGTTGAGAAACTGGGCCAACGAGCATGCATTTCTAGGTTGGACTTGGTTAGAGGCTATTAGCAATTATCTCTGATGATGAAAGCAAAGCAGATTCGGATTTCATTACACCTATTGAACTGTACAGTTCAAAACCAGGCGATATGGTATGACAAATGCGCCAATCATATTGCAGAGACTGACTAATAAAGTCACTGCCATCTGTGTGGTCCTTATTGTTGACCAGGTAATTTTTAATCATTCATGGAAGGAACATTCACAACATTTATCAGTCTTGTTTGATCAATTTTGGGGAGCAGGTTTGTTGCTAAATCTAGCTAAGAATGAATTTGCCAAAGCTCAAGTCAGCTTCCCGTCCAAGTTATCTGAAACGGAAAAAATGGCCCCAAGAAATGCGAAAGAGAAAGTAGTTAATGCTGTGGTTCTGTTCGCCGAGCTGG
Organism: Chiloscyllium plagiosum; assembly: GCF_037043375.1. NCBI lineage: Eukaryota > Metazoa > Chordata > Chondrichthyes > Orectolobiformes > Hemiscylliidae > Chiloscyllium > Chiloscyllium plagiosum. Next base: position 126,983,537 of record NW_028270152.1, on the reverse strand, counting down.
AAGTTTTTGTTGCAAACGTTTCGTCCCCTGTCCAGGTGACATCCTCAGTGCTTAGGAGCCTCCTGTGAAGCGCTTCTGTGGTGTTTCCTTCGGCATTTATGGTGGCCTGTCCCTGCCGCTTCCGGTTGTCAGTTTCAGCTGTCTGCTGTAGTGGCCGGTATATTGGATTCAGATCGATGTGTTTGTTCATGGAGTTTGTGGATGAGTGCCATGCTTCTTGGAATTCCCTGGCTGTACTTTGTTTGGCTTGCCCGATCATGGAAGTGTTGTCCCAGTCAAATTCATGTTGCTTGTCGTCTGCGTGTGTGGCTACTAGGGATAGCTGGTCAACTAGCCACGAAACGACACGACCAGCTATCCCTAGTAGCCACACACGCAGACGACAAGCAACATGAATTTGACTGGGACAAAACTACCATTATAAGGCAAGCCAAACAAAGAACAGCCAGGGAATTCCTAGAAGCATGGCACTCATCCACAAACTCCATCAACAAACACATCATCGGGTACTTTTCAAGGCAGTTGAATGTTCATCAACAGAAATATTCTACAGTGGCGAAAGTGATTGTGAGCTTGGACTTCATATTGAATCATTTCAGTGTTTAAATTATCAGCAAAGTATCCCAGACAATTGCATACACTGACACTTGAGGAGAAATTTAAAAACAAAAACTCCAGACTGTTTAGATGGAGATTGTTGTTGCCGCCATTCAATGTGACAATTGTGTATGAGGTAAGTTGCGAACACGTGATTGCTGATGCATCACCAAGACGCCAATGAGATACAGAGGCGTTCAGTGGCGAGTGTGCCACGGCCTGAAATTAAATGTGTTTGCACGTGTTTCCATGTTAGCCAATATTGTAGTGTATATTCGTGTTTCAGAATAATAAACCATTGTTTTTGAGGCGTTTTAAACATCAGCCATCTTTGGACATTTATGGTTCATTTTTTAAGGGGAGAGGTATCAGTACGCTGGTCTTTTTTTTTCCTGAAAGCTGTCCATTTTCTCAAGGATACTGTATCCTGATTGTTTTTTGTTCAGAGAAGCTGTTAAACACTCCCAACTCAGAATCGGCTGTGTACAGAGAGAAAAGTGCATCAAGAGGACATTTTCTGTATACGTAACACGAGACTTTAGGCCAAAGCTTATGTTTTAGAAGTGACCTGGATAATGAAAGTGGAGTGGCCAGTCCAAAAAGCTGAACTCTTGGTTGAATCAGTTGTACAGTGGGCTGTGTGCAAACGGCTGCGAGACTCTCTCTCCTTCTGTCCTTCTAACTTCGAAATATAAACCTTTGAATCATTTTTGCTCAGTGTTTAAGGGGTTTGTTTATTGAGACTGTTGTGTATATTCGGAACAGCATAATTATGTCTTGTTTCGAGATATTCTGAGTGCTGTGGGTATTCTATATTCTGTTCTTTGTGTTTCATTCCGCAATTTTGTAAATAACATTTTTTGTTGTCTGTTTTCCAACCTGATAGTCAACCTAACTAGTTTACTTCAGCTGTTTTCACTGTGGACTTACAAAAACACATTGCAAGTACACGGTCTGGGCAGTCAGCTTAAGAATGTTTTGGGTGGTCAAGCCCAGTTAATAAAAGGGTCTCTCTTTCATTTACTGGTCCTGCTCCTTCATTGGTCATGACAAATTTTAATATTACCAGGTTAGTGATATAGCCAATGATATAGGTCTCAGAATAGGTCACATCTTTTGTTAGGGAAAATCCAGATATATATCTTAAATTTTCAAAAATAACTCATCTTTAAACAAAGCAACGTTACTCAAGCTATGAATCAATGATACTTGAGAAGTAATTTGGGCAAATATGTGCATCAATACTTCTCTTTCAATGCATGCAGAGATGCAGCTCGTTCGCACATACAGACATACACATACACAGACACACACCGAGACATACACAGAGTCACGCACACAGGTGTACACAAACCATACATACACATACCTGAAGACAAACAGGAAAGAAAAACCTGCAGAATATTAACTCGAAAGTGTTTGTACAAGCAACAGTTAAATTCCAGAAAAGAGGCGAAATTTGATTGCCCCAAATGCTATTGTCCCTGTCTGGTTATTCTGCTCAACCAAGCTGTGGGCAATGGGATTACATCCTGGAAAAGTTGTATTTTGCTTCTGGCAGTGGAAAGATTCCAATGAATCATCAACAGGAATCTTTCACTATTGGTCAAGATGAATGGCATATTTTCACCTCTCACACTTTACTGTGAGAAGGAGCAAGGAAAGAGAGTGAGCAATAAGCCGTGGCTTCTCCAATAGATTACGTTTTGACCGTCTCTGACTGAAACTGACAATAATATTATCTGACCACCAAACTGGACTACGCGAGGCCTCCTTGAAAATTATCTGGAATGTATGACTCCATCCCTATTCCCTGCTCCATGTCGAAGCAACTTTTAATTTATAATTATACTCTCTTGGTGGCTAAGCTAATTTGAAGATATGTACATATGCGGGGTTCTCATATTTTTTGTCCAATAAATTCATGTTGTCATAGTAACTGTGTTAAAATGTATACATTATTTTCTTAAATTTGAATCCTTAGCTCTAGTGTACCATGCCAGGGGAAATTTCCATCAGCTACGCAACGCTCATTCTCGATTCTGAAGTAGAACATAGAACATAAAACATAGAAGAATACAGCGCAGTACAGGCCCTTGGGCCCTCGATGTTGCGCCGATCCAAGCCCACCTAAACTACACTAACCCACTATCCTCCATATACCTATCCAATGCCCTCTTAAATGCCCATAAAGAGGGAGAGTCCTCCACTGTTACTGGCAGGGCATTCCATGAACTAACGACTCGCTGAGTGAAGAACCTACCCCTAACATCAGTCCTATATCTACCCCCCCTTAATTTAAAGCTATGCCCCCTTGTAATACCCGACTCAATACGCGGGAAAAGGTTCATACTGTCGACCCTATCTAACCCCCTAATCATCTTGTACACCTCAATCAAGTCACCCCTAAACCTTCTTTTCTCTAGTGAAAACAGCCCCAAGTGCCTCAGTCTTTCCTCATACGATTTTCCTTCCATACCAGGCAACATCCTGGTAAACCTCCTCTGCACCCGTTCCAATGCCTCCACATCCTTCCTATAGTATGGCGACCAAAACTGCACACAATATTCCAGATGCGGCCGTACCAGAGTCTTATACAACTGCATCATGACCTCAGGACTCCGGAACTCAATTCCTCTACCGATAAAAGCCAGTACGCCATATGCCTTCCTCACTGCACTATTTACCTGGGTGGCAACTTTCAGAGATCTGTGTACATGGACACCAAGATCCCTCTGCTCATCCACACTACCAAGTATCCGACCATTAGCCCAGTACCCCATCTTTTTGTTATTCTTCCCAAAGTGAATCACCTCGCACTTAGCTACATTGAATTCCATCTGCCACCTTTCTGCCCAGCTCTGCAGCTTCTCTATATCCTGCTGTAACCTGCCACATGCTTCCTCACTGTCAACAACTCCTCCGACTTTCGTATCATCCGCAAACTTGCTCACCCAACCTTCTAACCCCTCTTCCAGGTCATTTATAAAAATGACAAACAGCAATGGTCCCAAAACAGATCCTTGCGGAACACCGCTAGTGACGGCACTCCATGAAGAAACTTTGCCATCAACTACTACCCTCTGTCTTCTTCCATCCAGCCAATTCCTAATCCAAACCTCCAACTCACCCTCAATGCCATATCTCCGTATTTTCTGTAGTAGCCTACCATGGGGAACCTTATCAAACGCCTTACTAAAATCCATATATACCACATCTACCGCTTTCCCCTCATCAACCTCCTTCGTCACCTTTTCAAAGAATTCAATAAGGTTTGTGAGGCACGACTTGCCCTTCACAAAACCATGCTGACTATCCTTGATCACATTATTCCTATCCAGATGTGCATAAATCCTATCCCTTACAATTCTCTCTAAGACTTTGCCCACAACAGAAGTGAGACTCACCGGCCTATAGTTACTAGGGCTATCCCTACTCCCCTTTTTGAACAAGGGAACCACATTTGCTATCCTCCAGTCTTCTGGGACTACTCCTGTAGACAAAGAGGACATAAAAATCAAGGCCAATGGCTCTGCAATCTCCTCCCTTGCTTCCCAGAGAATCCTAGGATAAATGCCATCAGGCCCAGGGGACTTATCTATTTTCACCTTTTCCAGGATTTCCAACACCTCTTCTCTACATACCTCAAAGCCATCCATTCTACTTATTTGTGCCTCAGTATTCTCATCGACAACAATGCCCTGTTCCTGAGTGAATACTGAAGAAAAGTATTCATTCAGTGTCTCCCCAATCTCTTCCGCCTCCACACGCAACTTCCCCCTACTATCCTTGACTGGACATATTCCTACCCTAGTCATTCTTTTATTCCTAACATACCTATAGAAAGCCTTAGGGTTTTCCCTAATCCTACCAACTAAGGACCTTTCATGTACCCTCCTTGCTGCTTTTAGCTCTCTCTTCAGGTCCTTCCTGGCTACCCTATAACTCTCAATCGCCCCAATTGAACCTTCACGTCTCATCTTGAGATAGGCCGCCCTCTTCCATTTAACAAGGGATTCCAATTCCTTATTAAACCACGGCTCCCTCGCACGACCCTTTCCTTCCTGCCTGACAGGTACATAATTATCAAGGACACTCAATAGTTGCCCCTTGAACAAGTTCCACATATCATTTACACTCTTGCCTTGGAGTCTACTTTTCCAAGCCACACATCCTAAGTCATGCCTCACCGCATCATAATTTCCCTTACCCCAGCTATAATTCTTGCCCTGTAGTACACACTTATCCCTCTCCATCACGAGTGTAAAAATCACCGAATTATGGTCACTATCCCCAAAGTGCTCACCTACCTCTAATTCTAACACCTGGCCTGGTTCGTTACCCAGAACCAAATCCAGTATGGCCTCACCTCTTGTTGGCCTGTCTACATATTGTGTCAGGAAACTCTCCTGCACACATTGAACAAACACTGACCCATCTAACGAACTTGAGCTATAGCTTTCCCAATCAATATCAGGAAAGTTAAAGTCCCCCATAACAACCACCCTATTACTGTCACTCATCTCCTGAATCACCTTCCCTATCCTTTCTTCACTGATTCTAGGACTATTAGGAGGCCTGTAAAAGACTCCTAACAGGGTGACCTCACCTTTCCTATTCCTAACCTCAGCCCAAACTACCTCAGATGGCAAGTCCTCATCCATCTTCCTTTCCACCGCTGTAATACTATCTTTGACAAGCAATGCCACACCTCCCTCTTTTACCCCCACCTCTGACCCTACTAAAACATTTAAATCCCGGAACCTGCAACAGCCAATCCTGTCCCTGTTCTAGCCATGTCTCCGTAATAGCCACAACATCGAAGTCCCAGGTACCAACCAACGCTGCAAGTTCACCTACCTTATTTCGTATACTTCTTGCATTGAAGTATACACACTTCAAGCCACTTCCCTGTTTACAGGCACCCTCCTTGGAAATTGATGCCATGTTCCTCACCTCCCTACACTCCAGGCCCTGCACCCTGAAGCTACAATCTGGGTTCCCATGCCCCTGCCGAGTTAGTTTAAACCCCCCCCAAGAGCACTAGCAAACCTCCCCCCAAGGATACTGGTTCCCCTCAGGTTCAGGTGTAGACCATCCTGTTTATAGAGGTCCCACCGTCCCCAGAAAGAACCCCAGTTATCCAAAAACTGGAACCCCTCCCTCCTGCACCATCCCTGAAGCCACGCATTTAATTGTTCTCTCTCCCTATTCCTCGAATCTCTATCACGTGGCACGGGTAACAAACCAGAGACAACAACTCTGTTTGTTCTAACTCCAAGCTTCCAACCTAGCTCCCTGAAAGCCTGTCTAACATCCTCAGCACTCCTCCTACCTATGTCGTTGGTGCCAATGTGGACCACGACTTCGGGTTGCTCCCCCTCCCCCTCCAGGACCCGGAAAACACGATCAGAGACATCACGTACCCTTGCACCTGGGAGGCAACATACCAAACGTGAGTCTCTCTCGTTCCCACAAAACCGCCTATCTGTGCCACGAACTATCGAGTCCCTAATTACTACTGCTCTGCTCTTCTTCACCCTTCCCTTCTGAGTAACGGGGACAGGCTCCGTGCCAGAGACCTGAGCCCCGTTACTTACCCCTGGTAAGTCATCCCCCCCACAAGTATCCAAAACGGTATACTTGTTCGTGAGGGGAATGGCCGCAGGAGGTCCCTGCACTGGCTGCTTCCTCCCAGTCCCCCTCACTGTAACCCATCTATCTGCCATCTTTGGAGTTACTACTTCCCTATAACTCTGATCTATGACCCCCTCTGCCTCCCGAATGATCCGAAGTTCATCCAACTCCAGCTCCAGTTCCCTAACACGGTCTTGGAGGAGCTGGAGATGGGTGCACTTCCTGCAAGTGTAATCGGCAGGGACGTCGATGGCATCCCTCACCTCATACATGTTGCAGGAGGAACATTGCACTGCCTTCACTGCCATCCCTCTAAAGCTAACTGTTTAAACAAAAACTGTGTCTAAATAATACAAGCAAAATTCAGCACTTACCTGCTTGCCACAACAGATGTTATTATTAGGTTAGAGGAGGAGGGCGGGTGGGAGGCACTACCCGTGTAGTGCCTCGGGTTCCTCTCCTTCACGCTTTTAAAGGGGGAAAAAAACTAACCCAGCTAAGCTTACACTAACTGCTTCCGGGTCTCGGCTGCCCCTTTGCTTGCCGTCACTTCCTCTGCTGCTCCCGCTCTTTCTGTGAAGGAGAGAGAAAACAAAACACCGATGCCCGCTACAGGTAAGTAATTTTGAAAAAAACTCTTACCTTAGCTGTAGTCTCCCGGGTTCACCTCAACTCGGCCGCTGCTCCCACTCAAATGACCGTTGGTGGTGAAACAGTGAGTATTTATACTCACAGTTCTCCTTCCCGGCTGCCCCTCTGCTTGCCGTCACTTCCTCTGCTGCTCCCGCTCTTTCTGTGAAGGAGAGAGAAAACAAAACACCGATGCCCGCTACAGGTAAGTAATTTTGAAAAAAACTCTTACCTTAGCTGTAGTCTCCCGGGTTCACCTCAACTCGGCCGCTGCTCCCACTCAAATGACCGTTGGTGGTGAAACAGTGAGTATTTATACTCACAGTTCTCCTTCCCGGCTGCCCCTCTGCTTGCCGTCACTTCCTCTGCTGCTCCCGCTCTTTCTGTGAAGGAGAGAGAAAACAAAACACCGATGCCCGCTACAGGTAAGTAATTTTGAAAAAAACTCTTACCTTAGCTGTAGTCTCCCGGGTTCACCTCAACTCGGCCGCTGCTCCCACTCAAATGACCGTTGGTGGTGAAACAGTGAGTATTTATACTCACAGTTCTCCTTCCCGGCTGCCCCTCTGCTTGCCGTCACTTCCTCTGCTGCTCCCGCTCTTTCTGTGAAGGAGAGAGAAAACAAAACACCGATGCCCGCTACAGGTAAGTAATTTTGAAAAAAACTCTTACCTTAGCTGTAGTCTCCCGGGTTCACCTCAACTCGGCCGCTGCTCCCACTCAAATGACCGTTGGTGGTGAAACAGTGAGTATTTATACTCACAGTTCTCCTTCCCGGCTGCCCCTCTGCTTGCCGTCACTTCCTCTGCTGCTCCCGCTCTTTCTGTGAAGGAGAGAGAAAACAAAACACCGATGCCCGCTACAGGTAAGTAATTTTGAAAAAAACTCTTACCTTAGCTGTAGTCTCCCGGGTTCACCTCAACTCGGCCGCTGCTCCCACTCAAATGACCGTTGGTGGTGAAACAGTGAGTATTTATACTCACAGTTCTCCTTCCCGGCTGCCCCTCTGCTTGCCGTCACTTCCTCTGCTGCTCCCGCTCTTTCTGTGAAGGAGAGAGAAAACAAAACACCGATGCCCGCTACAGGTAAGTAATTTTGAAAAAAACTCTTACCTTAGCTGTAGTCTCCCGGGTTCACCTCAACTCGGCCGCTGCTCCCACTCAAATTTCGAAGTGTTTTGTCCTTCGAAATGTTTATAAAACCAAGAGGGGCATAGAAATGGTAAATCACCAACGTCATGTTCCTACTTAGGCGGATTCCAAAACTGGAGCACATAGATTTAAGTTGAGAGGTGAAATATTGAAAAGGACAAAAGTGGTAACCTTTGCATGGAGTGTATGGAATTAATTGCCATAGGTTCTGTTGGAAGGTGCGACCATTATAGCATCTAACAGCCATTTGGATGGATATATTAATAGGAATGGTTTAGACGGAAATGGGCCAAATGCTGCCAAATGGGACATGATTAATTTAGGACATCTGGTCAGCATGGATAAGTTCGATGGAAGGGTACGTTTCGGTGCTTTATGACAGAACATGGTCGTCTTCCAGGAGCAAGTAAAGTGAAATATCTTTGCAAAGCTTCGAAAACAATTGGGTATATTTATTGTCAGTTTAGGGAATCATAACTACATACAAGACATCAGATGTGGCCTCAGAAATGCTCTGTACAGATGCATCTGCATACTAACCTTGTGTGATTTATGTACCAGGCCGCACAAATGCTTTGTACCACAATAGTTTGTGATCTCTCTCCAGTTATCTAGTTTACTGTTGTCTTACATTGTGTCACAGCACGAATTTCGTTATTCCAGGTTATACTGTTTCTGCTGAAGGTTTGCACATAACCCACCTGTCTATATCCCCATACAGACTCTCTCCCATCAATTGACATCTTATTAAATGATTATTTTGTTTGTTGAGTTAATTGAGCTCAATCCAATTAGTACACATATCCAAACCATTGTCAGATTCTAAATAGTTGCTAATCTCATAATTAACTCTGTGGCACTACACCAATGTAAACCTTTCCAACCTGAAAAGAAACACCTGTCCCTAATGTCTATTGCCTGACATTACCCAGTGCTCCCCTGTTCCTGTGCAGCAGTCTAGAAATTTTGAATGGCCTCCTCCTGTTCTGTGTGATATACTCATATGGCTGAATGACTTCACACTAAGCCTTTGTAAAAAATAGGGGACAGAATGTTTTCCTCCTGGCTTATTGTATCGATGCTGACTGGCTGAATGGGATCTTCTTTTCCTTCAGTAACAGCATTGAGAGGCGAAAGTGAATGCTGCAGATGATGGAGATTAGAATCAAGCGTGTTGCGCCCGAAAAGTTCAGCACGTCAGACAGCATCCGAGAAGCAGGAAAATCGACGTTTCATGCAAAAGCCCTTGATTAAGAAAACAGTGCTTTTGATGAAGGGCTTTTGCCCAAAACGATGAATTTCCTGCTGTGCATTTCCGGCGCAACACTCTTGACAGCATCAAGGGATTGAATGAGAGTACACCACATGGATTGCGAGCGGCAGTTGGTCATTTAGCCCCTCGAGCCCTCTGCACCGTTTTGAATATGCAATGTGGATGTGAATATTGCTGCATAACAATTTCCTGTTTGTTCCCAGTTGGCATGGATTCTTTTGATCATCAAAGATCTATGAACCTGAACCTTGAATGTTTTCATTAACCCATTCATCACTGCTCTTTGGGGATGAGAACTCCACAGCTCACACAACGCTAAAGAGAAACGAACATCCCTTCTTCAGTCTGAAATGCGAATGCCCTTATTCTCAAATGTGTTCCTCTCTCCACAATCTCCTGCGTTTTGAGACACAAGGATGCAGCAACGAGGAACAGGTATTGACCATTCAGCCCTTGATAACTGTCCACGCGTCCATTAAATCTCTTCAATAAAATACATACCAAATTTTGCCTCCATTGAACTTAGCGGAATTCAAGATAGCATAAGCTCACCAGAGTATAAGAAATTGGAACATAGAACATAAAAGAGTACATTACAGTACAGCACTTCAGCCCTCAATGCTGCGCTGACCTTTTATCATACTCTAAAATTAAACTACACTACATGCCTTAATTTTACGATCATCCATGTGACTATCTAAGAGTTGCGTATATGTCCCGAATGTACTGATTCCACGACATCTGCTGGCACCTCATTACAAAACACCTCGGATCTCTCCCTTCAACCTTCCTCCAATCATCCTAATATTCTGGTCCCTTTGTGATCGATATTCCCATCTTGGGAAATACATTTCTGGCTATGCACCCTATCTATGCATCTAGTGCACACTTCTGTCAAGTCATCTTTCAACATTCATCACTCCAATGAAAAAAAAGCACTAGATCCCACAAACTTTCTTCAATAGTCATGCCCCCTCCCCCTCCCAAAACAGGCAGCATCCTGGTAAATCACTGCTGCACTCACACTAAAGCTTGCATATTCTTTCTATAATAGGGCGACCAGAACTGGACACAACATTCCAAGTGTAATCTATCGTGGGCTCAATAGAGCAGCAACGTCCTGCTAACGAAAGCTAAGACACCATATGCGTTCGGAACAACGTTCAAATTGGGTAGCAACTTTGAAGGGTCTATGGACATCGAGTTCAAAATCCCTTTGTTTTTCAACACTGCCAAGAATCCTGCTTTTGATCCTGAAATCTGCATTTAAATTCGACCTTCTAAAATGACTCACTTCAGAAAACAGTATTGTTTGCAGAATTGGGACATTTAACCCAACGGATCTGCTGTGCCAATTGATCACGTTTGAAATGCTTCTCAGCCGTATTCTCGTGCCTTCTCCAACTGACCATCGATTACCGTATGAATGAAAAACCTATTTCTGTCTTAAAGAAATTTTGATGTGTTTGCATGTAAGTTAGCATATCCACATGTATATGAGGTAGCTGTTTAATATATGCAGTTATATTTGTGTGTATCTGTCTGTATCTCTGTGAAATGCTGTCTCTGTGGTTTTTCGAGTAAATCAATTGGAATTAGCATCAACTCCCGCCACCCCCACGTCATCTACCTGTCCCCGTCAAGTTTATACATATACAATGACTTCCCCAAGCAACCACTAAAGTGGCAGAAATGCTTTTTTCTTACTCTGAGAGGACATCAAATACTGTGAAACTCTCACGATGCACGGCTCTTTCGTTTTTTTTCAAATACTGTCTTTGGAATCACAGAACAATTTTGCCTGATATGGAGTAATGTTGTTCTTGAAATTTTGCCATCACCAATGGGCCAGTTTCAGAGCTTTTAAATCCATTCTCACTTATAGTTTGTAGAATTGCATTACAAACGATTTAAAATTAAAGAACGTACAATAAATTCATCACATCACCTTACAAATGGTTCTGTCGGAGATGTTTGGATACGATGCCAATGGATATACACTTTAGTTTGCACATTCTGTTACGAATAATCTTCAAACATAAAGTGCTTCGACATCAGAGAGCAAACACATACATTACTCTACATGATCATATAGCACTCTGAGGGGCCTCAGTACAATAAGTATTCCTGCCTCTTTCAGCATATTTGAGTGTTCTTGGTGAAGGTTCCATGCACAGCGATACAGACAGATACACACAGAGACGAATACAGTCACAAAGATGCACACAAAGATGATTATTATAGAGTCACACCGATATTAATGCAGCCATACAGAGACAAATACTGATACACAGATGGACATGCACACAAAGATACGCAGTCATCAATACACACACAGTACACACACTGACACACTGACCAAAATACAGACATAGGAAATCTGTCAATACTTACTTTTCTGCGTGATGACTTTCTCAATATTTTAGTCGCTCTGTGTGGTCTGTGTCAGTATTGCTGCTGCTCCTCTGCACCCTCGCTAGAGCTTCACACATTTCGTTAATAATCGACCAGAATTGAACACAATATTTCAAGTGTGGTTTTATGACACGTCAACGAAGCCTTCTGCTAATTAAAGTTCGCAAGCTTTAGCTGCCTCGTAAGCTACTAATATACAAGTGAAAGAGATTCAACTATTCAACAAATTCAATTACTTTAAAAAACAAAAATATGTAATACTTTGTCTAAAAGTGATCATTAAACAGCAACTATTCATAGCTCAAGCCCACCATTATCAAAACTGTTTGTAATCCGCTTCCAACTTTATAACAACGTAGTATTCCAACCAAAACTTGTATTAAGAATACATCAACTTAATTTCTGAACCAGACAGCTGTTGCCGTCTTCAATGCCCTACTTCTTCGGCTGAGAATCTCCCTGGGTTGTCTACGGAAAAAATGCTTCATACAAAAAAAGTACCCTTGATAGAGAGTGATTTAAATATCAGTCTCTCTCGATGGCGGTTTACTTCTGTGTAACATTCAAACTGACTGCCTCTTTATCATCCAAATATCGATCCTCCCATTGGTTCAATTTTGGCAAAACAATGAATACAAAATCTATTGAATTTTAGTATCCTGTGACATAATTTAAACTGCTTGGTTGAATTCGAATTATTTTCAAAATAGCAACCAAAATCCAGCTATCTATTTCACAGCGAGATGTTACATATTTTTCGTTTTTCTCGACACTCTGAGACTGCTAGTTAGTCATAACACAGGTGCTTGTGAACACTCTGTACAGAATACCATTCACTCTCTCTTTAAGCTAAAGGGCACACTTCCAAATTCATAGCGATGGCTTAATGCGGGCTTTATGCAGCTGCATCACAACCTCGCGGCTCATAATGTCATTTCCCTGGCTAATGCAAGCCAGCGCACCATGTGCCTTCTTAACAACTCTAACAACCTGGGTGGCAACTTTGAGGTATGTATTGACATAGACCCCAAATCCCACTGTTCTTCCACATTACTAAAAATTGTGCCTTTAACCATGTATGCTGTATTCAAATTCATATTTGAACTCCCGAAGTGTATTATTCGCACTTTTCCAGATTGCACTTCGTCTGCCAATTATCAGCTCAGTTCTGCATCCTGTCAATGTCTCGGTGAAAACTACAATAACACTACATACTGTCCACAACTCGAACAATCTTAGTGTGATCAGCACCATTCCCAATCCACTCTTCCAATTACAGATCGAAGTCATTCAGAAAGATCATAAAGACCAGATATCAAAGAACCGATCTTGGCAGAACACCACTGCTCACTGAGCTCCAAGGTGAATAGTTTTCATCGTCTATCTTCTATGGGACTGCCAATTATGGATCGAGATAACTTAGATCAACCTGCATCCCATGTCTCCTTACTTTCTGAATAAGCCAACCATGCGGATAATTATCAAATGCCTTGGTAAAATCCATTTACAACACATGCAATGTTCTACCTTCAACAACGTGTTTTGTCACATCGTCAATGATTTCAAATAGGCTTGTGAGGCATGAACCGCCCCACAAAAAGCCATGCTGAGTCTACCTAATCAAACTATGGTAATAATGAATCCTGCATCTTGGAATCCTCTCCAATACGTTGCTAACCACTGGCATAAGAATCACTGGTCTGTAATTACCAGGATTAACCCTATTCCCTTTCTTGAACAAGGAATAACATTTCCACCCTCAAATCACAAAGCACTACTCCAGTGGACAGTGAATGCGAAAAGATCAATACCAAAACAATCTCTTTCCTAGCCTCTCATACTAACCTTGAGTCCGACCCAAAAGATTTATCTATCTGTGCGTTTTTCAAAATTTTCGGCAGATTCTCTTTCCTCACATCAACCTGTTCCAGAATATCAGTCTGGTTCACGCTGTCCTCAGAAACATCAAGGTTTCTCTCAGTACAGAATACCGAAGCAAAGTATTCAGTAAAGACTTACCCTCGCTCCTCCGATACCAGGTGAAGGTACCCTTCAACTACCCTGATCAGCTTTACCCTCACTCTGGCCACCCTCTTGTTCCCCACATTAGTATAGAAAGCGATCTGATTTTGCTTAATCCGACCCATATTTTCACGCCTCTTTCCAGCTTCCGCTTAGTCCATTATTCAGTTCCTTCCTGACTACCTTGGAACCCTTTAAAGCCTGTCTGATCTTTGCCCCCTCAAACATACGTAAGTTTTCTTCTTTCTCTTGTCTAGATGTTCCATATCCCATGGCTCAATTGAGATATGGAGCTCCAAATGAATGGGAGCTGCACATCCTGTCATTTCCAGCAGGGGCTGCAAGATTCCATCTGTTCGACAGTGATCGAACACAGTGTCAGCAAGCACTGCACAGGGGCGTTGCACACAGCTGTACTTTGCGGGAGGGCAACTGCTCCTGTTTTACAGATCACTTCACTGCTATTCGCTGCAAGGATCCCCATGCTGGACAGGCAGCTAATGGACTAGTGTGTTCTGCACGGTCTGCACAGATTGTTGCGGTGCATTGAGCAGGACATTCGACTGGTCTGCACCTTACTCCATACTGCACTGATATCTCATTTGGTTTGTGGTATCTGATTCTCTGAGGTAGATTGATTATCTGATATCACTGTCCATTTCAGCTGATTTGTCGCCACATTTATTTTATATTCTCATTTCTGATATTGGACCCATCAAAATATGATTCCTCAATTCAGTCCTATTTCTTTGAAACGACCCACATTTCTGCAACTTGCCAATCAAGTACTCATCCAATGATAATATAAATGTCTGTCTTCCGTACCTTTACCTGACTTTCTTGCTCATATCACTGAATTCCCGGGTACAACATCATGAAACTCAGAAGCAATGTGCAAAATGTATACCTCACGCTCTCCTGTACAACCGGGTGTGTATCACATTTTGCTCCCTAGTGTATGGAGTGCTGGAATTATGAAGCTCAGAAACAATGAAATGGCGTGTGTCGGGCTGGCGTTCACTTCTGGTGTGCCCCATGTGGTTCTCCATGTTGGACTGGGGAGTTTCAGCAGTTTTGTCTTACATCTTTGAAATCTGGCCAGTGCCTGTCCACCGCGCATCTATGTTTGTCCTTTTCTGATGATCGTGTGGTCAGTTACATGAGGAAGCCCCTCACGTATTTTTGGAAAGGCAGGCATCTAACTTGTCACTGAGAGGCTTCTGACTGACGGCTGTACTTGAAATTTAAGTTTCGGTGCTGAGGTTGGTTTGCTGCAGGTTGTGCTGTGAGCTGCCTCAGATATTCAGGGAGTGATGAGGATTAGTGACCAAACTCAGAATGAAGCACGGGGACTGTAGTTCTAGCAACTGGGTGCATAGCATTACCAACAAAAGAGCAGAGGCTCCAGTGTGGGGTTGATCTGAAACCACTGAGTGAGTGCGTTTGGGGTAAGGAGTTTGGCCGGATCCACCCATTGTTTTCCAAGAACAGTTTCTCAAGCTGCACTTCACCCAGGAGTTGAGTGTAAGGGGGCATTGATGTAACAATGAATCCGTCACAGTGCAGTGTCACTTCCTTCAACACGGCTTGCAACTTCACACCAGGGGGTGGACCGTGCTTTCACGGGTTATTCGGGTCACACTTTCATTCAACTTCTTTGATCCGGACTTTCCCGGCAGGAGGGCGGTAACATATTGATCATCTCCTCGTATGTCGACGTCAGTGTCACCATTTGGTGACGGATGAAAGGTATCGTGTATCAGACCAATAGGGCACTGGGAACATCAGGGAGCAGACTATTATGGAGATGGAGCACCACGTCCGATGTCTGAATGGTTCGGAGTTAAACCTCCAGTGCGCACTGTATCACTAAGTCCTGTATTGTCTCTACATTTCAGTAACATTCCCTGCCAGTCTCACTGAAATCAAAATGACATGTTATATATTACGTTAAATTCCACTACTAAACTATTACAGACTGACTTCACTTATCGATATCCATTTCCATAATCTCCAACTTCCCTTGATAATTTAATTTCCTGTTTATCTTAGTTTAATCGCCAAAATTAGTTAGAGTACATCTGTTCCATCCTCCTGATTGTTAATACAGATTGTCAATGACTGAAGACCGAGCACCGGCCACTATACGGCTCCAATGGTTATGGTCTGTTAAACAGATTAAATCTGATTTATCCTGGGTGCCTGCTGCCTGTTTGATAACGAATCCACCCCCATTCTTGTGTAAAACATTCGAAGGGCTGAGTAAGAATGCCGAGCATTAGACAGCAATTCAGCTTTTCGAGCCTGCCCCGCCATTTAACACAATCATGGTTCTGTCATCTCGGCCTCAAATGCACTTTCCTGCCGACTCTCCATTCACGTCATTTACACACGATCCAGCATCCCCTGCACTCTGGGGAATAAAATCGCACAGATTTACAACGATTTGAGGGAAGTAAAATCTCCTCAACCCTGTTCAAAGTCTGTTCCACCTTATCCTAAAACTGTGATCTCCTGTTCTAGGTTAGTCAACATGAGGAAATATGCACTCCACATCTACACTGTCAATCACCTTTAGCAACCGACATACGTCAATGAGATCTCCTCTCATTCTTCTAACTTCCAGAGAGTGTAGGACTGAAATACACAATATCTCTTCAGAGGACAAAGTCCACAACTCTGCAATCAATTTGGTGAACCTCTGCTGAACTGTCTCAAATGCAAATACATCCTTCCAGCAGTCAGGACAGCAAAACTGCACACAATATTCAATTTGATCTCACAAATACATTGCGTTTTTGCAGCAGCATCTCCGTCTCTTTAGAATCGATTGTTTTAGAAATAAATGCTAAAATGACACTGACCTTTCTCTTTACCCGCTGCACCTGCATCTGAACCTTCCGTGATATGTGTGAGGACACCCAATAATTCTGCATCTTAGTATTCTGAAGTCTCTCTCTGTTTGGATAAGACGTTCTCTTTCTGTTACACTGAACAAAATAGATACACTCATACATTTCGTTGTTCATTTTCTTCTGCCAAATGTTAGCCCATTCTCTTCATATCCATTTACAAATTTATTACATCCTCATTTAAATTTCACACATGAGTTTGTGTCATCTGATAATTTGGTTATAGATTGTCTATCCCCTTCAAATAAGTAACAGTTTAGTTTGCAAACAGTTGGGGCATGGGGACCGAGCCCTACGGTACTCGGGAAGTTGCATTTTTCCAAAATGGAAATGATACATTTATTCCATCTCACTGCATTTTGTTTATTATTCAATTCGGTATCCAAGCAAATAATTGACTTCTAATCATATGCAATCGCATTTTACAGAGAAAATCTTTTGTGCATAACTTATTCAATGCCTTGTGGAAGTCGAAATATTACATCTGAAGGATCCCCACTATCCAGCTTACATTTCACATCTTCAAAGAGATTTACAGAGTAATTGAAATACGATTAATTCTTTGTCAAATCATATTGATTCTGATGGATCGTGGTTTGCCATTTTAAATTTCCAGTAATCAATTACTGAATAATTGATTTTAACAATCTTTCTTAAATTTTAACAGTTTTCTCGCTAGTTTATATTCTTTAATTCAAAATTCTTGTCTTTCTATAATCTCACCATTCCATGGAATGCCATATAATATGCACAACGCGTGAAGTCGCCTGCTCTCGCTGCTGTTCATGAGATGGTAGTGGCTAAATGGACTCATTCGCATCCTTGTGTACAAAAGCGGTTGGCTATTGTTTTTCTGGTATTCCCACATAATCGTCGTAATGGTTCTCCTCTTGTTGATGCCGAAGACGCTGGAGGGCTTATGGAATGTTCCTGCTGATATATAATAGTTTGAGCGACTGAAGACCGTCCTCATATTTCTCCACAACAAGCTGGAGACAGTGAATCGCCTCCCCCTGCATCTCTGAAATAGGGGACTGAGAGAGTATTTGGCTTCATCCTGTTCCCATATAACAGACACGTGAGGTGAACGTCTTCCTGCTTTACAGATTTAAGGAGGCTGAATGGACTGATCCTGTTGCTGTGTATCAGGATACTAGTGTTGTATGGCCGACTCTGCATCCTGTGTTACAGGTTCGAGAGACTGATTGGTCTCATCAGGACAGCATTCTCCTGTACTGATTGAACAGGGTTGAAGGCCTCAATATCCTTCTGTTGTTCCTCTGTAACCGGTTGGAGACGTGTAATGGATTCCTCCATTTACTGTGCAACTGGCTTCTGTTTCTGATAACTTCCAGTGTTCGATGTGAAAATAAGATCATTTTTCAATCCTGTAAACTCCAATGGGCTTGGGATCAACCTGATGATCTTTTCCGGATAAATTAATAACTTCACTGCAGGAATCAGTTGAGTGCGCCAACAAAGCTACCAAAGTCGGACGTGCCTTTTTCAGTGTGGAAACTAAATCTGTACACACGAATCTAGATGTGATCTCACGAAGATACCGTACGGCAACAGCACTACTTTCCCAGCCTGCTATAAAGTTCCCACTCAGTTTGGAGCAGTTTTAGTTGTATGGTGAAATACACACCATTGCTAAAACATCATTGTCCTTCTGTACTCCAAAAAAAAGGTGATCTGGTGTAAATATCATAATAACAGTTGAGAGCAACATGAGAAATTCCAGAGGGGTGATCTTAAAAGAAGTCAAAATAGGTCTGGCTAAATCCACCGTGCATCACTCCAGAACCCACGTCGCCCAAACTCGACTGAACCTGGTAAAATAGAGCTTAGAAACTTCAAGAACAGACTAGCATTGATGGAAGTTATATATAAAGTGAAAACTGTGATAGAAATGTCGGGCATGTTCGAAAACAGAAAATTGGACATAAAAGTTTGTGAGTACTGCAGTAACAATATAAGTTGCAGGAAAACGCTGGACACATCTAAATCAGCACAATCCAAATGAATGCATATGCTCGGAAAAATGGATTTCATGAGTGTGTATGAGATGGCTTGGTTTAATAGTGAGTTGACCATTAAGCGAGAGATCAAGCTTTATTGGAGTTGATACTGTCTGATTAGAAGACGTCATTGCAAACCTTGTGGTGAAGGAATTTTTGTGAATTTTGATCATAACACTTTTTTCTTTCACAATAATATTTGAATACAAGACGGTTGATGATTTCTGTTTTGGAAATTTTGTCCAATAACCTGAATCATGCATGTCAAGAAGATGTGAGGGCAAGTTGACTTCAGTGAATTGGAAAAGTGAATTGGAAGACAGACACTGTCTGATACGTAAAGAAACACTTTCAAATGTGCAATTCACAATTATCCCTTCAAGATGAAAACATCAAAAGGGAAAGGAGACTCAATAATGGTCAACAAAACGTAAGATGACATTAGATAAGAGTAAACAGCTGCGATAAATTGAAAATATTGTGATAAGCCATTGATTCAGGGAAAATGAGGATCCAACCATGGAGAATCAAGAAGCTAGTAAGGCAATAAGAAAGAAAACAGGAGTGTAAAGTAACTGGAATCATAAATATTGGCGAAAACCTTCTACCGATAATTAAAAGAAAAAGCAAGCAAGGTCAATTGCGGAATGGTGAGTGTGCAAACAGGATTTTATTCGTAGGAGAGAATCGAGAACTTAATCCGTTCCTTTGTGCCTACCTTTATGGAGGAACATCCAGGAAACCTCCCAGAAATACTGTCTCACCATCATACCTTTGTTAATAAAGTCCTTCAAATTAATGACGAGATCGTAATGCAAACATGTCTGATTGAACATTGGTATATCCGACGAACCAGATGTAACTCATATTAGCATTCCAGATGAGATGGTAATACGCATAATGATTGCATTGGGGAATCAAAGTAATTTCTTCCTGTACGTTCTGGAAATTCAGGTAACCCGGCCTATATTGCCAAGTGCTTGACAAATGACGTGTGATTTCAGTGAAAATTAGATATTTCACACAGACAATATCACAGAGAAATTGGGAAATGTCAGCGGCCAATTTTAAGGAGAATCACAAGATATTTCACAAGGACATCAAGCGGAACAGAAGCGTTGCATTAGAAACAAAGGGAAGAACATTTGTGTGAAGCTGATGAAGATTGCCAACTTGTTACCTGAGAGATTCACATCAGTTTTACTTTGGAGAAGGAGGATGCAAGTACAGTATTCAAGAAAATAGACTGGGAAGATCCTCAGAAGATTGACAGAAGATGCTAAGTTTTTCACGGAGAGGGTATTCGGGGTCTGGAATATGCTTACAGAGAGAGGAGTTTCACAGGTACCCATACGAACGTTAAAAATACTTGCACGAGCCCTTGAAGTGTCAGAAAATTCCCAGCGACGGACCACTTGTAGGAAGGTGGGATTTAGGTAGACCGTGCTGTATTTCTGTTTGGTACAGAGTCTATGGTGCTGTGATTGTATGGTTGTGAAATGCCAATCATTGAACAACTTTAGACAGGACTTCCAGGATTACTGAAAAATATATTAACAAGGTTATTTTGACTGAACTGTTATAGCTTCTAAACGTATGCCAGTGCGAAAGCTAAAGGTAAACAAGAGCAGTCTCCTTACAGTCTAAAACTAGAGATTGGAGAACCGAGAAATGGAAGAACTACGACATAATGATTTCAGTTCTATTTTCACAGCAGAAAACACTATTTAAAGAAAATTTTCTCAAGTAATAATAGGAATGTTAAATCTGGTGAGAAAAAAGAATAGAATGAATTTTGTAAAGAGATGGTTTTGAAGAAATTGTTGGGAGTGAAAGCAATATAGATTTATGAAATAGGAATCATGCTTGAAAAACTGACGGAGATAAAGTATGAAGAATGCATCGATACAACGCATTTGGGTTTTCTGAAAGAATATCAGTAAAGTGTCAATCTGAGTGCACAAAATGAAATCTTATGGAATTGAGCCTACAAACTGTATATTCTTTTAGGATGGGACAACTGACAGGAAAGAGTGAGTGGGAAGGAAGCAATGTTTTTCTTTTAGTGGAAGGCACGTGGGGTGTCAGAAGAATCTGTACTTGGGTTCCAGCTATTCCCAATACATATCAAGCATTTGGATGAGGGAATCAAATGCAATATTTCCAACACGGCAGAGGGCACTAAACAATGTCTGATTTTGAGTGGGTGAGGAGAAGGTGATAACTCTCCAAGGTGATTGAGACAAGTGAAATGAATGTGCAAACACGTGGCAGATGAAGATCGATGTGAGTAGATTTGACCGTCTGCACGTTGTTTGGAATATAGAATAGCAACCTACCATTTTCAAAGTGAATGGACAAAAACGTTACTCTAAAAGGGGGCTTTTTTGTTGTTTCCTTCTGCGCAGTCCTCCGAGGTCCATGCAGGGCGGTGAAATCTGAAGCCAGGAGTCAATAATAGGAATGGCAATGGCATGCTGACGAGTCTACAGGCACCCAACAACTGGATAGCTGTAACACTGAAAAGGATCTTGATCTCCCTGAACACCAGTCACTGAAAGCAATAATTCAGGAGCAGAAAGCAGTTAGGAAGATAAACGGTGCGTTGACTTCCACATCAAGGGATTAGTGAAGAGGAATAATGGTGTCTTACTATCGCTGCACAGACCTTTGTGAGACCCCATCTCGAGCATTTTGCAGTATTGTGTGCAGTTTTGTTCTCCTGACCGAATAAAGGACAAACCTGACATTGAGGATGTATAGTAAATGATGGTCACACTAATCTCTGCGATGATAGGCTTGATGTGGAAGCAGAGTTTTGGCCTGTATTTCATGGAGATTGGGAAAATGAGTGATGAGCTCGGTGAAGACAGGTCGAGAAAGATTTGAAGCAGGGATGATAATTCCTCTGGCTGGGACGTCTTAAACAAGGGGTCACAGAATAAGATACCAACAGACCCATCTGCATTGAGTTAAGAATAAATGCCAGCGCTGAGAGACTGTTGACACTGTGGAATTCTCTGCAACACAAGGTTGTGGAAGCCAAGGCATTTTGAGACTCTAAATGGAGAGGGAGAGAGCAGGTGTTCACTGTGGAGATATCGGATCAGACATAATTATAATGGGTTGGGTCCAAAACCTGACAGACAAAAGGGATTAGTGTTGTTTCTATTTTATATTTTCCAAGGTCAATCACATTAAAAAATGTGTACAGTCTGTGCGAAAGTGGATTGAGGAGACGTTCGGTAATGATGACGTTCGGTATTGGATGATCTACTCCATTCATGATGTTTATGCGCAGTCTACAGGAAAGCTCTGGAAATGTTTTCATAAGCTCTCGGATGTTTGGAAGGACGTTTCTGCAAGGTCGACAAGACTCTGGTGCCCACTCCTTTTTTTGAAACGGAGGCTGGTGCCGAGTGTTCTGTCCAGATTTATCCATTAAAACCATGGAGCAGTTCCATACAATTGAGAGACTTGCTTGGCCGTTTCAGAGACCATTGAAGATTTTTTCACGTGTTTGGTGGGTCTGGAGTCACCTTTAGGCCAGACCAGGAACGAACGGGTGATTTCCTCAGTGAAAGTACGTTGGGAAAATAATATGGTGATTACAAATCGACGTTGGCTTTAACGTCACTGTTATTGATTTTAGATTGCAATGTTTTATTAAGTGTTTTAAACGTCCACCAGTTGCCAGTGTATTAGCCTGATCTGTCTTAGTCACCTATTGATATTTCCACAACAACATCACCTCCTCATGGAGACCTGACGGAAATTACCCTGAGCATGTTATTTCTGTGCTGCTTGACAGCTCTGTCAAAAGGAATACCCACAAAATTGAATGTGGTGATGAGACTGAGGGGGAGGCAATTAATCAGGTTGTATTCATCCTTATAGGGGACGGGACATAGTTGAGTCATTTTCCACATTGTCGGAGAGATATCAGAGTTGAGGCGAGAGTAAAACTGACACGTGCAGACACAACTTGTTGCACAGACAAGTCTTCATTCTTATTGCAGGAATGATGTCGGGCCCAATTGCTTTGACGTATCTATTGTGTCAAACTGTTTCTTCGTCTCACGTGCAGCGAATCGATTGGTTGACGGCTGGAATCTGTGATTCTCTGGGCATCATGACGAGGGTGAAGTTGATCATCGACTGAACACGACTGGCTGAGGATGGTGCAGTTGCTACATCCTTGTCTATTGTACTGATATATAGGGATTTTCCGTTATTTAGCATGGGAGTATTTGTGGGGCATTTCTCCTGTGAGTTGTTCAACCGTCCATCACCATTTATGACTGGATGTGACAGGACTCTTGGTCTGTGAGTGTTGGAATCCTTAAGCCCGCAAATGAGAAGTTAGTTCTGCTGTTTGGAATGTAACTAGTCAAGTGTGATCGCATTTGGATCAATGGTGCTGGAAGAGCACAGCAGTTCAGGCAGCATCCAAGGAGCTTCAGCAAAATCGACGTTTCGGGCAAAAGCCCTTCATCAGGAAAAAAGGCAAAGAGCCTGAAGCGTGGAGAGACAAGCTAGGGGAGGGTGGGGGCGGGGAGAGAGTAGCATAGAGTACAATGGGTGAGTGGGGGAGGATATGAAGGTTATAGTTCAGGGAGGAGAGGGCGGAGTGGATAGGTGGAAAAGGAGCTAGGCAGGTCGGACAAGTCCGGACAAGTCAAGGGGACTGGAAGTTTGAAACTAGGATGAGATGGGGGAAGGGGAAATGAGGAAGCAAATTTATTGATGAAAGAGGAGTTATACAGTCACAGACTCACAGCATCATGCAATATGCAAATAGACCCTCCAGCTCAAACCATCCATGCTCACCGGGTTTGCCAAACTGAACTAGTTCTATTTTTCTTCTTTTGGCAAATAACCCTCCTGACCATTCCTTTGCATGTCCCAATCCAATTGTCATTTACATGTCGTAATTGTAGTCCAAATACGACATCCTTTGACAGCTCACTACATATACACACAAAACTCTGTGTGGAACAGCTGCCCCTTACATCTCTTTTGAATTTCTTCCTTCTCACCTTAAAGCTATCCTCTCTGGGTTTGCTTCCCGGGGAAAAGCCCTTAGCTACTCATCCTATCAATGCCCCTCATGATTTCATAACACTTGACAAGGTCATCCTTCAGTATCTGAAGCAATGGGGACAAAATTACAGTCCATCAATATCCGTAAAAACCTCCAGTCCACATCGCTTGACTGAAGAAGAGCCCAAAGTTTTGTTGGACATGGCAATGCCTGGAGATATTCAAGTATTTGAAAACCAAACTACAGCAAACTTCACAAAAACTTTTATAGATGCTAGTGACAAAGGAGCAGAAGTTGTACTGCTATAGTAAGATGAGTATGGTGTTGAAATGTTGGGTTACGTTTCGAAGAAACTTAACAACCACCAGCGGAACTATTACGAAGAAATTCAGGTGAATTAGATTGAAGTAATCTGCATGTCATGGCAATATGTTTGAAAAATAGACAAAAACGTGAAGCCGCATTTTCATTATGATTGCTCCTTTTGTTTTTTCGAGGTGTGTGTTGTGAAGTTCTAAATGAGTTGAAGGACTTAGCAAACACACCGAGTACGAGAAAATTTACAATGTAACATTTCGCCTTACAGTTGGCAGTGCCTAGTATGCTGAGACAAAAAAAAATCGAATCAGTTAATCCGTTTAAATTATACCCTCAAGATACAAAACTCCAATCAAGTTTGAATTTAGCATTTTGACAATATTAACACCACTGAAACGATCCGATAGCTTGGCGTATGTAATCGAAGAACAATGAACAGTTGAGGGGAGAACTGCCAAGCCACAAGCATGTGCAGACTGCCCGTAAAATGGTTGTCTTGAAGGTACCTCTTTCTGTCAATGACCTGTAAACCTGAAGACAGAGGAAGCTGTAAAGTGAAGATTCGACAGCTGACTGGTTTTGAAATCTGAAGTTTTTGATAAATCTTAATGTGAGTTTTGTGGGGTGATGTAGACGGGGAAAGGAAGAAAAATGGGTAAGAGAAAGGAACAGTAAATAGTTATTACTAAATTACTCTGCTAGATTTTCTTTTAAATGTCAATTTTTACTTTAAATAGTGATTTGGGGGAATAGTTCCTTGTTTCTCGAGTTTTCCAAGATTACCAAACGGGTTAAATCGTTTCTTGGTTGGACTTCCAAATTAGCAACTGGCTGGGGATTAATCCGTTTCATAACAGAGGTTTCCCCGGTCAAAACCAACACCACCCCTCTCTTTCCTTCCATTCTATCCTTCATGAAGCATCTGTACCTTGGAATAATGAACTGAAAGTCCTGCCTCTCCCTCAGTTGTGTTTCTGTAATACCTGTGAAGTCCCAGTCCCATGTTCCCATCCATACCCTGAGTTCAGGCCCCGTGCAGGTAAACGAAATCAGTTTAATTCATCAGTTTTCCCTCGTTGCTTGCTTTATATTTGTCTGCATTGTTCATTGAAATTACTCACTTCAACGTCTGCAACAGCTTCAACCTTCTTACTGTCCTTAAACTGTTCAGGTTCCAACATCTCTGCCAGATTAGTTTAAATCCTCTCGGGTAGTTCCAGAATTTCCCCAGCTGGAGATGAAATCGCCTCCCGCTTCCAGTTCAGGTATCTTCCCCACCCTATCTAACGTTGCTGACAACTTCAGGATTCTATGGACATGTTCATTGAAGTCCGTGTGTTCCTCAACACTCCCGAAGGATCCATCGTTCATCAGGTATGTGCTCTGTTTATCATACCTCTCAAAAGGTATTAAATCATACTGAGCAGGAGCATACTACGTTTTCCATTACTCTGCACTGTTTTTCATAGGTTCAATATCAGACTGTATACAGAAACTATTCGCCTCACTGTGGACAGCACCCTGACATTTCATGTCATCTGCAAACCTGCTACTGATACCTCCTAGTTTGACATTCAAACTATTAATGTAGATAACAAACAGTTGTTGTACCGCCGCATGTCACCGTCAAACACCACTAGGCAAAGTCTTCTAATCACAAAAGGAACCGTCCACCAATTTTGGATCCAAATTGCCAACTTATCTTGGATTCCATAGGCTCTTCCCTTTTGGAGCAGCCTTCATTTGGAGCACTTCACCTGTGTCCAGCAAAGTATTAAATACATACGCCAGTGCTCCTGCAATCTCCTCGCTTTCCTCCCATAGCAGCCTGGAATACATTTTCTTGGGCACTAGGATTTCTTCACCTTTATGCCCACGAAACATTTAATACCACAACCTTATTCATCTTAACATGTTCTGGAATCTCAATGTTCGAACTGAAATCTCTGGCTACAATGTCTTTCTCCGGTGTGAATACTGATGATAAATATTATTTTAAGACCTCACCTCCTTCATCCGGCTGCATGCACAGATTATCGCTTTGGTTTCTAAAAGGCCCCGTTCATTCCCTGGTAATCATATTACTCTAACTATCTTATAAAAAACCTTTTTTCTTTTCCTTAACAGAACCTGCCAAGGATAGTTCATGGCCATTGTCTGCTCCTCATTTTTAAGAATGCCCCTGTCGTCTCCTTCAGCTGTTTTTATTGTACTGTAGTTTATTTATCAAACTCACCAGTAATGATCAGTATTGACTGGAATTACTGCGTTTGTCATTCACTTTTGATGAACAAACTGTCCCTGAATTCCCACTGTATTACTTTACATTACTACCTCTTCCCGATTTTTGACTCAACTGCAAATAGTTCTTCCCAGACTATATTTGTCACATCCTGTCAAAATACGGTTAGAATGTCTAGTGATAATTGGCCTTACCTAAATTTAGACAATTATCTTCTGCACAATCCTTATCTCTCTCCGTAATGACTTCGAAACTGACAAGACCATGCTCACTATACCCAATAAACTACCAAATCCTTATCTCGGTCATCTTGACAAGTACCTCCAGCCCAAATTATCTCTGTAACATGCTCCAGCCATTCGCAATTTCCCCGATCTGAGCACCATCCTCCTGACTCTACAGTCCATGATATTCCTGTGGACTTCTCCTTTCTCTGAGGCATTCCCCTATCCTGTCAGATTGCATTTCACTCCCTTTAATCTTCTATCATACTTGTAAATCTCCGTGGCTGATTAAATCCCTCCAGCTCCTTTAGCATTTCAAGTCAATACTCCCTTTATGTGAAATTATAAAACCAGTTAAGCCTTCCCTTGACCTGTAAACTCGTCCAATCTTTGAAATCTTCTCTGTCTCTGTGACAGCCTACCATTATTACTAGCCTTCCTAACGCTGTCACCTCCTGCAGTCACTGAAACTATCAGTGAATGGGTAATATCCAATTGATTACTGTCAACTCTTGTAGTGCGGACAGATCTCTCTCCCTGTATCCTTGGCCAGTCCGAACAGTCCTTTCAAATTCTGCATCCCTCAGTATTTCTAACTTCATCCAGTCTTCACAACCGTCCTTATCTCTGTAACCGACTCCATCATCCACCATTCTCACAACTGCTGTAATCACCTCCAATCCATTGAATACACACTGTCGATATAACCTCCTCTCGTCCCTTTAGCATACCCTGAATGAATCCTCCTCCTGTTCGTATAATCCTTGTGAACTTTGTGAACTGTGCCAATCTTTGCATCTCTGTATCATCGCATCTTCCCGCAGCCGACCATCCTTATCTTTAGAAACTTGCCTGGATACCACTATTCTCCTTAAATCTGTAAAGAGTCTGTTGTACACGTGTTGCCTCTGTAGCTTCTGCAGTCATCACAAAGTTCCATATGATTGTCATATTTTTTCCTGTCGTTAGAATTCTTCTTGCTACTGAAACTTTCGAATAAATGAATTAGCTTTATTTCCACATGTACCCAAATGTATTCGACACTTGCAGCACCATCTGATTTGCACTCTGATTTGAATTTCTGGTACTGTCTGCAAGTCATGGAACATTTCACATGTCTGTGTAAACTGATCGAGATAGAAGAAACGTTCTTTTGGACTGTCACTTCCTCGGTCACCATCGCTAACACTATATTACTGTAACTTCCACCCATCCTAACACTGACCGTCCTCGTAACGTTTTCCCAACTCTACAAACCTCCCTCTGGTTGTAATCTCCTCCAATTCCTATAATCCTTAGTTTGTAATCTCCTCTAATCTATAGAATCCTCGCTATCTTGTCAGATTCTCTGATTCCAAACATTGTCAGTGTACATTTCTTCAGTAACTACGCCCTTCCCACTCCATGCATACTCCCGATAGCAGTCCCTGTCACTGGAAGATCCTCTGACCAAAACAACTGTCTGTGTGTTTGCCCCAATTCCCCATGGTTCGTTATCTTTGTAATCATATGCGTAAAACATGAACCAACATCGAGCGTTGTGTAAGACTCAGGCTAAGGTACAAAACATATTTGTTGGCCAGGAATGCACAACGATGTGGTTAACTTAAACCATAAGTGTCATGCATGCCAAATAATAAGTAAGCCACAGGCGGTAATTAAACCAGAAGCTCTATTGCCAATGACCACATTTGAAGAATCTTTCACGTGGGTGAGAATTTATTGTGTAAGTCCCCTCCAAATAAGTAAAACTGGGAACTAGTCCTTGTTAACTGTAATGGGTGTGACTAACAGATTTCCGGAAGCAATTCCATTAAAGAGTATTATGTGCAAAATCGGTAGTAGAAGAGTTAGCAGCTTTCATCACACGGTATCGGCTGCCCAGGGAGATTCAGACGAACCAAGGGTCAAATTTTAATATGAGACTGTTTAAGGAGGCCATGGGAAGCTTAGGTATACAGCACTTTAAATCCAGTGTTATCATGTCAAGAGGATATGGTCAGGATTAGTCGAATGATTGGGATAAAAGCATCCAATTCGTATTGTTTGCCATTCTGGATGTCACAAACGAATCTACTCAGTTCACTCCGTTTGAGTTAATATTCGATCAAAAAGTGAGAGATCCTTTGAAATGAAAAAATAATTGGTCGGACATCTCAGAATTCGATTATGTATCGGACGGAATGGAGAGGTTAAATCGAGTAGTAGAGTTAGTTGTACAGCAGCTAAAGAGGGCACGGTGTTGATTGAAGCAGGTGGAAGATTAAAACTTCTGAGACTTGGACGTTTCCTCAGGGGATAAATTGATAGTACTGTTTCTAATGATAGCAGATATCCTCAAAGCCACGTTTTGTGGCCCCTAACAAATTGAGAAAAAGTTGAGTTTCGTGAATTATTTAGTAAAGATGCTATCAATGAAAAGGAGCTATCAAGTATGTCATGTGAAGACGTTGAAAACTTATAGCAGAGAAACAGAACTGGAGAAACAGGTGCTAGTTACTGCCCGCAAAATGAGGAATCAAATCCAGATGATATGGATTTTGATGTACCTCAGAATAGATTGAAAATGAGGAAGTCCTTGAGGAGTGGGATATATTACTAAGTTACCTGTCTCAGGAGCGTAGAGCGGTGTTGAAAGAGTTGGAACATAAGGAACGAAGTAAAAATCAGATGAAGAGGACTAATGCTATTGCACATGAAGTAGATGTAGGGAATACTGTTCCTATTAAATTATACCCATATCGACTTCATGTTTTGAAAGCCAGGCAGGTACAAATGAAGGTGGAGGCCATGGTCGATGAGACCACCATTGAAGCAAGCCAGAGAAGGTGGAGTTTGCCGATCGTCTTAGTGCCCAAAACCGACGAGACGCAACGATACTATATGGATTGTCGGAAGGTCAACGCCATTACAAAATTGGACTCATATCCAATTCCAAGGTTGGAGTTCTGTATCGAGAATTTCGTCAAGCCGGGGTTACACTACCAGAATTGGACTTAATGCGTGGTTACTGGCATGTACCTGTAGTAGAGACGGCAAAATAAATTTCTCCCATTGTAACACCAAATTTGCTACATTAGTTTAAAGTGATGCCCTTCGGAATGAAGAACGCTGCTGCCACATTCCAGTCTCATGACAAGCGCTTCGGTTAGTTTAACAAGCTGTGCAGTCTATTTGGACAATGTCGTGATCTTTTATGAGTTCTGGAAAGATCACTTGGGACAGTTGGCAGAGCTCATTGATGATAAAGCAAATAAAATGGAATTTAAGAAAACTGAGGTGATGATCTTGAACATAACATCCGTCATGGAAGGATTAGTTCCTTCTCTCAGAACACATAACGATGGCTGTCGATACATTTCCACGACCAACCTCAAAGAAAGAGGTGCTTTGAATATTTAGGACTCAGCGAATTCTGTCGGAAGTTTGTTACAAACTTTAACAGTGTACTGGCAGCGTTAACAGATGTTCTGAAGAAGACCACAACGTTTCGGTGGACAGAACCATGCCAGAAGGCATTCAACCATTTGAAATCGATATTCATGACCAAACAAGTTTTAGCAACACCAAACGTTTCAAAAACATTAAAGTCGCCATCGATGCAATTGATATTGGAGTTGGAGCTGTACTCCTGCAGGAAGGTGAAGATGGAATTGAACTGCCAGCTGGTTATTTTTTGAAAAAAGACGAACATCTTGCAGTGGAAATGTTCCACAATCAAAAATGGACTATTGAATTTGGTACTGACTTGACAACATTTAGATTAGATTAGATTACATTACAGTGTGGAAACAGGCCCTTCGGCCCAACAAGTCCACACCGACCTGCCGAAGCGCAACCCACCCATAACCTAACACTACTGGCAATGTGCAAACTCCACATAGTCAGTCGCCTGAGGCGGGAATTGAACCCGGGTCTCAGGCGCTGTGAGGCAGCAGTGCTAACCACTGTGCCACCATGCCGCCCCTGAATGTGCATTTACAGCAGCATTTCATGTGCATTTCATGAACAATATTTCTGAGACGATTTGTACGCGGATCACAATCCGCTTATATTGTTAGAATGGTTTAAAGTTGAGAGAATATGAGACTATTTCGTTGGAGTCTTATGTTAAAGACGTTTAATTTAAAAAAAAAACATGCCCAGATCGGAAGACTGCACTCACAGATGCGTTATCACAAATATAACTGATAGAGTTTAGATGACACACACACACAGGTGTTAGGGAAGGAGTTAAGGTGAACTAATAATAAAGTTATTTGTATGTTAGGATAACGAGTTTAAAATGTAGGTAAAGAAAATGTAGCAATCTTTTCATGATGATAGTTTTTTTAAGGGGGGAGGTGTCATGAAGATGTGGGTGTACTTTCAGAGAGTTAAAAGCAGCGGAACTTCCAGACAACTGTTCTCAATAAGGCAACAATGTAAGTTACACTTGGCCAACCAAAATGATTAGCTCGTTGTCTGGAGCCAAAAAAAGAACAAGTTCTAATTCGGACAAATAGTTCAGATTATATCCCGAAAAATACCAAACTCCAATCCTGTTTGAATTAAATATATTGACAATCTTAAAAGCTAATGACATAATCTGATGCTTTGCTGATAGAAGACCAGGGAAAATTGAATAGTTGGGAGGAGAACAGCCAAGTCCCGCCATATAACAGACTGCTTGAAATGTTATCTTTCTGAAAAGTACCTTTTCGATCAGGAACCTGTGACGCAGAAATTCCTGACAAGGACACAAGAAGGCATAGGAAGATCCGAAGACAAGCACCTAAAGTTGCCTACTTTTGTGATAAGAAGTGTTAGAACATAGAACATAGAACATAGAAAAAATACAGCGCAGTACATGCCCTTTGGCCCTCGATGTTGCGCCGATCCAAGCCCACACAACCTACACTAGCCCACTATCCTCCATATGCCTATCCAATGTCCGTTTAAATACCCATAAAGAGGGAGAGTCCACAACTGCTACTGGCAGGGCATTCCATGAACTCACTACTTGCTGAGTAAAGAATCTACACCTAACATCTGTCCTATACCTACCACCCATTAATTTAAAGTTATGTCCCCTTGTAATAGCTGACTCCATACGTGGAAAAAGGTTCTCATGGTCAACCTTATCTGAACCCCTAATCGCCTTGTACACCTCTATCAGGTCACCCCTAAACCTTCTTTTCTCCAATTAAAACAGCCCCAAGTGCCTCAGTCTTTCCTCATGCGATATACCTACCATACCAGGCAACAACCTGGTAAACCTCCTCTGCACCCGTTCCACTGCCTCCACATCCTTCCTATAGTATGGCGACCAAAACTGCACGCAATACTCCAGATGCGGCCGCACCAGAGTCTTATAAAACTGCAACATGACCTCAGGATTCCGGAACTCAATTCCTCTACCAATAAAAGCCAGTACGCCATATGCCTTCTTCACCGCACTATTTACCTGGGTGGCAACTTTCAGAGATCTGTGTAAATGGACACCAAGATCCCTCTGCTCATCCACACTACCAGGTATCCGACCATTAGCCAAGTACCCCGTCTTTTTGTTACTCTTACCAAAGTGAATCACCTCACACTTACTAACATTGAACTCCATTTGCCACCTTTCTGCCAGCTCTGCAGCTTATCTATATCCTGCTGTAACCTGACACATCCTTCCTCACTGTCAATAACTCTACCGACTTTCGTATCATCCGCAAACTTGCTCACCCAACCTTCTAGCCCCTCCTCCAGGTCATTTATAAAAATGACAAACAGCAATGGTCCCAAAACAGATCCTTGCGGAACACAGCTAGTAACTGCACTCCAAGATGAACCGTTACCATCAACTACTACCCTCTTTCTTCTTCCAGCCAGCAAATTCCTAATCCAAACCTCCAATTCACCCTCAATGCCATACCTCCGTATTTTCTGCAGTAGCCTACCATGGGGAATCTTATCAAACGCCTTACTAAAATCCATATACACCACATCTACCGCTTTACCCTCGTCTATCTCCTTAGTCACCTTCTCAAAGAATTCAATAAGGTTTTTGAGGCACGACCTGCCCTTCACAAAACCATGCTGACTATCCTTGATCACATTATTCCTATCCAGATGTTCATAAATCCTATTCCTTACAATTCTCTCTAAGACTTTGCCCACAACAGAAGTGAGACTCACCGGCCTATAGTTATGAGGGTTATCCCTACTCCCCTTCTTGAACAAGGGAACCACATTTGCTATCCTCCAGTCTTCTGGCACTATTCCTGTAGACAACGAGGTCATTAAAATCAAGGACAATGGCTCTGCAATCTCCTCCCTTGCTTCCCAGAGAATCCTAGGATAAATGCCATCATGCCCAGGGGACTTATCTGTTTTCCCCCTTTCCAGAATTTCCAACACCTTTTCCCTACATACCTAAAAGCCGGCATTCTAATAAATTGTGACACAGTATTCACATCGGCAACAGTGTCCTGTTCCTGAGTGAATATTGACGAAAAGTATTCATTCAGTGTCTCCCCAAACTCTTCAGCCTCCACACGCAACTTCCCACTACTATCCTTGACTGGACCTGTTCCTAGGTAAAAACAATGACTACAGGTGCTGGAAACCAGATTCTGGATCAATGGTGCTGGAAGAGCACAGCAATTCAGGCAGTATCGAGGAGCTTCAGCGATGCTGCCTGAACCGCTGTGCTCTTCCAGCACCATTGATCCAGAATCTGGACCTATTCCTACCCTAGTCATTCTTTTATTCCTGACATACCTAACGAAAGCCTTAGGGTTTTCCCTAATCCTACCAACTATGGATTTTTCATGTCCCCTCCTTGCTGCTCTTAGCTCTCTCTTCAGGTCCTTCCTGGCGACCTTATAACTCTCAATCGCCCCAATTGAACCTTCACGCCTCATCTTTACATAGGCCGCCGTCTTCCATTTAACAAGGGATTCCAATTCCTTATTAAACCACGGCTCCCTCGCACGACCCTTTCCTCCCTGCCTGACAGTTACATACTTATCAAGGACACTCAATAGTTGCTCCTTGAACAAGCTCCACATATCAATTGTGCCCATGCCTTGAAGCATACTTTTCCAAGCCACGCATCATAAGTCGTGCCTCACCACATAATAATTTCCCTGCCCCCAGCTATAACCCTTGCCCTGTGTGCACACTTATCCCTCTCCATCACTACAGTAAAAGTCACTGAACTGTGGTCACTGTCCCCAAAGTGCACACCTACCTCCAATTCTAACACCTGGTCTGGTTCGTTACCCAGAACCAATTCCAGTGTGGCCTCTCCTCTTGTTGGCCTGTCTACATATTGTGTCAGGAAACCCTCCTGCACACATTGGACAAACATATTGGATTTTGTTTTGTAAATCTTAATTGGGAGTTGTATCGGACTAGAATTACAGAAGGGAAGGGAAAAGATAGGTTTGAGAAACAAATTGCAAGTAGTGGTTAGTTAATTATTCTCTGTTATACTTTATGAAATTATGTTGTTAAGTTTACTCAACACAGTTGTTGTCCACTCGAATATGTACAGCTGACTGCACGGGATAAACCTTTCCTGTGTGACTGGTTTTAAATTAAGCAGGAAATGTTTGCCTATGTCGTAATACTAAGCACATAATGACACGGGGATAGGCCCTTCTTCCCAACAAACCTGCACTGGCAGATGTTGCCTTTCTAAATTTAAAAAGAACGCTCTTGCGTCAACACATCCTATACCATTCTATTCCCCACCGACTCATCTCTGTGTTAAGATTCCTCTAAAATGTTGCTAATTTATTTTCTTCTCCTCTGTCAGTGTATTTCAGGCACTTCCACATTCTGTACAGAAAAGGAAAAAAAAAACCTGTCTCATCTCCGTCAAACTTCCCGCCTTTTTCTGAAACATATGTCCCCGAGCTATTGATACTTCTACTCCAGCTGAAAATAGCCTCCAAATCCCCTCCGCTCTATGCCTTTCACAATTTTGTAAATAACTATCAGGTAGCTCCTCAGCCATTGATGTCCATGTGAAAACAACCCATTTGGTACAATTTCTCTTTCAGAGTAATATCCTCCAAACCAGGCGATGTTCTGGAAACGTTTTTCTACTTACTCTCCAGCACCTCGGTTCTGCTGCTGGGAAAACCAATACTGTACACAATATTCCAAATATGGCAACAGTAATTTTTTATAACTCTGCAACATGATCCACCAATATTTATACTGTATACTCCCACAGATGTACCCAAGTCTTCTTAACCACTATGATTACCCATGTTGTCACTTTCAGGGATTTGTGGAGCTGTACTCTGACAACCGTTCCGATATCGATATGACTAATAGTTTTTTCTTCTACTGGATACTTCTCTCCTGCAATTGGCCTTGTAAAATGAATCATCGCACAACTGTCCATACTAAATTGCAAGTGTTTTTTTTCTCTCTTCCAAGTTTCCAGCGTCCTCTCGCAATCATTCTCACGATCACCTGAGACAATCACCTGATGAAGGAGCGTCGCTCCGAAAGCTAGTGTGCTTCCAATTAAACCTGTTAGACTATAACCTGGTGTTGTGTGATTTTTAACTTTGTACACCCCAGTCCAACACCGGCATCTCCGAATCATAAAAAATAATGTGTACAATGCCCCAACATATTCTTCCCTCACCTCCATCAACATCCTGTGATTGATCCAATCATATCTAACAGACTTGTCTCACTGAATGCTTTAGAAAACGACCAGTATATCCTCCAATTTTTCGAAACTGAAGTACCCTGGAATATCACCACATCTTTCTCTCGACTTACCATCCGTAATGTCCTTCTCGACTTACAATCCATACTGTCCTTCTCCATTATGAACACGAATATATAATATTCGTTAAGGACTTAACCCACTTCCTCCACGCATTAATTCCCTCGTTTGTCCTGGCATGGACATACTCTTTCCTTGGCGACTGCCTTACTCCTGATAAACCAGCGTGGGTTTACCTTAATTCCGTACCCCAGTTACATTCCAGGATGTATCTTAACTCTCTGAGCTCCGTGTTAACATTTTTATGTGTTTTAATGCAGTTTTCGAGGCCTGTCAGTGTCTTCAGTTTCCACGCACTTAAAAGTTCCTCCTTTTCGTTTTTTGAATGAGCTCGCCAGTCCTCTTGTCACCAAAGCTTCCCAAATCTTGCCATTCTGAGCACTCTGTGTCGATGATCGATGTCATGTTCCTAAATGCAGGGACATTTAGACAGTTTACGAAAATGTTCGAAGAAATTTCTCATGAAATTCAATGTGAGCAAATGTGAAGACTT
Source organism: Chiloscyllium plagiosum (assembly GCF_037043375.1). Lineage (NCBI taxonomy): Eukaryota > Metazoa > Chordata > Chondrichthyes > Orectolobiformes > Hemiscylliidae > Chiloscyllium > Chiloscyllium plagiosum. Next base: position 126,947,773 of record NW_028270152.1, on the reverse strand, counting down.
GCACTTTGGAAAAGCGAACACGGCCATTAACTATTTTTAAACATTGAAGAAATTCATATTACTAACGCACAAACGGATCTGGGAGTGCTACTACAGGGTTCTCTAAGGTTGACTTGCAGATTGAATCCGTGATTTAAAAAGAAAATGTAATATTGTCATTTATTTCAAGAGGGTTGGAATGTAAAAGCAATGAAGTGCTACTGAGACTTTATAAAGATCTGGCTGGGCCCTGTTTAAAATACTGAGTCGAGCTTTGGGCCCCATACCTCAGGAAGGACATACGGGCACTGGAGCGTGTCCAGTGGAAATGCACATGAATGATTTCTGGAAGGTAAGCCTAACATGAGATGAACGGCTGAGGATCCTGGGATGGTATCCATTGGAGCTTAGAAGGTTGAGGGAAGATCCAGTAGAAATGTACAAGATATTGCATAGCTTGCAATGGGCGGACGCTGGAAAATAGTTTCCGTCAGGTGAGGATATTAGGACTTGTGGCCAAAGGCTTAGATGTAGTCGAGGTCAATTTAGATTTTGGGCAGCCACAGAGTGGTGGGCCTGGTTAATTCATTGTCACGGAGCGCATTGGATGCCGGGTTATGAAATATGTTCAAGGCACAGATTGATTAATTCTTAATCTCTCTAGGAAGTAAGGGTTATGGAGAAAGTGCAGTTAAATGGCGTTCAAACATCCATCAGTAATGATTGAATGTCGGAGCGGGCTCGATGGGCTGAATGTAGTCTTCTCAAACAATAATCCCAGATTCACCACGATATCACACATTGTTAAGGTCCTTTTAAATTTAAATTCAAATTAAGTATCATATACAAACCTTGCACAGCTACAGGTTCTTTCTGTTGTTTGCCTTTTGCGTTCCTTATTTTATTTGTTTTCACTTTCTTTTTTGAAAACATGTCTCCTGAGTATCGCTTGCTCTATCTTGCTCTATCATTTCACAATTTCTGTTTTGGTCACACACCTCGACATTCCATTCTCCTCTGTAGTACTGAGATCCCTCTAAATAACATTACCGAAGCCTTTTTTGACAGTATGCTTGTTAACTTCCAGGGAACTCTGGATTTAGCAGCCAGACTCATATCATTTTTGGGAAAACACTTTCTCAGAGCCACTTTTCTCTCACTGATATTGCTCTGATTCTAGGAGAAAATGAGGGTGGTAGATGCTGGAGATCAGAGTCGAGAGTGTGGTGCTGGAAAAGCACAGGCGATCAGACAGCATCCAAGGACCAAGAAAATCGACTTTTAGGATATGAGGCATTCATCAAGTATGAGGCTGTGAGCCAACGGTTTGGAGAGATAAAGAGGAGGGGGATTCGGCTAAGGGGAGTTAGCTGAGAGTGTGATCGGTAGATGGATGTGGAGGTGATTGTGATAAATCAGAAAGGAGGTTGGAGCAGGTAGGTGGGAAGGAATCTGGCCAGGTAGGACAGTTCACGAGTGTGGCACAATTTCCAAAGAAGAGCTCATGCACGAAAAGTCGATTCTCCTGCTCCTCAGATTCTGCCTGACTGGATGTGCTTTGCCAGCATGACACTCTCGACAATGTTCTGATTCTGATTAATCTACTTGTTCTCGTTTCCTTTTCACTTGAATGACATTTTCCCAAGTTAATGAAATGAGCATCATTCATGCTAAGAAGCCAATTCTTAGTCTAGCTTTGCCATTTGAAATACTTACGTCAAAATCAAATGAATTATGATCACCATTCCTTAAATAAGGCCCCTTTCCTTCCAAATGTCAGTGGTCATGAGTGTGGAAAATGCTGTCTAAGGAATGCCACGGCACTCACACCTGCTGTTGTGCCTCAGTCGAGGAGGGTATGAATAGCAATCATGAGGACTGATTTTATCCAGTGTTATTCTGGGACATATCCATCATAGTCTTTGCGGACAGGCTTTCGGGCATCAGCCATTAAAATGCAGAATTGCTGGCCTCTGACCTGTTTTTGATGGCAGTGTCATTTATATGGCTATTCCATAACATGTTTGGTCAATGATAACAAATTTTATGCACAGAAGCACTATGTTGGGCACTCTGTGGTGGTCATGCTATTGAAAATCAAAGAAGGATGGTTTGATTACTTCTTGCTGTATTTTTCTAGCATTCATGTGGCATGAATATTATTTGCCATTTATGAGACTAAACGTGGGTATTTTCCAGGTCTCATTGCGGATGGACTGTTTCAGCATCTGGGGAATGGTATAATCAGTGAATATTTCCACGTCTGAACTTATAATAGACAGAGAGTCATTGCAGCAACTGGAAGTGGCTAAATCTTGCACACTCGCCATCCTGAGGTATGGCTGCAGAGCTGTCCTGAAGTTACAATTGCTGACACTCACAACAAGCATTTTAGCGCTGGTGATTATTCCAAGCAGGAGTGTATTTTCCCCAGATTCCAGTTAACTATAATTTTATTCGGGTCCCTATCGTCACACACTTTTAAATGGCGCCTCGATGTAAAGAGTAATTGCTCTCACTGCCCTTTTGGAATTCCACTCCTTTAAACTGAGCTTACAATGGAGACAGCAGCTCAGTGAGCCAAACGACACACTAACTGAATGACACTGAGCAGGTTATTGCTGAATGATCACATTTTTATTGCTGATTGCTTCCTTTATATTTACATGGTAGATCGTGCACCAATGGTTCAGTGACCAACAGCAATGCAAGTCCCTGCTTTTTGTTTACATGGCATACTGTGCAACTTATCACGTTGTGGGTAGATGTTAATGTTCTTGCTCAAATGGAACAGATTTTTTGGAGGTGTCTCTGGAGGTAAGCCACAGTTTCTAGTGTCTCCAGCCATATCTTGACAATGTGTGGGGTAAAACGAGTTGTCTGAACACGAGGTATCTCTGGAGGTAAGCCACAGTTTCTAGTGTCTCCAGCCATATCTTGACAATGTGTGGGGTAAAACGAGTTGTCTGAACACTGGCTTCTGTGATGCTGTTGCCTCCTAAAGGAACCGAAATGGATCACCTGCTCAGCCCTTCTGGCTGATGGTTGTTATAAACGCAACAGCTTTCATTTCCCTTCTGACATGCTGCGCTCCCCCATAGCTGTGTATTTCATTGTTGGAGAGCAGTCTCCTCCAGTAATGGTCTCTTTCATTATCGACTATCATTTACACCAACATTTGGCAGGACAACAGAGGCAGATTTAAACCATACATTGTGGGACCACCGAGTTCGGTCCTTCACTTGCTGCTTCTGCTGTTGAACATGCAAGTTGGCATCTTTTTGTAGCTGACGGCAATAAAGGCTGCTCCAGGCTATTCTCAAATATCTAGCTCTGGCTGGTGCTGCTTCCGGCATGTCCTTCTGCACTCTTCGCTGAACCAGGCTGGAGCACTGGCTTCATATTTACTATAGAGATGGAGGTACGCCGGGCCGTGAGGTTCGTGACCGTATTAGTTGTATAGCGCATGATTCTGCTGCTGCCTGATGGCCTCTTACACGTTCGTTGCTCTATCTGTTTAAAGTCTGTCCCATTCAGCTCACAGGTTGCCACACAATATAATAAAGGGTTACAAAATGTGAAAATGACACTTCCTCCCCACAAGTTCTATGCAATGGCAACACTTACTGATATATTAAATTCAGAGGTGTCTCTCTGAAGTAGGAGAAACGGTGATGATGTTGTCATCTGTATGCTTCTCATAACGTGCCTCTGAACAACCTAGCAGCCACAGGATTCAGCATAAATGCTGAACGCAATGCTGATTATATACCAAGAAGCGACGTACCAACCCCCCTCACCCCCCTCCCCCACCCCCACCCCCGCCTGGTTTGTCCTTTCAGGGCGACAGAACCTACAAAAGAAAATGGTGATGTTGACTGGGACATCGTCCTGTTCCCTGAATCCAGCTTTAAAGACAATGTCTGCCTGTTGCTTGATTAGTCTGTGTGAAATATATGGCAGGTTCCTTTTACATTTTGTGCCATGAAGATGTAATTTCACTTTATTTCTTACGTGTTTTAAAATGAACCGAAATTCATTGTTTTCAGTTGAACACAATTGAAGTGAGCAGTAATTAAATTACCAGAGAGCACATATAAATTTTACACAATCCAGTGACTGTAGTAAGCAGCTGATTCATGTTCAGATCAGTGAACACATCATTTTGCAGTCAGCAAAGCTGTTGAAAATATCTTTTAAAAAAACTGAATTCAGACGCAGTGTTACTGGGCTTCACCACTACCTCCAAAACACTGGCCAGCTCAAAAATCTATCCAGAGTCCTTTCAAACTGGAGCTGGCCAGTTTTCGCACATTCCCTCACAACAGACCAAGTAGAGACAGATCTGAACAACAGGGAATTGCATGGCTAATTGACGAGCACAGTGCTTGGTGCTGGTCCAAACACAATTCAACATTTGTAAAAAAACATCTGCCCACAAGCATGTTTTGCAAGTTTATCTATTCTCGTATGCCACTGAAACTCTGTAAGTCTCCACCTTGGACGCGATCCGAAAAGAAATTGCTATAAAAATGATGGACTCCTGACGCACATGGCGTCTTGCACTGAATCCCTCATAAACCATGTTCAGTGTATGTCAGCTCCACAATGTCAGTATGTAAGCAGAATTGATGACCAGCATGATCCCAGACCAACTTCCAAGTGTGTGACTCGAGATAGAAATTTTTGTAGGTATTTTCAGCATTGGTCAAACCATTAACAGCAAAGTCGCCTTATTGACGGTTCGACATCGTTAGGTAATATTGACTTTTCAATTGTCCGATAAGCACAAACCCACCCATTTGTTCTGTTCACTTTTATGATAACTATATGATGAATGCAGTGCACAAATCACAGTAAGGGGCTTTGGAATGATGCATCTCATTACTACAACCAAGAGCAAATTATTATGAAGTGGAAGGACGCAATTACTTTCCCTTGTAATAACATTGTGAGCTAACATTCACACACAATCATGTTCATGGCAAATGTATCACTGTCTAACGTTCTACAGATAGATCTGGGTACATTGTCAATTGCTTCTGTTCTTCTTATAGCGCAGGAATGTGATGTGTCAATATCAGTGTGTACCTGATGTTAGGTATGGAGGCCATGCTTTTGAAAGACTGGCAATATGTTTCAAACAGCAAATCCTTTGAGCTGTTCACAGAAATCAATGTACTGACTGTGCCCAACCAGCGTGCGCTCACAAATCAAAAACTCAGAGCCCAACTTTGGGCATTGATTGGACAATATTTTTCATTCTAATTTATTCATGGGATGGGATTGAGCCAAAATATATTGCCCTCCCATGTTTCCCTTAAGGAGGTGGTGGTAAGCTGCCAAATAAACCACGACAAACCATGCGCTGTAGGTACGTTGACAATACCCTCAGGGAGGGAACTTGAAACAGTAACACTGAGTAACAGCAATACATGTCCCAATCAGGATGGTGGGTGTCTTGGTATTGATCGTTCTGGTGTTCCCATGTATCTGCTGCCCATGTCCTTCTTGATGGTGGTTTTTCAGGTTACTTTGTAAGAGGCTTCGGTAAATTTCTGCAGAGAACTATGTAGATGGCAAGCATTGTTGCTAGTAACTGTCAGTCGATGAGGAGTGAAGCTGCGCTCATATTGATACATGGGGTATATCTCATAACACGCATTTTTAACATGTGTCAAAATGATGGCGGACAGGCTTTCATAAATCTTGAGGAAATGTATTTTTACTGGATTCATAGCCTCTGACATACTCTTAAAGACAATGAATTTATTTCAGTTGGCAAGTGTGGTTCCGGAATAGCACAGGATGACAGACAACAACTGAGGCACAGAGAGTCAAAATGTTTCAATATAAGCCCCTCACTGGAACGGATAATGAATTTATTTGGCCCATCCAGTTCTAGTTAACAGTAATATCCAGTATATTCGTCCTTCGGAATTCTGTTGTGGCGATAGCATTGAATGTGTTGTTAGAGGTGATAGTTGTCTGACATGTGTGTAAGGATAAGGTGACTTGTCGCTTTTAAGCATGCGCCTGCATATTTTGCATGTCTCAGTAATCACATATGATGTTGAATATTACGCAATCATTGGAAAACACTCCCACTTGTGAGTTTACCGTGGAGAGATAGTTTTTTCATTATGCAGCTGAAGATTGTTAGATCGAGAACAGACATCACTCTAAGAACTCAATGATAATGACACTCTCTCTGAGCTTGGAAGTTTGCTTCGAATTCCACCTACTCCAGAGGTGTGTAACAACATATCTGAACAGATTAATATTAAAACATTTTCCCTAAGGAGTCGATTGAGGACGTCGTTAGCTCAATCAGTTGGATGGCTAGTTGTAATGCAGATTCATGACAACAGTGTTGGTTCAATTCCTGCACTGACTGTTTGTACTGTCCTGCACAGTATTGTTTCATTCAGCCACTCCTTTCTGTGTGGCACACTCACTGTCCAGTTAAAGTGCTACTTATTGTCTCTGTCTAACAAGACCGTAACCACATAATCTCTTCAGATTATGGTGCCTTACCTTTCCATTTCTTAATTACAGGCATAACCAGAAACACTTCCCCGAGTTAATCGCTTCAGCGCTGTCGTGGAGCTGAGATCGCTGCTTTCAACCATCTTCCTTTGTACCAGGTATAGCTTGAACCAGTACAGAAGTTTCTCTGATTCACATTTGCTCCACTTTAGCAATTAATTCTTGATTCCACACTTGATCAAGAGCAGTTATGTTAACTTTAAGTGCAGCCACTCCTGACTCAACTTAGAATTTAGCTGTGTGTTTTCTTGTTGTCCATGATTAAACCAAGTTTTCAATCAGGCCAGGGGATGAGTGCCCTGGCAGATCTCAAACTGAGCTTCACTGAACAAGTTGGTGCTGAGAAAGAGCTGCTTGACACCACTGCTGATGACATTTTCCATCATAATATTCAAGATAGGTGTGAGGCCAATAGGGCAGTCCGTGAGTGATGTTTTTCTGCGCATGTACAGGACACACTCGATAGTTTCCCACATTGTCAGGTCGATGCCAGTGCTGTAACCCAGCAGGAACTGGTTGAATGTCATGTTATTATGGTGCACAGCCTTTGCATTATCCAGTCCCTGCAGCCTGCTTAGAGATACCACACGAACTGAATCAAGTTAGTTGAAAACTGTCATCTGGAGGAGACTAAAATAGATCATCCTTTCGGCACTTCTGTCTGAACCATTTTGTGAACGTTTCAGCCTCATTTTTCTATTGTTGTGCTGGCCTCTTCTACCATGTGGATACCTTTGATGATAGAGTTCCGGTTGGAATGCCAGAAGTCCTCGTGAGTGTCTTTGTTTAGTCTGTCACAGGCTGGAAGTGTTGTCCTCGTCTAACTGATGTCCCTCATCGTTTATGTGCATGATGCCGGTTATAGCTGATCATGACTTTTGGTGGCTAGTTTATGCTCATATATCCTGGTGGCTAGTTTAATGCCCTCTTGTCCAATATCATATTTGTTGCAGTCGTTGCAAGGCATTTTGTACATGACGTTCAATCTACAGTTTGTGGTTACGCAGTCATTTAAAGTCATCAAGAGCTGTTTTAATGTCCTGGTAGTTTTGCGGGCTGCCATGATGCCTTGGGCCAGAGTAACCTGGTCGTCATCTCCGAGAGGTCTTTGATGTTCGGAAGGGAGACTCGAGTCTCGGGGGTTCTTCAATTCCCCTGGGAAAAAATACTGAATGTGTTCAAATTCTTCATGCCTCTCATGACCTCTACACTTCCAAAAGATACCCCTCTGTCTCCTACTTTCTAAAGATAAATGTTATAGCTTGTCCAACGTCTTCCTATATCTGAGAGCATTGAGTCCTAGGTAGATCCTTTTAATTTCTATGGCACTATTTTCCCGTTTAATAATATCCTTCCAATAGCAAGGTTAACAAAACTGAACACAATGATCGGACTACGGACTCACCGACATCCTGTACAACTGCAATATAACTTCCCAACGTCTGTACTTCATGTCCTGACTGATGAAGGACAGTGTGCTGGAAGCCTCCTTCCTTGTACTGTGTACCTGTGACTCCACTTTCAGAGAACCGTGCACCTGAACGCGAAGGTATGTCTTTTCCAGTGCACGCTTAAGACTCTGCCATTCATCATGGAAATTGTACCTTTTCTTGATCTTAAAAAATACAAGCCCTCACACGTATCTATATTAAACCACATTTACCATGATTCAGCCTAATTCCCCACCTGTCATAATTTCTCATAAACTTTCTCACTGCCCACGATACTGCCCTTTTTAGTGTGATCTACAAGCTTCCTCATCATGCTTGAACGTTGTCATTGAAGTCATTGAGAAAAAAAACAGTAATGGCCTCAGCACAATTCCCTGTGGAACCGTACTACTCACAAGCACCCAGTCCAACAAGCATCCTTCCACTATTCCCCTCTGTTTCCTACCATCAAGCCAGTTTGTATCCAACTTGTCAGCTCCTTCTGAATTCTATATAATCTATTCTTCCAGAGCAGCCTGCCATATGGAACCTTATCAAAGTTCTTACTGAAATCTACATAGACTATGTATCCCATCCGAGGAGCATTCAATATTCCCTAAACCTGTAACATTTTCCAGTCCACCCCATCCTCCATATACCTGTAATATTCTCCAGTCCATGCCATAATTTCCATTCGTGTAATATTCTCCAGACTCCACAGCTGCTGTTAAATCTACCACATTCTCGACTCTACTGAATGTTTCCACACCCGGCTCAATTTGGCCACTGTAACGATCCACAGCCTTACAGCTGTCCCTACCTCTGAAATCTCATCTAGGCACTCCAAGTCTGCAACTTGCTCCAAACTGTAAAACCCATCCTTGCGCGATTCTCTGACATTCTCTGACAGCTGGTAACTGCCTTTAACCCTGTAAGAAACTCAACCGCCTTCAGACTTCTGTAACTCTATCATCCCAACTAACCCTCAAACACACACTATCACTGAAACACTCCCAGCATTCTAATCGCGGCTTTCAAAGTAACCCTTCTTTCCCAGACTAACCAAAATCTGATAATCACTGTCGGAATTATACTTAATGACCTAGCCTCGACAGCCCTCTGCAGTTTCGCAATCCACAGATTCAATACCCACAGAGAGGCTAAATTCATCCTCATCTCCTTATTGAGTGAGTAAAATCTTGCTGAGATTTGATTGTCTCAGGTCACAGATTCTCACACAAAGTAAAACAAAGCGATGTGGCAAAAATAATTATTCAGCGTAAGGCTGTGGAGATTCTCTACATTAACATTACTAAACCACTTGACGATGGCAGGTTGGTCTGCAAAATCAAATCACAATCTATGGAATCCGTGGTGATTAATAAGTTGGATACAAAATTTTCTTTGTCACAGTTGTCACAGGTATCGGACGGTTTATTTCTGTTTCCAGGTCTGTGGCCAGGGATGTTGTGCAAGAATCAGTGCTGCAATCTCTGTTTGTCCTTTATATCAGTGATTAAGAGGAAAACGTCAGCGCTCTGATTAATAATTTGACTGACGATATGTGGAAGACAATTAGTTATTGGGCTATCTGGGAGTATTGTGGATAATGAGGAAGGATTTAAAAGACTGTAGCAGTATGTCGATCAGCTGGAACACTGGTTGGAGAAATAAAAAAAATGCATTTCATCGTGACAAGTATGAAACGAAACATTTTGGAAGTCAAATGGTAGAGTCAAATACACTACAAACAACCGACTGTGCTATACAGATGGGTCTTGGTTGCATTTCCATAGCTTCCTGAAAATAACAACACGGCATTATGTGATTGTAAAGAAGGTGTACGGCATGTTTGCCTCCCTCGTTCGCAGCATTAATTGCAGACGTTTATATGTCATGCTGTAACTGAATAAAGCTTCAATCGTCTCAGTTTGGAATGGTATGTGTCGTTCTAATCGCCACACGATCGGAAGGATGCGGAGGCTTTGAAGAAGGTGCAAAAGAGGTTTACCAGAATGTTGCCTGGATGACAATGTGACAAGGAGAAGTCGAAGTTTTGCCTGTATGCAAAGGCGTTGACTGTAAGGAGAGGTTGGACACAGTTGGATTGTTTTTCTAGAGTATGGAAGCTCAAAGGCGACCTGCTCCAGATATATGGCATTGGGAGAGGCGTGAATAGTCTGGATGGTCGGAATCTCTTTTCCAACGTGGAAATATCAAATGTTAGGGCGCCTTAGTCTCAGGTGAAAATGACAATTTTAAATTAGATGAACGACACAAGTTTTTTTTTGCACAGAGGGTGGAAGCTGCCCAGGATAATGTAGCAGAGGAAAAGTTAGCAAAGTATTTAAGTGGGGTTCAGACAGAAATACGAACTAGCAGAGATTAAAGAGATATGAGCCACGTGCGGCAGATGGTATTAGTTGATACAAGCATCATGATCAACACAGCCATGGAGTGCCGAAGGGCATTTGCTGTGCTGTACTATTCTATTTTCTAACCTCCCAGTTTCTACCATGGCAAATGCACTCAGAATCTTGGATGTGTATTGAAATTCTCTTTCATTCTTCTAAATTACAGTCTGTTCAAGTTCAACTGACTCAACCCCTTATGATTAGAATATCGGTCCAGCCCCAAGATCAACCGATCATCCTCTGCCCTGCCTGCAAAGCCAGAATTTCTTTCCCTGGGACACTAGTACTGTTCATATTATTCTATGCTTCATTTGATTCGGTACTTGTATAATTTTAGCAAGTCCTCCCTATGTTTGCAATCCATTCCCATTGTAATAAATTACAGCATCTTATTTACATGTTCTATTACCCGCTGACCTGTAAGCTGCAACTTACACAAGAATTCTCAAATCTCCTTGTGTGAAACCAAACGGTGCTAGCCCCTGGCAGTAAGTTGGGAAAAGCTAGAGTGTAATAGATAGGCTATGACGATAAATAATAACTGCACACTTAGAAACAATGGGATACACATGATTTTAGGGAAGGGAAATATTTTTAAACCTGTTTGGATTTTACATTTTGGAGTGACCATTAATGACAGAATTGATAGAGATGTGGTAGAGGACTCTCGGTTTGGGGACGTTTGAAGATCCAGAAACGTTTGGAACAATTTGAATAAGGGTTAAATCTTAGCTAGGGAGAGATTAGGGCCTCTTAAAGTTCAATGAGGTTGTCCATGTGTATCCACTGTTGATGGGGGAGATCTGAAACAAATATCTTGCTGTAGGACCTCCTATTGAGAATGATAGGAAGCTCAGGAATCACGGAGAATAAATTGTGATATCTTGGAAAGTGTTCACGTTATAAAATAAGATGTGCTGGAAGTCTTGAAATGCTAAAAGGTTTACGCAACCTGGGGACATGAGCAGACATATAACAGCACTTCATGAGATGCTCAGGAGGAAATTGAGAGCCGCTTGCAGATATATTTATATCATCGACAGGCACTAAAGACCAATGAGACTGATGAATGTGGTGCATCAGTTGTTGGAGTGGATTCTGAGAAAATAGATCATCATGCATTTGGAAAGGCAAGGAATAATGAGCAACAGTAAGCAAGGGTTTTTGCGTGTAAAGTGGTTTCTGACAAACCTGACTGGTTTTAGAGGAGGTAGAGAAGTGTATACCAAGGTAAAGCAGTACACCTTGTCTACATGGACTTTAACAAGGCCTTTGGCAAAGGTCTGCATGGCAGAAGAAAAGAACATAACAACTACGAGCAGAGGTCGGTCCTCTGGCCCTTCAAGCATGCTCCACCATTCAATAAGGTCTTTGCTTATCTATTCCTGGACTCAGAACAAACTATCAGCGCGCACATCTTACTCTTGCATTAATTTTTCTTGTCAAGAGTATGTCAACCTTAGCTTTAAAACGTTTACTGAAGTAATGTGAACTGCTTCACTGCAGTAGGAATTCCACAGATTAAAAGCGTTTTTGGTGTAAGGGTTCCTTCTCAACTTAGTCCGAATGCTGCTCCTTCTAATCTTTTGGCTATGCCCTCTTCTCCTAGCTTCACCTGCCAATGGAAATATCCTTTCCACGTCTATCATCTCTACTCCCTTCATAGTTTCATTTTTTCCGAGGTCTCCCCGATTGGTTTGAATTCCAATGAATAAAGTCCCAAAATACTCATTGTATCTCCTTATAAGCCAATCCGCTCAACTTCGAAATCGAACTTGTAAACGTCCTGTGCACCCCACCTGTGTCAATACATCCTTCCTCAAGTAAAGAGAACAAAACAACACACCGTAATCCAGGCTTCGCCAATACCTTGCACAGTTGCAAAATAAAACACACTGATCTTAAACTCAATCCATTCAATCAATGAAAGACAACATTTAATTGCCTTCCTAATTAGTTGTTTCACCTTCGGACCAATGTACTCTGACTCATGCACAAGTGCACCCAGGTCCCTCTGCACAGCAGAGTGCTGCAACATTTTACCATTCAAGTAATAATCGTTTCGACTGTTACTCCTGTCAAATTCTGAGGGTGCTGGTGTTCTACTGGTGTGGCCAAAGTTAAAATTCACACAAAACCGGGTTATATTTCAGCAATTTCGTTTGGAAGCAGTGGCTTTCCAATCAACACTCTTTTCATCTACATTCGTCTCTTTATCGATCACTGGCATGTTTTGAGTGTCCTCCATTGTGAAGACCGATCACAAATACCTGTTCAATGCCTCAGTCGTTTAATCATGTTCCATAACTAAATGCCTCAGCTGTTTTATCGTGTTCCTTAACTAAATGTTCCTCATCATCATCTAAATAACTAACATTTACTTTCGCCACACTTCTGTGCTGTAAATAATTGTAGAACATTTTGCTGTCTGAACTGGAACTGCATTTTCTTCTGTGGTAGTTTATCTCATGTTCTACCTTACTATTCTTTGTAGCGCTTTTAGCGGCTCTCTGTTGATCTTTGAAGTGTTCCCAACCTTCTCGATCCATGCTGTTTTTGGAAACTTTGTATCGCTTCTCTTTCAATTGTTAGTCTCCCTTGTTTCCTCAGATAATCATTGCATATTACCCCCTTTTCTTACAGTCGTTTCTTTTCGCTAGAATATTTTTTTTTTTTGCTGAGCATCTTGAAAAACATGCTCTGAATGTCCTGCGCAGCTCGTCAACATATTCACATTAAAATATTTGCTTTAAGTCTATTTGAGTCAAGTCTTCGCTCATTCTATTGTAGTCTCCCGTTTTTAAGCACAGGGCCTTGGCATTTGATTTTGTCTTCACACACTCCATTTGTACTCTAAATTTAAAAAAAAAAATCTATGATCCTTGCAAGAGGATTTCAAACAAACAGGTCATTAATTAATCCTGCCTCATTACATAGGACGAGATCTCGGACAGATTGTTCCCTCATTGATTCCATTCCATACTGTACTAGCCAACTATCACGGAAACACTGAACTAACTCTTCCTCAAGTCGAATGTGACCGAGCTAGTTCACCCAATATTCCCCATAACAATTGCCATGCAATTTTAGAGACTATAGTTATTTGTTTGTTGATTGCCCGCCCCTGACGTATTAATAAGTTTAGATCACACAGGGCCAGGGAGTGCTCACCATCTGGATTCAATATCTGATTGACAAATGACGACAAACTGTTTTCATAGTGGGTTGAGGTCAAGGTGCAGGCCATTGCGAAACAGTGAGCAGTGAGGTTCGGTGCTGGGTCCACTGTTGTGCATCGTTTATATAAACAATTTGTATGTGATAATAAGAGTTATGTATAGCAATTTTACGAGTGACATTGAAATTGGTAGTAGAGTGGACAGTGGTTAAGAGTGGTTTATCTACGAGTACAACGGGATCAACAATACTGCTGATCCATTGTTGAGGTATAGCAGGTGGAGATTTCAAAGACGTTGCATTTTGCGAATATAAACATTGGCGGTTTAATGAATGTTCGTGGTCTGGGTAGTTTTACCAAACAGAAAGACCTCGGGATGCAACGACACAGTTCTTTGAAGGTTGTGTTGCTATTCTTTTAATCTTTCTGTTGAATATGCTACACAGTTCATTCGAATGTTTTCCACTGTTCACTTCCAGCAGCACATTTTAGTCTGTTTACCCTGTTTAGCTTGGTTAGCTCTCCACTCAAACTCATGTAATCGACTTTTATATGATTATCAGCTGTGCCTACTGGTAATTTAAAAAAATCATAATCTCTTTGAATTCCAATATATTACAATTGCGCTGAGGATCGCTCAGTGTGATATCTCTCATTCCCTCACTTTCATCTCCTCATCGATCTGAGAGAGCTATGTTCATAACGACTTGCACTATTTGGTATTCAAAGAAATATGACAAAAAGCATTCCCCACAGTCCAGTTTGAACAACGCTCTTGCGAGTGTGACTGTCCCAGAATGTAGAAAGATTGACGTCTCCCAAAACTATTACAATGCATTTGTTACAAATTCTAATAATTCATGTTTAATGCCGTGATGAGTAATTAAATGTTGCTCAGCAGCCGAGAATCCATTCTCCTGCTGGTGCTTTGACAAGTTGTACCTAGAGTGCAGTCGGCTTCAACTGAATAATCTGAGACCTTTTTTTTTGTAATGCCATTGTCAGGATTACACAATCTGCCTTCCCATTCAGCCTGCGCCTCTGGACTGTTGTATACTATTGAATATTTATGTTCTACAGGTTGTTCACTCTTCTACCACGTCTGTCCATCGAACTTATTTCAGTTAATTTGTCCTTTCCGAAAAAAAATATATAATGTACATGTTATCAGCATTTCCTCTCACTAACCTATTAGGTGATGTACAATTTAGTTCAAACTCTTTCCATTCCTGTTCCTTTCACTTTGTCTTTTGCCATATCTCCAATGCTTTTCCGATACTTCCCTTTTCCTCTTTGAATTTCGAAAGGTTCTTTCACCTGAACAATGTCTCTGCGTCTTCTCTGATTGTTTAAATACCTTTTCATAAACATATGAATGGGATTGGCCAGGACACAAGTCCCAGCAGGGTTATGTTTATTTGATGCGTGCGATGTTGATGTTTCCCGCTGTTCAGTGTTTCTTGCCCGAGCTGGCCTTGAAGTGAGTGGCTTGCTAGACAATTTCAGAGATCAGCTGAGACTCAAACACATTGCTTTTGTTCTGGATTATATACATGTCAGACAGCTGCTGATAACAGATTTCCTACCCTGAAAGACATTAATCTATCAAATGGATATCCCTTGCTGAACAGTCTTGTGAATAACACTCGGCCATCGTCTGACCACTAATAGATCACTCACCCCTGAGTACTGATACAATTCCAACCACGTTCTTCGTGACAATTGTTTGATCCTGATACCTTCCTGAACTCTGGTGCTATCACTCGATATCTATTCATGTGTTATCCGTCTCCATGTGTGTCCAGGTTCCTCTGCCTTCACCTTTTGCAGCTACTCCAGATCCTGATTGAACAGAATTTTCCGCTCCAGAGAGATGAGGTATCAGAGGCCAAGGCGGAGACTGGGATTTCCGTGGTCTCTATGGGCCTCAGCACAATTCTCCAAGTGTAACACTCAATGAATCACTCTATTTTACGATTCTCTCTGTTTCTCTGTCTCCAGTAGGTACGCAAGAAATGCCCAACTGAATAGACTTCACAAAAGCTGGGAGTCTCATCCATCACCATGAATTCCAGTATGTCTGTTGAGCCCGCACTAGGATGAATTCATTCTCCCAGTCGAAGTGGTGTCCTTCTGTGCATGTCCGTACATATAGTAGTGATAGTTGTTCATGTCTTTTGGTGGCTATTTGCTGCTCATGTATCCTGGAAGCTAGTGTCCTGCCCGTGAGACTGATGCAGTTTTTAGTCAGAAGGATGAACGACAACTCCAGGTTTGTGAACAAAAACAACTTCGATTAGCACTGGAATCCAATCCAAAAGACAATGGACTTATGGAAGAAACGGAGCATTCCATTAGACAGAAGGCAGCTTCAGCACTAAACAGGAGAAAACAAGGGACACGCCCCGAATACCCATGGAAGGAAAGCCCTGGAAGGACTGAGAAAATGTAATGATATTGTAATCCTACCGACTAAAAAGGGCACGTGGCCGTCATTCTTAAAGAACACAGTACATTGGAAAGGCAAACTCTGTACTCGCAGACACTGATACCTGACTGCAGGTGGAAATGGATCTGACTCCACAGCATGAAAACTGGATCACAGTGTACTGCGGAATCTCCACAAAGCAGGCGAAATGAACAAGACTGACGGCTCAAGAATGAAACCTGGTAGATACAACACATCCCTGTTCTACGAATTACTGAAGGTCCACAAATCGGGGAGGTGGGGGGTGGGTGTGGGGGCTACTTCAGACCCATAGTGCCAATCATTGGCACACCGAAATACAGATGACCAGAGAAGCTTCACCAAAAACTGAAACAGTTATTAGAAACCTTACGCTACTGAATCCACTCCACCAAACAATTTTGCAGCATCACCCATGCACCAAGTTAGGGGAAGACGAAGTCATGGTTACCTTTGATGTAGCAAAATCAATTAACATCTGCCTGGCCAAAGAAACACTGACTGCACTACGAGACGGTACCAAGGACGTAAGTAACAGACAGCACTAACTCCATCAGAAAGTATAGCATCTTTAAGGTATTAGTCCTGTGTCACACTGCCCACTTCTTGTTCAACGACCAGACAGACAAACAAATCAACGGGACACGCATGAGATTATCAATACCAGAATTCTTAGCAGAAGCAGTTATCCGGAAATTTTCGCAAACAGCCCTTCACATGTTCCAAACCAATCTTTGCATCCGGTATTTGCATGACACTTTTTTTTTATTGCGAAATGGAACAAATTTGAAGAAACCTGCAAACTCAAGAACTTACTGGTATAATATTCACCAAAGATGAAGAGAGCACAAACGGACTCCCCATCCCAGATGAAGCGTTTTTTATTTGTCCAAAACATCGATTTTCCTGCTCCTTGAATGCTTCCTGACCTGCTGTGCTTTTCCAGCACCACTCTAATCTTGACTCTAATCTCAAGCATCTGCAGTACCCACTTTCCCCTTCCGAGATGTCAAAATGAAAACGTTGAGAGTTGGAGTTGTGATGTCATGCTGTTGCTGTACAGAACATTGCTGAGGTCACCATATTGATCAGCATTGATTATCAAATCTCCTCTCAGCGTGCTCTGCTCCAAACATTCCTCATAACTGCACTTTGACTGTCACAGACTAATGAATTTCCTCTGTTCTCTCTTCAGTTCAATTCTTTCCTTCCATGTGACAAGGTGACCAGAACTGCACTCAATCCACAAATTGCGAGTGAATTCATTATTTCCACATTTGCAGCAGAAGCTTCATGCACTTATATTCTGCGTTTTGGCTGATAGAGGAAATGAAGCCATTCCCTCACTTAAAGATATTATTGAAGTATTCTTTTACCTTCTGCGTGCCCCTCAATTGTTTGCCTTGCACTTCTCTTAGTTGTTTGCTTCATTCACCTGGGTCCAGGCGATTCTGTTTTTAAATTGCACGCCTTGTGTTCCCTTGTCAAATCCAAGTACATGACATCAAGTTGCAAGTTACTGTCTCAAGCCAAAGCAGAAAGATTAATTCTGCCTGATCCTTCTGAAACAAATCCAGCTCGCCTGCCTGGGACTCCCTGGGCAGAAACCCAGCAAACAAAAACATTGCATTAATGCACTAAATCTCAGTCTGGTGAGAGAAAAAAGAATGTAATTAGGAAAGAAATGGTTTTAGAGAAATTATTGGGACTTAAAGCCAAGATAGATTTATGGAATTGGAATCATGTATGAGAAATTGACCGACTGATACATTTTGGTGAAACAATCGATTCAACACATTGGGTTATCAGAAAAAAATCAATAAATACAAGATAGTGGGCAATATTAAATATTATGGAATTGGGCAAAATTCCATGTCAGCTCTCCCATGTTTTAAGAATGGGAGAGCTGACAGAAAGCAATATGTTTTTGGATCGTACGAATTATGTGGTAGTGTGGTTGTGTTCGACGAGCTGGGAATTTATGTTGCAGACGTTTCGTTTGCTGTGCCTTCAGCAATCTTTTTCATCATTTCCTTAAAAACTTCAACGAACTTTGAGACACACTATTTCCCACGCACAAAGCCCTGATGTCTACCCCTGAGCACTCCTTTGTTTTCCAAATACAAGGAATTCAGTCCCTCAGAAAATACTCGAAGAGCTTGCCCACACTGACGTCAGGTTCACCGGTGTGTTATTTCCTGGCATTTCCTTATCACCTTTCCGAAATAATGGTACGACATTAGCCAACCTCCAATCTTCTGGCTCCGCGTCTGTGGCTATCCATGATGCAGATATCTCATTAAGATGCCCAAACAATCAAATCCTTAGCATTCCAAGGGGTTTGGTGTTACCACTGATGAGGTTCCCGGGCTGTATCCGCCTTTGTGCATTTTAATACTGTAACTCTTCCTCTTCTCGATTATAGACACTTCCCAAAATATCACTATTTATTTCCACAATTTATCTAGATTCCATAAGCTTCTCCACAACTACATGAAGTATTCATATAGTATCTCATCAAACATCTGTGGTTCCACAGATAGGTGGATTTGTTGTTCTCTCCGCAATTACTCCCTCGCCCTGACTGCATTTGTAGAATCCCTTTGGATTCTCCCTGACCCTATTGACTGAAGCTTTCTCTGGTTCACATTTGCCCACTTGATTTCCATCTTGCGTATGAACCTGCTGTCATTATACTCCTCAATGGATTCAAGTGATCACTGTTCTCCAAACCCATCATATGCATTTTTCTGTTTCTTGACCAGACTCTCTGCTTCTAGTCATCCAAAATACTTCACAACTGCCAACATTGCCCTCCTCTTGAACAGTAATATACTGCTGCTAGTCTTTGTAATTTCGTTTCTGAAGATATCCCATTATTCAGCGCGTAATCTCTCCAAATTACTTTCGAAGTGCTTCGCTAAAACGTGCATTATTGGCCTTAATAAATTTAGAACTTGAATATTTATATCAGGACAATTCTTCTGCATATCTCTTTTAGAGCCAACAGCTGCTGCAGAACAAGCTCAAGACTTCCTGCAACATGCACGAAAGGCTGAATGGTCTCCCCCTGTCACTTTCTTTCAGAAAGACGGTGATAGACTATTACCCCCTGTTCCGGAGAAGCCTAAACCAATGATCTAAATGATATCTAAGTGTTACGATACGATTTGGAATCAGGGTACTTCACAATAGGTGTAGCATTACATGATGTCCATAGGCCATAAATATTGCTACCGTGATTTATGATCTCTGTTAATTTTCCAATCAGTCACGTTCTGCCGCTGGTCTCGTATAAACAGGGTGGAAAATGCACCACTCTGCAGTGGCATGGCACTATTCCCCAATACAAGCACGAAGGATTAAAAACATTGAAAGATTTATGGTCCATCCTTCAAAAACTCTCATTCATTCCATCCATACCCTCTCAGTAAATGTTACCTTTTATTAGGGCATTGAAAAGTGATGAAAGGAAGAGGTTAACTGAAACTGTTTGTACAGTGACTGTGATTAATGAGAGCCTCCATGGATTCAAATTATCCCAGTGGAGGGTTTACATCTTTTAATGAAAACTGCTCTCCATTCACAGTGTTATACCAAAAAATGAGTAAGAGCCACTAAAGCACGAGCAGGAATCAGCAGCTCCAGGGAGAGGGGAAGGACAGATCAGAATCTTATAGCATTACACGGGAATGTTCCAACAATGGATCAGAATCTGAGTACATTATACCGGAATATTGCAACAGTGGACAGGGATTTATCGTGGAATATTTGGGCTCTCTCTACATATTACGATTATTTGCCATTGTCAGGGCGAATTACATATGTACTTAACATTATCCAATATATTTATTATCCAATCCTGGCTATCGTTGGTGTCCCTGGTAAGTCTTACTTTTCAGTTATTAATTACATACACCGTTTGTGAACACAATACTGTTATTTTCATTTACTCGACTCTCCTTGCTGCTGCTGTTGTACCAGTTGAGAGTCTGAATCCAGATATTCACTCCACAAACTATCTACATCAGTCAAATTGTTAATGCTCTCTCTCTCTCTCTCTTTCCTTCTGGCAGAGTCCCTTGTGTGTCTCTATGTTGATCCTTCAGTTTCAGCTGTGAACCACAATTCATTGTATCACTGCCCCTGTTATTTGAATATTGTGAATGTGGAGATTAGTCTCTTCTGTTCTGATTACAAACATCATTTTCTTAATCTCACTCCAATTTCGAGCCAATATCTGAGCCTGAAAGAGACAATGTGCAGCTGTGGTGATCGCTTTGACCATGAACTGATTCCTGCTACCATAACTCACCATTCTAATTGTCATTCATAACAACTCCAGAATATATTTCACTGGCTCAGCCTATCTGGGACATTGACCTATGAAATACAGTCTTACTGATGTCAATAATCTGCTGCTGACAATTCCAGCATCAAACCTGAAGAAGCAAATCTGGGTTGACACTCCATGGCTCGTATCTGAAATCGCACCGAAATTTGATCCATCTTGTGCGCAGTGACTTATATTGCTATTGGGATTCGTAATGCCATTATTTTAATATTAACAAACATGACATCACCCCTTCCAGTTACTCATATTAAAATGGATTTCCTCCATGGTTGTACTTTGTCCCACAATGACTTTCACATCGACCACCGCCTCAGATACAGATGCAAGCACACATAAAGAACCTTTCCTTGAACTGGTACGTACAGATACAGAAATAAATTTGCGGGAACCCCAATTACTGCAAATCTTCACTTGTTCAGCAGATATCTAGTTCACGGCTCACAGCAATATACTGACACAGGTTTGAAATACTTCCAATGTTGGACACAAGCTTGGTTTACTGACCAATGCACGAGCACTGTCTGCACAGTTGTCTGTGCTTTTCTGTTACCTTGTCTCAGTTTCTACTGCCCGGGCTGGTTCTGTGAGGCAGTTTCAGAATGTGATGTGACGTGCCATGTCAGTTGACCTGGCAAAGCCGTTTTTCAATGTTCTCATTCTTTTGAATTAAACCGTCCAAAGCATAACACTTTTGCCTTTCTTTCCGCTATATTTCCACAACATGTTCTCAGTTAATGAATTGTTTGTTTCTATCTTTTCGTGAGTCTCCTGTCCCTCTGTATTTTTCCCTGGTCATAGTATCTGAGTCACATCTTTGAAACTTGTTCTGTGCCAGTCCTCTGAACGCCTTTGTTGGTCCCTCCCAGCTGATCGTGCAGTCAGTAACGGGGATGACCCCAAGTATTATTGTACAGGACAAGGCATCTAACTTGAAGCTGAGGGGCTTCTGGCTGACTTTTGCTATTGAAACGTTAATGGAGGTGCTGGGGATTGTTTGTTCGAGGTTGTGCTATAATTTGCCTCAGACGATCACGGGGAACTGAGCATTTTGTAACTCAATTCTGGACGGCGCATGTGGACCGTACTTACACCATCTGGGTCGGCAATATGAACAAGTGAAGCAGAGGTGCTGCGAGGCGAAGTTCTGAAACAATGGAGTGAGTGCGTGTGGGGAGAGGGCTCTGCTGTATCTGTCTGTGTCTTAAATAGACACACTCTCACTCTCCCTCTTTCACAAGCTCACACTTATACTCTCTCAGACACGCACACAAGCCCATGTATTCAAATATTTGGTGTGAATATATATTTGCTGATTTGTATTTGCAGATAGATTATATTTTGTTTAAGACCATAAAATATATGGACATCAGATAGTGTGACATTTTATGAAGTCCTACTTGGAAATAAAACGGGTCTGGCACCAGTTGAAAACACAGACAGACTCAAAACCTCCACACGCCTAAAATACATGACCTGACCAGAAGGGTCCCCTCCTTTACATCGATAATGCCTTAAGTTATCTCCAGGCAGTGATTTGACATAAAGTCTGAAATTTGAATACTGCTGTATCAAGCCCTTCACCTCCATTCTCACTGACTAAAGATGTTAGAGCCATCTTACATGTATTGAATCTATGTGCATAAGTTGCATGACATTTTGATCTTTTCCTCATAAATTATCTCTCTCTGGTCTTCATTTTCACTAACGCCTGACGAAGCTGCAGCGCTCGAAAGGCTAGTGTTTTGAAAAAATTCCCTTTGGACTATAACCTAGTGTAGTGTGATTTTTTTTTACCTTGTCCAAGCCAATCCAACACTGTTACCTCCATAGCACGGCATTCATTGGTTAGCCAATCATCTGTCCAACCAATTTTTTTTTAAGCCGGCAGGTGCTTGTATTGCATGGCCATAATTCGTGGTGCACCTTATGCCAATGCCATCTGGATGTCCAATTACAATATATCTATAAGATGCCTTTTCTCCATTTTGTTTGACACATTTATGTATAAACTTGGCAAACAATTCATACTCGACTTATCCTTCTTAAAATCATATTGACTGTAATGGACTTTACTTGGACTTTGACAATCCCCTATTATTAATCTTTTAATAACAGGTTTCAACAACAGCATCAATTCCAATAGTTTGCTCTCTACTTTATATCCCCTTGTATGGCTGGTTATTCTAAGTGCTTACATTTCTATAACCTCTACGTTCCCAAATAATTTCCCGTGTAACAGACGCAAAACGCTCAAAGATCTGCTCCGATTGCTGGGTACAGGCATGACTGGCTGAATGGATTCATTTTTGTCCTGGTTTACTTCATTTGTTGAATGTACTCCGGGTGTTTCGAAAATTATAGTCTCGATGCTCTGAATGTCCTGCTCCTTTTCCTGACTAAGCCGCTCAAGATCTGAATGTTCTCCTCGTGTTGTTGTGGAGACTTTTGGGGATTTACAGAATCGTCCTGCTATGGTGCAACGTTTCAAGAGGCTCAAGTGACTTCTCAAGAACGTCGAGAACAGGCTCGAGATCCTGAACAGTCTCCTCCTACATCGCTGAAATGAGTTTCAGAAAGTGACTGTTTTGCTCCTGGTCCAATTCAACAGAAATGCGATTGAATTACCTCCTTATGTTTACGTGCAAAAAACTCAACAAGCTTCACGTCTTTCTGCTGTTCTTGTGCAACACACTCAATGGGCGAAATAGCCTTGCTCCAAACTGACAATTTCCCCTCACTTTGTGGCTTCTTCCAATTGTAGTTTTTCATCATTGAGAAGGCTGAATAGTCTCATTCTTCTGTTGTGTAACACGATACAGGTGCTGCATGGTCAATTATGGGTCCTATGGTGTTGTATCGATGGACTAATTGTCTTCTATCTGAAACAGAAAATGAGGATACAGGAATTGAATAGCATCCTCCTTATCTGCTACAACAGGTTTGAAGACGTTTCTCTTGCTGTTCTATTGTTCCAGGCCCGATATCTGAATTGGACTCCTCAATTTGCCGTGTAATTGCTTTCTATTGGTGAGCTTTAAAACAAATCCTGTTATCCTTGTAAATTTTAATAGGTGTTCCATCAACCTGCCCATCTCTCTCTCTCATCCGTTAATATGACGTGTGCCTTAGTTGTTTAAAGTGCCATCTCGTTAAACAAAGATATCCAGGGTTTAAATCTTAGAGGTGCCGACACGTCACATGAACCAGTTCTTGCTTAAACTTCTCTCAACCCCATCTTGCTGTTCCATTAGGATGTTGATTCCACTTGGTGATGTAGAAGGAGACAGACATTGACTGAACGTGATTCCCGTGTTTAAAGGAAACAGTGTTCCCATTCCTGTTACCTGGGCTTGACAGAGAATTTTGGCTCACTGGATTTATCACTTCCTTGTGCTGCGAGAGATGCAGCAAAACCCTCAGGAGCTGGGAGCAAATTTCACTCATGGATTCAGTTCAATTTGGTCGTGTGGCTGAGTTGGCTAAGGTGCTGGATTTAGGCTTTGTATCAAAGTAAGTGTGGGTTTGTATCGTATTGCTACCACTTATAAGTGTTAAGGTGTTAAGTTGCATCTTGTTACGGGTGAGTTCTGTTCAAGTTGAACGCAAAAAAAAACCTGTTTTGTGTAAATCGATATATGATGCGTGACAGCACAGAAGCGTCAGAATATGAAATTATCACATTCACTTCATATTGGAAAGTTCCCTTTCCGATACTGGGCAGAAACAAGGCTTTGCTAATGCTTCGATGTGCACGAGAGTTCCTTCGACCACACAGGGTAGCGTGGTGGTTAGCTCTGATGCCTCGCAATGTCAGAGACCTGAGTTCAGTTCCAGTCAGGCATCACTGTCTGTGTGGAGTTTGCATATTCTGGTCTTGTCTGGATGGGTTTCTGCAAGGTTTTCCAGTTTTCTCCCACAGTCCCAAGATGACCAGTCGAGGTGGATTGGCCAAGATCAATTATCTAAAACATCGGGGACGTGCAGACTGGGTACATTACATTACAGTGTGGAAACAGGACCTTCGGCCCCACAAGTCCACACCGACCCGCCGAAGTGCAAACCACCCATACGCCTACATTTACCCCTTACCTAACACTATGGGCAATTTAGCATGGCCAATTCACTAACCTGCACTGTGGGAGGAAACCGGAGCACCCGGAGGAAACCCACGCAGCCACGGGGAGAATGTGCAAACTCCACACAGTCAGTCGCCTGAGGCGGGAATTGAACCCGGGTCTCTGGCGCTGTGAGGCAGCAGTACTAACCACTGTGCCACCGTGCCGCCCACATTAACTATGCAAAATGCAGAATGACAGAGATTGTGTAGGGTGTGAGTGTGCTGTGGAGGATTAGTGTGAAGTAGATGGGTCAAATAGCCTCCTTCCAAACTGTCGTGATTCTATGATGAATATAGTACTTTCAGAATAACCTCTGAGTTAATTCTAATCCCCTGTAATGAGTGAGGCTGTTAAATCTGTACAAACTGATCCAATAGTGACTCATTACGATCATGTACAGTAGCAGTAACACTTTGCCAGCCTGCTGAAAGGTTCTCATAGTTTACAGCAATCTCCGCTGTTTGGGGGAACAGACACTGTTGTTGAAAGATCATTGTCCTCCCCCACTCCTCCAGAGTAACAGGCGATCAGGTAAAAAACGTCACAATGACACTTAAGAAGAAGAGATAAGATGTTGCAACATGATATCAATGCTGAGATCAACCTTGCCAAACACCTTGCATGAATCTACTATTAATCTCCCAGAGCCCGCGTCACTCAGATTCCACTGAATCTGCTAAGGTGGAGATTAGGATCAGTATGAAGACGCAAACATGGAGCAAAGTTATGTATTAAAGCAAACACTGCAATGTGAATGTTGGGCATGTTATAAAATAGGAAATTAGATCTAACAGATTCTGGGCACTGCAGAAATCACGAAGCAATTCAATCTGCGTCAAACCTGCATTAAACCAAGGGAATGCTAATGCGCGGAGAAATGGATATCACGAGCATGGGTGAAATGGTTTCCTTTAACATGATGTTGAGCACCAAGTTTCAGATCAGGCTGTTTTGGAATTGGTATTGCATGATCAAAAGAGCGAATTGAAAACCTTGCTGTAAAGGAGATATTGGGAATAGTTAATTTGGCATAACAATAGACAATAGACAATAGTTGCAGGAGTAGGCCATTCTGCCCTTCGACCCTGCACCACCATTCAATATGATCATAGCTGATCATCCTTAATCAGTATCCTGTTCCTGCTTTATCTCCATAACCCTTGATTCTACTATCCTTGAGAGCTCTGTCCAACTCTTTCTTAAATGAATCCAGAGACTAGGCCTCCACTGCCCTCTGAGACAGAGCATTCCACACAACTACCACTCTCTGGGTGAAGACGTTTCTCCTCATCTCTACCCTAACTAGTCTACCCCATAGTTTTAAGCTGTGTCCTCTGGTTCGGCACTCACCCTTCAGCAGAAACATGTTTCCTGCCTCCAGATTGTCCAATCATTCAATAATCTTATATGTCTCAATCAGATCCCCTCTCAGTCTTCTCAACTAAATGGTATGCAAGCCCAGTCTCTCCAGTCTTTCAGCGCAAGGTAGTCTCGCCATTCCAGGAATTGACCTTGTGAACCTAGGCTGCACTCCCTCAATAGCCAGAATGTCTTTCCTCAATTTTGGAGACCAGAACCGCACACAATACTCCAGGTGTGGTGTTACCAGCGCCTATACAGCTGCTGACTCACCTCTTTGCTTCTATATTCAATTCATCTTGTTATAAAGGCCAGCATTCTAATCACCTTCTTCATTACCTGCTGTACCTGCATGCTCACCTTCATTGACTGGTGTACAAGAACACCCAGATCTCTTTGTACTGTAATAATCTGCCTTCCTGTTCTTGCCACCAAAGTGGATAACCATACACACTACACTGCATCTGAATACTCACCTAAACTGACCAGGTCACCCTGTAATCTCCTAACATCCTCCTCACATTTCACCCTGCCACCCAGCTTAGTATCATCAGCAAATTTGCTAATGTTATTACTAATACCATCTTCTATATCATTAATATATATTGTAAAAAGCTGCGGTCCCAGCACTGATCCCTGCGGTACCCCACTGGTCACTGCCTGCCATTCCGAAATGGAACCGTTTATCACTACTGTTTGTTTCCTGTCAGCCAACCAACTTTCAATCCAAGTTCGTAATTTGCCCCTAATACCATGCGCCCTAAGTTTGCTCACTAACCTACTACGTGGGATTTTACCTAACCCTTTTTGAAAGTCCAGGTACAATACATCTTCTGGATCTCCCTCGACCATCTTCAGAGTTACATCCTCAAAAAATTCCAGAAGATTAATCAAGCATGATTTCCCCTTCATAAATCCATGCTGATTCTGACCTATCCCGCTGCTACTATCCAGCTGTGTCGTAATTTCATCCTTTATAATAGACTCTAGCATCTTTCCCACCACTGAGGTCAGACTAACTGGTCTATAATTTCGTTTTTACTCTCTCCCGCCTTTCTTAAAAAATGGTACGACATTAGCCACCCTCCAATCCGCAAGTACTGATGCCGAATCTATCGAACTCTGGAAAATAATCACCAACGCATCCGCGATTTCTCGCGCCACCTCCTTGAGTACCCTGGGATGTAGACCATCATGCCCCGAGGACGTATCAACCTTCAGACCAACAGTCTCTCCAACACCAATTCCTGGCAAATATAAATTCCCTTAACTTCAGGTCCTTCAGCCACTGTTACCTCAGGGAAATGGCTTGTGTGTACTCCAGTGAACACAGTTTTGAAGTACCAATTCAATTCTTCTTTCTTCCCCGTAATATATTCCCCTGTTTCTGTCTTCAAGGGCCCAACGTCTGAACAGAAAACTGATTGTTTTATTTTCAATTGGAAGTGCCTAAGTCACGGAAGCCAGGAAAGAATGAAGAAGGTGATGGCTTCAAATGAACTGAAAATGTACATGAAATAGATTTCAAAAAGCCAGACAATAACTGTTACTTGCAGAATCACTCCAGAGTATGAAGTATGCGTACATCCCCTCAGGGTGCAAATAGCAAAAGAGAAAGGCAACGGAAAGATGGTTAACAATAAAAGCTTAACATTTTATTAGATCAAAGGAAGTGGCTCAGAAAAATTCCATGTATTGTTGAATCAGCGAATTTGGGACACAACAAAGAAGGGTCAATAAACTGAGAAGGAAATCAAAGAAAAGAAAACAATGATGCAGAATAACAAGAAGCATAAAGACTGGCGTAAAGCTTCTAACAATTCTTGAAAGGAAAATAAAAGCAAGATCATATGTGGAACAGTGAATGTGCGGACAGGGTATTGTTTTTAAATGAACAAAAAATGACAGAAAAACTAAACAGTTAATTGTATTTTATTCATGGAGGAAGATTTAGAAAATCTCCCATGAATAGCGTATGACCCAGGAACATGTGTAACTAAAACGCAATCATTTATGCCAGTGACGAGGTAGTAATTGGAAACAAAACTTTATTGAGTTTTGATAAGTCTGATGGACAACACACACTTGATACCGGAATATCAGAGCAAGCAGAAATCGACTTATTGAATGCCTGGAAGATCATGCATTCTTCCAAGTTAAAACTGTAAGGGTATAATCGCATTCTAATAGATTTAAAAGGGGAGGAAAGGTTGAGTCGAGAACTACAGACTAGTTATCTTGTCATCTACATGAGGGAATGTGTTGGGATCTATTACTTAAAAATGCGATATTGGACACTCAGTGCTCGTAGAACTGTGAGGCACTGGAAAAGTAAGGGAGGTCATGCAGCATCCAAGTAGCAGGAGGGATGACGTTTCGGCCATAATTACTTCATCTGGAATGTGGGCGGTGCGATGTCCAGAGGCTGTGAAAAATAGGGTGTGGGGATGAAGCTGGGCTAAGGTAGCTAGGAAGGTGATGGGTCGATACAGTGGGAAGTGACAGTGACTGGTGGAGAAGGCAGGTGGGACAGAAGATGGACGCGGTGGTAGGTAAAGATGGCCTGTCAGCCTCGTTCTGCTTCCATCCCATATTCCTGATGAAGGCCCTCTGCCCGAAACTTCGACTCGCCTCCTCCTCCGTAACTGCCTGGCCAGCTGTGCTGTTCCAATGTCACACTTTTCGGCTCTGACTCTCAAGCATCTGCAGTCCTCACTTTCACTGAGAAAATGAAAGCAAACTTCAAGGGAATGATTGACTGTTAATGAAAGGGACGTCATAGTTTACATTCTTCTTGTTTGAAGATATCTCTTGTAGACATCAACAAATAAGAACTTGTGGATGTGGTATAGTTGAATGCTCGGGGGACATTTTTAGGGAGTTCACACAGTGAGTTCTTAGAAAAAATTTTAAGCAAATGATATTGAGAGGAACCTATGCAAACAGAGTTTGTAAAATTCAGATTTTCTTCATTTAATGGGCATCACGAGATAGATGATGAAGAGTCATCTCGACTCAACGTCAGCTTGCTGTCTCTCCAATTATGCTGCCTGCCCTGATGAGCTCTCCGGCAATTGTTTTCTTTTCAGTACAGATTCCAGTATCTGCAGTACTTTGTTTCCACAAGAAGTAAAAAGATCCTGCGCCAGTTTCACAGAGTGTTGGTGAGAGGGAAGCTGTAGCATTGTGTGCAGTCATGATTTTCTGATATAAGCAAGTATATACTGATCACATATACTGAATGGGTATTCTCCAGTTTAATGCTGCAGATTCGAAGATTGTCCGATGATTCTACGTCTGTGTTCAGTGGAGTTTCAACGAATGAGAGGTGATCGCAGTGAAACATTGAAAATTCACGCCAGTGGGGACTGACTAACTCCGGAACATGAAAAAGTGCAAGCACGCAAAGTTCGGCGGCATCCCAGGATTATTCAGAATTGCAGCAACTAGCAAAATATTACCAGGGAACAATTACTGTCCAATAGAAACTAAGCAGGCAATCTATGTGTGAAGCTCGTAAACATTGTTACATTGTTACATGAAAGCTTCACCCCTGGTTTGTTATGGAGAAGGACGATGCATGTCAAGAATTCGAGAAGATTGACTGTGAAGCTCTTAAACACATTTACATAAAATGCGAGCAGGAATGATTGCTTTTGCCTCGTCTAAAATTAAACAAATCCTCAGTACTTGGTGAGTTTTATCCCATGCTGCTGTGGGATACAAGAAAGGAAAGGCCATGACACTTACCAGGATGCTGCCTGGACTGGAAGACATGTCTTCAAAAGATATGTTCAGGGAGCGAGGGCTTTACTCAAGGAAAAATCAGAAGGATGAGAGGTGATTTGATAGAGGTACAGCACAGGCATAGATGGAGTGAATAGCCAGAGACTTTTGCCCGTGGTGTAAATGGCTATCATATTGGGACATCATTTTCTTGTTTTTGGAGGAGGGTTTTGGGGAGATGCCTGATGTCGTTTCCTGCACAGTGAGGTTTGTGCTCGTGGAATGCACTGACCACAGTATTAGTAGAGTCAGATACATGAGAATACTTTAAACGAGTACTGGATCGGTACATGGAAGATAGTAAAATGAAGGGTGGCTGGCTCCGTTTAATCTGAGAGAAAGATATAAGGTCATCAAAACATGGAGGGCTGAAATTCCTGTACTGTGCTGTAATGTTCAATGGTCAATGTTCTATGCTCAAACGTTTAAGTAGAATCTGGTCACAGGGGATGTGCCAGAGGAATAGAGAACACCCTTTAGATGAAGGGTGGTGGAGATACAACAGGGAAGTATAGACCAATGAATATCAGATCAGTGTTAGGGAAACTACTGGAGAAACCAGAAAAGGAGAACAATGTTCTCCACTTGGATCGGCAATGCAGAATCAGGAATAATCAGCATGACGTCCTTCGAAGGACGTCATGCCTAATAAATGTTATTTTTTTTTTTTGGAGGTGTTCGTTTATATGTGTTGTCAGCAATACCTTTGATAAAGCCCCATAGAGTTTCAAGACAAGTTACACACAAAATCTTCTCAGTAGCAGGAGACAGGGATAAGTGTTGTGTCGCTTATTATTCACAGTAATCATCAATGATATAAATTGGAGGGTGGATGGGGATGGGTTGAGTGAGACATGTAAGTTTGAGCTTAATATAAAAAATTCCCATGTGGTTGGCAGTGAAGAGGACTGTCTTCTGTTACTGAAAGATATGGATGGATAGGTCAGGGTGGGCAGGTCAATGGAATGTAACCCTATGAATATGAGGAGATGCACTTTGGGAATCGGAACCAGACAGGGGAATCCTCAAAGAAGGGCAGCACCATTGAAAGCCCAGAGTGTGCTTTACCACAGATCCCTGATTGTGACTGAACAGGATAATAATTCATCTGAGAAGGCCCACAGGACTGTGGATCTAGCCTTTATTCATTTCAGCACAGAGAGTAAGAGCTAAATAGAATTTTATTTCCCCACAGGTGGAATGCTGTGTGCTGTTTTGGGCGCCATACAACAAGAAGAATGAAAATGCATGGGAGGGGTGCAGAAGGGATGAACAGGCATGTTCCCTGAGATGCAGCATATCACCTATGAAGAGAGGCTTAGAAGCTCGGATTGTTGGCTTTCGAGCAGAGTAGCCTGAGGGGGACGTGCTTCAGAAAGATAAGATTACAAGGGGCATAGACAGACTGGATATATCCGAGCTGCTTTTTTTTTTTGTGGTTAGATAAAAAAAAAAGGAAGCACACATTAGAAGTGAAGCGTTTTCTGTTTTAGACAGGTTTTGATGGTTGTTTTTCCAACAAAGGGTGGAATAGATGTCCTGAGAGAAGCATTACCACGGTAACGTCAGAATCGTTAAAAACGCACTTGGACAGGCACTTGAAGTAAAAAAGCATTCACAGCTACGGGCGACGTGTCGCAAAGTGGGAGTAATGTAGACCATGCTTTATTTCTGATGATACATAGTTTATGGCTCTGTGATTGTCCGATTTTGGGAGGTCAATCGTCGAACATGGAGAATGTATACCATAGAAACGTACAGCACAGAACAGGCCCTTAGGCCCACGATGCTGTGCCGGGATTTAATCCTAATGCAAAATGTAATAATTTAACCTATGCACCCTCAACTCACTGATATCCACGCGCATGTCCAGCAGTCGTTGAAATATCCTTTATGATTCTGCATCCACGACCGCCCTAGGCAATGCATTCACAACTCTCTGCGTAAAGAACCTCCCTCTGTCGTCTCCTCTATACCTTTCTCCAAATATCTTAAACAATGAATCCTTGTACCAGTCAGTCCGGCCCCAGGGAAAGGTATCTGACTATTGACGATCTATTCCTTTCATTATATTGTCTCCCTCGATCAGGTCTCCTCTCTTCTTCCTTCTCTCCAGGGAGAAAAGTCCGAGCTTATTCACCCTCTCTTCATAAGACAAGTCATCCTGTCCAGGCAGCATGCTGGCAAACATTCTTTGCAACCTCTCCAAAGTCTGTATCTTTCTTTCCTATAGTAGGCTGAACAGAGCTGGACACAATACTCCATGTGTGGTCTCACCAGGGACTTGTAGAGCTGTAGCAAAACTGCGTGGATCGTAAACTTTATTCCCCTTTTAATGAAAGCCAAAACACCATGTGCTTTCTAAACAACCCTATTCACTTTGATGCCGACTTTGAGAGAACCATGTACTTGCACATCTAAATCCCTCTGTTCCTGCACACTGCCAAGAATTCTGTCTTTAATCCAAAATTCAACATTCGAGTTCGAACTTCCAAAATCATCACTTCGTATTTATCCAGGGTGAATCCATCTACCATTTCTCAGCCCAGGTCTGCATCCTGTCAATGTCGGGATCTAGAATGGAAAAGCCCTCAACGCTATCAACGACACCTCCAACCTTTGTGTTATCTGCAAATTTAATAACCCACCACTCAGCCTCATCATCTAAGTCATTTACAAAACCTACAAAGAGCAGAGGCCCAAGAATAGAGCCCTGTCGGACCCCACTCGTCACTGACCTTCAGGCAGAACAATTTCCATCTGCAACCACTCTGCCATCCGTCACCCAATCTATTCTGAATCCAGATAGCCAAATCTCCTTGCATTCCATACATTCTGACTTGAAAAATAAGTCTACCATGAGACTCATTCATTTCAGCAAGGCATTTGATAAGGTTCCTCTGGTAATCCTTGAGAATCTTAAGACAGGAATTGATACGTGGCTAAACAGTGCATTAAGAAGTGTTATAAGAAGGGGCTGCCAATGGGAAAGTCAAGAGAAAACAAGTGCAGCTTCTTTTCAGACTGAAATCAGAGAATGGAGAATGGAGAACGGGGAAATGGCAGAACTATGGAGCAACTGCTTCAGTCCTGTCTTCAAAGAAGATGCAAAACAAAAGAAAACAAAAACGTTCTCTGAAATACTAGGGAAACCAATCCTGGTGAGAGGGAGGGGATAGAATGATACTAATACGTATAGACAAGTTAAAGCAGTTTTACAAAATGGGAATCATATCTGAGAGACTGACTGGTAGGTACATCACGGAGAAGCAAAGAATGAAATACATTTGGATTTTCAGAATGACATTTGAATAGGCCGAAGCCTATTGTACAATGTAACATCTGTTAATGATATTAATATCATCTGTTAATATTTCGACATAGTTGTAGAATTGTACGGCTGGCAGGAATCAGGAAGGAGGAATAAAATATTGTTTTTTTTGGAGGTGAAGGCACATGTGATATGACAGGGATTGGTGCCTGGGCCCTAGCTATTCCTGAAACATCACCAACATTTGGTTGAGGGAATCAAATGCAATATTCCCAAATCTGCTGATGGCACTATATGAATTTGGATTGTGAGTTGGTGAGAAGAATTTAAAGGAACTTCAAGGTGATTTAACAAGTGGAGTCAATTGGCGAACACGTGGAAGATGAAGTGCAATGTGGATAGCTGTAACTTTGGGCACTTTGGTGGAAAATAGAGAACGGCAGTCTACCAATTTAAAAGGCATTGGCTGACCAGGATACATAGACCAACAAGTGGGCAGCCGTAACACTGAAAATGATCTGGAACTCCTGGTACAGAGGTCACTGAAAGCATTATTACCGGAACAGAATGCAAGTCGGAACGTTAATGGTGTGTTCACGTTCATTTTCAGGGGAATTTGAGTTCGGGAGTAAGGATGTCTTCCTGCAACTGTACACGGCGGTGGTGAGACCACATGTCAAGCATTGTGCAGCATTGTGCAGCATTGGACTCCTTACCTAATAAAAGGAAAACTTGACATTGTGGGAGGTCAGAGAAAGATGACCAGACTGATCTTTGAGATGACAGGTTTGTTGTGACATCAGGGTTTGAGTCGAATGGACTTGTATGACATGGGTTTTCGAATAATGTGAGAGGGGATCTCAGTGAAACATGCAACATGCTCACAGGGTGAGACAGATTGGAAGCAGGGATAGTAATCTCCCTGGCTGGAATGTCTAAGACAATGAAACAGAGTATACGGTACAGGCAAGCCACTCTGCATTGTGTTGAGAGTAAAGGTCAGTATTCAGACGTTGGTAAACCTGTTAAATTGTCTTCCACATTAGGCTGTGAAACCAAGGCACTGAATATAACTAGGGATTCGAGACCCGAAAGGGATTGCGAAATTGCAGGTGTATGGTGTGGAAATAATTTGTCAGGCTTAGTTAGATTGAACGGGATAGAAGAATCATGTCCTGAAAGGATACCTGCAGTTCCTACTTTAAATGCTTCGAATGGTCAATAATTGATAACTTCCTTGTGTGAGAAGATCAAGTTAAACGATGCGTACAATGTGTGAGAAAAATGCATTGAAGACAATTTCGGCCATGGACTAGAATGGTATTTGTTCAATGTCTTCAATGGCCTATCCCTTGTCCTCTGTTTCTGTGCAGTCTGTTGGATAGCTCTGTACGTGTTGTCACAAACTCTCAGATGTACGGAAGGAAAGCTCTGCAGGATCAACATGAAGGTGTTTCACGTTCCCTCTTCTGATACAGAAGCTGGTGCTGTGTTTAATCATTTTCGACCTCGGAGCAGTTTGATAGAATTGAGTACCTTGCTCAGCTGTATCAGAGACCATTGAAGAGTTTATCACATGTCTGTGTGTCTGGAGTCACTTTCAGACAAGACCAGGAAAACAATGTAGTACTGCATCCTGACATCACACTGGGGATGGGCTTTGGTGCTTACAATCGACATTGGCTTCAAAGTTACGATTACCGATACCAGATCTCAGATCGCGATGTTTTATTAATTGTTTTGAACTTCTACCAACCTCCAGAGTATTAGCCTTGTGTAGTCCAGTGACATTTCCACAAAAGCAACATCTCCACATGGAAAACTATTCGAAGTTTGGGAGAATATTTGTAGCTTGGGTGCTCGTTGTTGTGGTTCTGTTCGCCGATCTGGGAATTTGTGTTGCAGACGTTTCGTCCCCTGTCTTGGTAACATCCTCAGTGCTTGGGAGCCTCCTGTGAAGCGCTTCTGTGATGTTTTCTCCTGAATATTTAGCACTATAAATGCCTGAGGAAACGTCACAGAAGCGCTTCACAGGAGGCTCCCAAGCACTGAGGATGTCACCTAGACAGGGGACGAAACATCTGCAACACAAATTCCCAGTTCGGCGAACAGAACCACAATGGAAGACTATTGAACACCACGCTGAACTGGTACTTTCTGTGCTGCTTGATAGCTTGGTCAAAAGAACTCCCACCAATTTGACTATCGTGATGAGACTGAGGACGTGGCAACTATTCAGATTGTAATTATTCTACTCTGAGTGTCCTGGAAATGGTTGACCTTTTTTCACAATGCCAGGTCCATGTCAAAATTGGAGCTGGAATGAGACAGCTTGTTTTACAGCACAGGTCTTCAGTTCTGTTGCAGGAATGTTGTCAGGGCCCATTGCCTTTGCCATATCTCCTGTACCGCTGTTGCTGACGCCATGTGCAGAGAATCTAATCGAAAACTGCCAACTGTGATTTTGTCGACATCATCCACACAACACTTCTGGTTGTAAACGGTTTCAACACTGCAACATTGTCTTACAAACTGATGTGCTGGGCTTTTCAGTTCTTTGTACGGATAAGCAATTGGTGAGTTGTACGACTGGTAGGTTGTAAATTAAGGCACTGATGTGTGGTCCTGGATACCTGGGTTCATATCTTGGCAGGGAAGGTGTCGGAATTCAAATCCAACAAATATTTGGAATCTTGAGTAAATAATGTAACAAATGCTCACAATATGAAAAATCCATCTGCTTCATTAATGCCCATTAGGAATGTAAACTACACTTTCTTACTTGTTCTGGCCGATATGTGACTCCAGACGCATAGCACAGTGTGAGCTCAGTGAACCACTCTGGTTTCTGATGTGGTTATTTTGATTTTCTCATTCTGTTAGGGACTCGCCATGGTGTCACGCCTCCAATGAAATTCATTTCTCAAAATCCTTTTGCATATTATCTGAAGCATTTACCTTCCAGGAGGCGCATCTTCTGTGTTTAATGTGAATGCATTTATCTCTGTTTCTCTCCTTGTCTGTGATTACGAGCTCTGTGATGTCAGTAATACCAGACTTGTGTCGTTTCAGTATCAATGAATTTGTGCATCTTGCGTTATCGCTCACTTCACATTGTATGACACTCGATGTCGAACAGGGTGTTTCAGGGGCTTTGACGCACGCCTTTCAAACTTGTTCAACAGAAGCAATTGTTGGAGAACGGAAGCAAGTTTGGCCGCATCTGTGGAGTCAAAGCAGACTATGTTTTTAAGTTCCAGAGACGATTCATTTTCGCTTTTATTTTCTCCAGCTATTTTTATTTTCATTTCGAATACCCATCGTAATTTGTTTAATTTAAAAGGTGAGCTGTGCCTCTTGTTGTCTGGAGAAACTCAGCAAGTCTGGCAGCATCTGTGCAGCCAGCGAAACACATTGAATATTTCACATCCAGTGTGACACTTCTTCACAACTGAAAAGGATTGTAAATTTGGCTTTTCAATATCTTCACATAGGTGGGGGGTTAGATGACTGGAAATACAGCACGTGTAGGAGCAATGCCACAACGCAATGGGACTTTAGTTATGGTGAACGAGATAGAGCTGTTAGATTAATGTAAATTAGGATGTGAACGAATGGGGTAAGGACGTGCTGACTTTTGAATGAAATAAGCAAGACTCAACCACACAATTTCCAAGGGAAACCAAGTGGGAGATTGCTTGACAAATGGACAATAGTCATAATGCGAATCAAGCTGAGATGCTTTGGTTTGAATATTGACTCTGACAGGCTAGAACGTACCAGAATCTAAAGTGAGGTCTTAGAGGAGCTTGGATTGTGCTTCATTGAAAATCAGCAGCAGCTTAGGCCCGAAATGTCAGCATGAGAGCAAGGTAGATTAGTGAAGTGTGAAGCAATGAGAAGGCCAGGCTTATCCTTACAGACAGCTGGTTTTTGGACCTTAAGCAGTCTTATTTTTTGACATCGTAAAAGTAAAGGAGACTGCATTGTGAGCAGCAATTACATTGGACTGGATTGAAAGAGTACAAGTGAAATACTGCTTGATCTAGAAGGTGTATTTGGGGCCTTGGACAATACAGTGAAACGGTGAAAACGAAAACGTTGCATCTTTTGCAATTGCATGAAAAGTGCCATTGGGGTGTAGGAAAGTGTTTGGGGTGGTGAAAGGGGTCAGAAGTGTAGTGCTAGAAATGTCCAGCCGGCCAGGCCGCATTTGAAGAGCAGGGAAATCGGCGTTTTATCTCTCCACCCTTGGGGTACACAGCCTCATTCGTGATGAGGACCTTTTGCCCGACTCTAACCTCCAACATCATGCCGTCCTCTCTTTCGCCACGATGGAGGGTGTTCACAGAGGGAATGGCCCCTGTGAATTCCCGACAGTAGATGGAAGGGGAAGATGTGTTTCATGCTGCTGTCCTGCTGGTGGAGTTGGAAGTGGTGTCGAATGATTCTGTGAATGTTGATTCTGGTGCAGTCGGATGTGAGGACAAGGGGATCTCTCGCATAGTTGTGAGCTGGAGAAGAAGGAGTGAGGTCTCAAGCACAGAATATCGGACAGGAACAGCTGATGGCCCTGTCCATGAGAGTTGGGGGAATTTGTCATTGACAGAAAAGGAAGTCATGCGGGAGGCTTCCTACTGAAATATGGAATCATCAAACGGAAATGACAGAGAGACAGGAACTGGAAGAATTTTGTCAGATGATAAGCATCGGTTTATATTCTCCACTTTTTTTCTTTAAAGAATTCGTTAATCACATACTCCCGGTGTCCCTTATATACTTTGCTGATTTTCCCGCGTCCAAGTGTCACACATTAATCTTGAACTACATCTCAGATGATTTGTTGTTCAGCCACATGCAAATGATTTAAAATAATCAGACCTCGAAATTACAGCTTTGTATCTTATGTGGGATGCGAAAATATATCCAGGTGAATGTCAGTGGGTGCAGAGCGGCAGACTCTTAAGCAAACATGTCATAGCACTCAACAATAAATGAAAAGAAGGGCTCGATAAGAAGATGAACTACCCATACTTCACAAATGCTTTCAAGTATTCTCCTCGATCACAAATTGGTGAGAACTAGTGTAGGACAGATTTGCGATGTTTATTGTCGTTCAAGATTAACATGTGTCCCTTGGATGCGAGAAATTCAGGAACATATATAAGGGACACCTGGAGTATGTGACTCGGTAATTCATTAAAGGGGAAAAAAAGTGGAGAATTTAAACCAGTACGTAACATTGTTATTCACGAGGGAAATTATGTGTGTTTCAATGATATAAGCAAGACGGTAATGGGAGGCAAATGCTCAAACGGTCCCTCACACAGGAACAAGGATTTTGATAAAACGGTGAAACTAAGGGTAGACAAGTTAGCAGTTTTTAAAAGAAGTGTTTACAGACAAACTGAGCATTGCGTGAAATGTTCCATAACTGGCCAGATTGCATGAGTATTCCAACGAAAGTGAAGAATCTTCCATGTCGCAAATGCCTTCTCAAGAGAGTGAGACAGAAAAGAGGTAATTATGTGAGAATCTGTTTTTTTTTTTATTAAGGAATTCCAGGGCATTTCGACAAGCGTTAAGCAACATCAGCATGGTTTTGAGAAAGGGGGATGATGATAGCCCTGTAGGATCATGCAACATTTTACCCGAAATCCTTGCAGACAGTTCATTAGGGTTTCAAGAGACTATCCACAAGTACCACAAAATAAAGGTCCCTACACAAGCCAGGAGCCCCCAGTATGACGGATTATATTTGAGCATGGAATGAGGATTAATTAACACAAATACGTCTGAGAGTCCGGAGTAAAAGGTCCTTATCAGGATAAAATGATGTATTTCCTGTGTTACCACAAATATCATTGCAATGGCATTAGTTATCAACGTGTGATGATGCTGGGGTCTCTGTGCGATAAATATCTAAGTTTGCTAATGACTCAAATATATAGGGGAAGTGCTGCTGCAATAAGGATGTGAGGAAACTCAAATTGGATGTAGATCAGCTCTGCGACTGGGCAAATAATACACCGATGGAGTTTATTCTAAAAACTAAGCATGAGGTCATGTACTCTGGCACTGACAGCCAGAAGTCAAGCTATTCTTTAATGTGGAGGAAATCAAAGAAAATTGCAGCACAAAGAGATTGGGGTGTTTCTGTGTATGAAATAGGAAACAGTGTTGCTGAGAAAACGGTGGACTCTGTTCATTTGCACTCCGTTGGTCTTTCCTTGTCCAGGTTGACGTTGACAGATGTGAACAGGGCGGTTAATTCAAAGTAGACAATTTTTCATCCTTTTCTATCTTGTTATCTTTGACAGTCTTCAGGAAGTTTTGGGTGGAATGGATGGAATGGCGAGAGTCTTCTAGACGTTGGTGCAGCTCTTTGGCCAACCTGCAAGTTGGTGTTCCATGTAGCGAGACTATGGGTCTCAGAAGTCTCCTGGTTTGTGTATTTTGTGTAATCCGTAGATGCGTGGTTTGTTGGATCGGTCTGGTTTCATTTTTTTGCAAGTTTTTAAATAGGGCTGTGATTCAGTTCTCGAGTCTATCAGCGCGTGTTGTTAAGTTTTGGGATCGGCAAGTAGTGTGTACGCTTTGTCAATGTAGGACCTTTGATTTAAAATGACCGTCAAGCGTCTTTTTTCTGCAGATAGATTAACAATGAGTTGATCTTTATTGTCATTTTTTCCGTGCGCTCCTTTCTTGTGTATTGAGTGTGTTTCTTTTCTTTTCCTGCTTAATGTTGGAGTGACTGTCTCTCCGATGGTTTGCTGGGTATATTCTGTGATTTGGCTGTTTTTCAATGTGGTTTCTCAAGCTGTTAAGAAATCGTTCTTGTCCACATCTTAATCCTCTCACTAAGACGGCTTTTTAGTGTCTATTCAGGATTGGTAAGATACGTTTATTCTTAAAATCCATGCATCTGTGTTGTCTGTGATGTTACTTTAGAACATAGAACATATTCAATACACTGCATTACAGGGCCATTTGGCCTTCAATGTTTCGCCGCCCTGTCATACTAATCTGAAGCCCATCCCACCTACACTATTCCACGTCCGTCCATATGCCTGTCCAATGACGACTTAAATGCACTTACATTTGGAGAATCTACTGCCGTTGCAGGCAAAGCATTGCATACCCTTACTACTCTCTGAGTAAACAAACGACTTCTGACATCTGTCTTCTACCTATTTCCCCTCACTTTAAAGTTGTGTCCCTTTGTGTTTGCCGTTCCCATACTTGGAAAAAAGCTCTCCCTGTCTACCCTATCTAACCCTCTGATTATCTTGCATGTCTCTATTAAATCACCTCTCAACCTTCTTCCCTCGAACGAGAACAGCCTCAAGACCCTCAGACGTTCCTCGTAAGACATTCCTTCCATACCAGGCAAGCTCCTGATAAACCTCCTCTGCACCCTTTCCAAAGCTTCCACATCCTTCTCATAATGCGGTTACCAGAACTGTGCACAATACTCCAAGTGTGGCCTTTGCAGAGCTTTGTACAGCTGCAGAATAACCTCCTGGTTCCGGAACTCAATCCCACAATTAACAAAGGACAAAACACTGTTTGCCTTCTTAACAACCCTATCAATGTGATGGCAACTTTCAGCGATCTGTGTACATGAACACCGAGATCTCTCTGCTCATCTGCACTCCCAAGAATCTTACCATTAGCCCAGTACATTGCATCCAGATGACTCCGTCCAAAGTGTATCACCTCGCACTTGTCCACATTAAACAATATGTGCCACCTCTCAGCCCAGCTCTGCATCCTATCTATGTCTCTCTTCAACCTACTACATCATTTTTCACTATCCACAACTCCACCGACCTTAGTGTCGTCCGCAAATTTGCTAACCCACTCTTCTAAGCCCTCAACCAGGTCATTTATAAAAGTGACGAACAGCAGTGGACTCATCACTGACCCTTGTGGTATGCCGCTAGTATCTGGACACCAAGATGAACATGTGCCATCATCTACAACCCTCTGTTTTCTTTCAGCAAGCCAATTGCTGATCCAAACTGCTATTTCTCACACAATCCCATTCCTCTGCATTTTGTATAATATCCTACTGTGGGGAACTTTATCGAACGCCTTGCTGAAATCCATACACACCACATCAACCGGTTTACTCTCATCTATCTGTTTCGTCACTTTGTCAAAAAAGTCAATAAGGTTCGTTAGGTACGACCTACCCTTCACAAAACCGCGGTGACTGTCCCTGATCAGATTGTTATTTTCTAGATGGTTATAAATCCTATTTCTTTTAACCTTTTCCAACAATTTACCAACAACCGAAGTGAGACCCACTGGTCTATAATTACCAGGGTTGTCTCTACTACCCTTTTTGAACAAGGGAACCACATTTGCTATACTACAATCCTCAGGCACTATTCCTGTACACAATGATGATTTGAAGATCAATGCAAAGGATCGGCAAACTCTTCCCTTGCTTCCCAGAGGATCCTCGGATCGATCCCATTCGGCCCAGGTGACTTGTCTATTTTCACATTCTGCAGTATTTCTAATAACTCTTCCCTGTGAATCTCAATCTCTTCTAGTCTAGATGCAAGTATCTCTGTATCTTGCTCGCCAACATTTTCATTTTCTCTCGTGTAAGTTTGTTTTTCTGCAGATCTAGGTTTCTGGGTTTTTTTTGTGTTTGTCGTTTTCTAATGTCGATAGCATGTTCTATTTTGTCTCTCCATTCATGGCCCTTTGCATTAGTGTGTGAAGGTTTTTGGTAGAAAACTTCCCTGTTGAATTTATAGAGTCTGTTGTGGGCCTCATTAATCATTTACTGAAGCATTCTGTGGCAATTTTACTCTGCCATTCGCTTGGTACGAGGGTGTACAAGGATATCTGTATTTACCCTCTTACTAAGATGGATAATAAGATGCTACTTAAGACATTTAGGTAGCAGCTGCTTCGTTCGTCATTCGTACATGAAGTCCAGCTGCTCGTGGGCGGACCTCTGTTTATGGGCATTGATTTCTCTTTGACAAAGTCCTTTGACGTAACAGCTCTGTTCACATCTATCAACATCAATGTGGACATTGAAACAGTGACTACACCAAAAGACGAACTAATGACATATACACCAAACTCCACCAACTTCCTCAGCAAGGACAATATCTTCAAGCTATTTAATCCATCCCTTAACACCCACTTCAACTTCAAACAAAGAAAACCTCCAGACAAACCAACAGAATATCCATGGGATCTCCAATGTTCGGTATTCTCTCAGAGGAAGTAATGCAGAGACTCGAACAGACGGTTCTGCCGTCCAACCAACCCAAAATTTGGGTCCACTTCGTGGATTACTCCTTTGTCATCACTAAACGAATCAAATTACAGGAAACTTTCAAGACCATCAATATTATGCTAACCAGCGTAAAATTCACGAAAGGGGAGGAAAACAAAAATAAATTGACGTTTCCAGGTGTCGCAGTAGAGCGAACAGCCAATGTGGAACTTCAACCCAGCATCTACAGGAAAGCAAAACATACGAAACAAATATTGAACTCCTGAAGCAATCATCCCAATGTTCACAAACGAATCTGGATTACAAGATTACTTCAACGAGCCATCACACACTGCAGCGCAGAAAAACTTCAAAGAGCAGAATTTATCAACTATACAGTGTATTAAAAATAATGGGTACCCAATGCTAATGGACCGCTGGTTTTTCAGCAACAAGCCCAAATCATCAGACCAAACACGCCCAGACAGCCGAGCCACTTTCCACTACATCTAAGATACCTCGGAAATTACTGCCAGTGTGCTCCGACCCTTCGCATCATAAAAGGCCGAACACATACCAACACAATAACAGAGCAGCTAATGAACATGAAAATCCCTATACAAGCATCAAGGAAAACTTACATCACTTTACAAATATGTTGCACGAGGTGTACAAACATTACATTGGACAAATATGAAGAAAAATGGCCACCAGGACATATAAACATCAACTCGTCACAAAAATGCATGAGTCACTCTCACTGGTGTACTTAGATACAGATGAGGAGGGCCAATACTTTGACTGTGACAACACACCCATCCTAGGGTAAGCCAGAGATACGCACGTGTATTCCTCGAAGCATGGCATTCCATCTGGAACTCTATCAACATGCAGGTTCACTTGGATTTCATTTAGCATTCCTGAGGCAAAGAACAAGCAATAACATCACCGTATTAATTAATGACACCACATCAAATGACATAACCAAAAAAGGATTCCCAGACACATAATTAGCAAGCAATCTATAGCAGCAGTGCTTCAATCCTGAGGATCGCTGAAGATGTTACGTAGTATGGTGATGCAGCGCCTGAAAACGACCCTTCCAGCTCAGTGAGCAAACCTACATCCAGAGCAGGGAGATCTGGCCATTTGACGACAAAACGTTATCGAAGGTGGAAGACAGAGTGTGGTGGTACAAGACTGCTTTTCAGACTGGAGGTCTGTGAAAAGTGGTGTCCCACAAAGTTCGATACTCTGCCCAATAAGTTATTTGTAATTTATAAATATGATTTGCATGTGAACAAAGGAGGTATACTTAGTCAGATGACAACAAAATTGGAGGCGTCGTGGGCAGCGAAGAAGATTACCTCAGAGTACAACGGGATATTGATCAGATGAGCCAATGGTGTGAAGACTGGATTTTAATTCACTTGAATGCGATGTGCTTCATTTGGGAAAAAAATCAGACCAGGGTTTATACAATTAAATGTAAGGCCCCCTGACGATTGTTGCTGATCAAAGAGACGTTGCAGTGCAGGATCATAGTTTCTCGAAAGTGGAGTCGCACAAAGATATGGTCGTGAAGAAGGCATTTGGTATGCGTTCTTTTATTTATCAGACTGTTGAGTACAGGAGTTGAAGTTCATTTGTGGCTGTGCAGACCATTGTTTAGGCCATTATTCGAACTGTGCGTGTAACTCCATTCTGCTTCCTATCAGACGGATGTTCCTAACCCTGAAATGATTCAGAAAAGACTTAAAAGGAATTTGCCAGGGTTGGACTATTTGAGCCGTGTCAAAAAGAAATCCAACATATTTGATGATCATGATGGGGCAGATGGGGATGGCAGTTGGGCAGAATGTAATTATCCTCTTCTTGGGGACTGGGCAAAGTTAAGTCATTTTCCGAATTGCTGGGGAGACGTCAGAGTTCGAGCTGGAATGAAACAGCTTCCACAGTGACTTCATTTATGATGTAGCACAAGTCTTCATTCCTTTTGGCTGGAATGGTGTCAAGACCTTGATCATATCTTCTGTGTTCAGCTGCTTTTCCACGTTATGTGCAGCGGATCGAATTGATTAACGACTCGCACATTTGAATCACTGGTCATCTTGATGACGTTGCGGTAGATCATAGACTCAACATGTCGGGCTGAGGTTGACACAGATACGACAACCTTATCATATGTATAGGAATGCACAGCTGTTCCTTTACTTGGGATGGGGATATTCGTGGAACGTTCTCCTCCAGTGAGCTGTTTAATTTTCTATCACCATTTGTGACTGATTTTTTTTAAAATTAGATTAGATTACATACAGTGTGGAAATATGCCCTTCAGCCCAACAAGTCTACACTGACCCGCTGAAGCACAACCTACCCAGATCCAGTCTCTTACATTTACCCCTTCACCTAACACTATGGGCAATTCAGCATAGCCCATTCACCGAACCTGCACATTTTTGGATTATGGGAGGAAACCAGAGTATCTGGAGGAAACCCACGCAGACACGGGGAGAATGCTCAAACTCCACACAGACAGTCGCCTGAGGCGGGAATTGAACCCAGGTCACTGGCGCTGTGAGGCAGCAGTGCTAACCACTGCTAACCAGTGCTAACCACTGTACCACCGTGCCGCCCACAATGTGGTAGGACTGCAAAGCTTAGATCTGATCTGTTATTGTGGGGATCATTTCTTCCTCTCTACCTCATTCTAGTTCTGCTGTTTGGAATGCAAGGAGTCAAGTCCGACCGTTTTCTGGCTGATAATCGTCTGTTTTAGGTACACATGATTCT
Source organism: Chiloscyllium plagiosum (assembly GCF_037043375.1). Classification (NCBI taxonomy): domain Eukaryota; kingdom Metazoa; phylum Chordata; class Chondrichthyes; order Orectolobiformes; family Hemiscylliidae; genus Chiloscyllium; species Chiloscyllium plagiosum. The sequence goes on along the minus strand of NW_028270152.1, from coordinate 126,902,828 downwards.
CACCCCAGCATGTTCACCACACTCGTCACTGACTTGAGTGTAATGAAGAATTAGTGGTGAAAGATGAGTTGCAAGGTCATAGACTCTTAACGTAGTGCAATATATAAACAGACCCTTCAACCTAAATCGTCCATGCTCACCAGTTTTCCTAAACGTAGCTAGTCCTATTTAGCTTCATTTGGCACTTGTCCCTCTGAAACTTTCCCATTTATTTATTTACATCTCACTGTCTTTAAAATGTTGTAATTTTACTTGCCTCTACCACATTGTCTCTTAGCTCGTTACATGTACATACTACTCTCTGTGAGAAAAAGCTTCCACTTAGATCTCGTTTAAATCTCTTCGCTGTCAAAGTAATGCTCTGCCATCCGCTTTTGGAGATCTTGCCCCTGGGGTAAAAACCTTTGCTGTTCTTCCTATCAATGTCTGGTATGATCTTATAAACCTCTAGAAGATTACCCCATATTTTCCAATGCAAACGAGAAAAAGTCCGACGCTGCACATCCTATCACTGTGTCTCAAATCATCCTGTCTCCGTCACATCAATTTAAATATGTCTTACCATTTCCCGTTTATAATGTTCTTTAGTATCGCAGGGCGACAAGAATTGTACTAACCGTTGTACAGTCATTACTTGGCGTCGCAACTCCTATTCTCAGTGCTCTGACCAATGAGTGTAGCATGCCTAATAATTTCATACCATCCTTGTCAATTTGCGATAACATGTCAAGGAACTCTGCAACTGCACCCTGGTTCTGTCTGATTAGCAGCACTCCCAGGGCTCGATTGTTAATTGTGTAAATCCTGCCCTACTTTTTCAAACAAAAATGCAGCAAATGACAAAAAAATGTACGATACACCATCTTCCATTGTTCGGCGCACTGGCCCAGTTGAATGAGATGACATTGTCGGCTTAGATAACATTCTTCACACTTCAATATATCGCCAATTTTGAGTCGTCTAAAAACTTAGTATCCCTGCTTCCTATCTTCTCATCCAGCCTATTCAGAAAATTACAAACAACTGTCGATCTTTCAGCGATCCTTGTGGCACGCAGCTGCTCACAGGCCTCTCGTTGCAACAAAGAACCACTGCCATGCTGTTAAGCGAATTGTGTATCTAATTGGCTAGCTTTCGCTGATTCCGTTTGAAATGTCTCCCGTGCAGAACCATGTTTGGCCTCGCTGATGTGCATGTCGACAACGTATGCTGTTGTACCTTCATCTATCTGCTTTGCCACGACGAGGAAAAGTTATGTCAAGTTTATGAGAGACGTTTCCCTCACACACCAAGTTATGCTGACTATCATTAATCAGTTCTTGACTTCCTGAATGCATGTCGGTCCTCTATCTCAGAATTTTCGCCCAACAGTTACCCACCCTGTCAACAGACTCACTGTTCACTAGTTCCCTAGATTTTCCTTTCTGCATGTTTAAAAATAATGTCACAACGTAAGCTGTCGGCCATACTTCCAGCACCTCAACCGTGGCTGTCGATGATACAAATGTAAAACTGAAATAACTGCAGACATTGCAGAAACTAGAACAGAGATTGCTGGTAAATTTCAGCAGGTCTGGCAGTATCTGTGCAGAGAAATGATAGTTAACGTTTTGGATCCCGTGACTCTTCTCCAGAACTCCAGAACGATGCAAATATCTCAACTATGGCGTCCAAAATGTTTCCCTAGCTTCCCACAATGACCCGGGACAAACTTGTACAATCCCTGGATATTTATCTCTGGTTAACATATTAAAAACCTCCAGAATTCCTCTTCCATCATGTGGCCTCATTGCATAACATCACGACGTGTACTTATTTCCCCGAGTTCCAGAGCTTCCATGATTTTATTCACAGTGAGTACTCGTGTAGGATTTCACCATGGAGCAGGAGCAACCTGTAAGACAGCGGACCCAGGGATTCCGAGTCATTGGGAGTATTGTGAACCTAGCATGACCAGGCACTTGAGAACTCGTAGTTAAATCGTGTTTCTTTATTTTTACACTTTCAACGGAAGGACAGCCGTGCTTTAGACTTAGACATTTCTTCTATTTTGTGAAACGATACTGTTCTATGGGGAGGGCAGGTACCTTCATACCTTATGTTGTGTGATGTGTTGCAAAATGTAAACCTTGAGTGAGTACAAGTGACAATTAGTCTTAAAGAGCAGGTTATTCTGCAGTGTTTCCTTACATATATGACTGTTTGATTTTTGTTTTAATGATTGCCTACAGTGTGGAAAAAGGGCTTTCGGCCCAACAAGTTCACACTGACCCTCCTAAGAATTATCCACCCAGACCAATTTCCCTCTGACTCACGCACCTTACACTCTAGGACAATTTCGCATGGCCAGTTCGCCTGACCTGCAAATCTTTGCACTTTGGGAGGAAACCGCAGCACACCTACATGGACATGGAGAGAATGTGCAAACTCAACACAGACAGTCACTCGAGGCTGGAATTGAAACCGGGTTTCTGGTGCTGTTAGAATGCAATGCTGACCACTGAGTCACCGTGACACCCGTTTTTACGAGGCCGAATTCAAAAACAAGTTTTTGTTTGCCATTAATATATTTGTAAACAATCTTCCTATTCTCGTTTAACCTGATGGAGATTTTATCTTCGCGAAACATTGATTCTCATGCTCCTCGGATGCTGCCTAATTGGCTGTGCGTTTACCGCATCACACTCTTCGACTCTTGTCTCCAACATCTGCCGTCCTTCCTTCCAGAATCAAACATAATTCGGCTAGTACTTCCCATGTTATTTCCACATATCTCCCCATGTGATAGTAATAACACTTTCAAGTCATTTCCATTTACCTCTGGAAGATAACTGAATAATTTAACCCAGTTTTTAAAACTTCCTCACTGTCCAATTTAAATTGAGGTACGTCTGATTTAGAATCTTCTGGACTTGGTTTTCCCTCTGTGTTGAAACCAAGAGCATAGTCTCCTTTTGCTTTCCTTCCCCGTCAAAACACCTCTTGAACATATTCGCATGACACACTTTGTGAAATTCCGTTGTGTCTGGAGTTCACTTCACTACATTTTTGCTTTCGACTCGATAATCTCCACTAAACCTTAATTGTAAAGGTTCACCTAACATTGGGAATACCATGAACACCTTATACACGGTAGCAGAAACTCCAGTTTTTGATTTCCTGTCTGCTTCCTGTTCCATTGTATGCTGTGATACATTCAAATGCTGTCTAGCGATCTCCCCACTCTATTTGGTTGTGACCAAACATTTTATGCATGGTCCAAATAGGTGTTCTGTGAATTCTGACTTACCAATTTCTCCTCAAACATTTTTTTGCGATCTTCTCACTTGATGCCAAAAAGTAATTAAAATGGACTGAATTTCATTGATTCATGTGTTGTTTCGCTGATCACTGTGTTTCGTTATTTCCAGTGGTCTCTGCCCTTCTGCAAATTTCCCACTCTTTGCGCGACATTTTAACCGAACTTTACTTAATTATTTTTTTTGTCTCACCTTGAATTCTCGTTACTCAGAACTTTTCTGGAAATAGTCCTTCAGAAGTACATATCTCGTTATCTTTCAACATCACAGATTGAGAGCAAACTGCAAATCTTAATATTGTAACCTCTTAAACTGCTGCTCCTGACATATGCGAATAAACTTTTCATTCACAGTAAATGATTTCAGAAGGTGTGTTACCTCCTCTTTCAATACCTTTGTCCAGCTTGTGCATTCTGGTGTACCTTTTTAATCTTTATTGTGATTTTTCGCTGCCACTCCAAACAAATTCATTGGCTTATTCTTAATTTTTATTCCTACATCTGTCTTCCCGGTATTTTCCTAACCCACCAACATTGTGACTTCACTTGGCCTATCTTTCTGCAGTGAAAACGCTGGAGGTTTTCTTTTAAACTTTACTTTCCACTTCAAGGGATTCCCTTTTATCCTGTGGTCGATTATCCTTTTGATCTTCACTAAGAATTATGTTTCGCTTACCGTTTCCCGAATTTCTGTCGCTGATGGAAAGAAGTTTAGTTTGAAATCCAACCTTTCTTTAATGAACCCATTCATAAATGCCAGCCATTCCAGCTGCTAATCTTGTCTTTTCAATTCTCTGCACTTCCACGTGAGTTCTCACTGATGTAGAAAGTGAATTTTTGGTCTCCTTTCTTCACGCCACTTTCTGAAGTACAATCCACCTCGTCCGCCCTTTCTTCTCTCTCTTTCCCTACAATTCTCCTTCTCTCTGTTCCCTATCTCTCTCTCTCTTTTTTATTTTCTCTCTGCTTTTTATCGTAATTCCATGTCCTTTCCCTCAATCTCAGGGTGCGGCATGTTCAACTGAATGTTAGCTATATCTAAAGATTCTGATGGCGAGTGCTTCACTCAGAAAGCTATAGAAACATATTCTACAACTGCGATCTGCCCAGCTCTTGTTCTGGACAAATATCTCGTCCGGGTTTATAGATCATTGCAATGGTGTAGTCTGCACAGTGTTCCCCTCTGGGCCGGTTGCTTGATTGGACAGAGCAGAACCGAATGGATATCTCCTTTGGATTTATGGTGTTTGAGTTGTTTTCGTGCGGTGAATTGATAATGTGACACAATAAAACTGTTCAGTACGGAAATGTCTTTACATAATTTTCTCATTCTTATGATTGGAACTTCGTCTCACTCCATTGACGTTACAGTGTGACCATGCACAGTACATCATGTTGGTGAATACCCATGTCCCATTGTCTTCGGGTCTCCTCGACGAAATGAAGAATGGCATCTCGGGTAAAGGCTTTGACAAACGGTCCAGTACACACTGCCCCTCACATTTCGCCACCACCAACCAATCAAATAAAATATCCCGTGTGCACTGAGTGCAATTATGCCAGTGGGAACATCACGTAAGTCATCATCAGGCAGATGGAGCAACAGTTTCGATGTCTCAACGGGTCAGAGTGAACCTTCCAGTAGACTCTGTATTGTGAAGTTCTGTAATTCTTCCGTTGATTATCATTTTCAATTTTTTATTTTTTCCTGAAACATTCACAGGTTCTCAATGAACTATGTTATGTGCCAACTGCCAAATCTCTATTGCTTATCATATTACAGGCTCTCCGCATCCGGTGACAACTTCGTTTCCTGACTATATTAGCAGCACTGATGAATTTAATGAGAATGAATTTCTTCCATTTATTAAACCATTGGGAATGTTTGCAAATAGTTGTGGACTCAGCACTGATTACTGTGTCACTGTAGTTGTTAATGTCTGTTAAACTCAGAGACTAATTTATCAATTTTATTGAGTCTTCCGATTCTGTAACCAGTCCACCTATGTTCAGATTTGAAAGTCTAAACATTTCTTAACACTTCCTATGTGACAGGCATGAGAGATTAAACGCTCTCCTCCAATAGCTGAGTAACAGCTTCGAATGGCTGAATGTCGTCATTCTTTTGCTGTTTGGAACTCTTGATGGGCTGAATGATCTGCTTCAGTGTCGGTGTAGGTGTGAATGGTGCTGAAAGTTTTTGAACCATCAGAGAACAGCCCAGCACTGACTTTACGATGGAGGCAAGGACATTGATTTTGCAGCTGCTGGATGCCCAGTTTCCATTTGCTCGGTCCTTTGGAAGTATATCCAACTTCACAGGAGTTCGTGCCAGACAACAGATTGGGCTGTATCTTCAATTTTAAACTGAGAAATTCACAACACGAGGGCTATGTGCTGGCTCCTACTACAGATATTGTTTGGGGCAGATCCATCTGTGACAGGTAGTTTGGCGAGAATGTTTGTTCATCCATCAATTCCCACAGTCTGGCTGCTATGTGTTTGAGTCCTCTCCCTGCTCTGTCAGTGGTTTGCTTATATAGACACTCTTGGTGATCAACATTAAAGTCCTAGACCCAGAGTACGCTCGGTGTCATTGCCACCCTAGCGCTTCTTCATTTATTTTCAGCATTGACAGGGATATACTTGTTGCAAAACAACTGGTGTGGAGGACAGTGGATGTCCACCATCAGGAGATTTCCTAGAACTGTTACCATGAGATGTCTCTAGTTTTGGAATCAATGTTCGGCATTTGCAAAGTAATTCAGACCCTGAATGCATACCACGATGTAGCCAGAGGTGGTCTGTCCTATCGGTTGGACAGGATATACTCAGGGAAGGTGATGGTACTTCATGAAACATTTTCCATCAGTTTTGATTCTGTGAGTATGAGAGCTTCAACCTTTTTCCTGACTGGTCATTTTGAGGAATAAAGGGAACAATGAAGCAAGGAATATTTGGTGAAACAGTTGAACGAATGGTCTTCAATCAAAATGTGTATGTTATCCTTAAAATAGATCAAGGAGTTCACTGCATACTTTGAGGGGAAGTTCATATGATTTAATGGCATTAGAGAGAAATGACTAAAAGATGTCTGACATTGGAAATTGAACATCTGAATCATTTCATATTTTTGAGTGTTATACAAAAAGTCAAAGGAGGTGGGGGAGATGTCGGAATAAGAGATGGCATCTGTTGGATGGTTAAAAAAAGGATCTTTCATGAAATGATCGAGATATTGTCTTCGCTGTATTAGTATTGCAACAATGTGCCAATTGAGTCAACATCCCGCACGTCCCCCCTCAAACCCCATCCCTCCAACCGTATCAAGGACAGAACGCCACCCGGTGCTCACCTTCCAGCCTACCAACATTCGCAAAAACAACATCATCCAAAGACATTTTGTCACTTCCAAATGGAGCCCAACACCCGTGATATATTTATTTCCACTTTCCACAAAGAGCATTCCCTCCGTAACTAACTGGTCAGGTCCGCACCCCCAAAACAACCCACCCTCCCCTTCCTGGCACTCACCCCTGCCGCAGCAGGAATTTCAAAACCTGCACCCACTATCCTCCCTCCCCTCCATCCAAGGTCGCAAAAGAACCTTCCACATCTATCAAGTTTTAAAAACACATCCACCAATATCAATTATTGCACCCGTTGCTCCCAAAGTGGTCTCCTCTACTTTAGAGAGACTGGACGCCTCCTAGCAGAGAGCTGTAGGGAACATCTCCGGGACACGCGCACCAATCAACCCCACCGCCCTCTGGCCCAACATTTCAACTGCCCCATCCACTCTGCTGAGGACATGCAGTTCCTGGGCCTGCTCCACCGACGCTCCCTCACTACCCAAAGCCTGGAGGAAGAACGCATCATCTTCCGACTTGGGCCACTTCAACCCCAGGACATCAATGTTGATTTCACCAGTTTCCTCATTTCCCCTTCTCCCACCTCACCCCCCTTCAACCATCCAGCTCAGCACTGCCCTCATGACCTGTCCTACTTGCCTATCTTTCTTCCCACCTATCCACTCCACCATCCTCTCCGAAGTATCACATTCATCCCCATCCCCATTTTCCCATTGTAAGCTTTGCTACCTTCCCCCACCCTCCTCTTTGACCTAACGCCTCCATCTCCACCCCCACTCACCTACTGTACTCCATGCAACTTTCTCCCCACTCCCATCCCCCCATGTATTTCTCCACTCTGCATGCACCCTGCCTTTATTACTGTTGAAGGGATTTTTGCCAGAAATATCAATTTTACTACTCCTCGGATGCTGCCTGCCCACTGTGTTTTTCCAGCACCACTCTAATCTAGTCTCTCTTCCCCGGACCATTCAACTACTGACATGCACCAGAAAATTGTGGTACCGACATTCTTCAGAACATTCTACACCCGACACTTTCTGAAACAATCCAAAAATAATTTTCCCGGAGCATTCTATAATTGACATTGTCTGGAAAGTTCTATCACTAACATTGTATAAATGATCCTATGACTGACATTGCCAGGAATATTCTTTCACTGACAGTATTTATGAACGGCCGAATGTCAGTGATTTGAACCAAAGATACGATCCCGAGGGGCAATATCCTTTTGCAAGTAGAAGCAGGTCCAGTTCGGACATTTAATGAAGTGAATACATTTTCCCGACGTTTACATTTCTACATGACAGAGCATCCATCACAATTTAGACTGAAAGACAGAAATTTCCAAACTGCGCTTGTCCTTTAGAAACTGGATGAGAAACCTTCAGGACTGCAAAGTTTTCACCCTCTGCACTTGAACTCTCGGGTGAATGAGTGTGTGGGAATGTTCGAGAAAGTATCTGTTATTGTGTCTCCGTGTGCTTGGTGAGGGAGGTTTTCTTGCGTTTTATGTCATACTTTTGTCATTAAGTCAGACCTTGCAATTTATCATTTCAGCTCCAATTATTTGACCAAGTCTATAAAAGCAATGACACATTCAAAAGTGTCACTGGGTCCTCAAAAAAAAAACCGGATAATTTGACTCCAGGCTGATATATAATTTGTGTGTTTTCCATTCTCACAGTTAACATAGTGACGATCTACGTCCTTCTTTCTAAAGATTGTGGATTGTCTCCATATGTCAGACATTACCTGGGTGCCATGGCAGTGGCAGATCTACTGGTCATTATCCTCGACTTGATATTAAGACACATTCCTGTTGTTTATTACGAACAGTTTTATTTCATGTATTACATCCCTGTGTGTAATATCCACGCTGTCCTGCTTTATGCAGCCATTGACTGTTCTGTTTGGTTCACCGTCAGTTTCACTTTTGATCGATTTATAGCAATTTATTGCCAGAAGCTGAAAACTAAATATTGCAGTCAGGAAACGGCGGCTGCGGTCCTTGGAACAGCGACAGTGTTGAGCAGTTTAAAGAACATTTTCTGGTACTTTATGTTCACAGCTAAGTATTGGCTGGAAAACTTCCCCTGGTTTTGTGATGTAAAAAAAACTCTTCGTTACTCCAGAGTCTGGATTGCAATCGAGTTCCTACACCACATTCTAACACCGGCTCTCCCATTTCTCCTGATATTGCTGCTCAATGTTTTCACCGTCAGACACATTTTGTTGACCAGCAGAGCCCGCATGAGACTCCGGGCTCACAATAATGTGAAAGCTCAGTGTGACACAGAAATGAGAAATCGACAAAAATCTGTCATTTTACTGTTTGTGATCTCGGCAAATTTCATCCTGTTATGGTCAACGTTAATGGTGTATTCTATATGGTACCGGATGCATCTTATTGGGTTTTATGCTATTTTTCTACATAGATTTGTGACGGAATTGGGCTTCATACTGCAGCTCCTCAGTTGCTGCACAAACACTGTGATTTATGCTGTAACCCAGAAAAAGTTCAGAAATCAGCTGAAGAATGTGTTGAAATATCCCTTTGCCCAAATTCAAAAATCAATTACATTCCCTCAAAACTCAATACCTTAAGGTCTTTCTCAATTCAATTCATTGTTTCAACAACAAAACAACCTGCCACCGTGATAACCGATTGAGGATCGTGCTGTTTTGTCAAATCTTATCCCACAGGGAATTATAGGGACACATTTCAAAGCTTCTCACAATTCAGGGGCCATTAAGCAAAGAAGCATCCCAATATCTGCATGGTTCACTTCAAATTGTAAACAATAAACGTGTTTATTAAGAAGTTCCAAGCAACAGAGTGAGCTATATTGTTATTTCTGTTTATGTTGAAGAAGCTGAGCTGGAGAGAGACTGACTCAGCACCAAGTCCTGGACCTCAGGGAAAGTAAGAGTAACGGAGCTGATCTCAGGTGATTAATTTAAGTCACTCCATCTCTACTTTCACCTCTGGGTCACTCAGATCGATCTGGCCTTCGGCAGAATTCAACTCATTCGCTTTGTCGGTTTCTATCCATATCTCCTTCCAGCGCTCACACTGTCCCTCTATATATATTTCTCTCTGCTATTTCCGTTAACACACTCAGTTTTTTTGCCCATTCGCCATTCTCGTTCACATTCTCTCTCGGTCTTGCACTCTCTATCTCTTAATATCCCTCTTTCCAAACCTAGCTTCTTCGATTCCTCTCTCATCTTCTGTTGTAAGGAAACAGAGACAGGATTTGGTGGTGCTGTGCATTATTGGTCGTTGACAGAGTAACAGAGGGAACGTTGTGGGGTATCAGTCCGTTGCTTCGGTAAAAAGCTAAGGATTGGGTCCAATGCGTTCACAGGGGACACAGTGGGTGTGAGAACATTGAACGTTACTCAGGTGCAAATGTACGAATTGCGCCACGCTGTGGCCACGATATAACAGTGGGATTGGAACAACAGGGGATTGTGTGCGGATGGGGACGGAGGCCATTTCTAGAGGATTCGCTGAGGAGGGGTTTACAGGCCAGTGCTCAGGTTAGTGAGTGTGGGCGTAAGTGATCTTGACAGAGGGGCAGTGAGTGGGATGGTGTGTGTGACGGTGGAGTAGTAGACGTGGAGGTGAGAGTGACGCTGGAGAAGTGTGAGGCTGAGTATGTATGGCGGAAGGGGAGTGTGCACAAAGTGAAAGAGTTTGTGGAGAAGTGAGCCTGAGGATGGAGTAGTGCCCAGGGAGAGAGACTGACGTTGCAGTAGTCTGTGGGACAGTCCGCGTGGTGGTGGGGAAGTGAGAGTGGAGTGTGTGTGATCGAAGGGAAATGAGCAGGGAAGTGAGTGTAACATTGTTGGAGAGTGCAGAGGAGTCAGCATGATGATGGGAGATTGAATGGGTGTATTTGCATAATGGTGTGGATGTGCCGGGGAATGAGTGTGACGGTGTGGGAGAAAGTCCATAAGTGTGCTGAACGTGAGTGAGTATGCAGATCAGTGAGCATAACGGTGGGTAAGTGAGCGGTGGTGTGTGCTTGATTAAGGGGTAGTGAGCGAGGGAGTGAGCGTGGCCCTGTGAGAGTGTGCAGAGCAATGAGCATGATGGTGGAGTATTGGCTGGTGAAGTATGTCTGAATGTGGGAACGTTGAGGGTAGAACTGAGTACGATAGTGGGGGAGAGTGCAGAGCAGCTCGCATGATGCTGAGGGAGTGTGCACTGGAGTTACTGGACAGAGGGTAGTCTGCAACTGAGTGAGAGTGTTGGTGATGTATTGTACAGTGAGTGTTGGTGTGAGGGTAGGTGAATGTGTAGGGGTGTGGGCGTGACACTGGACGTCGGTGCTGGTTAGTTAGTGTGACAGTGGGGGTGTGGGACCGTGACATTGAGCGAATGTGCAGGGGAGTGAGCATAAAGGTAGGTGTCTGTGTGGGGAAGTGATTATGACGATCTGGGAATGTACATAGGAGTGAAAAATACAGTTCTGACATTAGGATGGTAGAAGTGTCTGCGTGTGAGTGACTGAGATGGTGTTGGATTGTTTGGGCCAGTGAGCGTGGTGATGACCGAGTGTGCTGAGATGTGAACGTGACGGTGCAGGAGTGTGCAGAGGAGTGTACCTGACGCTGGAGTAGAGTGTGGGCGAGTGCGAATGACGATGTGAGATTGTACAAGGGAGTGCGTTTGATGGTATGGAAGTGTGTGAGGGAGTGCACATGTGGTTCAGGTGTGTTCTGTGGAGTGTGAGCGATGGTGGGGTCTTGTGCTGGGGAGTGTGTTCGACAGTGGGGAGCTGTGTGAAGAAGTGAGTGTGACAGTGGAGTAGTGTGAGGGGACTGAGTGTGACAGTGGGTTAGTTTGCAGGGAGAGTGAGTGCGATGATCGTGGAGTCTGCATGTAATGAGAGTGACACCGATGGAGTGAACAACGAGTGGACATGACGGTGTGCAAGTAAGCAGGGGATTAAGCCTGATGGGTGGTTGTGTGCACGGAGGGTGAACGAGATGGGAGCGACGAGTGCAGCAGCATGAGCTTGACAGTGGGGTAAGTGGAGGACAATGAGTTTGATGGTGGGTGTGAGTGCGGTTCTGAATATCTGGGAGTGGAGTATCCACGGAGAGTGAGTGTGACGGTGCGGGAGTGTGAGAACACTGAGCGTGATGGAGGGATAGTGTTATGGTGAGTCAGCATATCGGTGGGGAAATGTGTGGGCAATTGGTAGTGGCGATAGCGGCCCGTGAAAAAAATGGGATCTGTGCAAAACAGTATGAAAATGTGCAGAGGAGTGAACCTGATGGCGCAGAATTATGTGAGGGAGTCACGATGATGTTCGGGACGTGAGCCAGAGACTGAGTGTGATGGAACAGATGTGCAGGGAAGGGGAGTGTGCGTGATAATGAGTGAATGAGTGTAATCGTGGAAGAGTATGAGGAATATTTATATTGACGGAATGGATGTGAATGAGAGAACGAGTGTACTGGGGAGATTGAGCACAGGAGCATGCCTGAAGGTCGGTGAGTTTGCCGGGGATTGTGCATGATGATGGGGAAATTAATGGGGGTATGCATGATCAAGTGGAAGTGAGCAGAGCCGTGACCATGACTTTGGGAGAGGGAGCAGGGGAATGTGTGTGATGGTCATGGAGAAACCGAGGGAGTGTACATGTTCATGGGGTAGTGAGCGAGGGAGTGAGCATTACGGTGGCAGAATATTCTAAGCAGTAAGCATGGCGGTAAGGGAGTCAGTGATGTAGTGAGATTGATGGTGGGTAGTGTGCTGAGACAGTGAGTGTGAAGCTCAACATGGGTGGGGGAATGAAAGTGATGGAGAGACAGCATGCACAGAAGTGAGTGAGACTGTGTGGTAGTTTGCGGGGGAGTGAGTGTGACTATGGGTAAGTGTTCAGTAAAATGATCAAAACAGTGGGAGAGTGTGTGCGTGAGTGAACGTGACGGTGAATGAAAGTGTGGAGAGTAAGAATGATGGTGTGGTAATATTTAGGGGAGTCAGCATGACGTTAAGGGTGTTTGTTGGTGAGTGGGTTTGTTGGAATGCAAGTGTGTGGGGAAGTGAGTGTGATGGTGGGAGAGTGTACAGGTTAGTTAGCATGAAGTAGGGCGTCCGTGCTGGGGTGTGAGCGAAACCGTGTCGTCCTGTGCACGGCAAAAGTGTGTCGGTGGGTTCGTGTGCAGCGAGACTGACATTACAATCGGGGAATGTGCGGGTGAATGAGGATGAGGATGGTGGAGTGTATAACAAGTGTGCATGACCATGTAGAATTGTGCGCAGGAGAGACTCTGACGTTAGCAGAGTGTGCAGTGGAGGAGGCGCGACATTCGGATGAACGGGGGTGAGTGAAAGTGATAGTGGGGGATATGCATGGAGAGCGATTGCGATGGTGGGGTACTGTGTGTGAGAGTGTGAATGACAGGGAGGGAGTATGTGAGGGACTGAGCATGAGGGTATGGATTTCTCTGGCTGAATGAACGTGATACTTGGGCAGTATTCACTGGAGTGAGAGCGACAGTGACAGCGAGGAAGTGTGCAGGAACATGAGCGTCACAATGGCTGAGAACCATCACAATGGGTGATTTGAGGGTGCAGGTGGAGGCATGTGTGTAAGAGTGAGCATGATTGTGGTGTAGTGTGTAGTACGAAAGTGGGGGAGAATGCAGAGAAAGTGAGTGTGATAGTGGCAGAGTGTGCGTTTGAGTGGCAGTGACTGTGGGGGAATGTATGGCGACTGTGCATGATGATGTTAAAGTTACGCAGAAGAGTGAGCCGGATGTGACGTGAGTGTACTGCGGAGTCAATGTGATGGCAGTGGAATCTGCAGGGGATTGAATGTGGGAGAGAATGTGACAGTGGAGTGTGCGAAGGGAAGTGAAAAAACCGGATGAGAGTGTGCAGGGGAATGAACGTGATGCTGGTAAAGAGTGCAGGGAAGTGAGTGTGGTGGTGTCATAATGTTTGGGCGAATACGTGTGACAGTGAGGGAGTATGCAGGGGTTTGAGACTTTAGGTTTGGGAGTGTACAGGGGATTACGTTTGATGGGATGTTACTGTGTGGCTGAGTGAGTGTGAGAAACCATAGAACAACACAGGAGAGGACAGATTATTTGGTTGCTCGAAATGGGAAACTAATCTGAAATCTATAAAACGACACTACTCCATGTTAATCCATATATATATCCAATGAGCATTTAAGTGTCCTTATATTTGGCGACTCTACTACTGTTGCAGGGAGGCTGTTTCTCGCCCCTACTATTCTCTAAATTAAGGAAGGACCTCTGAGAGCTGTGCTCTATCAATCACCCCTCAGTTTAAAGCATTGTACCCTCGTGCAAGCTATTACCATCGGAGGAAAAAGGCTCTCACTGCCCATCATACTTAACATTTGCATTATCTTACATGTCTCATTTAAGTCAACTCTCAACTTTCTTTACCCGACCGAAAACAGCCTCAAGTCCCTCATGCCTTCCACATCTGACCTTCCCTCCTTAGCAGGCAATATCCCAGTAAATGTACTCTGAACCCTTTCCAAAGCTTCCACATCATTCCCATAATGCGTTGACAAGAACATTCCACAATACTACAACTGCAGCTGCACCAGAGTTTTGTACAGCTGTTATCCATAACTCTGCATGACCTCATTCTCTGAAACTGAATCCCTCTCCTAATAAAAGCTAACACACCTTGTGGCTTCTCAATAAAGTTATCAACCGTGGTTGAAACTTGCAGGAATCTATGTACATGGATACCGAGATCTCTGCTCGTCTACACTACCAGGAATCTGACCATTAGCCTTGTGTTCTGCATTCTTGTAACTCCTTACAAAGTGAACTATTTCACACTTTTCGTAATTACCACCTCTCAGCCCACCTCTGCACTTTATCTATGTCCCCCTCTGACTTAAACAGCCTTCAGCACTATCCATAACTTTGCAACCTCATTGTCATCCGCAATTTTACTCACTCATCTTTCTCCGCCCTCATCCAGGCAAAGTATAAAAAAGACAAACAGCAGTGAACCCAACACAGATCCACTCGTAACTAACGTCAGGATGAACATTTCCCATCAACCACCGTTCTCTATCTTCTGTCAGCGAACCAATATCTGATTTTCACGGCCGAGTCGCCCTGAATCTGATAACTCCGAATTCTGTGCAATAGCATACAGTGGGGAACCTTATCAAACGCCTTACTGAAATCCATATGCATCACGACAACCGCTTTACCCTCATCCAACTGTTTGCTCACCTTCTCAAATATCTGAATAAGGTTTTTGAGGCAGAAACTAACTTTGACAAAACAGTGTTCCCTGTCACTAAACATTCTTATTCGTTCCCAGAGGATTTGAATCCTATATGTTTTAACCTTTTCCGACGCATTACCCAGAACCGAATAAAAAATGCCCACCCGTCTACAATTACCAGCATTGTCTCTACTCTCCTTCTTGAACAAATGATCACCATTTGCTAACTTCCAGTCTTCTGGCACTATTCCTGAAGGCAAGAACGACTAAAAGAACAAACCCAACCGCTCCACAATCACCGCCCCTTCCCGCACAACCCGACCTCGTTTCCCAGAGAATTCTAGGTAAATCCCATCTGGCCCAGGGGACTTATCAACTTTCACACTTTCATGAATCGCTAATACCACGTCCTTATGTACCTTAACCTCATTTGTTTTCGTAGCTGGTATCCCAGAATGCGATACGACAAGTCATTGTCTTTTTCCAGGTGATAATACTGACAACAAATACAAATAGATGCGGTGTGTGTGTGAGGGCGTGGGCATAATGGCGTGGGAGCGCCTTTGACAATTAGGTAATGTGCAGCGTAGTGACTCGTGGTGGGGTGTGTGTAGTGGAGTTAGTGTGACAGTGTGCAAGTTGTGGGGGGCATGACGGTGAGGGAATGTGCGGCGGGGTGAGCGTGACTGTGGTGAAGTAAATGGGGAGTAAGTGTGATGGTGGGATTGAGTGTGTCACTTTGAGAGTGTCTGGGAGAGTGCCCGTGACGATGGGTGATTGTGTGCCATTGAATGCACAGTAGGGTACACCATGGTGGATGATTGTGAGGGTCAATGAGCAGAAATTTGTGGGAGTGTGTGGGGACTGTGCGTTAAAGCGGAAGGGTGTGCGGGGCATTGAGCTTGTTGGTAGACGTTTGTGTCGGAGCGAGAACATAACGGTGTGGGAGTGTGTGACAGAGATAGCATGGTGGTGGGACAGTGTGCGGTACAGTGAGCGGGATGTTGGCGGTGAGGACAGAGGAGAGAATGTGACGGTGGGCAACTGTGTGGTGGCGTGAGCATGACATAGGGGTGTGGGCGTGAAGTCAGTGAGCTCGTCGTGGAATGAGTTATGAGCGTGCACGATTATGGATGAATGAGCGGGGATATGAACCTGGTGTCTAAGTCTCTTTGTGGAGTGTGCATAATGGTGGTGGAGTAGGCAGCGGAGTGTCTGCGATGGTTGATGAGAGATAAGCACACTGTGCATGGGTAATGTAGAAAGTTGCGGACTGAGTGCAATCACGGGGAGTGTCTAGGCAAGAGAACGTGACTGTGTGATTGTGTGCGGATGAGTGAGTGTGATAGCGTGAGTGTGCGGGGAAGTGAAATGGGCGGTGTGGGAATGTGTGGGAGAGTGATTATGACGGTGGAGTAATGTGCGGGCGAGTGAATGCAATGATCTGGGAGTGTGCGGGGTATTGAGTAAAACAGTGTGGGTGTACGCATGTGATGGCAATGAAGGTGTAGGCATGTGCAGGTGGCATTATTGTGGTGGTGGTGGAGTGTGCTGAGGTTTGAACGTGATGTTGAATGAGAGTGACTCGATTAATATTAATGGCTTCCGAATGTATGAGGAAGTGAGCATGAGGACGGATTATGTGTGGAAATAGAGTGTGTTGATTTGAGAGTGTGTGGGTTGGAAAACATGATGGTGGGGGTGTATGTGAGGGTCTGTCATGGTCATAGAGTCATAGAGTGCACTGAAGAGCTTGTGTGGGAGAGAGGGAGATGGAAGGAATGTGCAGATTAGCGTGTGAGGGAATGAGAGTGAAGCTGGTGAAATGTGTGACAGAGTCCGTGAAATGGTAGTGAGTTGTGAGGGGGATTGAGCTTGACAATGGAGTTAGTACCCACGATGGTAAATGTGACGGTGGTCGTGTGTGCGAGTGTGTGAGCATGATGGTGGGGATAGCGCAGGACAACGATCACTATGGTGTTGGATTGTGTGTGGGAGTGAGCATGGTGCTGCGTTGTGTATGAGGGAGAGTGTTTGAAAATTGTGGAGTGCGCAGGAGATGGCGTGGGATAGCAGTAGAATGTGTGGTGCATTAAGCATTATGTGGAAGAGTGAAGAGTTGTGTGCAGGCGATGAGCGTGAGTTTTGGGGAAGTTTGCTGTGTTGTGATTGTAGTTTGAGAGTGATGGTGAGGCAAGTGTGCGGGGCACAGAGCGTGCTCTGGGACAGAATGCGTGTAGTGAGAATAACGGTGGGCAGATGTGTGGGAGGATGTGAACGTATTGGTGGGGACATGCGCCGAGGAGTGAGTGTGACTGTGTTGGAGTGTGCTATAAGTGAGCATTTTGGCGAAGAAGTGTGCAATTGAGTGAGGTTAGATATTGGGAAGTGTGCGGGGTGCGTGCCGGACAGTGGGAGAGTCTGAGAGGGGTGTGAGGGATAGTGAGCCTGGGGGAATGCGCATAGCAGTGTGTAAGGAAGCGAACGTGACAGTGGGGGAATGCACAGCACACTGAGTTGGACAATGGTGGACTGTGAGGGAGAATGAGCGTAACCATGTGGGTATTTTTGGGTGAGTGAGTGCTACATTGCGGGAGTGAGCAGGCGAGTAAGTGGGATGATGGCGAAGTGTGTGCCTTTGTGTGCAGGTGAGTGAGCCCGGCAGTATGGTAGTCTGCTGTGAATTGAGTGCAATTCTGTGGGAGACTCCGGAGAGTGATTGGAACACTGGGTATGTGATACGGCCCTTGGCCATGATGGCGTAGAGTGTGCGGGTACTGCGCATGCCCGTGCAGTGTTGTGCGGCAGGGTGAGCTTGACAGTTGGAGAGGGTGCAGGTTTCTGCGCCGAAGTCTGAGGGAATGTGCAGGGGACTGAGCCTGATAGCTGTCTCCTGTGCGGTGGAGTCAACTGGATTGTGTGAGTGTGTGTGAGAGTGTGTGTGTGTAATCTATCTGGGTAAGCAGGCGAGTGTGAATTTGGTGGACAGTGAATGGGGGAGTTGGTGTGATTGTGGGGGAGTGAACAGGGCAGTGAGTGTGACAGTAGGGATGTGAGTAGGGAGTCAGCATGATTCTTGGGGTGCGCATGGGGCATTATGAATTTTGGAGGTGCAGTGGACAGTGAGGAGTGTTACATAAGATTACAACAGGATCTTGCGGGTGTGTGAAGGTAGTGAGTGTGAGAGTGACTGTGAGTGCGACGGAGTGAGCGTGACAGAGAGTGAGCAGGAGAGTTTGCATGGTGTGTTGCGAGGGTGACTGCGTGCGGCAGTGTGCACGATTGTGGGAAAGTGAACAGGAAGGAAGCTTAACGGTGAAGCAGTGTGTGGCAGATCAAGCATAGAATTGAACTTTTGTGTCACGGTTAGGGAGTGTGCTGGGAAGTGTCTGCCATAGGGGGATGTCTATGTGTGAGTGAGTATGATGTTAGGGGAGTGTGCGCAGGAGTGAGAATGCCATTGGAGGACTGTGTGGGGGACTCCGCATGATGGTGTGGGAATGTGCATACAGGTAAGTGTAACGGTTTGTGGAAGAAAGGTGTGCGCATGGGAGTGTATGAAGGAGGCAGAGTGCCGTTAGGATAGTGTGCTGGGCAGTGAGAGTGATAGTGTTTCTACTCGGGGGACGTCATTCACTTGGTCATCCAACCTGTTGAAAACCCAGCAAGTTCACACTGTAGAGATATATTTTATATTGCGCAGACTGCATGATGTGCTGCATAAGTTCCTGGATAGTGAATTGTCATCAACGTATTCACACTGAGGAGAGGTCTTGTAAGTGCTCAAACAGGGGGAATCAATGCAAAAGATCGTGGGAACTGTCTCATCGTCAACATATTCGCATGCTGAGAGAAGTCTCAGATGATTTCACTGTGGGACTGGATTCGGGTGGTCGTCGCAACTCTCAGTATACCAGCAAGTTGACACTGCAGAGAAAGCATTCACCTGCTCCATATGAGAAAAAACAGTTATCTCACTTTTCGAACTGCTGAGACAGCAGAGATCTCCGACTGGGGTACAGGCCTTAAATTTGCTACGTGTAAGAACGGAAACCATTCACTGATTGACCTGCTGAGAAAGCAAAGAGGTCATATATCTCAGCAGGGTTTGAAATTTGCTGTTCCTCACATTGAGGACTGAAATCAAAGCTTTAATAACTTAAAAAAGTTAAATAAATGAGCTTTTCTGAAACAGAATGTGGCCGATCATTGCGAAGATGTGATTACCGAGTTTTTGAAGTATCAGCACAGCTTCGATAAGGGGACATAATATTAGTCAAATATGTTTTAATTCTTTGAGGTGATTATGAGCAAGTTAGACAACGGAGATCCGGTGGATACCATCTTTTTGGATTAACAGACGGAATTTGGAAAGGTGCAGCATGGAAAGCTGTTAAATGAGAGCCATCGTGTTATGAGTAAGGTACTGGCATGGATTGAGGTTTGGATGACTGGCTGAGGAGAGAGAGCTGGATAAAGGGGCGTTTTCTAGAATGGTAGACCGAGACAAGTGGAGTTCAGCAGGCGTCAGTGTTGGTACCACAACTATTCACATTATGCATGAAAGATTGCTCAAAGGAATCAGACGGTGTTATTGTTACGTTTGCAGATCATACATTGACAGATGGAGGGACTGGTCGTTCTGAGGAAGCGGGAAGACTGAACAATGACTCGAATATGCTGGAAAAAGAAGTGGCCTGAGGAATACTATGAGGGAAAGTGTGAGTTCATACAGTTTGGTCGGAAGAATAGAGACATAGACTATTTTTGAAGAAGGAAAGGCTTTAGAAATGTGAGTGCAAATGGTCTTCGGAGATCGTGTTTAGGATTCTTTTCGGGCAAACATACTGGTACAGTTGGTGGTTAGGAAGGCAAACACAACGTTGGTCATTATTTCAAGAGATCCAGGAAACAACAGTTGAGATGTCCTGCTGACACAATAAGAGCTTAACTGCAATTGGAATATTTGAGTTATGTTGAGCAACGTGCCTAACGAAAAATGGGTTGGAGTAATCCATTGGAGGGTCACAATCGGCTGCTCAGTGGTTAACACTGCTATCTCACACCCTCAAGCAGTTAGGTTCAATTACAGCCTCTGATGACTCTCTGTGGGGTTATTGCACATTTTCCCTAGTTCTGCTTGGGTTTCCCCCCACAGCCCAAATGTGTGCGTGCTATGTGGATTTAACATGCTAAAGTATCCATAGCGTCTATGAATGGCTACGTAAGGTGGTTGAACCATATAAAACACAGAGTTACAGGCTATAGTGTGATGAATTTTTGCGATGCCCTTCCGAGGTTCAGTGTGCACTTGTTGGAACGAATGGCCTGATCCGACGTTTTAGGGTTTCTATGAGAATAAGATTGATCACAGGAATGACAGGCTTCTCATGTAAGAATAAACGAGAATCATTAGATATTTAAAAATGCGTTCGAATGAATCTAGCGAACAGGACAACGTGTGAAGTAGCATTCCGAACAATGCGGTCATACAGCCAACGAGGATGTATGAGATAGCCTTGGCAAATAGTTGTTAGGACCATCCAAACATATCTAAACGCATATTAAGAGCAAGACAACAAATAGGGCCGGTTTCAAGTAAAGAAGTCACCTTTTATTTTGAAATGCAGGAGGTGGGAGAGATAGTAAATGACTGTCACAATTAAGATATTACTGTGAGAACAAAATAGAGAGTGGAGAACTTGCGAAAATATTGGTATTATGTGAACAGTTAACTTTACAAAAATGGAAGTGCTGGAGGTCTTTGGAAATATAACCTTGGATATTTCTTCTGGATCAGATCTCGTGTGTTCCACTGAGGCATCATCTATAGTAGTGCCCTGTCCTGTAATGTTCAAGGTATTATTAAGCAAGAGACAGTAAAGCAAAAATTTCATAGAATGGTGTTAGGAATAGAAGTTTAGAGTTAAACGAAGAGGCGAACAAGGCTGGGACTTTCTACATTGGAGTGAAGGAGGTTGAGGGGAAACCTAAAGAGGTTTTTAAAATCATTAAAACTACAGGTGCCTGTTACGTTGGAGGAGGGATTGCAAAATTATGTTTAAGGTGAGAGGAGGAAGATTTAAAATGACACTGGGATAAGTGTTTTACACTGTGAGTAGTTCGTGTGTGAAATGAAATACCTGAGTAAATGATGGATGTGAGTCCAGTTACAACATTTGAAAGACATTTGAATAATAGAAACGCATTCAGAATGGACTTTATTCAAGTACATGGGAAGATCTAGACCGCCTTGCCGAGTCTCCTCGGTCTCGGGATAGATCAAAAGGATCACTAGGAGTACGGTCTGTTTAAAGCACGGTTACCAGTTTAATAACTTAAGACAGCCTGGCGCTGATTTGTCCAGAAAGACAGAGGTTAAAATCTTCTGTGTTCCGTGAAGAAATGGCGAAATAACATTCGAAAATTACACATTATTTATATCTTTTTAAAGAGAAAGTGCAGCCTTAATTGCAAGAAAAGACCAATGAACATACAATATGGAGCAATACAACACAGAACAGGCCCCTTCGGCCCACGATGTTGTGCCGAACATTTGTCCTAGATTAAGCACCTATCCATGTACCTGTCCAATTGTCACTTAAAGGCTACCAATGATTCTGACTTTGCCACTCCCACAGGCAGCGCCTTCCATGTCCCCACCACTATCTGGGTAAAGAACCTACTCCTGACATCCCCCCATACCTTCAACCCTTCACCTTAAATGTATGTCCCCTTGTAAATCTCTGTTGTACCCGGGGAAAAATGTCTCTGACTATCTACTCTATCTATTCCCCTGATCATCTTATAAACCTAAGACCGCGTTAGGGAACTGGAGCTGGAGTTGGATGAACTTAGGATCATTGGGGAGGCAGAGGGGATCATAGATCGGAGCTTTAGAGAAGTAGTAACTCCAAAGATGGCAGATAGATGGGTGACAGTGAGGGGGACTGGGAGGAAGCAGCCAGTGCAGGGACCCCCTGCGGCCGTTCCCCTCAAGAACAAGTATACCGTTTTGGATACTTGTGGGGGGGACGACTTACCAGGGGTAAGTAACGGGGCTCAGGCCTCTGGCACGGAGCCTGTCCCCGTTACTCAGAAGGGAAGGGTGGAGAAGAGCAGAGCAATAGGAATTGGGGATTCAATAGTTCGGGGCACAGATAGGCGGTTTTGTGGGAACGAGAGAGACTCACGTTTGGTATGTTGCCTCCCAGGTGCAAGGGTACGTGATGTTTCTGATCGTGTTTTCCGGGTCCTTAAGGGGGAGGGGGAGCAGCCCGAAGTCGTGGTCCACATTGGCACCAATGACATAGGTAGGAGCAGCGCTGAGCATGTTAGACAGGCTTTCAGGGAGCTAGGTTGGAAGCTCAGAGTTAGAACGAACAGAGTTGTTGTCTCTGGTTTGTTACCCATGCCACGTGATAGAGAGTCGAGGAATAGGAAGAGAGAACAGTTAAATGCGTGGCGACAGGGATGGTGCAGGAGGGAGGGTTTCCGGTATTTGGATAACTGGGGTTCTTTCTGGGGAAGGTGGGACCTCTATAAACAGGATGGTCTGCACCTGAACCAGAGGGGCACCAGTATCCTTGGTGGGAGGTTTGCTAGTGCTCTTGGGGGGGGGGGGGGGGGGTTAAAATAACTCTGCAGGGGCATGGGAACCCAGACTGTAGCTTTAGGGTGCAGGACCTGGAGTGTAGGGAGGTTAGGAACATGGCATCATTTTCAAAGGAGGGTGCCTGTAAACAGGAAAGTGGCTTGAAGTGTGTCTACTTCAATGCAAGAAGTATACGAAATAAGGTAGGTGAACCTGGAGCATGGGTTGGTACCTGGGACTTCGATGTTGTGGCTATGACGGAGACATGGGTAGAACAGGGAAAGGATTGGCTGTTGCAAGTTCCAGGGTTTAAATGTTTTAGTAGTGTCAGAGGTGGGGGCAAAAGAGGGGGAGGTGTGGCATTGCTTGTCAAAGATAGTATTACAGCTGTCGAAAGGACGATGGATGAAGACTCGCCATCAGAGGTAGTTTGGGCTGAGGTTAGGAATAGGAAAGGTGAGGTCACCCTGTTAGGAGTTTTTTACAGGCCCCCTAATAGTCCTAGAAACGTAGAAGAAAGGATTGCGAGGATGATTCAAGAGAATAGTGAAAGTAATAGGGTGGTTCTTATGGGGGACTTTAACTTTCATGATATTGATTGGGAAAGCTATAGCTCAATTTCGTTAGATGGGTCAGTGTTTGTCCAATGTGTGCAGGAGGGTTTCCTGACACAATATGTAGATAGGCCAACAAGAGGTAAGGCCATACTGGATTTGGTTCTGGGTAATGAACCAGGCCAGGTGTTAGAATTAGAGGTTGGTGAGCACTTTGGGGACAGTGACCACAATTCGGTGACTTTTACTCTAGTGATGGAGAGGGATAAGTGTGCACTACAGGGCAAGAGTTATAGCTGGGGGCAGGGAAATTATGATGCGGTGAGGCATGTCTTAGGATGTGTGGCCTGGAAAAGTAAGCTTCAAGGCAAGGGTGTAATTGATATGTGGAGCTTGTTCAAGGAGCAACTATTGAGTGTCCTTGATAAGTATGTACCCGTCAGGCAGGGAGAAAAGGGTCGAGTGAGGGAGCCGTGGTTTAATAAGGAATTGGAATCCCTTGTTAAATGGAAGAGGGCGGCCTATGTAAAGATGAGGCGTGAAGGTTCAATTGGGGCGATTGAGAGTTATAAGGTAGCCAGGAAGGACCTGAAGAGAGAGCTAAGAGCAGCAAGGAGGGTACATGAAAGGTCCTTAGTTGGTAGGATTAGGGAAAACCCTAAGGCATTCTATAGGTATGTCAGGAATAAAAGAATGACTAGGGTAGGAATAGGTCCAGTCAAGGATAGTAGTGGGAAGTTGTGTGCGGAGGCTGAAAAGATTGGGGAGACACTGAATGAATACTTTTCGTCAGTATTCACTCAGGACATTGTTGTCGATGTGAGTACCGAGTCACAATTAAGTAGAATGGATGGCTTTGAGGTATGTAGAGAAGAGGTGTTGGAAATTCTGGAAAGGGTGAAAATAGATAAGTTCCCTTGGCCTGATGGCATTTATCCTAGGATTCTCTGGGAAGCAAGGGAGGAGATTGCAGAGCCATTGGCCTTGATTTTTATGTCCTCGTTGTCTACAGGAGTAGTGCCAGAAGATTGGAGGCTAGCAAATGTGGTTCCCTTGTTTAAGAAGGGGAGTAGGGATAACCCTAGTAACTATAGGCCGGTGAGTATCACTTCTGTTGTCGGTAAGATCTTAGAGAGAATTGTAAGGGATAGGATTTATGAACATCTGGATAGGAATAATATGATCATGGATAGTCAGCATGGTTTTGTGAAGGGCAGGTCGTGCCTCACAAACCTTATTGAATTCTTTGAGAAGGTGACTAAGGAGGTGGACGAGAGGAAAGCAGTAGATGTGGTGTATATGGATTTTAGTAAGGCTTTTGATAAGGTTCCCCATGGTAGACTACTGCAAAAAATACGGAGGTATGGCATTGAGGGTGAGTTGGAGGTTTGGATTAGGAGTTGGCTGGCTGGAAGAAGACAGAGGGTAGTAGTTGATGGCAAAGGTTCATCTTGGAGTGCTGTCACTAGCAGTGTTCCGCAAGGATCTGTTTTGGGACCATTGCTGTTTGTCATTTTTATAAATGACCTGGAGGAGGGGTTAGAAGGTTGGGTGAGCAAGTTTGCGGATGATACGAAAGTCGGAGGAGTGGTAGACAGTGAGGAAGGATGTGGCAGGTTACATCGGGATATTGATAAGCTGCAGAACTTGGCAGAAATGTGGCAAATGGAGTTCAATGTAGCTAAGTGTGAGGTGATTCATTTTGGTAAGAGTAATAAAAAGATGGGGTACTGGGCTAACGGTCGGATACTTGGTAGTGTGGATGAGCAGAAAGATCTTGGTGTCCATGTACACAAATCTTTGAAAGTTGCCACCCAGGTAAATAGTGCGGTGAGGAAGGCATATGGCGTACTGGCTTTTATTGGTAGAGGAATTGAGTTCCGGAGTACTGAGGTAATGTTGCAGTTGTATAAGACTCTGGTGCGGCCGCATCTGGAGTATTGTGTGCAGTTTTGGTCGCCATACTATAGGAAGGATGTGGAAGCACTGGAACAAGTGCAGAGGAGGTTTACCAGGATGTTGCCTGGTATGGTTTGAAGATCGTATGAGGAAAGGCTGAGGCACTTGGTGCTGTTTTCATTGGAGAAAAGAAGGTTTAGGGGTGACTTGATAGAGGTGTACAAGGTGATTAGGGGTTTAGATAGAGTCGACAGTGAGAATCTTTTTCCACGTATGGAGTCAGCTATTACAAGGGGGCATAGCTTTAAATTAAGGGGGGGTAGGTATAGGACAGATGTTAGGGGTAGCTTCTTTACTCAGCGAGTCGTGAGTTCATGGAATGCCCTGCCAGTAGCAGTGGTGGACTCTCCTTCATTATGGGCATTTAAACGTGCATTGGATAGGCATATGGAGGATAGTGGGCTAGTGTAGGTTAGGTGGGCTTGGATCGGCGCAACATCGAGGGCCAAAGGGCCTGTACCGCGCTGTATTCTTCTATTCTAAACCTCTATCAAGTCACCCAATCCTTCGCCGTTCCATTGAGAAAAGGCGTAGCACTCTCAACCTATCCTCTTACAACTTATTCTCCATTCCAGGTAACATCCTGGTAAATCTCCTCTGCACCCTCTCCAATGCTTCCACATCTTTGCTAAAATGAGGCGACCAGAACTGCACACAGTACTCCAAATGTGTCCTTAACAAGGTCCTGTACAGCTGCAACATCACTTCACGACTCTTTAATTCAATCCCTCTGTTAATGAACGCTAACACCCCATAGACCTTCTTACAAGCTCTATCCACCTGAGTGATAGCTTTCAAAGAGCTATGAACATAGACCCCAACATCCCTCTGCTCCTCCTCCTTACTAAGAACCCCACCGTTAACCCTGTATTCTGCATTCTTATTTGTCCTTCCAAAATGGACAACCTCACACTTGACAGGATTGAACTTCATCTGCCACTCCTCAGCCCAGCCCTGCATCATAACTAAGTCCCTTTGCAACCGACAATAGCCCTCCTCACTATCCACAACTCCACCAATATTCCTATCATCTGCAAGTTTACTGACCCACTCTTCAACTCCCTCTTCCAAGTCATTAATAAACATTAAAAACAGCAGAGGACCCAGAACTGTTCCCTTCGGAACTCCACTTGTAACTCCCCATCAATTTACACCCTCGCTTCTCTCAGTATTCTGGGACTGATCCCATTATGTCCTTGAGACTTGTCGATATAAACGCTTTTCAGAACACCCAGCACATCCTCCATTTTTTAATAAAGAAATGACGTGGATTATCAACAGATCCTTCTCTAGACTCACCAGCCACGACGTCCTTCTCCTTTGTGAATACCAATACAAAGTATTCCTGAAGGGCTTCACACCACTTTCGCCAGCTCCGCAATAAATTCTCCCCATTGTCCTTGAGTGGGCCTATTCTTTCCACTGGTTAATATCTTAATCCCGATAAATTGGTTTGGGTCTTCCCTTCATCCTGTTCAGCAAAGTCATTTCCTTTATATCCCTCCCAACTTTTTCTTTACATTTTTCCTGTGTGTTATGTTTTTAGAGGTCTCTGACTGTCTTGAATTCACATTCCTACATATGCCTCATTTTTCTTTTTGCCCGTGCTCGCAATGTCTCTTATCAGCAAAGATTCCCAAATCTTGCCATTCTTACCCGCTATCTCTATGCCTAGATCTCATATTCCTAAATGCCGTAACATCTCAATTAGTCTGATGGGCATCTCAGAAAATTCTTCCAGATTCATCAGAATAGCGCTTATTGCTGAGGTCCGTTTTAGCTTTAGCTGAAACTCAGAACCATATACAAACCTTCTTCAGCTGCATGTGGTTTCTATTTCTTGCCATTTATACTCTTTATTTTACTTTTCGTTCGCTGTTTCGGAAATAAATCTGATAAAGGTCGCTTGTCATTTCTTGCCAGAATCATTTCATGCTGACTGCTTGCTTTGTAATTTCGATTTAGATTTCATGCCTTTACATTGCATACTCCTCTCGGCTTTGTGTAAGTTGCTTTCCTACTGTCTGGTGTAAGCTTTACTGTTCTGTCTGTGCGTTTTTAGATTTCAAAGGAGCTCTGGATTTAGCAGCCTGATGATTTTTACTTTGTGAGTATGCATTTTCTTGGAACCACTTTAATCTCTCCTCTGAATGCCTGCCAATCCACTGATTCTGATTTATCTTCTAGTTATTGTTTCTGTTCACTTCAATGATATCTCTTCTCAGATTATCAAAGTTCGACTGTGTGATATTAAACCACCAACTCTAAGTCTAGCTTTATGCTTTACAATACTTATGTAGAAATCAAATGAATTACGATCACGAGTCCCTAAATACTGCCCTTTGCTCTCCAAGATGGCAGTGATAATGAGTGTGGGCAGTGTTTTCTGAGGAGTGTCATGGTGCTCACATCTGCTGCTGAGTGTCGGTGGTGAAGGGAGGGAGTGAATGTCAGTGTCTGTGTGATACCATGAATGTAGGCCAGATTGTTTCAAACTGCAGATCCCTTACGTTGTTTGCATAAAGCAAGGTATAGAATGGATGCAACCAGCTAGCGCTCACAAATCCCAACACTCCTTGTCCAGGAATGGGCATGATTGGACAATATTTTTCATTCGAATCTATTCATGGAATATGATCAGATGCCCCACAATTTGGAAACAGGCTATTTCGCCCATCAAGTCCACACTGATCCTCCACAGAGTAAATCAGCCAGATCCATTCACCTACACTTACCCCAGAATAATGCATCTAACACGATGGGGAATTTAGCACAGCCAATTTATCTGACCTGCACACCTTTGGATTGTGGGAGGAAGCTGATTAAAACTGACACAGACACGGGGCGAATATGCAAACTCCACACAGGCAGACGCCCAGGGTGGGGATCAAAGCCTGGGTCCTTGAAGCTGTGTGTTAGGCGTTCTACCCACTGTGCCACCGTGCCACCTATCCCTAATAACCCTTGTGAAGGTGGGAGTGAGCTGCTGTATTAAACAGCGCAGTTCAAGCACTTTCAACAGGCTTTACAATGCCATTAGCAAGGGAAATTGAAACAGTGACACTGAAGGAAAAGCAATATATTTCCAAACTAAGATATCGTGTTGCTTTGAATGGAACGTGAACATGCATCTGCTTTCATGTCCTTCTTGAATGTCAAGATTTCAGAGGGACATTGTTCTGAGCCTTGTAAAATTTTTGCAGAGATCCATGTCGATGGCAGATATTGATACGACTGATTGTCAGTAGATGAGAGGTAAAAATGCACTCACACAATTAAAGGGGGTTATTTCATCGTACACACATTCAAATTGCGTCTTACAGATGTCGCACAAGCTTTAGGGAAACATGAGAAATGTTATCTTTGCAGGAATCCTACCACTTGACATATTCTTCCAGCCAATAGCTGTAAATGTGTGACTCAGCAGGTCAGGGAGTATCCGACGTACAGGAGAGTCGACGTTTTAGCATAGGCCCTTCACAAGAATGGGTAATTAATTGATATTGCCAGTCCAGTTCTGGTTAACGGCAATCCCTGTGATATGAGTAGTTGAGAGTTCGATGATGGTGATGGCATTGAATGTTGCAGGATATATGTTCAATTCTGTATTGTTACAAGTGATCGTTATCTTGAAAAGATGTAATGCAAATGTTACTTGTCAATTTTACAAACAGGGCTGCATATTTTGCATACCTGAGCCACCACGAGTGGCGGTGAACATGGTCATATCATTGGCGAACACCCGCAGTTGTGATTGTACGGTGGAAGGATGGTAATTTATGAAGCAGCTGAAGATTGTTGAGCCAAGGGGAGAGAACAGTCTTATGACACATTGATATTGTCCCTCCGTCTGAGCTAGGAGTTTCCGAGGTTTGTAACTGCTTGTCTGAACAGATTAATATTAACATATCTCCCCTCAAGAGATGAGTGACGACGTGCTTATCTCAATCAATGGGACGGCTATTTTATAATGTAGACTAATGCCAACAGTTTTGCATTCCTGCACTGACTGAGGTGACTGGAAAAGACTGTCCTACTCAACCTCTTCCTTGCTTGAGGCAGGATAACTGTCCAGTTAAACGGCAACCAGGCGTATCTGTCAGACTGGAGAGCAGTCCGATAATCCCGCACGAGCATAGTGCTTTACCTTTCCATTTCACATCTTCAGACTTACCCATAAACACCACCCCTGGGGAACCGCTGCAGAGCTGACCTGGATCTGAGATGGCTGCTCTCCAGCAACCGCAACCATCTTACGTTGCACCAGGTATAACTTCAACCAATGCAGGGATTTCCCTGATTCCAATTTGCTTCAGTTTTGCTGTTAATCCTTGGTCAAATACGGGTATGATAATGTTAAGTGTCGTCACTCTCGCCTCACCTCCCGATTTCAGCTTTAAACAAAATGTTGCCCAACTTTAAACGAAGGCTTCAATGAGGTCAGGGGATGAGTGACCCTGATAGAACCCAAATTGAGCTTCAGTGAGCATGTTGGTGCTGAGGAAGTGCTGCTTGATCCTACAGTAGATGGCGCTTTTCATCACTTTATTAATGTTAGGGATTAGAGCAATGGAGCAGTCATTGATTGTCTGATGTTTTGTCTCTGTGTGTACAGGACACACATGGATACCTTCCCACATTCTTAGATAAAGGCCAATGCTGTAGCCCAGCAGGAACAGATTGAATGGAATGTTATCACAGCCCACGGCCTTTTCATGATCCAATCCTTCCAGTCAATTGTCGAAAGCACACAGTGATTCGAAATAGTTGAAGACTGCTATCTGGATTATACTCAAAAAAGATCATCCCATCTACACTTCTGTCTGAACATTGTTGTGAATGTTTCAGCCTTATCATTTCTATTGTCGTGTTGGGGTGTTCCATCATCGAGAATAACTATGTTTGTGCAGCCGTTTCCTACACTGAATTGTTTGTTTGTCCAGACACCGTTCAACCAGACTTCATGTGATAGGATGGCAGCGATGGGGTCGGATGTGTTGGTTGTGGCCGGTCACTTGCAGCTTATGCTTTTTGTTGAAGAAGTTGGTGATGTTTTGGAAACTTCATCCCACTTGTAGGTGTGCCTAGTGCTACTTTTGGTAGCGCCTCCTTATTAGAACATAGAACATTACAGGCTCTTCCACCCTCGATGTTGCGCTGACTTGTGGAAACAATCTGAAGCCCATCTATCCGACAGTGCTCCATTTTCATTCAAATATTTATCTGATGAACATTTAAGTGTCTTAAACGTTGGCGAGTCTCCTTCTGTTGCAAGCAGTGCATTCCATGTCCCTACGACTCCCTGAATAAATAAACTACTTCTGACATCTGTCCGATATCTAGCACTCCTCAATGCATAGTTATGTCCCCTCGTGCAAGTCATCACCGTCCAAGGAAACATGCCGCCGCTGTCCACCCTATTTCATGCTGATTTTTCTTCAAACTCAATTAAGCCACCTCACACATTTCTTCGCTCTACCGAAAAAAGCCTTAAGTCCCTCAGCTTTTCCTCGTTAGACCTCCTGTCCATACCTGGCAACATCCTAGTAAATCCCTGCTGAACCTTTTCCAAAGCTTCCACATCATTCCTATAGGGCAGTGAGCAGAACTGCACACAATACTCCATGTGCGGCTGCACCAGAGTTTTGCGCAACTGCAGCATGACGTAATGACTCCGAATCTCAATCCGTCGACCAGGAAAAGCTAACTAACCGTATGCCTTCTTAACAACACGACCAGTTGTTACGTTCAGTGACAACTTTCAGGCATTTATGAACATGGACAACTATTTCTTCATTGAACAATAATTTATCAACTGGGTTGATGGTCAGAGTAATGTGGAGCAGATGCCAGACTGTGTTACTGAAAATTGTGCGAGAGTACAATTCTACCTCTGTTGGTAATGACCCTAATCACATCACACAGCCGCGTATGGAGTTACACGATCAACTCAAAATCTGTCACGTCGAATAGCACGATGATGGTATCACACACACACACACACACACACACACACAGAGGGTGCTCGCTATGTAAAAGTGAGTCATTGACTCAACATATGCTGTATGCAGGAGTCACTGTTACCAATATGGTCATCGATCAATGTGTCTGTGGATTGGTGAGTATGAGGTCAAGTATATTTATCCCTCTTCGTCGTTCCCTCCCCATCCAATGCAGACTCAGTCCAGCAGTTGTGTCATTTTTGACTGGACCTGCTCGACTGACAGTGCTGAAACCCTCTTAGTGCCAGTTTTGAAATGGCCCTCACAGTAAACATTATCCTCATTTGCTACTCTCTCAGTGCTTCTGAAATTATTGTAAAATGTAGAGGGATACTGATCCATCAGCTGAGGGACGGTATTCAGCAGGATATTTCCGTGTGAATATTTTTTCTTTGACACCATGAGGCTGAGGGAGGAGAGTCAGCAGGAGGTTTCCTTGTCAGTGTTTGATTTGACACCTTGAGGCTGAGAGAGGGCAGTCACAAAAAGAATTCCATATCCGTGTTTGATCTGACACCATGAGGTTTCATTGTGTCATTTGTTGCTTAAACAGTTTGTCGGGCAGCTTCGCGAATTCCGGCCCGAGCCGCCAAATGTTACAAAGGAGCGGGTTGCAGGTTCCACAGTGTTTTTTTATTGTTATCGTTGTCAATCGAAGGGCCTCTCCTGTGCTATATGATACTGACACCGTGTCTCTTCTAATTGGACCCTACGACCCCTTATTCCTTCAGTTAGTCCAACTACCTTGTCGATTCCACAGATTTCTACATTTTATCTCAATACTTTATTATGTAATACAGTTAAACTCTCCATATAATTTCTGTATGTATCCCTTTCACATCTTCCGGCTGCTACATCCATCCTTTTTCTCAGTGACCCATCGTATCTCCACAATATTCATCATATTTGCGGCTGTAAATTCAGGCAGAATGGCTATTACTCCCACTCTCTTTGAGCTCTTCGAGACGTCATACCATTGCCTATCATTCTAACTTCCTCCAAAACCTACACGCCTCTCTATCGCAGTAACATCCTCCAGCCCATCATCCCCCTCTCTCTCTTTGTAAACTCTTCCTGCTACAACATCCCTCATTATCTCTGTAACCCTCTCCAGGCACCACAGCCCTCGCTAACTCTGTAACCTCCCCCAGACACTGCACTTTCCCTTTCCTTGTTAAATTCTCCCGCCTCGAAACCCCTCCTGATCTCGGTAACGTCCTAGGACTTATAGAACTCTCCCTATCTGTGTAACATTCTCAAATTTTACACACCTCCCTTGCTATGCAACCTCCTCCAGCACTTACACCCTTCTCCATAACTGTAACTTTCTCCAGTTCCTACACCCCTCCTTATCTCTGAAATCTCCTCCTGCAATTCAGTTCATCCCATCTCAGTGAACTCATATGGACGTTACAACATTCGCTACCTCTGTGACGTCCTTCTGCACAACACCAATCCCTCTCTCTGTGGCCCCCTCTAAATATTAGACCTCCTCCCTCTCTCGGTGAACCCCTACAGTCCCTACACCCCTCTGTATCTATGTGGCATCCTCTCGCATTACACATCCTACCTATCCATGTAACCTCCTCCAGCTCCTTCAACTCTCCCTCTCTCCCGTCTGACCCCCTTTAGCTGTTACACCCCTCCCTGTCTCTGTGACCACTCCAGCCTCTGCAACCCCTCCAAATGTCTATGAACCCTCCTGCTGGTACACCCCTCCCTATCTCTGTAAACCCCTTCTATTCTCCTTCTCGTCCCCGACCCCCTTTAGCTATTACACCCCTCCTTATCTCTGTGACCCCCTCCAGCCACTACACCCCTGCATATCTCTGTGACATCTCCCAGCAGTGCATCACTTCCTTATCTATATAACCGCCTCCAGGTCTTCCAAACCTCCCTCTCTCTCTGTGACACTCTCTAACTATTACACCCCTCCCTATCCTTGTGACCCTTCCAGCCTCTGCAACCCCTCCCAATGTCTGGGAACCCTTTTGTTGGTACAACGCTCCCTATCTCTGTAACTCACTTCAACTGCTACAACTCTCCCTATCTCGCTATCACTCTTAAGCGTCTGCACCTCCTCCCGGTGTTTGTAACACGTTCCAGCTGTTACACACTTCCTGACCTCTGCGACCTCCTCAAGGTGTTACACACATCCTATCTCTGTGACCCCCTCCAGCCAATACGCACCTCCCTATCTCTGTAACCTCCTGCTGCCTGACGCCCTCCCTTTTTCTGTAACTGCCTCCACCTACTACAGTAATCCCTATTTCTGTAACCTCATCCAGCCTGATATCTGTCCCATGAAACCGTTCCATGAAACCTTCCCGGTCACTGTAACCTCCTCCAGCCATTATATCCATTCCTATCTCTGTGAATTCCTCCTGCATTACACCCCTCTCTATCTATGTAATCTTCTCCAGCCCATACTCCGTTCTCGATTAATGTAACCTCTGCAGCTACTACATCCTTCCATATCTCAGTAAATATCACCAGTTGCTGCATCTCATCCCTAAATCTCTAACCTCCTCCAGCTCCTACACGCCTCTATTGCTCTGAGACCGCCAAGCTTTTAACTTCTCCCAATCTCTGTGAACCCTCAAGCGACTGTACCCCTCCCTACTTCTGTAACTAACTCCAGCCTAGGTAACTCTCTGCATATCTCCATAATCGCCTCCAACTACTAAAACTTCCTATCTCTGTAACCTCCACCAGCTCCTACACCTCGCCCGATCTCTGCAACCTCCGCCAGTTACCACATGCCTCCCTACATCTGTAACATGCTCCAGCTACCACACCCCCACCTCTGTAATCTCCTTCAGCTCCTAAACACTCCCGATTGCTGTAACCACCTCCTTCCCCAGACCCCTTGCTATCTCTGTGAATCATCCTGCACTATACCCCTCCTTTTCTGTGTAACCTCCTCCAGATCCAACAAACTTCACATTCTCTGTGAGCCCCTTTTGCCTGTACACTCCCCTGTCTCTGCTGCCCCCGCCAGCATTATACCATTCCCTCCCTCTGTTATCCCCTCCAACCTCTGCACCCTTCCCTATATGTGTGATACGCTCCAGCATTTACACGCCCTCCTTATGTCTGTGGCTAGCTCCAACTGTCACACCCATTGCTATCTCGGTGACCCGCTTCAGCCGCTGCAACCCCTCTCTATGACTGTGACA
This sequence comes from Chiloscyllium plagiosum, assembly GCF_037043375.1. Classification (NCBI taxonomy): domain Eukaryota; kingdom Metazoa; phylum Chordata; class Chondrichthyes; order Orectolobiformes; family Hemiscylliidae; genus Chiloscyllium; species Chiloscyllium plagiosum. Next base: position 126,868,620 of record NW_028270152.1, on the reverse strand, counting down.
TCCTCCTGCTATTACAACCCTCGCTGTGCCTGTTATCCCTGCCAGCTGTTACAATCCTCCCTGTCTCTGTGAAACCCTCCAGCGACTACAGCACCTCCCTGTCTCTGTAATCGTAATGAATGCGTCATAGGAGAGTTCCAGAGACAATTCCATTATAGAGTTTCAAGGCACAAATGGTGGTAGAGGAGTTGGCAGCTTTCATCATTCAGTATGGGCTATCCAGAAACATTCTGTCAGATCAAGGGTCACATTTTACTGCTAGGCTGTTTAAGGTGGTTATGGATAGCTTAGGTATACAGCATTTTAAATCCAGCGCGTATCATCCTGAATCCCAGGGACCTGTAGAAAATTGGCATCAGACCTTGAAGACCACGTTGAGATCTAACTGCCACAATTACCTGATTTATTGAGATAAAGGCATCCCACTCGTATTTTATTTCCATGAGAGATACACCAAACGAATCTACACAATTCACTCCATTTGAATTGATATTCGGGCATGAACTGAGAGGCGCTTTGTAAGTAATTAATGAGAAACTGACAGGACCAAAGTCGGAGATCTCACCCATAGATTATGTATTGGAGGTGAGGGAAAGATTAAATCTAGTAAGCGACTTCGCTAAACAGCGCCTTAAAAGGGCATATTTGACAAAGAAGCAGGTGGCAGGTAAAAAAAAACTCTGCGAGTCAGATGTTTTCTAGTGCAGATGACGTGTTAGTATTGTTACACTGATAGCAGACCCCTTCAAAGCCAGATGTAATGGTTCCTTTCAAATTGAGGAAACGTTGTGTCAAGCGAACTAGCCTGTAAAGATGCAAGTTAGAAAAAAAAACTGTTTCAGTAGGTCGTGGGAACATGTTGAAACCGTATTACAGTCGACAGAAAGAACTGGAGAAACAGATATTAGTTACTGCCTGGCAGAGAAAGGAATCAGATTCAGTTCTTGTGGCTTTTAATGTGGGTCAGAATATATTAAAAATGAAGAAGTCTTTGAGGATTGGGATAGGTTAATGAACTATCTGACTCAGGAGCAAGCAACGCAGTTGGATGATGTGAATGAAATGAAACAATGCACCTGCCACATTCCAAAGACTCATGAGCAGATTTGTGGCTTAGTTAACGAACTGTGCAGTCTATTTGGACGATGTATTGATCATTAGTAAGTTTTGGAAAGATCACATGGTATGGTTAGTAGAGCTCTTTGAACAACTCCGAGATGCAAAACTTGTAATAAACGTAAACAATTTGAAAGGAAGATGTTGATGGAGTTGAACTACCAGTTGGTTGCTTTTTGAATAAACTCAAAGGCCACCAGAAGAAACGCTGTATGACCGGAAATGAACTATTGAGTTTCATATGAGGTTTACAACATTTTAATGTGTATGTCACGAATCATGGTCGGAGCCGATTGTGTACAAAGATCACAATCCGTTTACATTCTTAGAATGGTCTTAAACGCAAGAATATGAGACCGTTTCATTCCAGGTGAATGTTACAGGTTTTGAACTTAAATATCGCGCATGTTGTGGTTGCAATAAACGCAGGGGCATTATCGTGGAGTTAACTGATAAAGTTTCGATGTAATTCATAGTTATCCAATGTTCTATATATATGGGAAGAAGTGAAGAGTAACTTTGATTAAACTTATCTATATGTTATTGTGATGCGTTTATGGAATAGAGAAAAAAATGAAACCACATTTTCGTTATGGTAGTTCATTTTTTCTGAAGGAAGGAGGTGTTACAAAATTTTCAACGTGTACTCTACCTTAAAGATAGTTGAAATTAATGGCTGTCACGAAATGTTCCGAATGATTTAAAATGTAACAGTTTTTTGAAATAACCAGCTGCAGCTTTGTTGCTGTTGTATACAACAAATTCGAATTTAGCCAATCAGTTTAAATGATGCTCCAAGTTAAACAAACTCAAAACGAATTTAGAAATATATTGTTTGACAGCACTACCCCAATCATAGGATCCGATGTTTCTGGTGTAAATGTCATATATTTCGAACGGCTCTTCTGAGCGGATAAATCGACCAGCACCAACAAGGTGGGACTGATTACAGAAATACCTGCTCTCTGTAAAATCCCTTTATCTATCAAAGACTTGTGAAGCAGAACACCTAAGAAGAAACGAAGACAGGAAACGACAGAGAAGAACTGAAATCTGCCTGGTTTTGAAACAAGAAATTTTCCTTGTAAAACTTAATCGGGGTTTTGTTCATACTCGCATTGTAGAAGGGGAGTTCAAAGATACGTTTGAGAGAAAGGAGTTGTGAATAGTTGCTGTGTTATGGACTTAAAGAATAAAGACGTGAATTTTTAATTTAAATAGTGAGATCTGGGATAGAACTTTGACACACAAAATTTAACAGCTTAGGATGCAAAGTGAGCTTTTTCTGTCTGGTTCGTTTAAAATCGAAGGTGGATTACTCCATGTCATAACTCTTCCAACATATCATTCTTCTTTACTGCAGTAATTGACCGCTCACTTAATAAAATAATATCATCTCCTGCTTGTAGTTCCGATACCACAGAATATTGACATGCTCAACCTAACCTCCTTCAGCTACATCAATGACGGCAAAAATGTCAACATTTCAAATGTCAATCTATTCCCTTAACAGATCTGTCTGATCTATGATGCTGACAGCATTCAGGTAAAGATCTTCTGATGAGAATATAATACCCAGAACAGTCTATACCTCTGAGTTCTACAGTCATTCACTGTTTGTTATCAGGCCTCACAATCTATGAACCAAAACTATAACTATGAAACTGTAAAAAATGCCATATGTAGAATCATCATTTCTTTTTTATAAATTTGCTGCATCAAATGCAAATTTCCCGAAGTGAGCAATCACCGCCACATATCATGGGTTTCTCGTGATTATCTCCCCATACAGTGTGCAGAGCGCACAATACTCAGTAATGGGGCAACATTGTTTGTGTTCTCCACAAGTGCGTGTGCTCCCAGCGATGCTGCTGGTCTGTGCAGTGTACTGGCTTGTGCTGACCCTTTATGAACAATGATCACTCTCCACATGGCCGTTCAAACCTGTCTCTCGCCAGATGAAATTTCTCACAAGGAAATGTTTGGTGGCTTCTTATGTTATCCATTCCAAAATGCACAGGGTAGTGGAAACCCTAACAGGTCAGCATGATAGCACCGTATATACCCATGAAATGGAAAGCAACTCCCTTGTCAGATCCACACCCCCGACCGACCCAACCTCCACTCCCGGCACCTTCCCTTGCAACCGCAGTAGGTGCAACACTTGCGCCCACACCTCCACCCTCACTTCTCTCCAAGGCCCCAAAGGAAACTTCCATATCCGCCACAGATTCAACTGCACCTCCACCCACATCATCTACTGCATCCGGTGCAGCCGGTGTGGCCTCCTCTATATTGGGGAGACAGGCCGCCTACTTGCGGAGCGATTCAGAGAGCACCTCTGGGCCACCCGGACGAACCAACCCAACCAACCTGTAGCACAGCATTTCAACTCCCCCTCCCACTCCACCGAGGATATGCAGGTCATTGGACTCATCCACCGCCAAACCACAACAACCCGACGGTCGGAGGAGGAGCGTCTTATCTTCCGACTGGGAACCCTCCAACCGCAGGGGATGAACTTGGACTTCACCAGTTTCTTCATCCCCCTCCCCCCCACCTTGTCTCAGCCGGATCCCTCCAGCCCGGCACCGCCTTCCTGACCTGCAGTCTTCTTCTTGACCTCTCCGCCTCCATCCTACTCCGACCTATCACCCTCACCTTGACCTCTTTCCACCTATCACATTTCCAACGCCCCTCCTCCAAGTCCCTCCTCCCTACCTTTTATCTTCTCCTGCTGAACACTCTCTGCTCATTCCTGAAGAAGGGCCTGTGCCCGAAACGTCGAATGTCCTGTTCCCTGGATGCTGCCTGACCTGCTGTGCTGTTCCAGAAATAAAGTTTCAACTTTGATCTCCAGCATCTGCAGACCTCACTTTCTCCTCGTAATAATAAAGACGACCAAGGGAGATCAGCAGACAGGCGATTGAAGGCAAAGGAGGAGACAGAGACTGTATGGATTTGAGATTAATTCAATGTAATGTTTAATAATTGTATTATTGGAATAGCATGCCACTAGGATCGTGTTCAGTTAGGTGAAGGAAAATTAACATAGAACATAGAACATAGAAGAATACAGCGCAATACAGGCCCTTTGGCCCTCGATGTTGCGCCGATCCAAGCCCACCTAACCTATACTAACCCACTATCCTCCATATACCTATCCAATGCCCGCTTAAATGCCCATAAAGAGGGAGAGTCCACCACTGCTGCTGGCAGGGCATTCCATGAACTTACGACACGCTGAGTGAAGAACCTATCCCTAACTTCAGTCCTATATCTACCCCCCCTTAATTTAAAGCTATGCCCCCATGTAATACCCGACTCCATACGCGGGAAAAGGTTCACACTGTCAACCCTATCTAACCTCCTAATCATCTTGTACACCTCAATCAAGTCACCCCTAAACCTTCTTTTCTCTAATGAAAACAGCCCCAAGTGTCTCAGTCTTTCCTCATACGATGTTCCTTCCATACCAGGCCAAATCCTGGTAAACCTCCTCTGCACCCGTTCCAGTGCCTCCACATCCTTCCTATAGTATGGCGACCAAAACTGCACACAATATTCCAGATGCGGCCGCACCAGAGTCTTATACAACTGCATCATGACCTCAGGACTCCGGAACTCATTTCCTCTACCAATAAAAGCCAGTACGCCATATGCCTTCCTCACCGCACTATTTACCTGGGTGGCAACTTTCAGAGATCTGTGTACATGGACACCAAGATCCCTCTGCTCATCCACACTACCAAGTATCCGACCATTAGCCCAGTACCACATCTTTTTGTTATTCTTCCCAAAGTGAATCACCTCACACTTAGCTACATTTAATTCCATTTGCCACCTTTCTGCCCAGCTCTGCAGCTTCTGTATATCCTGCTGTAACCTGCCACATCCTTCCTCACTGTCAACAACTCCTCCGACTTTCGTATCATCCGCAAACTTGCTCACCCAACCTTCTAACCCCTCTTCCAGGTCATTTATATAAATGACAAACAGCAATGGTCCCAAAACAGATCCTTGCGGAACACCGCTAGTGACGGCACTCCATGAAGAATCTTTGCCATCAACTACTACCCTCTGTCTTCTTCCATCCAGCCAATTCCTAATCCAAACCTCCAACTCACCCTCAATGCCATATCTCCGTATTTTCTGCAGTAGCCTACCATGGGGAACCTTATCAAACGCCTTACTAAAATCCATATATACCACATCTACCGCTTTCCCCTCATCAACCTCCTTCGTCACCTTTTCAAAGAATTCAATAAGGTTTGTGAGGCACGACCTGCCCTTTACAAAACCATGCTGACTATCCTTGACCACATTATTCCTATCCAGATGTGCATAAATCCTATCCCTTACAATTCTCTCTAAGGCTTTGCCCACAACAGAAGTGAGACTCACCGGCCTATAGTTACTAGGGTTATCCCTACTCCCCTTTTTGAACAAGGGAACCACATTTGCTATCCCCCAGTCTTCTGGCACTACTCCTGTAGACAAAGAGGACATAAAGATCAAGGCCAATGGCTCTGCAATCTCCTCCCTTGCTTCCCAGAGAATCCTAGGATAAATGCCATCAGGCCCAGGGGACTTATCTATTTTCACCTTTTCCAGGATTTCCAACACCTCTTCTCTACATACCTCAAAGCCATCCATTCTACTTATTTGTGAGTCAGTATTCACATCGACGACAATGCCCTGTTCCTGAGTAAATACTGAAGAAAGGTATTCATTCAGTGTCTCCCCAATCTCTTCTGCCTCCACACGCAACTTCCCACTACTATCCTTGACTGGACCTATTGCTACCCTAGTCATTCTTTTATTCCTAACATACCTATAGAATGCCTTAGGGTTTTCCCTAATCCTACCGACTAAGGACCTTTCATGTCCCCTCCTTGCTGCTCTTAGCTCTCTCTTCAGGTCCTTCCTGGCTACCCTATAACTCTCAATCGCCCCAATTGAACCTTCACGTCTCATCTTGAGATAGGCCGCCCTCTTCCATTTAACAAGGGATTCCAATTCCTTATTAAACCACGGCTCCCTCGCACGACCCTTTCCTCCCTGCCTGACAGGTACAAAATTATCAAGGACACTCAATAGTTGCTCCTTGAACAAGCTCCACATATCATTTACACTCTTGCCTTGGAGTCTACTTTTCCAAGCCACACATCCTAAGTCATGCCTCACCGCATCATAATTTCCCTGACCCCAGCTATAACTCTTGCCCTGTAGTACACACTTATCCCTCTCCATCACGAGAGTAAAAATCACCGAATTATGGTCACTGTCCCCAAAGTGCTCACCTACCTCTAATTCTAACACCTGGCCTGGTTCGTTACCCAGAACCAAATCCAGTATGGCCTCACCGCTTGTTGGCCTGTCTACATATTGTGTCAGGAAACTCTCCTGCACACATTGAACAAACACTGACCCATCTAACGAACTTGAGCTATAGCTTTCCCAATCAATATCAGGAAAGTTAAAGTCCTCCATAACAACCACCCTATTACTGTCACTCATCTCCTGAATCAGCTTCCCTATCCTTTCTTCAATGATTCTAGGACTATTAGGAGGCCTGTAAAAGACTCCTAACAGGGTGACCTCACCTTTCCTATTCCTAACCTCAGCCCAAACTACCTCAGATGGCAAGTCCTCATCTATCGTCCTTTCCACCACTGTAATACTATCTTTGACAAGCAATGCCACGCCTCCCCCTCTTTTACCCCCACCTCTGACCCTACTAAAACATTTAAATCCTGGAACCTGCAACAGCCAATCCTGTCCCTGTTCTAGCCATGTCTCTGTAATAGCCACAACATCGAAGTCCCAGGTACCAACCCACGCTGCAAGTTCACCTACCTTATTTCGTATACTTCTTGCTTTGAGGTATACACACTTCAAGCCACTTTCCTGTTTACAGGCACCCTGCTTTGAAATTGATGCCATGTTCCTAACCTCCCTACACTCCAGGCCCTGCACCCTGAAGCTACAATCTGGGTTCCCATGCCCCTGCAGAGTTAGTTTAAACCCCCCCCCCCCCAAGAGCACTAGCAAACCTCCCCCCAAGGCCCCTCAGGTTCAGGTGTAGACCATCCTGTTTATAGAGGTCCCACCGTCCCCAGAAAGAACCCCAGTTATCCTAAAACCGGAATCCCTCCCTCCTGCACCAACCCTGTAGCCACGCATTTAAGTGTTCTCTTTCCCTATTCCTCGAATCTCTATCACGTGGCACGGGTAACAAACCAGAACAACAACTCTGTCGTTCTAACTCTGAGCTTCCAACCTAGCTCCCTGAAAGCCTGTCTAACATCCTCGGCACTCCTCCTACCTATGTCGTTGGTGCCTATGTGGACCACGACTTCGGGCTGCTCCCCCTCCCCCTCCCGGACCCGGAAAACACGATCAGAGACATCACGTACCCTTGCACCTGGGAGGCAACATACCAAACGTGAGTCTCTCTCGTTCCCACAAAACCGCCTATCTGTGCCCCGAACTATCGAGTCCCCAATTACTACTGCTCTGCTCTTCTTCACCCTTCCCTTCTGAGTAACGAGGACAGGCTCCGTGCCAGAGACCTGAGCCCCGTTACTTACCCCTGGTAAGTCATCCCCCCCACAAGTATCCAAAACGGTATACTTGTTCTTGAGGGGAACGGCCGCAGGGGGTCCCTGCACTGGCTGCTTCCTCCCAGTCCCCTTCACTGTCACCCATCTATCTGCCATCTTTGGAGTTACTACTTCCCTATAACTCTGATCTATGAGCCCCTCTGCCTCCCGAATGATCCGAAGTTCATCCAACTCCAGCTCCAGTTCCCTAACACGGTCTTGGAGGAGCTGGGGATGGGTGCACTTCCTGCAAGTGTAATCGGCAGGGACGTCGATGGCATCCCTCACCTCATACATGTTGCAGGAGGAACATTGCACTGCCTTCACTGCCATCCCTCTAAAGCTAACTTTTATTTTAAAAAAAACTGTGTCTAAAGAATACAACAAGCAAAATTCAGCACTTACCTACTGACCACGACAGATGTTATTATTAGGTTACAGGAGGAGGGCGGGTGGGAGGCACTACCCGTGTAGTGCCTCGGGTTCCTCTCCTTCGCGCTTTTAAAGGGGGAAAAAACGTACCCAGGTAAGCTTACACTAACTGCTTCCGGGTCTCGGCTGCCCCTCTGGTCGTCGTCACTTCCCCCTGTTGCTCCCGCTCTTTCTGTGAAGAGAGAGTGAAAGAGAAAAAAAAAATACCGCTGCCCGCTACCGGTAAGTACTCTTAAAACCAAACGGTCTTACCTTCGCTGCTGCTCGCACTGGAAATGACCAACGGCTTCGAAGGGTGAGTATAAATACTCACCGCTTTCCTTCACGGCTGCCCCTCTGGTCGTCGTCACTTCCCCCTGGTGCTCCCGCTCTTTCTGTGAAGAGAGAGTGAAAGAGAAAAAAAAAAACACTGCTGCCCGCTACCGGTAAGTACTTTTAAAACCAAACGGTCTTACCTTCGCTGCTGCTCGCACTGGAAATGAAGTTTGTTAACAGTTTTGCTTGGGGTGTTCTACTAAATTGTCACTGATTTAAATAGTGGAAATTAAGAGTTCCCTTTCGGTCCCTCACACTTCTTTTTTTCTGGGTGTTTGGTTTTAATTTACAGAGAGGTTCGAAATATGCGCTGTTCCTGATTGAGTGCTCGTTTGGGATTTGGACATGTTTGAATATATTTGGAGTTCGAAAGACCCCAGCAGATCTAAACTGTTGGCCATTGGTGCCCTAGATGTTTAAATAAACTGAAGGTGAAAGAAAGCGTTTAGTTTAGATTCGCATCTGTGCAGAATCTGGCCCTTCACCGAAAACGTCCCCCCGACTCTCCGAAGAGTAAAACACCCTGATCCATTTCCCTCTGACTAATGCACCGAACGCTGTGGACAATTCACCTGACCTGCACAACTTTGCACTATGAAAGGAAGCCAGAGCACCTTTTGGGAGCTCATGCAGACATGGGGAGAATATGCAAACGCCACACAGACAATCACGCGAGGCTGGAATCGAACTTGGGATTCTAGTACGCTAATGCTGCAGTGCTAACGACTGAGCCACCGTGCCGTAAAATTGCAGTCATTTGTGTTTGTTTAAATTGAAAGTGAGGGAAATGCCTCTTACCCTGCTAAAGACATTCCGTGTTTTTATGATTTTTCCCAAATTTGCCAAGGAAGTTGAGAATGATAGAGGATGGATATACTTTTGTTATTATCTGACAGCTTAGAATTCGTTTTACCCCGGGACAAATGGAAAGCTGAAATTGTAATGGACTTGGCCAATCAGTTAGGCATATGGGAGAAACAGACAAGTTCAATTCAGTTAGGAAAATTAAATTGAAAATGATTCAAATTGAGTTTGAAGGAAAAAAGAGAGAAGGTTCTTCCCTGTGCAATAAGAAAGAGAAAGTGGGAGAATGAAAAAGAGTGAGAAGAAAGAGAAAGAGAAATAAAAACAGGAGAGAAGGTTCTGAGATGAGCTCAGAGAGTGAAGGAAGAGAAACGGAAAGGGAGAGATAATTTGAACTTCAGAAGTTGTAAATTAGTCAGAAACGTAAAGTTAACATATTATAAATGAAGCAAGGGTGTAGGGATTTATTCAACTGTTTTAAAACATTGCCGCATTCCGATGAGAAAGATGACGAAGCCTTCTTTATTTCATTTAAAAAACGAGCTCGGCAGATGGAGTTGTCAGAGAAATTTTGGGGAATGCTAATTCAGACGAAGCTGGAAGGTAGGGCAGTGAGGTATATGCAGCGCTCTCAGCGCAGTCAAGAGATCATGACGTTGTTAAACTGGTATTTTCAGTGCTTATGAATTGATACAAGAAGCAAAGAGACAATGAATCACCGACATGAAGAAGGTAGCAGATCAGACATATGTAGATTTCTCAAAAAAAAATAATCATAGTAATTTTTAGTGCAGGACTTAAAATCAGAAAAGACCTATGAGACTCCATGCTGAACGAGGTTAAAAACTCACTTCCAGAGATGTTGACGAACAGAACTTTCAAGAATTGAGACGAGCGGCAGAGATGGCAGATGAATATGCCTTCATGTCGCACGTAATATATAGGTTCCGACATGAATTTCATCCAGTAAGGGATAAAATTGGGACAAGGGGTGATGCTTCACCACAAAACTGGGAGTAGTTTACCGGAAGTGAATAGAGAAAGCCAAGAATGTGCAAGGCCTCGTCATTCTTCACTGATACCAAGGTATCCATTGTGGTAAGTGGGAGACAAAAAGTCACTGCATTGTTCATTGAAGAAAGACACTGTGGGATCAGCTGTCATAAAAGAGAGTAGGCCAGTAACATTTGCCCCCAGGGAAAGTCGAGGAGTTGCAGGAAATTACACAGCTGAGGCAGGGGCTGGATATTGACCTCTGGGAAGACTTCACCACTGTGGGTAAATTTTATGCATGAAGAACATGAGAAGAAGGCAAACAGTAAGAGATGAAAGTGTTTTCAATCTTTCCCACATGTTACCCGAGAAAGTAATAACTTGTGGATTATATTGGCAGAAATGTTGCTTTCCCCTGCGTAAGATCAGTTTGGAGATCCAAATTAAGACTTGGGAAGTAACAGTGGAAGTGATTGACAATGTCATTTCCAGGAAAACAGGTTGTTCTTGGCAATCATTTGGCAGGATCCAATGTGGGAGTGAAGCCCCTGGTTGTGAAAAAGCCAAAGGATGACCAGGAAACTGAGGAGTTCAAAGAGAGATACCCTGGAATGTTTCTAAACAGTATTATAACAAGATGTTAAAGCAAGAAGTGAACAACTAACGTAAAAGATGAGAGTGTTGAGGTTCAGTTAACGGACACTCTTTCTGATGTAATGGTTCAGGAAAATCCTGAACAGGCAGACAGCAAGGCAGTCATGTTTCGTACTAATAGGCTAACGCACATGCACAAAAATATGACGTAATACGAAAGGAAGCAGAGCATCCCAAAATGAAAATGGAGACATCGGCAGGTTAGTGCACAGGAGAAATGGACAGAATTATTGCCAGTAGCAATAAACAGGAGTTGTTAAATATAGTAATTGAATTACAAGTAAAAGGTCAGCTAGATGTGAGGAAGAGTCAGGCTAATTTTCGCAGCTTTTCCGATGGCGTGGACTGCACAAAGATGAGGTTGAATTTTCCCGCATATGTCATACCTGCCAAATGGGAGTTAAGCCACAGCCGGTATTAAAACCCGCAATTTTTTTTTGCCAATTCCTGCATATGGAGAACCTTTCACGTGAGTTATAGTTACCTGTGTAGGTCCCCTCCCTAAAAGTAAGAGTGGGAACCAATACTTGATCACCATAATGGATATAGCTTCCAGATTTTAGGAGTCAATTCATGAACGAAGTATTAAGGAAAACTTGGTGGTGGAGAAGTTGGTCGCTTTCTGGAGTGGGCTACCCAGAGAGAATTAATCAGGCCACGTGTATAATTTTACTGCTAAGCTTTTGAAGTAAGTCATGGATAGTATAGGCATGCAGAATTTTAATCCAAGTCCGTACCATCCTGGATCGCACGGAGCCTTGAAAAAATGGTATTAGACCATGAAGATAATGTTAAGACCGCATTATCAGGATTACATAATTGATTAGAATGAAGGTATCCCAGTCATATTGTCTGCCAATAGAGATGCCCCAAACGAATCTAATCAGTTTACTTATTTGAGTTGATGTTTGGACAAGAAGTGAGAGGGCCTTTAAAACGAATTAATGAAAAATTGATGGGATGTCACTTTTGGAATATGCATAGGGGATGAGGGAAATATTAAATCGGGTAGGGGTGAGTGAGTTAAACAGCACCTGAAGAGGGCACAGCATAGGATGAAGCAGTTGGCAGATAGAAACTCCAAATTCGGACATTTTCTCGTGGGGCTGACGTATTAGTACTGTTACCAAAGGTAGGAGATCCCATCAAAAGCAGGTTTGGTGGCCCCTATCAAATTGAAATAGAAAAAAAAAGTTGCTTCAGGTAAACTATCTGGTAAAGTTGCTAGATGGATCAAAACCTTTATTGTGTATGAGATGTAAATATGTCGAAATCTTATTTCAATATAGACAGGGAAGTGGCGAAACAGGTGTTAGATACTAACCGACCAAGTGAGGAATCATGTCCAAATGTCGTGGATTTTGATGTGCCTCAAGTTTCGTTAAATAATGAGGAAGTCCTTGAAGAATGGGATAAGAGAATCAGCTGCCTGTCTCAGGAGTAAGAACTCATTTCAAAAGTTTGTTGCAGCAAGATCAGGACAGATGCATGAATAATGTGGGAGAACGAATGCTATTGAACATAGGGTCCAAGTCGGGAATGCTGTTCTGATTAAACAATACCCATACAGACTTTATCCTTTCAGTAGCCACACTGGACCATAATGAAGTGGATTTGATCTCAATGAAGAAGTCATTGAACAGAGCCAGATTGATTCCAGGCCTCCGATCGTGTTAGTTCCCAAACCTGATGAGACTCACCGATTTTCTGTGGACTATTGGAAGGTTAACACTGATTCAAAATTAAACACCGATCCAATACTAAGATTGGAGGACTGTACGGAGAGATTGTAAAAGCCAGTTCCATCACACCGTTGGACTTACTGCATTGTTATAGACAGTTTACTTGGCCAGAGAAAGCGAAAAAGGTTTCTGTGTTTGTAGCCCCAGATGGGCTGTATCCATTCAAATTGTTGTACCGAAGAATGCACAAGCCACATTTCAAGGACTCATTAACAGAGTTGTGCCTGGATTAAGAAATAGCGTCGTTTATACTCAAGATGTGATGATCTTTAGCCATTCATGAGAAGATCACACGGTACAGTTGACAAAGCTGTTAGAATAATTATTTAAAGCAAAACTGGAAATGCACCTAAAGAAAACAGAACTCACAAAGTTAAAAATCACAAAACACCGGGTTAAAGTCCAACAGGTTTAATTGGAAGCACTTACTTTCGGAGCGCCACTCCTTCATTAAGTTGTTGTGCAGTACACAATTGTAAGACAAAGAATTTATAGCAAGGGTTTACAGTGTGAAATTGTACTTTGCTCAAAAACTACATGAATCCATGTAAAACTCTGTTAACGTTTTTTAAAATTAGAATCTGCCTAAACATTTTGGCACAGAAAGGGAACACAGGAAACAAACAGCGTCAACATCTTAACATCTTATCTGGCTGACACCAATTGTTACAGTTAATCTGAGAATGTAGATTTTTTTTAAAAAAGTATGATTGACAGAAGAAAGAAGCGAAACTATCATGGTCATTCTAACAGATGAGAGAATCAACAATCAAGGCATTTTTCAATGTATAATTTCAGGTACATCACATTATAATCTTTTGCTATAAATTCCGTGTCTTACAATTGTGTACTGCACAACCACTTGATGATGGAGCGGCGTTCCGAAAGTTAGTGCTTCCAATTAAACCTGGTAGACTATAACCTGTCCAACCAACCCAACCACCCCACGGCTCAACACTTCAACTCCCACTCCCACTCCACCAAGGACATGCGCGTCCTTGGACTCCTCCATCGCCAGGCCATAGCACCACGACGGCTGGAGGAAGAACGACTCATCCTCCGCCGAGGAACCCTCCAACCACAAGGGATGAACTCAGATTACTCCAGTTTCCTCATTTCCGCTCCCCCCACCTTGTGTCAGTCCCAACCCTCGAACTCAGCACCGCCTTCCTAACCTGCAATTTTCTTCGTGATCTTTCCGCCCCCAACCCCACTCCGGCCTATCACCCTCACCTTATCACCCTCACCGTAACCTCCTTCCACCTACCGCATTTACAACGACCCTCCCCCAAGTCCCTTCTCCCTACCTTTTATCCTAGCCTGCTTGGCATATTTTCCTCATTCCTGAAGAAGGGCTCATTCCCGAAACGTCGATTCTCCTGCTCCTTGGATGCTGCTTGGCCTGCTGCGCTTTTGCAGCAACACATTTTCAGTTCTGATCTCCAGCATCTGCAGTCCTCACTTTCTCCTTGTTCCTGATAAGCCTCTGTATCACTATCCATTTATTAATCCCATAAGCCATGTTGAACTTCATGGTTATTTCTATTACCTATATTTGGCAAAGACGAAATCTGCTGTTTCAGTTTTAATTACAACCTGCATTCATCGCCCACATACTTAAGACCTCCCCACTGGCACATCCCACATCCGGCAAAAGTTGTTCACAATCCCGGGATCCCCTTTTGCCCTGAATTGATTTCTGTCTCAGTATTGTCTCCATTACAAAACTTGTCCACTACCAGATCCATAAAATCCCCAGTCTCCCCCTCTGTGTCAGTGCTGTTGCTATATAAACCATATTTTATGCCTTGGTAAAATTCAGACTTTACGGTTCCAGCTCTCTTTTAAGCACTCTTTCAGCAACAAATATTTCGACCACAACCTTGCTTTTGTGTCTAAAATAACTACATGATAGGGACATTGTGTCAGATTAGTAATGCCGCTTGACATATTATTCAGAATTTTTGAAACATATTCGAAGTAATTACATGAAATACAATGTATCGAATCGTAACACAAATGACGTCAGAACTTAAGTTCAAATAACAGGAAATAAAAGCAAATTTTAACAATGGCAACGACAACACTACCAGCATTTTGTTCAAAAGATTTCCTATTTCACTGATGTCCTTGAAGTGTAACATTAATACCTGGTCTGGATTAAGAGCGACTTCAGTATCACAACAATGTGCTTGGCTCTGTACTATCTTAAGGAATGGTATCGCTGTAAGGGGCATTTAGTGAGGTGAACATATACTGCTGTTGACAGCGTTGTAGACAGCCTATATTACAAAAATATTAACGGTTAAATCAAACAAAGAATAATGCGAGAGATCAGAAGCAAAAAGAACAAGAAAATGCCAGAGAAACTGATCAGATTTGGAAGGCTTGGGTCTAGAGAAAAAACAGAATTGGTATTTCAAGTCCACTGACCTGACATCAAAACTGAACGCATCTGGGGAACAGTGTTGTGAAGGTGCGAAGGCGTACGTTGAATAGATAGAGAAAGACAGAGATTTTAAAAAGGGATTTTTGATGATCGGTTGGCACGGAAATAAAAGACGAGATTAATCGTATTTATTTTTCTCCTGTTCCCAGATTACTGAAAATCGCAAACATTTAGGGTATACATCAAAGCCCCGTTTGAAGTGAGTTCGTGCACTAATCGTCTTTCATTCGTTGGATGCTGCACCAGAACTTAATTGCCATTCCCCATTATCCTTGAGAAGGTGTTGATGAGCTGCGTTCCTGACCACTGCAGTGCATCGGCTGTAACCGGTCAGTGGTTAGTTCTGTCCACTTTCACTTCTTTGAGACTTTTTACCGTGTGATTCAGATTAATGGCTGGCTTGGTCATTTCACAGGGCAAATGGGAGTCAAACACATTACTATGCATCGGGAATCACACAGAAGCCGGAGCAGGTGAACATGATAGATTCTATTCCCTGAAGGATATTAGAGTGCAAGGTAGCATTTTCGGACAATAGACAGTGGTTTATTTGTTTCATTTGATACTGAATTCCCCTTTTTTTCAAAGAATTACAATGCCACTATTGGCCATGATTGGGATTTCGAATCTGGACTCTGGCTCATTCTTGGGTCCGGGCATTAATACCGCGAGACCATTGCATCGGCAAACAGCTCCACTGACGATAGTGGCGTTGCTGTTGGTGTGGTTGTGCTTGAAGAGCAGATTTTCTTAAGGCAAAGAAATGATTAGGCAAAAGTACCACCCTTGTGATTTTGTCTATGTGACATTGTCAAAGGATCAGAAGAACACTTGGCGAAAATGAGCTGTGTGTCCCTGGTCATGAGTCACGAACATAATTCATACCAGGCAGCAAGTAATCAGCACAGTAAATGGTATATTGCACTTCTTTGCAAAATTATTAAAGTTTAAGAGTGAAGACACCTTCCTGCAGTGGTCGAATGTTGTTCAGAAAGTAATTGGAGAAATGTGTATAGCTTGTCTCTCCTTTATAAGAAATGATCTTCTTGCCACAGAGATACAGTGTATAGGAATTGCTGGAGATAATCACTGCGGTGATGGTGCCATGAGGAGAGTTTGAAGGAAATAATCTGTATCGCTCGATAAGAATAAAAGGTGATTGCATTAAAACTTGAGGGTTATGAAAAACATTCATTATTTTCAAAACAGAGCAGTAACAGCTCTGAAGTATAATGTGTTTTCCCGTGCTACATTGTGACAAGTATATAGATAGGAAAGGATTAGAACGACATGGAACAAGTCCAGGGAAATGGCTGGATTCCTTATCTTCCTGATTAATAATAGACAGGCACGGGCTGAAAGACCAGAGCAACTAAGGCAATATTTATTTCTCCAATTTCAAATAATCTCCCTTTCAATGTCCCAACTTCTTCCGAGCCCCTTGGTTCCCTTCAATTCCTCTGATCAACCATTCTTTCAGCTACTAATCGGGTTCATTCCTTCCATCGAGCAGCCGGGTGGTACTCTCTTCCTGTGTTCACCGATACCCACCTCACCTCCCTGCCTCCTCCTCCATCATTTCGCCTCTTTTTCTGTAGCTCCCTTACCCCGACACCTAAAAAATACTTATACCCAAGGTGGTGACTTCTCCACCTCCTGACGCTGCCTGACTTGTTGTGCTACTCCAGACACCTGCCTGTCTATTTTGAAGTCAAACATTTGCATTTCTTTGAAGAACACTCTTCCTGTATAATATGCAGGAGACCCTGCACGGGCTGTGCGTCTTCTTATCCAACAGTTTCGACAGGCTTAATGGATTTGTAATGTCTCGTGAAACCAGTTTGAGATGCGGAATGAGCTCCTTTTTTAGACAATTGAAATGTGCAATGTCTCGTGGCACTGTTATTGGCATGTTACCGACATATTAACAGCACAAGATTGAATGCTGTTCAGGATTTAATATTTCAGCACCTGAGTGGGTGACAGATTGTTTTGAACATTGTGCGATCTTCACTGAACATCCTCATTTCTTTTGGAATGATGTGGGGAAATACATTAATGAAGCAACTGAAGATGTTTGTGCGGACGAATCTACACCGAGGAATGCACATAGCTATCTGCAGGTACTGAGAGGATTGATGTCCACCAGTCACATTGTGTTCTGAATGATCCAACCAGTGATGACTGTACAACCGATGCCAGTTAAGATCAATTTTGTTCAGGCTCCTTGACACATTGCTTTGTGAAACCCTGCCGTGATACCATTTACTCTTATGCTGTGTTCATATATTTTGTTCATGTCAACAGGACAATGTATATATGTTGGGAGTGTTTCATGTTGTCGGAGGGTTGTGACTGTTGGGGCCACTTTAGCCAGATAGTTAGGGGAGCTACGTCACTTAAATGTTGGGGAGCGTGTCAACGCATTTTGACACGTCAAAAAGTTGAGGTTTACAAAGAATTCGGTATGAAAAAGAAATTGCCTACAGGCGATTATCAATAATCTTCCTGAAGTGAAAGGTAGGTCTGAGAGGCCTGAAATAATATTCCGTTATTCCCCATACTCCAGTCATTTGTTCGCCCGTGTTACTGAATTGAAGAGGTTGAATGGACTGATCCTGTTGCTGTGTAACAGGATACGGGTATCTCATGGCCGAGACTTGGTCCAGTGTTCTCGGCTTGAGAGGTTGACTAACCCCCTCTTGTAACTATATATTAGTGTCCAGGGCTGAACCGCCTCATCCTGTTCTGTTGTAACTGAAATCCATAAACTAAACCTACTGCTCCCGGTGAAAGTGAAGACAGTAGATGCTGGAGCTCAGAGTCCAAAACTTGGCGCTGGAAAAGAAAAACAGGTCAGGCAGCATCGAGGAACAGGAGAATCGAAGTTTTGGACATTCCTGATGAAGGCCTAAAGCACGAAACGTCAATTCTTCTGCTCGTTGGACTCTCCCTGACCTGCTGGGCTTTTCCAGCACCACATCTCCGGACATCCTCCGCGCGCTAGTAAACCATTCTGGTCACTTTATCAAACTTCAAGAAATCTGTCAGGTATGAAGTTCCACACACAAAGCCATGCTTACTATTCCTAATCAAACTTTTTCTTTCAAATGCATGTATATCTTATCCCTGGGAATCTTCTCAATTAACTTACCTACCACAGATGTTAAACTTAGTGGTCAAAAACTACCAGGCTTTTTTTTTTCAGTCTTTCTTGAACAAGGTCATTTTGCTTCCCACCTATTCGCTCCACTCTCCGACCTATCACCCCGACCACAGGATTGACAATGTTTTTGGCATAAACCCTTCATCGGAAAGGCATTGGTGCCTTCCCATTCTTTACCACTATTACAATATGCAATGGAATTGGGAACTGTGCTTGCTCAGGAAGGCGGCTCTGAATGGAAAGCGGTCTACCAGATGTTTGAAGGAGGCATTATGGAGTAGAGAATTGGAGATGAAGAATAGACTGTTTGAAGTAAAAACTCGAGGATACATAAATCTTCTGGGCCAGACGGGATATAACCCAGATTATTACAGGAAGCAAGGGAAGAGATTGTTGCTTCTTTGTCGATGATCTTTCAGTCCTCACTGTCAACTGCAGTAGGGCCAGATGATTGGAAGGTGGGAAACGCTCTTCCCTCGTTCAGGAAAAGGAATAGGGAAAATCATGGGAATTATAGACGAGTCAATCATACGTCAGTGCTGGGCAATTTATTGCAGATAATTCTGTCAGACATGATTTATAATTACTTTTAAATTGAGAGGTTGATTAGGGATAGTCAGCATGCCTTTGTGACGGGCAGGTCATGCCTCACAAACATTATTAAATCATTTGACGATGTGGCAAGACACATGGATGAAGGTGGTGCAATGATATGATGACCATGGATTTTAGCAAGGCTTTTTATAAACGTCCACTGGTGGGTTCATTCAGAAGAAATGACGCATGGGATATACAACTGGTATGGAAATACACGTTGTTTGGATACAGAATTAGTGGCCATAGAAGACAGAGGGAGGGGTAGATGCAAGGTATTCAGCCTGGAGCTCGGTGATCAGCGGTGGTCCGCAGGGTCGATTTTGGGACATCTGCTCGTTTTGAGTTTTACAACTGAGTTGGATGAGTCGAAGGATGCGTAGTATGTTTGCCGATGACACAAGCGTTTGTCGAGTTGTGGATAGTGTGAAAGCCTATGGTCTGTTGCAACGGGACATTGTCAGGATGCAGGACAGGGCTGAAAAGTGGCAATTGGAGATCAAAAGGAAAAGTTTGAAGCGTATGATTTTGGATGGTCGAATTTGAATTCAAAACACGGGATTAAAGGCAGGATTCTTGGCAGTGTGGAGGAATACTAAGTTCTTGCAGTCCATCACCGCAAATCGCATGAAGTTGATAAGATTATTTAAAATTTTGGATTAGTGGTGCTGGAAGAGCACAGCAGTTCAGGCAGCATCCGAGGAGCAGTAAAATCGATGTTTCGGGCAAAAGCCCTTCATCAGGAATACAGAGAGAGAGCCTGAAGAGTGGAGAGATAAGTGAGAGGAGTGTGGGTGTGGGGAGAAAGTGTCATAGAGTACAATACGTGAGTGGGGGAGGGGATGAAGGTGATAGGTCGGAGGGGGAGCGTGGAGTGGGTAGGTGGAAAAGAAGAAAGGCAGGCAGGACACGTCATGGGGACAGTGCTGAGCTGGGAGTTTGGAACTGGGGTGATGTGGGGGAAGGGGAAATGAGGAAACTGTTGAAGTCCACATTGATGCACTGGTGTTGAAGTATTCTGAGGCGGAAGATGAGGCGTTCTTCTTTCAGGCATCTGGTGGTGAGGGAGCGGCCAGGAAGTAGGCCCTGGACTTCCATGTCCTCAGAGGGGGAGTTGAAATGTTGGGCCACAGGGCGGTGTGGTTGATTGGTGCGGGTGTCCCGGAGATGTTCCCTAAAGCGCTCTGCTAGGAGCCGTCCAGTCTCCCCAATGAAGTGGAGACCGCATCGGGAGCAACGGATACAACAAATGATAATGTTGGATGTGCAGGTAAAAATGTGATGTATGTGGAAGGCTCCTTTAGGGTCTTGGATGGAGGTGAGGGACGAGGTGTGGGCGCAGGTTTTGCAATTCCTGCGGTGTCAGGGGAAGGTGCCAGGATGGGATGGGAGGGTGAGTTGAAGGGAGGCCTGGACCTGACCAGATAGTCACGGATGGAACAGTCTTTGCGGAAGGGGTAAAGGGGTAGGGAGGGAAAATGCCATCCCGTATTCCCAATTCCTCTGCCTCCGCCGTATCTGCTCCCAGGAGGGACCAGTTCCCCCACAGAACACACCAGATGGCCTCCTTCTTTGGAGACGGCAATTTCCCTTCCCACGTGGTTAAATTGCCCTCCAAAGCATCTCTTCCACATCCCGCACCTCCGCTCTTAGACCCCACCCTTCCAACCGTAACAAGGACAGAACGCCTTTGGTGCTCACCTTCCACCTTACCAACCTTCGCATAAACCAAATCATCCGCCGAAATTTTCACCACCTCCAAACAAACTGCACCACCAGGGATATATTTCCCTCCGCACCCCTTTCTGCCTTCTGCAAAGACCGTTCCCTCCGTGACTACCTGGTCAGGTGCAATTGCTCTTTGTCTGCCATGCTCGGTGTAAATTGTGGGGCAGCTCTGAAATGAGAAAGTTAAACTCTATGCACATTGGAGTTTTAAAGATGGTACCAGTGCCACAGATCACAAAATATTCCGGGGCATCGGGGAGATGGTGAGTCCCTGCAGCCATGATGTGTAGGAGAATCGGGCTGGCATTGAATGAGAGGGACACTATGGGGAATGCGGGAGGTGGTTAATGAAGTGAGTTCGATATGGTAGCACTCGGAAAATAGCTCAGCCTCTGTCACACACAATGAAAATGACACTGAGACAAATTATTGTTAGATTAAGCGAAATGAGTCCAAGACTCTGGTGAGCACATCCACAGTCACAACCCTGCAGAACAAATGGTTATTCAGAACTCTCCATCAACTGACCTCATACCAATATCCCGTTCACCTATCAGTTCTGGAAACAATCATTTCTGTTTTAGGATGCTATCGAAATGTCTGTATTTCAGCATCCTGAAACCAGAGAACATATTCTTGCATGACATTATCTCGTAATCACCCCTCTGTCTTGAGATTGCAAATCCCTACCATTTGTTGGTATTTAAACTGGTTCCCTCGTCATCTCCCTCTGGCGGTGCATTTCATACCAACAGCAGAACTTGTCAGGGCACAAAGCTGATAATGGGTGTGACCTGCAAATCCAGCACGAGCTGCAAGTTTCCCCACTTTTGACAGCGATCAACACAGCATTATTGAGCAATACACTGGGGTGGAATACAATGCTCCATACCTTTGGTGGATAACTGCTCCTGCTACTCACATCAAATCATTGATGTGAAGAAGAACATGAAATCTCGGAGCATGAGCATGCCATCTGGCCTTTGGAGACTACTCTGAAATTGAAAAAATATCTTTGCTGATCTTTTCATGAACTCAGATGCACTTACCCGTTCTTTCACTTAATCCCTTAATTTGTTTATTGGTCAACAACGAATCTATCTTTAAAGTCTTTCACTGAGCTCGCGTCAACTACTTGACTGGGAAAGATATTCCATAGAGTTTCAACCCTCTGGGTGACAAAGTTCCTTCTAAATTCATACCCTCATCTGTTCCCTCTAATTCTGAGGCGATTCCCTCTTATCCTAATTTCAGCTGCCACTGGAAACTTCATCTCTACTTATATATTATCTGTTCCCTTCATGGTTTTGTACATTTCTATAAGATTCTTCCGCATTCGACTGAAATCCAATAAATATAATCCCAGTCTGCTCGGTCTCTCCTCATAGGCAGTCCCTCTCATCTATGATATTAAGCTAGTGAAACACCTCCGTACCCCCTCTAGTGCCAGCATATCCTTTCACAAGTAAGGAGGACAACATACCATGCAGTACTCCAGGTGTGGCCTTACCAGCACCCTGTATAGCTGTGGCATTATCTCCTTGTTATTAAACTTAATCATTTTCACAATGGAAGACAAAATTACATTTGTCTTCCAAAGTAATTATAGTCCCTGCAGACCAACCTTCCGTGACTCATCACCAAAACTCAGGTCTCCCTGCACAGCAGCATCCTGCACATTTTTAACATTCAGGTAATAATCCTTTTTCCTGTTACTCATATGAAAATGGGTGACCTCACATTTATTATAATTGCACTCCATGTGTCAGACCTTCACTCACTCATTAAAGTATCTATGTTCCTCTGCAAAGTTTCACAGTCCTCTGTGCACTTACTCTGCCACTCATCTCAGTGTCATCTCCAAATGTTCGCACACAAGACGTGATCCCCAAGTCCAAATCATTTATATAAATTGTGAATACTTGCGGTCACCACACTGACCCCTGACGGACACCACTATTGACTGATTGCCAACAAGAATAGCACTCATTTATTGCCAAACATTTCTGCCTGTTCGTCAACCAATCTTCTGTACATGCTAATACTTTCCCCGTAACACCATGCATCTTTGTCTTATGCAACAACCTTTTGTGCGTCGCCTTGTCGAATGCCTTTCGAAAATTAGTTACACCACATTCACTGGGCCCACGTTGTCTACCATCCTTGTCATGTCTTCATATCATTCCAGAAAATTTGTTAAGTATTACATACGCTCCATGATCCCATGCTGTGTCTGTTAAATGGGACATTTTCTATCGAAAATACCTGTTATTTCTTTCTTGAAAATAGACGCAAGCTTCTTCCCCACTATCGAGGTTAATATAACTATGCTCCATCTTTTGTGTAGCTCTCGTTTTAAACAATGGCATCGCATTTGCTGTTTTCCAATCTGCTGGGACTGCCCCAGAGTCTAGAGAATTTTGGAAAATTACTGAAAGTGCACTTACTATTTCTCCCACCACTGCTTTTAGTACATTGAAATTCATTCCATCAGGACCATGAGTGGGCGGCACGGTGACACAGTGGTTAGCACTGCTGCCTCACAGCGCCTGAGACCCGGGTTCAATTCCCGCCTCAGGCGACTGACAGTGTAGAGTTTGCACGTTCTCCCCGTGTCTGCGTGGGTTTCCTCCGGGTGCTCCGGTTTCCTCCCACAGTCCAAAGATGTGCAGGTCAGGTGAATTGGCCATGCTAAATTGCCGTAGTGTTAGGTAAGGGGTAAATGTAGCGGCATGGGTGGGTTGCGCTTCGACGGGTCGGTGTGGACTTGTTGGGCCGAAGGGCCTGTTTCCATGCTGTAATGTAATCTAATCTAATCTAATCTACCCTAATCTCCATTAGTTTGCCCAACTCTACCTCTTCAGTAATAATGATTGTTTCCAGGTCCTCCCCTACCTTTGTCTCTTTATTAATCACTGGCATAGTATTGGTGTCCTCCACTGTGAGGATAGATTCAAAATGCTTAGTTAACTCCTCAACCACTTCAACATATCATTAATTAAATGTCTTTTCACATCTTCTGACGTACCAACTTTCACTTTATCCTTTACCTTTTCATTTGATTTATTCATAGAAACGTTTGCCATCTGTCATTATATTCAGTACCAGTGTTTTTTCTCATGTTCCTAATAGCTCTGTTGTGACTTTCTGTTGACTTTTTAAGTGTTCCCAAACTTCTTGTTTTCTGATGTTCTTGGCAACATTGTATACCAGAACATTTCAATTTGATATTCTCACTTGCTTCCTTCCACAGCCATGGCAAAATTACTCATTTTGTTAGTCCTTCCTTTTCACTGGTCGATATTTCTGTTGAGTAGTTTGGAAAATTCATTTGAAAGTGCTCTCCTATTCTTCAGCTGTCCCACCATAAAATCTTTGCTTCCAGTCTACTTTAGCCACGTCCTCTCTCATTTTATTTAGTCCCTCTTTATTAAGCACATGACCTTTTATTCGACTGTATGTTCACACTCTCCATCTGTGTTTGAAATTCAACCATTCAGTGATCGCTCCTTCCAAGTGCATCCCTGCCTATAAGGTCATTAATTGTTCTGATCTTATTACACAGGACCAGATCTTGGATAGCTTCTTCATTCGTAGGTTCCATTACTTTGTGGTCAAGAGGATTATAACGGAAGCATTCAAGGAACTCCCCCTTTAGTTTACCCTGACCAAGCCGGTTCAACCAATCGACATGTATCTTTAAATCTGCCATGGTAATTGCCATACAATCTTTACAGGCAGTAGTTATTTCTTTGTTTATTACCTGCTGTACGGAGATCTTATTATTTGGTGGTCCATTGACTAAGACTCTCAGTGATTATTTTCATCTTCGGAATTCTAATTTTCACCCAAATGGATTAAGTAAATTGAATTGAATTGAATGTATTGTCACGTGTACCTATGTCATCGCTCAGCACTGCCCTGATATCGTCCTTGAAGATCAGAGCTACACCACCTCCCTTATATTTCTGTCTGTCCTTCTGAATAGTCTTTTATCTCTGGACATTTAACTCCCAGATGTAATGGACTCGGTCAGACCATTCAAAATATTCTGAAGCAAACAGACCAGGCCAGAACTTTGCAAATTGTTTCCTTACGTTTACAAGATTTTAAAATAAGCAAACATTTATTCACGAAATTGCACAATTCAACATAAAATAACCACAGCAAATAACTCCGACAGGACTCAGTCTTTCCAAATTTACTTCATTATGCTGTTCCGAATATAAATATATCTGCCAATACGCAAATCCCCTGAAACAACAGTAAAAATAGAACAAATGATTATAGATTGAAGTTACAAAGTCAGAAATAGAGAGTGCAGCTGTATTTCATCACAAGGCCGAGTGCTTAACTCCTGAACTAGTTCTGGACTGAACTGCTCAGCTAGAGAGCTGACCACTCCCCATTCATTATCCTGGTCACTTCTAAACCATGACAACTTTGGCCTGAATTCTCATCAGTTGACACTTAATCAAAAGGCTTCTCAAAATCATTCTTCACCTCTGTTCCAAACTAATTTAATCGGAGCCAGGACCTGTTTACGCCCCAACTGAAAGAATACTGAGGGCACAGTATACTTGAGAAAAAGAACAGTTTTTAGAAAAAATTCCAGCTTTGTGACACAGTCATAACCATTCTGTAACCGTGTCTCCATAATTGCTCATAAATCATATTCATTCGCGATGATTCGTGTTGTTAACTCATCGACCTTTTTTACGAATGCGACGAGCATTCAGGGAACGTGCCGTTATGATAGCTTTCGTAACTTCATGATTTCCAAAATATCGAAGAATATCTCTTGAGTTATCCTTCTTTTTTCAGTCGTTTAATCGTCTGCCTTAAACACTGTTGCACACATGCTAACCTGCTGCCTGCCTTTTTATGTACCATTGCACTTTCTGTGAATTTTTCCTTTCCCTTCCCCTGACACTGACTAATTGAAAGATCGATTGATCACCCTATTTATCCTTTTCACATGAGAACTAATTCCACATCGGAGACCATCCCATCTGTACAGATCCAAAACAGATGTCAATATCCAATGAATTGGACCCCTTTTCCCACATCATTTCCTTAGCCACGTGTTTAATCCCACAGTATTCTTATCCCTAAACCAATTTGCACGTGTCACAGGCAGTAATCCAGAGATTATAATCTTTGAGGCACCGTTCCCTAATTTTGTTCATCGTGTTTGATAATCCCCAAACAGATCTTCCATCCTCGCCATGCCTGAGTTGTTAGTCCAAACGTGGATCACAACATTTGGATCCTCATCCCCACCCCCCGACCCATTACACTTTCAAGCCTGTCAGAGGTGTTCTGCATTGTGGCACCGTTCAGGCACCACGTATAAGGGGCTCTTGATCTGGCTCATGCACCCTGTAGCCATTTTCCTCATCCAAAAAGGGAGCAAGCATTTCATAGCTCGCGGATAAGTTCAAAAGCTGAATTTCCTCTATTTCTGAACTCAGAATATCCTTACTTGCCTCATTTGCAACCACACCCTGTTGTTACTGATCACTAACTCAAATTCAATTGCGTATTCGACTAGGTGTGACTGCCTCCTGAAATAAAGTTTCCAACCAACTCTCCCACGCTTGGACCTGCTGCAGTGTCTGATGCTCAGATTCCAGATCAGCAACTCTGAGTTGGAGTTACTCCACCAACTACCATTTGCTGCAGATGGTGTCACTGCCATTCATATTGAGATTAGCCCGCTCCCACATCCGACAGCTGCAACACATCACATGCACAGCCACCTCTACTTCGTTAATTACGTTATTAATTTATATAACTGTGTTGGTTAATTGTTTTCTAACACTTCCTGGTCACACTCTGTTTCAAATGTTCTTGAATAGATAAACAGAAAAAGTAATCAAAAAGTAATTTTTAAACCAATCTCACGATCGAACAGAAATAGAAAACCCTTGCCCTTTCAACCCACCACTGTCTTAATTGTTAGAGGAGAAGGGTGGGTAGGAGAAAGTGCACGTGTCGTGTGTTGGCTTCAGCTGCTGCCAAAATATAGCATTTCATTTACCTTCTCAACAGCTCCTGTTCCCCGCTCTCACCACGACCGCTTCAACTGCAAAATGAAACTATGTTCCACATACTGAATACTTGTCTTCTTCACATTTATAGAGAAAAGCACTGCTGTGGTCTGCATATCTCCCCATGCCAGAGAGACCGTTTCGTCCTGCTTAAGAATTGAATGTAGCCGTGTGTGCTCCACTGCTCCCCATGTTGGACAGATAGCTCGTCGACTGGTGAGCACTGTACAGTGTTCCTGAACAGATGGCTGGGTTGCACTGAGCCTGATCTGCACATTGTTCCATGCTAAGCAGATATCTCATCTGGCCATCCATGTTTCTGAACAGAATCTGTGAACTGGATTGAGTATCGGATATAACCCTGATATCGATATCACTCCTCCATCTCGACCCATTCTGCTGTTTAGCCCCATTATTCTGCAACATGTTGTCCATTAAGTAATTATCCAATTATATCGTGAATTTAGGTCCTACTCGTTATGGACCAAGTAGAGTCCCTCAAAATGCATGCAGATGGTAGACTTGACCTGCACGCTTTCTTAGTAACAAGGTAGATGTGACGTGCTGAGTTTCAGACAAAATTCGATTGGTCAAAATATTCGACATTAAGCAAACCAAAGTTTATTCAAACATTGTCGATAAATTAGAGCAAAAGTAAGAGGAACATTGAATAACTTAATTCTATTGGAAAACTTAACAGAAAACTACGTAATTGAACTACAAAACAGTAAATGAGGGAAATGAAAACAGGCTTAGAACAACAGGCTGAAATGTTTTCAGAATGGATCAGAATCTGAGAACGTTGACTGGAATTTTCGAAAAATGGATCAGAATCTGAGAACATTCGACTGGAATAATCCAACAATGGACTGGAGTTTATCCTTGGCTCTTTCCTGGTTTTCTCCGGGCTGGACATGTTTAGAGGAGAAAGTGAGGTCTGCAGATGCTGGAGATCAGAGCTGAAAATATGCTGCTGGAAAAGCGCAGCAGGCCAGGCAGCATCCAGGGAACAGGAGAGTTTAGAGTTGAAGACAGAAGCTGTACTGATGATTGTTCACGCCCTCGTTAGTATCACATCCTCTCTATTGTTGGTGTACCTGGTGAGTCTATCTCTGCCAGTTCAATAAACGACGGTGACTGTTATTGCTATTTTACATATGTATATTTAGCACATACATAAACTGTTATCTTAAGTTTTACTGACAAACTCCCCCTCATTTCCATGAATTTCAGACTCCTCGCTCACTCATTTCAGAAGGAACAACACTGGTCCACCCCTTCAGTCTCCCTTTTCCCTGATGTTTTATGACCCGTATACTATCTGTCATCAAACATGCCGACACCCAACTCTATAATATCGACAGTCTCCAGTTCCGCCTCAGTGCTGTTGTTGCATGAGCCATCATCTACTCATTTGTTAACCTCAGACATTACAGTTCCAATTCTCGTCTGACTACGTTTCCATTTACTTATGTTTTGACCACAAACTTGCTCTTAGCAAACTTGCAAACTTGCTCTTTTTTTTTTGAGTGGGAGCAGCGGCCGAGTAAAGGCGAACCCGGGAGACTACAGCTAAGGTAAAACAGTTTGTTTCAAAATTACTTACCTGTAGCGGGCAGCGGTGTTTTTTATTCTCTCTTCACAAAAAGAGCGGGAGCAGCAGAGGAAGTGACGGCAAGCAGAAGGGCAGCCGGGAAGGAGAACTGTGAGTATAAATACTCACCCTTTAATCACCAACGGTCATTTGAGTGGGAGCAGCGGCCGAGTAAAGGCGAACCCGGGAGACTACAGCTAAGGTAAAACAGTTTGTTTCAAAATTACTTACCTGTAGCGGGCAGCGGTGTTTTTTATTCTCTCTTCACAAAAAGAGCGGGAGCAGCAGAGGAAGTGACGGCAAGCAGAGGGGCAGCCGGGAAGGAGAACTGTGAGTATAAATACTCACCCTTTAATCACCAACGGTCATTTGAGTGGGAACAGCGGAAGTGAGGTTGGAGCGCATAGCTGGGCGGGAAGGTAAGTGATTAGTATTTGAGTGGGTGTGTTCGAAAGGCTGAGAGGATGATTGATAGAAGCTACAGGGACATAGTTACGCCGGAGAACAGAGGTAGCTGGGTAACAGTTAGAGGTGGGAAGGGGAAGAAGCAGGCAGTGCAGGGTTCCCCTGTGGTCGTTCCCCTAAAAAATAAATATACAGCTTTGGAAACTGTTGGGGGGACAGCGTTGCAGGTGTAAGCTGCAGTGAAGGGGTCTGTGGCTCTGAGACTCAGAAGGGAAAGTGGGAGAGGAGGAGAGCGCTAGTTATAGGGGACTCTCTAGTTAGAGGGACGGACAGGCGGTTCTGTGGACATGGGCGAGACTCACGGATGGTTTGTTGCCTCCCGGGTGCTAGGGTCCGAGACGTCTCAGACCGTGTCTTCAGAATCCTTAAGGGGGAGGGTGTGCAGCCAGAAGTCGTGGTGCACATTGGCACCAACGACATAGGTAGGAAGAGGGGTGGGGAGGTCATTCAAGAGCTCAAGGAGTTAGGCTGGAAGCTAAAAGCTAGGACAGACAGAGTCGTCATCTCTGGGTTGTTGCCGGTGCCACGTGACAGTGAGGCAAAGAATAGGGAGAGAGTGCAGTTGAACACGTGGCTGCAAGGCTGGTGTAGGAGGGAGGGCTTCAGATATTTGGACAATTGGACTGCATTCTGGAGAAGGTGGGACCTGTACAAACAGGACGGGTTGCACCTGAACCAGAAGGGCACCAATATCCTGGGGGATAGGTTTGCTAGCACTCTTCGGGGGGTTTAAACTAATTTGGCAGGGGGATGGGATCCGGACTTGTAGTCCAGCAAGTAGGTTAGCTGTTTGTCAGGATGCCCAAGACTGTAGGGGGGCTGTGGAGAAGGTAGCACTGACAGGGACTACTAGCGGACACAGAGATGGGCTCAAGTGCGTATACATCAACGCAAGGAGTATCAGAAATAAGGTGGGTGAACTTAAGGCGTGGATCGGTACCTGGGACTACGATGTTGTGGCCATCACGGAAACGTGGATAGATGTGGGACAGGAATGGCTGTTGGAGGTTCCTGGTTACAGGTGTTTCAGTAAGAATAGGGAGGGTGGGAAAAAAGGAGGGGGGTGGCATTGCTAATTAGAAATGGTATAACGGCTGCAGAAAGGAAGTTTGAGGGGGATCTGCCTCTGGAGGTAGTATGGGCTGAAGTCAGAAATAGGAAAGGTGCAGTCACCTTGTTGAGTGTTTACTATAGGCCCCCCAATAGCAGCAGAGATGTGGAGAAACAGATTGGGAAACAGATTTTGGAAAGGTGCAGAAGCCACAGGGTCGTAGTCATGGGCGACTTCAACTTCCCAAATATTGATTGGAAGCTCTTTAGATCAAGTAGATTGGATGGGGCGGTGTTTGTGCAGTGTGTCCAGGAAGCTTTTCTAACGCAGTATGTAGATTGTCCAACCAGAGGGGAGGCCAAATTGGATTTGGTACTCGGTAATGAACCGGGACAATTGGTGGGCTTGTTAGTGGGTGAACATTTTGGTGATGGTGACCACAATTCTGTGACTTTCACCTTGGTTATGGAGAGAGATAGGTGCGCACAACAAGGTAGATTTTATAATTGGGGGAAGGGAAATTACGATGCTGTAAGGCAGGATTTGAGGAGCATACGTTGGGAGCATAGGCTGTCAGGGAAGGATGTGGTGGAAATGTGGAACTTTTTCAAAGAGCAGATACGACGTGTCCATGATATGTATGTACCTATCAGGCAGGAAAGAAATGGTCGTGTGAGGGAGCCTTGGTTGACGAGAGAGGTTGAATGTCTGGTAAAGAGGAAGAAGGAGGCTTACATAAGGTTGAGGAAACAGGATTCAGACAGAGCAGTGGAGGGATACAGGATAGCCAGAAGGGACCTGAAGAAAGGGATTAGGAGAGCTAAGAGAGGGCATGAAAAATCGTTGGCGGATAGGATCAAGGATAACCCCAAGGCATTTTATGCGTATGTGAGAAACCAGAGAATGACGAGAACGAGGGTAGGTCCGATCAAGGACAGTAGTGGGAGACTGTATATTGAGTCGGAAGAGATAGGAGAGGTGTGAACAAGTACTTCTCTTCAGTATTTACGAACGAGAGGGACCGTATTGTAGAAGAGGAGAGTGTGAAATGGACTGGTAAGCTAGAAGAGATACCTGTTAGAAAGGAAGATGTGTTGGACATTTTGAACAACTTGAGGATAGACAAGTCCCCCGGGCCTGACGGGATATATCCTAGGATTATGTGGGAAGCAAGAGAGGAAATTGCAGTACCGTTGGCAATGATCTTCTCGTCTTCACTGGCAAAGGGGGTGGTACCAGGGGACTGGAGAGTAGCGAATGTTGTGCCCCTGTTCAAAAAAGGGAATAGGGATAACCCCGGGAATTACAGGCCTGTTAGTCTTACTTCTGTGGTAGGCAAAGTAATGGAAAGGGTACTGAGGGATAGGATTTGAGTATCTGGAAAGACACTGCTTGATTAGGGACAGCCAGCACGGATTTGTGAAGGGTAGGTCTTGCCTTACAAGTCTTATTGAATTCTTCGAGGAGGTGACCAAGCATGTGGATGAGGGAAGAGCAGTGGATGTAGTGTACATGGATTTTAGTAAGGCATTTGATAAGGTTCCCCATGGTAGGCTTATGCGGAAAGTCAGGAGGCATGGGATAGAGGGAAATTTGGCCAATTGGATAGAAAACTGGCTAACCGGTCGAAGGCAGAGAGTGGTGGTAGATGGTAAATACTCAGCCTGGAGCCCAGTTACAAGTGGAGTTCCGCAGGGATCAGTTCTGGGTCCTCTGCTGTTTGTAATTTTTATTAATGACTTAGATGAGGGAGTCGAAGGGTGGGTCAGTAAATTTGCAGATGATACGAAGATAGGTGGAGTTGTGGACAGTGAGGAGGGCTGTTGTCGGCTGCAGAGGGACTTAGATATGATGCAGAGCTGGGCTGAGGAGTGGCAGATGGAGTTCAACCCTGCCAAGTGTGAGGTTGTCCATTTTGGAAGAACAAATAAGAATGCGGAATACAGGGTTAATGGTAGGGTTCTTAGTCAGGTGGAGGAACAGAGGGATCTTGGGGTCTATGTACATAGATCTTTGAAGGTTGCCACTCAGGTGGATAGAGTTTGTAAGAAGGCCTATGGAGTATTATCGTTCATTAGCAGAGGGATTGAATTCAAGAGTCGTGAAGTGATGTTGCAGCTGTACAGGACTTTGGTTAGGCCACAGTTGGAGTACTGTGTGCAGTTCTGGTCGCCTCACTATAGGAAAGATGTGGAAGCTTTGGAGAGGGTGCAGAGAAGATTTACCAGGATGTTGCCTGGAATGGAGAGGAAGTCGTACGAGGATAGGTTGAGAGTTCTCGGCCTTTTCTCGTTGGAACGGCGAAGGATGAGGGGTGACTTGATAGAGGTTTATAAGATGATCAGAGGAATAGATAGAGTAGACAGTCAGAAACTTTTTCCCCAGGTACAACAGAGTGTTACAAGGGGACATAAATTTAAGGTGAAGGGTGGAAGGTATAGGGGAGATGTCAGGGGTGGGTTCTTTACCCAGAGAGTGGTGGGGGCATGGAATGCGCTGCCCGTGGGAGTGGTGGAGTCGGAATCATTGGCGACCTTTAAGCGGCATTTGGATAGGTACATGGATGGGTACTTAATCTAGGTTAGAAGTTCGGCACAACATCGTGGGCCGAAGGGCCTGTTCTGTGCTGTATTGTTCTATGTTCTATGTTCTATGTTCTAGCTCTTCACTTATTTCACAATAGGAACTCCGTATCAGATTTATAACGTCACTGAACGGATAATTCAGTGGCTCAAGTTATGACTCTGAAAGGCATTGTTTCAAATCCTACCGCAGCCGCTGACATAACTTAAATTTAAATGAGAAAAATTGGAACAAAAACTCATTTTACTAATGGCGACCAGAAACTATCGGGATTCATTTTATTATTTCACTGATAACCTTCGGTGAAGAAACTAAACATTATTGGCCAGTCTGGACGAATTGTGAAGACAGATCCGCAACACTCTGGCTGGCTCCATATTATCTTGACAAATGGCCTCACAATCAAGGGCAATTAGTGATGGACACGAAATGATGTCCTTGCCAGTGATGCTGACATCACGTGTCAAAAAAAAATACTAGAAGTGAAATAAGCCAAGGAACTGTGGATGCAGGAGATCTGAAATGAAATTCTTCAGCGTTTGGAAATGTTGGAGAATGTCATCTGATATGGGAACCTCGGTCGGGAGTAAAACAGATAACGTATCGAGTCCAGTGACCCGACATCGGAAATGTAAGCAACTGGGAAATATTCTGATTTATATGAGCGATGGCTGGATGACAGATGGAGAGGTTGGGGTTAAATGGAAGGAGAAATGTCCAGCGAGAAAGAGAGAGAGAAATATAGATAGATACAGACAGAGAAGAGAGAAAGAAAATGCAGGCATTGCTGATGGTGTACTGGAAGAAAAATGAAATAGGAGCTTATTCAAACATTTTTTTTCCCATATTCCTGAATATCGCATCAATTTATGTATGCCCCTATTTGAAGTGAGTTATATTCCCTCTCCTCTCCTTTCTGTATGTGGTAACGAGGTAATCAACGCCATTGTCAAGATTGTGCTGCTGTCATAGTTGCTGAGATGCAGAGGATGATAATTTTACATTTCAACTGTTTCTTTGGAGGAAGGAACTGTTACTGCGCGATCATGCAGTGATGCCAAGGCATTTTTCAGCCAGAAAGGAAAACATTATCAACACTGAATGGATGCAGCATATATTTCGGAATTTCACTTGCTCCTTTCATTGGAAAATATGCCGAGGTTCTATGGACGCTTTTTCTCGGGTTTGTGTTGTCAACTGTTGCATTCATTCAGGGAGAACCGAGAGTCTGTTGATCACACTCTGGACCCTGCACCTACAGTGTATTTGGGTCCATGACAAACAAATACAGCTGAGATCAACACATAAGGGAAGCCCTGTCCCAGGAAGGAGCAGGGCACTGCACTTCACGCACAGACACCTCCACTTCCCGAGTTTTCCACGAATATTGTTAAAAGCTGAACCAATTCCAAGTGTAAAATGTGAACCCAGCTTCTTTAGAAAATGTGGTGGTCAGTGTCTGTGTCCCATCCTTCAGAATAATGTAGTTTCACACGTGGGGCATGACTGTGCCGGGACTCGTCATGAAGTGAAATACATTGAGTTTAACCTTTCCAGGCAGGAGTGGGTGACACATCCATCTATTCCAAAGTGCAGCCTTTGGATGTATTCACGACTTGACAGAAGCCACCTGACCACTGAGAGGAATACATTGTTTCTATCTCCCACAAGGAAGGTGCAGCAAGTAACTTCCCGAAATACTAGGGAATAGAGGGACTGGTGAAGATGTGGAACTGCAGGCAGATAGAATTAACGAAGAGTATGTTTTTATATTCGAATTTACTTGAACCTTGGCGAGTTGATGCATCTGATGAGCTACATCCAAGAGTACTTTGGTGGGCGGCACGGTGGCACAGTGGTTAGCACTGCTGCCTCACAGCGCCAGAGACCCGGGTACAATTTCCGCCTCAGGCGACTGACTGTGTGGAGATTGCACATTCTCCCTCGTGTCTGCGTGGGTTTCCTCCGGGTGCTCCGGTTTCCTCCCACAGTCCAAACGTGTGCAGGTCAGGTGAATTGGTCATGCTAAATTGTCCGTAGTGTTAGGTAAGGAGTAAACGTAAGGGTATGGGTGGGTTGCGCTTCGGCGGGGCGGTGTGGTCTTGTTGGCCCGAAGGGCCTGTTTCCACAGTGTAAGTAATCTAATCTAATCTAAAATAAGTACTGAGGAGGTGGTAATAGAACTCGTGAAAGAATGACTCATTGTTCATTAAAGCCATTTAGATTCTGGAAAGGATTCTGCAGACTGGAAAGCAGCTATTGTGACACTAAATATCTGAAACAGGGCAAAGTGGGAAAACAGAAAACAAAATGGCTTGGTGTCAGCTGTGTGAAAAAATGGAACATTTGATTAGTAATATGACAACTAGACATGTGGAGAATAATAAATTATTTGGTAGAGTTGGCCTAGATTCAGGAAAGGGAAATCATACTTTATATACCTTCTAGAGTTGTGGAGATTTTTCATTGTAACATCGAATATTGGGAACCACTGGGATTGGAGTCTTCGCATATTCAGAAGATATTTGAGTTGGTTGAATACAGGTGAGTGGAGAATGTTAGAGTTCATGGGATTAGAATATATACTGTATGTATGAAAACTTGGATCATCGAGTGAATGTGAAGAGTCGTATTTTTCACTGGACTGAAGGCTTGTGTGTCATGAGAGGAATCAGTGCTTGGGCAATAGCTGCTCAAGATATAAAAATGATATGAATAACAAATATAATAATTCTCATTTATGTTAATTAAATGGTGAAATGTTGGGGAGTACTGTTGTTGAAAAGGAGTGGGTGCCCTTGATTATAGGTTACTAACAGAATTCATGTGTGACAGTAAGTAATTATTACTGTAAATGATATGTGTTCCATCATGCAAAATGATTAAAATACCAGGTTAAATGTATCTTACTCAATGGTAGCGTTTTGTTGAAACATTGTTTGGGATCTTGTGCACAGATGGAGTCTGCTTTAGAAATAATGACCTTCATGTGACCGAGACAGTTCAAGGAGTTTCACCAGACTAAAACCTGGCATGATGTCACCATGAGGAGAAAGTGTTTAATCTTCAGCGCTGTAAGAGATAAGAAGTTGAAACTTGACCGTTATGGACTACACTCATTATATCTCCAGCAGCCATTGATAAGGTGAGAAATTCCATACTTTCCGTAAGATGCTCGATTTCCGCTAATTTACATGCCTGTGTAGTGACCTCATGTCGAATGACAGAGTGATACAAGGTCTGAGTGAACTCGGGGCATTTTAATGCACAGTTACTGTGTGACGCTGCACTCAACGTTACATTGTTCACAATCCTGTCAGCAGCCACTATACCTGAATTCTAAAACAGTTAGCCACTCCACACAAGCTTCTGACCTCCAGAAGGAACATGGGTCTGCTCTCTCGGAGATGAAGATGTATTTGAGAATGGCGAAAACAATGGCTTTATTCCCAATGCCAGAAAGGCATGATAAAATAACACGGATGCATTATGACTAATGAAGCCACGAGGAACAACATGGAGCAGTCCATCTGTGCAGTACTTGCTCCATTTGTTTTTGACATTAAAGCATCTCTGACACTTTCCTGTTCATGTGTTAGTGAGAAGCTGAATGACCTTTATAAATGATTCCAAGTTTGAAATTCTCTCTTTCTGATCTCGCGTACGTGTTTTGTGGGGCTGAGCACACTCCTTGCCTTCATGTGTAATCGGCAGGAGGAGCTAATTGTGCTGTCCCGATTCTTGTCCAATAATTTTGATGGACTGAATGGCTTCTCCACATTCTTGTGAAGCCAGATTGAGGTACTGAATGAAAGTGACCGGACACGTTATTAGATTAGCTGAGAAATCACCAAGACATAGATTGTGTTCGTCGGAAATGTGCAGTGTCTGACACCGCTGTTCCAGGAATGTTACCAACACTTTAACAATAATGGTTTGAATGACGTCCAGATCTTTTTGCACACTGATACAGAATGTTCGGGAGCTGAAAGGGTCAAATTGTTCTGAACATTGCGTGTTCTTTAGTGATTTGGATCTATGTTGACTCAATAGGGGGAATGTCCTGCTTCCACTCTGCGGTCATTCCCCAATGACAAATTGGGAATGCTAGGTTGACGAAGCTACCCTGAGGATCCTGCAGGGATGATAAATGCCCACCGATGATAAACAACTGCTATTGTGCCCTGAATGACTCCAAACAGTGGAGAGGCCATAATCGATTCCCATAAAGTGACATTTTGCTCAGGCTCCATGATGTCATTCTCAGTTAAATAAAGCCTTGATGTTAGGGACAGTCGCTCTCACATACGCCTTTGTATTCACCTTTTTTGGCCGGGTGATTGACAGGAAAGCAGAAAGACTTATGTTACAGGATGATACAGATGGAATAGTCAAATGGGCAGATCAGTGGCAGGTGGGAAGCAAAAAAGTATAAATATGTGATGATGCACTTTGGAGGAAGGAAATAGACGGGGGAGTACAATGAATGACAGCACACTAGGTAGCTCAGAGACTGTTTTTCGATTAATCCCTGAATGTGACTGGACATGTTAATTGGTTAGTTAAGACGTCACACGCGAGTGTAGGCACAGCCTTTATTCATCGAGACATAGAATGTGAGAACTAGAAAGGACCTTGTTTAGGCCAGCTATTCCAATTACATTTCAGGGATTTGCTTGAGGGAATCAAGCAATGTTTCCAAGTCTGCTGACAAAATTAAACAATATCGGATTACGAGTGAGTGAGGAGGACGTAAGAAAGTTGCAAGTTGATGGAAACAAGCAGAGTGAATGGGCAAATACCTGGCAGACGGAGATCAATTGAGGGAGATGTGACGTTGTGTACTTTGGGCGGGGGGAGGGAATAGAGGATGGCAGCTTAATAGGTGAAACGGCATTGATTGTAAAACTTTGATCTATAAAGGGACCGGTGCTCCTTTCTTTTTGTTTCCTTCTGCGGAGACCTCTGAGAACCATACAGGGTATTATGTTCTGAAGCCAGAAGTCAATTCTGGGAATGGCACTGGCACGCTAAACCGTGTACATAGACCCACCTAGTGGGTAGCTGTAACATTGAAAACGATCTGGATCTCTTGGTATACCAGTCACTGAAAGCAATATTGCAAGATCAGAAAATAATTGGAATAATTAATGTTGTGTTGACCTTCATTTCAGGGCGTTCTGAGAACAGGGATAAGCTGTACAAGGCTTTGTTGACACTTGATCTCGAACATTGTGCAGTACTTGAGTAGTTTAGATCTCCTTATCTAATAAGGGACAAACTTGATACTGAGGGAGTGCAGCGAAGCATGACCGCACGGATCTCTGGAATAACAGGCTTATTGTTGGAGCAGCATTTGGTTCGAATGGGCTTTCGGAAAATGAGTTAAATATATAAAACGCTGACAGTCAGAGAGAGATAGGACGTAGGGGTGATAATTCCCCTGGCTGGGATGTCTAAAACGGGAGACTATATATGAGTTAAGGGCAGGTCACTCCGCATTGAGTTGAGAATACGTGTTTGCACTCAGAGACTGGGGAAACTGGGGAGCTATCTGCAACGGAAGACTGTGGAGGCCAACACACAGAATTTAAATCAGGATTTCGAGACACAAAAGTTATACGGAGAAATCAGGGGTACGATATGGAGATGGAGGGTCAGTCATCATTATGTTGGATAGAAAAGTCGACGGAACAAGGGGACTATTACAGTTCTTTTTTTTTCCCCCAAGCTGAATCCCACTAAGGGATATATACTTTGTGCGGGAAAACAGAATAATGTCTAATTATCCTAATAACAGAAGGATGTCTCTGCAGGGTCGACAGGACTGTATTTCCCATTCCCTTTTCTGCTATCGAGGCTGGTGCTGTGTGTTCTGTCCGGTTTATCCTTTGGACCTCGGAGCAGTTTAATACAATTGGGTAGCTTGCTTGGCCGTTTCGGAGACCATTGAAGAGTTTATCACAAATCTGTGTGTCTAGAGTCAGTTTTAGGTCAGACCAGTAATGCACGGATGATTTGCTTCCTGAACGTACGTTGGGGAAGAAAGTTGATTTTTACTACAGGCATTGGCTTT
Source organism: Chiloscyllium plagiosum (assembly GCF_037043375.1). Taxonomy (NCBI): domain Eukaryota; kingdom Metazoa; phylum Chordata; class Chondrichthyes; order Orectolobiformes; family Hemiscylliidae; genus Chiloscyllium; species Chiloscyllium plagiosum. The sequence goes on along the minus strand of NW_028270152.1, from coordinate 126,830,200 downwards.
CGGGTCACTGTTACTGATACCAGATTTTAGATTTCAATGTTTTATTAACTGTGTTTGGATTTCCACCGCTGCCAGGCCATTAGCCTGATTTGGATTAGTAATCCAATGACATTTGGCAACAGTACCATCCCCACATGGGGACAAAACTGAAACCACACTGAACGGGTTTTTCTGTGCTTCTTTACAGCTCTGTCAAAATGAACACCCACCAATTTGAGTATCGTAATGGGACTGCAGGGGTGGTCGTCTCCTCTGCGGGGATTGGACAGAGTTGAGTAATGTTGCATATTGCCAGGTAAATGTCAGAGTTGAATATGGAATGAAACAGCTTCCACAGGGACACGGTTTGCTGTGCAACACAAATCTTCAGTCATGTTGGAGGAATGGTGCCAGGGACCATAACGTTAGTGGTATCTACTGTGTTCTGCAGTTTTTTCATGCCATGTGCAGCGAATCGAATTGATTGAAGTTTGACATCTATGATTCTGTGGGCATCATGGAGAGAGTGAGGAGGATTATCGACTAAACAATTCTGGCTGAGGATGGGACAGACACTGCATTCTCGTCTTTTACATCGATGTGAACGCTGTTTTCTTTTATTTTTGATGGAGAAATTTGTGGCCACATATCCTTCAGTGAATTGTTTCTTTATCCATCCACATTTATGACTGGATGTGGCAGGACTGTAGAGCTGTTCTGTTACTGTTGGGATGATTTCCCCCTCACCATCAAATGTTATTCCTGTTGTTTGTACTTTAACCAGTCAAGGGTGGTAGTTTTAAAGTTTTGTCATCAGACTTCTGCACACATGTGTCTGGCTTGTTTACCCCCACTCATCACTGAACCATAGGTGGGCTTGATGGTAATTGTTGACTGAGGGATTATCCCTGAAATAAAGTTAAAGTTTGTCGTTGAATGCAATGCTGCTTCTGTCCTGCTGTGGTCTACGTCACCACATCAATGTCTGGAATACTCTATTCAAGAAAGTTCGGAGAGTTAAAACATTGACAATATTTATACAAGATGTTTGACTTGGAAACAAATTGAGTGCAATGAAGAATTAGAGACGCAAGAGGAGTTATAGAGTCATGGACACGTTGAGTCATGCAATACATAAACAGACCCTTTGGCAAACTCGTCTGCGCTCACCAGTTTATGAAACTGAACTAGTTACTTTTTTCTGCATTTGGCACATACAGCTCCAAATGTTTCCTATTCATGGCTCCATACAACTGTCTGTGAAATATTGCAATTGTACTCTTCTGACACCACCGACTGTGAGAAACAGCTTCCCCTTAGTTCTCTTTTAAACCTCTTCCCATTCACCTGAAACATACCTCCTCCGGTTTTGGATACTCCTACCCTGGAGAAAATTCCTTAGCTATTTATCCTATCTATGCCCCACATGATTTTATAAACCTGTTTAAGGTCACCCCCCACCCTCCTACGCAAAGGGAACAAAATCCCAGCCCATCCTTACATCTCAAAACCTCCGGAGTCCGTCACATCATTTTAAACATTTTAGTCCCCTTTCCAGTTCACAACATTGTTCCTGTAGCAGGGCGACAAAGATTATACTCAATACTCCCAAAGTGGTCTTACCATTCTCTTGTACAGCAACAACATAATGCCCTTATACCTATACCCAATGCTCTCAGCGATAAAGATAAGTGTTCGTAATGCCTTCTTCAATTTCCTGTCTACCTGTGACTCCACTTTCACGGAACTCTGTACCTGCACCCCTGGGTCTCTGTTCGACAACACACCCTGGGGCCCTATCATTATCTATTACCTCCTGTCCTCGTTTGTGCAACAAAATGCAACATCTCGCATTTATCTGTTTAAAGATCCATCTGACATTCCTTGCCCCACCTGTCCAGTTGATCAAGATCTCATTGTCCTATTAAATGACACTCCCACCATCCTATATACCACCAATTTTGGTTTTGTCTACAATTGTACTATCCATGATTCCTATATTCTCATCCTTAATATTTATAAAAATTACAAACGATAGCAGATTGGTCCTTGTGGTGCACTGCTCGTCACAGGTCATCAGTCAGAACAACAAAACTCTCCAAGCATCCTCTGTCTAATACTGTCAAGACAATTTTATATATAATTGGCTAGGTCTCCCTGATCCCCTGTGATCTCACTTTGTAAACGAGGGTATGATGCAGAAAAGTGCGGGGCAGCACTAAGGTGCATGTAGATAACGTATGCCGCTTTCCCTTCATCTATCGCCTGGGTCACCTCTTGAAAACTTGCAAACACGTTTATGAGACATATTTTGCCATACACAAAGTCGTGCTAACTATCCAAAACCAGTTCTTGACTTTCTGAATGCATGTAAATCCTGTCTCTCAGTATCTACTCCAAATCCTTAACCATCCCCTGACATCAGACTCGACGTTTTGTAGTTCCCTGGATTTTCGTTGCAGACTTTTAAAAATTATTGTCTCCACATTGGATTAAATTCCATACCATATGAAAACAGGCCTTCTGGCCAAACAAGTCCGCAACGCCTCTAAGAGCAACCCGTCTAGGCCCATTCTCGACTCTATTTATTCCTGCTACTGCACCAAACACTATTGGCAATTTAGTACGTCCAATTCACCTGACCTGCACATCTTTGGATTGTGGTAGGAAAGTAGAGCATTCGTAGGTATCTCACGCAGACACGGGGAGAATGTGTAAATTCCACACTGACAGTCGCCCGAGGCAGAAATTCAACTCTTGTCCGGAGTACTGTGAGACAGCAGTGCTGACAACCGAATCCCCGTGTTCCAATCCTCCAGCATTTTCTCCGGATAAAAGAAAACAAAACTGAAAAAAATGTAGATGATAAATCAGAAAGAAAAACAAACATTTTCTGGGAAAGTTCAGCTGGTCTGGCAGCATCTGTGCAGAGACATCGGAGGTAAAGTTTCGGGTCCAGTGATCCTTCCTCAGCACCCTGAGGACTGATGCAAATATCTCAGTGAGGGTCCCCACAATTTCTTTGCAGCTTCCCACAATGACCTGTGATATCCTTGAACAGGCACTGGCCATTTCTGTACGGTGATGCATTTTAAGACCTCCAGCACTTCCTCTTCTGTAATGTGGCCGCCTTTAAAAAGTCATAACATGGATTTATTTCTCCCAGTTCCCCCATCTCCATGTCTTTGTCCACAGTAAGTACTGATACGACATATTTGTGTTGGATCTCACCCATTGTGCAGGAACAGGTTGTAAGGTCACGGAATGGTGGAGGTCGAATTCTTGTGAGTAGTGTGAACCCAGCATGAACAGGCACTTATGGACTGTGTTGTTCAACTTTTAACTGAGTTTCTGTGTTCTTCCAAATTTACAGGAAGGAATGTAATGTTTTGCATTTTAACTTTGCTTCCTTTTTTTCTGTTTTACACTGAGATTCTGTAACTGGTGGGGATTACAGTTGTCCATAAGTTTGCTTCACATGTGGCAACTTGTAAACTTTTCACTGTTCTCATGTGAGTACATGTGAAAATAAACCTGGTAAACCTAATTCATCTCGTCTGGAACTACACGCGGAATGCAGTTTTATTTTTATGGGCCCTATTATCTCCTTTTTTGTTTTTATTTTTATCGTTAATGTGCTGGCAGGATCTCTGTCCATTTGCCATAACCTTATCAGACTAAGCTGCCTCAGAACTCCTTTTTGTCCTTGTGATGTCGCTGCTAAGCGTACTCTTACAGCACGTACGCTCAAGGGATTCCCTTGATCCCGATTACTGCGCCTGAAATATCCCTCCTTTTTTCATTGATCAGAGCCTCAATATCTCCTGTTGTATCCTGTTCCCTACTCCTGCTAGCGTTGCCATTCATACTAACAGGAACATGCTGCCCCTGAACACATATTACCACGCTTTTGTAAGACGCCTACTTGCCAGACGTCCCTCTATCCATAAACAATTTCTGTCTACCTGTACCTTTAAAGTTCCTGCCTAATAACATCAAAATTGCGCAAATTTACAAACGTTAACTTGTGGACCAGTCTTATCCACTTTCAGAACTGCCCGAACTACTTTCAAAATGAGATAATTACATTCACTGATTCCAAAGTGCTCCCAGTCTAACAGCTCAGTCACTTGCCCTACCTTATTTCCCAAGAGCAAATAAAGTTGAGGCTTACATCAGCTCAGCCATTTCTTAATAAATTGCAAGGAAGGAATGAGAGAACGAATGTCTGCGTATAATTGTTTGTTTATGGGTGCGTTTGTGTGTGTGTTTGTGGGTGTGTGTTTGTGTGTGTGTGTGTGTGTGTGTGTATGTGTGTGTGTGTGTGTGTGTGTGTGTGCATTTGCATATGTTTTACTGTATTAATGTGTGCACCTTTGCATCTGCTCCTCTGAGCATTTGGTTTCTGATGTTATGAGAGTGAATACATTCAACTGAGAATCAAAATATCCCTCCTCGCTCTCTCACTCTCTCTCCATCTGTCCTTCCCTCTTGTGCTAGTGTGATGTCAAACCACCCTCTGCTCGCCGCGCCATTCCACTGCATAAGTAGCGGCCTTATTTCGAAAAGGCATCAAAGACAGCCTTTAAGAGGCCTTACACTCTCCCTCGTTACCCTTCTTCTCTTAACGTATTTGAACAATATGATTAGATTACCCTTAACCTTTTCACCTCATACTATCTTATATCCGTTTTTGCCTTCCTGATATTTCTCTCAATAATGATTAAGAGGTCAAATTGAACAAAGTTGTTTTTATATAAAGAAAGATTCGCTTTTATTCTGAGTAGAACCGCAATAAATTTCTTCATCCGTTGTTCCTTAATGTAACCAGCCTTACCGTTCACCCTAACAAGAAGATAATACCTTGCAACTCTCGTAATCACACTGTTGAACGCTTCCAACTTGTCAAACCTTCTTTTAACCTTTTACCAGTGTACATCAATCAAACTTGGAAAGTCCTTGTCAGATGCCATTAAAATTTGTGGTACTCCAATTAAAAATATAACGCTAATGGAAGGCTTATTCTGTTCCATAACCATATTAAAAGTAATAGAATTATGACTTCAATACCCTATGTGTTCCCTCAGTTTGACTTCAGTTACCTTCCCCTGCTTATTACAGGAAAAGAACATATAGTATTGCTCCTTCTCTCTAGAAGCATCCCCGTATTGATAAAGACAATTTTCTTGAAAACATTTGACAAAATCTTCACCACAAAACGTTAATACTACGGTAGTCCTAGTCAATCTTTGGAAAATTAAAATTTATTATTATGAAAACCTTACTGTGTTTATGTATATCTGAGACCTCCCTACATATCTGTTCCTCAATTTCGTTTTAATGCTGGGGAACATTTGGTGCAATCCCGTCAACGTGTTCTTTACTTTCTTGTTTTTTAATTTCTACCAATATATTTTCACTGGACGATTTGTCACAAATGAGCATATTGTTCAATCTCTTCAGCGTGATCTTTACTTTCATATCTTCCCTCGTTACTGCAATACTTTATTCCCTAATCATCCTCTGGGTGCTTCGGGTTCCTCCCACAGCCCAAAGATGTGCAGATCAGGTCAATAGGCCATACTAACTTACCCGTAGAGTTAGGTGCATTAGTCTGAGGGAAATGATTTGGGTGGGTTACTCTTTGGAGCGTCGGTGAGGACTTGTGGGTCGAAGGGCCTGTTTCCACACTGTAGGGAATCTCATCTAATCTACTCTAATTATGATGGCAGCCCTCCAGCAAGCCCTCTAAACCAAGCCAGCCACCACAAGTCTCATTTTCTATCCTTTTTATGGCCCCTAAATGCCTGGAACATTGAACTGCCACTCTTGAACATCTCTTATCCAGGTTTTAGGAATAGCTTTTATGTCCCACGTTCTTAAACCTGCCCTGAGTTCATCTGCCTTCCATGTAGGACCCTTGAAATGAACTGAATGCAATTCAGTTCTTCAGACTTACTATATTTTCTGACTCCCTCGTCTGTTTTTTTTTTCTATTTGATGTGCTTTCATCTAATTCATAACCTTCTCCATCCATCCTACAATTTGCAATGCTACGTAGAATAACTCCTATTTCCTTCTCTAAAGATGTAAAGTTTCCCTTGAAAAAGTGAGCAAACCTTCTTTCTCAGATATTGGTTGCTTTCCAGTTTAGATGAGACCAATCCTTTTTGGTCTTTTCTATTCCAAAAAAAAAATTTCCAAAAAACTCATATGCCTGAACAATCAATCGTCTACGATTGTTTTTTTTCTTCCTACCGTTTTCTTCTTTCCCTTGGTTTAGTTTAGAGTTAGGACCAAACAAGAAATTACCACTTTTAACTTATTTTTTAAAATCTTCCACCACAACTCTTAAATTTACTCTGTACTAAAAATTACTTTCCCGAAAAATGGTATTCTTACCAATATGTGCCATACTTTTGACTTCTCAATCTCATGTTTAACAATATGTTTCAAATGCTTAGAGACGTTCTTTATCTGAATAACGGAACAGTAACAAGCTATTCTTAATTTACGCTTACTGCCACAGAAGCCCGTGTTTTGCCCCTGTCAGAGCAATCCCCTGTGGCAACAATTCTACCAAACATTTTCAAACGCTTCCAAACATTAGAATCGTTCCAAGTGTTCAATAACTGAATGCTCTTCCATTTTCTTCGGAGATACTACCCCTGCAAAATTTCCAATAACTGAATATCTGTTTGAGGAAGGAATAACCAACCGAGACATTTCAACTATCTTTTTATCTTTCCCGAGTCACCAACTTTCTGAATGATTTTGCTGGATAATAACGTTCCTAAGTGTTATAGCCATCTCTTTCGCTACTTTTTATATGGTCTTAATAACATTATGCCTAAAAGCAGGATTTTATATGATACCTTTCATTACTTACAGACAATAATGTTTAAATGTATAGATATGCAGACACACACATACACACATACACATATCAAACATGTAAGATTAAATAAAATCAAACATTTAGCTAAATAACTCAATAAATCGACCCCTCATCAATACATTCCTCGAAGGAAAAATGTCCTTTCTAGAGATGAACATATGTTGGACTCTCCAGAATTAAGGCATAACTTCTTATTTAAAGCTAAACTGTTTGGTTTTCCAAAACAAAATGAAAACTTCCGCAATGAAAAAAGAAACGTTTCACAAGATATCCAGAATTTGCTAATCTTATTATATTCCACCCTTTAAATCGTGACTTATTTTTATCTTTTGTTTGTTTTTTGCATATTAATAAAACAAATAGAAAAAAACCCAGTATTAATAGACTACCATGTATATGTTAACTGCAATAAAATAATAATTAATATTTAACTATGCTTGTAATCGCATGAACAGCTGTAAGATCCATGATGCTCTGAGAACGTTTTTTTACAAACTTTCTTTTCCAATAAGAAAAACAGTGGGCATATGTTCGAATAAATTGCTTCCAGTTGTGGCAATTCGTGATGATATGGTTTGGTCTCCTGCCTTGTGCTATAAATCCAGAATTTTAGAGTATCCTTATATTCATCACTCTGGCTCTTTCAAACAAAATGATGGATAGAAATGAAAAGTTTAGGGATCCATGAATGACAGGTGAAATTGTGAGACCAGCTAAGAGGAAATAGAAGCGTACATAAGTTTGAGACGACTGAAGACAGACAAAGCTTTGGAAAAATATCAGGTATGTAGCACCAATCCGAAAAGAGTAATTTAGGAGGTTAAAAGGGGTCACGAAATAACTTTAGCGAGCAGGTTTAAGTATAATTACAAAGCCTTTTATTTATCTTAAAGAAACAAGAGGGTAACAAGAGAAAGGGTTGGCGCACTCAAAGTCAAAGGATGAAAGTTGTCCGAGGAGTCAGAGAAAACGAGTGAGATTCTTCATGAGTACTTTACGTCGGTATTCATCGAGGAGAGGGGCATGAAGGATGTTGAGGGGAGAGATAGATGTTTGATTACTCTCAGTAAAGTCAGCATAAGTAGGGAGGAAGTGCTGAGTATTCTAAAAGGCATTAAAATGGTCAAATATCCCGGCCCGAATGTGATCTATCCCACTTTTCTGAGGGATGCAACAGAGGAAATAGCTGGGGTCTTAACAGATATCTTTGCAGCATCCTTGAACACGGATGGGGACATGGAAGACTGGAAAATTGCGAATGTTGTCACCTTGTTTAAGAACGCTCTCAGGGATAATCCAGGTAATTATAGACCGGTGAACCTGACGTCAGTGATAGGGATTCTGCGGGAGAAGATAGTGATGGATAGAATCTATTCCCACTTTAAATAAAATGGTCTTAGCATTGATAGGTAATATGCTTTAGTGCAGGAAACGTCATGTCTTCCGAACTTCATAGAAGTTTTTAAAGAAGTGTCAAAGTTGATGAATGTGTGAAAGGCCTGTATATATCATTTACATTGTTTTCAACAAAAGGATTAGGTTCCCCATGGTAGGCTGATGGAGAAGATGAAGTCGTATGGGTTCCTCGGTGCACTGTTGTGGAAAGATCACTCAACGTTCAATTAAAAAATACCAGGAGACACAGAAAATAATTCAAGAAATTAAAGTTTAACCTTGTGAAATCAAAGCTGTGGCAGCTAGACAATCGCTCCCCTGTCTGCCCAAGAGCCTTCTGTTCCTCTGTACTTTATGCAGTTTTCTTTCCTGCGCTTATCTGATAGCTTTACCATACCCAACCATACTGGCTTGCTTTGTTTCCCTCACCTAATAATCCTCTGCCACACTGGTTCGCTACATTGCACTTAACCTGTCAATTTACAGTACAATCGTCTTCAGTACTAGATCATCTCGTGGTGACTGAATTACCCTATGACAATTTGAACTACCATTATTAATTACTGGTGCTCTGTAAAATGCATGCATTACAACAGTAAGTTATCGACATAACTGCCAAATTAACATCCAGGCATTTACCCCATTGAGATCAACAACACTCATACAGAGAAAGAATACAAGGATGTTGTATGCACAAAGGCCAAATCGATTGCATAGTCCCAAAAGCGGGCAACAATAATTTCCAGGGATTAGAACTCAAAAGATTATCCTTCTGCACCTGGAAGCATAGGCCAAAAACTCGCACCACTCGCACTGGAAGAGGAAAAACAAAATCTAAAAACCCCACACAATCTAAATTCGTGTGCAACACATGAAATCAGGCGTCTCCATCGGAACAAGGCTTCAGCACTGCACCGGACATCAGATCATAGCAGTCAAGCAGCGGATCCAGAGCGGAACAGGGGGCTGGGCCAAAGATTTGTCGCGCAGCAAGACACATTAAAACTATATAAATAGAGGTAGATCACAGCAAAAGACAAATACAACATCAAGCAACATGACACCCGCAACAATCACAATCTTACTGAACAAAGTCCCCAATCCACACAAAATAGTATTCAACCAGACAAAAGAACCGATGGCCGGACCCTTAATTCTTATTAAGTTGCTTCCGTAAATTCTGCAGCCTTTCCATCGCCCGAGTATAGGATTCCTCCAGGTTAGAAATGTCCTGAAAACTGTACACAGACCCCACCTTTCGCAACTAACAAACAGTCCAAAGCTTACCTATTCAGCCATGCAGTATGACTGGTCACATCCAATTGCTTAACTCATGTGGAGAGGGCATCATCAGAGTATTAAACAATTCCCTGCTAATTGTAATAGTTATCATTAGTCCACTCAGTATTCTTGCTAATACCAATGGGAGGGAAAGCGATTGACTTGGAACATATTGGAGTTACCCCGTGGCTGACCAGTACCTTTCACAGGCAAAGCAGGATCAGGGGCACACTCTCATTTCGGGTGGCGCAAAGTCGGCGGGGCAGAACATCAACTGAGCCCCTTGCGAGGCAAAAGTCTCATTGAAGAGCAGCACACGAGTGCAGTTGCCATCCCAACTAAACGGAAGTGTTGGACACAGCCCCCTTCGAGGCCACACAGCTACCAGGTAGAGGCCAAGGGAACAAACTGAAAATTTATACCGAGCTCATCATGTATCACACGGACACGAAAAGGAGCGGCAGTTACAAATCCAAATGTAAGTGTACAAGTACCCTCAAAACGGCCCACGGAAACATTTTTCCTTGGCCTGGAATTTTTAATTAATCCTTTCATTTCATCGCAGAGATTTTCATCAAAGCTACCCTCTTTTGTCCATTTAATTAGTAAATTTTGAGTTCGTTTTATCCATTTTTTAGAATTGTTTAGATATCCTTTCTTACTACTGGAAATTTCTTATGCAATATTTCAACCTCAGTCCCTTTGTTCAACTTGACATATATTCCAATCAAGCTGATCGATTGCCTCTCTTCTCACAATTCAATCCCTATTGCCTTACATATCAGGTAGCACCTCGTCAATTGTTGTGAATATTCCATAACTCTACAATTTGCAATCGTCTCTTATCAGTTTAACAGTCTTGAAACTCCCTTAGTTTCAACTAATTAAAAAAGACAATCTATTCTCGTTTGTTCTGCCTGTACAATTCGATGAGTGCATATGCACAATACTGTAATCACTGATGCTTCTTTGAAATAGGTTTTAACAAAAGCTCGATCTTAAATTCCTACAGTGCAACAAAAAATCAAATCACTCCCGGATCTCGAGCTCCGAGGAACAAGACATAAACATTTAACCACCAAGAATAAATTGTGCGTACAAACCAGTCTGTCTCTCTCTCAAACACACACACACACACACACACACACACACACACACACACACACACACACACACACACACACACACACACACACACACACACACACACACACACACACACACACACACACACACACACACACACACACACACTGTCTGCAAGCCAGAGCCTCAGTCTGATTATCATCAAGGCCACATTAAGAAAAAAAAAATCAACAGTCCAGTAACACTTTAGAAAACTTGCTATTCTCTGCTATTTGACTTCTAATCGTGTACTTCCAATCTGCCGGCTTTCAATTCAATTGAAAATTAATGATACCAGTTCTGCCTATTCAGTCAACTAATTTTCCTTTTCTTTCTTTTTTAAAAAAAATTCCTTTACTATTTCAGGGCAGAATCCACAGAAGTTATTTACACGACGTGGAATTTTGACTCGATCTCTTTAGTCTGTGCCTAATCAACCCCCTGCACAGTTTTCCTGAACATCTTCAACCTTTGATTTACCATCCAGCTTTTGGTTCTTTGGATCAGAGAGACCCACCAGAAGCTTTCTTTACACTTATGTGTTTCCGAGAACCTTCCTTATTTGACAAAATATAGCCCAGACTAGCAGCAAAATGTTTACCCTTTCTTTTGTGTGTGGCAAACACTTTTATTCTGCCCGTCACAGGAGAACTCTCGCTAAACCTCCGATGCTGCAGCCCCTTTTTAAAGGGAAACATCCCTTCCAAGTCCCATTGGACGTGCCAAGATGGTTGTGGAAGAATCACTCAATATTCTGGAAAAGAAATTCTGGAGACGCAGACAATCTCTCAACAAGATAAACTTTAATTAGCAAAGAAAAGCTGTGGCTATCAGCTAATTGCTACCCGATTGGCCACTAAACCTATGTTCCACTACAGTATGAACAAATGCAAAACTCAGAGGACCATTGACACATGAAGAGTCTTTGGTTGGAAGTCCGTTGCTCCTTCAAAGTTAAATTACTATAGTGGAACGAGGTGACAAAGGTGTACAACATACTTACCTTCATCAGGTTAGGGAACTGAGTACAAAACTTGGCAGGTCACGTTGTTGCTCCATAATACTTGGCAAGTGTGGCATTGAGCACAGTTATGCTCACCACAGTAGAAGAACGATCTGAGTGCTTTGGAACGAGTGTAATCGAAGTTTGCCAGGTCATTTCTTGGAAGGTAATGGAAGACCTATAAGGAGAGGTATGAGAAATGTGGATTATCTTCGTTAGGAGTCGGAAGCTGACGGGCGAACTGATAGCAGTCCGTACGATTTTGAGAGATTTGGACATTTTCAATCTTTTATCCGAGACGAGAAATATCAAATACAATGGTTAAGGTGGAAGAGGCAAGTTTATAGGAGATGCGAAAGGAAAGTGTTCTTTTTTACACAGAGATTGGTGAGTGTGGACGCCGCTTCCAGGGGAGAGGTAGAAGCAGATAAGGTCACGGTGTTTAAGGAGCATATCAACAGACACCTCAAGAGTGGATGGCGGGCGTGGGCGTGATCGTAGAGGAAAATGAACAATGTGTGGACATATACGATTAATTTCAAACTGCACCATTGACGCCACAGACCCGATGCCTCAAGCATCCTGTCTTTGCACTAAATTCTGTATGTTCTGGAGGACTGACGGGTCGTGTTGTGAGGAATAAAGCACCGGAACGGATACTTGTCATAAGTGATGCACCAAATTATTTACAAATACAGAGAGACTGACGGAGAGAGGGTCCAGGCACATTAAAGGACACCGAGATGCAGTGACAGAGGGATAAAACACAGAAAGAGAGAGAGAGCGGACAGGCAGAGAGATTCAGAGTCAAACAGCAATATACATGAAGAGAAGAGAAGAGTGACATGCAAGTACTTTGCAGTTGCAGAATTGGCTGGGAAGGGATAAGGCGAATACTGGAAAAGGGCGTATAATGATGTAAGAGGGCAGTCTTCTAAGAATTGAAAGGGCGTATAATGTGTGACAGAGGAGCAGAGTTTTAATAACGATGTCGCAACGTTGTGCTATAGGAGCACTCTCATTTTCAAAAGGGAGGGCGTTCTGGGAGGCAAACTCAATCACACTGCAGAAACCATTATACAATTCTCAGTCAGGATTGCCCTCACTCCTGACATCACTTCCAAAGCTAATTGCAACGTCATTTCCTTCCCTATTATTGCTGCCCGAAGACAGTTCCACCCCATTGAAGTCAATCAGCACAGCCGGCGCTGAAGACACCACGAATGTCATGCGTAAGGACACTTCCAATCACGAGGATGCCACTGAATGCAGCACCTCTGCCCTCCAAACAACATGGTTAATGGCACTTCGTTTCGTGACAGTCTCTGCCCCAACTTCCAACTCCAACTCTGTGCCAGGTCCTTAATGCCAGCCTTGCTGAGTAGTTTTATCCATCCCTCACACTTGCCATTACTGAGGATGAACGTTCAGTCCTCAGTTGAAGCCAGGTGCCATCTACGTTCATGGATCAATGATTTCAACAGCTGCTGAGCATCACATTTTTCTTGTGCTGCCACTGACTCCGTGCTTATTTTATCCTTCCGGAGTCCCATGCAACATCCGAGGATCCCTTCTCCTACTTCCAAAATACTCCATCCACTGGATACCCTGTACTGCTCTGTTGCCCGCCCAGACCGCTTCTGCAGCAACTGCCAGTTCATTGCCCATCTCAACTGGTCCACCCCTTTCACGCTCTCCAACCTCACTCTCACAATGCTCAGTCCTCAGTTCCCTTCACTTCAAGCCCAAACTCATCATCAACCCGCGGGACTGGAAGTTGGGAGTGCGCTGTGTTCGTTTGGTACAATTACTTCTAAACAGTTGAAGCCAGGCGCCATCTCACGGATACCTCCTCCTGCTGCCCCCCAACCACAACCTCATCTTTTATCAACAAACCATGATCTCCCATATTATCCACAACTTCATCATCTCAGTGATCTCTCACGTACAGCCTTCAGCCTCATCGTCCAGAAAACCCACACTTTTTAATTCTACCTCTCAACCAATATTCACAAACCTTCTTGGCACAATCGAACCACTGTTTCTTCCAAATCATGCCCCACAGAACCTATTTTTTCATATCTTGCCAGTGTCCTATTCCCCTCGGTCCAGGACCTTCCCACATACATTGGCAACACAGTTCACGGCCTCCACCTCCTCCATGACTTTCGTTTCTCTTTTAACCGCAATATCTCATCTTCACCATGTAGAAGCGTTCCCTACACTCATCCATTCAGCACGGTGCAACCCTCTAAACCCTCTCGTTTTCAAGGAGAGCAACATCTCACTCCACGAGTCAGCATGCCCTCCAGCGCAGCTCTTCCATTTCCCGACCCTCGCCTTTGAATCCCATCCCTCCAACCACAATAAGAATAAAAATCCCACTGGACCTCGGCTTCCAACATCAAATATACGGACAGAGCGCATAATCCTCCGCCACTCCCGCCACCAAAGGCAGACCCAAGCACCAGATATATGTTTCCCTCTCCACGACTCTCAGCATTCCGTGGAGAAAATTCTCTCTGTGACTCTCTCGTTATGTCCACGCGCCCTTCCAACCGACCCTCTATTCATGGTCGCCGCAGGACGTGTTACACCTGCTCCAACTACCCCGTTACCTTTATCCATGGGCCTAAATGATCCTTACATATCCAGCAGAGATTATTCTGTATTTGCAAACACGTCACCTACTGTGTCCATTGGTCGTGATATGGTTTCCTCTACTTTGCGGAGACAAGGCGCCAACCTGTGGAATGTTTCAGCTAACACCTCTGGAACACACGCAACAAGCAGCCCCACTGCCATGTGGCCTTATACTTCAACTCCCCCTCCAACTCTGTTAAGGACATGCAAGTCCTGGACCACCTGCACTGCCAAATACTTGCCATACAACTCCAGGAGGAAAAACACCTCACCATGCGCCCTAGTACTCTCGAATGACACGCATCACAGTCGACTTCGCCAGTTTTCCCATCTCCCCTCCCTCCATTTCATCGCAATTCAAACCGCCAACGTGGTACTGCCCGCTTGAATTGTTCTATGTCTCCATGTTCCTGCCCACCTTCTGTTCCGACCAATCACCACCACGCCCCAACTGCATCTTCCTATCGGTTGCCCAGCTAACCTCCACTCAGCACCACTGCCTCCCATTTATCTCTCAGTCCCCTTCCCTGCTACAATCCTGATGAAGGACTTACACCTGAAACGTCGATTCTCCTGCTCGTTGGATGCTGCCTGATTTGCTGTAGCTTCCAAACACCACAGTTTTCGACACCCAAAACCATGCTGACTATTTCTACTCAAACAATGCTTTTTACGAACATTCATAAATCCTAACTCTCAGAATCCTCTCCCATATTATGCCCACCAACGATATAAGAGTGACTTGTCCGTAATACCCAGACTTATCCCTATTCCTCTTTTTGAATAACGGAAGAGCACATGTCAGCGTCAATCATCTGGCACTGCACAAGCGGACTAAAAGATCATGGCCAAAACAGGCATGTCTTCCATCCCTTCTCGTCTCCTTCTCGTCTCCCCACGGGATTTATATATTGACAAACTTTCCAGCGCATCCATCTTCTTAACATCAACTTTTCGATAGTATCAGTCCCTTTCCCTCCTCTCTAAACAAAATCCAGCTATTCTCCAGCCTCCAAATGCAGCCTCATGAAATTGAGTCTGCACTAGAGGATATGAATAAGTAAATAATAAATGCGGAAGTGACTGGACAGAACGGGCTTATTATTTATCGAGATAAATATTTAAGTCATTGTTTAAGTGTGCATATTATTCACTACAACAAAAAGAATTAAGGAAATAATGCAGAGCCGAATGTACGGCGCACTAAATGCAGTACCAACGCTGCAGGTTTCAATTCACAGCTTGTCCATTCAAAGAATTCACCGGCTCATACTTGTCACTCAGTCAGACAGTACACTGTTGATGACTGAAGAGATATGTAAATTCACTTGCACATTGAGGGTTATTCTGTTCTGGACATTGTTCCAGTGTTGTCGTCAGCATATTTGTGCCAGGAACAAGTCCACAGTCGCTCTAAATAGGCAGAAGCCATTACTAATTTTGCAGTCCATTCTCCTTGGTATTTCACAGTGTGGTTGAGCCCATTTCCGAATTGATGCTGTGTTACAGTCTAAAAGAAAGTATTGGCAAATATGCTGAGGAGCTGTATCATGGCAGATGCGCGTTCTGTTGTCATGTGGTGATCTGAACCGGAGGTATAAAACTCAATGTTTTTAGTTCGCACATATATATAATAAAAAAGCCCAGTAGCCAGTGAAACCATGAAAGTATCAGATATACTAAAGAGTAAAATAATGGATCTCCTTCCCTTTACCATTTCTCGTTCTTTGTAATTCTCTCCAATGGTACAGTCCTGGAGCCCATGTCATTCTCTAGTTGTCACGACATTGCGACTGTCAGAATATTGAACAGCAAAACAAGAACAAACGGGAGAAATGAAACATGATAAATGCGGTCCATGACGCGTCAGCAACAAAGCTGAGTTTCAAACCGCATTTCCATGGACCAATACCAATAATAAATCGAGCTTCCTGTGTAAAGCCTCGATGATGAGGTTACAAACAGCCCAGTACAGTCACTGCTGTTAGAACCAAAGTTGGTGTTTTGCTTTTCAGTGTAGTGCATTGTTTTATGCTTTTCACAGCAAATGGCCAGAAAAATAAATCAGAGGGGAAAACTACAGTGAGCCAGTGAAACATCGCTGGCTGCAAATTTCAAAGTGGCCATGAGAGAACAACCACGTGTGATGAGCCGGCACAAATTTTGGAAACAATTTGCAGCTATCCATCACAATATGACTCCAGTGAGAACGACCATGCGATTGTAAAGAATGCTTTTGAAGAAAGAACAGTTGCTGCGGGGGAGAGGATGACAAATGAAATGCATTTAACGAAAGGAGACGAAAGAATAATCTCAGAGCTTTCTTATCAGATACAAAGACAACGACGCAATTAACATGTATAGACGGATTTTTTTTACCGTTTCCTGCACATTTTCAATAAGGAAAGCAAATTTTGCTCTATACTTCTGTTCAATTTCCTTTGCTAGAAATGGGAAATCACTTCTCATTGATTTACTCAATACCGTAATTGAGAAAGAAAAGCACGAGATCCATGTGAATGGCCGAAGTCAGGTGCAGTGAAGTCAGGAAGGGATGAAATGTTTTGTACATAAAGCTATCCGACAGCATCAGAGCACACTTTCAGTGGGACAGGATCAAGTTTAAACTGAGGTTAATCGAATGAGACAAAATATACTTGGATCGTAAGCAGAGTCCAAGTCGCAATTAACATTTCTAGGATGAAGTTTTAATCGTTTTCCGCCATTTCTATGATGGAGGATGATATTTTCTCTCTCTATTTCTGTACAATTAACATTGATTTTTGAGAAAAGCTTATCATTTATTTACTCAATACAGTAATTTGATAAAAGAATGCATGGGATCCACTTGAATGGCTGAAGTAAAGTGCAGTGAAATATGCAACTGGCAAAGTGTTTTGTCAATTAGAGTATCCAATGGTACAAGTTCGGATCTGGCACCAGTTTGAAAGCTGGTGAAGTGTGACGGCAAAATATTCCTTTCGACATGTTAAGCAGAATGAGAGACTGTGCTCTACTCAGGCAGGATGCATGAGAAATGTGGGAATTGAATTAATATTTTCTAAGACGTTTGGAACTCCACAACTAGCTGATGAAGAAGCAGCGCTCCTAATGCTAGTGTTTCCAAATAAACCTGTTAGGTTAGATTAGATTACTTACAATGTGGAAGCAGGCCCTTCGGCCCAACAAGTCCAACACCGACCCTCCGAAGAGCAACCCACCCGGACCCATTACCCTACATTTACCCCTTCACCGAACACTACGGGCAATTTAGCATGGCCAATTCACCCAACCTGCACATTATTTTTGACTGTGGGAGGAAACCGGAGCACTCAAAGAACACTTCCTTCTTCATAAGATCAAAAGGGCCCATTCGAAGATTTGCCCAAAAGTTCCCAAATGCTGAGATTTCAAAAATTGTTCCTTGACACTCGAGCTATTGTACAATATATAACTGTCAACAGAATGATGACTTCCACCTTAATCCTTGTTTTTATATTTAAAATATTTATTTAAAACAGTTATTCTTTCCCTGTATTAAAAAGATTACACTTAATTTTAAACCATGATTATGTAATTTTAAGGGATTGGGGCTACTATTTCTAAAGTCTCTTAGTAGCCTAAACAATGTTAGAACAGATTTATATGAGTAGATAAGGATAATTCAACATGATGCCAGAGCACACAAGGGTTAATCTGAAAAAAATGTCAAAGCATAATAGATAGAAAATGAAAAATGCCAAAAAAATATCCTTGGTGCCGACTAAACACCACTTACCCCAGACTTCTCCATTTCTTCTTCCCGTAATTGTGAGCCATGAATATTGAAGCGTGGATTTAGGAAGAAAGACAGAGAAGGATCACAAGCTCAGACAGAAAAGGCAAGATCTCAGACATGCAGTAACTGATGCCAAGGGACATAACAGTCATCACAACATAAACTGACAGAGTCATAAACAGAGTCTTAAATAAAAATGTTTTTCAATCCAGTACAGTGACTTTCATCACTGTAGAAAGTACTTCATAAAACTTTTAGTATGTTAATATTGAAAAATTGAAGGCGAGAATGAAATTATATTTTGTCAATGTTCTCTATAAAGAAAAATGCAGAAGTTATTCTATTCATGATATGGATAATTGATATGGATAATTATACATGAATAGGAAAAGGTCATCTAATAATTAGAATGGACCTGTTGAACTAAAGCTTGGCGTTGTGTGATTTCTAACTTTGAAAATAACGTTGGGTTTCTCAAGAGAGCAACGGTTATGAAACTCAAGTGACGACAGCGTGACAGAATAAGGTAGTTTGGAATAATTGAAGCAAGAATGGAAGTGTTCTATTAACAGTTCATGCATTTACTAGTACACTATGTCAGTATTTTATCACACACCACAACCGCTCCAGAGCAGTTAACAATGAGGCACATTGCAGGTGTCACACTTGGTCCATTCCAGACATCAACCTCCTCTGTCTTGACATCTCCATTTCTATCTCGGGTGCAATCTCCAGGCGGATGAGTGCTAGAAAACCGACAGACTCTCATGCTAGACGAACGACACCCTTTCCCTGCCAACAACAGGCAAGTAGTCCACTGCATTCACGTAATACTTCAGCCGATACTGCATCTGCTTGGATGAAGAGATATTCCACTATCAAGCATCATAGATGTCCACCCATTTTGAACAAAGTGTTTTTCTGCCTTGTCAGTCAGAGAGACCTCAAGCGCACCTCCTCCATTCCCCACTGCACTGCTCTCAAAACCCCTTTACACAAATTAAGATAAGTTCACCCTTGCGTTCAGACAACGGCTGACCAGTCTCTACATTCAACCAATAATCCTTAAACACTTCTGACAACTCTAATTGAACCACAACTCCAAGAATACGTTGCTCTCCCCACCCTCTACCCCTTATGAGTACATCAAGTCTCGTTCCAGTCCCCAAATGTTTGGTGACATTGCCCCGTAAACGCACCCGAACCCAAAGGCACATTCCCATATGACTTAAGGCATGGAAAAACTATTGGCACATTACTACTCACTCACCTCTATCCCGGGTCCCAAACTGTCTTTCCAGTAGAACTGATGTTCACCTTCTCCTCTCCAAACTAGTTTACTGTATCCAGCGGTTCGTATGAGGTCTACTCGTCTTCAGCGAGAGCAAGAGTAAACTGAGGCCACGTTTCACTAAGCATCTCAGCCTGGCCTGCAGGAGCCGGCCTGACCTCCTAGTCGTTCACTGTTGTAATTCGTTTTCCAGCATGTCCATCCTTCGCCTCCTTCTTTGCCACAGCGTATCTGACTGCAGGTTGTGGGAAACGGCACCTCATTCTCTGCGTGCAGAGAATATGGACTGCATTGAGTTCTCTAATCTCAAATTCCTTCATTTCCTATAACCCTATCGCACCATTCCAGCCCATCCCCGTCCCCCTCTTCCATTCCACTAACCAAGCATTTTTTCCAGAAATAAAACGAATGCATTGTTCCCATCAACCAACCAGGCCGTCCCCTCTATTTGATTTCACGTGTCCCGAACACACCACACTGCGATCCTCAAACACTACCCTGCTTAATCTATGGATCCACTTACACCCATCTCCAGGACTGAAGGAAGGTCACACCCGAAACTTTGATATCTTCACCTCCTGATGCTGCCGGACTTCCCTTGTTTTCCAAGCCTCCTCCTTGTCTGCCTTGGATTTCACAATCTGCAGTTTTTTTTTCTCTCTTCTGATTTCACACGTAGGCCGACTGATTTCCTCCACTAAACGAGACAGGGAGAAAACTTGTCATGATGAGAGTTTATTTAATCATTAAATTCAAATTTATCGACTATGATTGGATTAGAATCTATATACATATGGTGATGCTGAGATTACGATATCTGAGCTTCTACCAGAATTCCTTACATTTGCTTATAGTTCAATGCAATTTTAGCTCAGTGGCCTTGTGTCTAAGTTGTTCGCACTGCTTCCTCACAGCGCGAGACAACCAAGTTCAGTTGCAGCCTCGGACGACAGCTTGTGTGGAGTTTGCACGTTCTTCCCATGTGTGAGTAAGTTTTCTCCAATATTCAGAACACGTGCACATCAGTTGAATTGACCAAGCGAAATTGTCCATAGTGTTCAGGGATGTGTAATTTAGGTACAATCGTCAGGCAAAATGCAGAGTAATCGGGTCGGGGTATGGATCTGAATGGGATACTCTTCGAAGGTTCAGTGTGGACTTGTGAGGCCAAGTGGCCTGTTTCCACACTGTAGGGATTCCATTTTAAAAAAAAAGAGAAAGAAGAATCTTCCCCGTGTGTGTGTGAGTTTCCTCCGGGAGCTCCGGTTTTTGTCTTTAATCCAAATATATGCAGGTAAGGTGAATTGGAGATGAAAAATTGCACATCGTGTTCAAGGTTATGTAGGTTAGGTTCAAAAGTCAGGAGTAAATCTGTAGCAATAGAACAGGGAACTGGTTACTCTTCGGAGGGTCGTTGTGGTCATTTTGGTTAAATGGCCTGTTTCCACACTGTCAGCAATCTGTGAAGGATTCCACTGCAGCCGTGCTTCTTTAACAAACCTAACAGTAAATGGTTCAAGAGCCATATGAATTATTAATCCCTCTGGCCTTTGAAGTTAGTGACAGGTAAGCGAAGGGTGAAAACCAAGTTTAATAATTCCACACGGCCGATTTTTATGCAACTAAATTAAATTCCAGACCATCAGACTTGTGCTTTTGCAATTTCTGTGAGAAAGGCTTTTTTTATGTTCAGTTACGAAATACTGGGTTCTGAAGATACTGATCCAACATTGGACTCAAATGCGGTTGAGAATTTCGGAATGGTAACAGGTTTATGGAAGAAACTGTTATACTGAAACTAACATAGTTGCATCAAGTGTGGCCAATTTGCAATATCGCTGAATAAGACAGAATTCTGTCAAGAAACAAAAATCAGCTTCTCCCGTGAATTATAGTGCACGGTTTGTTAGTTTCACAGCTTCTCCCATCCATATCAATACCTTTTCATCCCTATCTGTCGCTCTAATTTACTCTCCATCCCTTGCTGTCACTCTCTCTCAGTCACTCCCAACTGCCATTTTGCGTCTCCATCTCAACTCTGCAAAATACAGTCTCCTTTCAAACCCACAGTTGCTTCCTCCTGTGTCTTTCTTCACTCGGTCTGTGTGATCTCTTCATCCTTTGATCTAACCTAATCTGTTACCGATCATGCTCGCTCTACCCACATCCATATCTGTATTGACTTCTTCCTGATCAATTTCTGTGCCTGCATGTGCTCGATGTTATTCGCTTTCTAAATTACAATAATCTCTGATCTTTGTCTCCCCTAATTTAAAATCTTACTACCATCTGTTTTAGGCTCGGTTATGCACAATATTTTACAACATCAGACTGACAGTCAATATTGTAAAATCCGAATAAACATAAACCTCAGAATAGGGTGAGACGATGTCCAACTTCCTCTACGTATTATAGGGACTGGAAAACAGAGTTGTCCTCCTGAAAAGATTTATATCAAACGGTTTTTCTTGGCACAGTGACTCAATGGTTAACACAGCTGCTTCACTGTGCAAGATACGTCGGTTCAATTTCATCCTCAGGCGACCACAGGAAGTTTGTACATTCCCATTCTGTCTGCATGGCTTTCCTCTGAGAGCTCCGATTTTTTCTCACAGTACAAAGATATGCACAGAACGTGGGTTATACGTGGTAAATAGCCCATAATATCCAGGGATGTGCAGTGTCGATGTGTGAGCCATGTGAAATGCAGGTTGCAGGTTTTGGGTAGCTGGATTGGACATTCTTTGGAAGATTTGTGTGGATTCCGTGGACTGAACGGCCGGCCTCCACAAGAAAAGTATTTGGTTATACTTATTCTGATCGCCAGGCTCACAAGTAAACCCTGGTAAAAATTGATGACTGTCCACTCCCATCTCTTGGCCAGAAGTCTTTTTCTCAACAACAACACTCAAGGAAAATGACAATTCGTTATCCCTTTGAAGATACAATCAAAAATACATAAGTTGGTCATTTATCCCTTAGAGCCTGCATTGCTAATAAATAATTTCACACACCTTCATCCTCATTTCGACATGCATGAATATTTCTGAATATCCCTGCTTTTCTTTCACTTCATTGGTCATCAAGGAACTAGCTCTGCCGTCATGACTTCTTTTCATTAAAAAAATCATTTATTAACCTTTGATGCCCATAATTCTGCAGACTCACAACTACCCCTGAGAGAACAAAAACACCACACTTTTTAAATATACATGCCCCGTTTTGTTAAAGTAGGACTGAATGCTAGAAATTAACAACAAAAACTCGTTGCAGATTCAACGCAATCTAAAGCAGTGTAACACTGTGCACAGACTAACTCACTTTGCTCATTTTTTATACGCAACAAGATGTTCTGAAATAAATCAATTTGAACTGTATCAAGAACATACAGAGCTCACATTGATGTTCAACATCAGCAATTTACAAATGAGATTACCAGGGATCTGAACAGCTGCTAGAATCGGCTAGTGACTTCGCTCTAACTCATCAATTACTGCTTATTCAATTTCTTAGATAAGAAGCTGTTTTAAATATTCTGGAATTGATAGTTCAACAAGATCCTCTGAACTGACCCATTCAAGTGGGCCCTGGAATACAATTGAAATACATCCTCACTAACATGGTTGTGCATCTCATCATTGATATTCGTTGAACTCACTTGAGCAAAAGCCTTACATCAGCTGCTATGATACCGTTTTCAAAAACATGTTATAACTGCTCAAGAAATAAAATCACAAATTGATGTCAACACTTCTGACCAAAACGCACATCACGGAATTCATTAAGGAGTGATCCCTCAACAATGAAGGGTAGCTTCATGGCCTTCACTTATCTCAATGACGTTACTGATGAAGAGTTACTGGACTCGATAGGTTACCTCTGTTTTTGTTTCACAGATGCAGCCAGAATTGCCGAGTTTCTCGAAAATATTTTGTTTATTTTGTATATTTTACAGACAGTGCACACCTTGTGTATTTCATTTAACATGTTACTGTTGTATTTACCAAATGTAGAGAAGTCACTCACAGAGTGAGACCGATTTGGAGGTGCCGGTGTTGGACTGGGGTGTACAAAGTTAAAAGTCACACAGCACCAGGTTATAGTCCAACTGGTTTAATTGGAAACCAACTAGCTTTCAGAGCGACGCTCCTTCATCAGGTGATTGTGGAGGGCTCGATCGTAACAAAGAATTTATGCCAAAAATTTGCAATGTGATGATGTACCTGCAATTATACGTTGAAACATTGATTGTCTGTTAAGCCTTTCATCTGTTAGAATACAGTGATAGATAGTTTCAGAGTGAGACCGATTCCATTGACTTCCTGTAGTTTCTCATTCTGATTCTGTCTGATGCACGTTTGATGACATTGAAACTTCAGAATCTAGTCCAGTGACAGCTGTGGGAATTGTTACGAACTGGACAAGCTCCGTTCACAACTTTTCAAGAAGATACCCCCGAACCTAAACTTTATTGATTTAAAGGCATGCAAAAAGTGCAGTGTTCCAGATGTGATTGATTTCTTCAAGCTACTAGGCTTTAAGCAAAACACACTTTCTTCTTTAAAAAAAAGTTAACACACCGCAAAGAATGCAAAATTGACATCACTTCCACTCCATTAAATGATTGACCAAACGTATACTTTGTGCAACTATTAATCCTCAACTGTTAAAATGTAGCAGCACCACCAAAAACCATGATTTCGGAAGAAGTGTGACAGGAGACGCAACATTAACTCTGGTTACTCTCTCGAGATGCTGCCAACCCTGCTTTTTTTTGCTAGTATTTTTTGGGTGTTTTTCTCCCATAAACACAGATTCTTCATTTTAACCTTCTATCTTCAGTCATGAAGAAAGGAAAAATAAAAAAAAAGAAAAACGCTGGAGCAGCAGACTGAGTATGCAAGTTTTTTTTCAACAAAAGGGGCAGATCTGTGTCTATGAGCTTCAATCTCTTTCCAAATCCCACCCCAACTTAAAATGATGCGAAAACTAAAAACCTGTTTCCCGTTGAGAATGAGTCCACCCATATATGCTGCTTTTGTTTACTTCAACAAAAGGCAACAATTCAAGGATCTCAATGCTGTTTAGCGACTGTTTCTGAAGCAGACATTGCAACAACATGCTGGCAAAATAATTTTCGCAAGTGAACCAGTACACAGTTATTAGATTAGATTCCCGACCGCATGGAAACAGGACTTTCGGTCCAACAAGTCCACACCGACCGTCCAAAGTGTAACCCACCCGGACTCATTCCCGTACCCAATAATTACACCTGACTAACGCATCTAACACGATGGACAATTTAGCATGGCCAAATCACTTGACCACCACATCTTTGGATTGTGGAAGGAACTGGAGCACTGAGAGGAAACTCCAGCAGACACGGAGGGAATGTGCAATCTCCACATAGACAGTCGCCCAAGGAGGGAATCCAACTATCTACAAAGCACAATAAGCAAAGCTTACTAGGTGGAAAGCTTCCTCAATAATACTCAAGAAGTCTCATAACATCCCTGGCTAAGTACATGTCTTATTTGGCAACACTTAAACTTCCTCTTCCTCGAATGCCTGTGCACAAGTCGCAGCCGGAAATAGTTGAGAGAATAATCAATATTGATCAAAGAACACCTTCCAAACTCACTATCTATTCTCTACAAGAGCAAGGACAGTAGATATTTCCGAACATTATCGTTAGGATCCGCATTAAGCCTTCGTCAATCTCATTTACCAAAACAAATTCTGTTCCTTAACCATCACTGAATGGGGAGATGCTATGGCTTTGGCAGGTGCATTTTATGCTCTATTTTGTTTTTGAAATTCGTGGAAGTTGAGACAGAATTGGCGAATGTTCTACCTGAAGCCTTCAAAAACAAAACGTTTATGAGCCCTTGTATTTAATTTGATGCAAGAGAAGAAGCCAGATTGTGAGGTATCCCACAAAATCACAGTTTTAGTTTCAGCTTTCTGTAGCTGTTGTGGTTGTGAAAGCTACAAGTCTCACCCTCTCTCTCTCCAATTCTCTCTCTTTGTCTGCAACTCTCTCCCTCATCTCTCTCCCTTTCTATTCGTCTTTCTGTTTGGTCCAGTTAAAAGTTGAGTTGCTCATTCTGGTGATACAACTGCAAGTGAGACAATCAGTGCAACTGAATTAGGATTTTTGTCCACGTGTGGTGCTTATGAGGCATTTATACGTTTGAATTGCTAATGGTAATTGTTTTGTAGGGATTCAAACTAGATCAGACAGGTGAACTTCATAGAATATTATTTAATATGATTCAGCCAGGGATTATTGACTGACAGATATAATTAAAATGTGGGAGGTTCTTTCCTCTCTAAGAGCTGTCTCTGAGGAAGCCGAACTTATGTCAAGTGTTACGGACTTGTCCTAAACAGTGCCTGGGTAATGGGATGCCGGCGTCTATGGAGTAATTTTAATGCACAGAAAAGTAAAACAAAAGTTTGACTGAAACATTGGCTCACAATAATAGTCATTGATTTGGAGTAAACGTTTCAGGCATATAGCCAATCTTTGGAAAACTGAACACATTAGATCCAAAAGTTTAAAAATTGGCCAAGCATGACTTAAAATAGATTCTTGTTTCTGACATAGTTTTGCTAGTTCCAAAGTCAACCTGAGTTTGGACGACGCTCTGTCATTTTAAATCTTACCTTTCCAATATCTGCTCTCAATGACTTTCGGAGATACATTATCAAGAAACTAGCACTTTTCAGGACGAATACAAGTTTGTCCATTCCACATGGGAAACAAAATGGCAGCTTTTCCAACAGAATGAGGGGCTGTGGGGGTGGGGGAGATTTGAACGAATTTGATGTTATCGTTGCCAATTGAATTCACGCAGTAGCACCTCCCATGAATATTTTCACCTTGTCCTCTGGATCTCATTGCTGGTTAGAAACGTAATTCACTCGCTGAATAAAATTTTGCAAACAGACGACATTGCAAATGGATAGGGATCATCGAAACATCTGTCAGCAATTCTGTTCGACAATTTGCTCAATTTGCTGTTCCTCATGCGAATGACTTAACGCTGAGTGAGAGAGGTTTAATCCCGCAGTGCCTTACTAGGCCATGCACGTTGAACGCTGTTGCATTGCTTATGTCCATAGGCAGATCCGAACCACCGCAGCCAACGCCAGCGTCACTGCTCCAGCAAGCGGCCTCACTCAGACTTGCAGGCAACGATTCCCGATGTTTCAGCTCCAGCTAGACTGAAAACAAAGGTCATGGCCTCGATTTCTCCAGATCGTTGGACTGACACTGAATACACAGCAGTGAACTGCTAAACTCACATTATAATTTGGCATTGTTAATCACAGTCCGCATTAAAACCAGGGGATTATAAGTGGAACTCTTCAGAGCTGCTTCCAGCATTTTATGGAGCAAAATGTCCAATTTCCTCTGAAATCCTGTCTGTTTGCTTTTTCACGGCCATTCTTACCAGGTTTGCTAACACTGCACACACTGCCATTCTAGCTAAACAGTCCATGTATATGTCTGGTTGAATGACCAACACACCGTCCCTCCACCCCAATGATAACGTATGCGAAATGAAGATGAGTGCACGGTGTTTCCGTCAATGTGCCAACTTTCCAAATCCAAGTCATTGCCAGTCACTGATAGTAGGAACAGCCAGTTCTTGGGATCAGTCACCTACCTGTCTTCAGATCCGCAAGCGACTTCCTGGATGGGATCGTTGACTGGTCTTTTTTTTGGCACACGGTATGCCCGTTGAGGGAAATGCACACCATATCCAACGGGAACTCTGCTTCTCTCTCTCTTTCTTCGAGAATTTATTATCTTACTTTCTAGGCAATAAGGAAATGTGGCACAATGTTCAACCCGGACAAACGTCGATGAATCTGTCGGTGTCAGGGACAATTGTCTTGGACAAAAAGCAGCGCTCCTATTGGGCTCCTCACCTGTTTTGCTATGCTCGCTATTCTGTCATTGGACAATGAACCCTTTGTTGAGGGCTATTTCCTGTTGTATAAAAACAGGAGTTCATGTAGTTTCGATAGTCAGAACACAGCGATGGTTCTCTTTGAGCTCCTCCTCCTTTTCTGCTAATCTCCAGGTAAGATGCGGACTTCTTTGTAAAATTTTCCTCTTTTGTACGTTGACAGAGAAAAGGAAATCTGAATAGGTGTCTAGGAAACGCCGTGACAAACAGCGGCTGTCGCTTCCCACTGCTCTGAAGCTGATGGGAATTCACCGCTCTTTTGCTGCTCAAAGTGTAATCTGAAATGTTCCCTGCTCAGTGACAGCGATGGGAAAGTTGCATTAATTTATCGATTCTATAAGATGCTTAGATGTTTGTATTCATATAATGCGAAATTCTGAGAGAGCTTAGAAAGCTTCCTCGGTTGCGTGGTTAGAGAGAAATCGATTTAGATTTAATTGGAACTCCTCAATTTAAACGGGGCTATCGACAAAATTGCACTTATGCTGAGGAAGTGAGTGATCGGAGACTGTGTCAGAATGTGACAGGGCGTGGGATCCACTCCACAACCGGACCCTGCATTACCCATGAGGGGATATACTGTGGATTCTGAAAGTCGTCAACGCAGGGTGGCACAGTAGTTAGTACTGTTACAGGACAGCTTCACGGAACGGTTTCAATTTCACCATCGGCGACTGATTGCATGGACTCTCCCCTGTGTCAGCTTCGTTTTCATTTGGTGCTCTGGTTTCCTCTGACAGTCCAAGGATGTGAAGATTATGTGTGTTGTCCGAAAATGCAGGGTGACAGGGGAACTGCGGGATGCACTGCGGCAGGTGTGACGGACCAAATGGGCTCGCTTTACACTGTTGGAAATTAATAACAACCAAAACTGTTTTATAAAGTCAGCTGGTCTCGTATCATTCGCAGAGACAGAAAGCTGAGTTAATAGTTCATAACTGACACAAATGTCATTGATCTGAATCCTTGTCAAAACTGTCGACAATGCAGTCAATAGTGACAAGCACTCTTGTATTTCTTTCGACATAAGGGGTAATGAGAACTGTGCCTAACAGCTATCCTGATTCCACATCTGGGAGAGATAATATATCCCTTTATGGCGCGGTTTTACCAACAGCATTTCAGTAAAGCAAATTCTCATTATGACCTGAACAGTATCTCTGGAAGCATTTTCCAGTCCAGAATCTGTTGAGTCCCGGGCAGCCACAGCTCCTGTGGCCAGTTGTGTCCTTATTCAGGATAGACAAGAAACACATCAGTTCAAATGGCACAAAGAATCCTGACCATTCTGGTCTGAGTGTCCCACACTGAAAAATCACCACAAGACATTGTCACTATTCAGATGGTAACTAAGGGGAATGATATTACACCTCTATGCAATCCTGGATTGTCCTATCCTTCTGGATCCTCCAACTCACGTCTCTACAGTCAACAAGAAATTCTTCCACCTCTGAGCTTACATTTAAAGTAAGCTCGGAAGAGAGGGAGAGAGAGAGAGAGATAAAGGCGAAAACTACTTCTGAAATCTTTATGAAGGACCTTGCTGCCCAGTGTTGCCCTTCTCAATCCAGTTCTCTTTCCATCAGCCTCAATTCGGTTAATCTGATTAACCAGTCAGGGCCAACGCTCATTGATGCATGTCTTGATGGAAGAGTTATTGGAAATGCTCTGTGCAAGAGGAAATGTGTTCTGAAGACGGTTACAGTGGACTCGAAACATTGACCGTACATTCTCTGACTCCACAGCTGCTTCCAGAGTTGCTGAGTTTCTAGAGCAATTTCACTGTATCTTCTCCACGGGTCTTGAAATTGCACGCACTCCCGAAGATACACAGTGAGAGAACCATTTTTGTGCTCTTTAGTCTGAATCTCTTCTTTAAACAATTGTCCGTCGCCACAACTCCACACTCAACTAAAATATGAAAACTGGTTCATTCATTGTCTGCAGGGAAACATTCCCTATTTAATCAGAATCTCTCCCATGTCTCTGAATTTTAGTTTGGGCCACAATGTCATGTCACCTGTGTGAGAACATCTCCCTTAAGCTCCAGTCGCAATGGAAGGAAGGTGTAGACATGGAAACACTGCAGCAAGAAGTCTGCAACTCGCTGCCTCATGAGTCCAATTTGGTGGTGAGTTTCAGTAAGAATGAGATGGAATGTGCTGGGAAAAAAAAAACATAACTGGAGGAAAGTGTGCTTATTTAAGGAAATATATCATTTCCTTGAAGGCATTTCAGGGAAGGTACTCCAGGATAATCCTTTTGTATGGAGGGATTGATAATGAGCAAACGCTAAACAGGTTGGGACGTGAGATGTTGGCAATACAATCCAGGGTGGACTTACACAGTTTGTGCTAGTGTCTGGGGAATGTTGTCGAACAGAGAGACCAAGGTGGACAGGTATATATTTACTTGAAGTGACGTCACAGGTCGACAAGGTGATGAAAATGTCTTTTTCGTGCCAGGTCCCTACATCGGTCAGAGCATTGAACTCAGGAGATAAAATGTCATGTTAGAGCTGAATGACAGTTTGGTGAGACCACTTTTCGTAAACTGTGCATTATTCTGCTCACTCTGCTGCAGGAAGGATAATATTAATTTTGAAAAGGAGAAAGGAAAGATTTACAAGGCTGTTACCGAGAATGGAAGGTATGAGTTATAACGCGAGGCTGGGAAGGTTGTGAAGTTTTTTTCCTGGAGTTTAAGAGGATGAGTGGGTACCATAAAGAAATGTAGTAAATCATACGGCGCAGAGATGAGGCAAATTGCCATTGTCATCTCTATCAGTTGGATGGTCTAAAAATCAGCCAGCGTAATGTTAAGCTGAGTGGCAAAAGACTTAAATGAGAAGAGAGGGGTAACCTTTTCATACAAAGGGCGGTGTGTGTGTCCAGCGAACTAGTCGTGGAAGTGGTGGAGGCTCGTACAATTCGAATATTCAAATGCATCTGCATGTAATCAGCTGAACACTTTTCTCTTTTGTCCACATCTTGTTCTGACAGTGCATAGATTTTGTCAAAGAGCACATGAGGTTGATCACTGAAGCCGTGAAGATTCCGGGCACTTACGATCTGTGTGGGGTGAGTATCACAGAGTAGTCATTCATCACGCTATTTGACGCTGATGGCGAGCAATTGCAGTCCTCCTATTTCACCACTCTGTGTACGTCAGAGAAAGAGCGAGCGAGCGAGAGAGAGAGAAGGTGATCTCGCAATTCAATTAAGGGAATGAAGAGAGTCAGTGGGCCAAATTGCGCCGACTGCTCTCTGCTCCTTCACTTTTAGGAACTTTCTATTCTCAACCTCTGAATCAGTAACAGAGTGTGCAGGAAAAGTTCAGTCATTCCATTGCAGTTTCCTGCTGAGGCAGAGCCTGAGAGTTTGGCGCTGTCCCTTATGGTAAAGAATACCTCCAGCCACAACTCCCCTACACGCACACACAAACACACACACACGCTCTCACGTCCTCTCCTTAAACCCACGCTCTCTCACGCGCAGTCAGATACACACACTCGCAGACACACACAACTCACTCTTACACACTCATACACAACTCATTCGTGCACGCACTCTGAATCCATTCGACATGCAGTTTCATACTTACACTCTCAATCACACACACACTCACACGAACATGGACACTCATGCACGCCATATACACACAGAGAAGCACCAGCACATACACACTCACTCGCACTAACACAGACACAAACACGCACACAAACAGGAAAGAAGGGTGTGTAGATGTTATAGAATTGACTTGCACAAACCACAGTAGACGCTCCATAAATTTTCAGATTGAAATATCAGAGAATTTTTCTCGTTAAAG
Source organism: Chiloscyllium plagiosum (assembly GCF_037043375.1). Lineage (NCBI taxonomy): Eukaryota > Metazoa > Chordata > Chondrichthyes > Orectolobiformes > Hemiscylliidae > Chiloscyllium > Chiloscyllium plagiosum. The sequence continues at coordinate 126,798,997 of NW_028270152.1, read as the reverse complement.
GAGGCCTACGTGCAGACATGTGCTGTTAGGCAGCAAATGATACTGTTGAAAGGTGAGAGAGGTTCCAGGATTTGAATGGTCTTCTCCTGTTCCTGTGTTTTACTCGTGGATATGAAGAGTTAGTGTTACACCAAGTGGAAGATGAATCATTAAAGACCAATCGCTTGTCTTCCTTATTAAATTGGAGATGAAATTGAGCGAGGCTTCTAATTAAACTAGACAAGTCGATCGAAGGATAAATATGTTATTACCTAAGAACATTACATCAGGGAGGAAGCTGTACAGAGAGGGAGCCATGCTTTTTAAAGAAGTTGAAGATGTTGTCCAGAGGAATGGGAAATTTTATTTTAGAATGAGACGTGAAGGCTCAGTTCCAGCGCTTGAGAGTTAAATGTTAGCAAGGAAATTCCGAATCAGAAAAGTAAGAAGTGCCAAGAGGGGACATGAGATGTCGTTGGTAGATTCGAGAAAGGAAAAGTGTACGGTTGTCTATAGGTATATCGGTTTAAAGAATGGCGAGAATAAGATTAGTGTCAATCAAGGATAGTAGAAGGAAGTTGTGGGTGGAGTCAAAGGAGATTGGCAAAGAGCTAAATGAATATGTCTCCTCTGGAAACATGTTGTCATGGAGGAAACTGCGATACAGGCTAATAGACAAAAAGGGTTTGAGGTTCTCAAGGAGGAGGTGTTAGCAATTTTAGATACTGTGAAAACCAGTATGTCCGCCGGACCGAATGAGATTGATCCCAGGATTCCCTGAGAAGCCAGGAAGGAGAGTGCAGAGCCTTTGACTTTGATCTTTATGTCGTCATTGTCTGTAGAATTAGTGTCAGAAGATTGGAGGATTGCAAATGTTGTTCCCTTGTTCAAGAAGGGTTATAGAGAGAACCATAGCAATTATAGAGCAGTGCGCCTTATTTCGGCTGTGGGTTAAATCTTGGAAAGGATTGTAAGAGATATTATTTACAATCATCGAGAAATGAATAAATTGATAAGAGATAGGCAATACGATTTTGTGAAGTGGAGGTCGTGCCTCACCAAACGTATTGGGTTCTTTGAGCAAATGACCGAAAAGGTGGATGATGGTAAGGCGACTGATGTGGTGGATATGGATTTCAGAAAGGCGTTTGGCAAATTCGTTACCGTGGCTATTGCATAAAATGCAGAGGTGAGGTTTTGAGAGTGATCGGGCGATTTGAATCAGAAATTGGCTAGTTGCAAGAGACACAGAATGTGGTTGATGGGAAATGTTCATCCTGGAGTTCAGCTACTAGTGTGCACGGCAATGATCTGCTTTGCAGCAACAGTTGATTTTCATTTTTTTCATGAATGACCTCAATGAGGGCATAGTATCATGAGTTAGTAAAGTTGTGGAAGACCCTGTGGTCGTTAGAGTTGTGGATAGTGCTGAAGGATGAAGTAACACAAATGCAGGTAACTGTGCTAATGTTGAGTAGAGGGATCACAGTTTCCATGAACCTTTGCCCATAGGCGTAGCCACCCAGGTTAAGAGCATAGCTCAGAAGGCATACGGTGTGGTAGCTTTTATTATGAGAGGGACTGCGTTTCACAGCCATGAGGTGATGCTGCAGATGGACAGAACTCTGGTGAGGCTGCAAATTGCAGAATAGCTTACAGTTCTGGTTAGAAGATGGATGTGGAAGTTACAGAGAGGGTTCAGAGGACATTTACCAGGATGCTGCCTGGTATGGAGGGAAGGCCTTCCTAGGGTAGGCTGAGGGATTTGAGGCTGTTTTCGTCAGAGAGAAGAAGGTTGAGAGGCGACTTATTGAGACGTATAAGGTAATCAGAGGGTTAATCGGGTGGACGGTAAGAGCATTGGTATGTGTATGGAATGAGCTGCCAGAGGAAGTGTGGAGTCTGGTGCAATTGCATCATTTTAGAGGCATTTCCATGGTACATGAATAGGAAGGGCTTGGGGGCATATGGGCCGGGTGCTGGCAGGTGTGAATACATTGTTGCTCACATCCAGGAAAACAGTGTGGTGCTTGCTCTGTGTGGTTGACGAGAGAGTTGTGCTTCCATTAATGTCACTTTGTGAATTTGCTTACAGGAACTGCAATTCTGTCCTTGGCTGGTCTGTAGACGTCTAGGTGGATGTATCGGTGAAAATGGTGACTTTCCTCCTGAGTTTCGTCCATAGAAAACCCATCCAGTGTGAAGGAAGTTTGCACAAATTCACTGCCAGTCGTTTTGTCGAAACTGGAATATTTATAGGCCGCAGGGACAGGGAAATTTGACCGTTTCCAATCAACAAAACATCTTTCTTTAAAATAAAATGATATGGGAAAACTGCAGGCAAAGTGAATTGCTTCCATTTCGTAAACAATGTTCGCATGGACAGGAGGGGCCGAAGCATCTGTTTCGATGCTGTATACCCCTGGGACCCTTTGAACAATTCTCTATTCATTGAGCTTGACCTTTCAGTAAAAGGAGCCAAGAATAGAGACCTCCTTCACCCTCACCCACTTATTGTGCCTTCCTGCCAAGTTGCCCATCACCCGAGACCCCAGGAAAGCACCATTCCCTTCCATGCTCCTCGAACTCAAACCTGTGATGACTGATATTCACTGAGGTCATAACCAGACTGACTAATTGTCTGCACTTAATTTGGATCCCTCCTCATTTTTTGTCACTGCATTCACCCCCATAATAGCTCAGGGATAAAACTGTGCATCATCTCAACCTTGTCACCGTGATTCCAGCGCGATTACCTAAAGTGTAAGACGCTGGTTAAATGTTCACGCAAATTGATAACCAATGCTGAAAATAGTGCCCGATGACGTCGATACCACATGTGCAGATGAGTGGGTGAATTGCTTCAAACTCCCAGCTGACTTGACCTTTCGATCTCTTTGCATCATTTAGAGTGCTTATTTCTACGATGTCATGGCACCTCCCAGCCCCGTCTTACCTTTACAGTGTCGTCAACACCATAACGTTTTACGGATGGCTTATGTCTCTCAAATCAGTTCTGCATTTTCCTGACATGTCTGCATTTTGTCCATTCCTCCGTCTTTAAGAAAGCTTGCTTTTATATGTGGCATGGCTGGATCGAACAACATTATGCAAAATTAAAAATGCACTTCCACGGCAAGGTATCACAACGACATTGAAGCAGAATAAAAAGTGATTATATATTTGCTTCGAACTCTCATTGAGGAACAGCTCCAATAGTTCAGTCTTTCTGCCTGTTGTAAATTTTTATTTATGCTCTTTTGCCTGCCTTTACAGTTTGTCAGTAATCACTCGCACATCACACTCACTACTGTTATGTGCAGGTTGGTGATCAAACTAGATTATTGCCTCGCCCTTACCGTCCACACTTATCCATCCTTCTGGGTGTCCTGTGTAGAGTTCTGGGAAGCACGTTGTTGGAACTGTATTGGAGAGAGTGCAATGGGTGGTCCACAGATCGCTTCGAAAGCGAGTTTTTAAAATGGGAGTACTAAATTTGGAGGGGAGTGCGGAAGGCAAGAGAGGTTGAGATTGAGGATTTCAAGACTTTGAATTCGTAGCACAGAATAACATTAAAACATTGTCTACCTTTCTTTAAAAGGCCAATGAGTGAAATTTCTCAGTTTTATAATTATTTTCAACGCAAGTTGTTGAAAGAATAACTTTCTCATCCAGCCAGTAGTAACGTGGTGGAATTTTGTGTCTGGAAATGTTGGGAAGGCACGTTCTCTTGAATACATTCAGGAGAATGATTTGGATGGGAAATGAGAAGTAATAATCCTGAGTCATCCTGACATCACTGCTTTTGGGATGCAACTGCTGTGCTTGCTGCCTGATACCAAACCGTCTGCTTTGAGAGCCATGTCCCTGATGTTATACACACTTTGTTGGTCTGAATGTACCCCTTGGGTATTGGCTGTTCACCTTCTCCCTGATCCACACAGTAGGGTCTTTATAACCTCAAGGCTTCCGTACATTTGGATCATGTCTTTCGACACTTCTTCCCTTTCCCCCATCCAGCAGAAACTAACATGATCATCGATCTTGATTGACCGTTGCTGCTCCTCCCTCCCTCTACAGCCTATTGGCAATGGAACAGGATCTAAAGCAATATCTCTTTCGATAGTGAATGGCCAGAAACTGGCAGTATTCTTGCCTCGTCATCTCACTATTACACTCCCCTTCCTGCCCGTGCAATCCTGCACCATTTTTTTACTGCGACCCCTCTCCAACCTCTGCATAAATTGCAACATCTACCGACATTTCTGCCATCTACAAATGGAGCCCATCACCAGTGATGTATTTCCCTCCACTCCACTATCTGCTTTCCGCAAAGACCGTTTCCTCCACGACCACCATGTTAACTTCACGCTTTGTAAAAAAAACCGCCCTCCCCTCCTGGCACCTTCCCCTACCGCCGTAGGAATTGTAAAACCTGCGCCAACTCCTACCCCCTCACCTCTGCCCAAGACCCCAAGAAGCCTTCCATACCCATCAACATTTCACCAGAGCTTCCACACATGTCATTTGCTGTATCCGTTGCTCACAATGCGGTCACCTCTACACTGGGGAGACTGGACGCCTTCTGGCAGAGCGCTTCAGAGATCTTCGCCGGGACACCCGCACAAATCAACTGCACCGTCTCCTGGTCAAATATTTCAACTCTCCTTCCCACTTACAGGCCCTGGGACACCTCTATTGCCACTCCCTCACGGCTCCACGCCTGAAGGAACAACGCCTCATCTTCAGCCTCGGGAACCTTCAACGCCAGGGCATTGATGTGGACTTCACCATTTTCCTCATTTCGCATCCCGCATTTTACCCCAGTTCCGATCTTACAGCTCAGAACCGTCCATAAGTCATATCTCTCCTGTCAATCTTCATTCCCACCTATCTGCTACACCGTCGTCTCTGACCTATCACCATCAACCCCACTTCCATCCATCTATTGCACTCTCAGCTGCATTACCCCTTCCCCCCACACCGATTTTATCTCTCTACACCCGAGGCTCCCAGCCTCATTCCTGATGAAGGGCTCCTGCCCAAAACTTGTCCTGCTCCTCGATTGCTGCATGACCTGCTGCGCTTTTCCAGCACCACGCACTCTTGACAGGCTTCTCTTCATCCACTTTAACCAAAACTCCCTCAGGCTCACGAACGTCCTGCGGCCCCGTTCCGAATGCCCACACGTCCAGGAGAGTGCACTGGAGACATTTACTGCTTACATGCTGAGTCCCAAGCGCCATAAATACTCCCGGATTTCCCCTCCGAAATTATTAGACTGGGAAGAGCAACCCATAGCTTTGAGGTCACCTGTGAGTTCCCCACTGTGGTTAGCCTTTTTATACATCAAGTAAATTCAAACCATGTCGACTACTTTGGAGCCCCAACTTTTCTTGACTGAACAAACGATGACTCCTAAGATAAAGACCTCCCAAACTCTAATTGCTAATTGTTCTTTATATACTCAACAGCCTTGTTCCTACAACCTGAAACGTCCACTTTCCTCATGATACCGTGGAACCAAGATTTCCCTCAGGATGTCTGAACCTTACAGTTACTTAATATTCCTTTAATGGAGTGAGTACCCTAAGTCTGCTCCTATATAACAGACTTAAACATGCTTTAAATGTTTCAGTGTTTTCAGTGCTCTATACTATAACTCAAGCAGAGGGCCCATGTCACCTCCTGGGTTTAATTTATTTTCCGTCCTATCTGACAATTTTAATTGAACAGGGAACACACGGGTGCTTTTGCCAGTGCAGAACTCTATGCCACTCTCTCCCACCCCCACCCTCCTCTAGCTTATCTCTCCACGCTTCAGGCTCTCTGCCTTTATTCCTGATGAAGGGCTTTTGCCCGAAACGTCGATTTTGCCTGTCCTCGGATGCTGCCTGAATTGCTGTGCTCTTCCAGCACCACTGATCCAGAATCCAGTTACAATGCAGACAACAATGAGTGTTATTGCATGTAGTTCACAGTTTGCAAGAACGGTTACAAATGCAGTTGGCTGACTGGGGCATTAAAATATCTCCCTCAGTGAGCAGAAAACGTCACGACGGCAAGGTTGTGAAAGAACATGCATTGTTCAAACGTTGATATAGCCTTAAATTCATGTATATCATTGTCACAGGCTGCACAGTTATAAACAGATAACTGAAATTAAATGCTGAATAAAATCTTCCAGGGAAATATATAATCTAGAGTACAATTCATACATTGTAAGTTGACCAAATCGCTGTGTATTATGCGCCTGTGCAAATATCTAAATGAAGATAGACCAATCTTCAAATAAAGAGCAGAGAGAGAATTGTCCTCACTTCCACACCGTTTACAATGGAACGTAGAGCGTTATTAGAGAACGTGGTAGCTCTTGTCAGCGGATCAGAAATCATTAATGAGCTCAGATGGCCTGGCAAGATGTCAAAAGGATAAATTGACACCAATTTTCTTCACGATGCAAGATCGAGACTTGGTGAAGAACACAGCGTTGAAATTGAATGTGAAATGAGCAATAGCAAGAAATACTTGAAGTATCGTTGTGGGACATGTTCTTGGCATCTGGGAGGATAAAAAAATTCAGGTTTGGCAATTGGTACAGGTTATTGAAATCCCCCTCAGTCTAGAATCCAAGCTTCACTAAATATATTGAAAATCAGGGCCTTGGATAATGTTAAATGAATATAATCGGAATACTGCAATAAAATTGCAATAAGTATACCTTGTTCGCATAATCTGGTACGATCCATCATATTTACTAATTATAATTGAATTGCAATTAATATAAAATTTATTATCACTATCCTTCCGCCCTGACAGAGGATATATTGCACAGTGATCAGTCAGTTCAGATTTAGACGGCTTTTTCTGTGGACAGGATATTGTGAATAGAACACTGCACATTAATTTTCCTTGTTATTGAATAAATATAGTTTAGACTGAGTAAATAGTAATTGCTTCAGACTGCGATTTAGAGCCGTGGTCATCGTTACATTTCCAGCCTGTTCTTAGTGCTGCCAAACGTTTAAAGGTTTCAGGATCAAAAGATATTCCTTGGTACCTTGTAAAGAAAAGATCTGAAGCATGGATACAGTCACAGTTGTTGATTTTACCGAGCACTCCCTGCATGTGTGTCAAATTTCTAGTTTGCAAGTTGTTTGTTTTCATTTGATGTCAGCTGGAACTTAATTCAAACGTCATATGGAACCGAAATATTTTGAAAATTACATCATCATTCTCAGAATGCATGAGATGAATTGTTTACACTGTCAGACAGATGCACAGGACGTTAAAAATCACTTCAGACTTGTGTTATGAAGGTGGATGCGTACTGTTCCTTTAAGAGAGTTGAAGGACTGAAAGAACCACAAAAAGTCCGGCAGAAGGTAACATTGCAGCATTTCTTCGAAATCACTTGAGGAGCTGGATTACGTTGAGACAAACACAAATTCAGATTCGTCCAATCAGTTTGCATTATACCCCAAGACACAAACTTCAAACACTTTTCAATTGAGTATTCTGATAATATTAAAACATAAGTAATGATCTGGTACTTGGAGTGTAAACAGATATTTTGAACAGATGGTTAGCGTGACAAAGATAATTGTCAAAAGACCATGAAATGTCGGCTGCGAGTAAGGGGTCTCTGAGAGGTATCTGCCTGGAGAAGGATTTCGCACAGAAAAACATGGAACCCGACCGTGCTTAACAATCTGCAGATTAAAATCGACTGATGACACTCGCCACGCTGACTGGTTATTCAACTTGATTATTTTTCAGCAAGTCGTAATCAGATTTTTAAAATAATCGGACTCGTATTGTACACGGGGAGTTAAAAGATAAGTTTAAGACAAAGGACTTATAAAATAGTTGTTAGTTAATACTACCGAATGACTTAAAACAACTAACCTTGTTCAGTTTTGCTTTAAATAGTGATTTAGAGGATAATTCGTTGCCTCTCGATTTTGAACAGATTACAGCACGGGATGAACCATTCCTGTGTGGCGTGTGTAAGTCAGCAGAGGGGTTTACGCCGTATCATAACAGTTTGGGGCTAATTTGTAGATTTTGGCTCTTGGATTCATGCTCTGAACAGGTCTTGACAGATTCAGTCTGACATTTGGACAGATTTGAATAGATTTGTGTTTTGAAAAAAAGCCCAATAGATTTAAACACTCACAGGTTAATGTCCTAGATCTTAAAATAAAACATCGGTGAGACGCTTTGTTTAATTTTGGTGAGTTGTGGTTGATTAAATTAGAAGTGCGAGAAGTAGCCCTTAAAATTTGGGTTTAACCAAGCAGAAAATAAAAGCAGGAAGTGTAAGGGAGTTATTCAAAAACTTGTGTGTCAGAGAACGAGGAAAGTGCAGTAGAGGTACAAAAATTGCAATACACCTGAGGGAAATTAAATTGGAAGATAAACAAAGGAAGAGAAAAAGAAGAAATGGGAAGATAGAGCGTAGATAGAGAATCAGAGAAAGAGAAAGAGAAAGAGAGAGGGAAAGAGAGAGAAAGACGGTGCTTCCCTGAGCAAAGATATAGAAGGAAGGGAGAGATAAAGAGAAAGTAGAAAGCGAGAGAAAAAGAGACACAGCGAGAAAGAGAGAGAGAGAGTTTGAACATGAGAGTTTGACACTTAGTCAGCAAAGTCAAATTAACAGGGAGGACTTAAAATAGAACGTAGTGATATAGACAACTATGTCGAACCTCTGCCACATTTTCGATGAGAAAAATGTTGAATTTCTTATTATTTTCAAAAACCTAATGGCGAGGGGGTTCAAGTGATTAGAGGATATGTGGGTAATGCTGTTACAGACTAAACTGGTAGGCAGGGCTTGGGAGATATTTGCGAGCTGTCAGATGAGAGGTCAAATGATTATAAAGAGGTCAAACAGACTATTTGAAGTGCTTATGAATTGGTACCAGAAGTGCACGATAGCGGTTGAGAAACATAAAGAAGGAACCAGGTCAGACTTCTGTTGAGTTCGAAACAATTAAACATCGTAGTTTTGATGGATCAACGCGTGCCGTGAGGATAGATTGGTCATATGAGGCTACAGGAAAGACTATTCTGATGGCGGAGTTTAAAAACTCACTTCCAGAGATGGTAAGAATTCACCTGGTGGAACAGAACTTTCAGGAAGTGATGAATACATTTTGGTATATAAGACGAGATTCTAGGCAGAACCTTGTCGTGGGAGGGATGGAAGGTGGAACAGGAGGAGATCCTCCACTATAAAGCCATGAATAGCGAACACTGGTAAGAATTTACCACAGGTTAAAGAAAAAGTCCATGAGGGGGCGAAGGAGATGAAAGGCCTGACTTTATTTCACTGTGGTAAATTCGGACACAAAATGTCACAGTGCTGGTCGTTAAAGAGAGGCACTGTGGGAAAAGATGCAGCAAACCAGTGTCATTAATGAAGTTCGTAAAGGAAACCCCAATAAAAGCCGAGGGGCAGCAGGACGTTGCACAGCCCAGACATTGGCTGAGAATTGAGTTAGTACCTGATCTCGAAAGAATTCGCCTGTGTGTGTAAAGTTTATGCTGAACGAACTGGGAGAAAATGACAAGAAGTTATAATTTTGAGAGATACGTGATCTAACCGATTGCTGTTCGAAAGGGATGAGTGAACTTTCTGATTGTTCATTTCACTCATATTGTAGTGGTGCCTTAACTTTCATTTGAGTGGTATCTTGATAAAAGCTGATTTATAGTGTTTGTGCATATGTTTATACATACCTAAAGGAATTAATTAATACACCGGAGGTATGTGTCAGTGTTTAGAGGCGTTCCTGGAGTGGAGCGGTTTTGGGGGTGGGGGAGGGTGGTGGGGGTGGGGGCGTGGAACGGTTTGTTGTATCTGATGTGCTTACCTAAGAGTGTGATAAATTCTGGGCTACATGCTCGGAAATTTAGCGTTCCCTAAGTAAGATTTGGTTGGACTGACAACCGAAGACTTAGGAATTTACAGTGTGGCTGATTGACAGAGTCTTAGTTCCAGGAATTCAGTTCTCTGTTGGTAATGAATTAGCAAGTTTCAAGATGTGAGTGACTCCCCTTTTTGTGAAGAAACCCAAGGGAATCCAAAAATATGAAGAGTTAAAGCAGAAATATGCTGATATTTTCTTAGATTGTGTACGAACCAGATCCCACTATCAGAAGTCACAGCGCAAGCAAGAACTAAGAATATAGATGAACGATTTGCCGCAATGGTGTGGGACAAACCTGAACAGGTAGCGGGTCAGACAGAGGTTTTCAGGTTCTAAAAGAGTAAAATCCTTGCAACAGGAAGACAAAACGAAAAAAGATGTATATTGGACGCATATTCTGAAAAGGAGGCCGAATACACTCCTGAGGGTAATTATCGAAAATATATTTTTTAAACAGAAACAGAGACAATGGCAGGATAGTGCAGAGGAGAGATGGGCTGAAATGCACCAGATTGGGTTGCCGGTAATTTGGATAGGGGGTGTTATGTGTAGCACTCGACCTAACTGTAGGAGGTCACATAGTGGTTTGAAAGAATTAGACTCAGTCACAAAAACGTATTCGTTGTGCTAGAATGCACAAGGATGGGATTACCTTTTGCCATACCTGCCATACACGCCAAAATGGTTAGCAAACCCAAGGTTTTACTGAGTCCAGCACCTTTGTTCAAATTCCAGCATTTGAAGAACATTTCACTCGCGTTATATTGATTGTGCAGGTCCACAACCGAGAACTCGAAATGGGAACCAGTACTTGCGATCCATAATGATTGGGGCTCCCGCATTTCCAGAGGCAATTCCATTACGGAGTTTCAAGGCAAAAAGGTTGGTCGTGAAGTTAGTAGCTGTCTTCTCGCCGTATGGGCTATGCAGCGAGAGTCAGTCGAATGAAGGAGCACATTTTACTGCTAGGCTGTTTAAGTAGGCATAGCTCAGATATACAGCACTTTAAATCAAGTGCGTATAATCCTGAGTGATGTTTAGAAATGTGTTATCAGACATTGACGACCATGTTGAGAGCATACTGTCAGGATTACCCGAATAATTAGGATAATGGTATCCCATCCGTATTGTTTTCCATTGCAGATGCGCCAAACGAATCGACACACTCTGCAACCTTCGAGTTAACATTCGGACATGCAGTGAGAGGACCTTACTAATTAATTAAATATAAATTGACAGTAGCAAATTCAGAGATCTCACACTTAGATTATGTCTTGGAGTTGAGGGAACGATTAAATCGAGTATGTAAGTTCGCTAAAAAGTACCGAGCGAGGGCGCAACCCACAATGAAACATGTCGCAGACGGAAAAACTGAGAATCGAACGTTTACCCAAGGGGATGACGTTTTACTGCTTTTACCAGTGTTAGCAGATGCCTTCAAAGCATTGTTTCTTGGTCGCTATCAAAATGAGAAAAATAAATGATACAGGTGAACTATCTCGTTAAGATGCCAGATTAAAAAAAAAACAACAGTGTTGGGTATGTCACGAGCACGTGTTGAAACCGTATTATATGTGAGAGAAAGAACTGGAGAAACACGTTTTAGTTACTGCCCCGCAGAGTGAGGAATCAAATTCAGAAAGTGTGGATTTTGATGGGCCTCAAAATAAGTTGAAAAAAAGCCCTTGACGAGTGGGGTAGATTAGTAAACTATCTGTTGCAGAAGCAAAGAATGCACAAGAACGTATTGTTACTTCAGTGTGAGGGCAGATGTCAGAATCAAATAGGAAACCCTACATCATTGCTCATGATGTAGACGTAGAGTTTGCTCCTCCAATAAAAAAACATGCGAATCGGATTTCCCCTTCAAAGGCAGACACGTCCTGAGTGAGGTGGACACCATTCTCAACGGGGATTGAATCAAGCCAGAGCGATTGGAGTTCGCCGATCGTCTTACTTCCCAAGCCGATCAGGACTCAACGATTTTGCGTCGATTATTAGAAGGTCAACGCTGGAACTGAATTGGATTTATCATCCGTCACCAAGATTGGAGAACTGCATAGAAAAAGCTGTATAAGCTATTAACATCACCAAGTTAAAACTCCTGCGTGGTTATTCGCAGGTACCTTCATCAGAGATGATGAAATAAATGTCGGCTATTTTAATGGAGGAGAAAGTGAGAACTGCAGATGCTGGAGATTCAGGAAGGGCTTATGCCCGAAACGTCGATTCTCCTGTTCCCTGGATGCTGACTGACCTGCTGCGCTTTTCCAGCAACACATTTTCAGCATCCTCTTTCGTTGCTCAAGTATTTTCGAAAACAAAACATAATTTAAAGGCTTCTCCATCTAGAATGTTCCATACGGAACGGAACCTCAGCCTTTATGACCCCTGCGGAAAAAAAGCCAACGACAACTTTTCCTTAATAAAGGAGCAGCATTGCCACAATAGAAAGGATTTCGATGGAAAACGGTGAACTGTAACTGATCGTGCATTGACGGGAGTTAAAGTCAGTCTGCATGAATCCTAATTTTCTCAATAGCCGGATTCCATCTTCTGTTAAAAGGGATGCCTATGCGTGTGTTTTCCCAAAGTAACAGAGGGAGCATTATGTGCGACACAATAAGGAATCTTCAGCTGCACAGTGAGGGGCAGGCAGCCAGAATCTGACAGCAACAGACTGAAATATTAAAGCAATGAATCGAAGTTTGTTTTTGGGTCTTTATGGTACTTTTTAAGTTTGGCCATTCTTAGCAATGTGGATAAGGCTTATAGTTTGGGTGATGCAAGCTGGTTGCTGTCCTCGCAATTGTTGGTCTTCCTGGTAAGTTACTCCTTCTGACTATTAATTCATTAACAATTGCACAACGTTAATTATTAAGTTATTAAAACTTTGTCAACATGGGAACAATTGCCAGCATATCGCCTTGCAAACCCCATTCTTTGTCAAGCAAGTATAAGTTAATGATCTGAAGAGAAACCAGACTGTTCAAACGTGATACGTGTTATTGCTCTGAACTTATTTAATTTTTATCAGCATATAGTAGCCTGCTCAATTCGTTTAACTATCTGCTCTCGACACGAATGGTCCAATTCTCCTCTCACGATACGTGCACTTGTGAGTAAATCGACTGGAAGCTTCAAATCTTCAGGTAGCGTTAGCAACGGATTGCGATAGTATACCTGTCCAAGTAATCCAGATCCCAGGGCAAGTGCAAAATAAATGGACTCAAAATCACCACGTCGTTGCTAGCTAAAATTTTATACATATTATATGTAAACATACTCACAGAGACACACACACATATTCTCACACATGATTGCATACATATATGTAAGCATGTGTGTGTAAGTGTGTGAGTGCGTGCGTGCGCAAATATACACGTATGGGCAGTCTCTATTAGTTTGCAGAATCTACATCACAATGCAGTTTTTTTAATTCCCTTCAGAAAAGGCCTGCCTTGCTTACTCTGTCCAATATCTGAGTACAGGGCCGCACAAATATCAGGTTTAACTGTTACTTGTCCTCCAGTTTGGCGAAACCAGCCACTGATTTGGTCGAATTCGGAATGGACAAAACATGCTGCACCGCTCGTGTTGTGCAAAAGCTATTATGAAACAAAACTAAAATACACGAGTACCCTTCCTCTGACATTTCCATTGTATCAAAAAAAACACTGTCACTTCCGGATGCATCGAATTCTCTGCCTAAATTGATTTTTATTTCTCTCTGTGTATCCCGCCGCTCAACTTTGGTTGTTTGCTTCACAGGCATCAGACATTAGAATTGCGGATCAGAAGGAAATGATGCGAGCTCCACTATCAACCACTTCTTTGGATAAAAGAACTGTCTATTTTGGAGTTTGAGAGGAGCAACGGCCATGTCTCTTCCGAATAGAAGACGAATAGAAGAAAGGGAAGCAAGAGCAAGTGAAGTTTATCATAATTACCAAGGTGGCATCCCGTGCATGTGCAGCAGTTGCTGTCCTTTTCACATTGGAAATTTTGGGGAGATGCTGTGAATGGTTTTCTGCATTGTTGTAGAGCTGTGACGTATTTTCAAAGAAGATCTGAACGTTAACTGACAAATTGAGCAAACAATGCAACTGGGCCAAATTTTCTATTAAAAGTGAGGAGGTGGAAATTTGATGGTGGACGTACTCTAAGATTTCCAGTGTCACTTTTCAAATTTATCGATAATCCCGGAGTCCATTGTAACAGATTTGTCATCCGAAAAAGGTGTGCTTTCGAAGGTGTGCCGTGCTGTTCAACAAACTTGGAGTCTGACACAACGGTGGGGATATTGATGCCCAATCCCACAAATGTCACTGCTTCATTGACTTTCTATGCGCCTCACATTCGAAGGCAGATGTGGGCTTATTGCAATATGATGTCCAATAATGTTTCAAATTGTTGGATCTCATGACGCTTGGAAGAGGTGAAAATATCGTTTATATCTTCGTGAAGGGCTGTCAAAAATCTTCCAGTAGCATCAGTGCACTAAGTAATTTATTTTTCAATCAATTTGTTCATGGAATGTGAGAAACCTTTCTGGGACAGAAGTCAGCCTTCGTCTCGAGTTGCCTTAAGAAAGCTGGTATTTGGTGTGATCATTATCCACTGCCCTTATCCAGTAGAATGGATGTGTCTGTCGGTTCAGACCATGCTGATTTATTGTTTGCCAGCGCATTTTGTAAACTGAACTCACAAGGAGTTGCTTGAAGCCTGCATTAATGAAAAGAAGGTAATTTAGAAAGAATTCTGGTAGAACACACATAGCGACTAGGCAATTTGGCCATGGAGATCTGACATTCTTTTGCATTTATATTTATATTTAGATTTTATTGCCATTTGTCCTGAAGTACAGAAATACAGGGTTGTGGTGAAAAAGGGTGCAGTGTAAAAAGACAAAGCACCGGGTTAGGTCAGGGTACCTTGTTATAAAAAGCTTAGATGCAATGCAGTCAGTGTAATAGAGTTAAAAAGTGAAGCATTACGTTATACAACAAGTAGAAAAATGAAGAAACAAGGTAACAGTAAACATTAATGTATTTCTTACTATAAATTGTTAAACTGAAATAAGTGGTTGAATGATCAACATATGTTATTGAGTACTTTTCATTGAACAAAATCTTACTCCTCTGCTTCTGTTATATATGCCGCTGTTTTCTTCTTCCAGAAATAATTCATTCACCTCCTCAACCAGAACCTATCCACATCTGCATTACAAGCAAATGAAGAATCCATCTCTATCAACCTCTGAAGTATATAAGAAGATAATCATTGATAAGCTGAGTGGAACAAGGTATGAGAAATAGAAGATTATATGTTTAAGTGTGAATTTATTCCTGAGGAGTTATCATGAATTAATGAGCGGTCACAGAGAATGAATAAAATGCGGTCGGATCTTGTGTTTTATGCAAAAATCGTGGAACATTTTTGTTCAGATATAGCAAGTAATAAGGAAGTTTTTGTTTATCTGAATTTTTATAAGCAAGACTGAATATAGATTTAGAGGGCATTGCATTATTTTCCAGGGTTCCAGGGATTTAGTGAGCTCGGTTGGCTGGATGTCCGATTTGCAGTGTAGAATAAGGCCAATTGTCCGAAGGATAAAAAGTTATGATCAGGGTAGCATGCCTACATTGGCGCCCATTCACTGGCGAATTGCCAGACGGATCGATGTTGGGGCTGATATTACATTTAATAGAATGACGTGGATGATGGAAGCGATTGTAGTCACTCCTTTTTTGCAAGTTGAACAAAAAATAAATCACGAAAGCAAATCATGAGGATTTCACACGAACTCAGTGTTGGGATGCAACATGGCAAATTATTGGATTATATGCTAGCTAATGGAAAACTATGTGTGAATAAGAACAGAATAGCTCAAAGCTGTGACCGGAGAAAATATCCTCAGATTAAAAGATCCCAATTTATGACTGGGACAATGATGACTCCTTCTTTCAAAAAGCAGTAAATGAAAGAGTTTTCAAGATGTGTCTGTAATTAGAGTCCATTGAGGATCTGCGAAACACAATCCTGAAATCTTCAGTAACATTCCCTGTTCCGTGAAGAAGGGAAGGCCGACACACAGTGCATACTTACATCCAACTTCACTGGGAATTCCCGCATTTTTAAAGAATGCTGCTTCACGCCACATGACTTCATTTTTTATGACTCGAGGCAAATAAATGTTGACATTGCTACTCCTCCAATTTTTCCAACATAACTGTTGGCTTTCACAGCAACAAAATATCTAAAATTACTCAGTCTTCGCTGATTTCTGTGTAAGACGCTTCCTTATACTTCCTTATCTCACCTACACATAATGAAACATCCTTTCAACGTCCACCCTATAAAGTTGTCTCTGGGTGTGTTGTATCTCATTAACATCAACTTTCACTCACCTAACTTCTAAGCGTTATAGGCCCAAACCGTCCACAATTACACGGAGGATAAATCATTTTTTTAAGTACTGCTGGAGTGAGAGGTTTGGGGACTGCATCCAATGTAGTTACCTCCTATCTTCGATAAAGATTCAGAAGGTTACAACGGAAACTCCCTGATGAAGTTGCAGTAGGACTGGGTTCAGTTGCAGCAACACTTCTTCCCCTCAAAGTTGACTCCTCGGAAGAGAGCCCAATACTGTGTTCACAAGTACGACAAACTCTTTATTTCTTCTGAAAAATGTCCACGAGTTCTTATTGTGATGAGGAGATGTATTTTATTTTTCTTCATGCTGTGAGTCCTCGGAATAATCTTGCCCATAGAGCGGTGAAGGCAGACTTATTGATTATCATTAAGGCACAGACGTGTGTGTGTGCGTGTGTATGTGTGTGTGCGTGTGTGTGTGTGTCTATGTATGTATGTATCTGTCTATCTATCTGTCTGTCTGTCTATCTATCTATCTATCTATCTATCTATCTATCTATCTATCTATCTATATGTGTGTGTCTGCGTTATATACATATATATGTGTGTGTTTGTATATAACATGACAATCAAGGGCTAAAGGTGAGGGTGGGGGAAAAAAGGACTTCGGAATGCAATTTGGTTGTGAAACTTGAAAAGGTTCAGAAAAGATTTATAAGGATGTTGCCAGGGTTGGAGGATTTGAGGTACAGGGACAGACTGAATAGGCTGGGGCTGTTTTCCCTGGAGTGTCCGAGGGTGAGAGGTGACCTTATAGAGGATTACAAAATTATGAAGGGAATGGATAAGGTAAATAGGCAAAGTCTTTTCCCTAGAGTGGGGAATTCCAGAACTAGAGGCCAGAAGTTTAGGGTGGAAGGGGAAATATATAAAAGAGACCTAATGGACAACTTTTTAACACAGAGGGTGGTCCGGGCATGGAATGAGCTGCTAGCGGAAGTGATGGAGGCTGGTATAATTGAAACATTTAAGAGGCATTTGGTGGGTACATGAATAGGAAGGGTTTGGAGGGATATGGGCCTGGTGCTTGCAGGTGAGACTAGATTGGTTTGGGATATCTCGTCGGCATGGACGGATAGAACTGAAGGGTCTGTTAACATGCTGTCCGTCTCTCTATGGCTCTATGGCTGAGATGATTGTTGTCACTAATAATAAACATCTTCCCTTGAGCTGTAAATGACTGCAAACAGTGGAGGGATCACAATCGATTATCCTTCAGAGCAATTTTTATCAGGATCCTTGATGTCATCCTCTGTTACATTTACTGTCCTGATATTAGGGTCAATGTTTCTGACCTGAACCCCTGTGTTACCTAACTTGTTCAGGTTATGAGGTAAAGTTTCAGGAGCAGGGAATGCTTTCTTAAAGCAGATGGTAGGGAATAAGAGCAATTCTATTTTCCAGAGAACCAGGGAGTGAGATCACTGAAAGTATTTATAGAGGAGATATACGGATTTTCACCTGAAACAGAGTTGAGGGCGGTGAATAATTGAACAGTAAAGATGATTTGAGAACTAGAGAATGATCTTATTGAACGTCAAGGCAGGCTTGGAGGGTGAAGGAAATGTTCCCGGTTCTGATGAGCTCGCATTCTGTCAATGGAATGTAGTGGATACAATTTTCCTGGAGTTTCTGTTATTGATTGTTGCTGTCAGTGAACAAGAGGATTTTGTGAGCCATCTCTGGGGAATGTATGGGAGCTGTATTCACAGTGAATCTGGGTCTACAAGATCAAAACAAATGAAATAAATTTTACAAAGAGGAAAACCGATAAAACGAGATGAGGGGGTTCTTCTTTACATTATATTTTTCAAATTACACAAAGTCTCTCCGACAGTATTGAGGGGCTGAATGGGCCTTCTCTTTTTCCAGTCACTATATTATAGCGGTAAGTGGCCTCCAGCTGCTCCTGAGGACGGTAGGATTCTGGATTCCTAATGAAGGACTTTTGCCCGAAACATCGATTTTCCTGCTCCTTCGATGCTGCCTGACCTGCTGTGATTTACCAGCACCACTCTAATCCAGACTGCAGCTGCTGCTGTCTTCGAGGAGAAAGTGAGGTCTGCAGATGCTGGAGATCAAAGTTGAAACTTTATTGCTGGAACAGCACAGCAGGTCAGGCAGCATCCAGGGAACAGGAGATTCGACGTTTCGGGCACAGGCCCTTCTTCAGGAATGAGCAGAGAGTGTTCAGCAGGAGAAGATAAAAGGTAGGGAGGAGGGACTTGGAGGAGGGGCGTTGGAAATGTGATAGGTATGTGGGAGTCGGTTGGTTTGTAGTAGATGTTACCCACAGCTACCTGGACTACAACTCCTCCCATCCTGCCCCCTGTTAAAACGCCATCCCATTCTCCCAATTCCTTCGTCTCCGCCGCATCTGCTCCCAGGAGGACCAGTTCAAAATACGTACAACACAGATGGCCTCCTTCTTCAAGGACCGCAATTTCCCCCCCGACGGGGTCCATCAATAAAGTTTCAACGCTGCTGCTGTCTAGCAGGTTTGAGGGAGTGAATGGAGCACAGGAACATGGGACTGAGGAACAGGAGTGGGGCATAAGATGCTTTGAGCCTTCTCCAGCCTTGGCACTAAGATTGTGGCTGATCTGGTCTTTTTCTCAGCCCCACCCTCCTGTCTGTATCAGATTATCCGTGACTGACATCGCTGTCAAATATTTAACTCAGTTTTGAAAAACATGTAAACAGAAAGGCAGCACAAACTTTCAGTGAGGATAATTGCTATTTAAAAGGCCATTTTAGAATCTCTCCTCATCCCTGTCACAGATTAAAACAGCATAGAAAGACACTCTTTAGTCACACTTATCCACACCGACCAGAAATCCTAATCATATCCAGTCCCATTTGCCAGTTTCTGGCACACATACCTGACACCTTTCCTATTCGTATCCCAATCCAGATGTCTTTTCAATGGATGTAGGTTTGCTCGCTAAGACGGATGGTTCATTTTCAGACGTTTTGTCACCATACGAGGTAACGACTTCCGTGAGACTGCGGACTAAGCAGGGCTGATATTTCATATTTTCTTTTTGTACGTTTGGGTTTCTTTGGGTTGGTGATGTAATTTCGTAAGGGGATATCATTTCCTATGGTGATGTCATTTCTATTTTTTCTCAGGGGTGGCAAACGGGGCCCAAGTCAATTTGTTTGTTTGTAGATTTCCGGTTGGAATTCCATGCTTCTATAAATTCTCGTGCGTATCTCTTTTTGGCTTGTCCTAGGATGGATGGATGGTCCCAGATGAAGTGGTGTCCTTCCTTATCTGTACGTAAGGATACTAGTGAGAGAGGGTCATGCCGTTTCATAACGAGTTGATGTTCATGCATCCTGGTGGCAAGTTTTCTGCCGAGTTGTCCAATGTAGTTTTTGTTTTTGAACGTGTCAAAACTCACTAATACCTATGGTGCAATATGCTAAAACCGGCCCTAAAATGGAAAACAAATGCCATCTGACAGAGTTCAAACCAAGAACAGCTGTACTTCCTGCACGAATGCCTAAAAAAAGGTACCACCAAAATGTCTTAAATACAAACCTCCCATTAACACCCCACGAGCCAAACGAATAGCAGAGTTAAACGGCCGCAGAATGCTTAGAGAAATTATGACTGATGCCCACAACAGATCTATAAGAAAAAAACCGGGAAACATGGCACCAAAAATCTTTACTCACTCATGCAACAGACCATGAGTGGACTGACACAGTGCAATAATCCATAGATATTAGACTGCTACAAACACAGAAAATGAATAAACTGGACAAACTTACAGAAAATAAAAACAATGACAATACAGAAGCATGGATATTAAAGTCTTATCTGATACTAAGAAAGCCGTCTTCGTAAAAGGATTAAGTTACAACTTCCAGGATGTGGACAAGAACGATTTTTTAACAGCACTATAAACAACACTGAAACACAACCAACTAGCAGAAGAAACCCACCACACTCTCAGACTGGTAGTCACACCAAAATTAAGCAGGAGAAAGGATGAAATCACACTGAATATACAAGAAAGGAAAACGCTAGAAAGACTAGGAAAAGATAAAAACATTTTCATTCTACCAGCAGACAAATGATGCTTCACAGTCATTATAAATCAAAGAGACTACTTTGAAAATGTGAACACACTACTTGCAGACCATCACTTACCAACAAGTGGCGGTAGACCCGACCCCACAAATAGAGAACCCAATCATAGTTCTACGCAATACATTTCAGAAATCTGGAGAAATAAATAAGGCCGACTTCAAAAAAGTGAGACCAGACGGATTCAACACACCACGCTTCTATGGATTACACAAAAAGTAGAAACCAGGAGCGCCCCTCAGTCCCATAGTCTCGTTACCTGGAACACCTACTTACACATTGGCCAAGGAGCTACACCAAAGACTAAAATCACTTAATAGAAGACTCAAACCATTCCATCCACTTCACATCGTTCCTGACGACCAAAGAAATTCAGATAGACGAGGTTGAAATAATGATCTCTTTTGATGTATCAGCCCTGTTCACATCAATCAGCATCAACATGGAGAAGGAAACACTGACGACACTATTAGTAGTCCCAAAGACACATACACCAGACACCACCAACTTCAACAGGAAAGACAGTATCGTCAAGCTAGTGGACCTATGCCTTACGACCCACTTCAACTTCAGCAACAAAACCTACAGACAAGACAATGGAACAACCATACAATCTCCGATATCAGGGTTCTTAGCAGCGAAAATAATACAGAGACTCGAACAAAAAGCTCTGCCAATCATCCAACCAAAACGTTTGGTCTGCTATGTGGATGTCACCTTTGTCATGACTAAATGAAAAACAAAAGGAGGAAACCTTGAAGAGAATCAAAGATATACTTACGGGCGTAAAATCCATCAAATGAAGAGGAAAACAACAACAAACTACCATTCCTAGATATCACAGTAGAGCGAACAGCCAATTTGGAATTTCAAACCAGCGTCTACAGGAAAGCAGTACATATGGATCAAATATTGAACTACAGAAGCAATCACCCCAACATCCACAAACGAAGCTGCATCAGAACATCATTTCAACGAACCACCACCCACTGCAGCACAGAGAAACTATGCAGCGCAGAGGAAAATCATTGATCCAGTGTGTTCAAAAAGAACGGGATCCCAATGAAACCAGTTCATCAATTTCTCAGCAAAAAAACCTGAACAAGCTGACACGGCACGTCCAGAAACTCTTGCCTCTCTCCCCTACATCAAAGAAATCTCAGGAATGACTGCCGGACTACTCAGACAACTTGGAATCACGGTAGCCCACAAAGCACCAACACACTAAAACAGCAGCTAACGAACTTGAAAGACCCTATACAAACAACAAGTAAAACTAATGTCATTTAAACAATACTGTGCAGGAACTGTAACAAACACTATATTGGACGAACAGGGAGAAAACTAGCCACTAAGACACATGAACATCAACTAGCCACAAAACTACAGGACCCTTTCTCACTAGTATCCTTTTATACAGAAAAGGAAAGGCGTCGATAGGATTGGGACAACACGAGCCAAACAGAGACATGCAGTAAAATTCCTCGAAGCATGGCATTCCAACTGGAACTCTACCAATAAACATTGATTAGACCACGTTTACCAACCCTGAGAAAAAAAAATAGGAAATGACATCACCATAAATACTGGCATCATTATAGGAAATGTCATCACCAGCCCAAAGAAACCCAAACATATAAATACAAAGCAGGGAGCATTAGAAGTTATTCTGCTGGAGGCTCACTGAAGATGTTACCTAATATGGTGACGAAATGTCTGAAAAGGAACCTTCCATCTCAGTGAACCTACCTATATACCGAAGCTCATCCTTATCTACAAATCTTCGGAACAAAATCCGATAATGCCTTTGTAACTCAATTGTATCATCCTCCACTAATTCCTCTGGTAGCCAGCTCCATAAACGAACCACCTCCTGCGTGAACAAGTCGTCAGTAGCTGTAAAGTCTTTCACCTCTCACCATAACACATTGCCCACTGTTTGTTGACTCCCCTACCCTGCGATAAGGACGTTGAATATTAATACTATCCATGCACCTTTTGATTATTATCAACCTCTACAATATCATCGCTCAGACTCCGACGGTCCAGGGTAAAAATGCCTCAGTCTGTCCAAGCCCCTCCCTTTATTTCAATCCCTCCAGTCTCGGCAACAATCTTGTAAATCTTTATTGCAGCATTTCACGTTTAACAGCATTCTTCCTATTGCAGAGTGAACCGAGTTAAACACAGTAATCTAAATGTGGCCTCACCAACCTGTCCATCTGCAACACGACCCCCCCCCCCCCAACTCCAATACTCAATGCTCTGACCAATAAAGGAGAGCACAACAAACGCCTTTTCACCATCCTGTCTACGTGCAATTCTACCTTTAAGGAACGACGAGCCGGCAGCTTTTTTTCAACAATAATTCTCAGGGCTTCACCATTAATTTTATAAGTCTTCATCTCACAAAAAATATAAAACCTCATGTTTATCGAAATCAAACTTCATCTGCAACTACTTGGCCTTTTGCCCCACCTTATATATGTGCCATTGAACTCTGAGATAATAGAACTTAGGACAGTACAGCACAGGACAGGCCATCCGGCCCTCCATGTTGTGTTAATCTTTTATCCTACTCTGAGATCAAATTAACCTATTTCCCCTCCAATTTACTATATTCCATGTGCCTATCCAAGAATCGCTTGTGTCCCTCTCATATTTATGACTCCACTATCACTGCTGGCAGTGGTTTCGACGCACCCACCACTCTCTGAGTAAAGAATCTGCCTCTGACATCTCCAGTAAATCTTCCACCAATTACAGTGCCACTCTGTGTTTGACATGTCGCAACGGGCAAAAGTCTCTCTCGACACATTTCTATCTATTCTTCTAAACAGCTTGTTCACCTTTATCAAGTTACATCGCATTTTTCTTCTCTCCAGTGCGAAAAGTCAGAAATCCCTCCAACTTTCTTCATAAGGCGTGTTCTCCAGTCCAGACAATATCCTGGTAAATCTCCTCTGCTCCCTATTGAAACCTTCTCCATCCTTCCTCTGATGAGCCGAACAAAACTGAACATTAAATTCCAAGTATGATCTTCTTCACTGTCAACTATATTCTTTATTTTGTTGATAAGCAAACATAATAATCATGGAAATATTCACATCCAAATTATTTGCATACATGTTGAAAATCAGCGGAATTAACACTGATCATTGCAGCACACTGCTGGACACAGGCCTCCTGCAAAAACACAATCCTCGATCCACACACTCTGTCTCCTATCTACAATCCAATTCTGTGATCAATTCGCTAGCTCATTTTGGATCCATTTATGACGTAACCGTACAAACTTATCTGCCGTCCACTATCTCGTTGAATGCCTTGTTGAAGTCAATATGAATAACGTCTACCACACTGACTTGATCAATCTTCTTCATTACCTATTGATAAAAAACTGAATCAAGCCCGTAAGGGTCGATTTTCCATGTGCAATGCCAGATCTATAATCAGTCATTGCATTTCGAAGTAAATGTACATCATATCCCTCAGATTCCCCTTCAACATCATACCCACCATTGATGTCAGGCTTACCTGTCCATAGTTACCTGGCTTTCAGTCACGATTTCATTTTCTAGTCCGTCTCCACAAGAGGACACAGCAAATGCTAAATGTAAGCAAGTTCGTTGCATGACAAATAACACAGGGCTCACAATGAATCAGGGTCAGTGTTCGGAATAAATCAAGATATTTTAATCTGCTAAGATTAAGTATTTGGCCAAAATAGAATTACTCGATCACTGATGGAAAGAGAAATGACAAACAGTTTAGATACTGTAAATATGGGCAGCAATGCTTCCCTTTCTAAAAATACTGACAAACGCACATTTAAGATAATAAACTGAGAAATAAAATATCTGTGAATCGTTTATTTAAAAGAACTTCGGCCGAATATGAGGTGAAATCATGACGAAAGCAAAAATGAGGGATATTCGCAAAATATATTCACCTTATGAAGTTATTGTACTCTTACCAGCAGCTAGCAACTTTATTCCTCCCTGGAACGGATGGATGAGGATGAGTTCCCTTTGCTTCAGGCAATGGGAGATTCCAAAGAATCCTCCGCAGGTTGTAAGATGTAAAGATGACAGAGGAGTCTTCAGCTTGTGCACATTGTTGAGGGGGAATACGGAGAGAGCGAGGGAGCAATAGGCCGTTCCTTATCGGGAAGTTAGAATTTCCTCCTCTCCGAGTTGAATCACACAATAATGTTATCCGACCTCAAACTGGACTACGAGGTGTCACCTTGAACAGTGCCTGAACTGCACTCCATCACATCCCCTGCTCCATGTATATGCATCATTGCTCTTTCCACACAAGAGTAATTTCTTTCGTAACAAAATACCTCACTTGATTTAAAGAGACGTTTAAATGTGCCAATTAAGTGAAAAAACGTTTAATATCTTGACATTATGTATATTGAAATGAATGTGTCTTATACTTAAACTACTTCTGTAGTTTAAATCTCCCATTCAAGATGAAATGTCCATTAGGATCCACTAGCTATAATGTTCTCAAGATCTTGTATGTCAGTAAGAACATCTCTCATTCTCAGCGCTAAACTTATAATTATTCATAACATCACGCCTTCATTTCAAGAGCTAGCAAAGAGAAGCATCGTTGAATTGTTTTGAAAGCAATTATCTTTTCCAGTTTAGGGATACATACCTACACATTGCATCAGATGTGATCTCAACAATGTCCAGTTGAAAGACACGCCTGAAATCCTACCCAATGCCCAGAGCAAGAAATAACAGAATTCCTTTTTCCTTCCAAATGACTTGCGGCATCTTCAGACCAGCTTCATGTGATTCATATACCAGGACACATAAATCCCGCTGTACCGCCATGATCCGCATTATTTCTTTATTTAAATAATTTACAGTTGCTTTATCTTTTCCCAAAACACAAAGTTCCCGTCGCCCACACTGTACTGTTTTTTTTTTCCCGATGGCATTGTTAGTCCCCTCTCCTGTTCGTACCACACTGCAGCTGTACTGATTCCAATTTAAATCTTATAGTATGGCTATCCTGGTGTATGAGCAAACTGAGCTCCATTCCATTTATCCAAACGATGAATCGAGATTGTAAATTGCTTCTGACCTCACAATGATCCCTGAGGAATTCCAGTAGGTACAGCATGCCAACCTGAAAATAAGTAATTGTCTCTGCTCTTTATTTTGCCCGAGCGAAATTGGGGTCCCCTGTTCCTGCGTAACAACCTGGACAGGCTGCATGACCTCCACCTGTGCTGTGTAGCTGGCCGTCACGATTTTTATGAGCACAGCAATACTCCATTAGAACATGTGTTGACAGATCACCAGGTAGAAGTCGTAATGTCAGTGATACTTATCCCTGATAGTTTAAAAGATAAGCACATAATATAGCGTACCATTTGAGTTGAATGTTGCGCGGTCAAAAACACTGTCTTTCAGACGCAGCAATCAATCTAGTCTGCTTGTTCAGTCAGGTGTTCAATTTTCCCCGGACACATATTGAGGAGCAGGGGAAATATATAATTAACGTCAATAATATGGTGCTGGAAAACGACAGCAGGTCAGGCAGCATCTGATGAGCAGAAGAATTGAAGTTTCATGCATAAACCCTCCATCAAGAATGAGGCTTACTGTCCGGAGTGATGAGAGAAAAATGGGAGGGGTGTAGGTTTAGGGGAAGGTAATTGGGAATCCTATATGTAGGTGAAGGTGGGACAGAAGGTGATAGTCGGAGAGGAAGATGGAGCGGATAGACGGAAAAGGTGATGGGCAGGTCAACAGGGCAGTGCCGAGATGGGATATGTCTGGGAGACCTGCAACAATCAGCCCCACAGTTACGTAGCTGAACACTTCAACTGTCCTCACATTCCACCAACGACATGCATGCCCTGGGCCTCCTCCTTCGCCAAACCCTTATAAACCAAAGCATGGAGGAAGAAAGCCTCATGTGCACTCCTTTTGAAGAGATTTCCTACTCGCCTGATTAACATGAGTCCCTTTAACAACACAACCAATACAGATAATTTTCATCATTAATTCCAGTTTTGGCCGTGTGTGCTGTGCGGAAATCTTCCCGCAGTCACTGATCATTAAAATTAAAAAAAATGTCCCTGAGGGGTGACCTTATAGAGGTTTAGAAAATCATGAGGGACATTGGTAGAGTGAACGGGCAAGGTCGTTTTTTCCTTAGGGTGAGGTTGTGCAGAACTAAAGAGCATAGGTTTAGGATGAGACGGCAAGGATTAAGAAATTTTGTGAGCGGCTATTTTTTCACCCAAAGCGCGGAGCATGTATGGAGTCAGCTGCCAGACGAAATATTACAGTCTAGTAAAATTACAGTATGTAAAAGGCATTTGAATGGACATATGAAACGGAAGGGTTTTGGATGGATATGAATCAAATGGTGGCAAAAGAGACAAGAGTTCTTTAGGATATATGCGTGGCATGGCCGAGTTGGACTGAAGGTGCAGTTTCAGTACTGTATAGTTCCCTGACACTGTGACAGAATATTTCATTCAATTTCTGTGTCAATCCTTCCAGAGGCCAATGGTCTCCACCGTCTCAATGTCGCGACCCTGATTGGCAGAATGTGATCATCCTCTCCCTCTGTAACAGCCTCGAGTGGTGCAGTGAGAGCACACGACATGGGGTAGGAGCTGCAGTTTTTTATTCGGCACCTCGAGACTGTTGATCGTTTTGGAAAGATCATGGCCGGTCTGTTTGTGAATAAACACCCATTTGCTGTTTATACCCAATTAATATTGACTCTTCTGTCCATAAATAGTCCGTCATGGTCAGACATGAATATCTTCAATGACCCATTGTTCCCTGTTCCCTGGGATGAAAACACCAGAGACAAAACAACACGAAGGAGAAGAGCACAACGTTGTCTCAATCGTAAATGGGGACCTTTAATTTCAAAGTGCATCAACCTAACAGCAAGTCACCTCCTCTTGTGAGAAATAAGTGTACAATAATTAAAAACAGACATCGACCATTTAGGTTCTCAAACCTATCCCACGTTCGCATTGATTGCTCAGTAAACTATTTGTCAAACTATGTTCAGTGCACTCTTGGGTAGACATTTCCAATACCATAAAACATACAGCGTACGGAATTGGAGGTGAACTAGGCCATTTGCCGCATCGAGTGGAATCTAAGAACAAAGAAGAAAGAACAAAGAAAATGTATAGCCCACAACAGCCCCTTCGGCCCTCCAAGCCCGAGCCGATCCAAATCCATTGTCTAAATCAGTCGCCCAATTCAAAAGCATCTGTCTCCCTCTGCTCCCCACCTACTCATTCATCTGTCTAGACGCAAATTAAATGAATCTACTGTGCCTGCCTCTACTACCTCTGCTGGCGACGCTTTCCAGGCACCTACCACCCTCTGTGCATCCCCCTTAAACATCTCACCTCTCACCTTGAAAGCGTGACCTCTCGTTATAGAATAAATCACAATGGGAAAAAAATTATCTCTATATACCCTTCATGATTTTGTAGACCTCAATCAGGTTCTCCCCTCAATCTCCTTTATTCGAATGAAAACAATCCTCACCTACTCAAGGTCTCTTCATTGCTAGCACATTCCATACCAGGCAACACCCTCGTAAACCTTGACTGCACCCTCTCCAAAGCATCACTATCTTTCTGGGAATGTGTCGACCACAACACTACACAGCATTCTAAATGCGGCCGAACGAAGTCTTGTACAATTTTATCAAGACCTGCCATCTCTTTTACTCAATACCCCATCCATGAAGGTAAGCATACCACATGGCTTCTTGAGTATTCTATCCAACTTTGCAGAAACCTTCAGTGCACAATCAACCTGAACTGCCAGACCTCCCTGTTCATCACCTTATCTCGAGGCTCTTCCGTTCACTGCATAGGTCACTCTAGAATTTGACTTCCCAAATGCAAAATCCCACATTTGTCTGGATTGAACTCCATCTGCCCCTTCTCTGCCCAACTCTCCTGTCTATCTATGGTCTCCTGCATTTTTTCACAATCCCATGTCCTGCCTGCTACTTCCAATATCTTCGTGTAATCTGCAAACTTGCTGATTACACCAACAGTGTCCACTTCCGGATCATTTATTTATATCACAAACAATAGTGGTCCCAGCTCTGATCTCTGTGGAACACCACTGGTCACCTTTCTCCAATTTGAGAAACACCGTTCAACTACTACTCTCTGTCTCCTCTTGCTCAATCAGTTTTTTTATCCACCCAGCTAAAACACCCTACACAACATGTGACTTCATTTCCTCCATTAGATAAATCATAGAGAACCCTTATAAAACGTTTTACTGAAGTTCACGTACTTGACATCGACAGTGCTTCCTTCATCGATCAACTTGGTCACTTCCTCAAAGAACTCTATTAAGTTCGTAAAGTACGATCTCACCCGCACACAACCATTTTGCCTATCACTGATAAGCCCATTATTTTCAAAGTATAAATAGATTTTATCACTCAGTACGTTCTCCAGCAACGTGCCCACCACTGAAGTCAGGCTCACTGGTCTGTAGTTACTAAGAATATATCTACAACATATCTTGTACAGGGGGACAACGTGAGCAACCCTCCTGTCCTCCGGCACCTCACCTGTGTTGAAGGATGGTTGCAGAATATCTGTCAGGGCCCCAGCTATTTTGTCTCTCGTCTCCCTCAGCAACCTTGTATTGATCCTCGGTAAAAACAAATGAGTAAAAGCAATGACTGCAGATGCTAGTTCTCTTTGATACCTTCCACCACCCTCCTCTCTGACCTATACCTCCATCCCCACCCCCATTCACCGATTGTATTCTATGATACTTTCTCAGCACCCCAACCCCCTCTCATTTATCTCTCCACTGCAGGCACTCCGTCTCTATTCCTGATGAAGGGCTTTTGCCGAAACACCGGTTTTCCTGTTCCTCGGATGCTGCCTGACGTGCTGTGATTTTCCAGCACCTCTCTAATCTAGACTCTGGGATAACTCCAAACGGGTCCTGGGGATTTGTCCCTGAGGGTGACATTATAACCTCCAGCCTACCCAACACATCTTCCTTACGTATGTCAATGTGATCCAGTCTAATCAAACTTCTTTCTCTGATCTCAAAATTCATCATGACTCTCTCCTCAGTGAACACTGATGCAAAGTAATCATTCAGAGTCTGACTCATTTTCTCAGGTTCGACAAACAGCCTTCCTTCGTTATCCTTCAGTGGACAAATCCTTTCTCTCGTTACATGCTTGCTGCTTATATAATAATAAAAGGCCTTGTGATTTTCCTTAATGCTGCTCGGTAAAGCTACGTCACGGCCCCTTTTCGCCCACTTGATTCCTCGTTTAAGATTGGTCCTACTCTTCCGATATTCCTTCAGGGCCCATTCTGTTCCTCGCTGTCTGGATCATATGTACGCTTCCCTTTCCCTCTTGTCTCGTCATGCGAATTCTCCTGTCATCCTTTCCTGTACTTTGTTTTCAACGGGGCATGCCTATACTGCGCTATCTTTAACCTATCTTTCAAAGCCTGTTCGATCATGGTTGACATGTTCCTCAACACAATTCTCCTGCCTCTTCACTTTATCCTTGATCCTGTTATAATTCAAAACTTAACTATCTTAAAGACAGAATAGTCTCTATATCTCTGTATGCCGGCATATGTGTGTGTGTGTGTTTCTGCATAATTGAAAGAGATAGAGAGGGGTCGAGGAGACATGTTTTTCCGACTGGACGCCTGACTCCAGCGATGTTCAAGTACGTTTTTTGCTGAGTCATCTTTTGCTGTGACTCCAATCAACACGTTTGGCTGTGCTTTTAGACATCCCCGGCCTAACATCTGTAATTCAATACTGAAAAGTCTTCCTGCTCCATCAGTTCGCAATTCTAAAATCATTTTAATCAACTTGTGCACATATATATAATGAATCATCTCTGTGGGATTTGAACCGAAAGTGTTCAGCCCAGAGTTAGGGACATTACCAACACTCGGGAATATACCTAAAACTGCTACATTTTTCTCGTGCATGTTTGTTCATCAGTTTGTGCTAACACACTGTAACGCACTCCCATCGCTTTGGAATCAAATTCAGAAGTCTGCTCAAATGCAGAGGCACTGCCCACAACAGAATATTTAAAACATGTCCAGATGTTGGGTCACATTTTAAATGCTAACTTTCAGTTCGGTATGGATTCATTAAAAGCAGGTAAACATTACAGAATTACACGGTTCAAACAATTACATTGTGTAAAGTTGCAATCTGTTTGCCTCAACTGTAGGACGTTGAATGTATATGCTCTGTTATCGAGATATATTGTTAACATATTTAATTGTTTGCTTATGATGGCCTGCTTTAATGGCTACTATCTGTGGACTGCCATATTGGGGAAAGAAATCTTGCAGACACACTCTGCACTATGAAAGATCTAGAATAGATATTATTACTAAACAACAGAGGCAAACAGAGAGAATAATTTCTATCTCCAAACGCCAATCACTATTTACCACCACGAACATGTGACTTCCCTCTTCCTAAAATCATTTAATGATACAAAACGGCTGATGGCTTTCCAGCCTCTCCTCCCTGGTAATATCACTAATTGGGCTGAGGAGTGGCAGATAGAGTTGAATTTCGATAAATGGTAGGTCTTGCAGTTTCGTAAAACAAACAAGGGGAGGATCTATAAACTTACATATCGGGTAATGTTTTTAAAAGAGAGACCAAGGGATTCAGGTATAATTCTTTAGAGTTTGCATCACTTGTAGACAGCGTGTTTACGAAGGCGTTTGACTTGCTTCCCTTCATTGCTCAGACCTTTCAGTACAGGGTTTGAGACATTATGTTCAGGTTGGACAGAACATTCGCGAGATCTTTCCTGGAGTACTGTGTGCAGTTCTAGTCGCCCTGTGACATTGAGCATTTTATTAAGCTGGGAAGATTTCAGATGATATTTACCAGGGTTTTGCTAGGAATGGTGTGCTTGAGTTATAAGGACATAGTAGATAGGCTGGGACATTTCCGACTCGTGAATAAGAGTTCAGAAGGGCCCTTATCGAGGTTTATGAATCAATGAGGACTCTAAACAACGCTGAAGGGTAGAGATCCTTACCCTAGAGTG
Source organism: Chiloscyllium plagiosum (assembly GCF_037043375.1). Classification (NCBI taxonomy): domain Eukaryota; kingdom Metazoa; phylum Chordata; class Chondrichthyes; order Orectolobiformes; family Hemiscylliidae; genus Chiloscyllium; species Chiloscyllium plagiosum. Next base: position 126,767,443 of record NW_028270152.1, on the reverse strand, counting down.
TGGGAATTCAAATCTAATGAGTTAGTTTTTAATGAAAGGGAAAGGTTATACAAAAGCAATAGAGTGACACAACAGAGAAACAGACCCTTGGTAAATCTCGTCCATGCTGACCAGATATCGTATATTCCTATCGTCCCATTTGGCAACACTTGGCCCATATCTGTCTAAAACCTTATTTTCATTTACCCATCTAGATGTCTTTTAAATGGTGTAATTGCAGCATCCTTTAGGACTTCTCTTGGCAGCTCCTTACAGACGCACCACAGTCTATGTGAAAAGGTTGTACCTCAGATCCCTTCTAAATCTTTCCCCTTTCACCTGAACAGAATGACCTCCAGACTTGGGCTGCGCTACTCTGGGGAAAAGAGCCTGTGTATTCTGTCTATTAACGCACATCATTATTTTGGAAACATCTATACGGTCACCTCTTATCCTCTGACACTCCAGGGAAAACAGCCCTCGTCTATTCAGCCTCTCCCTTTAGCTCAATTCCTACAATCCTGACAACATTCAACTTTTAAAATACCTTTCTTAAAGTAGGGACACCAGAATTGCACACAGTATTTCAAAAGTGGCCGAACTAATATCTTATAGCTCCGCAATATGAACTCCCAACTCGGAGATTCAATGCCCTGACTTATAAACTCAAATATATCAAAAACATTCGTCATTATGACGGCTACCTGGCAATCCACTTTCAAGGGACTTTGAATCTCTACTCCAAGATCTCTTTGAACAGCAACATTCCCCAGTGTCTTACAGCAACATTCCCCTAAATCCTGCTCTGATTGGCCTTTCAAAAATGCAGCATCTCACATTTGTGTAAATTACACTATATTTGCCACTGTCTGGCCCATTGCCCCATCTGATCAATATCCCGTTGTATTCTGAGATAACCTTCTTCACTGTCCACGAAACCTTCAATTTTGGTACCTTCTGTCAACTTATTAACCATACGTCCCATGTTTACATCATAATAGTTTATACAAAGATCAACAAGCAGTGGACACAGCACCGTCCCTTGTTGCACACCACTGTTCACAGTTCTCTAGTCTAAAAGGAAACGCTCCACCACCACCCTCTGTCTTCTACCTTCAAAATAGTTCTGAATCCAAATGGCTAGTTGTCTTTGAATTCCATGACATCTAACCTTGCTAACCAGTCTACATGAGGCACCTTCTTGAACACCTTACTAAAGTCCATGTAAATCGCAGCCATTGTCGATCTGTCATCACTGTTGTGCGTTACGTTTTCAAAAAATGCAATCAGGTTTGTGAGATACTATTTTCAATACACAAAGCAATGCTCACTATCCCTAACCAGTCCTTGCCTTTCCAAATACATGTAAAACCTGTCATTCCGCATTCATTGCAACAACGTGCACAGCCCTGATTTCAGGCTGACCGGTTCAATGTTCCCTCGCTGTTCCTTGAAACCTTCTTCAATAATGGCACCACATTACCGACTTCATGCCTTCCAGCGCCCCACCATTCTCCATTGATGATGTAACAAAATTATCTCAGCTCGGGACCCAGCATTATTTTACTCGCTTCCCAGTTATTTTCTCAGGTACGCATGATCAGGACCCAGGAGATGCATTTGTTTTACACTGCATGTCATTCGTGTATGGAATGAACATCCTGAGCAAGCAATGGGTGTGGGTAAACTTACAATGTATAGAAGACATTTGATTAAGTTCAAGAACAAGAGCAGGTTTGGACAAATATGGAGCAAAGGCACGCTGTTCGGGCTGGTTTAGTTTGGGACTATGGTCAGCATTGACTGCAACGGCCGATAGGTCAGTTTCCAAACCCGCTGTATCACTTCTTGACTCAATGTGTGTTTGTGTGCCCAAGTACGTAGCTGCACATTTCTCTCCGCATTTGTTTATTTCTATGTGCCTATCATCGTCTTTTTGTGCCTGTCTGTGTATATCTATCTCTGTTCATGTTATGTGTAGTCCTACATTACTGTTTGTATGAATGTTTGTATCTCTGTTTCTGCATCTCTGAGCTATCGGAACTCTTTTGTTTTGGGGATGAGTCTTTGAAATGGGAGTCAAAGCCTTGAACTCTCCATCTGAATCTTCCTGACACTGTTTTGTTTAAAGTGATACGATGACTGGTTAAGGGCTTTTCAATCGTTTCTCAGATGTAAGATTATTCGCAAGAGTAAGTCATAAAACATTACAATTTCTAAAAAGTACAACCAAATTAATCCTATCTCCATTCAAAATGGTTCACTCAGAGTCGTTTGGATTTAGTTGCAATGGAAATAATCTTTAATTTATACACTGTGTGTCAGGAATACTGCCCAATGACACATCATTCCACGTTGTACAGGGTGCACAGTCATCTCTCGGCACAAATATTTTCCACACTGAGGGCCTCAGTACAATGGCATTCCTCTCCACGCCAATCTCATGGATGTATGTATGTGTGTGTAAGAATGTGTGTCTAAGCGTGTGTGCGTGTGTGTTTGCATGCATGTGTGTGTAAGTGTGCGTGTGTGTTTGTGTGCATGTGTGTGTGTTGATGGTCCCATCAGTTTCAATGTTGCTGTGAACTGTTGTTATCCCTCTTTCCTTCCCAGACTGAATCACTGATGGTTTTCACCCTACGCTTTACAGTGGTGTTGGAGATACGAGCAGAGATTGACAAAAACAGACATCTCAGCAGGTCTGGCAACATTTGTTCAGAGAAATGAAAGGTACCGTTACCCGTCGAGTGACCCTTCCTCAGAACCCATGTCGGGGGATATTACATCACGTTAAATATCACTGAGACTGCGAGACCAGCCGAAGGCAGATGCACACAGAGACACACAGGTACTCAAATAGGAATACAAACACAGAGGCACACACTAAGACACTGACACAGACATGGAGCCTTTGTCAGTGTTTACCTTACTACATGATCAGCTTGTCCATGATTTCATTCCGTCTGTCCGTTATGTGTCATGATTGCAGTCTGTGCTGAACGAGTGTATCAGTGTTGCACTTGCTTACTTCAGTGAGTGTGTCAGTATTTAAGTTTGGCGTGTGACTCTGGTACAATTTCAATATGTGCAGATACGAAATCCAGAAGAATTCGAAAGACTGTGGAGGACAATGTAGAACCCTAACAAGACAGTGAAAATTGGTGTGGTTCAATTATATGGTAGATGAGAATTAATGCAGAGCAGTGTGAGGTGATGCACTTTGGAAGGAAGAACATTGAAAGAGAATATAACACAGGCTGTACAGTTACAAAGGGAATGTAGAAGCAGAGGTCCAGAGGTGTACATGAGCACAGATAATTGAAGATGTTGGGACAAGCCGGAGGAGCAGAAAGTATCACAGATCAGCTTCAGTTTCTGAGCTGTTTACAGGAGAATATTTCAGAGGGAGTCTCCGTGTGCCCTCATGGGATGTGGAAAAGACATTGTGTTGTGAGCCCACCCTCTGGCCCACCGAGACCGTGCAGACTCCATTTATACCAGCTCGGCACAAAATGGAGATGGCATCTGGGTAACGGCTTCTAACTTGTGCCGGGGGTAAACGGAACTGAAAATAGGTTTAAAGTTAGAATTGCCCTTTACTGAACATTGCTCCTTACTCGGTTAGTAGGACGTGAAAGTCTCAGAATCTCCATGAGTCGTGCTGGTCCTCTCTGGCTCGAACCAGTTTCCTCCCTGCATGACGCGGGGAGGGACCGTGAGAGAACGAATATCAGGCACTCCAGCGCCCCGCTTGGCCCTTTCTGTCCGATTCCAGGCTGTTCTTCCTGGAGTGGGAGAAAGGGAGGGAGGGCCTGAGGGTGACAGTGGGCGTCCTTGCTGTCCGTGTTGGTGTAGGTTAGGAGAGGGGAATGTGTGTGTGGTGTCCGGAGTGTGTTAGCCCACAGTGTCGTAACCAATGTAGAATTAGTGTGGGGAGTACAGTAAGGAGTGGGGGACGGGAGGTGGGAGAGAGAGAGAGAGAGAGAGAGAGAGAGAAGGTGCTGCACAAAGTCATGAGAGTTGTGGAGCATGACGCTTTTTAGGGGATAGATGCTATAACAGATACTTAGTGAGTGTGAGGGGCAGAGACAGTATGGCTACACTTACCCTGAAAGGCCGGGGAAGGTTATTGATGTTTATACTGTATTGCTGGACATATCACCAGACTGTCGCTGCTGCACTGGTTTTGTTTTATGGCCCCTTCTGGGCAGAGAGTGGTCCTCCTCTGTACTTACCGATTCACCAGGAGCTCCGCGCCCTGGTCTACAAATTGTGGTGTAATTTGCTCCTATCTGCCATGTTTGGGGCACACTGTGTAGACTCAACTCCAAAACTGAGAAAGCTCAACTGTGTTCTGATTAACCATTTAAAGATGGCAACAGTGCCAGGGATCACGAAGTTTTCAAAGGCATCCAGGCGATGATTAGTTCCTCCTGCCATGATAGGCGGGTGAGTCCTACTGGCCGTGAATGAGAGGGATACCATGGGAATTGTTATTTAATAAGGTGAGTTTGATAGGACTGCAGCAGGAAACTATCGTTCTCATGCAGGCGATCCCTGTCTCACACTCAACGAAAATGTCACTGGGACAAATTATTCATTTATTCAGCCCAATGAGTCAAAGACTCCGCTGATCCCACGTCTAGTTACAAAGCCGCAGAAAACAATACTTACTCAAAGTTCTCCAACATCTGAACCTACGCTAATATCCCATTCACACAAAATTCATGGGATTACCGGTTCATGTTGCAGAATGCTATTGAAGTATCTTCATTTAAACATTCTGAAACCTGTCACCAAATCCTTCCATGACACTGTCTCTCAATCTCCCCTCTCTGTCCATGTGGAAAACCCTTCCCATCTGTTGATATTTAAACTCATAGCCCCGGCATTTCTCTCACAGCCACAGCATCTCTTGCCCTGACACAATGAAAATTATGGAGATGTAAATATGTTTAGCTGCACATTCTGTCACTTCCAGCATCGGCAGCAAGTTCCCCCACGCTGGGCAGCGATCTAACACAGTGTTACTGAGCAATGTACAGACCTACGTCGATGCAAGGTGGCGCCGGATATTGTCGACTCCTTGCGAGCTCCTGCGCACAGATCTACGTTTCCTGATCTGTCTGCATTGCTGGCAAGACAAAGCTTTTCACTGTGCTTTGGTACACCTAACAGTAACATCAAGTCAATTCATCATGCTGGTCAGATACTTAGACCGGTGTTTTCGATCAATGCAATGCTGAGATCTGCATAGCTTTCCACTCGAGAGAGAATGCAGGTTGTATGAACAGTTCACGAGCGTGGTCTGCACAGTGGTCCATGCTGAACACCAATATCATTCTGGGTTTATTGTGTCCTGGCCTGTTCTGTGAGTTGCATTATGACATGTGATGTATCTAATCAGTTCAACTGAACTGGCAATGCTTTTACTTTTTGTTCACATTCTTGTGATTGGACCCTTCAAATTGTGACTCCTCATTCAGTCCCGTTATCCAATCCACCGCTATAGTTCGGCAACTTGTTGATCCATTAAGTAATTGTCCAGTATTGATGTAAATAATGGTCCTATACATTTCCCTGGTGTTTGGCGTTGCTCATCCTGGGGAATCGGAATCGATGCTGATAAACTTTTGTTAGGTTATTCCTTAGCCTCACCACTACAGATAATATAGCCTCAGCCTACTTAAACTCTCCTTGTCGCGTAACCCCACCTACCGCCACAACCGCCAAAACCAGTAAAATGCTTGTAAACCATTTCTGTCCCCTTTCAAGTTCGACAACATCCGTCCTATAGCAATGAGATCATAATTAAAGGCAGCATTAAAATGTGGAGGAACCAATGTCCTGTCCAGCTGCAACATGTCATCCAAACGTTTCTTCTCAAAGCAGCAACCGAAAAAAGCAAGTGTAAACCTGTTACATCCGTGATTACTTGTGGCAGCAGTTTCGTGGAACTGTGGACTTGCACCACAAGGTGACATGTTGGCTCAGTGGTTAGCAGTGCTGCCACAGAGCACCAGGAATCTGGGTTCATCCCACCCTTAGAAGACTCTCGGAGTGTAGTTTGCACATTCTCCCTGTGTCCGTCTGGTATTCTGCTGGATGGTCCGTAGAACCTACAACAGTCCAAAGTTGTGCATGTTCGGTGGATTACCATCCTAAATTGCCCATACTTTCTCGGGATATGCAGACTTTCTCAATTAGACATGAGAAATGCAGAATCACAGGGATAGGGTAGGGACGTGTTTGGTGGGATTCTCCTGGAGTGAACTCGATGGGCTGAATGGCCTGTTTCCACACTGTGGTGATTCTATAATTTCGATGAATGCCTGTTTGCTGAGGAACACAACTTAAAACCCTACCATTAAATCTTGCCCACATTTGTCTCCCCAAAATTCAACATTTATCTAAATTAATTCCATCTGCCAATCCTCAGCCCTTCTATTCATGGTCCCGTTGTACACTAAGATAACCTTCTTCCCCGTTGATTACTCATCAATTTTGAAATTACCTACAAAATTACTAACTATACGTTGAATTTTCAAACCGAAATTATTTATATAAATGACAGAAAACAGTAGACCCAAATCGAACCATATGGCACACCACTAGTCGCAGTCCTCTACTCCGAATAAATAAACATCCAAAACAACTTTCTAGCACCTACCTTCAAGCTTAATTTGTACCCAAATGCCTAGCTCTCTCTGGATTCCAGGCGATGTAACCTTGGTAAACAGCGTACCATGTAGAAAATTTCCGAGCACCTTCCTGAATTCAATCACTGTTTTGACTTCATCAATCGTCTTCGGGATTTTTTCGAAAAGCTCAATCAGGTTAGTGAGACAGGATTTCCCACGTACCAATCCTTTTCAGTCCTTGCCTTTGCAAATGCATATGAGTACTGTCCCTCAGACTCTCCTCCAACAACTGCATCACCATTTCCATCAAGCTCATCAGTTGATAGTTTCCAGGTTTTTTTCCTATGTTCTGAAGTAATGGCATTGCATTAGCCACTATCCAGACTTTTAGCATCTCACCACTGGCAATCGATGACACTATCAGCAAACGTTTAGCAATCATTTCTCTTGCTCCCCATTAAGTTCTGGATACAGGGATTTATTCACTTTTAAAATGTTCAGCACTTCTCCTTGTAACATTGAAACGTCTCAAAATATAACTTAATGTTTCTCCAAGTTCTCTTACTTGTGTAGTCGCCTCCACAGTAAATACTGAGGGAAATTATTTGTCTTGTATATCACATATTTCCTGCAGTTCCAAACATAGGAAGAAGTGAGGATTGGCGATGCTGGAGATCAGATTCGATGTTGTGTTGCTGGAAAAGCACAGCTGATCAGGCAGCATTCGAGGAGCTGGAAAATCGACTTTTCGGGCATAAGCCCTTCTTCAGAAATAGTCCCTTATTCCTGATGAAGGGTTTATTAACGAAACATCATTCTCTTGCACCTCGGATGTTGCCTGACCTGCTGTGCTCTTGCAGTTCCAGACATATACAGCTTTGCTAATCGTTAAGAGTCTCTGTTCTCTTTCCAGTTAATGTTTTGCCATTAATGTATTGGTACCATTTCTTCAATATCTTGTTAACCTAATTTGAAAAGCCATCTCATTTCCCATTTATTCCGCCCCGATTTGACATTGACGACACTCCTACTGCCCTTATACTTCTCTTGGGATTCCTTCGATGCCAGCTGTGTTTACCCTGACATATGCCTCCGTCCTTTTGTTGACCAGACCATCAATATTAACAGTCATTCAGCACCTACCAGTTTGACCCGTCTCACTAACAGTAACACATTTTCTCTTTGCTCTCTGAATCCGGTTTTTGAAATCCTTCCATTTTCCAACTACCCATTTACCTGTGAATAATTTTTCCGAATCAGCCTTTCAAATGGTTTGCCTAACTCTTTTAAAGTTGGCCTTACGGCAAATTAGAATTTTAATGTTTACATCAGGTTGATCGTATTCCATAACTATATTAAACCTAATAATTCCTGCGAAACAGACTTGAAACGTTGACTGGCCTCCTCCTGTCCTTCTGTTACAGGGTCGAAAGGCTAAAGGGTTTCCTCTGTCGCTGTGTACTGAGCGCGAAAGGCCGATGGCCTCCTCCTGTATCCCTGTAACAGACCCCAAGACATTAAATAATGTAGCAACCTGTGGATTATGAGCAACAGGTAAACCCTGTCTAATGGAGGTTACTCCCTTTTCAGTTTCAGAAACACAAACAACACATTGTCCTCCACGTAACCTCTGAGTAACGCCTCGTAGAGCTGCAATATCACTTCTCGATGTTTTGAATGAATCCGTTCGCAAACTGTACCAATATTCCAGCTTTGCCTCTCTTCAAGTTGTAATAGTCTAGTGATGGCTGAATGGCCTCCTCCTGACCCACTGCCACAGGCACATGGGGACAGAATTGGTTCCCCCATTTCTGTGCAAAAGTGTCACTGTTCTGTCCCTAGGCTATGGAAGGATTTGACAACAAGGCACTTAAAACAGGGGGTAAACTCACACAAAGTCAATGGGCAATACGTATCGTACTTTGGGTTAAGGTAACTGGAAATTTCCCAAGCAGACACGTTTCGCAGCTTTTCTGAGATTTTATTCCTGTCTCCTTTTATAAACACCGTGAGGCAGAAAAGTCCTGCAATGTTCTGGCTATACACGCACATACAAGGAATAAAAATTAAGAGGCTTGACAAAATTATGGTCCATCGTTCAATAACCCCCATCCATTCCTTTCAGACTGAGGAAATGTCCCCTTTCATTGTGATATCGAAAGTGCAATCAGGAAGGGGTTAACTAAACCTGTTTGTTCAGTGACTGTGATGACTGTTGGCCTCGGCGGATTCTAATTGTCCCAGTGGAGGGTTTACATCGTTTAAAGAAGAATTGGCTTCGTTCAAAGAGAAATCCCATTGTCCGAGCGGGAGCATCACCGACAGCACTAACAGGGATCAGCAGCTCCAGAAAGAGACAGAGGAGAGATTAGAAACTGAGGAAATTAGACTGGAATGTTCCAAGAATGGATCAGTGTCTGAGAAAATTAGACTGGAATTTTCCAACGATTGATCTTATTCTGAGAACAATAGACTGGAATGTTACAACAATTGGTCAGAATCTGAGAACAATAGACTGGAGTTTTCGAATAAGAAACAGGAGTTTATCCTATTATGCTTGGGCTTTTTCTACATATTATGATAAGTTGGCATTATCACTGCGGATATATTATGCTCTTCGCATTATTCAATACTTTTATTATCCTATCTTGGCTATCGTTGGTGTTCCTGGTAAGCCTTACAGTTTTGGTATTAGATCGATAAACCACTTATGACTGCATTACTATTCTCACATATAGTGTACAGTTCTTGCCAAAATTTCTGTTCGTGTTGAGACTCTGAATCCAGATATTCCCTCTTCTGATCACTACCATCTGCATCAGTGAACTTGTTCAATTACTGTCTCCCTCTTTTCTTCTGGCAGTGCCCCGCATAAGTCTTCGTATTGACATACTGTGTTTCAGATGTGAACCATTGTCTCATTGCCCTTGTTACCTTAATGTTGGGAGCTGTTATGGCTTCAAACTCAATTTTCTTCCTCTGTCTCCATCTTATCCTTAGCTAATTTGTTTTTGATTCGTTTACGGGACATGGGCATCGCTGGCTGCACAGCACTGATAGCCCATTCTTATTTGCCCTTGAGAAGTTGGTGGTGAGCTGCCTTCCTGAATCCGCTGCAGTCCATTCGCTGTGGTTTGATCCACACTGCCGGTCCGAAGGTGATTCCATTATTTTGACCGAACGCTTTCAAGGAACAACGGTATATTTCCAAGTCAGTTTGGTGAATTACATTGTGGGGAACTTGCATTTCGTGGTTGAAACAGAAGAATCAGACATTAGTGATTCCTTTGGCCATGAGCTGATTCCTGATACCATGCCCTGACTATTCCCAACTTTAAGTACTCACCCCGAACATAGCAAATTTCACTGACTTATCTCATCTGCTATATGAACCTTCAGCTGTGAAATACAGATTACCGATGCCAGCAATCTGCTCCTGACACGCCTAGTTTCAAAGCTGCTAAAAAAAACTTGATTTGAAGTCACGCCAAAATCCCATCCATCTGTCATTCCTGTGAACAGTCATTGTATGGCTATTTGTTCTGGAAGTGCCTTTATTTTGATATTCTCATGCCCTTTATCTGATCTGTCCACTTAACTTCTTCATTATTTATCTGAAAATTCACCAAAACCCTGCCGATTATTCATTTTTAAACCGATTTCGCCATATGTATTCTCTCTCAAACGATGATTTTAACATTCAACCACCCCAATCGCACGCCACACACACGCCCGAGTGGGCGCGCACACACACACCTGCACACACCTTCTCTTAGACTGCTTCAATGGAAACACAGTGAGAAAAAACTGTGGGAGCCCCATTTGCTTTCACTCACAGGAAAAGTTGCATTTTTCCCCGTGATAGACAGGAATCTGATGCACGCACAGTCCCCCAATAGAACATAGAACAATACAGTGCAGAACAGGCCCTTCAGTCCTCGATGTTGTGCCGACCAGTAAACTATTCTCAGCTCCCCCCCCTACACTATCCCAAAATCATCCATGATAGTAAAGGTTTGCAATACATCCCATGCTGGGCAGATGGCTGATCCTTTACAATCATACGAAAGGGGCTTCCCCGTATTACTGAATGCACGATCATCTGAGAGACACAAACATGAGCGTTGAATGGGCAGGCACAGACCGAGTTTCAAACATGTGTCTCAAAGCTGCTAAAATCAACATGGAGCACTACATAGGACACACGAGGAAGTGGACAACAGCCCAATACAACACCCCCGCCCCCAATCCCGCCCACGGAGCACAACACAGGAGATACCGGTTTTTGAACAACGGCTCAGCACACACTTCCCTTTCCACGGCTCATCACATGGACAGAGCAGTAAGTGATCAACAGCCCTGATACACACACCCCTGTCCTTGGAGCACCACATAGGACATAGCTTACTGAGAAAAACATGAACATAATCTACACAACGGTCCATATTGCCTGTCATATTGGCCCAGTTTATGATGTTCGAGTTGTTTTGTGATGCAGATTCATAATTTGACGAAAAAGTGCATTTCAACTTATCTTGAAATACCGCTCTTCAATGTTCTCATTCGTGTAATTTTAGTCTTGAACGTCTCACTCATTCAGTTAGTCCCAATTCCCTATCCTTTTCTCCATATTTTCACGACAAGTGTTCAGTAAAATAATTATCTGTTTCTATACTTAATATGAATATTTACGTTTCTCTGAATCTTTTGCTGGCCTTGTTTTCCTGGCCTAGTGGAATGAACGCTGGTATTGTGAAGCTCATAAGCGATGAAATGCTGTGTTGGGCTGTTGATTACTTCAGGGGTGAACCATGCGGTGCTCCATGGAAGGAGAGGTGTGTCTGGATGTTCTTCACTGCCTGGTCTGGCCCATGCAATGCCCATGCAGATACGGAGAGAATCTGCACGTGGAGATTGTATGGTGCAAAGGTGGGGTGTGATAGTTGTTCATGTCTTTTGTGCCATGTTTTGAATTCGATTGATTTAAACAGTGCTTTGTTTATCAATGGCTCTTCCAATTGCGAAATTTTCTGGGGTGGATTAACTGACTTTGGGGGTTTTGAAAAACTTAAGCAAGACAAAGTTGTTCGAATTGTCAGACAATGTGTAATTTGCTTGGCATTTGTCAGTGAAAAAAGTTCAAGTAATTACAGCAATAGTTCGATATTTAAATATGGTGGCAATACCATCAGAATCGGGAAATGGTTAGGATTCAATTGCAGATGAGGAAAATGAACATGAAAAGGAAGTAAAACAGTTTGAAATAAGATTAAAAGTAGAGTCAAAACAAAAGGAAGGAGGGAGAAAGAGAGTAAAAGCGAGAATAAGAGCAGTACGAGAGAGAATTTCAACATCAAAGGTTAATACATTTAGAGGAAAGTCGACTCCGAAGGGTGAAGATGAAGTTAGAAGGTATGCTGAATGAGGAGGATAGTGAGGATGAGCAAATCCATCGTAGCCGGATGGGGGATCTGTTCAAATATTTACAGGCATAATCTAAATTTGATGAGAAGCATGTAGACTCCTTTTTAAATACATTTGAGTCAAAGGTGAAACAAATGCAGTGGACTGTGATCATGTGGATGCAGTTAATCCAAACGAGGCTGGTATGCAGAATGAGTAAAGCATCTGCATCACTCTCAGAGGAGTCACATGGGGTGTATTACGAGTTGAAGAAAGCCACCTGAAGTGCATATGAGCTTGTGCCCAAAGTTGATGGAGAGTGTTTCAGAAATACAAGACGGTCGCTGGTTAAACATGTATTGAGTTTGAAAAGATCTAACAAACTAATTTTGATAGGTGGATAAAGTCATATAAGATCGAGCAAACCTATGAAGCTCTTAGAAAGGTGGTCATTTTGGAGGACTTCAAAAATTCATTTCCTGAGCTCATGAGAACTCATGTGGAAGAGCACAGAGATAAAATGGCAAGACCGGAAGCTGAAATGGCTGATGTCTGTGAGTTTGGCCATCAAAGTTTGACTTCTGTAAAATATAGAGATTGCAGAAAATAGAAATCCTCGGATGGTAAGGGGATAATACATCTTACTGAAGATAATATTGTTCTAGATCAGAGTGGTGCTGCAAAAGCACAGCAGGTCAGGCAGCATCCAAGGAGCAGGAAAATTGATGTTTCGGGCAAAAGTCCTTCATTAGGAATAGTGGCAGGAAGCGTCCAGAGTGGAAGATAAATCGGGGAGGGGGCTGAGGCTGGGTAGAAGGTAGCAAAGAGTATAATATTTGAATGGGGGTGGGATCGGAGGTGATAGGTCAGAGGGGAGTGTTGTGCGGGTAGGTGGGAAGGGAGATTGGCAGGTTGAACAGGTCATCAGGACAGTGCTGAGCTGGAAGGTTGAAACTGAGGTAAGGTGGGGGGTGGGGAAATGAGGGAACTGGTGATGTCCATATGGATGCCCTGGGGTTGAAGTGTTCTGAAACGGAAGATGAGTTGTTCTTCCTCCAGGCGTCGGGTGGTGAGGGAGCGGCGGTGGAGGAGCCCCAGGGCCTACATGTCCCCGGTAGAGTGGGAGGGGGAGTTGAAATATTGGGTCACGGGGCGGTGGGCTTGATTGGTGCAGGTGTTCTGGAGATCTTCCCTGAAGTGCTCTGTGAGGAGGCGTCCAGTCTCCCCAATGTAGCGGAGACCACATCTGGCGCAACGGATACAATAAATGACATTGGTGGATGCGCAGATGAAACTTTGATGGATGTGGAAGGCTCCTTTGCGGCCTTGGATGGTGGTAACTGAGGAGGTGTGGGCGCAGATTTTGAAATTCCTGCAGTGGCAGGGGAGGGTGCCAGGACGGGAGGGTGGTTTTTTTGGGGTGTGTGGTCATTACCAGTTAGTCACAAAGGGAACGGTCTTTGTGGAAAGCGGAAAGGGGTAGGGAGGCAAATATATCTCTGGTTGTGGGATCCGTTAGGAGGTGACGGAAATGTCAGTGGATGAAATGGTTAATGCAAAGATTGGTGGGGTGGAAAGTGAGGACCAGGGGGATTCTGTCCGCACCTCTGCCCTCAAACCTCACCCCTCCAACTGTATCTATTTTCACTTTCCAGAATTGCTGTTGAACCTCAATCCAATCTCGTCCAATAGCATGTATCTCAGTATTCTTCTCGACATCTTTGTTTTTTTCCAATGGGAATTCTGACGAAAAATATTAATTTAGCACCTGTTCTGTGTCCTCGGACTCCAAGCACAACTTCCCGCTACAGTTATTGATTAGCACTAATCTTACTCCTGTCGTTCCTTTACTCCTTACACACTGATATAACACTTTCGTGTTTTACTTGACCCGACCGGCCAAAGACTTCTCATGTCCCCTCCTGGCTCTTCTTAGCTCTCTCTTTAGGTTCTTCCTGGATAACTTGCATATCTCAAGCGCCCTAAAAAGCGTTCACATCTGATCTTAATATCAGCCTTCTTCATCCAATTTACCCGAACCCTTGCTCCCTACCCACCCCTGTAACCATATGTTCAATTCCTTTCTCTTCTCCAAATTCGTCCCTTTGCAAGGAGTTGGAATGGGTAACAATCCAGAGAGAACAATTCTGTTTTTTCTAGGTCTAAACCTCTTCCAGAGCTCCTTCAATTCCTGCCAAAAGACCACATCCTTTTTCCGACCTGTATCTTTGCAGCGTATGGGGATCACAAATTGGGGCTGCACCCTCTCCCTCTCACGGATCCCGGGAACACATTCCGAGATATCTCAATCTCTGGCACCTGGGAGTCGAGACACCAACAGCGAGTGTCTCTCGCTCGCACAGAACCTTGCATCTGTCCCTGAAAAATGGAGTCCACGATGACGAATGTTCTGCCTCTCCATCCCTCCTTATTATTTGAGCAATGGCAAACGACTCTGTGCCAACGACCTGTACCCGGTGCATTAGCCCTGGATATTCGTTCCCCCACCCAACTTTTGCCAAAAGGAGAAAGGCCACAGGAGTCCCGGCATTACGTGCCTATTCCAATCCCATCGCCAGATTGTCATCCATCCACATGTTCCCTGCACCTTACATGTGACTACCTCCATTTAACTCCTCTCAGTAACCCACACCTCCTCCCAAATCATATGAATTGCGTCCAGCTCCCGATCCAGTTCGCAAATGCTGTTTTGAATAGGCTACATTTTGATACACATTCCACAGGTCAAGTCAATGGTGACACTCGTGGTGACCCTTAATTCCCAAATCAAACAAGAGGAGTATGCAACTACCTTGACATCAATTCCCACTGTTCTGAATTCCCAAAGGGACTGTTAAAAAAAATTCGCAACCTTCCCAGTCTGACGCAAATAATTTTTTTTTTGGATAGAGGAGGAGAATGGGCGGGAGACATTACCCAAATAGTATTTCGGGTAAAGCATTCGCCCAAATCTATTTCCTCACTTAGTCAGCCGTTCTGTGTCTGCTCCTGCTCAGCGTGTGCTCCGCCTACACGCGACATGAGTTTTAACAGAATTAATTTAACTTCCCGGCAACCGCTGGTCCTCGCTGTCGATGCTCCCACTGCTGCTGCAAAAATGGAGTCTGCTGAATTCACGAGGTAAGTTTCTGTAGGATTATGTTAACATCGCAGCAGCCCTCGGTCCTTCCTCGTACTGCTCTCGAGAGTGCTGCAAAAATTGAGTTCCGTTTGGATAAACACATAGATAATAATGGAATAGTGTAGGTTAAATTGGCTTTATATTGGATTCAGAGATTGGCCCAACAACGAGAGCCGAAGGGCCTGCACAACTAAGTAATGTTTTGTGTTCTATGTCCTGTAATTTCTCTCATGCTATAATACATCTGCCAAACGATTACCAGTTCGTATCTATTTGCAGATTCTCCATTTTCTCTTAATAATGTAATTCCCTGATTATCCGAGTGTCATCGCTAAGTCTTGTTATAGTCCATTTGATCCACTCCACTTGATCATTGACATGGATTGTAAATAGCTGAGGACCCAGCACCGGTCATTGTGTTTCTCCACTGGTTACACTCTGTCATACAGATTAAGGCTGATTTTTTCCAGAAGGCCCACTTCCTGTTTAATAACCCGTCCTCCCTCATTCCTGTGCAGCAAATTCGTAGGGCCGAATCAGAACGGGAGCGCCAGTCTACAATGCAGCCGCTCGAATCTGCTCCGTGGTTTCATATGGTCATAACTGATGCTATCTCGTTCTCAGTTCCACTTTCCTGCCTGATCTCCGTACCCCTTCATTCATTCACTGTCGCAGCATGTACTGCACTCTAGAGCAGTAAATTACACAGAGTCACAGCACTTCGGGAGAAGTAAGTTTCCTCACTCCTGTTTTAATACAACCCCCCGCAGTACCATAAAACTCCAGTGTCTTGTTGAAGATTAGCGCAAATGAGTAAATATCGACTCCACATCTACATTTTCAAACACCAGCATCTTACAGACATCAGTGAGTTCTCCCCTCATTCTTCCTAAACCCCAGAGAGTATAAACTTAAACTGGTCAATCTAATTTCTTAAGATAAACTCCCTATCTTCGCAGTCAATCTCGTGAACATCTATTGAACTGACTCCAACGCAACTACATGCCTCCTGCATTCAGGGCACTAAAACTGTACACAATACTCCGGTTACAGTCTCACTAATTCATTGCTGTTTTGCAGTTATTCCCCGCTCCCACCCTTTACACTCGGTCCATTTCCAGGTAAATGCTGAAATCGCACTTGCCTTTCTCATTACCTGCTGTAACTGAATATGAGTTTTCTGTGATATGCACAAGGACATCCATATCCCTCTGTTCGAAAGCACGGTGAAATTAATCTCAATTTATACAGCAAGTTGCCTTTTGGTTCCTCTGAAACACGTTAAATTTTATCTGCGAGATGTTGGCACATTCATCTAAGCAATTTATGTCCATATGTAAAATCTTTTATAATTACATTGATTCAACCCACTTTTCCACTTGTTTTAGTATCAGCTCAAAGAGTGGCTGAAGTGTTTTCTATCCCGTCATCCAAGTAATACAATACACGGCAAATAATCAGTGACTGTAATCTGAAATCTACGGCACCCGAAAAGCTGCCAACCATAAACGACCCATCGAATGCATTTCTCTACACTTTGTTGGTTCACCAATCCTCTATACAAACGAATAGTTTCTTCCTAAAACCTTTTGTGCCTATTTTATAAATCCCATGTTCATTGTTAATTAATAATGGATTCTCACAGTTTTCCTTAAATCTCAACAGTTTGCTCATTAAGTTTTATTTCCTAGTGAAGAGATTATCCTAAGTCCAACCCTTTCTCGTGTTCCTGTGTAACAGATGCAAGACGTTAAAAGATCTGCTCCAATTGTTGGGTAAGAGGCATGTGTGACTGAATGGATTCTTCGTGTTGCTGGTTTACACACTTGATGGGCTGTGTGTCCAAACTGTGTTGCTGAGTAACAGGATACCGGTGATTCATGACCTACTCAGGGTCCATATTATTGGCTCGAGGGGCTGATTGGACTCCTCCTGTAGCTATATTAGATTCCAGGGGTTGGATTGTCTTGTCCTGTTCTGGTGTAACAGGGCTGAAGACCTGAATTTTGCTGTTCCTGTGTGACAGGCTGGTGAAGTGGAATGGATTTCACCATTTGCTGTGTAATTCACTTCTGTTGCCGACTCCTTCCGGTGTTCGATGTAAAACGTAACGTCACATTTTATTCATGTGAACTCAAAAGGGTGTTGGATCAACTTGATCATCCTTTCATGAAATGTCGACACCTTCATTGTAGGAATCAGTTGAGGAAACCATCTCTGAGCTGTTTCCAACGAAACAGTATCCTTTCTTCAGTGCGATGATTATTTCAGATGTTATCTCACTAATATCCTGTACAGGAACAACACTTTACCAGCCTGTTGTAATTTTGCCACCCAGGTCAAAGCAGTCTCAGTTGTCTGGGCAATGCTGAAATTTCATTGCCCTACACTACTCCAACAACATAAGTGGAGATCTGTAAAAATGTCACAATGGCGCATGAGAAGTACACATGTTGTGATGAGATGATATCAGCGTCCAGATAATCCTCGACAAACATCTCACCTCAATCAGACAGTCATCTCCTCAGAGGCCACATGGCTCAGATTCCTCAGGATCTGCTAATGTTATAAACTGCAAGTGGAAGGAATCATTAAATGGACTGATATGCCGAACTCAAAAAATGTAATATAAATGTTGGCATCGTTTTAAAACAGAAAATTTGGCATACACAATTGAAGGTACTATGGTAATAATGGACATCTTCAAGTTATAACTACTCCACGTTAACCCAAGTGAATGCTATTGCTTGGAAAATTGATTTTATGAGCGTATATGAGATTGTTTGCAATAACTGTATGTTGACCATCGAGTTAGAGATGAGGCTGTTCGTGAATTGATGTTATGTGATCAGAAGAGATAATTGAAAACATTGCAGCAGACGAGTTTTGAGGATAGTGATCATAATATATTGAGTTTGAGATGACGTATGTAAACAAACCATAGTTTATTTGAAACTGTGATTATAAACCTGAGTCACGCCAGTCATGAAGCTTTGATGGACAACTTGACTTCAGTGAATTGGAAAAGTATATGAAAATGATTAATTCGAAGACAAGCAATAGCTGTTGTTTAAATAATCAATGTAAAATGTATAGTAAACAAGTACCCAATACAGTGCAAACAGCAAAAGGGTATGGTGACTCAACGATGGTAAACAAAATAAGTTATAGATTGCATTAGATCAAAGGAAGCGGCTCAGAAAAATTCTGGATATAATGGTTGGCTATGGATTCAGAGACATTTAGCACCCAGCAAAGGAGGATCAGTGGAAATCAAAAAGAACAATGATGCAAACTAACACGAAACATAAGGATGGCCAAACGCTGCCATCGAATACTTGAAAAGGATTTTTTTTGCATGTAACTAGGAAATTACAGAGAAACTGAACAGTTCCTTTCATGTCTGTCTTCTGAGAGGCAAGCTTATTTGATGGGGAAAAAGAGTTCGTGTTCTTAATAATTCAGTAACTGATAGAAGATCACAGTGAAACTTTGAAAATTCACGCAGTGCGACTCACTAACACAGGGCCATGGGGAAGTGCTGCCAGGCATGATGACGGAGAATCCCAAGATATTTGACACGTATATAAATAGGAACAGAATAACCAGGGAATAATTACGGCCTTTTAGAAACAAAAGGGGCAATCTGTGTTTAAGGCCTGTGTACATTGATGGATTGTTGCATGAGAGGTTCACATCTGCTTTATTTGGTGAAGGAGGATGTAGGCACAGAAGATGGACTTAGTTGCTCTTGAGAAGATTGATATAAAATGCGAGCAGGAACTAGGAGCATTGTCTGGTATAAAATTGGACAAGTCCCCAGGTGTGGGTGAGTTGTATCACAGGCTGCTGTTGAATGTGAGGAAATGCTCTAACCCAAAAGTTTAAGTCGACTCTACACACAGGAGAGTTGATAAAGGACCTGAGAAGAAGCTAATGTGCTTCTACGTTACATGAAGGATGGCTGAAATAGAATAGGAAGTATCGACAGATAAGCATTCGATCAGTGTTCGGGAAACCATTGGAGAAAATATGGAAGGAGAAAGTCGATAGATATTTCGAGAGGAAGCATCTGATCATAAATTGTCAGCATTGCTTTAATCGAGGGAAATTATGCAGAATGAATTTTATTGTAAGTTTTCAAGGATTATAACTTGCTCAGTTCCATTCAACATGGTCTTAGCGTTCGAAGACAGAGGGTGCTGGTAGAAGACTGCTAATGTCACTGGTGACCAACGTTCCCTAGTGTACCACATAGATTAATGTTGCGTCCCTTATGATTTGCGGTCTTCATAAATGATGTAGATGTGACTGCGGGTGGGAGATCGAGGAGTGTGTTCAAAAAGTCTTTGTTTGGAACAAAGATTTCCCGGGTGGTTGGCAAAGAGGAGGAAGGTCTTGTGTTGAAGGGAGATATGGATGGAATGGTCAAATTAGCAGATTAATGGCAGATTGAATGTAATCCTGATGAATATGAAGTGATGAGCTTTGCAAAAAGGAACCGGACAGGGAAGTATGCATGACTTGCCCGAAACTAGTAATCTCAGAGTGTGCTTCTCCACAGATCCCTGAATGTGACTGGACAGGTTAATACGAGACTTAAGAAGGTATAGAGGTCTGTGGGTGCAGCCGTTATTCATCGAGACATGAGTATATAAGCTATACGTGGCATTGGCTGTGCCATATTTGGAATAATGTGTGCTGTTCTGGATGCCACATTATAGGAAGAATGCGATTGCTCTGGAGGCGGTGCAGAGAAGATACACCAAGATATTCGCCTGGATAGGGCATGTCAGCTATTAAGAGAGACAGAATAAGCTCCATTTGTTTGTGAATGAGCACAGAAACCTGGGCGTGGTGAAGACGTGTTTCAGAAGGATAGAGAGCTGCTGTACCTTTTAGTCAAAAGGTCAAGAACAAGGGAACACACTTTGAAAGCAAAGGGATGAAGGGTCAGAGATGATTTAAGGTTTGCTTCTCACCCAGAAGGGTGTTAGGGTCGAGAATGTAATTCCTGAGAGGAGTGTGTCATGGTTGACCTCACAGCCTTTAAGAAGTACTTGGACGAGCAGTTGAAGTGTCATAGCATTCACAGTTACGGATCTTGTGCAGGAAAGGTGGACTCAGTTTGGTCGAACTGCATTTTTGACATTACATGGTCTATGTTTCTGTGTTTGCATAATTGTAGAAGGTCAATCATTGAGTAGCTTAAGACATGAATTTATGCGTCTCTGAAAAGTGTATTCACAAATGTATACGAGTGAGCTCTAATTGCTTCTTATCGTATTTCAATGGGAAAAGTAAGCGAAAATAAATGCAGATTCCTACCCGTCTGAAACCAGAGAATGGAGATCGAAGAAGAACAAGTAGTTCAGTTCTGTCTTCACAAAAAAATAGTTTTCCAGCATGACTTGGAAATCTAAGTCTTTTGAGAAAAAGGGAATAGAGTGATATTAGTAAGTGCATGATTTTGCAGAAATAATTGGAATTGAAATGAATTCGCATCAACGACGTCAATATAGATTGTTGAAATGTGAAATATGTTTGAAAAACTGATTGGCAGATACATTACGAAAATCAATTGCAGGCAGTACGTTTGAATTTTTGAAAGATTTTAGATGAATACACAAGCCTTGTGCGCAAAATCAAATGTTATGGAATTGGGGTAACATATAGACAAGGTTTTAGAATGGTCGAGCTGGCAGGAAACAGTGAGTAGAATTGTTTGATTTTGATTTTGATTTCTTTATTTCATACTGTGGCCCCTTACTTTAGCCATACCAGTCAGCACCCTCATCTCTCTACAACAGTTTTATCACGGCTACCCTACCAATATGGACGTTACTGGTCCTCCAGCGCCACCTTTGCAACTCGGCCAAACTTCTATATCATCGCCTTGTTGCCCCCGTGCCAAACCCTCCAATGTCAGAGACATGTCACTTACTGCTGGGCCCACAGCATGATGGCCTTCCAATATTTGCTACATCACCGCCAGCACATGGCACAACCAACAATGAAGTCTCCGCATCCTCAGCTACCATCTTTTCCTGCTGGGCCCGATGTCGTCCACGTCGCCTATGTCAACGTAACAGCCGCCGAATCTCGATCGTGTGCTTGCTCAGGAAAGTAAGGCGGGATTCACTCCCTTCCGGACTGGGCCCAGCTAGAGGCCCATGTGTTGATCCTGGCTTGAGACATCACGATTGCCACGCCCTGAGTTCACTCTAAGCCATTGCGTAGGGCTCTTGCCACTGTCGATGCTGTCCAAGCAACAAGTTCAGTAATTTACAGAAAGAGGAGAAGGGGAGAATATCAGAAAAAGAAGAGAGCAGATTGGACAAGCTCCAGCACAGGAGCGCTTTGGCCAGAACAACCGGAATAAAAGGATCCATTTATTGTAGGTGAAGGCTCTTGGAATATGACAAGAACCTGGGCTTGGGTCCCAGCTATACCCGATACACAGCAAACATTTTGTTGAGGGAGTCAAATGCATTATTTCGCGATGTTGGATTGTGAGGATGTAAAAAGGTTCCAACGGGACTGAGGCAAATGGAGTGAATGGGCAAATACGTGGCAGATGGAAAGCAATGGTGGTAGACCTGACGTTGTGCACTTTGTTGGAAAATATAGAACAGAAGTTTACAATTGTCAAAGGTGTTGGTTAAAAATATTACTCAATAAAGGGACTTCTGTTCCCTTTATGTTTCCTTCTGTGCTGAACGCCAAGATCCATGCATTGCAGTGAGTTCTGAAGTTCTGGAATCAATACTGGGAATGGCATTGTCGCAATGACCAGTGTATATAGACCCACCAAGTGGGTATCTGTGACTTAGAAAAAGATCCGCTTCACATGTACACAAATCAACGAAAGCAATATTGCAGGTTCAGAAAGCGGTTAGGAAGATAAATGGTATGTTGACATTCATTTCCAGGGATTTGAGCACAGGAGTAAAGGTGTCTTACTGCAGATGCACAGATCTTTGGTGAGACCCCATCTCGAACATTGTGCAGTACTGTGTACAGGTTTGGTCTTCATACCTAATAAAGGCCGAACCTGACATTGAGAGAGGGCAGCGAAAAATGACCAGACGGATCTATGGTATGACAGCCTTATTGTGGTAGCAGAGCTTGGGTCGACTGGGCCTCTATTCCATAGGGATTAGGAAAGTGAGTGGCTCTCCTCATTGAAATATCTAAAACAATGAGAAGGCGAGACAGATTGGATACAGGCTTGCTAATTCTCCTGAGTGGTATGGCTCATGCAAGGGGCCAAAGTATGAGGTACAAACCACGCTGCATTTTGATGCAAATAAATATCTGACGTTGGTCTCAGAGACTGGGGAACCTGGGAGATTCTACACCTCATAAAGCTGTGGAAGCTAAAGCTCTGAATATAAATGAGCATTTTTAGACACTGAAGGCTTGGGAAGTAAGCAGGCATATGCTATAGAGATATAGAATCGACCATATTTGCATATATTTCTCCGATAATCAGAAAGTGCGTTCCTGTGCAACATTTTGTTTGGGCAAATTTCGCAATATCAATAATGGAACCAACATTTAAATCAGGATAAAGGGCGAATTGCCAAAAAATCTGCCAAAATCAAAACAAAAGTAGCAAATCGCCGAACACACACGATAATGCAGTAAAGGTAAATCTTTAAACCATATATTGTAATGAAATGGCAGAGGAAATGTAACACTTAACATTACAATCATGGACTACGGCCCTGTACCTTTCAAGAAACTCTTCAGCAGAATGTGCATGAGCCAACAACCCATATAATACCCACATAGCTTTCCAGTTTCCCGAAGGTACACCCCCTGCATTGAAATACAATTAATTGCAAATGTAGACTGCAATTCCCTATTCCAATTTTTTTTTTCAAGGCTTGCAGAGATGATTGCATTCCTGTTTTAGCTGAACATACCGAGCGTGTATTTTGTAGTCAGAGGATCCTGAGGCTGGTTTTGCTGTTCAGCTGGTGTCGGGTATGGAATGGAGTGAACGGGAGTCAGCTATATAAAAATAATATCCCCAAATTTTTAATCGCTTTACAGCCAAATCGTGTGAAAGAAACGCGCTTCACAGGGGACCTGCCCCTCTATACACTTAATGCTAAGGTCCTAGAGCGTGTTTCTGAAAAAAGAAACCTTGGAGTGCAGGTTCATAGGTCTCTGAATGCGGAGTCGCAGGTAGATATGATAGTGAAGAATGCATTTGATATGCTTTCCTTTATTGGTCAGAGTATTGCGTACAGAAGTTGGCAGATCATGTTGCGGCTGGACAGGACATTAGTTCGGCCACTGTTGGAATATTGCGTGCAATTCTAGTCTTCTTCCTATAGGAAACTTGATAGGGTTCAGAAAAGATCTACAAGAAAGTCGCCAGAGTGAAGTATTTGAGCTTTCGGGAGAGGCTGAACAGGCTGGGGCTCTTTTTCCTGCGACGTCGGAGGCTGACGGGTGACCTTATCAAGGTTTACAAAATTTTGAAGGGCTTGGACATGGTGCATAGGCAAAGTCTTTTCCCTTGGGTCGGGGAGTCCAGAACCAGAGGGCATAGGTTTCGGGTGAGAGGGGAAAGATATAAAAGAGTCCGAAGGGGAAACCTTTTCACACAGAGGGTGGCACGTGCATGGAATGAGCTGCCAGAGGAAGTCGTGGAGTCTGGTACATTTGCAGCAATTAAAAGGTATTTGGATGTGTATATGAGTTGGAAGGGTTTGGAAGAATATGGGTCGGGTGCTGGCAGGTGGGACTAGATTGGGTTGGCATATCTGGTCGGCATGGACAGGTTGGATCGAAGGGTCTGTTTCCCTGCTGTACATCTCTATAACTATAACTCTATTGAAAGCTGGTGCAAACTCAAAGGACTGATGTATCGACTGCAGTTCCTATATTATATTTCCCGATGGTTAATCACTTTAAGGGATATTCACAGTGTGGGAGATGTGTGATTTGAAGAGAAGTTCAGCCAAGAATCAGAATGGGGAGATTTAATGTCTTGCATGGCCTCCTCTTTCCGGATGTTTCTGTGCAGTCTGTGGAAAATCATTGTAAAAGTTGTCACAAGCTCTCACATATTGGCACAGAGGACTCTGCAGTGTCGACAGGACTGTGTTTCCCGTTCCCTTTTTCGAGACTGAGTCTGGTGCCAGGAGTTCTTAAGACCGCGGAGCAGTTTGAAGCAATTGAGTGCCTTGCTTGGCTGATTCTGTCTGTGTGTCTGTAGTCATTTTTAAATGAAACCAGGAAAGCATGGAGATTTGCTTCCAGAAAGTACACGGGGGGAGCAATTTGGAAGCAAATTTACAAACGAAATCGGCTTCAACGTCACTATTAATGACACCAGAATTTGATCTCGATATTTTATTAATTATCCTTTAATTTCCATCAGCTGCGAGAGGATTAGCCTGGTCTAGATTAGAAATCCAGTGACATTTCCGCAACAGCACTGCCTCCACATGGGGACATATTGCTCACCATACTGGACAAGTGTTTCTGTTCTACTTGATAGCTCTGTCAAAAACAACTTCCTTTTTTGGGGATGGAGCTGAGGGAGTGGTAGTTGTTCAGATTGTAATTATTCTTCTGTTGGGGGACTGGACATAGTTGAGTAACTTTCCACATTGCCAGTCGAGTTGGAGCTAGAATAATGCAGCCTACTCAGAGGCATAGCTTATTACACAGCACACGTCTTCAGTCCTACTGCAGGAATTGTGTCAGGGCCCATTGCCTTTGTCACATTTACCGTACACAGCTGTTTCTTCATGTCGCGTGTAGCGAATCGAAATGATGAAAGAATGGTATCTGTGATTCTGTGTGCATCATGACGACAGCGAGGTGGATCATCGACTCAAAATTTCTGTCTGAGAATGGTACAGAGACTGCGTCATTGTCTTTTGCACTGTTGCCCAGGGCTTTTCCATTATTTAGGATGGGAATATTTATGGAAACCTCTCTTTTAAAGTTTTGTTAAATCGTCCATCGCCACTTCTGACTGGATGTGATAGGACTGCAGAATTTCCGTCAGATCTGTTGATCTTGGAATCATTTTGCTCTCTCCATCAGGTGTTAGTTCTGCTGTTTTGAATATAAGCAGTCAAGTGCGGTGGCTTAACTGTTATTTTCGATGCGTCTCTGCGTGTTTAGGGAAGGGAGGTTTTTTGTGTTTTATGACACATTTTTGTTTGTTATTCTCATGTATAATATGTTTGTTTTCCTTCATCACAGTTAACGTATTGACGATCTACATCCTGCTGTATAAAGATTGTGGATTGTCTTCATGTGTCAGACATTACCTGGCCGCCATGGCACTAGCGGATTTACTGGTCATTATCCTCGATCTGGTATTGAGACACATTCCCATTGTTTATCGGCAACACTTTTATTTCCTGCTGTCCATCCCCGTGTGTAATATCAATGCTGTCCTACTTTATGCAGCCACTGACTGTTCTGTTTGGTTCACTGTCACTTTCACCTTTGATCGGTTTGTGGCCATATGCTGCCAGAAGCTGAAAAGTAAATATTGCAGTAAGAAAACGACGGCTGTGGTTCTGAGTACAGTGACTATACTGAGCTGTTTAAAGAACATTTTCTGGTATTTTATGCTCAGAGCTCGGTATTGGCTAGGGAACAATCCCTGGTTTTGTGAGCTAACACTCGCTGTTTATACCTCACGTGTCTGGGTTACAGTCGAGTTCCTCCACCACATTCTAACCCCGTGTGTCCCATTTCTCCTGATTCTGCTGTTAAATGTTTTCACCGTCAGACACATTTTGTTGACCAGCAGAGCCCGCAGGAGACTCCGCGCTCACACCAATGGGGACGCTCAGTCTGATACAGAAATGAGAAACCGGAAAAAATCCATCATTTTACTGTTTGTGATCTCGGCCAATTTCATCCTGTTATGGTCAATCTTAATGGTATATTCTATATGGAGACGGATGCATGAGTTTGGGTATCAGTCTGTGTATCTCGATCCGTTTGTGCAGGAACTGGGCTTCATGCTGCAGCTCCTCAGTTGCTGCACAAACACTGCGATTTATGCCGTCACCCAGAGTAAGTTCAGACAGCAACTGAAGAATGTGCTGAAATATCACTTTATCGAAATTAATCAATTAATGACATTTACTCATTAATCAATCCATCTGGAATTTTCTTATTTAAGTTCAATGTTTCAGCATTCAAGCAGCCGGTTGCTGTGGTAACAGAAAGGGGGTAGTGCTTCCTTGTCGAATATTATCCGACAGGGGTTTACAGAGACACATTACAATGTTTCTCTGAACTCATGGGTCAGTGAGACCAGGCACATCACATTGAGTTAATCGATCACGTCAGTTTGAAATCATTAAAAGATTTTCATTAAAAATTGCCAAGTAGCAGAGTGACCGATATTCTTGTTTGTCTTCGTGTTGAAGAAGCTGAGCTGGAGAGAGACAGACTCAGTTCCATATCCGGGTCCACAGCGAAGGAGAGTGGACCCGGCCCTGAGCTCAGGAATTGGGTTTAATCATTCTGTCCTTGCTTTCACGTCTGGCTTCGCCGAAATGGCCGTTGGCAGAATTCATCTTCCAACCCCGTTTTCCCATCTCCATCCAGCGGAATCCATCTCTCTCCTTCACAATCATTCGCTCACCATCTTGCCCCCTCACACCCTCCCTTTCACTCAATTCCAGTTTCACCTCCCACTTTCTTTCTCCTCACTTCTTTCCCGCTCTTTCTGCACACTCCCTCATTCTCTCCCGCTCTCACTTTTACTCTCTCTTCACCCCGTCTATTTTTCCGCTCCATTCCTCCCAAGCCATCTCTCAAACGCCCCATCCCGGTTTCTCCCGCCCGCCTCTACGCTTTTCTCTGTCCGCCATCTTGTCTCTCTACTCTCCTAATGTCTCTGTCTACTTTCCACCTCTCTAACTGTCACTCATTTTCGCCTTCCTCCCAGTTCCCAAGTTCTCTCTGTCTTATCGTCGCCTCCAGCCTGTTCAAACACCATCCCTCTCTGGGTTAGTGGGAGAGAGAACGATCAGCGAGACAGTATGTATCAGATTGAGAGGAATTCAGTCAGAGAGCAATGCGGGGAGACGGGTAGTGAAAATCAGACGGAGAGGGACGGAATGAAAGAGTCGGTCAAAGGAAGGTTTAGAAAGAGTGAGAGACAGCTGGAGAGCGAGAGAGACAAAGAGAGAGGGAGACCGAGAGAGTCAGATAGAAGGTTAGGTAGAGGGAAAGAGGCAGTGGGAAAGGGAGCTAGAGAGTCAGACAGAGATAAAGGGAGAGAGAGAGGGAAAATGAGGAGGACAGACAGAGGCGGAGACAGACAGAGAGGGATGGGAGATATAGAGTGAGAGAGGGGGGCGAGAGAGTAAGGGAACACAGAGAAATAGAGGGGGATGGAGAGGAGAGAAAGAGAGGTGGGAGAGAGCGAACAGAAAGGGGAGAGAGCGGGACGGGAGAGAGAGAGGGATGGGAGAGAGAGAGAGGGTCGGGGAGTGTGAGGGAGGAAGGGGAAGGGGAAGATAGATAAAAGGAGGGAGAGAGAATGAGGGGGCAGAGAGACGGGGAGATAAGGAGAGAGTGACTGGGAGAGAGTGAGATCTGAGGAAGGAGAGAGGGGAGAAAGACGGAGGAGACCGAGAAAGAAACGGTGGGACGATAGAGAAAGTATTGAGAGTAGGAAGGGATGAGGAGGAGAGATTGCGGATGTAGGGGGAGACAGTGCAGAGGTCGGGGAGTCAGATAGTCGGAAGGAAGGGATGAGAGTGGGAGATAGGAGGTAGAAAGAGGGGGAGGGAGAGATCAAAGAAGGAGGGAGGGAGAGTGACAGGGAGTGAGAGACAGAGAGGTGATAGAGAGTGGATAGAGAGAGAGTGGGGGGGAAAGAGAGGGAAGAGAGAATTGGGAAGGCTGGGGAAAGAGAGACAGTGGGAGGAGAGGGTGATGCGAGTGGGGGGAGAATGGAAACGGGTCGGGAGATAGTGGGAATGGAGTGGGTGGGAATCAGAGAGCCAGAGAGAAGGAGCAGGGAGTGAAGAAGAGGGAGGCATAGGGAGCGAGAGGAGAGAACGTGGTGAGAGAGGGAGGGAGTGGTAAGGTAGAGTGAGGGGGAGTGAGTGTTGGGGACAATGAGAGCGGAGAGGGAGATTTGGGGATTGCGAGATTTGGGATAGAGTATGGGGGAGGGACAGGAGGGAAGAATGCGGGAAGACAGAGGTGTAGAGGGAGGGTGAGAAAGAGGGAGGTAAGATCGAGTGGGGGAGAGGGAGTTGAGGGGAAGGTGAGTCAGCGAAGACTGAGACTGTGGCAAAGAAAGCAGATAGAGCGAGAGGACGGAAAGAGTTGCAGGGTGGAGCTGAGGCTACAGGAGGACACAAAGACTTGTTAGTGAGGGGGTAGAGAGAGGGAGAGGACAGGCAGAGGAGACGGGGCAATAGTGAGATGGAATGAGTTTGAACTAGTTGGAGAGGGAAAGAGAGGCAGGGACAGGCAGTGGAAAGTAGCGGTGATAGCGTGAGGAGAGAGGGAGAGGGATAGCAGCGAGGGAGAGAGGAGCGGGAAGAGAGAGAGAAAAAGGATGGAAAGAGCGGGAGAGAGGGGGAGAGAGTGAGAGGGAAGGGTTTGACAAAGTATGAAAGAAGGGGTAGGAGAGACAGCGGGAAGAGAGGGGCGAGAGAAATATTGGAAAGCGAGGGATCAGAGAGAGTGGTAAGGGCGGCCGAGAGTGAGGCAGAGGGCGTCAAGAGAGGGGCGGAGAAAGTGGGAAGGAAGTGGGCGAGACATTGCGGAGGGAGAGAGGGAAGGGATAAGACAGGGTCAGAGAGGAGGGATCGGGATAGAGGGTGTGAGAGAAAGTGTTGGAGGTGAGAGAATGAGAGAGAGGGTGTGAGAGAGATTGGGGAGACAGAGTGAGGGGAAGGGGAGGGAGGAACTGGAAAGTGAGGGGCGAGAGAGGGTGACGTTGAGGCTGTAAGAGTTGGAAGGTAGGGGCGTGAGAGATAGTGGAAAGGGAGTGGAAAGACAGAGAGTGGTAAGGGAAGGGAGTGTGATATTGCAAAGAGAGTGGATGGTGGGATAGAGAGAGGGTGAGAGGGAAGGAAGGAGAGAGAAAGGGAGGCAAGGGGAGAGTGCGACTGAAGGGAGAGAGGGTGTGGTGTGAAAGAGAAAGAGAGAGCGGGAGAGGGAGAGCGCGAAGAGCGAAAGAGAAAGGGGATGGAGAGAAAGAGAGGTAGTGGGAAGTGAGAGAGATAAGGAGAGGATGGGAAGGGAGAGAGAGAGAGTGGTGGGAGGAGGGTGGAGCAAAGACTGGGTGCAGTTAGAGAGAAGAAGGGAGCGGAAATGGAGGGGAGAGACAGGAGACAGGGTAGGGAGAGTGAGATAGATGCAGAGACGGAGAGCGAGAGAGAGAACGAGAGAATGATTGTGGTGTACAGAGAGAAAAGCAGGAGAGCGCGATTGGGAGTGAGAGAGAATTGGTAGTGAGATAGGTGAAGAAAGAGAGGGCTAGATAGAGTGGGGAGAGAAAGTGAACGATGGAGGGGGAGAGAAACAGTGAAGGAGAGGTTAGAGTGACGGTGATGGTGAGGGGAGGGTTTAAGAGAGAGTGAGAGGGAGACAGAGAGAGAAGTTGGTGAGAGTGAGTGAAGTGGAGAGGCAAGATAAGGACGGGAAACAGGCAATGAAGGAGAGTGGAGAGAGGGAGAGAGTGGATGGTTATGGGGCATGGAGAGTGGGAACAGAGAGAGGGAGGGCGGAGAGAGTGGATGCAGAGAAAGTGTGGTGAGATAGTTGACAGACGTGAGAGAGAATGCCGGTGAGAGAGATTCAAAGGAGAAAAGGGAGAGATGGAGTGAGGGAAAAAAAGCGAGATTGGAGAGGGACAGTGCGAGGGAGGCGTTAGAGGGAGGAGAGAGAGACTTTGTGGTAAAGAGAGAAGGGGATGGAGATAGAGAGGGAGACTGGGGAGAGAGGCGGGGTGAAGAGAAATTGGAGGCGAAGAAAGAGAAATAGCAGGGAGGAATAGAGAGAGAAGAGGGGAGGGAGACACATTACGTGGAGGAGACAAAGGTTAAAAGAGAGGGAAGAGAGAGAGGGAGGATGTTAGAGAGTTAAGTGAATCAGGGAGTTCCGGAAAGTGGGAGAAGAAAGAGATGAAAGGAGGGTCGGGGGTGCAAGAGACTGTAGGATGGTGTTAGAGAAGGAGGGAAGGGTTGGGAGAAAGAGAGGGGGAGAGAGGGGACGGCGAGAGACAGGGAGTCTGAAAGAAGGAAGAGTTAAAGAGGGGTAGCATGGGAGAGAATGTGGAGTGAGAGGGAAGGCGAGTAGGCAGAGAAAGGCGCGAGGGAGAGGGAGAGGGGAATAAGTGCGCGTGGGGCTAGATGGAGTGCAGAGAGAGAGGGAGGGCGGGCAGAGAGATTTGGAGGAAGAAAGCGAGGGAAAAGCAGGGCTGGCGAGAGAGAGGGAGAGTGGAGATAGAGTGTAGGAGGTGGGATATAAAGGGAAAGGGGCGGGGAGGAGAGAGGAAGAGAGCGCGGGAGAGTGGAAGAGAGAAAATGAGGGGAGACAGGGGAGGGAGGACTACCAGAGAGGGAGGGGAGCAGAAGAGGGAGGGTGAGAGACAGAGATAGGGATGGGAATATACAAAGTTGGTAGAAAGAGAGGCGAGGGAAGTGAGAGGGAGAGAAGGGAGAATGTTTATGGAGTGTGAGAGTCAGGTCTAGAGAGAAAGTGAGACAAGGGAGAGATTGAGTGAGGGAGCAGGAGGGAGTCGGAGAGGAAGGAGGGGAGAACGAGTGTGGGAAGGGTAAGAGAGATTGAGTGATTGTGAGAGATATAGGGTGCGAGAGAGGGTAAGGAGGGTGAGAGAAAGTTCTAAAGGGGAGAGAGAGAAATGGAGGGTGAGAAAGTGAGGGATGAGAGAGACAGAGAGACAGCGAGACAGAGGGAGGAGAGAGTGAGTGAGGGAGGGGAGAGAGCAAAGGGGAGAGAGAAAGGGTGGAAGTTGGGGGCGAGAGAGGGGGTGAGCGAGAGAGACGGAGGATGTTGACGGTGTTGTGGACAGAGGTAGAGTGGGATGGGTGAGAGAGAGGTGGACGGAAAGAGAGAAAGAAGGAGCAGGGAGAGACTGTGAAGCAGCAGTGAAGGGTGATAGAGAGACGGCAGGGAAAAGAAATGAGGAGCGAGAGTTGGAGGTTCACAGTGGCCGAGAGTAGGGAGAGCAGGAGAGGGAAGAATGGGGTGAGACAGAGGTAAGAAGTAGGCAAGACAGAGATGCTAGGAAGAGAGAGGGGAGAAAAGGGAGAGAGAAAGAGAAAGAGAGAGTGGAGTGAGAATAGAAGGAGGAGAGAAGGAAGGGACAGCGCAGATGAGCGACAAAGGGGGCATAGAGTGATGGAGGGGGAGGGACAAAGAAAGAGAGCGGAGAGAGCTAGAGAGGATGAAGTGGGAGAGGGCCCAGGAGAGGACTCGAAGAGAGACGGAAGGGGAGAGAATGTTTTGGGGGAGAATGAGTCTCGGGGAGAGTGGGATTGAGGTCAGGCAGAGCGTGGGAGAGAGAGAGTCAGGGAAGAGAGAGCGAGACAAAAAGAGGGAGACAGGAAGACGTGGACGGAGTTGGGGAAATAGAGAGTAGGGAGGGGTGAGATAAATTGAAGGAGGTGGGAGGGGGAACGGTGAGAGAAAGTGTATTGGATGGGGAAAATGTGATTGAGGGAGAGGAAGAGAGACATGTGATGAAAGGGGCAGAGAAGGAGGGGGTGGGGAGAGACCGAAGGCGAGGGAGGAGTGAATGAGTGAGGGATGGCATAAATAGAGAATGCAGAAGGCGTAGAGAGAGAATGGGGAGGGGGAAAGGAATTTGAGGTATGGCTGATAGAGAGAGCGAGATGGACGTGGATAGAGAGAGACAAGGAGCGGGTGAGAAATGGGATGAGGCAGATTTTGCGAATTGGAGGGGGAGAGAGAGCAGACAGCGAAGTAAAGGAATGGAGAAGGAGAGAGAGATGTGTTGAAGAGAGAGAATGGAGGAGGTAGAGAAACAGTCGGCTGAGAGAGTGTAGGGGCACAGTGGGGCAGAGCGAGAGGAGAAGAGCGAGAGGCAGAGCGAGAGGAAAAGAGATGGAGAGAAAGAGAGAGGATGATGGTGAGAGAGAGAGGAAATGGAGAGAGACATTGACGTAGGGTGAGAGAGTGAGGAGGGCTGGTTAGCGTGAGAAAGAGGAGAGAGAGATTATGGGAGAGACTGAGGAGAAACGGATGGAGAGAGGGAGAGAGAGGGTGGAAAGAGCAGGGGAGAGAGGAAGGGGGATAGATGGAAGGGAGAGAGACAGGGAGACCCATGTAGAGAGCGCGGGGAGGTAGGCAGATGGACAGGTAGGTTAGGAGAGAGGAGAGGAGAGGGACACAGTGTTGGAGGGGGAGATAAAGGTATTTAGGGATTGGGAGAGAGCGGACAAAAGTTTGGAGAGTGTGAGAGCGGGAGAGGGGAGAAGAGTGAGAAAGGGGTAGGAAGAAACAGAGAGCATAAGTTGGCAGAAGGGAGAGACTGGATCATGAGAGTGAACGAGAGCAAAGGAGATATGGGGATAGAAATAGAGACAGAGAGGGAGCAGGATGGAAGAGATGGGGAATGAGACAGAGGGGTAGAGAGAGAGTAGGAAGGGAGGGATTGAATGTGTGGGATGAGAGAGAGGGAAAGAGAAACGGGATTGAAAAGAGAAAAAGCTGCAGAAAGAGGAGAGAGGTGGGGAAGAGAGAGAGGAGAGAGAGGGACTGGAGCACAGAGAGGGCGGGAGGGGCAGAGAGAGACGGGTGTGGGATAGAGATGGTGAGGCGGAGTAATAGAGGGTCAGACAGAGGGAGGGAGGGGGACAAATATAGATGAAGTTTGAGAGTGAGAGACAGTGGTGGTGCAGGGAAAGAAGGAATTCGGGGAGTTGGAGAGAGTTGTGGGTGAGAAAGAGCGAGAGAGAGAGATCCCATTCTACTTTGAGTGACCTGTCCACTACATCTCCGATTATTGTGTCATCTGCAAACTTGCTACCTATACCGCCGATGTTCACATTCAAATCATTCATGTAAATAACGAAAGGTTGTGGACCCAGCACCGATCCTTGTGGAACTTCACTGGTCATAGACCTCCAGTCTGAATAGCAACACTCTACCACCACCCTCAGTCTTCGACCTTCGAGCCAGTTCTATATCCAAATGGCTAGTTCTGCCTTTATTCAATGAGATCTAACCTTGCGAAGCATTGTCCAAAGGGGAACCTTGTCGACTGCCTTACTGAATTCCATATAGATCACGTCCATGTTCGCCAACCTCTGGTCTTTTGTTTCCTCACCTCTGACTGATGATGATACATATATTTTTGCAAGTGTTCCAGCAATCCCTTCTCCAACTTCTCAGAGTTCACGGATACACCTGATCAGTTCCTGGTGATTTTTCCAAATGTATGCATTTCAAGGCATCCTGCACCATCAACTGTGTAATATGGACATTTTTCAAGATGTAATTTATTTCCCCATATTCAATATCTTACATGTCTTTCTCCACAGTAAACACTGATGCAAATTATTCGTTTAGTCTCTCCCCATCTCCTGCAGCTCCACACATCAGCGGTGTTGCTGACAAATGAAGGGCCCTACACACTCCCTACTTATCATTTTGTACTTATTTATATCAGCCAATTGGATTCTCCTTAACACTCCTAACCAAAGCAATCTTTTGTCGTCTTTTTGCCCTCCTGATTCCTTCTTTAGTATATTCTTCTGTGGTTATACTCTGAGGATGCACTCGATCTATACTATCCATACCTTACATGTTCATCTCTCTTCATTAAGCCAAACGTGAATGACTCCAGTCATCCAGCATTCCCTACACTAACCAGCTTTTCTAGATTAGATTAGATTACATACAGTGTGGAAACAGGCCCTTCGGCCCAATAAGCCCACACCGACCCGCCGAAGCGCAACCCACCCATACCCCTACATTTACCTTTAACCTAACACTACGGGCACTTTAGCATGGCCAATTCACCTGACCCGCACATCTTTGTGACTGTGGGAGGAAACCGGAGCACCCGGAGGAAGCCCACGCAGACACGGGGAGAATGTGCAAACTCCACACAGTCAGTCGCCTGAGTCGGGAATTGAACCCGGGTCTCTAGCGCTGTGAGACAGCAGTGCTAACCACTGTGCCACTGTGCCACCGTGCCGCCCACCAACATAGCAGGTATTTTAAGATCGTTCTATTTAATCAAAGTTTCGTTCATCCGTGAAGCACCAAAAGGTCCATACAAAGCTCATAGTTGTTATTCTCTGACATAAGGAGAAACAGAATGAACCCTTAGTCTTGGAACTGACCAAAGCATCAAAGGCAGGAAGCACTGCGTATGTTTCAGCCCATAATTGGCCCGGGTGATGTGATGTTTTTGACGTTCTTGTACTGCTTCGACAACACAGGTCAGTAGCAAGTTGCAGATTATTCGCTCAGTGATAGTGTAGATTTGATGGCATGGGTCCAAATCAACAACAGTTTGTACTTTCTGTTATCATGATTACAATTTCATAAAAGTATTATGGAGAAATTTTGACGTCAGGTCACAAATTACGTCAGCTGACCAAAAGCATTGCCAAGTAAGCAGGTTTTCAGGAAAGCCTTAAAGGTGGAAGGCAGATCTAACAAGGGTTTGGATGGAAATTCCAGACCGTATTACTTTGGAAAATATGGAAACAGCCACGCAGCTGAAGCAATGAACAATAGCTTTGTTGGAGCCTGAAACAAAATGAGTTGTCGAAGTCTCAAAGTTTGTGTGGTGCAGGGAGACAGGGATGATCACAGACAGGAATAAGTCAAGCGCGAGAATGTTCCATTGTTGTTGTTTACAAATAGGAGCTTTTGATGGATGAACAGATTTTGGTGCAAGTGAGCACTTAGGCAGCAGAGTTTTAGTTATTCTTGCGATTACAGGGAGGTTGAATGTTGGAGTCTGGCCAGGGGTGTGTTGGATTAGTAACTCTAGTAAAAAGACAAGGATAGATGAGAGTTTCAGCAAATGAGCTGAGACCAGAGACGAGTTGGATGTTGTCACTTAAGTAGAAATAGTTGCCTTGTAGTGGGACAGCGCTGTCCCTCTCACCTCACTTGTGGGATTCAGCTGTTTGTCAGTTTGTCAATCAAGTCTGTAACGAAGTGAGGAACTGAGTGGCCCTGCGGGAACCCAAACTGGGTGTCACCTCGTGGGCAATTACAGACAAGCTGCTGCTTGACAGCACTGTTGATGACTCCTTTCATCACTTTACTGCTAAACCCGTGAGGACTCATGGAGGGAAATTGCCGGGTTTGGATTTGCCCTGTGTTTTTGTGCTGACCATCCCTGAGCATTGCTCCACATTGTTGGTTAATGCCACTGCTGGAGCAGACATTAGCTTGGTGCGCAGCAATTTATTGAACACAAGCCATCAATATAATTGTCAAAATGTGTACAGTGCTCTAGCATTTACACTATTCGTCCATTTTTGATATTACGTGAAGTGAATGTAGTTGGTTCAAAACTCATATGTTTGTTGCCGGGACCACTGGAGAAGGCTGAGATGGACCATCCAATTGGCACTTCTCGCTGAAGTTGCTGCAGATGCCTTGTTCTAATATTTTAGGATGGGGATGTCTGTGATGCTTCCACCAGCGAGTTGTGGCAGAACTGCAGAGCTTAGTACGTTCGATTGTTTCTGGGATCAATTAGTTCTATTTCTTTTTGCTTCTTCTGTTGGCATGCAGGTTTGAGAGCTTCGTCCAGATGGCAGCACATCTTTATGTATGATTTGGAGATGCTGCTGTTGGACTGGGGTGTGCAAAGTTAAAAATCACACAACACCAGGTTATAGTCCAACAGGTTTAATTGGAAGCACACTAGCTATCGGAGTGACGCTCCTTCATCAGGTGATAGTCTTTCATCTTTATGTATGCCTGTTTCTGTTCTGGGCATTCTCTCCTGCACTCTGCATTGAACAAAGATTGATCCCCTAGCTTGATGGTAATGACTGAGTGTGGAACATGCCAGGCCATGAGATGTGAGATTGTGCTGGAATACAATTCTGCTGATGTTGCTTGTCCATAACACCTCATAGATACCGAGTTTTGTGTTGCCAGAACTGCTCAAAGTCTGTCTCATTTAGTACATTCATAGTGCGACTCATGACAATGGAGGGTACTTTAAGGCGAGGCTTATTTTTACAAAAGGAAAGTGTGATGGTCGGTCTTACTGATACTGTACTAGACAGATGCGTCAACGGCTGTCAAATATTTAACAATGGTATCAAGTATGTTTTACCCCCTTGTTGGTTCCCTTACCGCTTGCTGTCAACCCAGTTGAACAGCGATGTATTTTAGGACACGACCAGCTCGATCAGTAATCCTGCTGCTGAGCTGCTCTTGATGGTGGACATTGAAATCCTGTACTCAGAGTACGTTTGACACCTTTACACACTCAGTGCTTCCTCCATGTTTTGATCAACGTCGAGGAGTACTGATACATCAACTGAGGGAGGTCAGTACGAGTTTATCAGCAGAAGTCTTGAGACTTGCTGGGTCTGGAAGCTAATGTAGGTTACTCCCATGGCAAATCCTTCCTGTCTGTTCACCTCTGCGCCGCCACCTCTGCCTGTTCTGTCCTGCTGATAGGACAGGACATATCTAGGAATGGTGATGCTCGGGTCTGTATCATTGTCTGAAATGCATGATCCCGTGAGTATGATTATGCCAAACTGCTCCTTGATTTGTCTGTGGGACAACTCTCCACATTTTGGCACTACTCCTGGATGTTCGTGCGGACATGTTGCTTTCCTCCTACCCACGAGCCTACCAAGGCATACTGCTTCACCTGGGGTACCTAGTTTTCGTCTTAAATTTAGATCTTTCTCCAGTCTCTTGTCAAACCTTATCAGGTTTCATTTTGACCCTTTACCCTGGTCTCGTTGAATAACAGGCAGTCCAATTCTGTCTCCTCGTCCAACTTGTCACATCGCCCTCGCTAATTCACAGATATTGTTCCCTGTTCTGTCCGACGGTCGTTACCAATTATATCCTTCTCACCCAGTCTGTTGAAGACTAACATTTGACGTCACTGTCATTGGATAATCCTGTTCGATCCCCACTCTCTGTTTCCCTTCTGAAATCCTTATATTTGTGCCCACAAAATCTATCCTTGGCCACTTATGTTTCTCACCTACATACTGCCAGGAGATGACATCCACAAAAAGCACCATGTTACTTCTCATATGGACACTGACAATGCCCAATTCTATCTCACCGTCATCACTCTCCATTATTCCACTGTTACTCAGTTATCAAATTGCTTATCACGCTTCCACTACTCGATAGCTGCAAGTTCATTCAATGAAACTTTGCAATGGTTAAATCCGTTGGCTTCAGTTGATATTGCAAATTGCCCTTTCTTCTGAGCCCCTCCCTGCCACTGGGAACTGCCTGAGTCACAACTACACTCTTCAAAACGTCGGTCGCATGTCTGACACCAAGGTCACCTTCTGATCAGACATCGAGACAATCACTAACACCTGGAATTCAAATTTCTAAAATGTTACTTGTCTCCACGTCACCCCAGTTCAATTGCTACTGAAACCTCTTACTCGTGCCTGATTGTCTTAACTTGACAAATCTGATACCGAATATTTGATTCTGTGACTGACCCAGAATCTGCTTCCAGACTATCCCGTGATGGGACACATCCTCTCAGCATTTACCCTGTCAAACCCAATATGAATCCTATATATTTCAATGGGATCACTTTTGATTCTTCCAAACTTCAGTGAGTGTTTTCACAACTTGCTCAGCCTTTGCTTAAAAGATAATGCTTCCAAACCATGGATAATCACAATGAATCTTGTCGGAAATGATCTACCACTCCAATAAAGTGTTCTATTTCCTTAAATAAAGGCCCCAAAACTGCTCATATTAGTCCACATGTAGTCTCAGCACTTTGTGCCTATTCTCTATTAACTTCCTTGTACTGGATTCCGACTTAAAAAAAGCTGTCTTGATTCTCAGCTCGGGAAAGAGAGTTTCATCTAACTGGGCAGATTGCTGTTTCTGCTTAGTGATTCTCTCTTCCACGATACCGCTGTGTTAGTAAACGGTTTGTTAATTTCTCTTCAATTTATGCTTCATGATCTCTAGTTTAATGCGCTAATTTCTAGACAGTTATGTTTACCACAAAGCTTGCCTTCCGAAGTCAATCGAACTAGTGCGATAAATGCTGTGAATGCTCCTTCCATGAGTGACCAAAAATCACCCGGTCATCAATATACACCACTGTTAGAAATGGGTGCAGATATAGAAAAAGCATATCGAAAAGGGGTACAGCAAGAGAACTATTAACTCTGCAAGTACTTAGGGAAGAGTATCTGTACTTTTCAGTGCATAATTATGGATAAATAAGCACTAACTTTAAAGTAGATTTATTAAGGAAAATAATTCCTTTTACCATAATGTTTAAAACAACAGTTTCAGCAGAAAGCTAAGATTACTGAAACATATAATCGAAGCATGAAAAAGATACATTGTGAAGATGTATATACAAGAATAGAATGTACCTATGAATAACGAAAGAAGTTACAAAGGGGAACACCGGGATAAGAGTTTAGCCTTATGACAGCACATGCAAGGGGGAAATTGCCAACTTGGAAAGAAAGGGGCAATGGGCGTAGAGCATAGATGGGTAGAGGCGAAATAGCAAGAGAGATTGGGTAATTAGGAGTCTGGAGAGATGACCTCACGCAGCTCAAAGGGTATAACTGTACATCAACCTAAGTTCTAATTTGCTTTCATTTGCTTTTGCAATTGAAGCCCTTATGCAATTGAAGCCCTTACTTGCAAGTTTGTAACATGCTGTCTTGTTTCCAGCTTTGGTGGCCTCGTCTAAATTTTAATGAGTTTGTTTCTAATAGATTTGGGGGTTCGTCCGGGATCCCAAGCTCCGGTCGCTCAGCATTCTTGGAGAAACGGAGAAGGTGCACCTCGCTGATTTCGGCGATCTCTAGTTTCCCCTTGTTGCTGAGGCGGGTTTGGGCGAGCGAGATCCGGACTGAGAGACTCTGGAATCAAGACGGGTTGAGACGTGGCAGGTTCTGTCGGGTAACTCTTGTGCACAAACCCGGGTAAGAAAAAGGTCTTGAATAAGTATTATCGGGGTGACTGGGGTAGACAACGGTATTTGCTGCTATCACCGCGGGGCAGGGACCACTGACACACGGCGGGTCGGTAACTCTTTTATACACAAAACCCGGGTAAGATATATTTGTATATCTCCGGGCGACCAGGGCAAGCAACGGTTGTTGCTGCCATTGCCGTGGACTGGCGTGCGGCGGGTTTCATTGGGTAACTTTTGTGTACAGAAGACCTGGGTAAGATATGTCTGTATATCTCCGGGCGAGCGGGGCCGTGGGACAGGGCACGCTGACACGTGGTGGGTTTGGTCAGGACAACTCTTGTGTATAGTGTATACAAGACCCGGGCAACGAGGCGAACCGGGATGAGCAGTGATAGTTGTCTGGATAAGCAACAGTGGTTCCTGGATAAGCAACAGTGGTTGCTGCCGCGTATTGCCGCGGGACACAGTGCATTCGACCAGGTAACTGTTATGAAAAGGGATCTTTAAGTATTACCTTGGTAGTCGGGACGACCTTGGTGGTCGGGGCGACCTTAGGTGGTCGGGGACGTACGGGAAGTATGGGAAATTGGCAACTTTTAAAATAAAGTGTTTAATTGGCTAGATTAATCTGACGAGTAAGGCATCTACCTGATTCGATCACTCAGCATTTAGACTGGTTTTGAAGAGGGGAAATCCCTCACGCCAAGGTCAGGACGCTGAAGTGGGTGTGGAAGAAGTTGACACTGGACCTCAGTAAGGTTAATTAAATTACATAAAGAAACGGTCGAGTATTAAAATGTGAAATAAGAATAGTTGTTTCAGTGTCAAAGGGGACATGAGAGGGACGTCCGAGGACCACATCCCAATGGACAATCCTTTAGGAAAAATGTTGAGAGATTGGAAGTACAATCCTCGGACGCAAGGAAAGGATAAAAACTAAATGATAAAATGTCAATGAAAAACAGCCTTACAGTCAGGAGGAATCAGATTATGCTTTGTGCCAGAAGGGCTAGTAGCTGATGGGCTACTGAGGGTGCACTTCGTAACTAACTTATGGCCAGACGTCCAGAATAATATTCTAAAGCAAGAGGAGTCATTGTGGGAAACTCAAAGTGTCTGTGAGACATGGTGTCTGTGTGTGTGTGTGTGTGAGAGAGAGAGAGAAAAAAAAAAAGAGCTGTACAGCGAGTAGAAAGTTTAACACTTTGTGATTCAGTCTGAATGTACATTCGTTTGTTGGTAATTGAATGTCCCCTGGAGCTTGAATCCGGGATTGTTTTGAATCTAATTTCTATTATGGAAATTTTATCGTGATTTATTTTAAGTTTAAGGATTTTGCAAGATTATGAAACAAAATGTTCTTTTTACAGGTCATGACTGCCTTACTATCAGTTTCTAACTAATCTCTTTTATCCTTACATAAAAGCGACTTATGGAGGACAGTTGAAGTTTTAACTTGAATAGATAAATCCTTTTAAGGCAGCTCTGGTTATTTCACGACCTATAGCATTGTAATTGAGCAATGACTGGTCAGGACTACTTGGGAGGACTGGTTTTGGATTTGAATC
Organism: Chiloscyllium plagiosum; assembly: GCF_037043375.1. NCBI lineage: Eukaryota > Metazoa > Chordata > Chondrichthyes > Orectolobiformes > Hemiscylliidae > Chiloscyllium > Chiloscyllium plagiosum. The sequence goes on along the minus strand of NW_028270152.1, from coordinate 126,726,547 downwards.
AGGGGAATGGAAACGGGTGATTGTGGTGGAATTCAGAGTTGGGAACTGTGTGCATTTTGCATTTTCGATATTAAAAACTGAATAAATGAATTTATAAAATATAAATATATATTTACAAGTAAGATTCCACAATGTATATTCAGGAACATGCTTTAAAGAAAAGCAAGCATAAATTGATAAATTGTATTTGAGATTACAGGGAGCAAGAAATATTGAAATATTTCTTTTAAAAATCAAGGTCTAAACGAAACATAGGGTGATGAGGAATGGCCAGGAGGTTGCCCTAAAGCTGTTCAGTTGCTTAAATCGGCTCAGCAATTGATCTGGCAACGTAACAGAAGGCAAAACTAATGATAAGCCACGGTTGTTGAGGTAATTAAGAAAAAGGACAAAACTAAAAGGAGAAGAAAACCGAAATGGTGGCGGGCAGCACGTTGAAAATAAAGTGAGGAGAAAGCATCGGGGAGGAGATATTAAGGAGTCTGGTAGACAGGAACAAGAATCAAAGTGGAAATCCCCACAGGCAGGATGTTATTACTGTGGAAAGACTTTAAGAGAGAGTGTCTAGACCCGAAAAAGGCAGTGCCGTTTATGAACCTTGATGAAAAATAGGGGTGTCAGGAGTTCCTGCCCCCGGGGACCCACCAGGAACCCTTGATAAATTTAAAGGTGGGACCTTCCAAAGAGGACGTAGTTTTCCTCGTCGACAGGGAGCAGCAAGGTCATCCTTAAATTTTAAGCCCAAAGGCATGGGAACAAAAAGAAAAGTTAATCGGATTATGGCGACTGTTTTGTGATGAGAGGCACGAAGAATCGGTTTTGCGTTCATGACGAGATATTGCCACCACATTGGGGATTGAATTAACTGCAAAAGGTGCTAAATATTAGTTATTTATTATATACGTTATATAATTCAATTGAGTTAGCCTGAATCAATATTAGTTGGCAGGATTCCTTCATGCATTCTCAGTGAGCTGTCATATTGATTCATGGTTAATTTAAAACATGGCTGCATTAACTCATTGTTACTTAAAGAATGGAAAGCTACATTACTGGCCGGAGTGTGTACAGACAGTGGTAACAATACCCTTATTGGTAGAGGAGTGTCGGAAACTTACTATTGGGGGAGCCTTAGTAGTCAGCACCCCACATTAGGTTCGGTCAGGAGAAGAAAGGGGCATGATTAGAAGAGTTGCTCGGAGGGAATAAAAAAGTCATCCGGTGGGTGAGGAGTGATACCCGCCAAAAACAAATTCCCCAATGTGCACCCACGTTGGAAGGGTATGGATGAACACGACGATAAATGAGGGACTTTCGAGAAATGGCCATTTTGCGTATTAAAGAAGCAGCACCTAAATCTCTGAATTTTTTTAAAGCCTTTGAAGTAAGACAGGAAAAGGAGGAAGCCCCGTCAGCCTTTTTACAGAGATCAAAAGAAGCCACTAGAAAGTATTCGGGAAAGAATCCCGATTATCGGGTCGCGCAGGGACTTTTAAAGGTCCAATTTGTGACTAAATCATGGCCGGACATACAAAATAAATTACAGAAAATAGAAGGCTGGAGTGAAAAACAGATAGAAGATCTGTTATATGAGGCAAAGAAAGTGTATGTGAAAAAGGGAAGTGGAGAAACAAAAACAAAAAAAAACTAAAATAATGGTTGCAGTGGTTGAGGAAATTACGACGAGAAATTTAGAATCAGAGACAGAGCAGGGCAAGAGAGACAGAGAGCAGATGGTAGGGGAAGGAAGCAACTGGGCAGGATGTTATTATTTTGCGGGAAAAAAAAACAGGACATTTTAAATGACAATGTCCAAGTTTAGGACGACAAAGAGAAGCGGTATCATTGATGATTTTTGATGAAGATTAGGGGAGTCCGGGGTTCCGTCCTCCTGAGACCCACCGGGAACCCTTGATAAATTTAAAGGTGGGAACTCAAGGAGAGGAAACAGTGTTTTTTTCGTGGATACGGGAGCAGCACGATCATCCCTAAGCTTTAGACCTAGCGGTGTAAAATTAACTAACAAATGTCTCAAGGTTCTGGAGTAAAAGGCAAAGAATTCTTCAATCAGAATGCAGGACAATGGCTCACAGACTCTAAGATCTTGAAATATGAGACAATCGTAATAGAACTGGATGACCTTGTGTTAGTCACAGACAATTGCTTGAATCCAGCGGCATTTCTGTGGCAGAGAGAGGGGGGTGGCCCCTGGCAACACAGAACATGACTGTATTGATATTACTGAATATCAGACTAAAGTGTGAATGAACTTCAGAGATGTACTGTTGCATGCAAGAGCTCGGTTGTTTATCGACGGGTCCTCCCGATGATTGAGGGTAAAAAGCACAATGAATATACTGTAGTAGACGGGATAGAGGGAAGCATTATCGATGCTGTAAGACTACCTAACGGCTGGTCAGAATTCAATGCTAAGTTTTTAAAGAACTATATTGTGGCGCTCGGCTCTTCTTTGTCTATTCTTAGGAATAAAGGCCTGTTGGTAAAGACACCGCCACTCGAGTTTGCAGTACATCGAATACAACCGGGTGATTGGGTCCTGATCAAGACCTGGAAAGATACCAAGCTGCACCCGAGCTGGGAGGGACCATTCCTAACCCTCCTAACAAGTGAAACAGCTATTCGGACTGCTGAGAAAGGGTGGAGTCACCGCACTCGCTTAAAGGTCCTGTGAACGTCCCAAAGGCGGAGTGGTACGCTCATCTACAGACAACCCTCTGAAAGTTAAGCTGAGAAAGAATGAACTGAGACAAAGACTCTTTTAACGTTTGCTGATATACATATATTGTTATTGATTGTAAGGGCTGTGTGCACTCACCTCTCCCTGACATCTAAAAGGTTAAGACAGGACGGTAAGCAGGGTTCAGAGATTGGTAGATACTGGTATAGTATTGTAATGTTAGTAGTACTAACTATTCAAGGAAGCGGGAAAAATCACTTCACTACGCTGTGCCAGAATTATGCTAAACAAGAGGGACTTGCCGACTGTTGGGTCTGTGCAGAGGTCCCAAACCATGGGGATTCTGGAACCCCCACCTCAGTAATGCTGCTCACGAAAAAAAGAAGTATACGATGTACAATAATTTGATGTGGGTTCAAATAATACAAAGTGGAGATCTGAAAGGAGCAAATATAACTTTGCGGGTTGGTTCCCAGGGCCAGCCCCGAAAAATCAGGGCACTATTGATAGTCTCAGAATTTCCCCACCGAAAGGAGCAGTGAATACCACCTGTTTCTGTAATCAGAATGATGCTGTACCTTTCCAACTAGGAAAATCATCTTGTGTCCACCCAGTCCTGCCACTGTCACGACCACCCCCCGCTAATTAAATGGAATATATTGGGTATACTGTCTGAAGGCCTATCAATTTATTCCAGGGAAAAATATGTTCGTGTGACCAGAAAGGTTGGAGTAGCTGCTGTTACCTCGCTTATATAGTCCCTCAGCTCCGAATAGAAAACATGAGCACAACCTGCGAAAGGAGGGGGGGATAAGATGTAAGACACGAGAACTGAAGGAGAGGAAACAGTGTTATGAGACAATCTTAATAGAACAGGATGACCGTCGACTGTGGACACTACTCCCAAACTACGGCACTACAAGGGCAGGGGTGGAAATACAGGGACTGGCGGCCGCCCTTGAAAATGTAATTAATGATACCACCAGTGCAATGGGAGAAACTGAATCCCAAATATCGGCCATAACCACTGAAATGATTGCTACGGTACTAACAGCTTTACAAATTCAAATGGCTTTAGACTATCTTTTGGCCAAAAAAGGGGGAACCTGTGTTCTGATTGGTAAAGAATGTTGCACCTTCATCCCAGACACCTCTTCCATAGTGGAAGATAAGACAGAAATAGTAAAGAAAAGAATAAGCAATATAAGAGAAATTGGGGATAAACTCCGAAAAGATGAAGGATGGGGATGGGGCAACTGGGGACTGACTGCTTTGGGAAAATGGTTAGTGAATTTAGGCATTTATGTGCTACTAATAATTGTACGTTGACTGATAGGGTTAAATGTGTTAAAATGGATAATGACTAAGCTGGAAATGTCTTTGGGAGGATGACGAAGCTGGAAATATCTTTGGGAGGACAACAACCAATAATGGTCATGACAATAGCACAAGCGCAAGAAAGAGAGAGTAACAGATTACTCCTGGAATTTTTTTTAAAAGACAAATTTAGATGGACAGAAATGACTACATTGTGGACCTCGACACCATTGGGTGAAAAGAGAACAGAAAATAAGTTTGCAAAAAAAAAAAATTAAATGGTTAAGAAAAGAAATGGGGTAATTGTTAAAAATGGGAAAAAGTGTTGTTTTTGCAGATATAGAAAAAACACAGAGAAAAGGGGTACAACAAGAGAACTATTAAATCTGCAGGCATTTAGGGAAGCGTACGTCTACGTTTCAGTGCATTATTATGGATAATTAAGTACTAACTTTCATGCAGATTTATTAAAGAAAATAATTCCTTTTCTCATAATGTTTAAAACAACAGTTTCAGCAAAAAGCTAAGATTGCTGAAACAAATAAGCGAAGCATGAAAAAGATGCGTTGCTAAGATGCATGTACAAGAATGGAATGTACCTATGGATGATGAAACAAGTTACAAAGGGGAACACCGAGATAAGAGTTAAGCCTTATGCCAGCACGTGCAAGGGGGAAATTGCCAAATTGGAAAGAAATGGGCAATGGGCGTGAAGCATAGATGGGTAGAGGCGAAATAGTAAGAGAGATTGGGTAATTAGGAGTCTGGAGAGATGACCTCACTCAGCTCAAAGTGTATAACTGTACTAACCTAAGTTCTAATTTGCTTTCATTTGCTTATGTAATTGAAGCCCTCACTTGCAAGTTCGTAATAAACTGTCTTGTTTCCAGCTTTGGTGGTCTCGTCTAAATTTTAGTGAGTTTGTTTCTAACACCACACAGTTGGGTAATCCGGCAATCACCTTATTAGTCAGTCTCTCAAATGTGGCTGGAGCGTTTTACGAACCAGACGGCATGACTTTGAACTGGTATAGTTCATTTGGCGTTGCGAAAGTCGGAATTGCGTTTGAACTCTCTGGCAGTGGTATCCTCTGAGCAAGTCCAAATTAGAAATATACGTTGTTTGTCAAAGTTTTTCGATACAGTACAACAACCGTGGAATTAGATATGCATCAGTCTTTGTAACAGCGTTTACACAGCGATAGCCAATGCATGACCATTGGGTAACATCTTGCTTTGGAACAATCACTATAGGTGGGATACAGACACCGGAATTCACTTCGATTATGACACCTTGGAGTTCTATCTCCTTCTGAACATGTGCCACCTTTAGAGGGTTATGCTAATAAGGTTGTTGCTTAATCGGAAATGCATCTCCTATATCTACAACGTGAACAATTGGGTTAGTACTTCCCTGTTTGTTTCTCCATATCTACTATGGTGTAGGGATAACTCTTCCAGGTAATTTCGATCTCCCTGTGGAAGTTAACTTAACATTTTATCCCAATTTCTGACAACTTCCTCATTGTCCGTTTTGATTTGAGGAATGCACACTTCAACATCCTATGAACTTGTTTTTCCTTCAATGCTGTCGCCATTAGCACCTTCTTTTCTTGCTTGTCTTCCCTGTCAAAATACTTTTTGAGCATACTTAGAGAACACACTCTGTGAGATTTATTCCTACCTGAAGTCCTTATCAAGTAGTTCACCTCACTCAACTTCTTCTATGTTTTAAAACGTCCATGCTTTTTAAGGTTCACCTATCTGTGAAATTACCACCAATACTTTAACCTGAGTTGCAAAATTGCCAATGTGTGGTTTCATATTTGCTTCTTGTTTCATTATATGCTGTGATACTTTTAAATATAGTCTAGCCAGCTCTGCAGCTCTATTTAGTCGTTCTCTAAAATTTGACGTATTCCAAATGGGCAGTCTCCGAATTCTGACTAATCAATTTCTCCTTAATCAATTTTAATCGCCTTCTCACTTAATGTCCAAAAGCTAACAAAAATAAAATAAATTTATTCCAATCATTCGGTGCATTTCTGATCGCAAAATGTACAAACGGATCTCTCGTATTCCCAATCATCTGTATAATCCTGACCATAACTGGTTAACACGGTCTGCAGTGTTTCATGCCATCTCTCGAGCGCTCCCTTCGACTTTGACTGGTATGCAAAGATGTTGATTGCTTTATTTCGAAGTTATCCACAAAGTCCTTGAATAGTTTGGACGTCAAGTATGATACGTGAGCTACTGGGTCACTTTTGTTAGCCTAGGTCTAGTTAAAAAAAGTAATTCTTCTACACCCCTTTTTGTTGTGATGTTACCTTTGTAAATCTAGACGAAACATCCATTATTGTCAATAAATGTATGTCCTCGGTTTTTGTTCGAGGTTTGGACCCTAGGCAATCAAAAAATACTCTTGTGAAATGTTCCTCAAATGTTGTAATAGGTATTAATGGTGCAGGTTTTATTCTGTCTGTGGTTTTCCGATTAGCTGACATGTATGACACGTCTGGCAAATTTCAACGAAATCCTTGGGTAGTCCAGGCCAGTAAAAATGTCTTTGCATTTGAACCAATACTTTACACACCCCTTAATGACCTCCAAGTGGTAGCTCATGCACCACTCGCTGCACCTCCTTTCTACACGTAATGACAAAACTATTTGATGAATATGTGCCCATTTCTCATCTGCTTGAATGTGTGATGGTTTCCATTTCCTCATTAAGACATCATTTGTTATGCATTAACACACATTAATGCATTCACTCTCCTTCTCTGTATATACCTTGCTAATATAACTGGTTAAACTCCTCATCTTTCTGCTGTAATTCAATCAGATTAGCAGAGCTAAAGATACTTGCATTTTTACTTATTTGTTCATTCTCTGTACCACTTACCTGATCAAAAAAACTCTGCTAAATCTATGTCAGCTTCCTTATTTGTGCCTTTTGATTCCCCCCCACCCCCCCCCCCCCCCCCCCGATTCAGCTTGTCCGTCTGTGACTGTGTGACCACACAATCTGAAAATAATCCTTGATAAACATTCTCCAGACCTACAGTTTCCAACGCATCCACTGGCTTTTCAACTAGAGTAGGCAGCACGCCTACCAGTGAATCAGCTGTATAGTTTGCAAGGAAAAACTGTATTCCTTTATCTGAGAGTTTGTCCAGTACTCTTACCACATATACTCCACACTCGTGTGCGCTCTCATCTCTCACTTTACACAACTAAACACTTGTTGTCTCACAATGAATTAATATTACCAGTATCTTTTCTGGCAACACTCACTCAGGAGAACATATCTCCTCACCCTTCAGCATAACAGACTAAGAGCATCCTCTGTACCTTAATATTGTATCCTCCTTTCCTATTACTCCGGGCCTATGTGAATAAACTTCATCCTTGCATGTATATTTTAAGTGGATCCAGCACTTCCTCCTAAATCGACCTCTGATAATCTTGCACACTCTGAGACAGTTGTGTATCCTCCCTTATGCCTTTTGTTACTAGTCCAACAGTACTTCCAGGCTAATCTGGTTTTCCGAAGTATGGCTTTCTCCTCTAACACCAATGCTGTGATTTCGTGTGGTCCACTTTATTACAATGAAAACATCGAAGGTTTTTAACGTTTCATTCTCCCTCAAGGGTTTATTCTTTACCCTGTGTTAAGTTATCCTACGGTCTTCGCTGAGAAATATCTTCCCCTTTCCCTTTCCATCTCTTTGTCCCAATTTATATCTCTCACCGACTGAAATGGATTCTGTAAGCCAAACCAAGTTTTATGGACCAGCTTAGAATCATCATCCACATCAGCTACTAATCTTGCTGTTTTAACTCTCTGCTCTGCCACATACGTTCGCACTACTTCAGTCAGTAACGTTTTTGAATTCCTCCAAAATAACTACCTCTCTCAGGACATCATAGTTTGCTCGATTTTTATAGATCTTATCCGTCTATCGAAGTTACTCTGTTTCATCATTTCAAAACCAATATAGGTGAGTCCTGGTCCCTTGTCAGATTACTGAAACGCTGTGTATAGGCTTTGGGTACAAGCTCAAATTTACTTAAGATGGCTTTTCTAATCTCCTCATACTCCCCAGATACCTCCTCTGAAGTTCTGCGAACACCTCACTTTTAGAACGGGCCCCTCCTTAGATTTCTGAAATGCTGTCTATAGGCTTCTGGTACAGCTCATATTCAATTAAGATAGTTTATTTCATCTCATAATCCTAAGATATATCCTCTGAAGTTCTGTGTATATATCACTAGCCCGACATACCAGGTTGTTTTGGATGAACAAGACCCACATTGCCACTGGACAACTGCATTTGCTTAGCCAACTATACAATTAAGATGAAAAAGTCTTCCACATAATTCTCGTCAATTCTAACAAACCTTGATTATACTTAAACAGTTTCTCACTGGGCTTCAGACTACCAGGGCTTTGTTCATTCTCACTCTCTTCCACAGTGAGCCTACCCTTTGCATTTATCTACAGCCTTTTTAAGCTGACTTTCCTTCTAAAGTGTCGATTTTCGGAGTTCAAAAGCTCTGTTTTTTCTCTTCTCTCTCTTCCTCCCGTTCTCCTCCTCTCTCTTTTTCAATCTGTTCTGCTGCTCTACCAGGTTACCCTCCCTTCTGCTTTAAATCATAACTCTAGCTTTTTTCTTTCCGCTCTCCTTTCCTTATCGCTCACCTCTAACTCAAGCTGTTTCATTTATAATTGAATTCTTGCCAATGTTGTGGATTCTGATGGTTTCTCCAACAAGTGTAAATGCAGTGCTACTGCTGTAATTATCTCAAGTTTCCGCACAGACGCAGGCAGTTCCAAATCCATCTTCTCTTTTAGTTCTTGCTACTGGGTCAAATTCACCGCGTCCTCATCTATGAAACATTTCGCGACTGAAAGGGCCATTCATATCCCAAGCTTTGTCTACTCAACCAGACCAACACCCTAAATAAAGATGCTAACACCTACCAAGCGTTGTTTAAAATCCCGGAGGAGCCCCCAGTATGTTATAAACCAGACCAGACCATTCAAAACATTCTTTAGCCAGCTGCCCACATCATAACTTTGCAAGTTATGTCAGCATATGTACAGAGAAACTTACCTAGAGTAAGTTAGCGAGGTTGACTACTTGGTTTTAAAACAGACAAAATTTTATTCCCAAAATTACACAACGAAACATAAAGAACGAGATAAAGAAACACAACAGATTAATTATGCTGGGCCAACAGCAGTCTCAATAGTAAAATTCCCTCTCGAAATAAGTATAAAAGCAGCACGTGTTTAAAGATTCAAATTTAAGAGCAAGAAGAGAGATGGTGATTTTCCACGCAGCTCAGTTTTGAATTTGTCACCAGTGCTGATCATTTGCCTGTCATTATACAGGAGGAGAGAGTGAGGTCTGCAGATGCTGGAGATCAGAGCTGGAAATGTGTTGTTGGAAAAGCGCAGCAGGTCAGGCAGCATCCAGGGAACAGGAGAATCGACGTTTCAGGCATAAGCCATTCTTCAGGAATGAGAAAAGTTTGTCCAGCAGGCCAAGACAAAAGGTAGGGAGGAGGGACTTGGGGGAGGGGCTTCGGAAATGTGATAGGTGGAAAGAGGTCAAGGTGAGGGTGATAGGTCAGACTGGGGTGGGGGCGGAGAGGTCAGGAAGAAGATTGCAGGTTAGGAAGGCGGTGGTGAGTTCGGTGGATTTGACTGAGACAAGGTGGGGAGGGGAAATGAGGAAACTGGTGAAATCCGAGTTCATCCCTTGTGGTTGGAGGGTTCCTCGGCGGAAGATGAGACACTATTCCTCCAACCGTCGTGTTGTTGTGGTCTGGCGATGGAGGAGTCCAAAGACCTGCATATCCTTGGCGGAGTGGGAGGGGGAATTGAAGTGTTGAGCCACAGGGTGGTTGGGTTGGTTGGTGTGGGTGTCCCAGAGGTGTTCTCTGAAACGCTCCCCAAGTAGGCGGCCTGTCTCCCCAATATAGAGGAGGTCACATCGGGTGCAGAGGATGCAATAGATGATGTGTGTAGAGGTGCAGTGAATCTGTGGCGGATATGGAAGTTTCCTTTGGGGCCTTGGTGGGAGGTGAGGGGGGAGATGCAGGCGCAAGTCTTGCACCTCCTGCAGTTACAGGGGAAGGTGCCGGGAGTGGAGGGTGGGTTAGTGGGGGGTGTGGATCTGACGAGGGAGTCACGGAGGGAGTGGTCTTTACGGAATGCTGATAGGGGAGGGGAGGGAAATATATCCTTGGTGGTGGTGTCCGTTTGGAGGTGGCGGAAATGATGGCGGATGATGCGCTGTACATGGAGATTGGTGGGGTGGTAGGTGAGTAACAGTGGGGTTCTGTCCTGGTGGCGGTTGGAGGGGCGGGGCTCAAGGGCGGAGGAGCGGGAAGTGGAAGAGATGTGGTGGAGGGGCATCGTCGACCACGTCAGGGGGGATATTGCGGTTGTCGAAGAAGGAAGCCATCTGGGTTGTACGTTTTTGGAACTGGTCCTCCTGGTAGCAGATGCGGAGGAGATGAAGGAATTGGGAGAATGGGATGGCGTTTTTACAGGGGGCAGGGTGGGAGGAGGTGTAGTCCAGGTAGCTGTGGGAGTCAGTCGGTTTGTAGTAGATGTCCGTGTTGATTCCGTCGCCTGAGATAGAAGTAGAAAGGTCGAGGAAGGGGAGGGAGGAGTCTGAGATTGTCCAGGTGAATTTGAGGTCGGGGTGGAAGGTGTTGATGAAGTGGATGAACTGTTCAACCTCCTCGTGGGAGCACGAGGCAGCGCCGATACAGTCATCGATGTAGCGGTGGAAAAGGTGGGGGGTGGGGCCAGTGTAGTTGCGGAAGATGGACTGTTCCACATATCCTACGAAGATGCAGGCATAGCTGGGGACCATGCGGGTGCCCATGGCTACTCCTTTCGTTTGGAGGAAGTGGGAGGATTGGAAAGAGAAGTTGTTTAGGTTGAGGACCAGTTCAGTCAGTCGAAGGAGGGTGTCATTGGAAGGGTACATGTCAGTCTGGTGGGAAAGGAAGAAGCGGAGGGCTTTGAGTCCTTCGTGATGGGGGATGGAGGTGTACAGGGACTGGATGTTCATGGTGATGATAAGGCGTTGGGGACCGGGGAAGAAAATCCGCTTCTTCCTTTCCCGCCGTACCGACCAGTACCCTTCCACTGACACCCTCCTTCGACTGACTGAACTGGTCCTCACCCTGAACATCTTCTCTTTCCAATCCTCCCAATTCCTCCAAACGAAAGGAGTAGCCATGGGCACCCGCATGGGCCCAGCTATGCCTGCCTCTTCGTAGGATATGTGGAACAGTCCATCTTCCGCAACTACATTGGCCCCACCCCCCACCTTTTCGTCCGCTACATCGATGACTGTATCGGCGCCGCCTCGTGCTCCCACGAGGAGGTTGAACAGTTCATCCACTTCACCAACACCTTCCACCCCGACCTCAAATTCACCTGGACAATCTCAGATTCCTCCCTCCCCTTCCTCGACCTTTCCATTTATATCTCAGGTGACCGAATCAACACGGACATCTACTACAAACTGACGACTCCCACAGCTACCTAGACTACACCTTCTCCCACCCTGCCCCCTCTAAAAACGCCACCCCATTCTCCCAATACATTTGTCTCTGCCGCATCTGCTCCCAGGAGGACCAGTTCCAAAAACGTACAACCCAGATGGCTTCCTTCTTCGAGGACCGCAATTTTCCCCCTCCCCGACGTGGTCGACGATGCCCCTCCACCGCATCTCTTCCACTTCCCGCTCCTCCGCCCTTGAGCCACGCCCCTCCAACCGCCACCAGGACAGAACCCCACTGGCCCTCACTTATCACCACACCAATCTCCATGTACAGCACATCATCCGCCGTCATTTCCGCCACCTCCAAACGGACCCCACCACCAAGGATATATTTCCCTCCCCTCCCCTATCAGCATTCCGTAAAGACCACTCCTTCCGTGACTCCCTCGTCAGATCCACACCCCTCACCAACCCACCCTCCACTCCCGGCACATTCCCCTGCAACCGCAGGAGGTGCAAGTGTTGCGCTTACATCTCCCCCCTCACCTCCCACCAAGGACCCAGTGGAAACTTCCATATCCCCCACCGATTCACCTGCACCTCCACACTCATCATCTATTGCATCCTCTGCACCAGATGTGGGCTCCTCTATATTGGGGAGACAGGCCGCCTACTTGGGGAGCGTTTCAGAGAACACCTCTGGATCACCCGGACCAACGAACCCAACCACCCTGTGGCTTAACACTTCAACTCCCCCACCCACTCCACCAAGGATATGCAGGTCTTTGGACTCCTCCATCGCCAGACCACAACAACACGACGGTTGGAGGAAGAGTGCCTCATCTTCCACCGAGGAACCCTCCAACCACAAGGGATGAACTCGGATTTCACCAGTTTCCTCATTTCCCCTCCCCACCTTGTCTCAGTCAAATCCACCGAACTCACCACCGCCTTCCTAACCTGCAATCTTCTTCCTGACCTCTCCGCCCCCACCCCAGTCTGATCTATCACCCTCACCTTGACCTCTTTCCACCTATCACATTTCCGACGCCCCTCCCCCAAGTCCCTCCTCCCTACCTTTTATCTTCGCCTGCTGGACAAACTTTCCTCATTCGTGAAGAAGGGCGTATGCCCGAAACGTCGATTCTCCTGTTCCCTGGATGCTGCCTGACCTACTGCGCTTTTCCAGCAACACATTTTCAGCTATCATTTTCCAGGTCACGTCTGAAATATGAACACTTTTGCCTGAAGTCCCATCTGTTTTCATGTGAACCAAAGAACACTCAAAATCATTTTAATCTCTCAACAAAACAAGACCGATTGGAGCCCGACTTGGTTTATTAACCCTTTGAAAAATAATGAAGGACAGATTATCCTTGAGCCAAGTTAATGCTTTTCTAAAATAGGGACATGATTTCAGACAACATCGATTGTGTCAATCTCCTTTAGCATCCTTTGGACCTTAGTGAAATCTCCTCTCATTCTTCTAACGTGCAGAGAGTACAGGCCTGAACTGCTCAATCTCTCTTCAGAGGAAGTACTACTCATTACTTGAATCAATCTTGTAAACATCTTCTGAATTGCCTCCAATTCAACTACATCCCTCCTGCAATCAGGACATCCAAACTGTACAGAGTATTCAATTGCGATCTCACAACGACCTTGCATTTTTGCAGCAACACCGCCCTCCCTTTATATTCAATAGTGTTAGAAATAAATGACCAAATTTCACCTGCCGTTCTCATTAACTGCTGTGCCCGCGTCTGAGTTATCTGTGATATGGCCGAGGCCACCCAGATTCTTCTGCACTGAAGAACCCTGAAGTTTCTCTCTATGTCTATAATAAGTTGACTTTCTGATGCACTGACCAAAACGGATACTCTCATACATTTCGTTGTTCAGTTTGAACTGCCAAATGTTGGCTCACCTATCCATATCCATTTTCAAATCTCTGACATAGAACATAGAACATAGAACATAGAAGAATACAGCGCAGTACAGGCCCTTGGGCCCTCGATGTTGCGCCGATCCAAGCCCACCTAAACTACACTAACCCACTATCCTCCATATACCTATCCAATGCCCTCTTAAATGCCCATAAAGAGGGAGAGTCCACCACTGTTACTGGCAGGGCATTCCATGAACTAACGACTCGCTGAGTGAAGAACCTACCCCTAACTTCAGTCCTATATCTACCCCCCCTTAATTTAAAGCTATGCCCCCTTGTAATACCCGACTCAATACGCGGGAAAAGGTTCATACTGTCGACCCTATCTAACCCCCTAATCATCTTGTACACCTCAATCAAGTCACCCCTAAACCTTCTTTTCTCTAGTGAAAACAGCCCCAAGTGCCTCAGTCTTTCCTCATACGATTTTCCTTCCATACCAGGCAACATCCTGGTAAACCTCCTCTGCACCCGTTCCAATGCCTCCACATCCTTCCTATAGTATGGCGACCAAAACTGCACACAATATTCCAGATGCGGCCGTACCAGAGTCTTATACAACTGCATCATGACCTCAGGACTCCGGAACTCAATTCCTCTACCAATAAAAGCCAGTACGCCATATGCCTTCCTCACCGCACTATTTACCTGGGTGGCAACTTTCAGAGATCTGTGCACATGGACACCAAGATCCCTCTGCTCATCCACCCTACCAAGTATCCGACCATTAGCCCAGTACCCCATCTTTTTGTTATTCTTCCCAAAGTGAATCACCTCGCACTTAGCTACATTGAATTCCATCTGCCACCTTTCTGCCCAGCTCTGCAGCTTCTCTATATCCTGCTGTAACCTGCCACATGCTTCCTCACTGTCAACAACTCCTCCGACTTTCGTGTCATCCGCAAACTTGCTCACCCAACCTTCTAACCCCTCTTCCAGGTCATTTATAAAAATGACAAACAGCAATGGTCCCAAAACAGATCCTTGCGGAACACCGCTAGTGACGGCACTCCATGAAGAAACTTTGCCATCAACTACTACCCTCTGTCTTCTTCCATCCAGCCAATTCCTAATCCAAACCTCCAACTCACCCTCAATGCCATATCTCCGTATTTTCTGCAGTAGCCTACCATGGGGAACCTTATCAAACGCCTTACTAAAATCCATATATACCACATCTACCGCTTTCCCCTCATCAACCTCCTTCGTCACCTTTTCAAAGAATTCAATAAGGTTTGTGAGGCACGACTTGCCCTTCACAAAACCATGCTGACTATCCTTGACCACATTATTCCTATCTAGATGTGCATAAATCCTATCCCTTACAATTCTCTCTAAGACTTTGCCCACAACAGAAGTGAGACTCACCGGCCTATAGTTACTAGGGCTATCCCTACTCCCCTTTTTGAACAAGGGAACCACATTTGCTATCCTCCAGTCTTCTGGGACTACTCCTGTAGACAAAGAGGACATAAAAATCAAGGCCAATGGCTCTGCAATCTCCTCCCTTGCTTCCCAGAGAATCCTAGGATAAATGCCATCAGGCCCAGGGGACTTATCTATTTTCACCTTTTCCAGGATTTCCAACACCTCTTCTCTACATACCTCAAAGCCATCCATTCTACTTATTTGTGCCTCAGTATTCTCATCGACAACAATGCCCTGTTCCTGAGTGAATACTGAAGAAAAGTATTCATTCAGTGTCTCCCCAATCTCTTCCGCCTCCACACGCAACTTCCCCCTACTATCCTTGACTGGACCTATTCCTACCCTCGTCATTCTTTTATTCCTAACATACCTATAGAAAGCCTTAGGGTTTTCCCTAATCCTATCTACTAAGGACCTTTCATGTCCCCTCCTTGCTGCTTTTAGCTCTCTCTTCAGGTCCTTCCTGGCTACCCTATAACTCTCAATCGCCCCAATTGAACCTTCACGTCTCATCTTGAGATAGGCCGCCCTCTTCCATTTAACAAGGGATTCCAATTCCTTATTAAACCACGGCTCCCTCGCACGACCCTTTCCTACCTGCCTGACAGGTACATAATTATCAAGGACACTCAATAGTTGCCCCTTGAACAAGTTCCACATATCATTTACACTCTTGCCTTGGAGTCTACTTTTCCAAGCCACACATCCTAAGTCATGCCTCACCGCATCATAATTTCCCTTACCCCAGCTATAATTCTTGCCCTGTAGTACACACTTATCCCTCTCCATCACAAGTGTAAAAATCACCGAATTATGGTCACTATCCCCAAAGTGCTCACCTACCTCTAATTCTAACACCTGGCCTGGTTCGTTACCCAGAACCAAATCCAGTATGGCCTCACCTCTTGTTGGCCTGTCTACATATTGTGTCAGGAAACTCTCCTGCACACATTGAACAAACACTGACCCATCTAACGAACTTGAGCTATAGCTTTCCCAATCAATATCAGGAAAGTTAAAGTCCCCCATAACAACCACCCTATTACTGTCACTCATCTCCTGAATCACCTTCCCAATCCTTTCTTCAATGATTCTAGGACTATTAGGAGGCCTGTAAAAGACTCCTAACAGGGTGACCTCACCTTTCCTATTCCTAACCTCAGCCCAAACTACCTCAGATGGCAAGTCCTCCTCCATCGTCCTTTCCACCGCTGTAATACTATCTTTGACAAGCAATGCCACACCTCCCCCTCTTTTACCCCCACCTCTAAACCTACTAAAACATTTAAATCCCGGAACCTGCAACAGCCAATCCTGTCCCTGTTCTAGCCATGTCTCCGTAATAGCCACAACATCGAAGTCCCAGGTACCAACCAACGCTGCAAGTTCACCTACCTTATTTCGTATACTTCTTGCATTGAAGTATACACACTTCAAGCCACTTCCCTGTTTACAGGCACCCTCCTTGGAAATTGATGCCATGTTCCTCACCTCCCTACACTCCAGGCCCTGCACCCTGAAGCTACAATCTGGGTTCCCATGCCCCTGCCGAGTTAGTTTAAACCCTCCCCAAGAGCACTAGCAAACCTCCCCCCAAGGATACTGGTTCCCCTCAGGTTCAGGTGTAGACCATCCTGTTTATAGAGGTCCCACCGTCCCCAGAAAGAACCCCAGTTATCCAAAAACTGGAACCGCTCCCTCCTGCACCATCCCTGAAGCCACGCATTTAATTGTTCTCGCCATGTTCCTTGCAATTTCTCGCCAGAGTTAGTGTCAATTGAAAAAATGGTTATAACATGTTCTATCTCCTCAGATAAGTAGTAATACGGATTGCAAATAGTTGTGGCCCGCCGACTGAGCCCTATGGGTTCAAAAAGGTTGTATCACCCAAACAGAAAGTGACCGATTTATTCGACCTCACTGCATTTTGTTGGTTCGCCAATCCTGTATCCACTCTAACAAATTATATCGAACCTTATGCGGGCTTATCTGCACATTAACCTTTTGTGCACAACTTATTCAATGCCCCTGGAAATCCAAATATTAAATCTCCAGGGTCGCCATTACCAAACTTGCTTGTCACATCTTTGGAGAGCTCTAGATAATAATTGAAACGCGATTCAGTCTTTCTAAACTCATACTGATTCAGAAAGATTGTGGATTGACTTGCACATGTCCTTTCATTAATTTCTGACTTTCTGAATCACTTCGTTCCCTCCAATCCTATAGAATTGGCATGTAAAGCAACCTGCTCTGAATGCTGTTTGAGAAGCATGAGTGGCTGAATGGACTCATCCACTTGCTTTTGGAAAAGACTGATGCGCTGATATATTTCTGGTGTTCCCACGTTATCATCTAGATGGCCTGAATGTCCTCTTTCTGTTGATGTGTAGGAGGCTGAAGGGCTCATGGATACTTCCTGTTGCAATGTAACAATTTGAATTACTGAAGAGCCTCACACGACTTCATAACAGGCAGGAGATACTGAAAAGTCTCCTCCTGCATCTCTGAAATTGGACCGAGGGAGTGATTGGTCTTCTCGAGATCCATACAGTAGGCACTTGAGGTGAAGTTTTCCTCAAATCCCATAATGGTTATAATATAGTTTGCATCCTTCTCAAATTCCCGTGGGACTGAATGCCCTCCTGTTATCCTAATTCCTGAAGAAGGGCTCATGCCCGAAACGTCGATTCTCCTGCTGCTTGGATACTGCCTGACCGGCTGCGCTTTTCCAGAAACACATTTTCAGCTGTTATCCTTGTGTAGCAATCTCCAGTCACTATATGACTTCTTCCAGTTCCTGAATTACACATTTCAGAAGGCTGCTTGGACTGATCCTGTTGCGGTGAATCAGGGTACTGGTGCAACAAGGCCTACTGTGGGCCCAGTGTTGCCGGCACGAGAGGCTGATTGGCCTCCTTCTGTAACTTTTTATCAGGCTGCAGGGACTGACTAGCATCGTCCTGTTATGGTGTAACAGGGTCGAAGGCCTGAATATACCTTTGCTGTTCCTGGGTAACAGGTGGGAGAAGAGTAATGGATTACTCCATTTGCTGTGTATTTGGCTTCTGTTGCTGCTGACTCCTTCCAGTTTTCGATGTAATACGAATATCATCTGTCCTTCCTGTAAACTCAAGTGGATATTGGATTCAACCTGATAATCATTTCCTTATGAACTAATACCTTCATTTCTGAAATCAGTTGAGGGAGCTATCAATGAGCTGCATCCAGTGTCAGAAGATCCTGTCATCAATCATGACACTAAATCTATTCACAAGACTCCAGATGTGATCTCACTAAGTGACTGTACAGCAGCAGCTACACTTTGGCACCCTGATATAAGGTTCCAACCCAGGTTGGAGCAGTAACAGCTGTCTGGAGGAACGTCCATCATTGTTGACAGATCATTGTCCTTCCGTACACAACCAGCATAACGGGAGATCTGGTGAAAAATCATATTGACACTTGGGAAGGACAGATTAGATACAGAGGGATGATCTCAAAACAGATCAAAATAGGTCTGGTTGAATATCTCAGCTCAATCCACCATTCATCTCCATACAGTCCATGTTGCTCAAATTCTACTGAATCTTCAAACATCAAGAACAGACTAACTTTGTTTGGAGTTATATGTCAAAGTGAAAACTATAATACAAATGCAGGGCATGTCAAAAAAAAAACAGGAAATTGGATACACAAGTCTCTGGGTATAGCAGGAATAATTCAAAACAGAAGACAAATTCTAGTTGTTTCTAAACGCAAATAAATGCTAATACTGTCTAAAATAGATTGCGTGAGTGCATACTGAATGGTTTGGTTTAATAGTATGCTCACCACCAAGCTAGAGATCAGGCTCTTTTGGTAATGGTGTTGAGCGATCAAAAGAGTTAATTGAAAAACATGCGGTAAATGAGCTTTTGCTAATAGTGATCTCAATGTATCAGTTTTCTTTTCATGATGTTTACATACACGGCTGTTTTTGTTTTTGCTTTTGACATTATATTTATAATCCTGAATCGTACAAGCCATAAAGTCGTGTCGGCAAGCTGGCTTCAATGACTTGGAAATTTACATGAATAGGTATTTTTAAATACAGACAATGTCTGATATTTACGGAAACACCCTAAGGTTTACTATGTACATTTATCCCTCCAAGGCGAAAACAGCAAAACGGAAAGGTGACCAATCATAGTTTAAACAAGTTAATGTGACATTAGATCGAAGGAAGCAGATTTGATAAACTGGAGATATTAAAATGAAGCCATGGATTCAGATAAATGTAGGTCTCTGTAAAGGAGGAACAAGAAACTAATACGCAAGTTATAAAGAAGCAAGATTGCAAAGTAACTAAAAACATAAATACTGCAAAAAAGCTTCTTACCTGTATTTGAAAGGAAACTGTAACCGGGTTAATTGTGGAATGGCGAGTGTGCGGACAGGATAATCTACTGCTGAGAATATGGAAATTAACATGACAGTTGTGCAACTAAATTAATGGAGCAATACATAGAATCATGTGACAGATAAGCAACAAAGGAGCACAGGCTCAGAATAATAGTAGCACAATTTGATAGGTTAAGAGTAAGTTAGCAGACCAGTGTAGCAGAAGATGATTAGTTTAGAAAGACAATGCAAGTTAATATAATTGGTTATGCTAACGGCGCCAGATAAGTGTGTCAACTAGGAATGTAGAAACAGTAGCGATCCCCAAGAATAGGGTAGCAGTTGGGAAGGTATTTTCTGATTATCGCTTCTTTTGATTGCAAATAAAACTTTAACTTCAAGAGGAACTGTCTTTGTAACCTAGAGTTTCTCACAGAGCATCGAGAAAAAGTCTCCACAAGAAATCTGGCGCTGCGAGCAGGGGCGGAAAGAAACCTATACAAAAGAGGTGGCAACCCGACGGAACAACCCGGTCCATTGGGGACCCTCCTGAGCCTAACAGAATCAGGGCTGGCCACACACAAAGAGATATAAGCGTGTTGCTGATAATTCAGATTAATTCTGTTAAGTGGGGGAGGTCCTTGGGGACACAAAAGTGCAGAAAATCTTGCGAAAAACTCTCTGATCCAAAGAACCAAGAAATCCAGTAACAAATTGAAATTTGAGGAGACCCAAAGGATTAGTCAAGAAAACTGTGCAGCGACGTAACGAGGAATAGAAATTAAACATCGTCTGAAATAAAATGTCACGTGTGTTAGTAAGTCTCTCTGGATATCGTCTCGCTGGTCATGATGGTGCGCATGGGAGGGCCGATTTAGTCACTGCGGATACCACCTCAGCGGTTTGCATTAGCAGGGCAGAGTAAGACCATGTTGATACTGCCTCTACCGTTACGAGGGTCTGTACAGGCAAGGCAAACTAAGTCCCTGTGAACGCTAACTCGCAAATTGTGGGGGTCTGCTGGGAAGGGCAGAGTAAATCCCTGTGGATGCCGCCCCACCAGTCAGGAGCGTCTGCACGGGCAGGGCTGATTAGTCTCTGTGGACACCGCTTCGCTAGTCCAGAGTCTTCACGGGCAGGGCAGATTATGTGCCTGTGAATACCTCCTCACCTGTTGCACAGGTCTGCGCGGTCAGGTCAGAGTAAATCCCTATGGATACCACCTCGCTAATCGCGAAAGGCTGCATGCGCAGAGCAGAGAAATTCCCTTTTGATACCGACCCGGGCGTTTTAGGAAAAAGTCCTCGTACATCCTGCGGATATTGCCTGATTACAGTAGGTGTCTGCACAGATGGAACGAACAAGGATAGATTGTCTTTAATAATTAATTGAAACCAAGCTGCCATAGAATAATAAAAGACAAACTTCCTTTTTATCTAAATTGGTCAGGTCCCCAACCTCCTCAAACACAGAATACATGAAGCAATATCCTTTGATAAAGGGAACGGTGGAAATAGAAGGATAAATTTTATCGTTGCTGATAAAGTTAAACTGAAAATGAGAAGGGAAGAAGTGAAGGGGTTAATCAAGGGAAGGCAGAAGGAAAGGACAATATCAAGAGAGGCAGTGGAGAAAATAAAAACAAAAACACGAACGAGAATTTGGAAGAGGAACTCGGGCTACTGCGGACAGTACGAGAACAAAAGCAGTATGAGGAGATTCTAAACAATAAACAGAGAGTTGACTGGGTTCAGAGAAAAGGTGAACCATGGTAGGGGCTAAAGGAAGTAGAACAGCGTGTTCAGAGGAGGCTCCTAAGGCGGCCAGCAGGAGACCAATGGGATGCATTGGAGATGGAATCAGGGTTAGGATCGGTTGGGGACTCCCTGGAGGAGGATGACAGCAGGGACACAGAGCTACCACATGTAAAAAAATGATGCTTTTGCTCGTAAGAAAAGGGGGTGTCGGACAGTCACACTATGTTCACTGGGGGACCCAGGATCTGGAGGGGTTAGAAATGCATTGCCCCAGTATGCAAGAGGGTACAGGAAACTGGCTTAGAGCCTTTGAAGATAAGAAGAATGTTGGAAAATGTTCATCTGTGTGTGCGATGCGGAGGGAGAGAGAGAAAGAGAGAGAGAGAGAGCTGACTCAGCACTGATTCCCTGAAGCTTGAAGAAAGTATAACATTTAGTGCTCTGGATTGCATGCACACTTGTTTGTTGGTGATTGAATGTTTATTATTTGTTCCTGGATCCAGGAGTGTTTTGTATTTAATTTGCACTTTGGAAATTTGGGATATATTTTAAGAGATGTTTAAGTAACCATCGGTGAATATGAAAATAAAACATTGCAAAATAATGCAATATTAATGAAATATTAACCCGCCAGTTCTTCTTATAGACCCATGACTGCTGTACTGTTCATTTCGAACTGGTCATATTTTAAGTTTGCATGAAACCAATCTTATTTAAACTCGAATCAGTTTAATATGGAGAAAGGCGCCATTACAATTTGACATTAGTATAAACCTGCTCTCAAATCCTCATTATTTATTGCAACAATCAAAGTTCAAGTTCAACCCTTTCGACCTCACTGGACTAATCAATGATTTGATTAAGGGCAGTTATCGCAGTAGCACTGTAAATCCTGTCCTTAGCTCATTTTTTTTTTAAATTAATAACTCTGAAGTAACATAGGGGAAAATCATTTCAGGCTTTAACATTTGAACATTGAGTGGAGGTACTACATGAACTTTATAGAGAATAATTTTTGAAAAATTTCGAACTGAAAGAATAACCATGGATCCCAAATATCTCAAACTAATCAAAGCAGATTTGTTTATACTTTGTTTGTTTCGGACTGGTATGTCTCCACCCAATTTTAAGACGGTTTTGGCTCATTTGTGTTTATGAAGCGCCAGTTGTTGTTTTATTCTACATCAATTTTCCTCCCTCACTGAGAATTGATGTTTTGGTTGATCGTTGTGTTTTGAAATTCATGTACAAATCTTAATATCTGTGTCTTTAAATTCGGCCATTATTTGTGCATGATAAATATTTTATTACCATGTGAGTAGACAAGACCTTTTAATGCAGCCACAGTCATTTCACAGCCGATGCCACTGCAAATGTGAAATGACTGGTCAAAACTGCCAAAAGGTACCTAATTTGAGACTAAAATTAAGGGACTAGAACCAGGTAATTATCATGGTTTTCAGAGTTGGAAATTATGTACTTTTTTTAATCAATAATTTTACACTTTATATTCATGACTTCTAAAATGTATTATTCACTTTTTCAGTTTCCACCTCCGAATTAAAGGTATTTTTTTTAGTATATAATTATATTAACCCCTGAATCACAATATCAGAATTCTATGGCAAGACTGATTGGTTTTATATCTTTTCACACTGCCGTTGATCTGTGTCATTGCCTCGTGGTTACTTTGAAGCATTACTGCATTGATTGATTATTAATAAATAAAGGAAGGATAAAGCCGCCCGTAGACTACATGATACTTTCCTGGCCAGTTAAAGGAGTTATGCATGTGGTAGGGGAATAGTGGTATGTACAGCAGATGGAACTCACAAAATCTGGGAGATGTTAAAAGCTGAGCATGAATGGCAAGATGAAAACAAAGGGACAGTAGGAACAGTGTAAGACCACTATTTTTGAGGAATATGAAAAAGGGTTAAAGCAGCAACGCTTGAAAAAAAGAATTTGCATTCTACTCGAAATCCCGAGTCTATGTCTGGCATACCAACCCTAACTGAGGATATGGATGAGAGATTTGGATTTTATGTCCGGATACCCAATGAGCCCCGAACAATTTCGGATTCTCCCCAGCATGCCTCCCTCGTTATAAACCTTTCCTTATTTTGAAAGTGAAACGTTCAGACTTCATAGCCGATATCACTGGGGTGAGTCGCCTGAGTCATCCTAAACAGGGGCCATCCCAGATATCAGAGTAAGGTGCGTGAGCCCAATTTGCTCAATATTTTCAAAGGATGATACAGATGTACAGGCAACAAAATTCTTGGAGTGGCCTGAATGGAAGTGGCTTGTGTTATGAGATTGAAATAAGTGACCATCTCTCTCACAGAAGTGGTATACAGCCCACGAGTGAAAAATAATCGTAAAGTTGACACACCTTTGTTTAACCCTACGCTTTTGCTGTGGCTTCCTTCTTGTGTTGCCGACATGATCCAGAAAACAACATTAACTAGTTGAGGACATTACAGTCACAAATGAGGTGAACGCTGGTTTCCTTTTGGATTGTCCAGAACCAGACTGAAACACGATCCAAATGGCAGTTGAAACTGAATATGTCCATCCCCCTTGCGATCCCACAAGCCATGTGCCAGCCCTGGTAGGGTAAATTGGAACCAAGATATCCATGGTGAGGAACAAATATAAAATTCACGCCCAGCGATCATTGCTGAGCAACCTTTTCCTGAGGAGACCTTGCATGTGTGGGCAGGTAGTCCCCAGTGCTACACTTTTGGGACTGGAAAGAAGACATAGGTTTCTTCCTGTCACAATGCGATGTGTGCTCTCAGAATAATGTTAGAAAGGGAATATCAAGCTTTATAGTTCACAGACCAGTGCCCGAAGGACCGTTCAAACAGTTGCTGATCGACTATGTGAACATGATAAAGACAGTGAGAGGGAAAATATATATGCTGGTGTGTGATTGATAGATTCAATGGATAGGTAGAGGCAACACCCTCTGAAGACTCAGATGCTGGAAGGGTTGGGACATTTTTAACAAATGAACAGAGGTCAATGGAATGGGAACGGCCCAATGTAACTAAATCTTGCAGAATAAAACGCTGCCTCGTAAATGAATAATTTTACCTCACCTCTACTACCAATACACACGATTGCCCAGTTTGGTGTATGCTGTACCAGATATCTTCCCAGTATGATCAAAGTTAACCCATCTGAAAATGTATTTACAGTATTCATTGCTCTACCTTCAAAGTCAAATGTACATTACCAATACAGGCTCTTGCCCTCGGTCACCATTTGGATTTTGTTTGTTTCATGCGGCGTGGTAACGTCCTGATTGGCCAATGTGTGGGAAAGTGCACCTGGACATGGGACATCACACGTGATGTAGTGCCTGTTGCAGGCGTCTGACACCCAGATCCTACTTTCGATGCCCAGCTTATCTCGTTGCCAGATACTTGGTTGTTGTGTGGCAATGAAGAGAGATTGAGGCTAACACTTCCCCTGCAATGGGGAGGTACCTGACCTGAGTTATGCTACTACAGGAAATTGTCATCTCCCTGAAGGTTCGGTTTGATACAACACTTCGACAGATACTGCATCGCCATAGAAGACAATATGTCCCTGTCCCGACGATTCGCATTGTCAGTATAGGGCAGCCACGAAGCATCCCTAATGAATTCAAGGCCAGAAACCAGATGGCTGCGACCAGGGAAGCACTTATCCCTGTCACTGGTGTTACCAAAAATGCTGAATGGAATAATTATAGTTATTATAGCCAGAAGAAATTTACTAATTACACCGATGATGCCCTCTCAGCATTAGTTGCGCAGTTGGATGCAACCAGCAGAATGGAGTGGAAAAAATGGGCAGGCCTTGGATTGGCTGTTGACTGAGAAAGGTGGTGCCTGTGCAATGTTTGGGGAACATCGCTGAAACTTCATATCTAATAATACTAGTCCTGAAGGGTTGTTTTCTAAGGCAATGGGTAAGCGGAGAAGTCTGAGACGAGAGCTTAAGGAAAATTCAGGGATCTCCTCATCAATTCTCAGACTGATTAGCTAGCGTCTTAAATGTTGGGGCTGACTTGCTTCGCCAACATTGAATCGTTGCTGCTATAGTGTTACTTGTACATGCCATTGCGCTGTGCTGTGCTGTGCTTTAGCTCTCATTGAGTCTTCTTGAGGGTGTATCACTGCAGAGCAACTCCTGGTCTGTCCTCAGTTGTATCCCATCGCAGAAAGAGTTTCAACGCTCGATTGTGATGATCCGATCTCCACTGAAGTGCACACGTCATATGACCGTTTTAAATTTTATTTTGTTATTTTTTTCCTTAAATTATGTCTGTAAGGGTTTCTGGGTATTTTCCAGTTCGAGACAATGGGAGACGAGTGTTTGGCCCGAATATTCCATGGATCGAGGAAGAACCATTTGAGAACTGAATCCATATTTTTTCTGCCAACTTTCGAGCCAGCACCTACGTGCATTGCGTTCTGAAGATGGAGCCTGATTGCATTCTTTCTTTGTGTGAGACCAATAAATCTCAAAGGAGAAACGTATGGTAAATATGAATATATGACTAAAAAGTCGTGCATGTTCGGAGGTTGCGTATATAAAATATCTGGGTTGCAGGATCGAGTCGGCCCCCTATAACTACGGCCGGTTAGGTGACAAAAAATGAAGAAAGATGGCCATGTCAGAACGTAATGTTCTGCAGCAATCCAGAACACAATTGAGGCAGTGTCTGATTGGTGAAGGAAATGTAATGTCGGTTAGCGTGATTGGTTATGCTCACATAACGCCTGGCTTTTACTGTATTCTCACTGTTCGGAGGCTTTCGGGTTTGACTGCTCTACTGAGCACAGCATTTTTCACAAACAAAGGCTTATCATCCTCTCTGCGTCTCCTGGTCAATCCACATAGCTGCTTTCAACAGCAACACCTCTCTCCTGGTCTGACACGTTCACTCATTCTCTCACAGCCAGGTTCGCTATCTCCATCCCAGTCTTATTCGTTGGATCATTCCCTCCCACCCAAGCTTGTTAACTCTCTCCTTCCTGGTACCTCTCGTTAGATCCCTCCCTCCTGGCCTCAATTGATTACTCGCTCTTTCCCACCCATGCACACTCGGTCCCTCTTTCATGGTCTCCCTAGTTCAATCACTCTCTTCCACTCAGGCTTGCTGGCTCTCTCCCTCTTGCTTACGCTCGTTCGCTCGCACACTCCCACACAGGTTTGCTCCCTCCCTTCCTCAACATCTCACTCATTCACTCACACTCTCCCAAACAGACTCGCTCTCTCCCTCCCTGTTTGTCTATCTTTTCCGCTTACTCTCTCCCAGTCAGGTTTTCTCCCGCCATCCTGGTCTCAGTCGCTCGCTCATTCTCACCTACCCAGGCTCTTTCATTCTCTCCCTCCTGGTCTCTCTCATTCGCTCGTTCTGTGCCTCCAGGTGTCATTCATTCTTTCGCTCTCTCCAACCCAGGTACAATCGATGTCTTCCTCACGATCTCACATCGTTCATAGGCTCTCTTCCATTCGGGCTCACTCGCGCCCTCCCTCCCCATCTCACCCTTTCGCTCACAGTCTCAAACAGGTTCACTTGCTCCTTATCTCCAAATCGGATTTGTTCAGTCGCTCATTCCAAAGCAGTCACACTTCATCACTCATTCTCTCTTACACAGGCTTTTTAGCTCTCTCCCTCCCAGAATCTCTCATTTCACTTGCCCCCTCCCTCCTGGTCTCACTGATTCGCTTCCTCTCTCCTACCAAATGTCATTCACTCCCTCCGGTCTCACTTGTTCAGTCGTTCTTTCCCACTCAGGATTGCTCGCGCTCTCCCTCCTGGTCTCTTTCATTCACTCGCTCCCTCACTCCCCGTCTCAATCATTCACCTGCTCCCACCCAAGCAACGTCTCTTGCTTTCTCTCTCCTCGTCTGACTCGTTTGCACAGTCCATCCCACAAGGCTCACACGTTCCCTCTCTCCCATTCTCACTTGTCTGCTCGTTCTCTTACACCCAGTCTCATTTGCACTCTCCCAGCAAGTCTCTCTCATTCGCACACTCGCTCCCACCCAGTCTCACTCGTTCGCTCGTTCTATCCCACGCAGGTTCACTCGCTTTCTCCTTCCCATGTGCCTCTTTTGATCGCTCTCTACGATCCAGGCTCGTTCGTTCTCTCTCTCCTGAGCTCATTCGTTTTCTCACTCCCATTCACACAGCCTCGTGTGCTCCCATCTGGTGTTACTAGTTTGCTCATTCTCTCCCACCCAGTCTCACAGCCTGCATCCCTCCCAGTCTAACTCGTTCGCTCTTGGTCTCCAACCCAGGCTCGCTCACTCTTTCCATCTTGGGTTCTCCCGTTGGCTCGTTCCCTCCCTCTCTGTCTCACTCATTTGCTCTTGCTCTTCAAACACGGATCGCTTGCTCTCTCTCTCTGTCTCTCTTTCTCTCTCTCCCAGTCTCTCTCGTTCACTCAATCCTTCCTTCCTGGTCTCACATCTTCACTCGCACTCTCTAACCTAGGCTCGTTGTCTCTCTCCCTTCCAGTCTGTCACGTTCACTCGCCTTTGCACAACATAGGCTTGCTCACTCCCGCCTGGTCTCAATCTGTCTCCTTGACCCTCCCTCCTGGTATGAGTCGTCTGCTTGCTCTTTCCCACTTTGGTTCTTTCCCTCCCTCTCCTCAGTCGGTCGCTCGTTCTCTCCAACCCAAGCCAGTTTTCGCTCTCCCTCCTGGTCACTCCTGTTCACGCAGTCACTCCCACCCAGTCTCACTCGTTGGCTTGTTGTCTCCCACGCAGGCTCATTCACACTCTCCCACCAGACCTCCCTCATTCTCACACTCGCTCCCACCCAGTCTCAATCATTCGCTCCCTCTCTCCTACCCAGGCTCATTCCCTCCCCACCTCCTGGTCTCACTTGATTGTTCGGTCTCTCTCACCTAGGTTCATTCGCTTCCTCCCTCCCCAGCTCACTCTTTCACTCGCTCTCTCACATACAGGCTCCCTCCTTCCATCCGTCACGATCTCACTTGTTTGCTGTCTCTCTCCCACTGAGGCTCACTTACTCTCTCCCTCCCAGTCTTGATGTTCGTTTGTTCTATCACCCAGTTTCGCTCGCTCCTTCTGTCCTGATCTCGTACATTCGCTCACTCTCTCCTACACTGCCTAGCTTGCTCTCTCCCACCGTTCAAATCCATTCCCTCGCTTCCTCCCTTCCTCCATTCCCTCGCTTCCTCCCTTCCTGCATTCCTTCCATTCTCACCTGTTCGCTCGCTCTGTTCCACCCATGCTCGCTCCATCCCCCTTGTGTCGCTCACCCTCTCGCTATCTCCCACATCGTTTTGCTCTGTTCCTGGTTTCGCTCGATTACTCCAACCCACGACCTCTCCCTCCCACCATTCTAACCTCGTTCGTTTGCTCGCTTGCTCTCACCCACACAGGCTCGATCACTCCCTGCCAAGCTCGCTCGTTCTCTCCCTCTCTGCCTCCCTTTCTCAGTGGTTCACTCACTTTCTCGAACCCAGACTCGCGACATTCCTTCCTCCCGGTCTGGATGTTCGCTTGTTCTACCCGCAGCTTAGTTCGCTCCCTCCAACCTGATCTCATTTGCTTGCTCACTCTGTTCCACCCAGGCACTTTCGCTCCCTTCGTCCTGGTCTCGCTCGTTCTCTTGCCATCTCCCACCGACTTTTGCTGGGAACCTCCCTCCCGGTCAAACGTATTTGCTCGATTAATCTCACCAAGGGTATCTCCCTCCCTCCCTCCTGATCTCGTTTGTTCGCTCGCTCTCCTAGCCCCAGTCTCACTGACTCTCACCCACCAATGCTCGCTCGCTCCCTGCCAAACTCACTCGTTCTCTCTCGCCCTCCCAATTTCAGTTGTACGCTCACTCTCTCTCACCCAGGGTCGCTGCCTCTCTTTCTCCCAGTCTCAAGTGTTTTCATTCGCTCTCACCCACCAGGCTCGCTCCACCCTCCCTCCTCATTTCACCCGTTTCCTCGCTCTCACCCATCCAGGCTCGATCACTGTTTCCTTCCTGGTCTCACTCATTCACTCGCTCCCTCCCACATAGGCTGACTTGCTCCATCACGCCAGCCTCACTCTTTCCCAAACGCTCAGTCTCACTCATTTGGTCGGTCTCTTCCACTCAGGCTCTCTCCCTCTCTCTCTGCCTTTCTCGCTCGCAGTTTCACTCTGTTCCACTCAGGCTTATTCACTCCCTCCTTTCCCATCTCACTTGTTTGTTAGCGCTCTCCGACATTGTCTTTCGCGCTCTGTCCCTCCCGGCTTCACTTGCTTGTTCACACTTTCACATCCAAGCTCGCTACCTCCACCCCTCTCGGTCACGTTGATTCTCTCGCATTCTCCTCCACCAGGCTCACCCGGTCTCTGCCACCCACACTACTCGGTCCCTGCAGATCTCTTTGTTCACTCCCACCCTCCTGGTACCACTGCTTCGCTCGCTCTTTGTTTTCCAGCTCGCTCATTCCCACCCTGCCAGTGTCACTTGGTCGCTCACTTTTCCCTACCAAAGCTCACTCGCTCCATACTACCTGGTCTCACGAATTTGCTAGATCTCTGCCACCAAGGCTCGCTCGCTCCGTCCCTCACAGTCTCAATCATTCACTCACTCTCTCCAACCAATCTCACCTGCTCCCTCCATCCTAGTTTCATCCATTTGTTCGCGCTCTCCCACCCAGTTTCGTTGGGTCCCTCTTTCCCGGTCTCACTCATTCGCTGTCTCACTCCCAGTCAAGTTCACTGGCTCCCTCCCTCGCGGTTCTGCTGATTCTCTCGATTCATTGTCACTCTCACACTGCTTGTACACTCCTCCACCGTCATGCTCACTCCCCTGCACATTTACTCGCTGTCTCGCTCAATTCCTTGCACACTCCATACCATAACGCTCACACTCACCACACACTCCCGCAATACCATGCTCACACCGCATCACCCTCCCTTACCATCACGCTTCCTGTCCAACACACTCGGTCACCGTCACACTCACTGTTCTGCACACTCCCCCACAGTCACGCTCACTGTCATGCACAATCTCTACCATGAGCACTATCCTGTGAAGTCCTTCCCAGCTAATCCCCTCGAAATTGCCTTGGACTACATCCCTACTCTGTTCCCTGAATATTAGACAATGAGTCCCAAACAATTTGTCCCATGTGTTACAGTCGATTGTCCGTCTCCCAGTCTTTAGCCGCAGCCACAGCCTATGGCACCACGTCAGCTATTACACCCTCGTAACGGCGAGTGCTCCACTAGCAATGGTTTGGCTCAAGCCCAATGCTTTTAAAATAACAATGGACTGAATCGCCACACCAATCTCTATTCATCTAGTATCAGCCCAGAAGATCCGCACCCGTCCTCTGTTCCACCAGCAGTGGCAAGTGAGACAGGATTCGAGGAAGAGAGGTGATTGGGAGGGAGTGCAGGACAGAGAGAGAGTGAAATAGAATGTGGAAGTTGGAGTAGGAGAGAGACAGACAGAGGGACATGGTGAGAGCGAGAGGGAGTTACGCGGGGAGGAAGACAAGGGAGACAGATGAACTGTTCGAAGGCCAGATCGGATTGGGGAACTAAGAGGTGAAAGCAAAGAGAGAGTGATTTAAGCCCAACTCCTGAGCTCACGCCCGGTACCTTCACCTCCCCTGAGGACCAGGACGTGCAGCTGAGTCAATATCTCTGCAGCTCAGCTTCCTCAACGCAAAGACAGATAATCAATCTGCTGCTCAGAAGTTCGTAATGAGCATTTTTATTGTTTACAAATTAAAGTGATCAATATAGTCACTGGATAGTACCTTTTCTCATTGGCCGCTGAATTGCGAGAAACATTGAAACGTGTCCCTGAATCCTCTTCTGGTGTAAGCATGGACAAACCTGCACCACCCTCAGTCTGCTACCATAGCGACAGGCTGCTTCATCGCTGAAACATTGAACGGATGTAAGAAAATCCCAGATGCATTGATTAATGAAGGAATTTGATTGTTGATGGATTTGAGTAAGGGGGTATTTCAGCACATCCTTCAGCTGCTGTCTGAACTTAATCTGGGTCACGGCATAAATCTCGGTGTTCGTGCATCAACCGAGGAGCTGCAGCATGAAGCCCGATTCCCGCACAAAGGCATGTGGATAAGCAGAGTGGTACCCAGTATCCCACATACTATTCCATATGGAAAACTCCATTCACGTTCACCATAACAGGATGAAATTAGTTGAGATCACAAATAGTAAAACAATGCTTTTTTTTTTCCATTTCTGATTTCATTGTCAGTGTGAGTGTCCCGATTGGTGTGAGCCTGGAGTCTCAAGCGGGCTCTGTTGGTCACTAAAATTTGTCGGACGCTAAACACATTTAGCCGCAGAATCATGAGAAACGGGAGAAGCCGGGGTTAGAATGTGGTGGAGGAAATCGATTATTGTTAGTCATGGGAGAAATAAACAGCAAGTGTCACATCACAGAAGAAGGGGGCGTTAGTCAGTCGATACTATTCTGTTAGCATAAAATACCAGAAAATGTTCTCAGCACAATCAATGTCACCAGAACCACAGCCGCCATTTTCTCAATATTTACTTTGCAGCATCTGGCAACAAATGGCCACAAACCAATCAAACGTGAAAGTGACGGTGAAACAGACAGAACAGTCGGCGGCTGCATAAATACAACTGCGTGTATATTACACACGGGGATGTCCTTCAGAAGAGAAAACTGTTGCAGATAAAAAACGGGAATGTGTCTCAGAATTATTTCGAGGAAAAGGACCAGTAGATCTACCAGGCTACCAGGTAACATCTGACACATGGATACAATCCACAATCTTTACAGAGCAGGACGCAGATTGTCACAACGTTCACTGTGAAGAAGGAAAACAAATGCGTTATACATCAGCCTGGAGGCAAAATGACCAGTTTGCTGAGGGTACTGTGAAACTTTCAAATGTATCATTGTATTCATGAATTTATTATAACAATTGGAGTCGAAATAATAAATGGCAAGTTCCGAATTAATTAAAATTTGTGAAATAAAATACAAGAAACCGTCCCTCCCCAAACACAACCATCAGATCAGATATTTTTTTAGAACATTGCCACATATTCGATCAGTCGATAGCCAACACAGATCACTTCTTTCCAGTTCCTAACACCGAGGATGCAGGATGCAAACGTTTCTCTCAAGAAGGATTCTTTCCCAGTTCCTTGAAAATAAACGGAGTTTGAGAATTTCTGTCTTTTTGTCTAAATTGGGGTCGATCTTGCATCATGAAGAAATGTTAAAGCAGGGAAAATGTATACATCAGTTTAACTGCTTGAGGGAACTTCGGAACAGTGTCCCTCTGTCCCTGGAACCGGATCTCTTCCATCTTGATCTTTTGTTTAATTCACTGACGTCCGGCCGTTGACAAAATAAAAATCAGGGAAATAATGCTTTGGGTAATTTCGATTATAGAAGGTTCGAGGGAATGTTGGGTAAATTATGTTCCAGGGAATGTCGGATACAGAATGTTCTGGGAAATGTTGGTTTATAATATTCTGAGGACTGTCGAGTATAGATTGTTCTAGGGAATGTAGGGTACAGAATTTGATAGAGTCATAAAAACCTACATCACAAACACACTTCTGCCCATTAAGTTTGGTGAGACAAACTCAGCCTCACGGTGAGAATTGCTCCACAAACTCAACTCAACTGGCACTTTGTTCACAAAATGAATAAGGCAAAGATAATAGCTCAACAACTTGATGTAAGATCCTCTTTAATGTCCATGCAGTTGTCAACCCTAATTCTGCTATTTCCTCCCACCTCCTTCTCAGTTCTGTCTAACACTCCCAGCTGTAAAATGTTCTGGTATTCGGTTCTCAATATTGTTGACTCTGGAGCCTGTCTATTTAATGCCATTAAATCAGACCCATTTCTCTCAATGTATACAGTGATTTCCTCAGTCTGTTTTGAGAATATGAAACACATTCAAATAGAGTGCCTTTCAGTCAGCTTTTTAACCCATTGCTCCCTGACGCATTGTTACCTTTTTTTCTCACATTGACATGGTTAGGAAAAAGTCAGATACCTTCATACTCAAAGAATTAGACTTGATGGTTAATGTTTCGTGAAGCCCCAGCACCGTCTCTGGGTATGCCCTGTCCCAACGGCATGGCAGACTCACAAGTAATGGTGGCACCGTAGAATGCAGTTAAGAAAGCGGTTACCCTGGAATTCCCAAAATGTGATTGCAGAAACCGGAAAAATCACATGGTAACAGATCAGAGATGGTCAAAGACATCTCCTGATGGTGGACATCTACTGCCCTCCACATCACCCCTCGCTTATAATACCCCTCGATGTTGAAAACCAATCAGTGGAAGTACTCAGGGTAACAAAGACACAGGACGTATTCTGGGTGTTGTTCTTCAATGTCCATTATCAAGAGTGTCTCCACCGGCCCACCACTGACTGTGCAGGGCAAAGTCTCAGTACAGAGCAGACAGACTGTGGGAAGTGACGGAGGAACCAAGAAGACGGAAACACACTCACTAAACCACGTGTCACAGATGGATCTGTCCCGGATATCATCTGTTGGAGCGCCCAGCACACAATCCTGATAGAAGGAAAGTCTCAGCCTTATATTGAAGATACTGCCCACGGTGTGATGTGTCACTACCTCCTTTGAAGTAGGACACACTTCCAAAGGACCGAGCAAATGGAAACTGCCCAGCTATAAAGCACAGTGTTCTATCAGCTGCTGCAGTATCAATGGCTTTCCCTCCACGGTAAAATCAGAAGTGGGCTGTTCATTTATGTTTCCAAAATAGTTCTGCACCATTCACAACTACTATTCAGCCCATCAAGAGTTTTAACCAGTAACAGAATGCCATTCGAGGCTGTTACTCAGCAACTGGAGCAGATAATTTCCTGTCCCAAACCTGTTACAGAGGAAATGGAAGGGAACAATGATTTTTTTCAAAGCTGCTACACAGGAATACGGGGAGGACTGGTTACTAGACGGAAGCAGGGATAAATTAGGAAAAAATAATCTTTATCAGTTTAACACAAATTAACAACTGCAGTGGCACAGTGTCCAGTGCTGCAGCCTCAAACATTTGCAAAAAAATCACCGTTATAGATGAATGGAACAAACGTATTCTAAATAAGATTGGCAGGATGAAGTTATGAAGAGGAGCTGTAGAGCCTCTAATTGAATAAGCAATGGACAACAACTGGGCAACTGGCATACAATGTTGGTAAACGTGAACATGTGTTATTTTCCAGGAAGAATAACAGATTGTATGTTATTGAAAGTGAGAGGGAATACAGGACATGGTGAAACCGTGTGTACTGGAAGGTTTACTCTGTCCCGGTCAGACATGGGAAGTGTTACTGCATCTCACTGATGGTCTGCAACCTGATGTTCTCAGTGTCTCCATTGCTCACAGTACCCACAGGATGCGATTGCATGGCCATCGGGAGTTGTGTAGGGGACGGTGTATCAGGGGAACGCCCTTTATCCGAGGTGCTATCCTGTGTTTCTACGTGGAGATATGTAGACGATTAGAAAGGTTGACTGCTTCTGAATGCAGAGTCTGTGGCTGCTGCCAGGACAATGGTTTGCACCAGCATGATGTCATGTGCATGAGCACACTGTAAAATTTATGGAGTGAGAGACGGAGGGTACAATCACAAGAAAGAGAACTAACGGCAATGCCAGATCAGCTGAAATGGTTAGTTACATCATATTCTTAATTCCACACAGAGAACCATGAACCTTGAGGACATATCTGTTCAGCACTGGTATCTACCCAGGAATACTGGATAGATCATTGTGTGCCCGGTACAACCCAGCAATTTGTCAAGTGTGGAACAATGTGCAGACGACAGCAATGCGTTGATCTATAAACCCGAATAAGACATCTACAGTACTGGGAGCTGTGCCGACAACAGCAGTGCATTTATCTATACATCTGGACGAGATATCTGCTCAGCACGGGGAACTCTGCAGTCCACAGCAGTGCATTGATCGATAAACTCGGCCTAGATATCTGTCCGGCACGGGGTGCTAAGCAGTCCACAGCAGTGCATTGATGTATAAACCAGGATGAGATATCTATCCAGCACAGGAAGCTATGAAGACCACACTAGTGCACTGATATATAAAGATGAACTAGATGTTTGTCGAGCACAGGGAGCTTTGCAGACGACAATAGTGCACTCATCGATAATCCCAGAGTAGGTTTTGGTCTGGCACCGTGACCTATGAAGACCCCAACAGTACCACTGTATTCAGGCCAGTGTCAGTGAAGGTCTACGGAAGAGCCTACTTCTACACTTGTAAGAAACGTGTAAAGCTGCAGCTCTTGCTTGACTGCATGACGGCTCTGGAGCTGCGGATGGACTCACTGTGGAGCATCCGCGTTGCTGAGGTGGTCATGAATAGCGCGTTTAGTGAACTGGTCACATCGCAGGTTACAATTGATGTGGGAGATAGTGACTGGGTGACTAAAAGAAAGAAAAAAGTAGGAAGGCAGTGTAGGTGTCCCCGGTGGCCATCTCCCTCCAACACAGACATACCGTGTTGTATACTGTTGGGGGAGAATGCTCACAAGGAGAGCGCAACAGTTGACAAGATCATGGCACCGTGGCAGGCACTGCTGTTCAGAAGAGCGGGAAAAAGACTCGTAGGGGCAAAGTCACGGGGATTCTATTGTGAAGGGCGTAGATAGGCGGTTCTATGGCCGAAAGCGGGACACACGAATGGTATGTTGCCTCCCAGATGCTCGTGTCAGGAATGTCACCGATCGGCTGCAGAGCATTCGAAGAGGGGAGGGTGAACACCAAGTTTTCTTGGTGCCCAGAGGCACCAACTATATAAAGTAGAAAACGAGATGCGGTCCTAAAAGAAGAATTCAGGGCGCTAGCAGAGAAGTTAAAGAGGAGGACCTCAATGGTAGTGATCTCAGGATGATCACCAGTGTCACTTACCAGCCAACGTAGAAATGATAAAATAGGCAGGATGAACACGTGGCTTGAGAGATGGTATCGGAGGGAAGGTTTCAGGTTTGTTGGATGTTGGGAATGTGGGACTATTACAAATTGGACGGTCTCCATCTGAACCAGACAGGAACCAATGCCCTTGGGGGAGTTTTTGCAACTGCTGTTGGGGAGGCTTTAAACTAATGAGGCAGGGGAGTGGAAACTAGAAGAGAAAGCAAGTAGGCAGCGAGGTGGAGAGTAGAGACTGTAAGAATCATGAAGATAGCATTAATGAAGGGAAGAGTAGGCAGAGAGCAGATGAGTGGAAAAGAACTGATGGCCGGAAATGCATCTACTTTAATGCAAGAAGTATTGAGTGGAAGGCAGATGAATGAAGGCTTGGATTGGTGCCTGGGAGTATAATGTTATTGCAGTCACAGAGACTTGGTTGAAGAAAGGGTATAATGATTGCCAACTAAATGTTCACGGATATAGACATGTCACACAGGACAGGGAGGGAAGTAAAAAGGTGTGTGGAGTTGCATTGCATGTTAGCGACGATATCACGGCTGTGCTGTAGGACGATGCTATGGAGATCTTTGGTTGTGAGGCATTATGGGTGGAGCTGAGAAATAAGAAGTTACATTGAGTGTGAGGTAGAAGAACAAATACGTCAACAGACTATGGAAATTTGTAGATGCAACACGGTAGTGGTGAAGGGAGATTTTTATTTTCACAACTTCGACTGGGATACACTTCGTGTCAGAGGTCTGGATGGGGCAGAATTTGTAAGAAGCGTCAAGAAGAGCTTTCTAGAGCAGTATGTCAATAGTCCAACGAGGGACGGTGCCATATTGGACATGGCACTGGGGAACGAGTCAGGATAGTTGATAAAACTTGCGGTGGGGGATTTCTTTGCGAACAGTGAACACAATTCTGTAAGTTTTGGAATATGCGCAGATAAAGAACAGAATGGTCCGAAGAGCAGAGTACTAAATTGGGCCAAGGTCAATTATATCAAAATTAGACAGGAGCTCGGAAATGTGGATTGGACGCAGCTATTTGAAGGAAAGTCCACATTTGAGATGTGGGAGACTTTCAAAGATATGTTAAGGATAATGCAGGATAGGCAGGTCCCGTTGAAGGCAAAGGATAGGAAGGGAAAGACTCGTGAACCATGGATGACAGGAGAAATTGTACGACTAGCCAAGAGGAGAAGGAAGCGTACATAAAGTCGAGGCAGCTAAGAACAGAAAGGGCACTGGAAGAATATCAAAACAATAGGACAAGTCTTAAATGAGGAATAAAGCGGACTAAAAGGGGTCATGAAATAACTTTAGCAACTAGAATTAAGGATAATCCCAGAACATTTTATTCTTATATAAGAAGCAAGAGGGTATTTAGAGAAATGATTGATCCACTAATGGATAAAGAAGGAAGGCTGTGTGTCGAACCTGACAGAATTGGTGAAATTCTGAATGACTACTTTGCGTTAGTGTTCGCTGAGAAGAGGAACATTATGTATCTTGAGATTAGAGTTGGAAGTTTGTTTTGTCTGGATCACGTTGACGTAACTAGGGAAGATGCGTTGGACAGGCTAGAGACTATTAAGGTGGACAAATACCAGGTTCTATCTCACGTTGCTGAGGGAAGAGAGAGAGGAAATAGCTGGGGCCCTGACAGGTATCTTTGGGGCATCCTTCAACACAGGTGAGGTGCCGGAAGACTGGAGGGTTGCTCATGTTGTCCCCCTGTGGAAGAAGGGCAGTAGGGATTTTCCGGGTAACTACAAACCAGTGAGCCTGACGTCGCTGGTGGGGACGTTGCTGGAGAGGGTACTGAGGGATGGGATCTATTTATATTCAGGAAAAAATTGGGCTCATCAGCGATCGGCAACATGGTTTTGTGAGGGGGAGTTCGTGCCTTACCAACTTAACAGATTTCTTCGAGGAAGTGACCAAGTTGATAGATGAAGGAAGGGCTGTTGATGTCATATACGTGGACTTTAATAAGGCGTTTGATATGGTTCGCCATGGTAGACTAATGGAGAAGGTGAAGTCAAATGGTGTGCAGGGTGTTCTTTGTACGTGGATAAAGAACTTATTGAGTAACAGGAGACAGAGAGTAGCAGTTAAAGGGAGTTTCTCGAAATGAAAAATGGTGACCAGTGGTGTTGCATAACGGTCAGTGTTGAAGCCACTGTTGTTTGTAATCTACATAAGTGATCTGGAAGAGGCACTGTTGGTATGATCAGGAAGTTTGGACATGAGACGAAGATTGGCGGATTAGCAGAAAGCATAAGGGAATGTGAGAGAATGCAGGAGGATATAGATAGACTGGAGAGTTGGGCAAAAAAGTGGCACATGGATTTCAATCCAGCCAAATGTGAGGTGGTGCATTTAGGCAAGACTAATTCTAGAGCGCATTATGCAATGAACGGAAGAGCCTTGGGAAAAGTTGCTGGACAGAGAGCTCTGGGACTGCATGTATCCTGAAGGTTGTTGCACAAGTAAAAAGAAGGCATATAGTATGCTTGCCTTCATTGGACGGTTTATTGACTCTAAGAGCTGGCAAGTCATGTTAAAATTGTACGAGACATTCGGCCGCATTTAGAATATTGTGTACAGTTCTGCTTCCCACATTACCAAAAGGATGTGGACGCTTTGGGGAGGGTGAAGAGAATGTTTACGAGGATGTGTACTTGTACGGAAGGTTCCTGCTGTGAAGGGAGGTTGAGTAGGTTAGATTTATTTTCATTAGGAAAAAGGAGATTGAAGGGCGACCTGATTGACGTTTACAAAATCATGAAGGGTGTCGACAGGGTGGTTAGAGAAAATCTTTTCCCAGGGTGAAGGATTCAATAACGAGAGGTCACGCTTTCAAGGGAGAGGTGGAAAGTTTATGGGGGATACACTTGGCAAGTAATTCACAGAGAGGACGGTGTGCGTCTGGAACGCGTTGCAGCAGAGATGCTTGAGGCAGGCGCAGTAGATTCATTTAAGATCCATGTGGACAGATGCATGAGTAGGTGGGGAGCAGAGAGTTACAGGTTCTTAGGAATTGACGGACAGGTTTACACAGCACGTTGGGATCAGTTCAGGCCGCAGGGCCTGTTTCTGGCATGTAAATTTTCTTTGTTCTTTGTTTTATAGATTTTAATGTACTTCCTAAAAGTGTCAATACTTTTTGATCTACGCTTCCGAATTACAGTGAGAATTGATTGCAAAGTCCTAAAACAAACGGACTGAGGGTATACAGGCCAGCTTTGGTCATGTTCAACTGCTTCTGCTATTATCTCAGGAACAGCATTGCAACGAATCCGACAAAACTGCTCCAAATGTCCACCGAAATACTTTGAAGAAGGAAACAGCATGCAATGTCTTCAACTTGGCGGCAGGACTGGAAAATTCCAGGCTGAACTCCTCTTTAACTCTGTTTACTGAAGTGTTTTCCCTGTCCGAAACACTTAACATTAGAAAGTGACTCCGTCGGTTATTAAGGAGGTGATAGCCCGCTGCAGTCTGGGGTCCGGTGCCATCTGGAGACTGGTCCCTGTGTGGTCTACAGATGGAGACTGGCGCAGCCTGGAGACTGGGCCCTGTGTAGTCTGGAGACTTGGTCTGGTGATGGGTCGCTGTACGGTCTTCAGACAGGGAACGTTGCATATGGAGACTGGGCCCAGTGCCGTCGAGAGACTGGGCCCAGCGCAGTCTGGAGACTGGCCCCGGTTTGGTCTATAGACAGGGCTTGGTGTGATCTGCAGATTCGGTGCTACACGGACAGTAGCGTACAGATTGTAAACCGAGTCATTTTTTTGTCATTTTTTGTTCTCTGCTGAACTTTGATTTGTTACCCTTCCCATTTTGTATCTCATACTTAAGGATCTCTACCTCTGTATCTTGTTTCAACGATCGTGCCATAAGCGAAGATATTGCAGACTTTTTACTTCATTTGTTTGAGTACACTTGACAATACAGGCAATTCAATTCAAATGTGAGAGTGTCACTCACTTTGATGCCTTTTTGAAACAAAGCTGCTGCTTGTGCTGTGGTGTGAGCTGGCCAGCATGCATGGTATTACATCACTTTAAGCAGAAGACGAAGAGACAGACGGAGAGGGTGTGTGTGAGAGAGGAGGGACGTTGAAATGGATTCACTTCCAAAAGAACAGAAACTCAAATGCTCAGTGATGAAGATGTAGAGGAATACGCATTCATACACTGAAGCATACCCACAAGTACACAGGCAAACGCATACTCTCTCTCTCTCACGCACACACACACACATACGCACACACAAACACACACAGAGACACACACACACGTAGACGTTCGGCCCCTCATGTTTGCCTTGCCATTCAATATGACAATGGCTGAACTGATCCTGGCCTCAACTTTATTACCTCATGTGAAATAACACAGGGAAAGTGACTGAGCTGTTACACTGAGAGCATGTTGTCAACAGTGACTGCAATTGGCTGAGTTTGAAAATATTTCTGGCAAAGAATAGTCCTGGTCTACAAGTTAGCGGTATAAATTAAGGCAAGTCCCGCTTTGATGGAATACAGCAGGGACTTTCAAAATACGATTTATGGGAAGTTGTTAGCAGATCAAGGGAGATCAGGCAAGTGGGAGTCTTTCAAAAGCGAGGAAATTAGAGTTCAGGGAGAGCATGTTCCTGTTAGTGTGAATGGTAATGCGAGCAGGAGTAGGGAACAGTGTGTGACAGGGGACATTGAGGCTCAGGTCAAGAAAGGAGGATGTTTATTTCAGGTATAGGCAGCTGGGATCAAGTGAATCCCTTGAATGTACGGTATGTAGGAATACACTTCTGATGGAAATTAGGAGGGAAAAAAGGCACATGCTGTAGCTTTGAGCAGCATCTAAGGAGCAGGAGAATCGACGTTTCGGGCATACGCCCTTCTTCAGGAATTCCTGAAACATCGATTCTCCTGCTGCTTTGATGCTGCCTGACCTGCTGCGCTTTTCCAGCAACACATTTTTCAGCTCTGATCTCTAACATCTGCAGTCCTCACTTTCTCCTACATGCTGTAGCTTTGTCTGGTAAGGTTAAGAAACATTGAAAGACAATTTACAGCTTGTTAAGGGTAAAAGGGAAACTAGGGAGAGAATAGCGACTCTTAAAAATCGAAGAGCCATCTATGTGTGGAACCTGAAGAGATGAACTCGGTTTATGACGTTCATTGTCACGTGTAATCACACAACAGTGAAAAGTTAACAAGTCGCCACATGTGACACGATCGTACGTACAAAGGTAAGGACAGACACGCAGATATGTGATAAACACTTCAATGTTCCCTGAAACAGCCAGGCAATAATTTTCTCAAACTGCTCCAAAGTCTTAAAGGATAAAACCGGCCAGAAAACACAACATCAACATCGGTATCAGAAAAGGGAATAGGAAACACAGTCCTTTCGACCCTGAAGAGACATCCTTCCTCACATCTGAGAGCTTGTGACAACATTTAGCAAACTTCCCCAGGGACTGCACAGAAACATCAGGAAAGGAGTAGGCAATTAAACACATGAAGCCTCTCCCATTCTAGCCCATGGCTGAGCATCTCTCTAATGCACTTCTTCCGCACAATGGCCATACCCACAAATACCCTAAACAACTATTGGAAAAAAAAATACTTTAAATTCAGCTGTCCCTTCGATCCATCATTTTCTTCCCTCGTTCAATATGATGTCTGATCCTGTATGTTCACGCCAGAGTCCTACGCTATCTTTATCTCTTTAGTATCGAGAAATCCTTATTTATATTCAGTACCTTGGCTTCCACGGTCTTACGTTGCATTGAATCCCACAGGGTCACCAATCTCTGAGTGCAGAAATTTATTCTCATCTCAATGCTGAATGGCCTGAATGTTCCTGACTGCCTGTTCGAGATTGGGTGTCAACAAGGCTCTGTACAGCTATAGTCAGCCACGCTTACTTCTGTACTCAAATGCCCCTCAAATGAACTCAACACACTATTTATCTGCCTAACCGCTTTCTGTTCCTGCAACATTGCTTTCAGTGACTGGTGTACAAGGAGATCAAGACGTTTTCCATTTTGCAGCTCCCCAATTGTTGGGTATTTGTAAACTGATCGGTGTACCAATGCCATTCCTAAATTAACTTCTGGTGGAACTGCATGAACATCGGAGATCTGCAAAGAAGCAAACAAAAGATGCTTTTGGTTTTTTTTTTTGTTTTTGTTCTTTGTTTTGTTTTGTTTTTGCTTTTCAAATATGTCAGGATAAAAGAATGACTAGGGTAGGAATAGGTCCAGTCAAGGATAGTCGTGGAAAGTTGCGTGTGGAGGCTGAAGAGATTGGGGAGACACTGAATGAATACTTTTCGTCAGTATTCACTCAGGAACAGGACATTGTTGCCGATGTGAATAGTGAGTCACAATTAATTAGAATCGATGGCTTTGAGGTATGTCGGGAAGACGTGTTGGAAATTCTGGAAACGGTGAAAATAGATAAGTCCCCTGGGCCTGATGGCATTTATCCTAGGATTCTCTGGGAAGCAAGGGAGGAGATTGCAGAGCCAGTGGCCTTAATTTTTATGTCATCGTTGTCTACAGGAATAGTGCCAGAAGACTGGAGGATAGCAAATGTGGTTTCCTTGTTCAAGAAGAGGAGTAGGGATAACCATAGTAACCATAGACCGGTGAGTCCCAGTTCTGTTGTGGGCAAAGTCTTAGAGAGAATTGTAAGGGATAAGATTTATGAACATCTGGATAGGAAAAATGTGATCAAGGATAGTCAGCATGGTTTTGTCAAGGGCATGTCGTGCCTCACAAACCTTATTGAATTCTTTGAGAAGGTGACTAAGGAGGTGGGCGAGGGCAAAGCGGTAGATGTGGTTTATATGGATTTTAGTAAGGCGTTTGATAAGATTCCCATGGTAGGCTACTGCAAAAAGTACGGAGGTATGGCATTGAGGGTGAGTTGGAGGTTTGGATTAGGAATTGGCTGGCTGGAAGAAGACAGAGGGTAGTAGTTGATGGTAAAGGTTCATCTTGGAGTGCAGTTAGTAGCGGTGTTCCGCAAGGATCTGTTTTGGGACCTTTGCTGTTTGTCATTTTTATAAGTGACATGGAGGAGGGGTTAGAAGGTTGGGTGAGCAAGTTTGTGGATGATACGAAAGTCGGAG
This sequence comes from Chiloscyllium plagiosum, assembly GCF_037043375.1. Classification (NCBI taxonomy): domain Eukaryota; kingdom Metazoa; phylum Chordata; class Chondrichthyes; order Orectolobiformes; family Hemiscylliidae; genus Chiloscyllium; species Chiloscyllium plagiosum. The sequence goes on along the minus strand of NW_028270152.1, from coordinate 126,683,367 downwards.
GAGTTGTTGACAGTGAGGAAGGATGTGGCAGGTTACAGCGGGATATAGATAAGCTGCAGAGCTGGGCAGAAAGGTGGCAAATGGAGTTCAATGTAGGTAAGTGTGAAGTGATTCACTTTGGTAAAGTAACAAGAAGCTGACGTACTGGGCTAATGGTCGGATACTTGGTAGTGTGGATGAGCAGGGGGATCTTGGTGTCCATGTACACAGATCTCTGAAAGTTGCCACCCAGATAAATAGTGCTGTGAAGAAGGCATATGGCGGACTGGCTGTTATTGTCGAGGAATTGAGTTCCGGAGTCCTGAGGTCATGTTGCAGTTGTATAAGACTCTGATGCGGCCGCATCTGGAGAATTGTGTGCAGTTTTGGTCGCCATACTATAGGAAGGATGTGGAGGAACTGGAACGGGTGCAGAGGAGGTTTACCAGGATGTTGCCTGGTATGGTAGGAAGATCGTATGAGGAAAGGCTGAGGCACCTGGGGGCTGTTTTCATTGGCGAAAAGAAGGTTTAGGGGTGACTTGATAGAGGTGTACAAGATGATTAGAGGTTGACCATAAGAACCTTTTTCCACGTATGGAGTCAGCTATTACGATGGGGCATAGCTTTAAATTAAGGGGTGGTAGGTATAGGACAGATGTTAGGCGTAGATTCTTTACTCAGCGAGTCGTGAGTTCATGGAATGCCCTGCCAGTAGCAGTGGTGGACTTTTCCTTTTTATGGGCGTTTAAACGGGCATTTGATATTCATATGGAGGATACTGGGCTAGTGTTGGTTAGGTGGGCTTGGATCGGCGCAACATCGATTGTTCTCTGTTCTATTTTCTATACCTTTTTGTACAACTTGTGATGGAGCCTTCCAGGGATCAGGCTATACTGGAATTAGTTCTGTGTAATAAGTTAGACTTCATAAATGATCTTAAAGTAAGGGAACACCTAGGAGGCAGCGTTCAGCATATGATAGAGATCATTCTGCAGTTTGAAGGAGAGATGGCAAAATCGGATGCAATGGTGTTACAGTTAAATAACTGTAATTACAAGGGCATGAGCGATAAACTGACGAAAATAGACTGTAAGCAGACCCTCGTGTGCAAGGGAGTAGAGCAAAAATGGCATGAATGTCTGGGTGTAATTTAGGACATTGTACAGAGTTCCATCCCACAGCAAGGAAAGATGATTCGGGAGGCACTAGACAGCCAACGCAAGTCAGGAAATGTATCAAAGAAAAAGACAGTGCCTATGAAATGGCCAAAAGCCGGGAAAATCAGAAGATTATGAATACTACAAAAAGTAACAAAGGATAACAAAGAGAAAAATAAGGATAGGGAGAATCAAATAAGCAAGCCAGCAATTTTCGAAATGGTATTAAAATATTCTTTCAATTCATAAGAAACAAACGAGAGTCAAAAGTAGAAATTGGGCCACTCTAAATTGATGGTGGAATGCTATTGCTGGGAAATAAGGAAATGGCTGAAGATCTTAACGAGTACTTTGCGTCAGTCTTCACATTAGAAGACATGAGTAATATACCAACAATTAGGGAGAGTCGGGGGCAGAGTTGAGTGTGGTAGTCATTGAAAAAGAGTAAGTGCTGGAATAGCTGAAAGGTCCAAAGATTAAAAGATCTCCTGAGCGTGAGTTCTGAGCGAAGTGGCTGAGATTGTAGCAGATGCACTCACTGCGATCTTTCAAAAATCACTGTAGTAAGGGAAGTCCCAGATGATTGTAAAATTGCTTTTGTAACCCCTTGTTCAAGAAAGGATCAAGAAAAAAATCGAAAATTATTCACGGATTCACCGAACATCAGTAGTCGGTATCTAGAATCCATTATTAAGGATGCGATTTCTAAGTTCTTGGAAATGCAGGGTCGGATTAGAACAAGTCAGCATGGATTATGTAAGGGGAGGTTGTGTCTGACATTCTTTGAAGAAGTAACAAGTAAGTTAGACCAGGGAAAAACAGTAGATGTTATCTATCTAGATTTCCAAAAGGCCTTTGATAAGGTGCCTCAAGGGAGGATGCTGAGTAAGAAAAGGGACCATGGTGTTCGAGGTGGATCTACTGGCATGAATTGGGGATTATTTTTCTGACAAAGAGCAGAGATTTGGAATCAAAGGTTCTTTTTCCAGAATGACAGCTGGCGACAAGTGGGGAACCGCAGTTTTTTTAATGTTGTGGACGCAAAAGTTTACTTTATATTTTAGTGAACAGGATAAAGGGACTGGGGGGAATTCTGGCGTAGTTTGCGGAAGACATGAAGTTAGGCGCACAGGCAGGTCGTTATAAGGAGGTGTGGAGTCTGCAGAAAAATTCAGACAGATTAGGAGAGATATCAAGGAAATGGCTGAAGGAATTCAACATCAGCAACTGCGAAGTCTTTAACGTTGAAAAAAAGCGTACAGGCATGGAGTAATTTTAATGGTCAAAGTTTGGGAGAAGATTTGTAGCTCGAGAGGTCGTTATTGTGGTTTTGTTCGCCGAGCTGGGAATTTGTGTTGCAGACGTTTCATCCCCTGTCTACGTGACATCCTCAGTGCTTGGGAGCCTCCTGTATTTTTAATGGGTTAGAAAATTCATAAAGCCAAAGTACAAGGAGATCTGGGAGTTCGAGTCCAGGATTCTCCAAACGTTGATTTGCAGGTTGAGTCCGTGATTGAGAAAGCAGATATAATGTTGTGATATATCTCAAGTGGGTTGGAATATGAAAGCAGCGACGTGCTTTTGAGAGTTTATAAAGCTCCAGTTAAGCCCCATTTCGAATAGTGCGTCCAGTTGTGGGCCCCAAACCTCAGGAAGGGCATACTGGCACTGAAGCGTGTGCATCGGATATTCACAAGCCCGATCCCTGGATTGGCAGTCCTAGCATACGATGAAAGGCTGAGGATCCTTGGAATTGTATTTATTTGAGTTTTGAATGTTGATGGGAGATTTAATAGAAATTTACACGATAATCCACGGCTTTGAACGCGTGGACGTTGGGAAGTTGTTTCCATTAGGCGGGGAGACGAGGACCCGTAGACACTGCTTTAAAATTAGATCGAGTCAATTTAGAATGGAAATGAGGAGATACTTCTTCAGCCAGAGAGTAGTGGGCCTGTGGAACTCACTGCCATGGAACACAGTGGAGGAATGATGTTGGGTGTCTTCAGGGCCGAAATTGATACATTCTTGGTCTGGCAAGCAATTAGGGGCTATGGGGAGACTGCGGGTAAGTGGAATAGAAAAGCCCATTAGCTATGATTAAATGGCAAAGTGGACTCGATGGGCTGAATGGCTTTGTTTCCACTCCTATGTCTTCTGGTTTTATGGAGCTAGACTCTCAAATATAGAACAACAATCTCTCTGAGTCTATACTGTGAATCTCCTGCGAATTCGCATCTTTCCATAAGGTTTTCTTACATCTTTTGAGAAAATTCTCCTATGCCAGGGATCAACCTCTTGAACATTCTCTAGACTGCCATTGCTATAATAGGTAGATGGGACAGTCAACAAGGTACAATAACGTTTCTTCCTGAGGCGGCTGAGGAAATGCGGCATGTCCAACATGACCCTCGCCAACTTTAAAAGATGCATCACTGAAAGCATACAGTCCAGTGCATTATGGCTCGGAATGGCAACTACTCTGCCAAGGGCCGTTAAAAAAAAACCACCACAGTCGGTGAGCACAGCCCAGACCATCGAATAATCCAACCTCCCCTCTCTGGACTCCATTTACAAGGCTGGCATGGTAAGGCAGCCAACCTCATCAAATACCCCTTCCACCCGGTAATAGTTTTCAACATCCTCCTCCATCAGGAAGAAGTTACAGAAATGTGAACACATTGGCGAGAATATTCAGGAATAGCTTCTTGCTTGCTGCTATTAGACTGACGAATGTTGATCCTTCTTCGCACTCGGCCTGTCTATTGTCTTCTGAATGCCTTTCTCTATCCAAGTATTTTATGTTATCTCACCCGATGATCTGCTAATTCTGGTTGCAAGCAAAGTTTTCACTGTGCTTTGTTATATGTGACACTAAAGCATATCAATCAATCAATAAAACTGTATTCCAGCTGAGATCGGAATAGTGTCTATGGGAGTTATTATGGCAGTAATGCAGTTACCTTAGTGTTGCAATGTATGCTCGGGATCACGTTACAGGGCTTCAATAACAATGGTAGTGCATTGTCATCGGTTAATTAAATATCTGGGAGATGAGCTAATGCTGAAGCTGATGGCGTTATAATATAATAGGCTAAGTGTGCTGGAGGAAATCACTGTGAAAGATAATGATAAGGTTAGAAAGACAAAACAAGTCAGCATTATTGGCTGTGATAATGTTTTCTGATAAACGAGGGAAGAACAACTGTGTCATTTGAAGAAGAACAAAGAGCTTGTCTGGAGTGTGAGAAGACATTTTTCTGGCTCTCACAGCTTTGACTTTGCAAGATTAAAGTTTAATTTCGTGTAGGACTTTCTGCATCTCCTGGTAATTTTTATAAAACATTGAGTAGTTATTCCACAACAAATATGTCATTCCAGATGGGACCTGGAAGAGACCTTTTCCACAGAAAAGAGGCTGAAATTCCCAAATATACCGATAGCTCTCATCAGACAGAAATTCTAAAACGGTTGGCCACCCTGAAAAGAAATGATAAGCGAGTTTCTGCGAATTTAGACCGCAATCTGTCAAATAAAGGCGATTATCAGGAACGCAGGAGTGCAATGAAAGCTGCTGGTGAGTCTCTCCGATCCAAAGAACCAGGAGATTGATGGTTTCCGAACGTTTCAGGAGGCACTGAGGATGATTCTGAAAATCTGCGTGGGTAGGGATGGGTGGAAAATATAGAATAAAGAGATTGAGACAAGACTTCACGTTAGCCCCTGGGGTTACTGCGGCACGAGTCGTGTGCAGGTTTCGCCGACTTTATTGTAGTCTGCTCGAGATTTTGAATCAAGTTGAAAGTGGCAGGTTAGTAGTTGATGACTGAAAGTGAAATAGTCAAGAATTGTCACACTTTCAAAGTTTTATTAGACTGTTGAATGTTTAAGGTAAGGCATGTACTTGACTTTATTGTAGAAAGGAACAAAGAGTCTGTTTAGGCTAGGTTGTGTGTGTGTGTGTGTGTGTGTGTGTGTGTGTATGTTTGTGTGTGTGTGTTTGTGTGTGTGTGTATGTATGTGTGTGTGTATGTGTGTGTATGTGTATGTGTGTGTGTGTGTGTGTGTGTGTGTGTGTGTGTGTGTGTAGCTCTGGTTTTCCAAAAGTCTTTGTGTGTCTGTGTGTGTGACAGATAGGGCAATTCTACAATTTAACCATTGTGATCTCGTGTGCATTTGGAGGGAAAGATCGGGAACAATTAACTTTTCAGTCACCAGTTATGATTAGGGGAATGGCAGAGAGCTGAACGAGCAGCTTTTGAAACCGAAGACTTTGGAAGAGAAAATCCAGGAAAGAAGATGGGAAGAATTGCAAGTTAGATTGGAAAAGGAAACTGATGAGGAATCACAATATAGCAATTTTAATCATAGAATGAAACTCACATAGGGAAGATGCTGTCATTGTTTATAAAGAGGGGAGACGCACTACCTTCTTTGGGAAACCCAGGTTCTGGAAAGGCTGACAAATGTGCTGTCCAGTTTTCAGGAGGGTGTAGGAAATTGGAATAGAACCTTTGAAGCCGAAACTACGTGACGGTTGTTGGCCATGGGCGGTTTGAAGACACTGCTAATGCTTATGGTGGGATGCCTGAAATTCGGAGACATAATGGCCTGAGCCCACCTGAAGAATGTTGTGGACAATCCGATGATTGATAATGCTGGTTTTGATCAAGTAAGACAAAGGGGTATTATACTGTTACACTTAAGGTAGGTCCAAAAGCCCTGAGCGGGGATCAGTTGGGAGATATTGAAAACCAAACAGTCTATTTCGAAAATTAGTTGAAATGGTGGAGAACTGAAACAAATCTGTGGAAGGCAGTCAACTGTTAACCACAATGTTCTGGACAGCTACTGTCGTATCACTGCCCCTCAAGTCAAACCTAAGCTCGAGGAAGCAGTGGGTGTAACGTCCGTGGCGAGCCAGGAATTCTGACGTCATGGAGTTCACGCGGTCATAAGACAATGGAAATCAAAAAGAAGCTGGCTGAGAAAAATGAGTGGTTGCAAAGACAGTCGACACAAATGCAGCTCGGATAACTTAAAAAGACAGAGAGAGTGAAAACCAAAATGCAGTTGCCAGTGACTACTCGGTTGGTTGGCACTAATGAAATGAATGACATGCTGGTGCAGGGAGAGCCCTTGCTCGCCACCTGGCAAGGGCCAGATAACCCCATGCCAAGGATAACTGTTTTTGGAGGTACTTTTCCACAGATAACATGCCAATGCAATATGAAAATAACAAACAGCCTAGACAGAACCGGTGTCACTAAGGACATGGACAAAGAGGTGCGGAGGGGTCACAGGGTATGGTGAGAAATCAGATTTAAAAAGCATCAGGAATGGTGTGTTGGTGTGTTACCAACTAGGCCACTTGAGGAGAGATTGTCCATATTAACCCTGGTGCTCCTGGCCCCAGGTTAGACCTATGAGTCAAAAACGTCTGGCTGTCCCCCCACAATTCCCTACAGGCCAACGGAGACTCTAATTTCGTACATGATGTCTTAGGGGTTCCCAGAGAACCCAGGTTGGAAGGCGCAATAACTTATGATGTCCCAGGATGCTGAACAGAAACCTATTGTAGAGGTTAGTGTAGAAGGACTTTTCACACCCATGGTGATGGACACCGGAGCTAGCTATACTTGTGTTCTACCGCATTATGCCTCCCGCCTTCGCATTTCAGTTAAATTGATTGAAACTGCAGGGTTTGTAAGTAGACCACAGTTGACGATGTTTATATATTCAGTAAGTTTGCAATTGGTAGTAAAATAGCCATTATGACTTTATTATTCTTTAAGGAGACACCAATTAATTTACTATGTAGGGACCCTTTACTGAAGTTAGAATTAGAATTGCAGTGTGCTAAAAATGAATTTAATGTGGATAGAGCGAATTCTCATTTGATGTTGCAGGACTCCGGGAAAGCCAAGTATATTGGACAGGCGACACAGATGGAAATATTTGGGAAAATGGGGAATAATGAAGGAAAGAAGATTTAGCATTCCTGCCTTTGGCTGAGATACCCTAGCCTGAGCTACATTGTACAGTGATTTTTGGCAAGATTCAGAGTGACGTCTTCAGCGACCAGTGGCACTGTGAGGTTGTCACTCTGCAGCTTTTACAGAGTACAGCGATAGTGATAGTGAGGCAAACGGGCTTCGGGAAGAGAAATGGGTCATCGAAACAGCATTGTCAGTGGATTGTCGAGTTGAGTACTGCATTGATGATGCCTGCAGAGTGAGCTATTATAAAGGGTTGGGCATACGTCATATGTGGTGATTTGTTGGTCACGGGTAATCTTGCAGCAGATGAAGTGGCTAGACTGAATTCTGGGAGTGCTTTAACTGTCATTGCGCCTCTGCTCTGTTTAGATCCGAAGCCAACCTTATCCGGCATCATTGCAATGCAAGCTGAGGCCACCTTAGCTGAGCAGCTCTTGTGCGGACGAAGGGTATTACAGATGTAACCAGGAATGCATGTACTGCTCAGATGAAGCCTTGTGGATGACGCCTACGTTTTTGTTGATCTTTCTCATCTCAGATGCACATCGATAGGATCACTGTGCAAGAGGCGAAATGCTGAGGAAGATAATGGGGGATGGCATTTGGCCACATTACTTGCAGACTTTGGTTGTTTGCACATTATGATAATGTGATATCTGTGCTCAAACTAATGTCAGAAGGGGCTGGTGACCCCTATAGGAAACATATCTGTATCTAAGTGACCATTTGCACATTTGGTGTTCGACTCAGTGGACATGATAAGGACGGTGACGAAGAAGAGATATATGTTGGTGGCTATTGATTGGTTTACGACATGAGTGGAAGCGAACAAATTGAAGGATTCAGGGGGAGGCACAGTGGTCAAGTGCTTAACAACTGAAGTTATTCCGAGGTTTGACATACCGTCTGAGATCAGTCCAGAAGGTGGTTTAGGTGGTGCTGCAGACTTTGCGGATTAAGCAGAGGTTTGGTTGTGTGCATCATCCCCAGTCGCAGTATAATGTGGAACGGTTTTATTAGCTGTTTGAAGCTGAGTTAAACATACTTTTTGCAAGTACCTATCGTACCTGTTTCAATGCACTGTTGGTGGCACAAATGGGCTAATGTGTGCAGACTAATCGCATGGCTGACATCGTGCCACATGTATGCCTATGGGTTGAACCATGCCAGTGTTTGAGAGGACGGGGCCGCATGACGGACGGAGATTGGAACAATAGGAACTTCAACATAAGCAGTGCATTCAACAGTAAACTATGATTCATGTGTCTGTCCACACACAGGAATTACTGAGGGAGCCAGTGTCTGGTAACAGGAAGGGGCCTCGAGGACTTGAAGATCAGGTGATTGTACGGTTTTCTGGAACAAAGTGGAACGAGCCGAGGGGAGAAGGTCGCTTTGTGGTAACCAGGGCGTCGCTGACTGCCATTCCTGTGTTTGGTACGATCCTCGTAATACCATTTCAGTCACTGTACCAGGGTGTTCCCACATGCACAGTTGGACTCCGGGGTTGAGGTGTGTGAGGGCTAAGAAGGGGGTACGATGATTGAAAGGGCGTGCTGGGGGCCGTTGCATCTTTATGAGGTCATGAGCAGTCGGCAAGTGCGGCTTGTCGGTTTGCTGGTGCCGCTGTGGCAGTCGCTGTTGCGTTTGTGAAAGGCGAACTTACCTCTGATTGTGTAGTTGAGGATGGGTTGGGGAGGTTACCAAAGCTCACTCCACTGTCCTGAACCTTGCTGTTCCTGTGGTGAATTGGGGGTTACTCGATTTGGCGGACCTGGCGGATTTCATTTAATGTCCTACCACAACCGAATCTGCATCGCTCTAAACTTCCCTGATCTGGCAATACACATTGCTAGTATAGGTTAGGCAAGGCGTTTTTCCACTGTATTCAAGGCCAGTAATGCGATTGCCGCGTTCTGGGTGTTGCTTATTCCTTTCATTCGTGTTAGGAAGAATGCTGAGTAGATTAGGTATATCTAGAATAATCAACAGAGATTTATTAATTACTCTAATGATGCCTGATTTGTGTTGGGTGAACAATTGGATGGGACCAGTCGGATGGCGTGGCGGAATAAGCAGGCCTTGGACAGGGTTCTTGGCTGATAATGGTGGGGTCTACGTACTGTTTGGAGATTATTGCTGCAACACTATTCCCAATAATACGAGCCCAGAGGGATCTTTAACTCAGGCGTGGGTAAGTAGCGGAACTTAAAGGGAATAGCTTACGGAGAATGTTCAGTCCGGCATTTGGGTTCTTGGCTGGTTGGATTGTGTCTTGGTTAGATCGGGGGCTTGGTTTGTTTAGATTGGGATGGTTGCGGGTATTGTGTTGCTTGTTGTTGCCTCTGTATTTTACTGTGCTATACTTCTCATTAAGTCAGTTTTTATTGCGTCTTGATGCGTGACAATTCCCTGTTGTTGCAGTGGAATCTGGCGAACTCCCCTCTTCTGCGACGGGTTTCCCACTCTACTAATACGATCTGACGTCTGCTGTATCACTGAAGATTTGTTTAGATGGAAGCGCCTAACTGGCATCTGTTGCATGCGTGTTTAGATTGTGCGGGGACTTTGGGCAATTTTTAATGTTCCAGTTATTTTGAGACGGATTCTTTGCATGTGACTCCACGTGTAGAGGGACAATCATTTGAAGATTGTATCCTGGAAAACGTTATTGCCCGCTTTTGGGGCTCGGTCCATTGATTTGGCCTTTGTGCGTCCTGCCTCTTTGTATGATTTCTCTGTGTTAGATCTATTATTCTGGCAGTTATGAAGTTTTCTTCGTGTTCCAATGTGTTCGAGGGATCATGTTACAGGCCTCCACTAATAGGTAATGGTAGTGCACTGTGATAGGCAAGTCAAAACACTGGTAGATGCGTTAATGCTGAAAATGAGCGTGTTGTCATGTGATAGGTTAAGTGTAATGGAGGGAACCAGTGTGGCAGACGCTGTTTAGTTTAGAAAGATAAAGCAAATCACCATGTCTGGCGATGCAAACGTCATCTGATAAGCGCGGGACCAACATATTTTATGAACTGGAGGAGAACAAAGAGCTTGTGGGAAAAACATTTTGCTGGCTCCCACAGCTTTAATTTTGCAATATTAAAGTTTGCATTGGCGAAGAATTTTCTGTGCCTCCCTTTTATTATTGAACATTGAGTGATTCGACCACAACACACTCACTCACACACCGTCACTGCTCCCCTGACCCCCTTACACTCATACTGTCATTGTCACGCTGCCCCTCTCACACTCACCCTCTCAGCATCCACCTGACCCTATCACATTCATTCCATCAGCCTGACACCCTCACGCTCACTGTATCACGGTCACGCTAACCACTCACAGTCATTCCGTCATTGTCTGCCTGACCCCCCAAACGCTCATTCCGTCACTGTCAGCCTGACCAGCTTAAACCCACTCCACCACCCTGACCCTGACCCCCTCACTGTCACTGCGTCTCCATTACCCTGACCCCGTCACGCTCACGCCATTACCATCACCCTGGCACCCTCACAATCACTATCGCACCGTCACGCTGTCCACTCATTCTCACTCCCTCACCGTCACTCTGACCCGCCACACTCACTCCAACACCATCACGCTGTATCCCTCATAGTCACCCTCACTGTCACCAAAGCACCCTCACACGCACGTAGTTACCGTCTCTCTGAACCCCACACTCTCACTCCATTACGGTCACCATGACCACGTTGCACTCACTCCCTCACAATCACCCTGACCCCCCACACATTTACTCACTCACAGTCATGCTGCCCCCTCATTCTCGTTCCTTCAACATCACTCTGACCCCCTCATACTCACTCTCTCTCCGTCACCCTGACACCGTCACGCTCGTTTTTCACCATCACACTGACTCTCTCACAATCACTCGCTCATTTGTGACAAGGGACTGACTCGGAACTGGCTTCCCATATCCGGTGTGTATTGCTCCTGTTGGTTTCTGTTTGTTTTTGGAAACGTGAATCCTGAACTGGCTGAACTACAAAGCCAGTTTACTTAACTGGTATTCATTTCTTTTTATTGAGCATTGATTTCAAAAGTGTCTGATCTACACAGTCAACGTGTTTCAGTTGTAAATCAGTTATCAACAGGGAATTATTGTTTCACTGGCTGGTTATAGCCTGTGTGCTACGCTTTTCTCTTTTACTTTTAAAAAAAATGTTGATTTTGTGGCAGGCGTTACCCCTTACATTCTGGTTTTCTTTCTCAAAATGTTTTCACTTTTTTGTGTTTGGACTGATCCGCTGTGAGTCAATGATAATGCGTTGCTCCTGTATGAGAAGTACTGGTCCGTTGTGGATGTCTAGGACTTTGTAATGTGTAAACACGTGTGTGTGTGTGTGTGTGCAAGTGCGCTAGAAGCCAAGTAAAGGCGGCATCCTGGAGTCGACTCTGCCTTTGAGAGTGGACTCTGTCTTTAGGAATGGACCAAAGTCCTGTGAGTTACCTGCAACTTCAAAATGTAACGTGATTCTGTGAGTGGACCTGGTTCGGTATGGATATTGAGACCTTTGTGGAGACTGAACACCTGTGTGCGTGTTTTCTGTGCGTGTATATTTGCTCCCATCAGGAATAGATGCTGCATATCAAAGTGGATTCTGTCTTTGCTTGTGAAGTCTCTCTCGGAAAACGTACTCTGCAGACTGGGGTGGACCCTGTTCCTGGGAACGGACTCGGCATTTTTAAGATAATTGCTTATGGCAATGGATCTGTGTACCAGAAAGGGCTCTGTGCATTGAATATTGACAAATTCGTGTTGCTTGTTGAGTTTGTCGGCTGTACTGCTGTGTACTTCACTGTGTCTGGCAGGACTCACTGTGAGTTGGGAAGCTCATAGGTCATCCTTAAAGCTGTAACCCCGAGAGCCGGAGGGTGGGTAGGACGTCCTGTGAACCGAAGGGTAGGTAGGTTGCCTGAAGGCCAAAAGGAGGGTAGGCTACCTTGATGCCTGTTAGCCGTGAAACCGAATGTGGGTAGGCCGTTCTGAGCACTGTCGTACCAAGAAATGGTAATCCTAGAGGTGCTGTAAAATGTGTTGCTGAAAAAGCGCAGCAGGTCAGGCAGCATCCAAGTAGCAGGAGAATCGACGTTTCGGGCATAAGCCCTTCTTCTGAGGTGGCTGGAAGGTGTGTTGCAGAGGCCAAGAGACTGAAGGTGGGTAGGGACAGGCTGAAATTCAATAGGCTTGTGGGCTGCTCTGTGCACTGTCGCCCCGTGGAGGGGTCTGGCTGCCCTCGAGGTGTCTGGAAGGTGGTCAGGGTCGTCCACAGGACGAATGTTGCATAAGGGTGCGCGATGTGCTGGTGGTACATCGGGGCGGACTGAGACCTTGAAGGCGGGTACGCCATCCTTAACGCTGTCACCCAGGGCAGGTAACAGTGCGGGCTGTCCTAGGGATGCCCAAAAGGCGTGAGAGGGCAGTTAGAGAAGCCAGAAGATGAGTAGCCATCCTGATCGTTGTAGTCTTCATGGGAGGGGTGGAAAACCAGGTCAGGCTGTCCTCGAGATGGAGGGAAGTATGTCAGGCTGGAGCGAGAGCCAGAAGGAACATGGAGCAGACCGAGAGCCAGAAGGGGCATATGGGAGAGCTGCCTTAAAGTGGGTGGTTTGCTGCGTTGCCAGCAGTGTCTTTGATACATGCACTGTTTTAGTTTTCGGTTTATTGGACTGTCTATATGTGATTGTGTTTACTGTTTCCTTCTTGACTATGTAAGGCGGGATTCGAGGTTTGTCCTCGTTTACCTGCGAACTGACTGGACGGTGGGGTCTGAGGTCTGCCCTTGCTGTATCTTTCCCCTGTCAATTGTAACTTCTTGTATTCAGCTGTTAATGTTAACTGCCTGATTGTTTGAAATTTGTACTGGCTAATAAAATAAAAATGAACAGGAGTGTAAAACGTATTGCAAGTTGTTCGCCCACGCCATCTGATTCTGATTGAATTCTTCAGCTGCATTATTCACGTAGCATTATCCTTTGATGAGAAGGGCTCTGCTTGTCACAGGCCACTTGAGTATTTCCTTTCTTCTTGATGTTGGAAATTCAATATTGCTGTATGCATTTGTTGTTTTTCACTGTGTCTCCTAGCTGGACACACACAACTTGGGGAAAAAAGAACTACGACTGTTAGAAGGTAGTGCAGGGGAAAGAAAAAGAAAGAAATATATAAATCAGTGAAACCAGAGAGTCAGGGATTTCGACCAGTTTGAAACCTGGTGTTGGCTTCTGCTTTTTTTTGAGGGAAAGCCTGCTTCCTGAACTGGCCGAATTATACAGCCAGCTTGTTAACTGGCTTTACTTTTGATTTAAGGCTGAACTGACTGATCGAAAGACAATGTGTTCCAAGTGTATTTCAGTTCTCATCAAGATACTTTTGTTGAACTGGCGCGTTTTAGCGTGTATGTTAATCTTTTATTTTACTTTGAGTGAAGAACAATGCTGGCTTTGTGACAAGGCTAAGCCCAAGCACTCTGCTTTTCATTAATTTTCATTCATGTCTTTTCCGTTTTTGCTGTTTGGACTGAGGCCTTGTGAGATAATGTACCTTTGCAGACGAATTGTTCCTCTGTGGGAAGTTTTGCGTCTTTGCGATAAGACTAGGCTTCTCCAAATGCTGTGCTTGGAGATTAGCAATTTCTAAAAAAAAACAAAAACAAATATGACAGTTAGGAGCACTGTTTACTTTCGGAACTGGCTCTGAGCAAGCGTGGGTCACTGCCAAATGTGATGCAAATAGAAATAAAATGTGACTTTATACCTGCCTCGGTGGATTTATTTCAGTTTTAACTCTGTCAGAGATAGTGATGGGGAGAGTTGGAGGTGATTCCACAGATCGGGAGGGATTTAGAAAATGGAGGTTGCACAGAAAGCGAGCTGGATGGGGCAGTATGTGCTTGCAGATTCGGGAGCGCTGTCGGGACTTGATGTACACAACAGGTTAGGCATTGGAGTCGATTACACAACGGGGAAAGCTAAAGAAAAGAGATGGTTCGAGTTATCGGTGCTAGAGAAATTTTCAGGTATAATGTTCACTGTTGTGGCTGCAGGGATTTATGAAGCAAATGTGATTTATCAGGGCAGGAGGGAGTTAGTAATGTTGTATGAACTGGAAGAGATTGCAAAGATTAGGTTTCTCTGGATGTGAGTCGTTCGGGAGAACGGGAGAGTTGTAGAGAATCGAAAATATATATTTAGAGAGGGACGATTAAATGGGCTAGACGGGATTCCAGAGAAAAAAGTTTTATATGGCCTATCTGAGTTAGAGATTCAGGAGGGCTGCATTATGGCTGATCATGTTTACATCAGCTCTTCAACTGAACTGATTACTGAGTAATGATTTCCTGCGTCGCCAATATCCTCACACATTTTATTTAATCACAATAATTCCAATCCTATCTTGCAAGTGTCCATTGAAGATTGTTACGATAGTCGCAAAGGATATCCCAAGAAAAATCGAGGAGCTGCAGGAGAGTGCACAGCCTCCGGAGGCGCTGGGTATGGTGTTAGTGCCTGATCTCGTGAAAGAGTTCGCCTCTGTAGGTAATGTTTACTCAGACAGAAGAGGGGGCTCAAGAAGTTATAATTTTCGGAGATACAGGAGCTAACCAGTCTCTAATAGTAAGGGATCGACGAATTTGCATGCTTTCTGATCTGTCACCCGTGAGAGTGGTATTTGTTGGGTTAGATGGACAGAAGTTTTACGTTCCCCCATCTGAGATCAGGTTGGACTGCCGACGAAAGACTGGGGAATTAACGTTCGGAGTGATTGACAGTGTAAGTTCCAGAAATGCAATTTGTTCTAAGGAGAGATTTAACAGAGTAGAATATGGGACTGACACACCTTGTTGTGAAGAAACCCATGGAATACCAAGAAGCTGAGGAGTTAAAACAGAAATATTGCGGAATTTCCCAGACTGTGTAGTAACGAGATTTTGCTATTGTAAGTCACAGCACAAAATAAATATGAAAGAAAAAGATAGAGATGAGATTTAGTTAGCAGACATCCTGTTCATGCAATAGTGCAGCAAAAAAAAAAAACTGAACAGGCACAGTTTCAGACAGAAGTGGTTAGTCCCGAAAAGCTAATGGACATGCAAATGAAGGACGAGGCAGTAAGAGATATATATGTTCATGTGTACTCCGAAAAGGAGGGACAGACTATTCCTGAAGGTCATTACTTGAAAGATGGCTCCTAAGATGAAACCGGAGACCACAGTTGGTTAGTGCAGAGGAGAAATGGACCGAAATGCACCAGATTGTGTTGCCATTAGCATACAAATGAAGTGTTACGTTGTGTTATCTGTAACTCAACGTAAACTCAACGTTACATGAACTCCTGTAAGAGGTCACTTGGGGCACGGAAAACTCTGGTTAAGGAAAAAGAAAAAAAATTCTAATTGGTTGCAATGCACAAAGGTGTTGTTAGCTTTACTGTACGTGTCATAAATGCAAAATGATATGTAGGTTAGAGGCAGAAACACAAACAGCACCTTCCTTAGTTACTGCCCCGCAGAATGTGGAATCAGATAGAATCACAGAAATATATAGCACAGAAACAGAATCTTCAGTCCAACACGTCCAAGCCATCCAGATATCCCAAACCCAATTAATCCCACATGAAATCCCCCAGACCATATCCCTTTAAAGCTTTCCTATTCATATACCCATTTAGGTGACTTTTAAATGTTGCAATTGTACTAGCCTCCACCACCTCCACTGGCAGCCCAATCCACATGCGCATGACCCTCTGTGTGAAAATGTTGTCCCTTCGTTCTTCTCCATATCTTGCCCCTCTCACCGTAAGCTAATACTCTCTAGTCAGAGAATCACCCACTCCAGGGAAAAGACCTTGTCTATTTACCCTATCCATGCCCCGCATGATTTTATAAACCTCAGTATGGCCACCCCCTCACTACTGGGACTCCAGGAAAAAACACCTTTTCAACCTCTCCGTGTAGATCAAATCCACCAACGATGGCAACGTCCTTGTAAATCTTCTCTGAACCCTTTCAAGTTTAATACCATCCTTCTGATAGGAATGGAACAAAATTTCACGCAATTTTCCAAATGTGGGTGAACCAACGCCCTGTACAACCACACTTGACCTCCTAACTCCTGTACTCAATACTCGGATTAATTAAATAAAGCACATCAAACGACTTTTTCACTCTCCTGAAGCTGCGCCTCTACTTTCAAGGATCCATGAACCTGCACTCGAAGATGTCTTTGTTCAGCTACACTGTCGAGGAACTTTTCATTCAGTGTAGACATCCTCCGAAGATTTGCTTTCTCAAAATACACCATCTCAAATTTATCTAAATTAAACTCCATCTGCCACTCAGCGCATTGGCTCATCTGATCAAGAACCTGTCGTAATCCGAGGTAAACTTCTTTGCTTCCAATATTGGTGTCATCTGCAAACTTACGAACTATACCTCTGAGGCGCACATTCAAATCATTTATATAAATACGAGAAGTATTGCACTCAGCATCTATCCGTGTTGCACTCCACTGTTTACAGGCTTCAGATTTGAAGAACAATCCTCCACCAATACCCTCTGTGTTCCACATTTGAGCCAGTTTTGTATCCAACTAGCTAGCTTTTCCAATATTTCATGAGATCTAACAGTGCTAACCTGTCTCCATGGGAAACCATGCCGAACGTCTTAATAAAGTCCAGAAAGACCACATCTACCGCTCTGCCCTCATTTATCCTTTTGGCTACTGTTTCAAAAAACACAACCAAGTTTATGAGACATGATTTTCCATGCACAAAGCCATGTCAGTTTTCCCTAATCAGTCCTTGCCTTTCCAAATACCTGAACATCCTGTCTCTCAGGATTCCCTCCAACAACTTGCCAAATAGCGACTTCAGACTCACTGGTTCATAGTTCCCTGGCTTGTCCTCACCACATTTCCAAAATAGTGTCACTACGTTAGCAAATCTCCAGTCTTCTGGCACCTCACCTGTGACTATTGATGATACAAATATCTCAGCAAGAGGCTCACCAATCATTTTCCTAGCATCCCACTTTGGGCATCCCTCCAAAGGCACTGTTTCAAACATCCAGATGGTATGGAACAGGAGGTACCTCAAAATATATTAAACAATGCAGATGTGCTTAGGAGTGGGATCGGTCAGTAAGATACCTATTCAGGAGCAAAGACCACAGTTGAAATGTTTGTTACAGCAGTGTATGAAGATATGCAAGAATAAGATTGCGAGAACTAAAGCACTTGTGCAGGAGGTCGATATAGGGAATGCTGTCCGGCAAAATAACACCCCTATCGGCTTAATCCTTTCAAAGCCAGACAGGTCCAGAAGAAAGTGGAGGCGATTTTCAATGAGGATACAATCGAACTGAGCCAGAAAGGCAAATATCACTATGTTGCCTGTGGATCCTGTTCAAAAAGGTACCTGTTATATGAAATGAGTGCAGCAAAAGACTGAAGAAAAGGTGACCCAGGAAAACATCCATAGAGGAAGATACAAAGGGAAGAAATAACTGACTGGCGTTGAACTTCGATTTTTTAAACAACATTTTGTCAGGGTTATTTAATGGGAACAGTATATTTTTGAAGATTGGGAGGTAGATAATCCAATCAAGCAAAGGAGGCTGACAGTACAGGCATCTTTTGTTTGATGTTTTCCTTGTACCCCTGGAGTTGAAGAATAACTTTTTTTAGTTGGATTTGATATTTCTTTGTCACTCAGACTTCAACAAGTTATGAGACACGTTGAGATTTTCCATATGTCTGGTTTAAATTAGCAGGAGGACTTAACTCACGCCGTAACAAATTGCACCTACAATGGATCCAAGAGTGTTCTAAGTATTCGCAGAGAAAGTTTTCCATGTATGCATCCACTTTCTAGTTTCGAACTAGCTTTAATCCATCTTTGAATTCACAAATCTATGAGGTATCCACAGAAGATTCTGGGACAGCTCAATTTTGACTCTCAGTTTTCTCATAATTGTAGTCTGCGATGCCATTTCCACCTCCCCTACAGCGCCTTTGCTTTCAGAATGCCTCCTGGGCTGCAATTCGGTTCTCTATCTGACACCAATTCTATTTTATTTCTTCGTCATCCAGGTAGCGTTGGAATTTACTTCCACAGCCTTTCCTATTTGAGGGACCATTCCTCGACTGGACTCAAACCATTGTTCAGTTCTTTTCTTTTCTGAGTAACTTGATGTTCCAGTCAATCCTTCCCAGCGTCATTCTTGCCCAATTGAAGGCTGTTCTAAGTCAACTATTTTTTTCCCACTCTCAATTATTGCATATCATTGTCAACCATCATCAGGAATATTACAATGAAATGATCGCTGTGCCCCAGAACGTTCCCCTATCGATTCTGCATCCACTTGTCCCACCTCTTTCCCAACTACCAGGTCCAACAGTGAATGACCTCCATGTAATCTAGGAACACCCGGCCCTCATGACCTTGCACCACCAGTATACCAAACCATATCAGTATAAGTTAAGTTTCTCAATATACCTTCTGTGTACTAGTACCATCGCTCTCATATGTCACTGCAATTTTATCTCTCCAACCTTTCCAATGGTTAGGAGCCGACGGACTACACCTCACAATGTAACAGTACACGTTTTGTTCTGGTACTCCAGCCAAATTCATTCTGTCCTTTGACGTATCCTCTGACTCTTGGACGCCTTAGCTAACGCTAATCTGAAACAATATGTATACTCTTCATCTTTTCCCGTCCCTTCCGTTGTTTCGGAGTACTTTCTATCCAACAATATTTAACAGCCAGACCTGCCATTCCTTAAGCAAGCTCTCAGTTATCAGTACATCAGGTTTACACACAGCAGTCTGCATGTGTAACTCTCCAGAAGCCAAGCGTTCACGTCCATGCAGAGTACTGAAGATTTAGAATTCCTTTCTAACTCCATCTTCCACTGAAAACTTGGTATTATAAATTAATACCAGCGGTATATCCAATTCTTTTGTGAATCCTTATCGTCTCTTCTACTATTCCTTTTCGGATCCCATTCACACGATAACTTATTTTCAAAAACTTCCACACATCATGCAACGAATACAGTCACAGCTCTGCCGTTTGTTACGCCACCGAACTTCTACATTTACTGCCTTCCGCAGAACAAGGCACAATGTCCCAGGGGTCTGAAGAACTTCCTGCTACATCATCATTCAGGTCACATTCGCAGCTACCTAAAACACCGAGTTCTGTTCTTACCTGTACACGCACTGAGAGTATTCCAGGGATTGCTACATTTGAGGCCCTGCTTGCTAACCATCCACCTTGCTCCCTAAATTCTGATTCCCCGACAATTTCACTCTTCCTACCCATGTCATTTTTACCATCACGGACATGACCTTTGACCGTTCACTGCACTCAAATGAATGTCCTGCAGACACAGTGACATTCTTGATCCCATGACCCTGGAATTACACTGACAGTGACAGAAACATCTTCTTAAATTTACTGAAGCCCCTCTGACAACTGCTCATACTTCCTTCTTTCTTCCCTTCTGCACGGTCAAGGGGCTTGAGGTCGCAGAGGCAGAGAACCTGAGAGCGAGCAACACAGAGCGGGAGCATCTAAAACAGTAACGGGAGTCGAGGGCTATTCGGACTTGGAGTTTGAGAAGCAGCAGGAAGCGCATCTAAACTAGTACAGAATCATCGAGGCTCTGACTCCATTCCCCGAGAGTCCCGCACCTTCATCAGCTTCCAAAGTGGAAAACTGAATTTTGAGTGAGAGATCAGATTATTTCTGTATTATTTGACTATTCCTCTTTGATTGACTGGACACCCAGTCACCTTCCTTCTTCCAGGCCGTCAACTCTGCAGGATAATCCTTTTTTTGCGTGTGCTATCCACACAACTGTCAGCATCTCAGATGTCCCACAGAGTCTCCAGTCACTTTGTGAACTCCAATACCCAGTGTTTATACAAAGCATCAGCAGGGGCTATGACAGACCACATTTCACATTTCACACATGCTGCTAAGTCTTATAAATACCTTAAACAACAAGTTACCTCGTCTTACTTAATTCATTACTTAATATAAATTTAATATAATTTGTTTTGCTCAGTACAAATTTAACATCAAGGAAATAATATTTAAGTCCCGCTCGAACTGTGGGTGACTCTGACAAGTTTATTATATTGACACAGACTTTCACTTATTCCTTTTATTCCGGAGGGCAATGCTTCTTTCAGTCGTTCAAAAACAAGTTTGCGAACTTATAGCAACTTACTTTCAGTCGCAAGCAACGGTATATTATCAGCCAAATATTTTTAGCGTTTTCTGTGATGTATCTTACACTTCTTTCATACTTAGTGCAGGAAGGTCCGAACAGCAGAAATGTATCTGTGCACTCCGGGTACGTGCAAGCCTCCCGCTCTCACTCCACTCGACCTCCCAATCCACCAGCTCACTCGCAGGTTCACCGTTTCTGTGACTCCCGGGTGTAACTAGACGTCACTTTGCTGCCTCTATAACTCCCAGGCGTGAGTTAACGTCAAGCTCACTCTGCCTTACATGGACAGTCCGTCTGCAAGTCGGTAGTGATTGAAAGCCAGTCTCCCCTCTTCCCCCGCTGCTTCTCCCACTACAAGCGCCAGTCTTTACTTTACTTTACTTTACTTACAGTGTGGAAACAGGCCCTTCGGGCCAATAAGTTCACACCGAACTCGCCGAAGCGCAACCCACCCATACCCCTACATTTACCCCTTTAACCTAACACTACGGGCAATTTAGCATGGCCAATTCACCTGACCCGCACATCTTTGTGACTGTGGGAGGAAACCGGAGCACCCGGAGGAAACCCACGCAGACACGGGGAGAATGTGCAAACTCCACACAGTCAGTCGCCTGAGTCGGGAATTGAACCCGGGTCTCTGGCGCTGTGAGGCAGCAGTGCTAACCACTGTGCCACCGTGCTTCGACCCTCGCTGCTGATTTATATTCTCCAGTCTTTTCTGCTCCCTTTCAGGTTCTCTGCCTTTGTGACTCCAAGCTAATGGCAGGCCTCAAGCCAAAGCTGCGATTTATAACGTCTCATTTCCCCCTGCTCCATCACAAGATCACCGTTGGAACGTGAAGAGAGCAGTAAAGTTTTGAGTAGAGGTGACAGAGGGTGTTATAGTGATTGATGGGTTGTAGCGGAGGGAACAGTTAATCAGCACAGGTCGGCACACTTGTAACGCCTAAAGGAGGTTACTGTAAGTTGCAGAGAGAGTTTCAGGCACTAAAGAAGGAAGCAGGATTAGGAGATATGGTCTCTTTCGGATGATAGAGTTCTGTAGCAGTCTAAAGGACATTTTTATGATGTGCTTATAGTGATGTGAACACGTCAACAAATGTAAAAGGAGGAGTATTGCAGGTGCTGGAGACTGTTGGATGTTACAGAGTTAGAAGACTTACAATAACTGGAGGGTCAGAGACATTTTCTCCAGCATTGGTGGTGTTCAAGGGCCCTCAGGACATGAGGAGGAACCGAGAATCAAAATATTGGAATTGTAGCGGCTGGAAGACCTGGGATTCATAAAGAGGGTGAAAAGCAACTATTTAACACATCTAGCCGCTGTAATGCATAGACATTGAAGGAGGGAAACCTTTGAAATGTTTGGTTGCAATGATAGAGAGGGTTACGAATACACAGGGTGATATATTTAAAATGAAAGATTTTGCAGGTGGTCAGAAATTTAATCAGGAATAAAAAGCATTCGAGAGATAAATTAAAAGGGAAATGAGGAGATGAGATATTGTGAGAAAATAGAAGAGTTGTAGGTAGACGAAAATGTCACATATAAAAGGAAGAACTGCATTGCCTGTACGATGTTACAGACATAAGGAATGTTGTAGCACCTGCAGGAGCGTACAAAGATAACAAGAGGTCAAACGGCTGGCGTAGTGACTCAAGAAGGCAGCTCTCCAACAACGTCTCAGGGACAACTCAAATTCAGAAAACTCATGTTGGCTCAGCCCGCAATGCTCATGTCCCATGAATAAACAAATAAATAGAATACCTGCAAAAAGACCTGGACTCACTTAGGTTCTTTCAACAGCGCTTCACAAACCCGGAAGCACGCTCACCTGGAAGGCCAGGAGTGACAGGCGCACGGGAGTACCAGCATTTCCAATGTCCGCTCCAAGCCACGCTCCATCCCACCAACACTGTACCGGCCCCGTCACCCAAATGATTGCAGTGGGTCAGGAAGGCAGCTCCTCATGTACTTCTTCATGTACTTACAGTTAGGTAAGATATGATGGCCGAGTCAGTAATGGCCAAATTCCATCAATGAATTTTAAATAAAGGGAAACCCATGGACTCTTCATGCCCTTTTCCTTCCTCCAAACAACCCGCTTTCCTACGTAGTTTGTGTCACCAAGAAATATGGAAACCTTGTTTTTTGTCCATTCTTTTAATTTATCGAATCCATTTATGAATATTTAGGGGTGAAGCTCTAATCCATTTATTCCCAATTAGTTTTCTGTCTGCTAAAGAATTCTCTATCCATGTAATGACATTTCCTGCAAACCCACATGGGCCAATCTTACTTATCCACATCTTCAGTGGTACATTGTTGATCAGTTTCTGAAACTCCGAATAAACCATTCCTCCCTTTTGTCTGTTCTGCTGTTTACAGCAGATAGAAAAATAAACAAATCCAACAGGGTGTGTAAAATGAAATCTTGCTTTCATAACAACATGTTTGGCATGTAAAGAGGGTTGGCTAATTTGCAGAAAACAGAGAGTGGGCATAAAGGGGCCCAATTTCAGGATTGCTGCAGGGCTTAATGTTGGGACGATACTGTCCATGTTATACATTAACAGTGTGAACAAAGGATTTGAGGGGAAAGGGAAACAGAGTTCCAAGAAAAATCCCAGGGATGAAATGATTGTCATGTGGGAAGCAGTTGAAGATACGGAGTCTGCACTCGAATTCAGGAGGCAGTGATGGAATCTCATTCAACCTTAGAGAATACTGAAGGACCTGGATAGACGAGACATGGGGAATACAGTTCCATTGGTAGGAGGGACTAGGGCCCAAGGGTACAGGTTCAGCGTGTCGGAGCGGCACTTCAAATAGGAGGTGTGGAGGAATTTATTCAGTCAGAGAATGATGAATCTGTGGAATCCCCTGACTCAGGGGACTGTGAAGGCTACATTTGTCAGTGTATTTAACGCAAAGGTAAATTGGTTCTTGATGAATAAGGGAATGAACGAAGACGCGGTGCAGGAGTTAGACAATAGACAATAGACAATAGGTGTAGGAGTAGGCCATTCTGCCCTTCGAACCTGCACCAACATTCAATATGATCATGGCTGATCATCCTTAATCAATATCCTGTTCTTGCCTTATCTCCATTACTCTTGATTCCACTATCCTTGAGAGCTCTATCCAACTCTTTCTTAAATGAATCCAGAGACTGAGCCTCAGCTGCCCTCTGGGGCAGAGCATTCCACACAGCCACCACTCTCCAGATGAAGACGTTTCTCCTCATCTCTGTCCTAAATGGTCTACCCCGTATTTTAAAGCTGTGTCCTCTGCTTCGGCACTCACCCATCAAAAGAAACATGATTCCTGCCTCCAGAGTATCCAAACCTTTAATAATCCTATACATCTCAATCAGATCCCCTCTTAGTCTCCTAAACTCAAGTGTATACAAGCCCAGTCGCGCCAGTCTTTCAGCGTAAAGTAGTCCCACCATTCCAGGAATAGACCTCGTGAATCTACGCTGCACTCCCTCAATAGCCAGAGTGTATTTCCTCAAATTTGGCGACCAGAACTGCACACAGTAAATTTGGAGACCAGAACTGCACACAGACTGGGTTTCAGAATGAATTCAGACATTATCTAATGTTGGAGTAGATTCGATGGTCCAAATGGCAGACGTCTACTTCACCTATGATGGTCTTAGGGACCGCGAGTATTCCCTTGGTTTTTAAGAGTGCAGTAAACACTGCTGGCATATTGTTTATCATACATTCCAGCACTTTGCTGATTATTACTGTCAACTCATGGTTTCAGATCGACGGTAGAAATCTACGCCATAGAGTAGATAACTTGGGAATCATTAGGTACAAATCTCAGAAAGGTGGCATGCAGGGTCAGCAGGTCATAAAGAAGGCAAATAGGGTGCTGGTATTGAATTCATACAGAACGAAGAAGAAAAATAGGGAAGACTAGCAGCAATTCGTGAGAGCTTCAGTCAGCCCACAACGAGAATACTGTGAAAAGTTTGGTCCCGTATCTGGAGGGATAATGTTCTTGTGATGGAGGCAGTCCAGAAAAGATTAACCAGAATGATGCCAGAAATGGAGGGATAATGATGAGAAGAGCTGGAGAATATTTGAAATTGGACTCATTTGAATTTTTAAAACGAGTCAAGTTCTTTGATTCATCGAATATTTGTGTGTTCTTATTGGTTTGTTGCTGAGTTTTTGTTTCACTGAGCACTATTCTATAACCAGATATGAAGGGGAATACAAACATTACAGAAGATTAGAGAGAAAATAAAGGTTGTAGAGACTGGAGTATGGCACAGGTTTCGAATTTTTTGAGATCACTGATGGTGATTAGAGGTCGTTGGGAGGAAAGGTTTCACGAAGAGGTACAAGGTTATCAGTCCTGAAGGTGTTACAGAGATAGGGAGGATTATAGGGACTTATGATTACACAAATAGGGGTCGTAATTGGCGCCGCAAGAGTTACAGTGAAAGGGAGAAATATAGCAGTTGTAAATTACACACGGGTGGTAGCTGGAGCTGCAGAACTTACAGACATAGGGAGGAATGTGAGGACGAGAGATTATGCATGTAGTTTTGATTGTTGGAGTTGCAGGAGTTACGGAGGTAGAGAGGATTATAGGGACTAGAGTTTACACACATAGGAGCAGTGTTTGGAGTTACAGGAGTTAGAAATAGAGATAGTTATTTGGGATTGGAAATTACAAATATATTGTTTAAAGTTGGATCTACGGGAGTTACAGTGCAAAGAAGTAATTTAGGGACAGGATATTACAGATAGTGGTGGTAGTGGAAGCTACACGAGCTACAGAGAAAGGGGGGAATTTAGGGGCTGAATATTACACAGATAGTGGTGGTAGTTGGAACTACAGGAGTTACAGAGGTTGAGAGGTCTTTAGGGACTGCAGGGTGCACAGCGAGGGGTTGTAGTTGAAGATGCAGGATTTACGAAGAAATTTGGAAGATTGGGCTGGATATTATGCAAGTAGGGATTATAGTTGCAGATATGGGAGGTGAGTTCACGAGGATTGTCGTGATGAGGGATTGGAAATGGGGTAATAGCGGTACATGAGTTAGAGATAGGAAGGGTTGTTTGGGATTGGATGTTAAGGATATTGATGATAGTTGGAGCTGCAGGTGTTACAGAAGTAGGAGCCGTTTTAGGGAATGGAGAGTGAACAGAAAGGTTTATAGTTTTGGCTGCAGGATTTACAGATAAAGGGGAGAATAAAGGGGATGGATATTACACGATCACGTAATAGTTGCAACTACAGGAGTTGATCTCGCGAGGATTGGCGTGATGAGAGATGAAACAAATAGAGGTGATAGTTAACGGTACAGGTTTTCGAGGTTGGGAGGTTTGTGTGGTGTGAATTGTACAGAGATAGGGACAGTAGTCGGAGCTGCAGGAGATACAGATATAAAGAGGTTTGTAGGGGCTGCGGCTGATAGAGATATGTTTTATAATTGGAACTATAGGAGCAATGGAGATAGGGACGGCTTGTCAGCAGAGAATATTACACAGATGGGGTGGTAGATGGAGCTGCAGGCGTTATAGAAGTAGGGAGGGTTTTAGGGACTGCAGATTTCAGAGAAAGGACAGCAGTTGGAGCTGCAGGTTTTCCAATATTGGGATGGTTGTAGGGTCTGAAGACCAAATGTGTTAGTTGGAGCTGCAGGACGATCAGAAATAGGGAGAATTGTAGAGACTGAAGACTACACTGAGTTCACAGAGATAGGGAGGTTCGAATGGGCTGGATCAGTTCACTGATCCAGGGATAACTTTAGGGAATGGAGGAGCCAGAGATACTAAGGCTTGCAGGGATGCAGGAGTTCAGATAGTTAATGATGGCTGTGAAGGCAGGTTTTCAGCATTCCGATCAGTTATACAGAGATGTATGGTGCTGTTGGGGAGAATGGTACATAAATCTGGAGGGTTTCAGATGCAGAAAGATAGTACAAAGACAGTGAGTTGGAGATTTTCATGGGGGGAGAGAATGTTTCATCAAGTTGAAGGATATGGGGCTGAAAGAGGTTACACAGATGGCGATGGCGGTAAGGTCTGTAGGCGATTGCTAAGAAAAGAAAGCTTTAATGACTGGGGACATGTAAACAGATAGAGAGAGTCCGAGTGGCAGGCAGAGTTTCCAGAAATGGGAAGGATTGTAGAGGCGGCAGGCGATTATAGAAATGAGGAGGGTTGGATCAATTGAATGGTGCACACAGGCAGCTGAGTTGCAGAGTTGACAGTAGCCCACCATGATATGATTCTGGAGTAGGTTATAGAATTTATGATAATCTCATTTCACTGAAGGCATTCAGAGAGAGCGAGAAAGATGTAAAGTCTCGTGGAGGTTCCACAGATTTGGAGTTTGTCTGAACTTGATAAAATGTCAAGCGGTTTGGCGTGACAGTAAGTCATTACAAAGAGAGCGAGCCTGTAGTTTGTTTTGCGGAAATTGCTCCCAATTTGGTGTCCAGAGGATGTTCCGCAAATAGGCACGATTGTTGGAGCTTCGGAGATATGGAGTTCACCAAGACAGGGAAAAATCTTTCGACTGGAGGATACAAAGTTGGTGATGTTCGTAGGCAAATACAAGAAATTCGGAGCACTGTAGACGCTTCAGGATTTCATAGAGATGAGGCCGATAGTAGGAGTCTGTGGAATTGCCAGAAGTAAGAAATTGGGGAGCATTCCGTGGAATTCGTAGTTTACATTACTGTTCAGTCTCGGCAGGTTTCAGAATTAAGGAGTGATTGAGCAACAGAAAGTGCTTGCACAAACATAGAGGAATATTCACTTGAAACCTTGGATGCTATGCTCGTTGAGGGTCATCAACATGAGAGTTGACCTCATTAAAATGTACGGACTCCCAGAGGAAATGTTAGAGTAGATGCCGAAAGGATGCTTCCTTCCTCTTCTGGGAGAGATAACAACGGGACTCCATTTGACAACGAGACTTCCCATATCAGATGGAGAAGGAAACTGTTTTTTTCAGTGACAAAACGAAATATACTGCAGGTCTGTTTCTCTACAGCATCTAGGAATTTGACAGTACAACCAAGATCAAGGTTTTTGTCACTGCAGGAGATAAAAGACGAAGGCCGGGCTGTAATGGCTGGAAGTGGTTAGACAGATGGGAGATTTTCAGCAGCAGAAGCGGCTTTCAGTGACGGTGTCCTGTCAGCACTAGAGAACGGAACAGGCTCATTTAATTACAGGCAAGGACCTATATGGCACAAGGACAGACACAAAAAGAAGATAGCAAGCTCGCTATCTGTCATTTACTGAGTGATCTGCTCCTAACCAGTCTGGTGCCAAGCCCATACAAAGAGCATGAGTTTTCCCTGCTCCTGGTGCTGAGGTTCCAGTGTCACTAACCTCTGATCGAGTTAGAGAGACACCATCGGATAGGTATTTATACTGTTACAGCCTGATCACAAATAAAACATCACTGTTGCATTCACATGATGAATAACGCAGAACAGAATCCATAAAAGCTCATTGCAGGGGTCAGGGTGATTGAAAAAGGTTTCAATCTTTCCACTTGGAAACCAATTCCTGCACCTCACAAAACTGCCACTTAAAATAATGAAAAAGTTCCAATCGAAGGACTCGATGAGTTGAGCACTGGTCAGTCATGCAGATTTGGCGCTGACATGAACAGCACCAAGTCATTTTCCAACATCCATACATAATGGAAAAATAGATTCACATCTGAACTCACATCCCCCAGACCGTGAATCTGAAGCTGTCGTCACACATTCTAGTAAATATCTCCAGAATCACGTCAGCAAGATCCCAAACTTGTGGATTTACAGTTACAAACTATCTTGCTGTTGAATCCCATGGTCCAATCAGAAAATTCGATGATTAGGATTGCAACATCCTGCAGGTTCCATAACTTTCTGAGTCCCGTCCTGAAGGTTCCCTGAATGCCGCTGCCATTAACCACCTGCAGGATCCATGTCCCTTCCTACATCTGTACCATCCTCCAGGTTCTGCAGCTTTTCCTATCTCCGTAACATGGCCCGGACTCGACCACTCTTCCTTCCTCTGCAATGTTTCCCAGAAGGACACTGGAGGATGGAGGAGGTTACAGAGATAGGGACGAACACCAGAAAGGGCGGACTTTGAAGATATTTGGAGAGTTTCAGTGACAAATTAAGCTTTAGTAATTGTGCGGTTTCACGGTGATGAAGGAGGTTCCTGTGGGAGGCCGTGTTGTCGGGGATGGCGGCGTTTACACAGGTAGGTGGCTAAGAGCTGGAGATGATTATGGAAATGAGGAGATGATTAGAGAGACAGGGGGAGCTTACATTGACAGAGTGGGGCTAACTATAGGAGGATGCTACATAGATAGAGTCTTGCAGGAACTACACCGGGAGAGTCACAGTCATTGGAATGAGTTATACAGATCTGGCATATCGCAGGGACAGAAGAGGATTACTCAAATTGGGAGGATTGTGGGGAAATGCACAGATTGATACTTTTATACTGAAGAAGTTATACAGATTGGGTACGATGTCGGAGCCGCAGGAGTTTATGCAGTTAGGGAGGTTTGGATGGTTTTGAGGAGTTTAGAGAGCGAGAGAGGCTTTCAGGCAGTCGCAGGTACAGAGAGAGAAGGTTGAGTGGCCTGAGAAATGTAAGAGAGTTTTTTAAGGTCTGGAAGAGATTATATAGATCGGGACTGCTCAGGAGCCTGCGACATTTCTCAAAGATAAGGTGATTTGATGAGTCCGGACAATGCACAGAAAATGAAATATGTAGGGATTGAAGGCAAATACACAGGCGTGGCCAGTTGTTTGGGAGTAATGATCTTCCAGGAGTAGGGAATGCTAGAGGGGGTTTAGGTGGGGAGGGAAGGTTGCATTCACTGGAGTTTTACGCTGACGGAGGCAGTGTCATGAACTAGCGAAGTTGAAAGAATTAGCATATGTTCTTCGTAGTAGGGGAGATTGCAAACAGAGGGTTATATGAAGTGGAGCAGTTTGCAACAATAGGCCGGGCTGTGGGTTTGGGAAGAAGTTATTGGATAGTCAGCGTAGGAATGGCGACTGTTATAGTAATATGGTGCTTTCGAGGGGGGCTGAGAAAGTGTGAGTCAAAGGTACGTTTATATAATCCAGATAATTTATCACAGGTATATGAATGGTTTTACGAATTGCAGGCAGTGACTGTGATGGGGAATGTTTGAAGAATGCCAATGCAACGATTTTACTTCATTTCTCTATTCTGAAATTAGGCATCATCCCGAGGTTTTCTCTACATAAGACGACACCCTGTGTGGGTAACGCTCTTGCACTGCAGCCGATTTTGTTACCTAGGTGTTCAAACCTCGTTAACCTTATGAATCTGATCGAGCTATAAGCGGCGAGTTAAAAGAAATTCACTCCACTCTTTGGAGTACATGTGATAATGAAGTTAATTCATTTATTCATTCGAAGGTTAGAGTTACAGGGACAACTCTAAAGGCAGGAAGATTTGACATCATATGAAGCTTTGTCAGGACTGCCGAAGCTCACCAGATGGCAAATTAAGGTTCCTGAACATTAAGGATAGGTGTTAAATGGTTTCGCAGGCATACGTGTTGGACAAATCCCCACTGCAAATCGAATGTATCCCAGGCTGCTATGAGAATTAACGGAGGAGATTGCTGGGGTCCTGGTCGATCTATATAACACTTTGCTAGCCGCAGGTGAAGGGCTGCATGGCTGGAGGATCGCTAATGTGGCTCCATTGTTCAAGAAGGGCAGCAGGGATAGATCAGTTAATTATGCAGCAGATTGCCTGACAATAATGGGATAGAAATTATTGGAACCAATTCGGAGGGATACAATGACTCAACATTCAGAAAGGCAGGAATCTGACAGAGATAGTCAGCACATATATTTTTTTAGCGGAAGGTATTTTCTGACGAATTCAGTCGAATCTTATGAAATGGTGTCGAAAAGTATGAATGACAGCACTGCGGGTGATATGGATTACAGCGGGTGCATTAAGGCTTTTAGCAAAGTTTCACGTGGAAGGTTAGTTCAAAAGGGTTGAGCCCATCGGATCCAAGGCAATTTGCAAATTGGATGCAAAATTGGTGGATGGACTTTCTCAGGTTTGAAATACTTTCATCAGCATGTGTACCAGAGTGATCTTGCAGGAAACTTTGCCGTTTATTATGTACACTAATGATTTGGCTGTGAAAGAAGACAACAACATAAGTAGGTTTACAGATTAAATGAAAGGCGAGGTCGCTGTCCACAGTGAGGCAGATAGCCTCATGTTACAGCCTGATATAAATCTAAAGATAAACTGAGCAACGAAATGGCAGATGCAATTTACATCTGATCAGTGTGGCAGGTATGAATAGCAAAGGACAGACATAATGAACGGCAGATCCTTTTGGAGTACTGAGGAATGAAGGGTACTCGGTGTACCAGTCCAGAGATTGCTGAAAGGGTCAGCACAAATAGATAGGGTGGGGAAGACACCTGAAATGCGAGCGCAGGAATCAATATCATAGATGGGAGAATTGCTGGAGGTTCTTGAGAGGAATTAAAGTAGTCTGCGAGGGTGACGCCAGAAAGAAGTTTGAGGCAGATAGACGTGTTGAAGAGAGTGATTTGAATAAACAAGGCAGGCAAGACCCCTCAACCAATGAGGAAATGTGGGCCTGACAGCTAAAGCAGTTAAATTCAGTGCATGGCCGGAAATTTGGGATTCGGTTACCACAATTATTGAAGAAACACAGCTGAGGGAAGGACAGGACAGGTAGCTCAATGTTCCAGGGTAAAGACGATACACGAAGGATAGAACGGGAGGTAAGAGAAGAGCAGGGCGAGTGGGTTTCATCGGATGAAACACTATAGCACAACTTAGAAAGGATACACATGCAGGATGGTCCAGTGAAGCTACGTTACCTGAACTGAGGAATAAAAATGGGTCTTTGTTAAGATTGTACGAGTGACTCCTAATATTTAGTGGCAGATTGAGGATCAAGCATGTCAAGAGACCTCAAATTTCTCTAGGAATAATATGGCTGTAATGGTAGAGATTTTTAAACTTTCCAAACTTCGACTGGGTCTGCCACAGTGTTAAGCGTTCGAATGGGAGGAATTTGCAAGGTTTGTGAAAGTTAGTAGCTTAGGTTGAGGTTTCGGGTGTAGGCTTGCTCGCTGAGCTGAGTTTGATATCCAGACGTTTCATTACCTGGCTAGCCAAAATCATCAGTGGCGATTCCAAGTAAAGCGAAGCTGTTGTCTCCTGCTTTTTATTTATAACTTTCTCCTGGATGGGGTTCCTGGTGTTTGTGGTGCTGTCATTTCCTCTTCGTTTTCAGAGGGGTTGATAGATGGCATCAAGATCTATGTGTTTGTTTATGGCACTGTGGTTGGAGTGCCAGGCCTCTAGGAATTCTCTGGCATGTCTTTGCTTAGCCTGTCCCAGGATAGATGTGTTGTCCCAGTCGAAATGGTGGTGTTTTTCATACATGTGTAGGACTACGAGGGAAAGAGGGACGTGTCTTTTTGTGGCTAGCTGGTGTTCGTGTATCCTGGTGGCTAACTTTCTTCTTGTTTGTCCCGCATAGTGGTTGTGGCAGTCCTTGCATGGACTTTTGTAGATGACGTTGGTTTTGTCCATGGATTGTACATGGTCTTATAAGATGGTGGTGCCACTGATGATGTTACCTAGCCAGGTAATGAAACGTCTGGATATGAAACCTACAGCTCAGCGCGCAAACCTCCACCCTAAACCTCAACCTGAGCTACAAACCTTCACTAACCTTGCCATAACCTATGGGCGCCTCACGTTATAACTTGCCCGAATATGGGAAAGGAATGCCATCTGAGAGAGTTCCACCCGTGAACAACTGTAGTTTCTGCATGAATGTTTAAGAAAACAGGTACTGCCAAAATGTCTCCACTATAAACCGCGGATAAAAACACCTCAAGCCAGAGGTTTAACAGAACAAAACGGCCGCAGAATGCTCCGGGAACTAATCAATGACGCCCACCACAGACTCCGATACTACAACGGGAAATTGCGCGCCAAAAACCGTTATTCAAACAAGCAACAAATCAAGAATGGGCAGACGTGGTAGAACGAGCCATAAACACCAAACAACGACAAACACAGATAAGAAAAATCGGGACCTGAAGAAAAAAACTTGACAAACTCACAAAAAAGACAAAACTGATAACACAGGACCATGGATAAAGAACTTATCAGACCGGACTCTATCAGACACAGAAAAAGCGGTAGTAGTCAAAGGATTAAGTTTCAATTACCGAGACGCTGACAAGAAGGATTTCGTAGCGGCATTAGAAACCACATTGAAGGATAACATTCTCACGGAAGGAACACAACCAACGATCAGACAGACAATTGCACCTACTCTGAGCTGAAAGAGGGAAGGAAACAAACTGAACACATAATAAAAGAAACCCAAGAAAACTTGAAAAAAAGACAAAAACATCGTTATATTACTTGCAGACAAAGGTCGGCTCACAGTCATAATGAACAGAAGGGACTGCATGGAGAAAGTCAATGCAAACTAGCAGCCACCAACACCTACCAACAGGTGGCGCTACACCCGGCCCAAAACTAGGAAACAAAATTGCATATCTCCGAAGAAAATTACACAATTCCGGACAATTAAACAAGACAGAATTCCAAAAAATGAATACCGATGGGCCAACAACTCACGATTGTATGGACTACCAAAAATCCATAATCCAGAAGCCCCCATCAGACCTATAGTCTCACGACCCGGAAGAACAACTTACGGACTGGTCAAAGACCTACACGTAAGACTTAAATACCTAGTAGAACAGTCACAGCACTCCATCCACTCCTCCCAGGAATTCCTATAAATCATCAAAAACACCAAAATGGAGGAAGACGAAACAATGATCTCATTCGACGAAACAGCACTGTTCACCTCCATCAACAACGACCTGGCATAGGAAACACCATTTAGAAGAGACCATCACACACACACCAACCACCATCAATCACATTACCAACGAAAACATCATGAAGCTAGTGGACCTGCGCCTCACCACCCACTTCACTTGCAACAACATAGTTTACAAACAAACAACGGCACATCGATGGGATCTCCGCTGTCAGGATTCATAGCAGAAGCAGTAATGCAAAGACGAGAACAAACAGCCCTATCAACAATCAAACCAAAAATCTGGATCCGCTACGTAAATGACACCTTTGTCATCACAAAACGACACAAGATAGAAGAGACATTTAACATTATCTACAACACCCTCACAGACATAAATTTCACAAAGGAGAAAGAACCCGACAACAAACTCGCATTCCTGGACGTCACAGTCGAAAGAAAGAACAATGGAGAAGGACAAACCTGCGTATACAGAAAACCGACAAACACTGACCAAATACTCAACTACACCAGCAACCATCCCAACACACAGAAAGGAAGCTGTATCAGAACACTATTCCAATGAGCCACCACACACTGCAGCACAGACGAACTTAAGAAAACAGAGGAGAACCAGCTAAACAACGTATTCAAGAAGAATAGATACTCAAAAAATACAGTGCGCATAATCTTCAAGAACAAGCCACGACAAGCAGACCAAAAACAGTCAGATACCCTAATCACCTTACCATACATCAAAGAAGTTTCAGAAATGACAGCCAGACTACTAAGACCCCTCGGAATCCTAGTAGCACACAAACCCACCAACACTCTCAAACAGAAACTAACAAACTTAAAAGACCCAGTACAACCCATGGACAAAACCAACGTCATTAAAAAAATTCCATTCAAGGACTGCCACAAACACTACGTAGGGCAAGCAGGAAGAAAGTTAGCCACCAGGATACACGAAAACCAGCTAGCCACAAAAAGACACGACCTTTTCTCCCTCGTAGCCCTCCACACGAATGAAAAAAAAACAAACCATTTCGACAGGGACAACACATCTATCCTTGGACAGGCTAAGCAAAGACATGCCAGAGAATTCCTAGAGGCCTGGCACTCCAACCACAACGCCATAAACAAGCGTATAGATCTAGATGCCATCTGTCAACCCCTCAGAAAACGAAAAGGAAATAACAACACCACAAATCCCAGTAACCCCATCCAGGAGAAAGACACAATTAGAAAGCAGGAGACAACAGCTTCGCTTCACTTGGAGGTCGCCACTGATGATGTTACCGAAACGTCTGGATATCAAACCTACAGCTCAGCGTGCAAACCTACACCCTGTGAAGAATTTGTTAAGTGCTTTCAAGAAGATTCCCAATCAATGTGTAAGCGGCCCGAATGGGGAAAGCGGCAAAACCTGCCCTCCATTTAGGAAACAAAATATGGAAATGGACTGAGGTGTCATTGGGAGAACACTGGAAGACTGATCACAGTTCTATGAGTTTGAAGGTACTAAATGAAAAGGACCAGAATTTAAATTATAAATTGGGGCAAGGTCAATTTTGATAGTATTGATCATGAACGTTTAGAGATTATCTGCAGGTAAAGGGAGGTCGTAAGTGAGAATTGTTAAAACTGAGATAAAAGGAGTGTTCAGAGCCAGCATTTTTCCTGTTTTTCTACAGATCAATGCTGATAGAAAGGAAACACTGGCTGACAACTGAGGCTTTGGTCAAGGAAAAGAGGGCATACGTGACGTAAAATGAGCTGGATCAAGTAAATGCCTTGAGAAGTATATGGGCTGTGCGAACACACTTTGGATGGAAGTCAGGAATGCAAAAAAGTGACATGAAATAGCATCAGCAAAGAAGGTGAACAAGTATCCAAAATGATTGTACAAGTACATTAAGAGCAACCAATAACCCGGGAGAAAATAGCAGTCTTTAATAATTATTAACGCCATTGATGTGTGGAACCGCAGGAGACTGTTTAAGATCGTCAACAAATTTTTTTCACTCCAGACGTTACTGTGGGGAAAGACTGGAGAACCCAGGGAAATAAAGATGATAATTTTGGACACTGTTGGGAAACTGAGTGCGATTCCCTGATATCAGAAGGATGCGATGAATGCAAGAAATATACTAAAAAAGGTAGGTGAACTTGCAGCGTGGGTTGGTACCTGGGACTTCGATGTTGTGGCTATTACGGAGACATGGGTAGAACAGGGACAGGATTGGCTGTTGCAGGTTCCAGGGTTTAAATGTTTTAGTACGGTCAGAGTTGGGGGTAAAAGAGGGGGAGGTGTGGCATTGCTTGTCAAAGATCGTATTACAGCGGTGGAAAGGACGATGGATGAAGACTCGCTATCTGAGGTAGTTTGGGCTGAGGTCAGGAATAGGAAAGGTGATGTCACCCTGTTAAGAGTTTTTTACAGGGCTCCTAATATTCCGAGAAACGTAGAAGAAAGGATTGCGAGGATGATTCAGGAGAAGAGTGAAAGTAATAGGGTGGTTGTTATGGGGTACTTTAACTTTCCTGATATTGATTGGGAAAACTATAGCTCGAGTTCGTTCGATTGGTCCGTGTTTGTCCAATGTGTGCAGGAGGGTTTCCTGACACAATATGTCGATAGGTCAACAAGAGGTGAGGCCAGACTGGATTTGGTTCTGGGTAACGAACCAGGCCAGGTGTTAGAATTAGAGGTAGGTGAGCACTTTGGGGACAGTGACCACAATTCGGTGACTTTTACTCTCGTGGTGGAGAGGGATAAGAGTGCACTGCAGGGCAAGAGTTATAGCTGGGGGCAGGGAAATTATGATGCGTTGAGGCATGACTTAGGATGTGTGGCTTGGAAAAGTAGGCTTCAAGGCAAGGGCGTAATTGATATGTGGAGCTTGTTCAAGGAGCTACTATTGAGTGTCCTTGATAAGTATGTACCTGTCAGGCAGGGAGGAAAGGGTCGTGTGAGGGAGCCGTGGTTTAATAAGGAATTGGAATCCCTTGTTAAATGGAAGAGGGCGGCCTATGTAAAGATGAGGTGTGAAGGTTCAATTGGAGCGATTGAGACTTATAAGGTAGCCAGGAAGGACCTGAAGAGAGAGCTAAGAGCAGCAAGGGGGGACATGAAAGGTCCTTAGTTGGTAGGATTAGGGAAAACCCTAAGGCTTCATATATGTTTGTCAGGAATAAAAGAATGACTCGGGTAGGAATAGGTCCAGTCAAGGATAGTAGTGGGAAGTTGCGTGTGGAGGCTGAAGAGATTGGGGAGACATTGAATGAATATATTCGTCAGTATTCACTCAGGAACAGGACATTGTTGCCGATGTGAATACCGAGTCACAATTAAGTAGAATGGATGGCTTTGAGGTATGTAGGGAAGACGTGTTGGAAATTCTGGAAAGGGTGAAAATAGATAAGTCCCCTGGGCCTGATGGCATTTATCCTAGGATTCTCTGGGAAGCAAGGGAGGAGATTGCAGAGCCATTGGCCTTGATTTTTATGTCCTCGTTGTCTACAGGAGTAGTGCCAGAGACTGGAGGCTAGCAAATGTGGTTCCCTTGTTCAAGAAGGGGAGTAGGGATAACCCTAGTAACTATAGACCGGCGAGTCTCACTTCTGTTGTGGGCAAAGTCTTAGAGAGAATTGTAAGGGATAGGATTTATGAACATCTGGATAGGAATAATGTGATCATGGATAGTCAGCATGGTTTTGTGAAGGGCAAGTCATGCCTCACAAACCTAATTGAATTCTTTCAGAAGGTGACTAAGGAGGTGGACGAGGGGAAAGCGGTAGATTTGGTGTATATGGATTTTAGTAAGGCGTTTGATAAGGTTCCCCATGGTAGGCTACTTCACAAAATACGGAGGTATGGCATTGAGGGTGAGTTGGAGGTTTGGATGAGGAATTGGCTGGCTGGAAGAAGACACAGGGTAGTCGTTGATGGTAAAGGTTCATCTTGGAGTGCCGTTACTAGCGGTGTTCCGCAAGGATCTGTTTTGGGACCATTGCTGTTTGTCATTTTTATAAATGATCTGGAGGAGGGGCAAGAAGGTTGGGTGAGCCAGTTTGCGGATGATACGAAAGTCGGAGGTGTTGTTGACAGTGAGGAAGGATGTGTCAGGTTACAGCGGGATATGGATAAGCTGCAGAACTGGGCAGAAAGGTGGCAAATGGAGTTCAATGTAGCTAAGTGTGAGGTGATTCACTTTGGTAAGAGTAACAAAAAGATGGGGTACTAGGCTAATGGTCAGATACTTGGTAGTGTGGATGAGCAGAGGGATCTTGGTGTCCATGTACACAGATCTTTGAAAGTTGGCACCCAGGTAAATAGTGCGGTGAAGAAGGCATATGGCGTACTGGTTTTTATTGGTAGAGAAATTGAGTTTCGGAGTCCTGTGGTCATGTTGCAGTTGTATAAGACTCTGGTGCGGCCGCATCTGGAGTATTGTGTGCAGCTTTGGTCTCCATACTATCGGAAAGATGTGAAGGCACTGGAACGGGTGCAGAGGAGGTTTACCAGGATGTTGCCTGGTATGGTAGGAAGATCGTATAAGGAAAGGCTGAGGCACTTGGGGTTGTTTTCATTGGAGAATCGAAGGTTTAGGGGTGACTTGATAGAGGTGTACAAGATGATTAGGGGTTTAGATAGGGTTGACCATGAGAACCTTTTTCCACGTATGTAGTCAGCTATTTCGAGGGGGCATAGCTTAAAATAAAGGGGTGGGAGTTATAGGACAGATGTTAGGGGTCGGTTCTTTACTCAGCGAGTCGTGAGTTCATGGAATGCCCTGCCAGTAGCAGTGGTGGACTCTCCCTCTTTATGGGCATTGATGCGAGCATTGGATAGGCATATGGAGGATAGTGGGCTCGTGTCGGTTAGGTGGGCTTGGATCGGCGCAACATCGAGGGCCAAAGGGCCTGTACTGTGCTGTATTCTTCTATGTTCGATGAATCTCAAAAGGGGCACGAGAGATTGACACGATCTATCTAGGGTTGGAATGTTTGAGCTGTCGTGAGAGGCTGAATTGGCTGTGGATATTTTCCCTGGAGCATCAGAGGCTGAGGGGTGACCTTACAGATGTTGATGCAACATGAGGAGCATGGATAAGAAAATAGTCAAGGTATTTTCCAAGGTGTTATGGAGTCCAAAACTCTTGCGCATAGTTTTCACGTGGGAGGGGAAAGATTTAAAACGGACCTCAGGGACTTTTTTTCACGTACATCGCGATGCGTGTATGGAATGAGAGAGGAAGTAGTGGAGATTGACACAATTGCAATATTTCTTGTGGTTATATGAATAGTACTGGTACAGATGGATATTGGCCAAATGCTGGTATATGGGACTAGATTTATCCAGGTTATCTGATCAGCAGGAACGAGTTGGACTGAAGGGTGTGTTTGCATGTTGTACACCTATGTGCCTTGAAAAGAGTTCATGTTATAGAAGAGGTAGTGCTGGAGGTTTTAAAACACTAAAGTAGATAAATGCTTAGGACCGGTTCAAGGGTATCTCAGGACATTGTGGTCAGCTGGGGAAGAAATTGCGGGGACCCTAGCAGAGATAGTTGTACCATTGACACTATGTATGATGTGCTGTAAAGCTGGAGTGGCATAATGGACAGTGAAGGAATCTTTCTAAGACTACAAAGGGATCTTGATGAAATGGGTGAAGTAGCTGAAAACTGTCGATGAAGTTCAATCTGGATGAATGCGTGGGAAGGCATTTTGGTTCAACCAGCAAGCATCGTGCTTATACATTTAATGATAGGGCCTTTGGTAGTGTTGTAGACCAGAGGGACGTCGGGTATCAGATACATAATACATTGAAGTTTACATCACAGGATCGATAAGATGGTGCTTCGCATGGGTGACGACTTCGATCTTCCCATTGTGTAAAGGAGTTCAGATCTCAAGTTGAGGGTGTACAGGACGTTGAATCGATCTCTTATGTCATACTAAGTCCAGCTCTGAAGCCCAGTTATAGGAATAATATTATTAAGTTGCAGAATGTTAACACAAAATTTACCAGGATGTTGCTGGGTTTGGAAGAATTGAGTCATGATGAGAGTCTGAATAGGCGAAGTATTGGTTTTCAAGACAACCTGGACATTGAGACACGACCATATAAAAGTTTATAAAATTATCCGTGGTATAGATAGATTTAATTTCAGTTGTCTATTTCCCCAGAATAAGTGTGTTCAAGAGGAATAGCCACATTTTTTAAGATTAGAAGAGAGAGATTTTTTAAAAAAGGATATAAGGGTTAAAAGTTTTACACAGTGGGTGGTTTGCGTGTTTAATTACATTCCCAAAGAAGGGATGGGTGTGAGTACAGCTTTTGCAAGACATTTGGTTAAGTACATTAATTAAAAGGGTTTAGAAGGATTTGTACCAGGAAGAGGCACAAATCGACCAAAGTGTGTGTTTCCATGCTGAATGCCACTTGACTATGTCTGTGGTGCTGTTCCATTTTCTAAGAAAGTCTGTGGATGTAAGCCAGGGAAGTAAAGATCAACTGGCCAGATATCAGTGGTGGTAAGTTGTGGAAGTAATTCTGATGACACAAGTTATATGCATTTGGAAAGGCAAAGATTGATTAAGGATCGTCAGCACGGCTTTGTGAATACAAAGTCATGTCTAACAACGGAATTGAGTTTGTTGAAGAGGTGACCGTACGTTGCCGTACTGACTTCAGCAGCGCCTTTGACAGGGTTTAGCATGGTACACTGGTTAGCAAGGTTCGATCATATGGGATCAGGGAGACCTACCAACTGGATTTAAGAATTGGCTTGAAAGTCGGAGACAGAGCGTGGGGGTAGATGGTTGTTATTCAGACTGGAGATCCGTGACCAATGGTGATTCGTAAATATCGGTGCTGGGTTACCATTGATGATCATCAACTTCAGAATTGATTTGGTTGAGAATACAGGATTCCTTGTTAGTAAGTGTGTGCGTGTCAAAATTAATGGCATGGTGGGCAGTGCATACAGTTATCAAAGAGGATCTTGATCAACTCCAGCATTGACCCAAGGAATGAAAGATGGAGTTTAATTCACGTGTTGGATTTTGTTAAGATAACAAGGGAAGACTAACACCTTTAATGGTAGCGGCCGGAGCAGTCTTGTCGAACAGAGAGATACCAAATGGTGCAATTACATTGTTCCTTGGAAGTGACATCACAGGTGTTTAGGGAAACGAAAACAACATTTGGCACACTAGGCTTCATTGGTCAGAGCATTGAGTACCTGAGGTGGAGTTTTACGCAACTTTGTCTTCCATATTTCCCGTGGACATAGGAGATTACGGGGTGACATTATAAGGGGTTTTAAATCCATATGGGGCCTAAGTAAGGATAATGGACGAGGAAAGGTGAGTCAAAAATTAGAGGGCATATAAATGAGATGAGAGAGCAAAGATTGAAAAAAGGACCTGAGAGGCAATATTTCACACAGCGGATGGTGAATAGATACAATGGACTACCAGAGGAACTGTTTGAAATAAGTACAATTCCAACAGGTAAAATAAATTTGGACAGGTCCATGGAGATGTGAAGGTTTGATGGGATATGAGCCAATCAGAGGCAAGTGCGACTTGTTCAGTTTTGGAAAGCCAGGCAGCATTGATGAGTTAGACCATTGGTCTGTTTCTTTGCAGCATGACTATATGTCTCGAGTTATTGGAGGAGGAGACTATCAAGGTAAGGCTTGTTGTAGAAACTGAAACAAATTACAGAGATACGGATGGTAGTCTGGATTGGAGCAAGTATGAACTATTCGTTCAGACTGTAGAGAGGGGAGGATACTACCGAGGTAGGAACTGTTGCAAGAGTTAAAATGACTGAGGGCACTGATCCATTAGACATGCCATTGATACAATGTTGGAGAGGGAACGGAGAACAGAAAGATGTCAGGCTGCATTAACATCCTCTCATAGGAGGCCTGCTTTTACCGCTGTGAAAAATATGCTCACTAAGACAGCAGAGTCCTGAATTGATACTGTCAAATACCTAATATGTCATAGTACAACAAAACTTGAAATTAAGGTGGTGATTCAGCTTCGGGTATGTCTGCACTGTGCTCTCATCCAGCATTGTATCTATGTCATGTCTTATTATCCGATGATTGGAACCCTCCCATTGCTCTGTGCTCTGTTCAGCTGAAGTGATCTTACTTCTCTGAAGGATTTATTAAAGGCTCCAGATCTCCGTGCCCTTTGTCTCTCTGACTGACCAACTATCTTCAGTGAGGTGATGAACGAGACAACCAGCGGTTGGGACTTCTATTGAGTCAGGAACTTCCGAAGTACCGACAGGAGACAGAGAAATAGACAAAATTGGAAATTAGCCTGACCCAGTCAGCGTTACACATGGAGAAAGGCATGAAATCCAACAGAGGTCTAGAAAATCCCAGTGTCCATTGTCCTGTGGGGCCTCATCTCCCTGGAGTGGAGAATACTGTTGGCTCTGGATCGGACGCAGCTGCACAATGTGCTTACAGAGGCAGCAATTAGACCCAGACAATGAGGGATACCACGTGGAGCGTTACTGAGTGATATCACCAGAGTACAGGAGGATTTCAGAATCAATCAATTGTGTGGGAACAAGATGTTCAGATTCATGTTGCAATGGTATCAGTGCTTAAAGATGGGAAAATTGTGCGCAGACGAAGTGATGTTGTTACTATAGGATTTATCGAAACCTCAACTGATTTTTGATTCCCACGATTGCAAAATTAGTAAATTTTAATTAAACGCTTCGAAAACCCTATATAATTAACAATTAACAAAAAAATAAAGAATTAAGCAATTGCAAAAGTTAAGAAAAATCTACCTGACGCATTCATATCTTTAGTAAAGGCTACCGCCCAAACTAACCTAGTGTGTGACTCCATACCCTCAACAATGGAACTGCCTCTTTGTTACCCAATGAAGCAGCCTAGCAAATCACTCCGTTAAAGGGTGGGCATGATGTCCTGGCAAGCCAAAGATTCCACATCCCACTAGTGAATAAAAAGATTCCTGTTGCACTGGGCGCCAGTGGAATCGTTAGGTTCAGTGTCCTGACCAATCTTGGAGGTATGGTTATGGGTAGGGCTTCAAGCTGACAGCGATGATATAGGGGCAAGGTTCAGGTGAAAGTATCTTTCCAAATCTAAAGAAGTTGCAAAGGTAATGCATTGGACCAGAATGTAGATATAGTTGAAGCTTAGCAGAAAGGATCCGGATGGGACAGAGTTTAGCTAAAACTGTACACCTGTACAATAGGTTGTACATCAGAATAGGTTTGTGACAGGAAATTCTGGTCAAAAAAGAAAATTTCCATGCTCTCTTGGAATGTACAAAATATGTGGAATAAGATAGATGGAGTTGTCACACAAGAGACATAGAGTGTTTGTTACAGTTTGAACAAAACGTGAAACACAAATATTCAGTTGTTGCAGAGGTTCAGGCAGAAAGGGATTGCAGGATGGATAAACCTGGCAGGAATGGATAGAAAAAGCATTACTTAGAAAGTATTTAGTCTCCTATTGTGCAACATAATCAGTCTGAATGCAAATCTTGGGTAATACGTGTCCTAAATTCAAGCAGGTAACTATTTTTAGGCTGCCTAACTACACGTCAGTGCTGAACACTGCATTAACCATGAATTCATTGGAATTTGTAACAAAGGCAGTATGATAATTTTTGGGAAACGTAAATTTTATATGGTCAGGGACAGTCACATTGGAAAGGGTCATATTCGAAGAGGAGATCTAAGAGTGTTTTTGCCCGTGTTGCTTTGAATGACACATCATGCAACTGGCTAGTGACATACCTATCTCAGTTCGACGTTTGAATGATGAAGCTGAGTGAATTAGTGATAGCCCACTGAGGGATCCTCCGGGAAATTGTGATGAAGTGAAATTCAAATTGAATTATGAGATTTCAAAGTGACTGGAGAAAGGACAGACCACATTTGGAAATAAAAACTAAGCCAATTACATGAGTTGGTGAGAAGGACTGACCAAGTTAAACAAGGTAAATCAACTGAAATCTGTGTCTGTAAGTGAACGCTGGAAAACATTTGAAGGAACAGCATAAATCATTCAACAAAAGAGCATTCCATTGTTACAGTCAAAATCTCAACCAGAAATTTCCCACTTGGCCTTCACTCAGGACGGAAAGAATCACATTCGATTCAGAAAGGCTAAGAAGTCATTTTAAAATATGCCTAAACAATTTAAAAATGAAATTCTGTTTTATTTTAATGGACAACGGGGGACCAAAGTATGAAAATCGTTGCAAAAGGTAGTGCAGGGTATCTCCAAGCAGGAGAAGCGCAA
This sequence comes from Chiloscyllium plagiosum, assembly GCF_037043375.1. NCBI lineage: Eukaryota > Metazoa > Chordata > Chondrichthyes > Orectolobiformes > Hemiscylliidae > Chiloscyllium > Chiloscyllium plagiosum. The sequence continues at coordinate 126,639,747 of NW_028270152.1, read as the reverse complement.
TAGGGAGATGAAACGTTATCGGATTTAATGTGATGATAGGAACAGGGAGAGTTGAAGGTGCTGGAGAAAGTCGCAGAGAGTGTCTTAGAGTGGTAAGAGCCTGAACAATGTTACAAAGCCAGTACAAATTGCTACAGCTGGAGGTATTTACACGGGTAGCGATGGAAATATGTCCTTGTATATATTTATTCATAGCGTGAAGTTATTAATGGATGGACCAGAAAACATTGCTCATCACTAATTGCCCAGAAGCATTTCAGAGGCAGCCACATTGTTGTGGTTTGGATGTCACGTGTAGGCCAGACGATGTATGATTGTCAGATGTCGTTCACTAAATGATATAAGAGACCCAGTTGAGTTTTTGTTTCCCACAAAATCAACAGTGCATTTATGGCGGCCTTACCGACATTTTGTACAGGCAGAACATGAAATCCCAGCATTTATTCTCAATTCTCTTACTGAAGGCAAGAATGACAAATGTCTTCATCACCTCCCTGTATAACTATGACGCTCCTGTCAACAAACTACATACCTGCAGCTCTGGGCCTCAGTATCTAACAACACTAGGCAGGACCAGACCATGAAAGATTGATGGCCTGCCCTCTTTTTATTTCCAGATTAGAATGCAAAAATGTGTATTTCTCTCAAATAAGCTTCATCTGCTTTCCCCAGCTCACTGACCCAGCTCATCAACATCCCCTTCGATTCCCAGAGAACCTTCTTCACTGTCTACTATTCCATCATTTTTTGTGTACCCCACAAACTTAGTGACCATGCCTGATATTCTCATCCAAATTATTTATATAAATTTTGAACAACACTGCACACAGCACTGATCCCTTTAGCACATCGCTGGCAGATGTCTCATATCAATACAACAAACCTATCCCACCACCCTCTGTCTATTACAAAAAAACTAAATTTTGTACCGAATTGGCGAGCACTTCCTTGATCCCATGTGACCTAACTTAAACAATCAGACTGATGTGTAGAATCTTGTCAAAAGCCTTGCTGACGTTCATGTAGACAACGTCAACGAGTCTGCCTTCATCTATGTCTTGACCACCTCCCCAGACACATGAACAGGTTTATGAGACATGACTTCCCAAGCACAAAACAGTGCTGACTGTGCTGAATCAGGCTTTCCATTTCCAAATGCATGACAATCCTGTCTCTTAGAATCCCTTCCAAAAGCATCCCCACACCTGAGGTCAGTCTTACTGATCTGCAGAATTTTTTTTCGTTTCGTTGCAGCCCTTGAGCAATGGGATAACATTGACAGTCCTCCACACGTCTGCTACCTCAAGGTGATTGTCAGTGATGAAAATATTGCTACTGGAGAGCTTGCAATTTATTTCCTAGTTTCCAACAATGGCCTGGGACACACTTAATCACAGCCTGAAAGTTTATCTATTTTTATGTATTGCAATACCTGCAGCACCTCCTGTTCTCTGTTGAGGACTCTGTTCCAAGACATCACTATTTATTTGCTCAATTTACAGGTCTTCCACGTGTTTCTCCAGGGCAAATACTGAAGCAAAGTAACTGTTCAGGATTTTACACATCTCCTTGTCCAACACATGGGCTGCCTCCTTGATCTTTAATGAACCCTGTGATCTTCCCAGTTACTCTTTAGCCCTTGTTGAAACTTATCCAAAGATTTCTGAAACTTCAAGTAAAACACATCCTCCATCCACCGCTCGCCTACCCCACATTCATGTATTTATAAATTTAGATTAGATTTGATTAGTTTAGATGACCTACAGTGGGGAAACAGGCCCTTCGGCCCAACCAATCCACACCAACCCTCCAAAAAGTAGTCCACGCAGACTGATTTCACTCTGACTAATGCAACTAACACAATGGGCAATTTAGCACGGCCAATTCATCTGACCTGCACATCTTTGGGCTGTGGAAGGAAACCGGAGCACCCGGAAGAGACGCACACAGACACGGGGAGAATGTGCAAACTCCACACAGATAGTCGCCCGTGGCTGGAATCGAACCTGGGACTCTGGTGCTGTGAGGCAGCAGTGCTAATATCAACACCAACATGTAAAATCCAACAGGCTTACAAAAAGCATTTTTTTTAAAAAAAGAAATGTATTTTATAAAATTGTGCGTCTTCACTTGCTTCTATGGGTCCAGTTATAGCTATTGTCATAATTAGAGGAACTAATATGCAGGACGATTGGTGAGAATTGCCAGAATAATACGGTTCTTAAAGTAAGGGATTTTAATTTTCCTGACTGAGACTTGGACTGGGTGAGCGTTAAGAGCTTTGATGGGGTCGGAATTTGTTCAATGTGTTCAGGAATGTATCCTCAGGCAGTATATTGAGGTTCCTACTCGGGAAGGGGCAAAACACAAATTACTCTTTGGAAATAGCACAGGCCTGCTGAAGCAGGTGACAGTGGGATAGTACTTTGGGACCAATGGCAATCGGACTATTAATTACAAAATGCTTACAGCGAAGACAAAATTGTCAACACGTTCAAGTTGTAAATTGAGGTGAGGGAGATATGTTCGTGAGCAGTAAGGGGATCAAGGGGTGTGGGAGAAAACGGGAGAATGGGTTTGACAAACCTATCAGCTACGACTGAATGGCAGAGCGGGCTCGATGGTTGAATGACTTAATTTCTGCTTCTACTTCTTATGCTCGTAAAGTGTGGCGCTGGTAAAGCACAGCATCTTAAGCAATATATGAGGGGTAGGATAATCGTAGTTTCGAGTTTAAGCCATTCATGAGGAATGTCCTTATGCTTAAAATGATCATGCACCTCCTCCTCGGAAGCTGCCTGTTCGACTGAGCTTTTCCACTGCCGCACTTTTCGACTCTGATATCCGAAATCTGCAGTCCTCACTTTCTCCTATGGTCTTTTGGTCTCAGAAACATTTTGATGAAATTAGACAGAAGCTTGAAGAGTTTGATTGGAGTAGTCTGTTCGCAGGCACTGTGACATCAGCAAATAGAAGTTTTTACAGTGAGATAGCTAGAGATCAAGATCTGTATGTTTCTGTAAGAGGGACGGACAAGATTCGAAGGAGTAGTGAAGTCAGATGTCAATAGGTATTGAGGCTTTGACAAGGAAAAAGAGCAAGTGTGCCTCAGGTACAGACACCTGAGATGAAGGGAATCCTGAGTGGAATATGGAAGATAAAATAGTTATTGAAGAAGGACATCAGCAGTGCAAAGAGGGGGCACGAGATAGATTTGGCTGTGAAACTTCTCGTGAATCCATAGAGTTTCTTCAAACATATTAAAGAAAAAAAAATCGAGAGAGAGAATAGGGCACCTCATGGACCAAAGTGTTGTGTATGTTCATAACCGCAAGAGATGCACGAGGTCTTCCATGGGTGTTTTCCTCTCTGTTTACCGTGAAGAAAGACATGAACACTTTGGGCAATTGGGGAGGTTAGCCGTGATTTCTTGGCGACAGTTCATTTCACAGTAGAGTTGTAGAAGTATTAAAATGCATGAATGTGAATAAATCTCATGGCCCTGGCCAGATATACTCAAGAAGACTGCAAGAGACTAAAGAAGAAATTGTGGGCACACAGGCAGATATTTTTGCGTGATCGTTAGTAAAAGGAAGACTGGAGGCAGCGATTGCCGTGTCCTTATTCAAATAGGGCTGCAAAGAAAAACCTGGGCACTGTACACCAGTAAGCCTAACATCGGTGCTAGGTACGTTACTTGAGAAGATTTTAAGAGTAAATTTATGCCTGCCGTTGGAAAAGCAGGGTTTGATTAGGACGAGTCAGCTTAGCTTTGTAAATGGGAGATCATGCCTCACACATTTGTTAGAGTTAATTGAGGAAGTGACCAAGAACGTTGCTGAGGGCTGGGTTTTCGATGTAGTCTACGTGGAGTTCAGTATAGCCTTTGAAAAGTTTCACAAGTGACAGGCGCATTGGAAGGTGAGATCTCATGGATTCCAGGGGGACCTCTGAAATTGTATATACAATTGACTTGATTGATTGAAGCAGAGTGTAAAAGGGGAAGAATCCAAATCAGATTGGAGGCCTGTGAGTAGAGGAGTGTCTCAGGGGACAGTGTTGGGAACATGACCGTTTGTTATCAATTGTTTGGACGATAACGTACAAAACATGTTTAATAAGTTTGCACATAACACTTAAATAGGCGGTATCGTGGACATTGAAGAAGGTTATTAGAAATTTCAGCAGAACCTTGATGTCCAGAAAGCAGATCAAGAAATTCCACATGCATTTTAATACCGTTAAGTGTGCGATCTTGCATTTTGAAAAGTAAAATCGAGGCAGGCGTTTCATGGTGAAAGGTCGGGCCTTCGGCAGTGTCGTGGACCAGAACGACCTTGGGGTTCAGATGCTTGTTTTCTAAAAAGTAGAGTCACTTGCAGACAAGGAAGGAAAGAACGCTTTTAGAACACTGGCCTTCACCAGTCAGGGCATTGAATAAAGATGCTTGCAAGCTATTCTACATTTGTACAGGATGAGGGTGTAGCTTTGCTCGCTGAGCTGTAGGTTTGATACCCAGACGTTTCATGACCTGGCTAGGTAACATCATCAGTGGCGACCTCCAAATGAAGCGAAGCTGTTGTCTCCTGCTTTCTATTTATATGTTTGTCCTGGATTGGGTTCCTGGGATTTGTGGTGATGTCATTTCCTGTTCGTTTTCTGAGGAGATGGTAGATGGTATCTAGATCTATATGTTTGTTTATGCCGTGGTGGTTGGAGTGCCAGGCCTCTAGGAATTCTCTGGCATGTCTTTGTTTAGTCTGTCCCAGGATAGGTGTGTTATCCCAGTCGAATTGGTGTTTTTTTTTTCATCCGTGTCTAGGGCTATGAGGGAGAGAGGGTCTTGTCGTTTTGTGGCGAGCTGGTGTTCGTGCATCCTGGTGGCTAACTTTCTTCCTGTTTGTCCTACGTAGTGTTTGTGGCAGTCCTTGCATGGAATTTTGTAGATGACGTTGGTGTTGTCCATGGGTTGTACTGGGTCTTTTAAGTTTGTTAGTTTATTTTGAGCGTGTTGGTGGGTTTGTGTGCTACTAGGATTCCGAAGGTTCTTAGTAGTCTGGCTGTCATTTCTGAAATGTCTTTGATGTATGGTTAGGTGGTTAGGGTATCTGGCTGTGTTTGGTCTGCTTGTCGTGGTTTTTTGTTGAGGAATCTGCGCACTGTACATTTTGAGTATCCGTTCTCCTCGTATATGTTGAATAGGTGATTCACCTCTGTTTTCTGAAGTTAGTCTGTGTTGCAGTGTGGTGGCTCATTGGAATAGTATTCTGATACAGCTTCGTTTGTGTGTGTTGGGATGGTTGCTGGTGTAGTTAAGTATTTGGTCAGTGTTTGTCGTTTTTCTGTATACGCAGATTTTTAGTTTTCTGTTGTCCTTTCTTTCAATTGTGACGTCCAGCAATGCGAGTTTGTTGTCGGTTTCTTCCTCCTTGGTGAACTTTATGCCTGTTAGGGTGTTGTTGATGATATTAAATGTCTCTTCTATCTTGTGTCGTTTTGTGATGAAAAAGGTGTCATTTACGTAGCGGATCCAGATTTTTGGTGTGATGGTTGGTAGGGCTGTTTGTTCTAGTCTTTGCATTACTGCTTCTGCTATGAATCTTGATAGCACAGATCCCATGGGTGTGCCGTTGGTTTGTTTGTAGACTATGTTGTAGAAAGTGAAGTGGGTGGTGAGTCAGAGGTCCACTAGCTTCATGATGTTTTCGTTGGCAATGTGATTGATGGTGGTTTGGGTATATGTGATGGTCTCTTCTAAAAGTGTGGTAAGTGTTTCCTTTGCCAGGTCGATGTTGATGGAGGTGAACAGTGCTGTTACGTCGAATGATATCATTGTTTCGTCGTCCTCGATTTTGGTGTTTTTGATGATTTTTAGGAATTCCTGGGTGGAGTGGATGGAGTGCTGTGACTCTTCTACTCGGTATTTCAGTCTTCAGTGTGGTTCTCTGGCCAGTCTGTAAGTTGGTATTCAGGGTAGTGAGACTATAGGTCTGATGTGGACTCCTGGTTTATGGATTTTTGGTAGTCCATAGAATCGTGGGGTGTTGATCCCGTCTGGTTGCATTTTCTGGAATTCCGTCTTGTTTAATTTACCGGAATTGTGTAATTTTCTTTCGAGATGTTTAATTTTACTTCCAAGTTTTAGGGTTCAATCCAGCGCCACCTGTTGATAGGTGTTGGTGACTCCGAGTAGTGAATTGACTTTCTCGATGTCGTCCCTTCTCAGGATGACTGTGAGCCGACCTTTGTCTGCAGGTAATATAACGATGTTTTTGTCTTTTTTGAGGTTTTCTAGGGATTTTTTTTCTTGTGTGTTCAGTTTGTTTCCTTCCCTCTTTCGGCTCAGAGTAGGTGCAACTGTCTGTCTGATAGTTTGTTGTGTTTCTTCCATGAATTTGTTGCCCTTCAATGTGGTTTCTAATGCCGCAATGAAATCCTTCCTGTCAGCGTCTCGGTAATTAAAATTTAGTCCTTTTACAAGTACCGCCTTTTCTGAGTCTGATAGGGTTCGTTCTGAAAAGTTCATTATCCATGGTCCTGTGTTATCGGTTTTGTCGTTGTTTGTGAGTTTGTCAAGTTTTGTATTCAGATCCCGATTTTTCTTATCTGTGTTTGTCGTTGTTTGGTGTTTATGGCTCGTTCTACCGCGTCTGCCCATTCTTGATTTGTTGCTTGTTTGAATAACGGTTTTTGGCGCGCAATTTCCCCCTTGTAGTTTTGGAGTCTGTGGTGTGTGCAATTGATTAGGTCTCGGAGCATTCTGCGGCCGTTTCGTCCTGTTAAACGTCTGGCTTGAGTTGTTCCAATCTTCTGGCACTACTCCTGTAGACAACGAGGACATAAAAATCAAGGCCAATGGCTCTGCAATCTCCTCCCTTCCTTCCCAGAGAATCCTAGGATAAATGCCATCAGGCCAAGGGGACTTATCTACTTTCACCCTTTCCAGAATTTCCAACACCTCTTCTCTACATGCCTCAAAGCCATCCATTCTACTTAATTGTGACTCAGTACTCACATTGACAACAATGTCCTGTTCCTCATTGAATACTGACGAAAAGTATTCATTCAGTGTCTCACCAATCTCTTCAGCCTCCACACGCAACTTCCCACTACTATCCTTGACTGGACCTATTCCAAACCTAGTCATTCTTTTATTCCTGACATACCTATAGAAAGCCTTAGGGGTTTCCCTAATCCTACCAACTAAGGACCTTTCATGTCCCCTCCTTGCTGCTCTTAGCTCTCTCTTCAGGTCCTTCCTGACTACCTTATAACTCTCAATAGCCCCAATTGAACCTTCACGCCTCATCTTTACATAGGCCGCACTCTTCCAATTAACAAGGGATTCCAATTCCTTATTAAACCACGGCTCCCTCACACGACCCTTTCCTCCCTGCCTGACGGGTACATACTTATCAAGGGCACTCAGTAGTTGCTCCTTGAACAAGTTCCACATATCAATTACGCCCTTGCCTTGAACTTACTTTTCCAAGCCACACATCCTAAGTCATGCCTCACCGCATCACACTTTCCCTGCCCCCAGCTATAACTCTTGCCCTGTAGTGCACACTTATCCCTCTCCATCACTAGAGTAAAAGTCACCGAATTGTGGTCACTGTCCCCAAAGTGCTCACCTACCTCTAATTCTAACACCTGGCCTGGTTCATTACCCAGAACCAAATCCTCACCTCTTGTTGGCCTATCTACATATTGTGTCAGGAAACCCTCCTGCACACATTGGACAAACACTGACCCATCTAACGAACTTGAACTATAGCTTTCCCAATCAATATCAGGAAAGTTAGAGTCCCCCATAGCAACCACCCTATTACTTTCACTCTTCTCTTGAATCATCCTCACAATCATTTCTTCTACGTTTCTAGGACTATTAGGAGGCCTGTAAAAAACTCCTAACAGGGTGAGCTCACCTTTCCAATTCTTAACCTCAGCCCAAACTACCTCAGATGGCGAGTCTTCATCCATCGTCCTTTCCACAGCTGTAATACTATCTTTGACAAGCAATGCCACACCTCCCCCTCTTTTACCCCCACCTCTGACCCTACTAAAACATTTAAACCGTGGGACCTGCAACAGCCTGTTCTACCCTGTTCTACCCATGTCTCCGTAATAGCCACAACATCGAAGTCCCAGGTACCAACCCACGCTGCAAGTTCACCTACCTTATTTCGTATACTTCTTGCATTGAAATATACACACTTCAAGCCACCTTCCTGTTGACAGGCACCCTCCTTTGAAATTGATGCCATGTTCCTAACCTCCCTACACTCCACGTCTTGCACCCTGAAGCTACAGTCTGGGTTCCCATGCCCCTGCAGAGTTAGTTTAACCTCCACCCCCCCCCCCACCCCCCCGCCACCAAGAGCACTAGCAAACCTCCCACCAAGGATACTGGTACCCCTCAAGTTCAGGTGTAGACCATCCTGTTTATAGAGGTCCCACCTTCCCCAGAAAGAACCCCAGTTATCCAAATACCGGAATCCCTCCCTGCTGCACCATGCCTGTAGCCACGCATTTAACTGTTCTCTCTCCCTATTCCTCGACTCTCTTTCACGTGGCACGGATAACAAACCAGAGACAACAACTCTGTTCGTTCTAACTTTGAGCTTCCAACCTAGCTCCCTGAAAGCCTGCCTAAAATCCTCAGCACTCCTCCTACCTATGTCATTGGTGCCAATGTGGACGACGACTTCGGGCTGCTCCCCCTCCCCCCTAAGGACCCGGAAAACACGATCAGAAACATCACGTACCCTTGCACCTGGGAGGCAACATACCAAACGTGAGTCTCTCTCGTTCCCACAAAACCGCCTATCTGTACCCCGAACTATCGAGTCCCCAATTACTATTGCTCTGCTCTTCTCCACCCTTCCCTTCTGAGTAACGGGGACAGGCTCCGTGCCAGAGGCCTGAGCCCCGTTGCTTACCCCTGGTAAGTTCCCCCCCCCCCCACAAGTATCCAAAACGGTATACTTGTACTTGATGGGAACGGCCGCAGGGGGTCCCTGCACTGGCTGCTTCCTCCCAGTCCCCCTCACTGTCACCCATCTATCTGCCATCTTTGGAGTTACTACTTCCCTAAAGCTCCGATCTATGACCCCCTCTGCCTCCCGAATGATCCTAAGTTCATCCAACTCCAGCTCCAGTTCCCTAACACGGTCTTGGAGGAATGGAGATGGGTGCACTTCCAGCAAGTGTAATCAGCAGGGACGTCCATGGCATCCCTAACCTCAAACATGTTGCAAGAGGAACATTGCACTGCCTTCACTGCCATCCCTCTGAAAGTAACCTTTTATATAAAAAAAATTGGGTCTAAAGAATACAACAAGCAAAATGCAGCACTTACCTACTTACCACAATGGGTCTTATTATTTAGGTTAGAGGAGGAGGGCGGGTGGGAGACACTACCTCTGTAGTGCCTCGGGCTATTCTCCTGCGCGTTTTTAAAGGGAAAAAAAACCTACCCGGCTGCCCCTCTGGTCTTCGTCACTTCCCCCTGCTGCTCCCGCTCTTTCTGTAAAGAGAGAAAAAAACACCGCTGCTCGCTACCGGTAAGTAATTTTAAAACAAACTGTCTTACCTTAGCTGCTGCTTGCACTCAAAATGACCGTTGGGGTCGAAGGTTAAGTATTTATACTCACTGCTTTCCTTCCCGGCTGCCCCTCTGGTCTTCGTCACTTCCCCCTGCTGCTCCCGCTCTTTCTGTAAAGAGAGAAAAAAAACACCCCTGCCCGCTACCGGTAAGTAATTCTAAAACAAACTGTCTTACCTTAGCTACTGCTCGCACTCAAAGTGATCGTTGGGGTCGAAGGGTGAGTATTTATACTCACTGCTTTCCTTCCCGGCTGCCCCTCTGGTCTTCGTCACTTCCCCCTGCTGCTCCCGCTCTTTCTGTAAAGAGAGAAAAAAAACACCGCTGCCCGCTACCGGTAAGTAATTTTAAAACAAACTGTCTTATCTTAGCTGCTGCTCGCACTCAAAGTTAAGAACAAAATTAAATCTATGGCACTGAATGACATAGCGTCGGATGATGTGGAGTCTGTATGGGTGGAATTGAGGAACCACAAAGGCAGAAAAACCATAGTGGGAGTTATGTACAGACCTCCTAACAGTGGTCAGGACCAGGGGCGCAACATGTTCCGGGAAATAGAGAAGGCATGTCAGAAAGGCAAGGTCACGGTGATCATGGAAGACTTCAATATTCTTGTGGACTGGGTAAATAATGTTGCCAGTGGATCCAAAGAAAGTGAATTCATGGAATTCTTACAGAAAGGCTTTTTGGAACAGCTTGTCATGGAGCCCACAAGGGAGTAGGTTATTCTGGACCTCGTGCTATGTTATGAACCAGACTTCAAAAAAAATCTTAAAGTAAGGGAACACTTAGGAAGCAGCGATCATAATATGGTAGAGTTCAGTTTGCAGTTTGAAAGAGAGAAGGCAAAATCGGATATAATGGTGTTACAATTAAATAAAGGCAATTATGAGGGCGTAAGAAAGGAACTGACGAACATAGACTGGAAGCAGAGCCTAGCAGGGAAGACAATAGAGCAAATATGGCAGAATTTTGCGTGTAAAATTGAGGACACTGTACAGAGGTTCATCCCCAAGAAGAGAAAGATTATCCGGGGAGGGATTAGACAGCCATGGCTGACAAAGGAAGTCAGGAAATCTATCAAAGAAAAAGAGAGATCCGATAAAGTGGCCAAGAGCACTGGGAAATCAGAAGATTGGGAAGGCTACAAAAACAAACAGAGGACAACAAAGAGATACATAAGGAAGGAGAGGATCAAATATGAAGGTAGGCTAGCCAGTAATATTAGAAATGATAGTAAAAGTATCTTTCAATACATAGGAAACAAACGACAGGCAAAAGTAGACACTGGGGCACTTCAAACTGATTCTAGAAGCCTAGTACTGGGAGATAAGGAAATAGCAGGAGAACTTAATAAGTACTTTGCATCAGTCTTCACAGTGGAAGACATGAGTAATATCCCAACAATTAAAGGGAGTTAGGGGGCTGAGTTGAGTATGGTTGCCATTACGAAGGAGAAAGTGCTATAAAAGCTAAAAGGTCTTAAAATTGATAAATCTCCTGGTCCCGATGGCCTATATCCTTGAGTTCTGAGGGAGGTGGCTGAGGAAATAGCGGAGGCGTTGGTTGAGATCTATCAAAAGTCACTGGAGTCAGGGAAAGTCCCGGATGATTGGAACATCGCTGTTATAGGCCAATTAGCCTCACCTCTGTTGTTGGTAAAATTCTAGAATCCATCTTTAAGATTAGGTTTCTAAATTCTTGGAAGAGCACGGTCGGAGGAGAACAAATCAACATGGATTTAGTAAGGGGTTCTTTGAAGAGGTGACAAGTAGGTTAGACCGGGGAAACCCAGTGGTTGTGGAATCCCAAGACTTCCAAAAGGCCTTTGATCAGGTGCCACACGGGAGGCTGCTGAGCAAGCTGAGGGCCCATGGTGTTCGAGGTGAACTCCTATATGGATTGAGGATAGGCTGTCTGACAGAAGGCAGAGAGTTGGGATAAAAGGTTCTTTTTTGGAATGGCATCCGGTGACAAGCGGTGTCCCGCAGGATTCAGTGTTGGGGCCGCATCTGTTCACATTATATATTAATGATCTGGATGAAGGGACTGGGGGCATTCTAGCGAAGTTTGCCGATAATACAAAGTTAGGTTGACAGGCAGGTAGTACTGAGGAAGTGGGGAGGTTGCAGAAGGATCGAGACAGTTTGGAAGAGTGGTCCAGGAAATGGCTGATGGAATTCAATGTGAGCAAATGCGAGGTCTTGCACTTTGGAAAAAAGAATACATGCATGGACTACTTTCTAAACGGTGAGAAACTTCGTAAAGCCAAAGTACAGACAGATCTGGGAGTGCTAGTTGAGGATTCTCTCAAGGTAAACATGCAGGTTGATTCCGTGATTAAGAAAACGAATGCAATGTTGTCAATTTTCTCAAGAGGGTTGGAATATAAAAGCACTGTTGTGCTACTGAGACTTTATAAAGCTCTAGTTAGGCCCAATTTGAATACTGTGTCCAGTTTTGATCCCCACACCTCAGGAAGGACATACTGGCACTGGAGCATGTCCAGCGGAGATTCACACGGATGCTTCCTGGAATGGTAGGTCTAACATATGAGGAACGGCTGAGGATCCTGAGATTGTATTCATTGGACCGTGGAAGCTTAAGGGGAGATCTAATAGAAACTTACAAGATCATACATGGCTTGGAGAGGGTGGACGCTAGGAAATTGTTTCCGTTAGGCGAGGAGATTAGGACCCGTGAACACAGGGGGTAAATTCAGAACAGAAATGCGGAGATATTTCTTCAAACAGAGAGTGGTGGGCCTGTGGAATTCATGGCCGCAGAGTGCAGTGGAGGCTGGGACGCTAAATGTCTTCAAGGCAGAAATTGATACATTCTTAATGTCACAAGGAATTAAGGGCTACGGGGAGAATGTGGGTAAGTGGAGTTGAAATGCCAATCAGCCATGATTGAATGGCGGAGTGGACTCGATGGGCCGAATGGCCTTCCTTCCACTCCTATGTCTTATGGTCTTATGGTCTTACAAAATACCGTGCAAGGACTGTAACAAACACTGCATTGGACAATGAGGCAGAAAGCTGGCCACCAAGATGCATGAACAACAACTCGCCACTAAACGACATTATCCTCTCTCATTCGTATCCATACATACAGATGAGGAAGGAAACTACTTCGACTGAGACAACACATTCATTCACGGACAAGCCAAACAGATACACGCACGAGAATTCCTAGAAGCATGGCATACCAACCGGAGCTCTATCAACAAACATATCGAGTTACACCCTATCTACCACCATCTGAGAAAAACAAGAGGAAATAATATTACCACAGGAAATGACATCACCACATGAAATTACATCACCATCCCGAAGAAACCCAAACATATAAATAGAAAACATCACTTTTCAACAATGCTTCTCTCGGATGCCCACTGACGATGTTACCTATAGGGTGACGAAACGTCTGCAAATTGACCTTCCAGCTCAGCGAGCAAACCGAAATCCATTACGTATGTATCCATGTCATGCATGCTCAATTTTTGATGACTAATCCACCGAAGGAGCACATTTATGCACTATGAGAAGAGACCAGAGAAGGCACTGAATGTGGTTGGAGGTAAGTAACCTTTTCGTAACCATTAGAAGGCTCAACGAAAGCGAAAATGGTCGGGAGTGGACAGGGTTAGAGATTTTGCGAAGCTTCAAGTGACTACAGTACATTACACAAAAGGAGGGTTGTTCGGGAAGGCAGTTTGAACTTCAGGACTTTGTACAGCTCTGCATTTTGGGAGGTTAGAAGTGATGAGTTGCTGCATGACAAGATGCAGGAGTGCTGTGGAGACTGTAAAGGTTTCAGTGATGTCATGTGCTGGAAAGGTTGGATGAAGGTACAAAGATGTTAAGTTTGGGAAGGGCTGGATGTTACAGACAGAATTGTCTGTCGGGTTTAGACAAGATGATAGACAAAAGGACTTCTGTCGTTTTTTTTTTGAAGACAAGTATACTTTGAAAGTTTTGGAAAGACATACGGCTAATGCAGAAATTGAGTGTCCAAATTTGGAGAAGCATCTTTATCATTAGATAATCACCAACAATACGCATCTTCTCTATGATCAAATGGGATCTGGCAAACGTTGACTCGGAGGAACTGCTTGCAATTAATATTCGGAAATAGCAAGTATTTCAATGCGATAGAGTGAGAATTCCGTGCCAGTCTGAACCAGGAAGAGGGAATAGCAAAAGCAGTAACTCCAACGAACACTGATCAAGTGAAATCGTGAGTTTGAAAAAGGAATTACAGTGCAATAAAAAGAGGCAAAACCATTTAAAAGTAGAAAGGGCAAGGGGGTCCTTAAAAATGAGGGACAAACAATGGCCATGAAATATCATTGGTAGATATATTGAAGAAAAATCACAATGTATTTCATGAGTATAGCTGGAGTAAGAGATTTCCAAGCTAAGGAGCAGGGCCTGTTCGGAAAAAGAGGAAGTAGGTGAGGTATTAAAGGAAAACTGATTAAGTAAACTGCATTGATTGCAATACCCGAGGTCCGACAGCTGAGGCAGCTGACCTCAGGGCATGGATGGGAACGTGGGGCTGGGACATTATAGGTATTATATAAACACAGCTGAGTGAGGGATGGGACTGGCAGCTTAATATGCTAATGTACAAATGGAACAGGAAGGATAGGACAGAAGGCAAGAGAGGATGAGTGGTGTTGCATTTGGCTGCATGAATCATCACAGCAGTACGTTAAGCGTATATTCTTGTGGGATGGCCCAGTGAAGCTATATTAACGGAACTGAGAAATAAGAATGAGCATCGCGTTAATACAATTGTACTACAGACCCGGAATAATCGCTGGTAGTTTCATGAAGACATATGTTGCGCGATCCCAAATATAAGAATGCAGAAAAGGCTTGTAATGGTAGGCGTTTAAACCTATGCAAAGCTCGACTGGGACTGTCAGTGTGTTAACCGTTTGCAAGGGAGAGGTTTGTCACGTGTGTTCCAGAAAACTGCCAAACAACATGTAAATAGCTCGACTAGAGAAAAGGACAAAACCTGAACTCCCGCTGCAAAACAAGGTAGGAAAGAAGACTGAGGTATTGTTGTCGAAGCACTTTGGCAAAGTGACCTCAATACGATTACTTTGAAAGTGGCTATGCGAATGGACAGGCCTGGTCCACAACTTAAAGTTTTTTAACTGTGGCAAGACCTATCTTGATAGCATTAGATGGGATATTTCAAAAATTGATTGGGGAAGCGATGTGCATGTAAAGAGAAGTCTGGCAAGTGGGAATAAATTAAAAGTGCGAAAAAAGAGCTTTCAGAGCCAGCATGATCTTGTTAGTGTTCAGCTCAATGGTGATAGAATTAAGAAAACACTGACTGACTGCTCAGGCTCTGGTTAAGAAAAAAGGTGCACGTGGCTCTTGTAGCCAGCTGGTTCATGTGAATGCCTTAATGATAATAGGTATTGTAGAGATACATGTTGTGTGGAAATCAGGAAGACAAAAACGGTAAATGAAACAGCGTTGGCAGAGACGTTTGATGACTATCCAAAATGATTGTGTATGTATGTTAAGGGCAAAAGAGTAATGGAGAAGAAAATAAGTTCCCATACAGATCAAGGAAGACATCGATGTGTGCAACTACAGGAGATGGATACGATTATAAAAATAAATCACTTCAGAACTTACTCTGGACTAAGTTTGTAGAACTCAGGGAAATAAACCATGATGAAATAGGTCAGTTCTGGAATACCCTGTGCAATTCTGCTCTCCATGCTACAGGAAGGATGCAATTAAACTTCAACGGGTTCAGAAGAAGTATTTATAATAATCTTCCAGAGAGGCAGGGTTTTAGCTATAAGGATAGGGTGAAGAGGCGGAGGAAATTTTCCCTGGCGCATTGGAGTCTGAGAGGTGACCTTACAGAGTGACAATGATAGGTTAAATAGAAAACATTGTTAAATCGAAAACGAGACCAAAAACTGGACCACACATGTTTAAGGTGAGTGGGGCAAGATTTAGATTAGATTACATTACAGTGTGGAAACAGGCCCTTCGGCCCAACAAGTCCACACCGACCCGCCGAAGCGAAACCCACCCATACCCCTACATCTACCCCTTACCTAATACTACGGGCAATTTAGCATGACCTGCCAATTCACCTGATCTGCACATTTTTGGACTGTGGGAGGAAACCGGAGCACCCGGAGGAAAACCACGCAGACACGGGGAGAACGTGCAAACTCCACACAGTTAGTCGCCTGAGGCGGGAATTGAACCCGGGTCTCTGGCGCTGTGAGGCAGCAGTGCTAACCACTTGCCACGAGACCTGAGGTACAACTTTTCGACATACAGGGAGTTGGTTGTGTGGAATGAGCTGAGGGATGAAGGAGCAGAAACTTATACAATTACAACACTTAAAAGGCACCTGGATGTGGATATGAAGGATAAGTATTTAGATAATGTTTAGAACTTCTGACAAATGGGTGTAGATTTATCGATATTATCTGGCTGCCATGGACTTATTTGACTGAAAGGTATGTTTCCATGATCTTAAGCATTATGTCTTGAAAAGAGTCCACATTATAGAAGAGGTGTTGCTGGAGGTTTTTAAATGAATGGTACGTAAATCCCGAGTACCTGATGAAGTGTTAGCTCAGGACACTGTGTGAAGCTGGGGAAGAAATTGTGGAGCCCCGAACAAACAGATTAGTACCATTAAGAGGCATGTGGCGGGCTGGATGATTCGAAGGTGACATTGTGGACACTGAAGGAGTTTGTCTAAGACTACAAATGGATCTTCATGAAACGGGTGACATGGCTGACAACCAGAAGTCGGAGGTCAATCTGGTCGAATGCGAGATAAAGCTTTTGGTACAGTAAACAAGGGTACAGCTTTCACAATTAATGCTAGGGGCTTTGGTAGTGTTACAGGACTGAGGGATCTCAGGGTTCAGGTTCGCAATTCTTCGAAGTTTAATCATATATAGTCAAGATGATTGAAATGTGCCTGGCATGCTTGACTACAAGGCTCAGTATTATGAATACAGCATTTCAGAAGTTGTGTTGAATTTCCATAGAAAATTGGATAGAATACGGTGTCTCGTTCTGGTTACACTGTAATAGGAGATATATCATTAAGCTGAAGTAGGTTCAGAAGAGATTTACAGGATATTCTGCTTATCGTACGTTTTAGTTAAACAGAAAGGTTGGATATGATGGGACTTCGTTCATTGGAGCCTGGAGGTTAAGAGATTACTGTACAGACGTTTATTTAACAATGAGGGGGAAAGATAGATTTAATAATCGTTTTATTTTTCCTGACGATGGGTGGTTCCAAGTCGACGGGCCACATTTTTAATGTTTGAGGAGAAAGATAAAAAAAAAAGAGACTTGACGGCAAATCGTTTCACAGAAGGTAACTTGTGTGTCGAATGAACATCCTGATGAAGGGTGGATGTGAGTGCAATTACAATGTTAAAGAGACATTTGGATAAGTTCATGAATAGGAAAGGCCTGGAGATAAATAGGCCAGGAACCGGCAGATGGGACAAGTTTATTTTTATTCTATGATTGGAACCAACCTAAGGGTCACTATCGGAGCTCCATGACTCTATGGTTATAAATGTAACGTCGTTCTGTGTTTTTAAGAACGGCTGCAAGGGAAAATCAAGGGACTAAAGACCAATTAGCTTCACGTCATAATGGGTAGGTTGACAGAACCGTTTCTGAAAGACAGGATTAACATGGATTTGGACAGGCAAGGATTGATTGAGAATACTCAGTACTACCTTGTGCATACCTTACAATCATGACTGAGTTCGTTGAAGACGTGACTACGTCGATAGATGAAGGCAGAGTAGTAGACATGATCTACACTGATTAAGTAAGGCCTTTGACAGGACGTATCACGGTCCACCTGTTAGTAAGGATACATCATATAGGATCAGGGACAGCTAGACAACTGGATGCAAAATTAGGTCAAATGTCAGAGGAAAAGCATGGTGGAAGAGGGTCGTTGTTCAGACTGGAGGCCTGTGATTAGCTGTATGCCCGTAAGAATCAGTGCTGAGAGGATTGATGTGCATTATTTATATAATCGATTTGGGGCAGATTATACGATTCACGTTAGTTATTTTGTAGATACTAAAATTCGTGTATAATGGCCAGTGAATACAGCTTTCGAAGGGAATTTTGATCAACTGGTCCATTGGCAAAGGAATGGAAGATGAAGTTTAATGCAGTTGTTGGATTCTGTTAAGACCAGCCAGGGCGAACTAACAACAGTGAATGATAGTGTACTGGCAGTGCTGTGAACGGAGAAAGAGCAGGGATGCCGTGGCATTGTTCTTCAGAAATGGCATCAGAGATGGACAGGATGGTGAATGCAGCTTTTTGTACACTTGCCTTTATTGGTCAGAGCACTGAGTACGTGAGTTGGAGATATTTGGAACATTGATCCCAATAATTCAGTTAGACATAGAAGGATACGGAGTGGCCTTATGGAGGTGTATGGAACCATGAGTGGCACAGGTAAAGTGAATAGGCAAGGGGCTAGAGACCAAAACTAGAATACATACACGTTAGGTAAGACACCAAAGACTAAAAGAGGGAGTGAGGCTCAACACTCTCCACAGAGGATGATGCATATATGGAATGAAATGCAGAGGAAGTGTTCGAAACATGTACAATTAACACGTGTGAAAGCCATTTGGGCAGATACATGGAGAGGAGAAATTTTGAAGGGGTATGGGCTAAACGCAGTCAAATGAAATCATTCCGTTTCGGAAGCCTGCTCAGAATGGGCGAAATGGACACAAGCGTGTAATTCCGTGGTGCATATCACTATATCTTCCGGTTTTGGATGAGTAGACTATAGAGATGAGCCACGTTGTAGAGACTGAAGCACGGTAAAGAGATAGGGATGGTTGGCGAATTGGAACAGGTTTCAAAACTGTGAAGAGATTGCATTGATGGGAGAAATTTACAGAGCTGGGAACATTAATAGGATTCAGAATGATTGAGGACACCGCTTATGAGACATGCCATCGATACAGTGTTGCAGAGAAAACACAGAACAGATAGATACAAGGCGATAATACTGCCATCTCGTGGGAAGCCTGCTTTCTGTTCTGTTGCTCTGATGCTCACGAAGACAGCACAGGCCTGAATTCTTAACTGTGAAATCCCTGTGCTGCTTTCGTGCAACAAAACAGAAAATAGAGATGGTGTTCGATCCTGGGATATATTTGCACTGTACTCCCTTTTCAGCACTATATCTGTGTCATGTTTGTTGACCAATGATTGGAGCGCTCTCGTTACTTTCTGCTGTGTGCACTTTGACAGATCTTACATCGCTGCAGGATTTATTGAAGGCTCCAGATTTCCCAACTCTTTGTGTCTCTGGCTGACTAACCATCTTTAATGAGGTGACGGGCAAGAGAACCAAAGGTTGGAAATTGAACTGAGTCAGAAACTTACTGATTCCGTGCAGGAGACAGAGAAATAGACGGAATCATAAATTCGTCTGATTCTGTGAGGGTTGCACACTTATAATGTAAGTAAGTCCCACCTGATCTGGAAAATGTAACTTACAAAGCCTGGGCTGTGCTCCCTCGTCTCTCTGGAGTGGATAATTCTTTTGGAGTTCGATATGAAGCAGCTGCACAATGCGCTTAGAGGCTGCAACTAAAGCCACACAGTGAGGGATACCACGTGGAGAGATACTGAGTGATATCACCAGAGTGAAGTAGGACTACAGGTTTGGACAAAGGTGTGGGAAGTAGTGGTTTTGTTTCGTCATGCACTGGTATCAGTGTTCAAGAATGCCAAAACTGCAATCAGGCGAAGTGGTGGTGCAGTGTTATTATTACTAGACATTTTTATCTAAAAACGCAGCTCATGTTCTGGGGAACATGGTTTAAATCCGGCCATTGCAAATGGTTGCATTCGAATTAAATGCTTCTAAAACAATATACAATCAAACATCTGGAAATGAGAAGTAAACCATTGCTCATATTATAAAAAATCCCTCTGAAACATTCCTGTTTTTAAAGAAGTATATCAATCATCCTTACCTGGTGTGTACGTCCTAGTGTGACTTCATGCTCAGAGCAATTTGGTTGACTTTCAGCTCTCCTCTGAAACGGTACAACAAGCCACTCATTCCAAGGTATGGGCAAGAGATGCTGCCCAGCCAGAGCCATCCGACGAATGAACAATAAAAGAAATGTCATTGCAAAATCTGGACAAGTAATATTTCCAGTTTTATAGGTCAATGCACTGATGTTCTCAGCACATGTGCCCACGCTGGACACACATTAACCCCGCTGATTGATACGGTTTCAGTGTCCTGTATCTTTCGGTTTGGTATGGTTCACTCGGGAACATCGAGATCCCCCTTTAAGAAGCTCAGATGTTTTCAAAGTTGAGCTCACGTTTTCTCTTACTTCGCCGCGTCCTGTGCGGTATTTCATGTTGGACAGTAGGTTTCATTATCTTTAAGGCACATTTTCTTACTCTGTTCTGTCCATTGCAAGCCTTTTCTCTTCACTTTCTTTGCTGGTCATGTGCTCACTAACATGAGGCACCCCTCCGTGATTACTTTTTAGACCAGGCTTTGAAATTGTAGTTGAGTGCCGTTTGATTTAATTCTGGTATTTAACAGTTTGTGGGGATACTGGGGTTATTTTCCTGGTAGTTGTGTATTCAGCTGCTGTGGACATTCAGGAAGCTCGGAGATTTTGGTGACTCACTTGGATGAGACATGATAAGCTAGTTACAGCATCTGGTTCCGTAATATGACTAATAAATAGAGCAGATGGTACAGAGAGGGGAAGTTTTCTGAAATGGAACGAGGAGTGCAAATCGAATTAGATATGACCTTTCATCACTGCTGAATAACATGCTACTTCAACCTGTTCATATACTTCCGTTTGCAACAAACCAATTCTCGTTCTCTCCCAGTGTATCACACTTGTGGGGAATAAGATTTCTCTCCGTATTGTTGGAACATGATCCTCGGGACTCACTGGCCTCCAGATATTTCTGTGTGCCAAGTCTGCGCATTTTACTGACACTCTCCTGTTCCTGTGTACCAGATTTGCTCCTGAGTAATAGGCTCGAATAGCTGTGTGGTCACCTGCTGCTCCTCAGAAATAGCACCAAGGGACACAATTGCTTCTTCCCAATACCTGCAGCTTCTATTGCCTTTCTCTTTTTTTGTGCAACATCGTCAATATTAGAATGATGGATTTGTGTTTTATTTTTCTCCATAATTGCACAAGTAAACTAATACATTTGACAGATTTAAAAAAGCTGAATTACATCCCACTGTTACTTTCAAACGGGTTTCAGAGGCTGAATGGCACTCTCCGTTTGCTCTGCTCCAATCTCGAAAGGCTGAATGGACACCTCATCTCCCCGTTACAGAATCAAAAGGCATAATGGCCTCATCCTGTCAAACTTTCCCAGAAACGAAACGCTGAATGGCCTCCTCTTGTGCCTCTGTAACAATCTCGAGATGTTGCTGCTATTTATGTTCTGTTATGTTATTATGTTATAAATGTTATGTTATATTATGTATTTCGTGGTCCTGTGTAAAGAACTCAAGAGGCTGAATGTCCTGCTCCGGACTCACTGAAATCGGCTGGAAAAAGTAAATAAAATAGCAACCCGTGTATTGTGA
This sequence comes from Chiloscyllium plagiosum, assembly GCF_037043375.1. Lineage (NCBI taxonomy): Eukaryota > Metazoa > Chordata > Chondrichthyes > Orectolobiformes > Hemiscylliidae > Chiloscyllium > Chiloscyllium plagiosum. The sequence continues at coordinate 126,618,473 of NW_028270152.1, read as the reverse complement.
GCAGCCATTAAACTTTATCTAATTGGGGTCCCTCCCTTTTCAGTTTCAATGACACAAACAACAAAATGTACTTCAGGTGGCCTCACAGTGAGACCTCGTACAACTCTAGGAACAATGCTTTATGTGTTGAATCATCCCCATTCCAAAATGTGCCAACATTCCAGCTTTCTGCGTCTTCAAGTCGTTGTAGGCGAGGGAGGGCTGACTGGCATCCCCCTATCCTTCTGTGTCAGTCACTTGGAGACAGAATTGCTTCCTGCTGTTCCTGAGCAGTAGCCTCAGTATTCTGACCGATGTCTCAAAACTGGGAAATAATTTGATAACATAACAAAGAAAAATGCGAAAACACCATTACACAAAGTTAATGAGATGGAAATATTGCTATCTTGTTATTTCGTCCATAGAAATTTCACTAATGGTCATTTTATGTAGCCAGTCAAATGTTTTAATTCTTGTTTCATTTTGAAAACAGCATGGGACATATGCAACCTTGCAGTTCTTTCTCTGTGACACCATATACACGAAAAAAAAATTAAAAGTTTGAAAGGTGTATGTTTCATTCCTCAGCAACCCTGATTCAAGTCGTTCAGACTGGGTAAATATTCCCTTTTATAGTGATATGAACGACCACGTAAGGAAGGGTTTAATCGAAAATGTTTGTTCGGAGACTGTGATCACCGACAGTCTCCATGGATTTTAATTATCCAAGTGGAGTGTTTCACTCTTTTAATTATAAATGTATTCCGTTAATTGTGCTATTCAATGATATGAGCGGAGCATTATACATAGCACTAACAGTGATCAGCAGCTCTCTCTCGAGTGAGGGGGAGGACAGATCAGATTCTGACACCACTTGACTAGAAAGATAAAGCAATGGATCAGAATCTCAGAACAGGAGACTGGAATGTTACAACATTGGACAAAGTTGTATTCGAGGCTGTTTGATACATTTCAACATTTTAGAAACAATGTTCGTTAGTATCACGGGTTAGAATTTCACTTTTGATTGTGCAGTATATTTATTATCCTATTCTGGCTATCGTTGGTGTCCCGGGTAATTCTCACTGTCCAGTTAATATTGCGAGAATCCATGTTTAACTGTATTGCAGTTCTCTTCATTTCCTCTACACAGTCCTCCCAGTTATTATTGTTCGCGCTGAGAGTTTGAATCCAGATATTCATTTTACAAACCACTGCAGACTGCATCTGTAAAATTGTGTATTCTGTCTCTTGCTCTTTGCTTCTGGCAATGTTCCTCATGTGTCTCCATGCTGACTTACTCAGTTTCATCTGTGAACCATGAGTCATTGTATCACCGCCCTGCTTTGTAAAACTTCGGGAGCATGAAAGTCACTGCCATCTGTTCTGTTTCCAAACTCCATTTGCTTCCTCTGACTCCATCCTATTCCTGGCCAATATCTGAGGCTGAAACAGACGAAACAGAAATGTGGTGATCCCTTTAAACATTAGTGGATTCCAGACACGATACCATGACTATTCCTAACTGTAAGTACTAAAACTTTCAGAAATTAATTTATTGGATCATCCCATGTACGATTCGAAACTTGAGCAATGAAATAAGGTATTAATGATGCCAATAACACGCTGCTGATCTCACAAACTAAAACCTGAAAAGCAAATCTGAGTTGATAACCAACGGTTCGAATCTGAACACGTACGAATATTCCATCCTTCTGTCATTCATGTGCGCATTGATTGAGTTTGTTTTTGGGTATGTCAATGTTTGTATTTTAATATTCTCTAGCAATTGATTGCATGTATCCATTAAACGCCCGTCCGCATCTGCTCGGGTATCTGTGAATAAATGCCCCAACATGACCTACGGCTGCCCATGCATAATGGAGTAAAACATTGCTGATAATAATTAGGATACTTAGGAACCTTCCAAACAGAACAATAGTAATTTCTGTAATGTCACTTTCAGTCGCACTTTTGACGCACCAGTTAAAGATAAGAACATTTCACACTAATTAATTATTCCCTTGAATTACCTAATCAATCCATTACAATATTACGAATATATTTCAGTTAAGATTCTTCAGATAATCATAGGGATGGAATTCAATTTCGTTTTCTATCCACATATGAATCAAATCACTGAAGCATGAGTGGGAAATAATCAAATCAATTTCAGACACAGAGAAATGAATTTGGAGACATTGGAACGTGGACTAGAACACAGCGAACATAGAACATAGAACAGTACAGCACAGAACAGGCCCTTCAGCCCACGATGTCGTGCTGACCACTGATCCTCATGTGTGCACTCTCAAATGTTTGTGACTGAATGAACACATTGAGACACAGGTTGTTTGCTGAAAAATTTTAAAACTACAGTAATTACATAACTTTATTGGGACTGATCAAAAATCAATGTTCTTTTGAAACTTAAGTGATAGGTAAGGGTGCAATGCATTGGCAGTTAACGCGGTCAGCTGAAAAAAAAACGCGACATGAATTCATGAAAAAGCCTCAAGAAGAAGATAAGAAAGTCTGAGAAAACATTAAGAAGCAGCGGGAGTGATCACAATCGTGTCCATCTCAGTGATTAGCAAGCTGGAAATATGAAAGATGCTATACCAGACAGCCAATTACAGTCAGTTAAATTGTCACCTGCTGATGCATAAGAAAGGAACAAGGGCAGGTGTCAAACTATTATTCCTTGTCTTAAAGTGTTGCGATTCTCTTGTTGGGCCGTATTAGCTATTGGGTCGTAGAGGGCAGATTGCCAGTGATTATCAGTCCTGGGCACTCTACCACTTAACGTTCATTGATGTAAATAGTGGTATGGCCTCCTCTTTGTTATCTGATGTTAATGACATTAGTTTTGGTGATATTAAGGGAATGAATATTACCTTTAACATCACCAAACACTCCATATTGTTTCGTGTCTTCTGTCTTGTCATTGTTCGATATCCAACCTACAATGAACTTGTCAATGGAATTAGAACGAATTTTCTGCCAGTCAAGTGTGTACAGGGTGTAGAGTGCGGTGCTGATGACACAGTCTTAATGGGCATGAGTGCTGAAGATTATCGTAGAGTAAATGCTGTTGGCAATCCTCACTGATCGTGATCTGTAGTGAGGAATTTTCAGTTGTAGACTGTGGAGCAGACAGGTACGTCTCTGCGTGTTAAAACTGATTTGGTTGAAATTATTATGTTGAAGACGGTACTGCAGTCAATAAGTTGAAAAATGATGGAGATATCCTTGTCATTCACACGTGTTAGGGATTGCTAGTATTGGGGAGATGGTATCTGCAAAGCATCTGTTGCGCCAGTAGACAACTTACAAGTAGTCAAGTCAGGCTTGGAGACGGGAGTTAAAATGAGCCTATACTAACCTCTCGAAGCTCTTCAGAATGATGGAGGTCAGAGCCACAGTCCATGAGTTTTCTGTGGTACAAGTACAGTGGGGGTCTTCTTGAACAAGGTGAAGACTTCAGATTGTACAAAACAGGGGTTAAGGCTGTCATCGAATATCCCGCCAGCTGGTCGGAACAGAATCCAGTTAACGGCTGGAGAGTCCATCTGGAGCAATCGGTTTCCATCAGTTCAGTGTTAACAAATGGAATGAGATGTCTGCAGCAGTGATTGAGGGTACAAGTGACTCAGTTTCACTGACAAGTGGAAAAGGCATGAAGTGTTCTGGGGCAGGGATAGGGAGTAAGGGGTGGGAGGGCCACAGGATGGTGATCATGTATTTTTTTCGGCCATTCTGTTCTACTTCAAGTTGCCTACTGTTGTCTTTTCTTAACCTCAACAAAAATAAGGGACGAAAGTGTGGGACAGTGGCTAGTGGTTAGCACTGCAGACTCACAGCACCACGGCGGTGGGTTCAATTTCAGCCTCGGATGACGACCTGTCCGGAGTTTGGGCATCCCCCATGTCTGCCTACTTCTTTTTTTCCGGGTGCTCTGGTTTCCTCTTACAGTCCAAAGATGTGCAGTTTAGTTGAATTGGCCATGCTAAATTGCCCCGGTGTTAAGTGCATTACTCAGCGGTACATGCAGCATAGGGGAATAGTTCTGGCTGAGTTATTCTTTGGAGGATTAGTGTGGACTTGTTGTGCCGACGGTCCTGTTTCATACTATAGGTAATCTATTCTAAGTATGATTAGTTTGAGTCTTTAACTGAGTCCAGTATTTCCTCTTGGCTTCGCTCATGGCAATTTGGAAGTTGTATCTGGAATTCTTGTGAAAGTCTGCTTCATCTGACTTGAATGCTGCACAGGTAGTGCTCAGGATGCAAGGTTTCCTTTTGGAGAACAAAGATGGCCTTCTTTGACATGCAGTCCTGTAAACAATTGTTACAGAAAACTGTGTTGTTAGTGACGTACTGATCTATTTTGACCATTGAATTCTTGCGCATGGACCAGTGCACTGCTTGCAAGCAGACCTGCAGTAATGCTACAGCTGTTTCAAGGAGGAAGTGCACTATTTTCGTCACAGTGTCTTCAGGTTCCTTCTTCTGCTTATGAGCTGAGAGCAATAACTCAGCATCGCGGTTTGAATTTCCAAAGAACAGATGGAGCATGGGGTAGTGGGCATCTTAAGTAAGTGTAGTCGTGATCAATGATGTTTAGCCCTCTTTGGAACAGAAGACATGTTGACAATATTGTGATAGTTCTGTCATGATGTTGGCCTGTCTGAAGTGACACGCCATGATAAGGCATCGGGTATTTCATCTCAAGTCCAATTATAGTGATGTTCATTTCATTGTTCATTTTCGCATGGGATGGAATATAGGTTGCTGTCAGTTGGTGGGGGATGAACTTGGGCAGCAGTAGTCGGGACGGCATTTCACTCTAAGATCTGTTCAGACCAGGGGAACAGCAACTCGCCAAGGTCACCATATCTGAGGACGCAAATCCCACCACTCCTTGTCGTAACCTGAGGCACCGTGCTGTCTATGTGATCGTACATACAGCATGGAACATTACAGTGCAGTACAGGTGCTTCGCGCATGGATATTGCGCCGAAATGTGGAAACCAATCTGAACATCATCCATTCGACACATCCCATGTTCATCCATAAATTTATACAATGATCACTTAAATGCGATTAGAGTAGGTGGGTCGACTACGGTTGCAGGAAAGGCATACCACGCCCAGACTAATCATTTAGGAAAGAAACTACGTCTGCCATCCGTCCTATATCTAACACCCCTCAAATTGTAGCTGCGTGCCATCATGCGAGCCATTCACCATCCCAGGAAAAAGATGCTCACTGTTCGTGCTATCCAAACTTCTGATTATCTGATGTCGCTCAATAAAATTACCTTTCAACCGTTTTCACTCGAACGAAAAACACCACAAGTCTCTCAAATTTTCCACATAATACATTCACTTTATACCAAGCAACATCTGAGCAAATCTCTTCGGAACTCATTCCAAAACGTCCACATCATTCCGATAACATGGTGACCATAAATGTACACAACAATTGCAGTGTGGCCGCACTAGAGATTTGTACAGCTGAAACACGAACGCATGGCTCCAAAATTCAATCCTTCTACCAATAAAATTTACCACACCATATGCTTTCTTTATATACATATCAAACGGGTGGCGATTTTCAGGGACCTACGTGCCTGGACACCAACATCTCTCTGATCATCTGCACTACCAAAATTCTTCCCATTAGCCCAAAATTCTGTATTCATGTTGCTCCCTCCAAAGTTAATGCCTCATGCTTTTCCACATTAAGCTCCATTTGCCGACTCTCAGCTAAGCTCTGCAGCTTATCTATGTTGCTGTGATTCTGTTCGCGGAGTTGAAAGTTTTTGTGGCAAACGTTTCGTCCCCTATCTCGATGACATGCTTAGTGCTTGGAAGCCTCCTGTGAAGCGTTTCTGTGGTGTTTCCTCCGGCATTTATAGTGGCCTGTCCCTGCCCCTTCCGGTTGTCAGTTTCAGCTGTCCGCTGTAGTGGCCGGTATATTGGGTCCAGGTCGATGTGTTTGTTGATGGAGTTTGTGGATGAGTGCCATGCTTCTAGGAATTCCCTGGCTGTTCTTTGTTTGGCTTGCCCTATAATGGTAGTGTTGTACCAGTCGGATTCATGTTGCTTGTCGTCTGCGTGTGTGGCTACTAGGGATAGCTGGTCGTGTCGTTTCGTGGCTAGTTGATGTTCGTGGATGGGATCGTTAGCTGTCTTCCTGTTTGTCCTATATACTGTTTTGTGCAGTCCTTGCATGGGATTGCAGAAATATACACACAGACAAGGAAGAAACCATGGTCTCATTCGACGTAACGGCACTGTTCACCTCTGTTGACAAAGCCCTAGCCAGAGAAACAATAGCCAACCTGCTGAACAGACATAACAGACAACAGGACGTTGAACCCATCAACAAAGACGGCATACTTAAACTACTGGACTTGTGCCTCACAACACACTTCACATTCAACAACCAGATATACGAACAAAATAATGGAACAACCATGGGCTCACCGATCTCGGGACTCATAGCAGAAGCAGTAATGCAAAGGTTAGAACAAGCAGTCTTACCACAAATTCAACCCAAACTCTGGGTCAGATATATAGATGATACCTTTGTAATCATTAAAAACAAAGAAATAGAGAATACACACCGGATCATCAACGCCACACTCACAGGAATCCGAATCACTAGAGAGGAAGAAAAGGACAACCAACTCCCATTCCTGGACGTGATGGTACAGAGAACACCAAACGGAGAATTCACTACAAAGGTACACAGGAAAGCCACACACACAGACCAAGTCCTGAACTATGAAAGCAACCACCCCAATACACACAAAATAAGTTGCATCAAGACACTATTCAAAAGGGCCACAACACACTGCAACACGCCAGAACTGCAAAAAAAGGAAGAGGAACACCTATCCCAGGTATTCGCCAAAAACGGATATCCACGCAATTTCATCAACAGATTCCTAAGGAAAAGACAACGGAACGAGGACATGCCGCACCCCAAAGGACTAGCCACACTTCCATACATCAAGAACATCTCTGAACTGACAGCCAGACTACTGCGATCACTAGGACTTATAACAGCACACAAACCAACAGCCACACTCAGACAACAACTCACCAGAACGAAGGACCCGATACCCAGCATGAGCAAAACTAATGTAGTGTACAAAATCTAACCCATCCTTCTACGCCCTTAGCCAGGAAATTTATTTTTAAAAAAGACAGTCTTTGTTGGTACTGCATACTGAAACTACTGGACCTGTGCCTCACAACACACTTCATACTCAACAATCAAATATATGAACAAATCAGCGGCACACCCATGGGCTCGCCCATCTCTGGAATCATAGCAGAAGCGGTAATACAAAGTTTAGAAAAACAGTCTTACAGCAAATTCAACCCAAACTCTGGGTCAGATATATAGATGATATCTTTGTAATCATTAAAAACACAGAAATAGAGAACACACACGGGATCATCAACGCCACACTCAAAAGGAATCCGATTCACTAGAGAGGAAGAAACGGACAACCAACTCCCATTCCTAGACGTGATGGTACAGAGAACACCGAACGGAGATTTCACCATAAAGATATATAGGAAAGCCACACATACAGACCAAGTCCTAGACTACGAAAGCAATCACCCCAACAGACAGAAAAGAAGTTGCATCAAGACACTATTCAAAAGGATCACAACACACTGCAGTAGATCAGAACTTCAAAAAGAGGAAGAAGATCAACTATACAATGAATTCGCCAAAAACGGATACCCCCGCAATTTCATCAACAGATGCCTAAGGGAAAGACAACGGAATGAGGACATACCACAACCCAAAGGACTGGCCACACTACCATACATCAAAAATATTTCTGAACTGACAGCCAGACTACTGCGACCACTAGGACTCATAACAGCACACAAACCAACAGCCACTCTCAGACAACAACTCACCAGGTCGAAGGACCCGATACCCAGCATGAGCCAAACCAATGTAGTGTACAAAATCCCATGCAAGGACTGCACAAAACACTACATAGGACAAACAGGAAGACAGCTAATGGTCCGCATCCATGAACACCAACTAGCCACGAATCGACATGACCAGCTATCCTAAGTAGCCACACAATCAGATGACAAGGAACATGAGTTTGACTGGGACAACACTACTATTACAGGACAAGCCAAAGAGAGAAAAGCCAGGGAATTCCAAGAGGCATGGCACTCATCCACAGATTCAATCAATAAGCACATCGACCTGGACCCAATATACCGGCCACTGCAGCGGATAGCTGGAACTGACAACCGGAAGTGGCAGGTACAAATCACGATAAATGCCGGAGGAATCATAACAGAAGCGCTTCACAGGAGGCTCCCAAGCACTGAGGATGTCATCTAGACAGTGGACGAAATGTCTGCAACACAGATTCCCAGCTCGGCGAACAGAACCACAACAACGAGCACCCGAGCTACAAATCTTCTCCCAAACTTTGAATTCGCCAAACTGCGTTGACTGTCCCAAATCAACATATTCTGTCGAGATGTTTATAAATCCTGTCTCTCATTACCTACTCCAGTACTTTCCCCAAACCGAAGTAAGTGTCAATGGTCATTATTTGCCATAGTTGTCCCGAAAATCCTTCTTGTATATTGGGGCAACATTTGCTATCCTTCAGTTTCTTGGCATTATTCTGTAGACAATGACGACACAAAGATTAAAGCCAACGGCTCTGCCATCTCAACATTCACATCCCAGGGAATCGGAGAAAAAGTCCTTTTGTGCTAGGGGTCTGATCTATTTCTCAATTTCCAGAATTGCTGCCTCGTCCTCCTCGTGAACTTCAATCCCGTCTGAAGCTAGCAGCATTTATCTCAATAGTCTCCTCTACTACGTTGTTTATTTCTACTGCTAATGCAGACGAAAAATACCTTTTCAGCGCGTCTACAATCTCCTCAGACTCCATGCACATTTCCAACGACTGTTCTTGATTGATCCTAATTTTACTGCACTGACTCATTTTTTCCGGGATTTATTTGCAGACAGCATTGTATTTTCCTTGATCATTACTGCCAAGGAATTTTCATGTCCCCATCTGCATCTCCACAGCTCTCTCTTTAAGTCCTTCTTGGCTAGATGGTCACTCTCATGCGCCAGAACTGAGCCTTCATTTCTCATCCTCGCAAATGGCCACGTCTTCCTCTTGACAAGGTATTATACTTTCTCAGTAAACCACGGTTCCCTCGCTCGAAAATTTCTTCCCTGCCTGACAGGTGCAACCTTGTCAAGGACACTCAGGAATTATTCCTTGAATCAGCAGAAAGGAGTGTCACCGTGCCTCTCTGGTCAGCACTGTTGCCTCAAAGCACTAGCGTCTCGAGTTCGACTCCAGCCTCGGTAGACTGTCTGAGTGAAGTTGGCATAATTTCCCTGTGTTTACATGTGTTTCCTCTTGGTATTCTGTTTTCTCCTATAATCCAAAAGATGCGCAGGTTAGCTGAGTTTACCATGTTAAATTGCCATTCGTGTTCAAGTCTATTCAGGATTGATAGATTCGTCACGAGTCAATGTAGAATACGTAGTTTGGGGTACTCGTCGGAATCTTGGTGTGGAATTCTTGAGCAGAAAGACCTTTGTCCAATTTGTAGGGATTCCTTGGTTCTATATTTTAAATTGTACCCACCATATTCACTTTCTTTTCCTGTCCTTTGTGTCCTAAATCTTGCCTCATCGCATCGTAATTGGTTTTCCCCAGCTATAAATCTTGCCATGCATGACATAGCCATCCCGTTTCATCGATTCATTAAACATAACCAAGTCGTGGTCACTATCGCCAAAGTGCTCACCTACCTCCAAATGTAACACCTGTCCGGATTCATTACCCAGTACCAGACCAGCGCAAATCCATACGGAATACCATTGGTCACATGACTTTAGTTCTAAAAATAACCATCCACTACCACCCCCTGTCTCCTACCATAAAAGTAGTTTTGTTTCCAATTGGTAACCTCTCCCTGAATCCTGTGTGATAGAACTTTAATCATAATCTAACACGCAGAACTTTATCAAACGCTTTACTGCAGTGTATGTGGAAAATGTCTACGTCTCTGCACTCATCTGTCTTCGTGGTCACATTCTCAAAAACATCAACCAGTTTGTAAAACACGATTTCCCACGCACAAGCCATGCTGACTATCTCCAATCTGTCCTTTCGGATCTAATGCACATATACCCGGTCTCAGATTCCCTCAAAATAACTTACCAATTACTGATGTCAGATTCACCTAGCACTGGTTCACAGGTTTCTCCTTGGAAGCGGTCTTCAATAATTTCATAACATTTACTTGATTCCAGTTCTCCATCCACTCACATGATACAAGCCTCTGAGCTAGCATCCTCACAATTTCTTCTGTAACTTCCCAGTACGTCTTGGGTGTGTATGGGTATGGGTATTATAATCTTAATAGGGTTGATGAGGACTCCATGGGACAAATGAACGTAGATTCTCCTGCTTTTCCCATGCTGCTCGACCTGCTGCGTTATAGTATGACCACAATCCTGACTCTCGATGGGACAAATGTTGTGCTTCCAAACTGTCGGGATTCTCTGATGAATGCATCTACCACCCTTGTACACATCAAGACATTCACTTGTTCGAAATTATCCACCTCAAATATATCTCCTTCCTTTCCTTGAACAGAGCATCATCATCTTTATTCATCAATTTTCCCAACACTTCACAGCTTGCATTCCACCGAATTCCCGTTATCTCAGTTTTGAAGTCCTTCCACTAAACAGTCGTCCCTTGACAAATTAACAGAGAATGTGATAGCAGTGTGATCATTCAGGCATCTTCTGCAGCACAATGGGATTCATTTTGCACCAGTTCCAGTTCAAATAAGACAGCAGATTGTCCCTGATATCGGAAGCTGATCTTTAAAATTGCCTGAATTTATATCATCAAAACAGCAAAATAATTTCGATCACAGAATATTGAGAGACCTACAAGGGAAAAATATACACTATTTGATCAATATGCTGGTTTCATGCTATAAAATCAATTTTAATTGAGGGCTACATTAATTTTGAAATCGAATAAAAATACAGGTTTAATAGCGAAGTAATGCCTCGAACTTGTAAAATCTGAGTTTGCAATGGATGAGAAATTAAACTGCTGAAAGTACTATATTCTTCCTGAGATTGAGAAATATGTATGTTCAAAAAAAGTAAGGAAGTTGGTAAATGTGGACGTTTTCATATTGTTGCAAATGTTTTCTGGCAAAGTGACAATTTAATTTACCTGGTTGAGTGAATGTGACAATGGCAAAGAAATAGCAAAGACTAAACTTTGTGTCTTGCTATCAGAAGATGATAGTGCTTTCAATTTCTGAAAGTTGTTACCTCATATACCTCATGTCAGGTTCCAGGGAGATAATTGCTTGCTATGAGATATTGCATTAATTGTTTACAATAGATCAACACAGCAACTGTTTTACTTATCTTCATGCTATGAAGGACATCAATGTTTTGTGATAACTGATTGGGTCGCAATTGTTACAAAGAGATAAAGAGAATATATAGAATTATCTGAGTTAATTTCATTATCATTGATCGACAAGGCTGCCTGAATATTGCACACAGAACTTCGCAACGTCGAATGACGAACCGTGCTGAGAAATGCACATTTTCTTTGGAAAAGTCAGTTTACTTCTCCTTCAAACTAATATTGTTTTTCAGTTGGATAATTGAAGAGGTGCATTACTCTTCCAAGACGAAATAACAAAGAACAACGTTAATTTCAGCACAGAAGCAATCCATTCAGTCCTTGAAGCGTGCGCCTATCCAGAGAATCTACCTAAACCTGTAGCTCCCTTCTCTAGGCGACTGTATCAATCTGCTCACTTCCCATTCACTTATCTTTCCCGATACATTTTAAATGATGCTATCGTGCCCACCTTTAGCACCCCAACTGGCAACGTGTTCTAAGTATCCATCAACCTGTACATAATGAACTTTCCACGCATATCGCCACTCAACTTGCCCCCTCTCCCCTAGTACATAACTCCGCTAATCTGCTAGAAAAGCATCTTGTTAATCATTCTGGCTATACATCTCACGACGTACATCAGAAAGAAAAATCCGAAATTGCTGGCGATGCTAAACATGGCTGGCAGCGACTGTGAATAAAAATCAGAGTAAATTTTTCGGATCTAATTTTCTTTCTTCAGAAGTATGATCCAGCCATGACATATTTTTGAATTTTTTACACTGCTAAAAATTGACCAGTAATTGCAAATAACAAATAATATGTCAACATGCAGCACATACATTCAAACGGATATCACAAAACAGATTATGTAATGGACACAAAGTGGCTGAAGTGTTTTAAATATACAGACAAATATATTGAAGGTTCATTTTGGATGTACTTGGGCTACTTTAAAGTTCCTACAACTCAAGCATCATAACATAAACATTGAGAGATAATTCAGCCTTTCTAGCATGGTCAGCAAATTTTTTTGTTATCATGGCTAAACTGGTCTTATGGATGTCACTCTGGCAGTTCTGCAGTTAACTTAGTGATCTAGTACAGGTCCCGAATGATATTACAGGGGTCCAGTGACAGTGACAACCGCCTCCGCGATCGCCATGAAGACAATCGCCAGCAGATTCGCGACCTCCGCGACTCTGGGGAATAACTCTGTCTCTGTGGTTGCCGCAGCCACTTCCGCCCCCAGTGACGTCACTAACCTACACGCCCACAACGCCGCATGTGTCTCCGCCCGCACGCCGATCTCCACGCCTAACCCCGCCCCAACGGCGGGATCCGTCACCACGCCAAACCCCGCCCCCACGACGTTTTCGTCTCCACGCCTAACCCCGCCCCTTCGCCCATCTACGACTGCATGCCTAACCCCGCCCCCACGCCTATTTCCGTCACCACGTCTAACCCCGCCCCTTCGCCTATCGCCATCACCACGCCCAACCCCGCCCCCACGCCGATCTGCGTCCCCGCCCCCAGGCCTAACCCCGCCCCCACACCCAGCTCCAGCCCCACACCAGGTCCGAGGTCCGAGCTCCCAGCCCTGCCGAGTTTTCACCGTCCCTCCAGACCTACCCCTCTCTGAGGACGAAAGATCAATCCTCAGCAGAGGCCTCACCTTCATTCCCCTACGCTCTCGGATTAATAAGTTCAACACACGGCGTGACATCGAACAAGTCTTCCACCGCCTTCGCCTCCGTGCCCACTTCTTTAACCAAGACTCTCGCCCACCCTCTGACGACTCCTTCTCCCGCCTCCAACACACCCCATCCACCTGGACACCCCGTGCTGGCCTCCTACCTGCCCTCGACCTCTTCATAGCCAACTGCCGCCGCGATATTAACCGCCACCTGAACTCACCCACCCCTCTCACCCAGTCCAACCTCTCACCCTGGGAACGCGCAGCCCTCCACTCCCTCCGTTGCAACCCCAACCTCACTATCAAACCAGCAGCCAAGGGAGGCGCGGTAGTAGTTTGGCGGACCAACCTCTACAAAGCTGAGGCCATACGCCAGCTCCTACTGCAGATACCTCCTCCTACTGCCCCCTTGAACATGACCCCACCCTCCACCACCAAACCATCATCTCCCAGAACGTCCATAACATCATCACCTCGGGGGATCTCCCATCCACCGCCTCCAACCTCATAGTCCCACAACACCGCACCGCCCACTTCTACCTCCTGCCCAAAATCCACAAACCTGACTGCCCCGGCCGACCCAGTGTCTCCGCCTGCTCCTGCCCCACCGAACTGATCTCCGCATACCTTGACACCATCCTGTCCCCCTTAGTCCAAGAACTCCCCACCTAAGTTCGGGACACCACCCATGCCCTCCACCTTCTCCATGATTTTCGCTTCCTCGGTCCCCAACGCCTTATTTTCACCATGGACATCCAGTCCCTGTACACCTCCATCCCCCATCACAAAGGACTCAAAGCCCTCCGCTTCTTCCTTTCCCGCCGTACCGACCAGTACCCTTCCACTGACACCCTCCTTCGACTGACTGAACTGGTCCTCACCCTTAATAACTTCTCTTTCCAATCCTCCCACTTCCTCCAAACGAAAGGAGTAGCCATTGGCACCCGCATGGGCCCCAGCTGTGCCTGCCTCTTCGTAGGATATGTGAAACAGTCCATCTTCCGCAACTACACTGGCCCCACCCCCCACCTTTTCCTCCGCGACATTGATGACTGTATCAGCGCCGCCTCGTGCTCCCACGAGGAGGTTGAACAGTTCATCGACTTCACCAACACCTTCCACCCCGACCTCAAGTTCACCTGGACAGTCTCAGATTCCTCCCTCCCCTTCCTCGACCTTTCTATTTCTATCTCAGTCTACCGAATCAACACGGACATCTACTACAAACCGACCGACTCCCACAGCTACCTGGACTACACCTCCTCCCACCCTGCCCCCTGTAAAAACGCCATCCCATTCTCCCAATTCCTTCGACTCCGCCGCATCTGCTCCCAGGAGGACCAGTTCCAAAAACGTACAACCCAGATGGCCTCCTTCTTCGAGGACCATAATTTTCCCCCCGACGTGGTCGACGATGCCCTCCACCGCATCTCTTCTACTTCCCGCTCCTCCGCCCTTGAACCCCGCCCCTCCAACCGCCACCAAGACAGAACCCCACTGGTCCTCACCTACCACCCCACCAATATCCATGTACAGCGCATTATCCGCCGTCATTTCCGCCACCTCCAGACGGACCCCACCACCAAGGATATATTTCCCTCCCCTCCCCTATCAGCATTCCGTAAATACCACTCCCTCCGTGACTCCCTCGTCAGATCCACACCCCCCACCAACCCAACCTCTACTCCCGGCTCCCTCCCCTGCAACCGCAGGAGGTGCAAGACTTGTGCCCACACCTCCCCCCTCACCTCCCTCGAAGGCCCCATAGGAAACTTCCATTTCTGCCACAGATTCACCTGCACCTCCACACACATCATCTATTGCATCCTCTGCACCCGATGTGGCCTCCTTTATATTGGGGAGACAGGCCGGTTACTTGCAGAGCATTTCAGAGAACACCTCTGGGACACCCGGACCAACCAACCCAACCACCCTGTGGCTCAACACTTCAACTCCCTCTCCCACTCCACCAAGGATATGCAGGACTTTGGACTCCTCCATCGCCAGACCACAACAAAACGACGGCTGGAGGAAGAACGCCTCACCTTCCGGCTAGGAACCCTCCAACCACAAGGGATGAACTCGGATTTCACCAGTTTCCTCATCATCCTCCCCCCACCTTGTCTCAGTCAAATCCATCGAATTCAGCACCGCCTTCCTAACCTGCAATCTTCTTCCTGACCTCTCCGCCCCCACCCCAGTCTGACCTATCACCCTCACCTTGACCTCTTTCCACCTATCACATTTCCGACGCCCCTCCCCCAAGTCCCTCCTCCCTACATTTTATCTTAGCCTGCTGGACAAACCTTCCTCATTCCTGAAGAAGGGCTTATGCCCGAAACGTCGATTCTCCTGTTCCTTGGATGCTGCCTGACCTGCTGCGCTTTTCCAGCAACATATTTTCAGCTCTGATCTCCAGCATCTGCAGATCTCACTTTCTCCTCCAGTGACAGATAATAGTAATGCATTGAGATAGGCTTGTTAAATCAATGGTAGATGAACAAATGCTGAAGACAATGGTGTTGTAATATGTTAGTTTAAGTGTAATGTAGGTAACCAGTGTGACAGACGACGATTAGTTTTATTTTTCCAGATTAGATTACCTACAGCGTGGAAACAGGCATTTTGGCACAACAAGTCAACACCGACACTTCGAAGAGTAACCGACCCAGACCAACTTTCCTTTGACTAATGCACCTAAAACTTTGGGGAATTTGGCATGGCCAATTCACCTAACCTGCACATTCTTGGACTGTGGGAGGAAACCAGAGCACCTGCACGAAAATCACGCAGACGTGGGGAGAACCTGCAAACTCCACACAGACAGTCGCCCAAGGCTGGCATCGAAACTGGCACCCTGGTGCAATGAGGCAGCAGTGCTAACCACTGAGCCACCGTGCTACCCAGTTTCGAAAGACAAAGCACGCCATCATGATTGGCTATGTGAGCGTTATCCGATAAGCATGGGAACACAGCTGTGCAAACTGAAGAGCAAAGAGCATGTCAGGGAAGATATGTTGCTGGCTGTGACAGCTTTGATTTTGAAAGATTAAAGTTTAATTTGATGAAGGATTTTTTTGCGTTTACTGGTAATTCTTATAGAAAATTGAGTGATTCTTCCACAACAAAATTGGCACTCCAGATCGGACTGGGAAGATACTGTTTTTCTCTGAAAAGAGGCCGCAGCCGCAGGGCAATTCCCAATTGAACCAAGCGCTCTTCTGAGACAGACAGAATAAACGGGTTGGGCACCCTCAAAAGAAAGTGTCAGCGTTTTGCTGTTAATTTAAAGTATATTCGTTCAATAAGGGAGGTTCTCAGGAACTCAGAAGTGCAAAGAAAGTTGCTGACGGGACTCTCCAATCCAAAAAAAAAGAGAAGTTGGATGGTAAGTTACACTTTGAGGAGACCCAGAAGATAATTAAGGAAATCTGCACAGTGTGTGAATGCTTATAGAATAAAGAAAGTGAGACAAACTTCCACGTGTTGTTTTTAAGTTTGTGTGGATACCGCCCTATTTGTCAGAAAATAAAGAAAGAAAAGACAAAAACACATTGAAATACAGGGGACTGCGCGATCAGAAACAGATAAGGATTTTTATTTTGTTAGTATTAGCGATTTTGGATGAAATTGAAAGCTGGCAGGTTGTTAGTTGATGATTAAAACTAAAATAATAGAAAATAGTCCTCGTGTTAAAGTGTTACCAGACTGTTGAATGTTTAAGGCAAGCTCTGCATGATAATTAGACTGTACTTTTAGAAATGAACAAAGCATCTATTCTGGGAAGGGTGTGTGTGTGTGTGTGTAAAACTCTGGCTTGAAGAAAGGATTTCTCTGTGTGTGTGAGAGAGAGAGTGAGAGAGAGAGAGAAAAGGTCTGGCTTGCAGAAAGGCATTTTTGCGTGCCTGTGTGTGTGAGAGAGAGAGATTGTGCAGTTTAACCATTGTAATCTGGCATGGATACACAATTGCTTGTTGGTCGTTAAATATTTGTACTTTGTTCCTTGCAGTTGGAGATCCGGGAGTGCTTTAATTTTATGTTGACCTGGAGGAATTTAAGAAAGTTTTTTCTTCAGGAGACGTTTTTTCAAGGAACCATCATTGGTAAGTGCATTGTGCCGAAGCAATCCGGGAATAGTATAGGCAGAACGAAACTGAATGCACTTTTTTTGTTCATTGGTTGAAGCCAAGGATGTTTAGAGACTGATCGATTGGTAAGTGACGATTGCAAGTTGTAGCTTTAGGGAAATACATATCATAACTGACGAGGCACTATCGGACTTCGAAGGCATAAGTTTGAGAATTGTTAAAACAGAGTCAATAGATTAGCTGGTCTGAAATATATGTCAGGATGAATAAAGGGAATGCAGGTGGAATATTGAGTGAGACATTTCCTGTTGCAAGAAGGGATATCACAAAAATTTCTGTAAAATGGGAAACAAAAACGAATGACCTATTAATGAAATGGCCTTTGGTTTCAATAGTAACGAAGGTATCATTGGAATAAATATGTGCGGTGAAATTGAAGGGTTAATTAACAATTGCTGGCCGAAGGATAAATCAAAGGAGAGTATATTCAAGAGGGAATATGAGGTGAAAATTGGAAACCTATTTCGTGTTGAAGGACAGGATTTGTGGAAGGTTTTTCAGGCAACAGTTGCAACTGATGGGGATGCTTTCGAAAAGAATAAGGAGTTTCTGTACACAAAGACTGGGGGTGAGAACATCTTCACGTGCTTGGTGCCGAATAAAGAGCCTTCATGTATGAAGGTCCAGCAGGGGACAAATGCTATGTATCCCAGTTTGTAAGACTTGGAAACCCCACCTATCCCCATTTAAGTGGAGAAAATGTAACACATTGTTCTGAATAAAGGGTGACAGTAGAGATAGAGAGAAATTGAATTGTGGTGGAGCTGGTCCAGAAAAGAATGCGTTAAGGATTCAAAAAGACAGGCAGGTTATGCAGCTGCAGTATTGCACAAGAGACGGGTGTAGTGGGAGTTAAGCAGTCTATTGCATGTTATCACACCAGATAGGATAAAGTGGCTTAGGGGTATCCACCTTGTTATCATGGGCTGGCAGTGGTTTACTTTGCACATGAAAAGGCATCCTCCGTAACGATGGTCTATCCTGTGATCGTGTACACGGACAATAAGTTTGCAGAACTGTTAGAAAGAGGGCAATCTGTATTGACGACTGCCCGGGTAATGACATACCAGATATTATTGACGTTTCCAGGAAAAACTATACAAAGATGCGCTCCAACGAACTTGCTGGAGCGAGAACTTATGCAGTACATGCAACAGCTTACAATGATGCATGAGTCTATCCACACACAGGATAAACTGAGGGTGCTGGTGTCTGCCTGGGAAGCCGTACCTATTAAACATGGAGATCAGGTCTATGAACGAGTTTTCTGGAGGAAGTGGAACGAGCTGGGAATGCAGGGACCCTTCAGGGTAAACAAGGCGTCACGAACTGCCATTCAAGTGGAGGGACGATCCACGAGCTGTCATCTCAATCATTGCACAAGAGCTGGTCCCACAAAAGTAGACAGATTCCGGAGCTGAGGTACGTGAAGGCAGAGAAAGTGCAGTCGTGTCCTGAAGGGATGCACTGGGTTTGGTACGACCTCTTGTGATTTTGAGCAATCGGTGAACGGGATCTTCAGAGATACTGGTGCCTCCAGGTCAATCAGTGAAGAGTCCGTGAAATGCGTATTGTGTCCTGATTTTGTAGCTGGTGAGGGGTTAGCGGTGGTCACTGATGCCCCCTTCCCTCGTGCTGAGGCTTTCTACCCTTGTACAAACTTAGGGACGATCAATTTGGCAGACCCAGCAGATCTCGCTGATTAGTACTAATGCCCTGTTACAACCGATTTGCATTGCCCTAATCTGGAGTATGTCCCTGATCCGGTAATATCCAACGATACCCAAGGGCATCCTCAACGAGTCCAAGGCCAGGAATGAGATTGCCACGGGGGAGGAGACACTTTTGCCTGCCGCTGGTTTAAGCAAAGATGCTGAATGAATTAATTGCACCCATTACAATCTGCAGAGACTTATTCGTTGCACTGATGGCGGCAGTGGGCAGCACGTTGTCACAGTGATTCGCACTGCTGCTTCACAGCGCTGGAGACCTGGGTTCAATTCCCGCCTCAGGCAAGTGTCTGTGTGGAGGTTGAATTTCTACCTGTGTCTGCGTGGGTTTCCTCCGGGTTCTGCAGTTTCCTCCCACAGTCCAAACATTGTACAGGTTAGGTGAATTGGCCATGCTAAATTGCCCATACTGTTCGGTGAAGGGGCCTGCTATTTAGAGATTCGGTGTGGACTTGTTGGGCCGAAGGGTCTGTTTCCAGTGTAATGTAAGCAATATTTGTTGCTGTCCTCTTGGCGTTAGTTGAGCAGTTGCATGCAACCAGTAGGATGGCATGGCCACATAGGCAGGCTTTGGACTGTATGTTGACTGAGAATGGTGGTGTCTGTGTAATGTTTGGGGTATATTGTTGTACCTTTATATCCAAAAACGCTAGCCCAGCGGGATCTCTCACTATGGTGATGGATCAGCTGAGGAAGTTATGGAAGGAGTTTAAGGAGAATATGCAGTCCGGCCATTCGTTTTTTTGTTTGGTTGGATAGTGTTTGTTGACAAAGGGTGCGATTGTTGCATGTATCATGCTGACATTTGTTGGATTTGGCTTTTGCTGGGCTGTACCTATTATTTATTTTTTTAGTGCGTCTTGCTGCACGCCAGTTCCCTGTCGTTCCAGTGGGCACTGGACCAATCCGCTCTTCTGCAATAGTTCCAACGCTATATTGAAATGATCTGACGACTGCTGAAGCCTTGTCCGGATGAAGACGCCTTAACTGCATGTGTTACTTGGCGCTTAGATGGTGCGAGGTCGTTAGGTCATTTTTCCTGTTATACCTATTGTCAGACGGGTTCCTGACCCTGTGACTCCAGGTAGAGACAGAAAATCCATTGCGATCTGGATCCTGGAAATAGTTTTTGTCGGCTTTCGGTGCTGTAGCTACCGAATTGGCCTTTGTGCGTCCAGATTCATTTATTTATTCACGAGGAGACCCCAGTATGTCTCAAAGTGTGGACATATATGGAAATTAATTTGGAAGTTATGTCGTTAACTGAGTGTCGTAATGCATGCACAGGATCATATTACAGGCCTCAAGTAACAGATAACGGTAGTGCACTGTAATAGGCTAGTGAAATCACTGACAGATGAACTAATACTGAAGACGATGGTCCTGTAATGTGAATGGTTAATCATAATATAGTAATCCAGTGTAGCATAAGATGATTAGTTTAGAGTGACAAAGCAAGCTACTATGATTGATTATGCTAATACTGTCAGATAAACGCCTCAACTTGGCCTGTATAATCTGCAGAAAGGCAAAGGACTGGTGGGCAAACAGGAAACCACCTTCCGATTACCACAGCTTTTTTTTTCTAACAAATGTTTAATTTCATAAAGGTCTTTCTTCATCCTTTGGCAATTCTCAGAGTGATTGATATTTCCACAAAAGTAGAAGAAGCCCGTCTTACATATTTCAATAGGCTTACTTTTGCCCAAATAAATAATATTTAGTTGTTTTGTTCTTCCTTCACAAGTTAATGATGTCTCATTTTCCCACATTGAACGCTATGGACTCCAGTTGTGATTGACTTTTTGATGCGAAATTATGTCAGATGTGCCCATTATTCATTGGATGAATCATTGATGGTGTTTTCGTTAGACTATTAACCCGGAGAATCAGATAACGTTCTGAGGACCCGAATTCAAACCCTGTTCCAGCAGAGGATGTAATCTGAATTCAATAAAATCTGAAATTTATATTCTAAAGATAACCACAAACATCTTATCAAGAAAGCCCCATCTGGATCACGAATATCCTTCAGGGAAAGGTTCTAACTTGACCTGGTTTCCATATCACTCTATACCTACAGCAATAGGGCTGACTCCTAACTAACCTCTGGGCAATTAGCGACAGGCAACAAATGTTGTCCTGGCCATCCATATCCTTATCCCACGAAAGAATCAAAGAAAAAATGTCACCAATAATTCAACAGTTATTCTCGTTCATTATTTCTCATACAGAGTTCATTTGCCATGCTTGAATTAGAGCTAGGATGATGTCAGGAGCTGAGTGGGCTATGGAATGTCTATTACTGATTAAAAGTGCAGACTCTTAACATTGCATTTCTGTCCCGTTCCAACATTTTTTTGATGATTGAGAGTAGACCGATGGGTCCTTAATTTACAGACAAAAGGTTCGAGAAAAGCTCAGAAGTTTTCTATAGTTATTTTAGAAAGAAGAGAATGACGAGAGTAAGATTCGACCCAAACAAGCAAAGTTGTGTGAAGTTGTGCGTGGAGTTCGAAGAGATAGAAGAGACTCGAAATGAATGCTTTTCATCAGTATTCATTCTTGAAAAAGACAGTGTTGTAGAGGAGAATACTGAAATGCTGGCTACTAGACAAAATTGAAGTGGTGTTAAAAAAGAGGAGTTGGTAACTCTGGCAAGTGTGAAAGTTCACTGGGCCGGATAAAATTTATCCTACGGTTCTCTGGAAATCAGTTTGTGGCGAGATTGCAGAGCCTTTGGATTGATTTCTATATCGTCACTATTTTCAGGAAGAATGCCAGAAGACTGGAGGATAGAAAATGTATTCGTTTTTTTCAAGCTGAGGGGTAGATAAAATCATGGTACGTAACGACCAGTAGACTTATTTCGGTTGTGGGTCAAGGGTTGGAAAATGGTATAATAGGTAGGAGTTATAATCATCTAGAAATGAATAGTTTGATTATGGATAGTCAACGTAATTTTGTGAAGAGTAGGTTCTGCCTTACAAGCCGTATTGAGTTTTTTTTTTATTTGAAACGTTGGCCAGTAGATAGATGAGGGTTTCAAAAGAATTGTGCAATTACAATCAAAGCCGCACACACATCTTTTGAAGTTGACTAATACTGATTTATTTCTCACGATATCATGGGTAGGAAAAATGACTGAACTGACGCAAAATGGACACTTGGTACAGTTAAGGCAAGGATTCTCCTCCACAAGCAGTTGGTGCAGTCAGTTTTTCACGGTTACAGCAATGTAATGTTAATTACAAAACAATTCAGTTTCGATTTCAGTTGGCATTGATTGTCCATCAGGACCCAACGTAAACAATTATAACAGGAGGTTTAGCGACCCTGCAGAAACAGGTGGCTATCGTTACCATTCTGGCTTCGATATGCCCCGAGCTAGTGTTCATTCTTGTCAAGTATCTTGGTGACACGTACTCGGCGTGGGCTTTGTGTGGATTGGGTAGCTCGCGAGAAAGTGCATGCCCTTGGGGCTTCAGGAGCGGTGATACTATTCTGGGGTAGCAAAACTAGTTAGCAGATCATCTAGGAACTGTATTCCTTAAACTGGGAAATTGCTTAGGAAAAGTCTCATTTCCCTGTGATTTCCGAGCTGAATGCGGTCAAGTTGAGGTACCAGTAGCATTTTGGGTAAGCTCTCTGTGTCTAAAAACAGATATTGTTTCTGTGAACAAAGTGTGTGCAGCAAAGTGCTGTTCTTTTGTACGCCAAATCTCTTTTCTCGTATATGTTAAGGTAGTGATCGGTCACGAGTTATGGGGAAAGGGGAATGGAACTGGAGCCAGGACAGTTATCTGGTGTGGGAGGCTCAGAATCAGTGGGGGAGTATTTAGAGTTCGAGTGGGAGTCTGAATTCTCCCATTCAAGGGCAAAATTATGGCAGTATACGTTCACGTGTTGGGTGGCCAGGGAGGCAGGTGTAGTAGCAGTGAACGCAACGATTTACAACACTTTTTGATGATTATATCAGTGACTGCAGTAAGGACAATGATGGTAATGAAGGCAATGAGTCCCTGCATCAAGTCTCTGCCCCAGGAACCTAGACAAGAGCCCTTCCAGCTCCACAGGTCCCACTATATTCTGGTAGTGCAGCACAGTGCCAGCTTCTTAGATATGTCAAGCTACGTTAGTCAAATTTTCACTGGGGCCAGGAATATACGAGCCACAATCGGAGGCAATGAGGGCGCATGTGTCCCCTTTTTTGGCCAGCGGATAGTCCAAAAGCCATCCTGTTTTGTAAAACTATGGTGCGGATGGCTCTGCATTCAGCTGCGTGAGCGCTATGGCTGTGGCTTTCGCAACCTCTAACAATGTGTGAGCCAACTATGGGTTCCTATTTACAAACGGATAGCTGCTTAGGTAGGTGAGAAGTTCGAGCGAATGTGGTCAAGAATGGTGAGTGTTCGCCTTCTGCAAGTTAGTGGTTTCGTGAAGAAAGAGGACTGGCAATGAAAGCGAAATGGGACCAAGTACCAACATTGTAGCTCCCAGTCCAAGAAAACTAGCCAGGGTTATGCTTTATGGACACAAATGAATTATGTGTCATTGTTGATCCGTGGATTGTTGATTTGGGTTCCTGTCCAGGGGGTGGTGAAAGTGGCATTCAGGCTGACCTCCAAGTTTAATACTCTACCTTATGATGTGGACCAACTCGCTGATGGGGTGAGGAAGAGGGGCTAAGCACACCTGCTGTTTGCAGCATTCCATCTGGCAGATTTCTGATTTTGAGACAGATGGAGACGTTGAGGGGACCCTGTCCATGAGGAGTAGGGCTGGGGGTTCATGGGAGATATTGCACAAGTGGTAGAATCAACTCTTACATTTCTTCAGTGGGTACCCTGTTGATTTGCAACAGGCCAGACAGTTACCGACGTATTTTCCCATTTCAGCTTTTCGACTGAGAGTGTATACTACGGGGGACATGTCCCGTTCCCACGAACATTCAGCTCTCTCTAATTAATTAAAGGGGATGTATTGTAGAGAATGTGCCCATGGGAGTGTTTGGGGACCTGAGAACAAATCCAGCAGCTACTACGATTGATCTTTTGAGTAATGTGTCAATGCGAAATTCACGAATGATTAAGTTCTCCAATGTGTGCCCTCGAGTATAGTCATTTGGCAGTAGCGTAATAGTGTAAGAGGAAACAGGATGTCAGCTACGACGGTCAGCTGGGACTTTCCTAAGTGTGGAGAGATGTTGCTGCCTGTACGTCTTGCTTGTGGTCTTTCAGGTGCGGAGCTCGCTTATATTGGGCTCTCTTGCAATTGCATCTCCCTTCTACTATGGCAGCTGTCCAGGGTTGCTAAATGTACCAGGGACAGAGAGTTTTATAGAAGAAAGAGAAAGCCTTATTCTAATGATTTGATCATTACATAGTTCCCGTGTTGGAACGGGTGAAGAGACTCATGTTGGTTTCTGGGAATGGCTGCTTCCACCAGATCATTATTAAGGGATATAATTTTACTGAGTGCTAGGACGGATTCCAGCAGAGTTCTTTGTGTCTGAAGTAGCGCAGTATCTGTAGAGAGTTTGGCGGGGCCGGGTCCCTGTCGACATTGGTCTACCCATATGAATTTCGAAAGCGGTAAGCACCGTGGTCCACTTCTCTTGGCTCGGTTAGGTTTGCAGGGCCAAAGGCAAGGCGTCGAGCCATGCTAGCCCTGTTTTCCAAGTCATTTTGGCAAACGTGGTTTTAATTGTGCCATTATTCCGTTCCACCCTACCTGATGACTGGGGCTAATAGGGAATGTGTCATTTTAACACAATCCCAAGTGATTTACTAAAGGCCGCAGTGATGGTTGTGGTGTAGTGAGTCAATTTGTCAATCTCAACCTGGGAATACCATCCTTCATTTGACACTTAACCACTGTTCTATCGTCATTCGTTTTTTTGTGGTGCATGTTCCACCCATTTTGAAAACATGTCAAGGACTATGAGGAAATATTTGAAGCCCCGCTTACCTGTAATGTGAGCCACATTGATCTGGAGGTGGGTGAAGTATTCCTTATGGTTGGACAAGTGGTGGTACATGGATATTGGTTTGCCTGCATTTATATGCTCGCATATGACACAGCGTTATCGTAGGGCTTTGGGCAGCAACTGCAAATCAGACTTGTCTCAAAGATGTGTCATTCCCTCTTCCCTGTCTGCCGAATGCCATGGTCTGTTAGTGCCAGGACATTTAAATGGGCTTTGGGACAAGCAGTCGTAAAGTGGGAGGGGTTCCTTTGTTCCCAGGTGAAACCAACTGCCCGTATCTACTTATCGAGCAGCTGCCCATACCCCTTCTGCGATGTCAGTATTCTCGGGATTTGCTTAATATATGTGGTGAGATTTAAAGCAGATTGTTGAGCCTCTGCATTAGCGCAAATATTCCCGCGGATGACAAGGTCATTGCCAGTGGAGAATAGCTACAGTAGAGGGCAGGAGCTTGGCTTCTCGGAAATTGCCAACCAGTTGAGAATGGTGCAGAAGTCATAAATCCCCTCTATTGCCAGATAGTGCCAAAAACGTGGACGAATCGGAAATGATACCTGGAGTCTTTGTAAACATGAGCTGAATTCCCTTCAGCGATAATGCATTTTCAAGTGAGGACAAATAGCTCCACAGCTTATGCGGATGTTCCATCCGACAGCATAGCATTCTCCAGGGTCTAAAAAGCGGTGTACACCACCTATTCTATTAGTGATTGTCGGTTTGAGGATTTGAACAATGACCCGTCTATTAGGCTGTTCTGGTTAGGGATGTGGAACGGTTTCTGATAAACGTAAGGGCGCGGGTTTTCAGCTTGTTGAACTAAGTGTCAGTATCCATGGTCCTCCTGGGTGACAGAAAGGAGGGTGGCAGTGTTTATAGCAGGGTAGTGCTAAAGGGACAGGTTGACACGGGAGAGCAATTCAACCTTGTAGCCTGTTCTCCGACTGGCTTGAAAATGTTGAGTTGCTGACTACTTAAGCAGAAGGGAATCAGAATGGGGAACCAAAACACAGCATGGATAATCCAGCACAATTGAGGTCGACTTCTTCACCGTCACCTTGGTTGCCACCACAGATCGCAAACAGGCCGGCATTCCCCTTACACAAGTTAGAAATTGTACAGTGTAGACGGTGAAAGAACGTCGGAGATCCCCATGCACTTGTGTCAAAATGCTGAATGCAGAGCACTGTTTCTCAGTCACATGGAGTTGAAAGGGCTGCGTATAATCAGGGATCCCGAGAGCAGAAGTGGAGATTAACTGTTGTTTGAGATCTGTGAAAGTGTAATCGATTTCGGGAGTGCCGCGTAAGTTTGCTGGGTGTTTCAGCAAGGATGCTTCGCGTAGGGGTGCATCGTAGGCACAGTGGCAAGGAATCCACTGCCTGCAATCTTTAATCATGCCCAAAAAAAGGTAGCAGCTGAGTTCGTGTGGAAGGGAGGGGATGACCTTATTAATGGCTATTGTCTGCTCCCTGGACAGTTCTCAAAGGCCATGCAAGAGTTCCTCTCTGACGTAGTGTATTTTCTATTGACAGAGTTGCATTTCCTCTGTGGAGAGTTTGTGTATATCTTGTGACAGGCAGTGAAGTCCGGCAATAGTGTCTTGTATACAAGCATCATTGGATTGGAGGCCACTCACAAATCATCGGTGAACTGAAGCAAGATGCTTTGACATGGCAGGTGGAGGGTTCTGAGCGTCCAGTGTATTGTGGAAGCAAATACAGTGGGGGTCTCCATGTACCATTGGAGAAGCCGTGTTCATGTATAATGGCAGCCAGAGTCAGTAAAGACAAACAGGCCGTGGCTGTTTTCGGACAATTTGATGGTGGAAATGTCTGAACAGAGGTCAGTTACAGAGAAACAAATGGCTGAGGCAGGGACACTGTTAAGGAGTACCCAGAAGCATTGATGGTATTGGTTGCCCGTATGTCATGAACGAAACGTCATGTCATTGGTCTCCGGATCTTTGGAATGGGCAGCTTAGTTGGTATTGCAGGGGCTGGTCGTTCGTACTACGATGCCCTTTTGTAAAAGGACGTTGGTAAGTGCTTGATTCCCCCGATGCTGCTGGTGAAAAGGGGTACTGTCGTACTGATGACAGCACAGCTCTCTGCTTGAGTGTGACTACATATGATTGGTAGATAGTAATAGACCTGCATGATTTGAGAACTGTGCCAACTGCAATGCTGGACATTTGGCCAATAGGAAAGTTGTTTTCTCAAAAGGGGGCAGTTGCGTTCCTTAGTTTAGTGAAAGTGCTCTGTACCAATATGGGAGGGCAGTGCATGTGGAGCTCATTCTGTCCTAGCTGGGCAACCTTCGTTGAGAGCGGACATGCAGGGTCAAGGGTCGCCAAATGTACTGGTCATTGTTGTAAACGCGCTATCACAGATCCATTCTCCTGGGGAGCCAAAGGCTCTTGACGATGATGGGAAAATGTGGCGTCGAGTCCGGGCCGTGGAAGAGCAGTGTCGCCTGTTCTGTGCTGGACAGGACTTCTGAAGCTATGCCTTTGGAGCCCACAAAACACAGTGCAGACTGCGCCGGGTGGGGAGGTTAGTGAAAGATAGTGATCTGCAAGCGCGTTCTAGGGTGATGCCGGTTCCGGGGGGCCTGAGGCAGTGCAGTGAAATTGACAAAGGAAGCGTCATGTCAATAACAACCAGCGGAAGAAGGACGTAGTGGGAATGGAGAGGCGTGTCAAGTGGAAGAGGAGGGGGTCACGTAGGACACACACAAGTGTGTGCACCCATGATCAGATACAAATGTTATTGGGTGGGGTTGAAGACTCGCTGTTACTGATAATGGCTGCCTGCAGCATGGAGTAATAAGGGTCAGGAGTTTCTACGATGACGGCCAAGGGAGCAAATTGAATGCTATCGTTTAATTCACACAATGTTTATCGGGCCGATATGGCAACTGGGCATGATGAGGACATCATTGTTGTATCAGGGAGAGTCATGGTTCCGATGCCAAAAGTAACTGGGTTTGATCGTGGTTCAATCATGTGCACTGCGGAGACATCTACAGTGTGAACAGATTGGGTTGTGGGGTAAGTTCTCCAAAGGCAGGCACAGACGAGTGAGTGGCCCTGGAGTGCATCAAAACTGAAATGAGATAACACCCATCTCCACGGTCAACATTTGTTTTAGGCTGTCACCGTGGAGTGACCCGATTTTGTTGTGTACTGGAAGGATGGGGTAGGTTGTAAGCATTCTGCTGGTAACGAGTGACTGTCACCCAGCAATCTTTTGCCGATTGGCCTCTTTTGCCGTTGACTCTGTATTGATACCTAACATTGTAACTACTCTTCTGCATCTGCCTGCAACTGCTCCGTTGGATATCAGGCTGTATAGGCGTTGGGGGGTGGGGTGCGGGGGGGGGGGGGGGTGAGGGCTGGGGGCGTATGCTTCCTTCTCTTCCTGCACCTCAAGAAATCCCTGTATGCCTAAATTACTTAAAATAGTGAATGTGTTCCCCCGTTCTGTTGTCTACCAGGTCAGATTCTGTGATTTGAAACTTGAGCATGTCTCGGCAGGAAATGGCTAACAAGAGTTTAAGCCGCCACCTTCTCGTTCTCTAACAGGGTATGCCTGCTGAGGAGTCCCAGACATCCTTGAAGCCGGTGATAAAGTCAAGAATGGGTTCATCTGAATTCTCCAGGCAACGGGAAAATTGCCCAAAATCAGCCTACTGCCTCGCAGCTATTTTAATGGAATCCAGTAATAGAGTTGTACAGCATGGAAACGGAACCTTCGGTCCAACAAGTCCATGCCAACCAGATATCCCAAAACAATCTCGTCCCACCTGCCAGCACTCGGTCCACTTCCCTCCAAATCCTTCTTATTCAAATACCCATCCAAATGCCTTCTAAATATTGCAATAGTGGCAGCCTCCACCACTTCATCTGGCAGCTCATTCCATACATGTACCACCGTTTGTGCGAAAAAATATCCTTTTGGTCTCTTGTATCTTTCCCCTCTCATCCTAAACCTATGCCCTCTAGTTCTGGACTCTCCCACCCCAGGGAAAACACTTTATCTATTTCGCCTATCCACGCCCCTCATAATTTTTGAAACCTCTATAAGGTCACCCGTCAGCCTCCGAAGATTCAGGTAAAACAAGATCGGTGTTCAAATACTCCTTATATATCAAATACTCCAATCCTGGCAGCATCCTTGTAAATCTTTTCTGAACCCTTACAAGATTCACAACATCTTTCCGATAGGAAGGAGACCAGAATTGCACGCAATATTCCAACAATAGTCTAACCAATGTCCTGTACAGCCGCAACATGACCTCCCAACACCTCCCAAGTCCTGCTAAGATTTGCTTTCCCAAAATGCAGCACCACGCATTTAGCTGAATTAAACTCCATCTGCCACTTCTCAGACATTTGACCCAACTGTTGGATATCCTGTTGTAATCTGAGGTAACCTTCTACACTGTTCACTAAACCTCCAATTTCGGTGTCATCTGCAAACTTACTAACTGTACCGCTTATGCTCGCATCTAAATCATTTATATAAATGGCAAAAAGTAGAGGACCCAGCACCAATTCTTGTGACACTCCACCAGTCACAGACCTCCAGTCTGAAAAACAACAATCCACCGCCATCCTCTGTTTACTACTTTTGAGCCAGTTCCGTATCCAAATGGCTAGTTGTCCCTGTATTCCGTTAGATCTAATCTTGCTAACCACCCTTCCATGGGGAACCTTGTCGAACGCTTTACTGAAGTAATCTTTGTTATTTCTTTAAAAACTTAATTAAGTTTCTGAGACATGATTTCCCACGCCCAAAGCCATGTTGACTATCCCTAGTCAGTCCTTGCCATTACAAATACATGTGCATTCTGTCCCTCAGAATTCCCTCCAACAACTTGCCCACCACCGACGTCAAGCTTACTTGTCTGTAGTTCACTGGCTTGTCCTTACCACCGTTCTTAAATAGTGGAACCACGTCAGCTAACCTCCAGTCTTCCGGCACCTCACATGCGACTATTAAGGATACAAATATCTCAGCAAGAGGCCCAAAAATTCTAGCTTCCCACAGAGTTCTAAGGTGCACTTGATCAATTCCTTTTTGCCAGGTATTGGGCTCACGCATCATGTCCCACAGGTCGGTGGAAAATTAACGGAGGGACAATTGCCTGTGGTTTCCACAAGCCAGTTTTGAAAGGGCTTTTAAAAGGTTCTTGCAGTCTGCAATTATAAATAGCACAAATTTGAAATAGACAACAGTGAAACGTATTCGTGCGGTATCGTGGGTCTAGGGTATCCTGGAACATGGCCTGAAACTCAGTGTGGGTCAATAGATTATCAAGGAGAGTAGCGCCTGTCATAATATGGGGTGGTTGGAAGTGGTGATCAGGTCTTTGCAATTTAATGCCGACAGATCCACTCTGCGTCTGTTGATCTGAGTGGGGTCGGGTGGGGTTGGTAAATCAGAGATGTCTGCGCCTGTTGTATACTCTTGTCGCTCTGTCTGAGGTTATGAAGGAACAAACGTGGCCTCTTCATTTGTAAGTGCGTCTGTTTCTGAGGTCTGGAGAGCACATTTAATGTACTGGGGGGTGTACAACTTCGGCGCAGTTGGCAAGGTATTTGGGCAGAGAGTAGTATCTGGGGCCTGACGGCGCTCTTTAACTCTTGATAAAGATACTTCATGATTCCTTTCAGCCCTCTTAATTCGTCTTTTCAGATTGATCCTGTATTCCCGATATTCTTCCAAATCTTCGTCTGTCTTCTGTCATCTAGACCTCATGGACGCTTACTTCGTCCTTTGAGCTAGTCTCTCAACTTCACCCGTCGTCCACGGGAACGTAATCTTGCCATTTCTATCCCTAATTTGTTATAGGAACATGTCTCTCCTGCACTATAAGCAATCTCGTTTTAATATCCTCCCACATGTCAAAAGTGGATTGACCTTCAAACCGCTGCTCTCAATCTGCTTTCTCCAACTTCTACCAAATATTGTTACAATTGGTCTTATCCCAGTTTCGCACGATTCCTTTAGGATCTCTCTTGAAATTATCGATGAATATTCGAAAATTTTACGAATTGAAATCACTATTCGCAAAGTTATACCCTCGTGGAAGTTCAACTACCTTGTTGGAAGCATTCGCCAACACAAGGGGCAGAATGGCCCCTTTTGAGTTGCCAATTTACGTACAGCTCTGTAAACACTCGGATTTAGATTAGATTAGATTAGATTACTGACAGTGTGGAAACAGGCCCTTCGGCCCAACAAGTCCACACCGACCCGCCGAAGCGCAACCCACCCATACTCCTACATCTACCCCTTACCTAACACTACGGGCAATTTAGCATGGCCAATTCACCTGACCTGCACAGCTTTGGACTGTGGGAGGAAACCGGAGCACCCGGAGGAAACCCACGCAGACACGAGGAGAATGTGCAAACTCCACACAGTCAGTCGCCTGAGGCGGGAATTGAACCCGGGTCTCTGGCGCTGTGAGGCAGCAGTGCTAACCACTGTGCCACCGTGCCGCCCACTCCTAGATGCTTCTTTCAAATTCTACACCAAATGTTGGGAAAACAATCATTTTTCATATTTGTTCATTTATTTCACGCTCGTTGTTAGGATGCATGTACTGCAGTCCCAATATTCTTTACCACAACCTTCCTATTTGTAAAATCCGGCCATACTGCCTTACTGCTCGAGTCTTTCGCAGTGCCCTTCTTCAGCATTGCTGTGGTAACATCTCTGACCAGTAATGCGAATCCTCCCCATTTTACCTTCCTCTCTATCACGCCTCAAATATTTACATATTGTGATTTTTTTTTGCCAGTCATACTCTTCCCTCAACCAACTCAATAATTGTAATAAATTAATTTCCCCAGGTTCTGATGAAAGCCCAATGTTCATCTGCCTGACTTTCAACAAATCCTGCATCCTGTACATCAGGCCACCAGTCCCTATGCGTTCATCATCTGCTCCCGGCCTACACTTACCATTTGTCAAGCTAGCATGAATGTAGAGTTCCTTACAGGTTTCAGTTAATAACTCCTTCCTGTCCAGGAACCTCTTCATTTGGTTCCCGTCCCCCACCACATATGTTTAAACTCTTTCCAACAGCGTTTGCTAAAGCACCCCACGGACATTAGTTCCAGAGGTAGTGGGTGTGATGGATGACAGTTGTAGCAAGGGATAAAAAACGCATATACATTGAAATAAGTTGGTTATCACTAAGAGAGATAGAAGAGGTCGGCAGATAATGTCGGCGTCTTCTGTGGTTATTCCCATTTCAAACAAGTATGCTGTTTTCGAAAACGTATAGGATGATGGACGCTCCAGGACACGTAGCACATACAGCCAAGTTTCTAATTTAAAGACCGGCTCTAATGTCATGAGAGGTATGTAAGGCTCCAAGCAATCGATTGTGTTGGGGGAACTCTCCAGGCAGAGGTACAGAAAGACGTTTCTGTAGTCAGTAGCAAAAAACAAACAACCAAAAAACAATGCCGTAATCCTCCCTGATTCCAGAATCAAGATGCATTAGACAGAGCGCAGACTGTTCTCAACGGGAATAGGGACCAGCAGGACGTCATTGTATACGATGGCCACAACGATATATGAAGGGAAAGAATGATATTCTGAAGGGAGAATACAGAGAGTTAGCCAGGAATTTGCTAAAGCAGGTCCTCAACGTTTGATATGTCTGGAGTACTCCCGGTGCTACAAGCTACTGAGGGTCTCAATAGAAATATAGTGCCGATGAATGTTTGGCTGAGGAGCTGGCGCACGGGAGAAGGTGTTGACGTTTTTTTGGGTTATTGGAATTTGTTCTGGGGAAGAGATGACCTCGACAAGAAAGATGCATTGCACCTGAATTGGAAATGGACAAAAATAATGGCAGGAATATTTTGCTCGAGGTTCTCTGGAGGATTTAAACTTGTAGGTTGGGAGGGTGTGACACAGGGTGATAGTGAGGAAACGAATCAATCTGAGAATGGTACAGTTGGGAAAGAGCTAGTCAAACAGTCAGGGAAGGCAGGGACAAAGCAGAGAAAAAGTTAGGACTGATAAATTAAACTGCGTTTGTTTTCATGCAAGAGGCTGAACAGGAATGACCCATTTGGGGATATGGGAATGGGATATTAGAGCAATTACAGAAGCGTGGCTCAGGAGTCGATAGGACTGTCCGGTTAATATTCCAGAATGCAATTGCTTTAGGAGGTATAGAAAGAGTGGCATGTGAGGAGGGGCAGTGGCGTTTTTAATCAGGGACAGCATAACAGCTGCACTGAAAGAGGATATTCTAAGGTATACATCCAGGGAACGTATTTGAGAGAACTGAGATATAATAAAGGAATTGTCTTTTTTTTTCGTTTATATTGTAAACCGTTAATAGTCAACACAAAATTAAGAAACACATTAATCCGGAGATTTTCGATGCCTGTAAGAATAATATGGTGGATATGGTCGGGGAGTTTATCTTTCTAAAGATAGGCTGGGACTGCCATCGTGTTTAGGATTTAGATTGAGATAAATTCGTTAAATATGTAAAAAAAGAAAAAAAGTTCTGATTGAGTACATAGATTCACCGATTTGCGAAGGTGCAAAACGGGGTTGATTCTTGGGAAAGAGGTCAGGGAAAGTGACTGAGAGGTAGTTTTTTGGGCAGCGACCATAATTCAGCTTTAAAACAGTGAGGAAAAAGAATAAACCCGATTTAAAAGTTTAATTTCTATGTTGCCAGAAGGTCAGTTTTGACCTTATTAGGCGAGAACTTTCAAAAGCTTATTTGAGGCAGATATATGCAGGGAAAGGGGAGGCTGGAAAAATGAGAGGCCTTCAGAAATTAGATAAGAAGAGTTCAGAGACAGTTTTTTTTAATTCCTGTCAGTGTGAAATTAAAGGCTGGTAGGCGTAGCGAACATTGGATGCCTCGAGAAATTGAGGCTTTGGTCAAGAATAAGAAGAGATAAAGAGAATTCTTCGAAGCGTATCAAGTCAGAAGTTGTATGCAAAGGGAAATCAGGACGACAAAAGGAGGACGTGGGACAGCTTTGGTCAACAGGGTTAGGATAATCCAAATGATTTTTTTTATAAATGCTTTTAGGACAAAAGGGTAACTTGGGAGACAATATGACCCCTCAAGGATCAGAAAGGTAGCCTATGTGTGGAAATGCAGAGATGGTGAAAATACTAAACGAGTAGTTTGAATCTGTATTTGCTGTGAAGGGCAAGGACGACATAGAATGTGGAGGAATAGACTGTGACAACTTGAAAAATATCAAAATAACATGGGACGCCGTGCTGGACGTCGTGTAACACATCGAAGTATAAAATCTTCAGTGTACCCGAGAACTCTGCGGTAAGCAAGATAAGTGATTGATGGCCCAGTTGCTGAGATACACGTATCATTGATTATCACAGGTGAAGTGCCAGAAGACTCGATGTTGACTACTGTGTTGCCACTATTTTCGAAAGATGGTAAAGAAAAGCCAGGGAACTATAGAAGGCTGAGCCTGAAGTCGATGGTGGGCAAGTTGTGGGAGGGATTCCTGAGGGCAGGATTTACATGTATTTGGTAAGTCAGTGAGTTATTAGAGGCAATCAGAATGGCTTCTTCCGTGGGAAGACATGTCGCACGAATTGGTTCAGTTTTTTGTAAAGGTAGAAAGCGGGTTAATAAGGGCAGAGTGGTGGGCATTATGTATATGGATTCAGTCAGGCGTTCGAGAAGATTACCCATGGGAGACTGGTTAGCAAGGCGTTGTTTCAAGGAATGCAGCAGAAGCAGTATTTGGCTGCACAACTGGTTCAAAGGTACAGGACATAGAATGATGCTGGAGGTCTGGAACCAGTGCTGTT
This sequence comes from Chiloscyllium plagiosum, assembly GCF_037043375.1. NCBI lineage: Eukaryota > Metazoa > Chordata > Chondrichthyes > Orectolobiformes > Hemiscylliidae > Chiloscyllium > Chiloscyllium plagiosum. The sequence continues at coordinate 126,583,611 of NW_028270152.1, read as the reverse complement.
CCGTGTTTTTCAGACTGGAGGCATGCAACCAGTGGATTGGCACAAGGATGGGTGCGGGGTCGCTACTTTTCGTTAATTCTAGAAATAATTTGAATGTGAACATAATCAGTAAGTTTGCAGAAACCACCAAAATTGGATGCGTTTGAAGGTTAACTCAGATTACAATAGAATCTTATTGAGATTGGCCAATGGGCTAAGGAGTGCAGATGGAGTTTAATTTAGATAAAAACGAGGTGTCGTGAAAGCAAATCTCAGCAAGATATATACACATTTGGGTAAGGTCCTAGGGCGTGTGCTGAACAAATAGACCTTGGAGTGCAGGTGTGCAATTCCTTGAATGTGGAGTCTCAGATAGATAGGTTAACGAAGAAGGTGTTTGCCATGCTGTCCATTATTGGTCAGAGTAATGAGTATAGTAATTGGGAGGTTTTGTTGCGTGTGTGCAGGGCAATGATTTGGCCACTTTTAGAATATTGCATGCAATTCTGTTCTGCTTCCTATTGGAAGAATGCTGTGAAACTTTAAAGGGTTCAGAAAATATTTAGAAGGATATTGACCCCACATCTATCAAAGTTCTACCTGCACATCCCAAAAGGAGCCTTCCACATCCAAAAAGGTTTTACCTGCACATCCATTAATATCATTTATTGTATCCGTTACTCCCGATGCGGTCTGCTCTACACTGGGGAGATTGGACGCCTCCTTGCAGAGTGCTTTCGGGAACATCTCCGAAACACCGGCACCAATCAACCAAACCGCCCCGTGGCCCAACAGTTCAACCCCCGCTCCCACTCTGCTGAGGACATGGAAGTCTTGGGCCTCCTTCACCGCAGTTCCCTCACCACCAGACGCCTGGAGGAAGAACGCCTCATCTTCCACCTCGGTACACTTCAGCCCCAGGGCATCAAAGTGGACTTCAACAGTTTCCTCATTTCCCCTTCCCCCACCTCACCCAAGGTCCAAACTTCCAGCTCAGCACTGTCCCCATGACTTGACCTACCTGCCTATCTTCTTTTCCACCTATCCACTCTACCCTCCCCCCGCCCCCGACCTATCACTTTCATCCCCTCCCCCACTCACCCTTTGTACTCTATTCTACTTTCTCCCCACCCCCACCCTCCTCTAGCTTATATCTCCACGCTTTCGGCTCTCTGCCTTTATTTCTGATGAAGGGCTTTTGCCCGAAACGTCGATTTACTGCTCCTCGGATGGTGTGCTGTGTTCTTCCAGCACCACTAATCCAAAATCTGGTTTCCAACATCTGCAGTCATTGTTTTTACTTAATCTGAAGCCCATCCCACCTACACTATTCCATGTACGTCCATATGCCTGTCCAATGACGATTTAAATGCACTAAAACTTGTCTACAACAGCAATCAGTGACACCTGAGACAAGATATGGTGCAGAGGAGGATATGGAGCGAGGAAGATGGAGAGGGAGAGAGAGATGGAGAGAGGGAGAGTGAGAGGGAGAGAGATAAAGAGAGAGCGAGAGAAGGAGAAATCATAGCTTCTGAGTAGAGAATAACACATTATAATACTACAGCATTCTATTGAAATTTGGCAATGATAAGTTGGACACATGAAACGCTGAATTCAAGTCCAAAAATAATAGACTGGTATAGGACAACAATGGATTGAGATGTCATAACAATCGATTGGAATGATATAATGATGGATTTACAAATTACAGCAAAAGACTGGAATGTTTCGACAATGATTCAAAATGGGAGATCTTCAGTTTAGAATGGTACAACAATGTGGAGAGTTTTCTTTCAGGTATTGAGGAATGCTTCTACTGGATTTGATCGGGTGCCAATGGAACATCGCATTCGAACGGTTCTTTGGATCATTGAATTCATTGGTTATTATATTCTTACTATTGTTGCAGATTCTGGTAAGTTTGTTTGTATTCCTATAAACTCTCGTATTCCGCTGCAACCCTCGTTGATCTTGTATTCTTCCTTCTCTGTTGCTAATTCTGCAAATCACTGATAAGAGTTGTATTATGCCTGGTATTTATTGTCATATTTACCCCTCCTTGTTAACATCTATGACCCACTATTACGGCCTGTAATCTTTACTGACTGAGTCTTTTATGAAATACTCACTGATTCAGTATCCATGTATTCATGGACTCCGTCCACATGCAGTTGAGTTATTTGATTGATTGAAACTTTCGTGTCCGCTTCCAATTGTAAATGTCTTTGTTTATTCATTGTATCTATTACAGACATACATTAAGGTAGCGCCTTTTAGATTGTACTCATTTCAAATTTTCATTCATTGGCATATCCGTTCTACCACGCGCCAAACCCTAGCCATCACTCATGCCCTTCATATATCATTCTATCGTTCCAACAGCAAGCAGAAAGAGATCGAACAGCCCAGCAGATTGGTGACATCTGTAGAAAGAACCAGTTGACATTTCGACACAGATACGAATAACTCGCCATTTTAGCAGTACCTCATAACGGACGTAATTTTGCTACACTGTCCTGCACATTGAAGACAATGGTTATTGTAAGGCTGGATGCAAAGACACTAGATCAGAGAAATCAGAAGCTTTCAGAAAGGATTGATATTAAAAACAGAAAGAACAGTGAAAGCCATAAATCAGAAACAAAACTGAAGTTTTGGAAAATTTGTCTGACAGCATCTGTGGAGACAAAGAAGTCTTAATACTTTGGACTGAGTCACTCTTCCTCAGGCGCTCAACCCAAATCGTTTACTCAGGTTTCTCTCCATAGACGCTGCCAGGCCTGATGGGTTTTTATAGCAATTTGTTTTTTCGCTGATGTCGGTCATTGGCATGTTCTAATATACCTACTGTACTTACCGTTTAAACAGTAGTAGTCAAACATTAAAAGGTTGGTATCTAAGGAATCCTGTTGAGCTGCTGCAGTACAACTGACGGATGGTGGACCGAGTAAGAGTTTCATGTTTTAGCTGGATATTAATTGGTTGGACCAATTTGTGTTGGATTTTATCTATCACACCACTCACTCGAAACGTTTGCATTGTCGATGGTGAACAGGCCTCATGTACAAAGGTGGTGAGTTAATTTGTGCGGGATTCCAAATAACTTCAGTGATAAACCAGTCACCAATGGACTTCTCAGTATCTTGTTGTCCCCTTGGCGTGACTTGTACAAAATCCTTACATCCATTGACCAAACGCAGTCTTTGGCTGTGCAAAATACAGCTCACCACAATGAACACAGGGAATAGTAAATATTGGCACAGTCACTGAAAGTTACACCACTGAACGAACGATACAACTAAGTCCTATATAATACTATAAGTACTCTCAACAACAGTTTCTGGTGGAGAAGAAATCGTGGAAACTGATTAGCGTGTTTGTCACAGTGCAGCACAGAGTCATGGCGGACTCAACAGGGTTGGGAATGCCTGTTGAATTATCCACGAAAACCCAACAGTGTTCTGAAATTATCAGGAGAGAATAGCCCCGCCAAACGCACATGAACCAGAAAATGTGCACATCATTAAGGCTGGGACACAAATCCAAGTTGGCTGATTTCAGTGCTCTCTTCCCCAAATTATCTGACATGCCGTGGGAGCTTCTATGATGGTGCAAACTTCATTGCAGCAAAAATGATCATTCCAGTCAACAGCAATTTTATCTGTTTTGATATTTCCATTCTGTGCTCCTTTCATTGCATATTCAAACTTGAATCCAGCAAGTGACCTTCCTGCTGTTACAATCATTTGGTACAGTCGTCGCTTTCGAAAAATATTTGCACCGCATAATTTGTTCAGAAGACTAATAATATTATGAGAAGGTGAAAATGTGAGTTGTTTGTTTCACTTCATTACATCTAATACATTGATATTTGTCATCCTATTGTGAAGAAATTGTTGTTTCTCCCAATGTGTCACTCACGACCTGATGGCCATGATAATGGCAGATCTCTTGCTAATCATCGTTGACCTCATATTGCGACACCTTGCATTTGTCTACAAGGAGGACCATCATTTGTCCAAAAATATCCCGTGAGCAATATTCATGCTGTCCTGCTGTATGCAGCCACTGACTGTTCTGTATGGTTCATTGTCACTTTGATCGATTAGTGGCCATTAATGCCCAAATATGAAATGTAAATATTGAACTGTGAAAACAACGGCTGTTGGTCTTGGAACAGTGATCGGAATGAACTGTCCAAAAACATTTTCGAGTATTTTATGTTTACAAGTAAGTAAAGATTTAGGAAAAGACCCTGGTTTTGCGCGCTGAAATAGAAGATCCAGTTTTCACCGGTCTGGGGGGCAAGTAAGATTTTTTGTTATATACTAACTCCGGAGTTGTCTTTATTCTCATTCTGCCTCTCAATGTTTTAACGGTCAAACTCTTAATTGTGATCAACAAAAGCCTGAGGGAGACTCAAGCTTCCGCGCAACAAAAACAGTAACAAGGATCCAGAGATGAAGAGTCATAGAACAGAGAACATAGAACAATACAGCACAGAACAGGCCCTTCGGCCCACGATGTTGTGCCGAACATTTGTCCTCGCTTAAGCACCCATCCATGTACCTATCCAATTGCCGCTTAAAGGTCACCAAAGATTCTGACTCTACCACTCCCACAGGCAGTGCATTCCATGCCCCCACCACTCTCTGGGTAAAGAACCCACCCCTGACATCTCCCCTGTACCTTCCACCCTTCACCTTAAATTTATGTCCCCTTGTAACACTCTGTTGCACCCGGGGAAATAGTTTCTGACTGTCTACTCTATCTATTCCTCTGATCATCTTATAAACCTCTATGAAGTCACCCCTCATCCTTCGCCGTTCCAACGAGAAAAGGCCTAGCATTCTCAACCTATCCTCGTACAACCTATTCTCCATTCCAGGAAACATCCTGGTAAACCTTCTCTGCACCCTCTCCAAAGCTTTCACATCTTTCCTAGAGGGAGGCGAGCAGAACTGCACACAATACTCCAAATGTGGCCGAACCAAAGTCCTGGACAGTTGCAACATCACTTCATGACTCTTGAATTCAATCCCTCTGCTAATGAACGCTAATACACCATAGGACTTCTTACAAGCTCTATCCACCTGAGTGGCAACTTTCAAAGATCTATGAACATAGACCCCAAGATCCCTCTGTTCCTCCACCTCACTAAGAACCCAACCGTTAACCCTGTATTCCACATTCTTATTGGTCTTTCCAAAATGGACAACCTCACACTTGGCAGGGTTGAACTCCATCTGTCACTCCTCAGCCCTGCTCTGCATCATTTCTAATTCTCTTTGCAGCCTACAACAGCCCTCCTCACTATCCACAACTCCACAAATCTTCGTATCATCTGCAAATTTACTGACCCACCCTTCGACTCCCACTTCCAAGTTATTAATAAAAATTACAAACAGCAGAGGACCCAGAACTGATCCCTGCGGAACTCCACTTCTAACTGGGCTCCAGCCTGAATATTTGCCATGTACCACCACTCTCTGACTTCGACCGGCTAGCCAGTTTTCTATCCAATTGGCCAAATTTCCCTCTATCCCATACCTCCTGACTTTCTGCATAAGCCTACCATGGGGAACCTTATCAAATGCCTTACTAAAATCCATGTATACTACATCCACTGCTCTACCGTCATCCACATGCTTGGTCACCTCCTCAAAGAATTCTATCAGACTTGTAAGATAAGAGCTACCCTTCACAAATCCGTGCTGGCTGTCCCTAATCAAGCAGTGTCTTTCCAGATACTCATAAATCCTATCCCTCAGTAATCTTTCCATTACTTTGCCTACCACCGAAGTAAGACTAACTGGCCTATAATTCCCGGGGTGATCCCTATTCCCTTTTTTGAACAGGGGCACAACATCCGCCACTCTCCAGCCCCCTGGTACCACCCCCGTTGACAGTGAAGACGAAAAGATCATTGCCAACGGTACTGCAATTTCCTCTCTTGCTTCCAACATAATCCTAGGATATATCCCGTCAGGCCCGGGGGACGTGTCTATCCACACGTTGTTCAAAATGTCCAACACATCTTCCTTCCTAACAAGTATCTCCTCTAGCTTACCAGTCCGTTTCACACTCTCCTCTTCAACACTACGGTCCCTCTCGTTCGTAAATACTGAAGAAAAGTACTCATTCAAGACCTCTCCTATCTCTTCCGACTCCATACACAGTCTCCCACTACTGTCCTTGATCGAACCTACCCTCATTCTCGTCATTCTCATGTTTCTCACATACGCATAAAATGCCTTTGGGTTATCCTTGATCCTATTCGCCAAATATTTTTCATGCCCTCTGTTAGCTCTCCTAATCCCTTTCTTCAGGTCCCTTCTGGCTACCTGTATCCCTCCACTGCTCTGTCTGAACCCTGTTTCCTCAACCTTATGTCAGCCTCCTTCTTCCTCTTTACAAGACATTCAACATCCCTCGTCAACCAAGGTTCCCTCACACGACCATTTATTTCCTGCCTGACAGGTACATACATATCAAGGACACGTCGTATCTGTTCCTTGAAAAAGTTCCACATTTCCACGACATCCTTCCCTGACAGTCAATGGACTTCTAACATTTTGTTGTTTCTTGTCTCAGGGAACTTTTTTCTGTTATGGTCAGTGTCAAAAGTATATTCCATAAATTCGAGAATGGACAATTTGGGATCGCAATCTCTATATCTCCCTCTTTACGTAATGAAACTGGGTTAAATGTTCCAGATGTTCAGTTGTTGCACAAACACTGCGACTTACGTTGTGACACACCCTATGTTCAGAGAGCGGTTGAAGATTACAGTAAAACATCCTTTTACTGTAATTGTCAAATGTATTAATTATTGATACTGCCTGAACGAAGAACTGCTTGATTAGGGACAGCCAGCACGGAATTGTGAAGGGTAGGTCTTCCCTTACAAGTCTGATTGAATTCTTTGAGGAGGTGACCAAGCATGTGGATGAGGGTAGAGCAGTGGATGTAGTATACATGGATTTTAGTCAGGCATTTGATAAGGTTTCCCATGGTAGGCTTATGCGGAAAGTCAGGAGGCATGGGATAGAGGGAAATGTGGCCAATTGGATAGAAAACTGGCTAACCGGTCGAAGTCAGAGAGTGGTGGTAGATGGTAAATATTCAGCCTGGAGCCCAATTAGAAGTGGAGTTCCGCAGGGATCAGTTCTGGGTCCTCTGCTGTTTGTAATTTTTATTAATGACTTGGAAGAGGGAGTCGAAGGGTGGGTCAGTAAATTTGCAGATGATACGAAGATTGGTGGAGTTGCGGATAGTGAGGAGGGCTATTGTCGGCTGCAAAGGGACTTAGATATGATGCAGAGCAGGGCTGAGGAGTGGCAGATGGAGTTCAACCCTGCCAAGTGTGAGGTTGTCCATTTTGGAATGACAAATGAGAATGCGGAATACAGGGTTAACGGTAGGGTTCTTAGTGAGGTGGAGGAACAGAGAGATCTTGGGGTCTATGTTCATAGATCTTTGAAAGTTGCCACTCAGGTGGATAAAGCTTAAAAGACAATGCAAGAATACTCTTTCGCAATTCCCCCTAGAAACATATTTAACACCTGCATCCTTCTGAAGGAAATGGCCTCCAAAGGGGAAAGTAGAAACTGTCAATTTTGAGCCAACCCCATTGGCTTTTTAGAACAGAGTAAGGACGAAGCCAGTGGAAGTACAATAGTAATTTAATTATATGAAGAATTTAAAGGCATTTCTGAGACAAAAAATGACTCCGGGATGCCATGATGCTTCTGTCGTGTCAGCATCAAGGAAGTCTCAGAATGGCTATAGAACGTCCTGAACGGGAAGAGGGAATAACCTGTGATTATGGTACACTTTGGTAACAACAACATCCTTACAAAAAAAGAGACGGGATTCTAAATACAAACAATTGGCTGTTACGAAGCACGCTAAACGTAGGGCGTCCAAAGCTGGGAATTCAAGTTTGCGACCAGTGCAACATCGAGTGAACGAGGAGATCACAGAAAGGACCAAATGAACTCGTGGCTAACACTGATTCGGTGAGGGGGAGGTTTTCAGATTCATCCTGCATTAGGAGTTCTGGTAGACGTGGGAATAGCAAAAACTGGATTGGCCCCACTTCCGTTCAGAGTGAGTGTCAGTGTATTCCAGGTGGCAGTGATATGGTGAGTGTCAGAGGGTCAGAGTGGCAGTGGCACTGTTGGAGGTTTGTGTGAGAGGGTCAGGCTGACGATGATGGAGAGAGTATGAAAGGTTCATGGAGACAGTGAGTTAGTGAGTGTGAGACGGTATGGGTGACTTTGAAGGTGTGAATTTGTGACCAGGCCAGGGTGATATTGACAGAGTGAGTTTGAGGTGGTTGGGGTGAGAAGACGGAGTGAGTATGAGGTGGCCAGCATGGCAATGAGGGATTGAGCGTCTGGGTGATGGGGACAGGGTGAAGGTGAGTGGATTCAGGGTGGCAGAGATGGGGTGAGTGTGAGTGGGTCAGGTTGACGGTGATGAAGTCAGAGTGAGATGATCAGCGTGACGGTGACGGAGATAGAGTGAGAAGGTCATGGAGGCGGCGATGGAGTGAATATGAGAGTATGGTGTCAGTGTGAGGGGGGTCAGAGTGGTGGGCATAGCGTGAGTGAGAGGGGGTCAGGAAGGTGGTGACAGAGTCATTGTGGGAGGGTCAGTGTGACAGTGATGGAGGGAGTGTGAACGGGTCATGGTGGCGGTGATGGAGTCAGTGTGAGGTGATGGTGAGGGAGGGATTGCAAGGAGGTCAACGTGTCGATGAGGGACCAACTGCAAGGGGCTCAGCGTGATGATAACCGAGTTATTAAGCGTTAATAAGTGTGCAAGTGTGAGTGTGAAAAAGCTGGGGTGACAGTGAGACGGTGTGAGGTGTGAGTGTGAGGGAATCAGCATGACAATGACAGAGTGAGTGTGAAAGTGTCAGGGTAATGCTGATGGAACGTTGTTAAGTTCTTTGAGAAGGTGACGAATCAGGTGGATCAAAGTAAAGAAGCTGATGTGGTGGGTTTCAGGAAGGCGTTTGATAAGGTTCCCCACTGTAGGCTATTGCACAAAATACAGAGGCATAGGATTGTTTGTGATTTTCCGATTTGCATCAGAATTGGCTAGCTGAAAGAAGGCAGCCGATGCTGATTGATGGGAAATGTTGATCCTGGAGTTCAGTTCATAGTAGTGTACACCAAGGATCTGTTTTGGCTCCACAGAAGAGTTTCATTTTTTATTAATGACTTGGATGAGGGCGGAGATTAATAGTCAGTATATTTGGGGATGACACTCAGGTCGGTGGAGTTTTGGACAGTGCCAAAGGATGTTGAAGATTGCAGAGGGCATAGACAAGCGACAGAGATGGACTGAGATGTGTCAAAGGTAGATTAACGTGGGAAACTGTCAGATAATTGACTTTTGAAGGAGTTGCAGGAATAAAGAGTACTGGGCTAATGGGAAGATTATTGACAGTGCAGATGATGAGAGACATCTCGGTGTCCATGTAAACAGATCCATGAAAGTTGCCACCCAGATTAATAAGGTTGTTAAGAACGTATCCGGCGTGTTAGCTTTTATTTGTCGAAAGACTGAGATACAAAGCCATGAGGTCATGTTGCGACTGTACACCAGTCTGTTTTGCCAGCAATTACAAGTATTATGTACAGTTCTGGACACCGCATTGTGCAAAGGATGTGGAACCTTTGGGCAGGAGGAGATTGACTGGCACGTTACCCGGTATGGAGGGAAGGTGTTATGACGAAATGCTAACAAATTCGAGGCAGTTTTCGTTAGAGAGAAGAAAGGTTGAGGATTGACTTTATGGAGACATACAAGATGATCAGAGGATAAGATACGGTGGACAGTGAGAACCTTTTTGGTCGGATGGTGATGACAAGCACGAGGGCACATACCTTTGAATTGAGATGTGACCGATGCGAGAGGTAGGTTCTTTACTCAGAGAATAATGACAGCGAGGAAATCTCCGCCTGCAACAGTAAACGGCTCGCCAACATTAAGGGCATTTAAATGAGCACAACAAATAGATCATAATGGAATAGTATAGAGCAAATAGGATTCATATTGGTCTCACTGGTCGGCGCAACATTGAGGGCCGAAGGCCTGTACTGCACTGTTCAGTCCTGTGTTATACGTTCTCTTCAATACTCCCCCTCTCTAGCTTCTTCTCATGTCTCTTCTTACCCTTCATTTACTCTCTTTCTCTCTGCCCCTCGTGCTCAACCCAATCTCTTTTTCTCACAACTCATCTATCCCCGGTCTCGCTCTCATTGATTCGTCCTCTCTCTTTGTCTCCTCTCCCTCTCTCGCCGATCTCTCTCTCTCCCTCATTTCTTGAGATCTGCCACCTTTATTTTACTATCTCCTTCTCTCTCACATCTCTAACCGCTCTCCTTCTACCACTCTCTATTTCTCCCATTTTCTCTCCTTCCCATGTTCTGACTCCCCTCCCTAATCTCTTTCGTCCTCTTTTCTCCACCCTACCTCTCTGTCCCCTTTCTCTGTGTCCCTTCCTCCCTCTCTCTTACTTTCTCTGTCCTTCTCACTCTCGCCCCCTTTCTTCCTCATGACTCCTCTCTCAGGCAACTACCCCTCTTCCACAGTTGCCTTTCCTCATCGCCTGCTTCTCTACATCTGTCACTCCGTTCCTTCATTTCTTCTCCTCGATCTTTCTCTCTATACGCTGTCTCTTTCAGCTTCCCCTTGCAGTCTCTCTCTTTTCACTCATTCCACTCGTTCGCTCATTCTTTCCCCACACTCTGTCTCCCTCTCACGATCTTTCTCACTCGCCCTCCTTCTCTCTGCTTTTCTCTCTTTTCATCTCTTGCACATTCTCCCTTACACTCTCAATCCTCCAATCTCTATATTCCTTCGTCTCTTCATCTTTCTCTCTGCCAGCATCTCTCTTCCCATCTTTCACACTCCATATATCTCTCTTGTGCCATCGCCTTCAAACCATCTCTCTCTGTCTCTGATCCTCTCTCTCTCCCTCTCTCCACCTTCCTTCCCCATTCTTTCTCATATTCCTCCCTCCCTGCATCTCGCTCTATCTTCCTCCGCACAACCTCACCTCTTTTTCCCTCACTTTCCCTTCCCTCCATCTCTCTTCCCACTTGCTCTCTCTCTCCCCCATCCTTGTATTTCTCATTCACTTCTGAACCTTACACCCTCTACCTGAGGATAGCAGACTGTCACTGTTTTGTCTCTATCTCTGACACTGGGAAAATAACACTGACCCCGGTATGTGTGAATCACTGATCCCAGAGGGAGCAGACAGATTCCCTTGTATCTGCATGATGGGTTCCACGGAAATAAGGTTCCAATCTTTCAAATAACCAGTTTTGATTCTTCTAATATCTGGAGTACACAGGTGCACATTGAGAATTTCGCAGCAACAGCTTTATTCACGTTCTTTATAGACTTTTTTTTTTACTTTTTACCTACTTTTAAAGTAAAGAACTGAGTATTATGAGTACATTCTGTTGATCTATTTTCTTGCCAGCTCTTGCCCACATTCCATCCACAAGGTGTATTCTTCACATCTACCCCTGTTTGCTTCGGATCAGCTACAAAATAGACAGACAGGAGGCTGGAAGAACACACCATACCATGCAGCATAAGGAGATGGAAACTTCGATGTTTGAGACGCAGTTCTTTTTCAGGACTGGGAAGAGAGATGCGGCCAGAGGGAGAAAAAAAGGAAGAGGGCGAAAGTGGAGTGAGACGGTTAGAGAAAGTGGGGGAGACTGTGAAGGGTAGTGTGTGAGAGATGGAAAGAGGGAAAGGGAGTGCAAGTACAGAGTGAAGGATAGAGAGAATGTCTAAGGTAAAGGGAAGAAGAAGTACACACGAAACGTCGACGTCTCCACCTTCTGATTCTGACTGGCTTGCTGTAGTCTTGCAGCCTCCTGCCTATATATTTTAGATTCCAGCATCTGCATTTTTAACATTTCGAATCAGTTTCAATCGCACATGTAACTCTGCCCTTTGCAAAAACATTTGTAAATTTAACCCTTCCTAAGCTGTAGGCTAATCGCGCAATTTTCAATGTCCAGGCCCAGCTAATAATTGGGAGGTGACCTAATGTGTTAAAGAGCAGTAAAATACCAAACTTTTGACTTCAGCATTTACTGAATACAATATTCAATCAAGGATTCAACAAAATACAGATTAAAAACTCGTAATAATATCAAGTAATACAACAACCATGTCATATTGGGCAATTGTAACAATTCCTGTCAAGTTGCAAGTTCAGTCATTGGTTTCTCGTTGATATCATACATGTGTAAAGTTCCCCAGTTTTCGTTTTCGAGGTATCTGTGCATCGTGATTACTGTGTACTTTCACTCCAGCTCTCTATCATTGTTTCAAAGTCGTATCCTCTGTGGATTATGTGTGAGCGTCTTTTCATTTAAACCGTGCTCTTTGGCTTTTTCAAGTCACGCTAATCTGTTTTTCCAGTAGGTGTACATGTCTCAGTCCCATTCTCCAGCTCATTTTGTTTTTACCATGTATTCCCTTATCTTTGTTACTTCTGAAACAGCACTCACTTTTGCACAATGAAATCGCATTTCCAAGAACATGTCGCGCATCCTTGACTCTCGTATTACCTTATCAACCGATCTGTGAAACTTTACTGATCTCTCCATGTACAGAACCAATAGCTTGGGTAGTAGTTTGATAAACAGTTCACCAAAGGAAGACAAGTATAGAACATCATCAAGAAATGTAAAACGCAATTTAATTTCAGTTCCAACATTTAAAATCATTAATCTAATTTGTCGCCACTCTCCTTCTCTAATTTTGAAATTTTGCAATTCTCTCCTATCTAACTCCAGAGATCTGGACAGATTTGTAATCTGTGGCAAATTATCTTATGTTGTTTTAAAACAGAATTCAAACGCTTCGGTTTGATTCAGGCAAAAAAAAACTTAGCATGTTCTTTCTCTAATTTGACTACATGTATAAAGCGATTTGATATTTTATTCTAGATGTTAGTTTGTACAATTCAAAATTCAATATTCTCCGTCAGTCACAATTTTTTTATGAATTGTAATTCCTGATAGCCGAATACAATTAATGTTTTTTACAGCAATAATCCAGTCCGAGGATGTGTTGTTAACGAATGGCTTGATCCACTGCGCTGTGATGGTGAAAGTCTGCTAACAGATTCAGAAGTTCATCCTCTTATCTGAATTCAAAAAAACTATCTGTCCGTTCCACTTCAAGCACAATGGATAAATTAGCAATGGTTTATGGGTTGGATTCAAAATATTTGGACAGAATTACATCGACTGACTCTGCCTCTCCTGTACTGAAATGAGTGTACTAAGAATTTGATCAGCATTGCAGCACGGAGAACTTCTCTCTCTCTCTCTCTCTCTCTCCACCCTCTCTCTCTCTTCTCAACTCTCCCCCATCTCTCAACCTCTCTCTCTAGCTCCGTTTCATTTTGATTTTAAGCCTTCCGGGCGCTCACACGAATGGGCTTGGAGTTGCTTGGTTTGTATTGGTTCTTAACACGGCTCCATATCATCGCTGGAGGCAGGGGACGATTCTGCTTTGTCCCTGTCTTTCTCTTTCGTATTTCACTTATCAAATGGCATTGTGAAGGTTAAACTGGCCTTGGAGTGGGATAGTAGATTTAGGAATTGTTTGTTGGGTATCTGGATTCTTTTCTGCCGGATTTCCATTGGTCCATCCTGGCTCTTTTCAGTGCATTTCAATTTCTCACAGACAACATTTAATTGGCTTGTCCAGTTCTTCTCCAACCCGTCATTAATTAAATTCTGTATTGTCATTCAAATTGTCGGTGCTGTGCAATGAAGACAAGGGAACATCTCTCTACCAGTTTGGAATGGGGAGGCCTGTGCTCTTACGATCGTATTTCTTCCTATTTAATGACAACCTTCTCGTCCTTATTTTGCCTTCTTAAAGCTCATGATCTGCACTTGTCGTAAATTAAATGGCTGGTCTGCTTCTTCAGACTGACTCGAGCTGAGACCAAAATCTTTGCCCCCACTTCCCAGAGCCCGCACTGAATCCGTGTCGTGGAGTGTCCCAGAGTCGGTAGATAGGAGAGAGCTTAGATATGGTAAGGGTGAAGGACCAGTAGGACTCAATCTTAGTCAAGGTTGAGATGGAGAGGAATTTCTTAAGTGCATATAAGACAGTTTTCTGATTCAGTTTGTGGATGTACCTACTACAGAAGGTGCAAAACGGGACCTACGCTTTGGAAATAAGGCAGGACAGGTGAGAGTGGGAAAGCACTTTGGGGCCAGTGACCATAATTCTATAAGTTTTAAAATAGTGAAGGAAAAGGATAGACCAGATCTAAAAGTTGACGTTCTGAATTGGAGAAAGGCCAATTTTGACGGTAATAGGCAAGAACTTTCGAAAGCTTATTGGAGGCAGATGTTCTCAGGTAAAGGGACGGCTAGAAAATGGGAAGCCTTCAGAAATGAGATAACAAGAATCCAGAGAAAGTATATTCCTGTCAGGGTGAAAGGGAAGTCTGGTAGGAATAGGGAATGCTGGATGACTAAAGAAATTGAGGGTTTGATTAAGAAAAAGAAGGAATCATATGCCAGGTATAGACAGGATAGATCGAGTGAATCCTTGGAAGAGTATAAAGGAAGTAGGAGTATTCTTAAGAGCGAAATCAGGAGGGCAAAAAGGGGGCATGAGATAGCTTTGGCATATAGAATTAAGGAGAATCCAAAGGGTTTTTACAAATAATGTTAGGGAAAAAAGGGTAACTAGAGAGTGAATAGGGCCCCTCAAAGATCAGCAAGGCGGCCTTTGTGTGGAGCCACAGGAAATGGGGGAGATACTAAATGAATATTTTGCATCAGTATTTACTGTTCAAAAGGGTATGGAAGATATAGACTGTAGGGAAATACATGGTGACATCTTGCAAAATGTCCAGATTACAGAGGATGAAGTGCTGGATGGCCTGAAACGGTTAAAGTTGGATAACTCCCCAGGAGCTGATCAGGTGTACCCGAGAACTCTGTCGGAAGCTAGGCAAGTGATTGCTGGGCCTCTTGATGAGATATTGTTACCATCAATAGTCACAGGTTAGGTGCCGCAAGATTGGATGTTGACAAACGTGGTGACACTGTTTCAGAAAGGCGGTAAAGACAAGCCCGGGAACTAAAGACCAGTGAGCCTGACCTCAGTGGTGTGCAAGTTGTTGGAGGAAATCCTGACGGACAGGATGTACATGTATCTGGAAAGGCAAGGACTAATTAGGGATAGTCAACATGGCTTTGTGCGTGGGAAATCATGCCTCAAAAACTTGATTGATTTTTTTGAGGAAGTAAAAAGAAGGTTGATGAAGGCAGAGCAGTAAATGTGATCTACATAGACTTCAGTAAGGCGTTCGACAAGGTTCCACATGGGAGACTGATTAGCAAGCTTAGATCTCATGGAATACAGGGAGAACTAGCTATTCGGATACAAAACGTGCTCAAAGGGAGAAGACAGAAGGTGGTGGTGGAGGGTTGTTTTTCAGACTGGAGGCCTGTGACCAGTGGAGTGCCACAAGGATCGGTGCTGGATACTCTACTTTTTGTCATTTACATAAATGACTTGAAAGCGATCATAAGAGGTACAGTTAGTAAGTTTGCAGATGACAGCAAAATTGGAGATGTATTGGACAGCGAGGAGTGTTACCTCAGATTACAACAGGATCTGAATTAGATGGGCCAAATGGCTGACAAGTGGCAGATGGAGTTTAATTCAGACAAATGCGAGGTGCTGCATTTTGGGAAAGCAAATCTTAGCAGGACTTATACACTTAATGATAAGTTCCTAGGGAGTGTTGCTGAACATAGAGACCTTGGAGTGGAGGTTCATAGCTCATTGAAAGTGGAGTCGCAGGTAGATAGGATAGTGAAGAAGGCGTTTGCTATGCTTTCCTTTATTGGTCAGAGTATTGAGTACAGGAGATGGGAGGTCATGTTCCGGCTGTACAGGACTTAGGTTAGGCCATTGTTTCAACATTGTGTGCAATTCTGGTCTACTTGCTACTGGAAAAATGCTGTGAAAATTTGAATCGTTCAGAAAAGGTTAAAAGGATGTTGCCAGGGTAGGAGGATTTGAGCTATCGGGAGAGGCTGAACAGGCCGGGGCTGTTTTTTTTCTGTAGCGTCGGAGACTGACGGGTGACTTTGTCGAGTTTTACAAAATTACGAAGGCCATGGATAGGATAAATAGACAAAGTCTTTTCCTTGGGGTCTTGGAGTCCAGATCTAGAGGGCACAGTTTTGGAGTGAGAGGGGAAAGATATAAAAGAGACCTAAGGGGCAACTTTTTCATGCAGTGGGTGGTACGTGTATGGAATGAGCTGCCAGAGGATGTGGTGGAGAGTGATACAATTGCAACTTTTAAGAGGCATTTGGATGGGTATATGAATAGGAAGGGTTTGGAGGGATATGGGCCAGGCGCTGGCAGGTGGGTCTAGATTGGGTTGGGATATCTTGTCGGCATGAACAGGTTGGACGGAAGTGTTTGTTTGCATGCTATATATCTCCATGAGTCTATGACTCTAAGTCACAAATTGGAGTGTGTCTCTCTTTGCTCAGTAAGGATGTGTGTTCGGAGACAGAAAGAGTTAATGCACTCGTCAGCTGGTCTGTTGTCATCAGCTGTTCGTGTTGGGGGTGGGATGGGTTGGTGATGGGGGAATCATTCTTTATGCCGGGAAATGGTGGCAGAGATATTACTTCCTCTGATGACTACAGACATCTGTAAGTATGTGGATCCAGTTGGAGATCACGGACGGATCCAGATCACGTCAGACGAAATTGGTTTGAGTTTATGATATCAGGTGAGAACATTTAGAATCAAGAGCAGTCGTTAACCATGGGTGCTGTAAGGATGTAAGCCGTCTTCAGTGATCCAGCATTCGTTTTTTTGATCCTGCCCCTCTGCCAAGGTGTTGAGTTCCTTAAAAATAAGTATCAAGCCCACAATCTTTTCAAATATCAAGCTTTATTTATTTTATTATATGTTGACTACAAATTTGCAACTTTGGACTTCCACAGCGATAGTTTTAATCATGTTCTGTAGATACTTTAAACTTGATACTACCTGAAACCGAAACAAATGTTTGGTAAATTTTATTATTCTCCTTACTTGCAAGCTGTTCCCATCATCATAAATACGCGTTCTTGACAATAGTCTGTTTTATCAGGTACATAAAAGATATAACATAGAGCAGTACAGCAAAGCAAATGCCCCTCATCCCTCGATGTTGTACCGGCCTTTTATCCTGCACTAAGATCAGATTAACCTACATGCTCTTAACTTTACTAAATTTCTTGGGACTATCCAAGAGTCCCTTAAAAGTCCCATCTTATTCTATTATCACTATTGGCAGTGCATTCCGTGCACCTACAAACCTCTGACTAAAGATCCTACCTCTGACATCTCCAATAGACATTCCTCCAAGTTCCTTAAAATTATGCCCCAGCATGACAAACATATCCGCCATGGGAAAAGAAGCCTCAGTTTACCCACGCAGTCTCTGCATCTCAACATATAACATAGAACACTGAAATCTTCAGCACAGAATAGGCGTTTTGACCCACGCTGTTGTGCCGAAGGTTAAGCTTAATGTAAAATAAAATAAATAAAATAACCTACTCATCCCTCATCTCACTGCTATCCATGTGCATGTCCATCAGTCGCTTTATTGTCTCTAATTACTCTGCCACCACTACGACCTCTGGCAATGCATTGCATGAATTCACAAATCTCTGCGTAAAGAACCTTCCTCTGACGTCCTCCATATACGTTTCTACCAATATCTTAAAACTATGACCCCTTGTACCAGTCAATCATGCCCTGGGGAAAAGTCTCTTCCTATTGAATCTATCCATTCCTCATATTATCTTGCATACATCGATCAGGTCACATCTCTCCCTCCTTCTCTCCTGAGATAAAAGTCCAAGCCTAAGTCTGAGCAACATCTAGTACATCTCTATCAAGTCGCCACTCATTTTTCTTCAATCCATTCAGACAAGACCGAAAACCCTCAAACTTTCTTCATAACACATGATCTCCAGTGCAGGCAGCATCCAGATAATCTACTGTGCACCCTCTTTAAAGCTTCCACATTTTTCCTTAAAGAGCCTATCAGAACCGGAAACAATTTTGCAAGTGTGATCTGGCCAGGACTCTATACAGCTGTAGTGTAACCTTGTGGCTTTTAAACTCAATCCTCCGGCTAATGAAAGGCAACACTTTATACACCTTATTAAAAACACTATCAACCTGGGTGGTACCTTTGAGGCATCTATGGACATGAACACCAAGATCCATGTGTTCTTCCAAACTGCCAAGCATCCTCCGTTCACCTGTATTCCGCATCCAAATTCGAAGTTGCAAAATGAATGAATTCAGACTTGAAATCCATTTACCACTTACTGACGCAGTTGTGCATACTGTCAATGTCTTATTGCAATCTATTGCATCCCTCCACACTATTTACACCTCCTCCAACCTTCAAGTAATTCGACAACTTACTAACCCACTCTTCCACTTCCTCATCAAGCCATTTGTAAAAATCACAAAGAGCAGAGGTGTCAGGATCGAGCCCTTTGGAACAACACTCTTCACCAAGCTCCAGACTGAATACTTTCCATCGAACACCAGACTGTATCTTCTTTGGGCCAGTAAACTTTGTATCCAGAGAGGCTGGTTTCTCTCTACCCCATGCCGCCTCAATTTCTTCAAGAGCATAGCAGGAGGAAAATTATCAATCGCCTTGCTAAAATGCATGTACACAACAACCACTGCTGGACATTCATCAACATGTTTTATCACATCATCAAAGATTTGAATAAGTTTTGTGAGGCATGATCTGTCCCTCAAATAGCCATGCAGACTATCTTTAGCCGAACAATTGTATTCCAAGTAATCGTAATTTTGTGCCTCTCAGACTTCTCTCCAATACTTTAACTCTGCACTGGCGTAAGATTTCCTGGTCTATAATTTCTATGAGTATCCCTATTTCCTCCTGGAACAAGAGAATAACATTTGCTAAACACCAATGATCTGTCACTACTCCAGCGGCCAGTAAAGTCTCAAAGATTTAGCCAAAGGCGCAGGACTCTCTTTTCTCGATTCCTGTATTCAACTAGGGTATATCTCCAATGTCCCATTCGATTTATGTATCCTGACGTTATTTTTTTTCAAAATTTTCAACATATCCTTCTTCCAAACATAAACCTACTCATGCCTAACAGTCTGTTTCACGCCATTCTCAGAAACGTCAATGTCCCTCTCAGTAGTGACTAATAAAGCAAAATATTCATTCTGGACATCGCCGACCTCCTCTGAAACCGGTCGTAGATGCATTAGACAGAGGTGCGTGTGCAGTGATGGGTTAGTGGAATGGATCTGTGTGGGTTACTCCTCGAATAGTCTGTGTGGACTTGTTCGTCCAATTGGCCTCTTTCCACTCTGCCGGTATTGTATTTTATGATTCATTCAACCTACCATCTCTTCCTTGCCTCAGTGGGACAAACCTATGGTGCACCATTTGCACGTGCTTCGCAAAATAAATCCATATTTTCGTTCTGCATTTCCCTGACAACATCTGTTCCCAAATTAGGCGCCCCAGTTCCAGCCTAATAGGATTGTAATTCCTCCTCTCCCAAATAAATACATTCTTATACCTTCTGCTCCCATGTCTCTCCATGAATATAGAAAAGGTCATAATGTTGTGGTTTCTGTCAACAAAATGTTCTTCCCCAGAGAGATCTGACACCTGGCAAAATTCATAGTCGAGCTCCAAATTTAATATGACCTCCCCTCTGGTCGATCTATCGACATGATGCGTCATGAACCCTTTCTGGGCATACCTGATAAAAACTTCTCCATTCAAGATATTTCAGTTAAGTACGTTCCAAACAATATTAGGGATTTTGAAGTAACCCATGGGAAAAACCCTGGTACTTCTGCACATTTCTGAAATCTGCCTCCCAGTCTTCTCTTCTGTGTCATTGTTCGTATTCCACGGCCTGTGTAAAACGCCCAAAAAGTGACTGATCCTTCCTTTTTCCTGACTTCCACCCATCATGATACTGCAGATAAACCCTCGTCGAAGCCCTCCCTTTCCGCAGCTGTGATACTACCCCGATTCGGAATGCCACTTATCCATCTCCTTTGCCTCTACCCCTCCATTCCGTTTGAAACATCATAACAGTGGAACATCCATCAATTATTCCTGTCCCTATGATATTGACGTCTTTGTAATTGCCCAATTTCATATTTCCAAGTATTGACCTATGCTCTGAGTTCATCACGCTTCTTAAGGCTACTTCATGCATTAAACTGGACACATTTTAAACCATCATACTGACGACACGTTTGCCCGATCAAGTGCTTGTCCCTCCTCATTGACTGTCTGCACACTGTGTCTGTGTGTTCACTACCAACTCCATCATCTCATCCATAGCTCAGTTTCCCTACCGACCACACCCACCCGTCAATTTAGCTTCAACCGTATCGAAGAGTTCGAGCACATTTCCCAACTTGGATATTGCTGCCTGTTACAGTTCAGGTGCAACTCATTATTCTTGAATAGACCCCACCTTCCCCAGACGGTAACCCAATGACCCACATACCTAAAGACCCCTCCCCACACCAGTCCTACAGACACTTGTTCGTCGGCACTCGGTCTCTGTTCCAAGCCTCATGAGCACGTGGCACTGGTAGAAATCTTGAGACTACTCGTCCTACTTTCTACCTTCCTACCTAACTAACTACATCCTATTTTCAGGTTCTCTTCACTTTCTCTCCCTATGTAACTACTACAATTCGTACCATGACTTCTGGCTGCTCTCCATGCCCATTAAGAATTCTGTAGACTCGATGAGAGACATCCCTGGTCCTGGCATCTGGGAGGCAGCACAGCATCCGGGATTGTCGGTCCTGACCTCACAACCTCTTGTCTGTTTCTCACATGATTGAATCACCTATCATCATCGCTGTCCAATCCTTCCCATTTCCCTTCTGAGCCACAGCGCCAGACTCTGTGTCAGGAATCTGGCTGCTGTTTCTTTCCCTTGGTAGATCGCCCCTCCCGAACAGTCTTCAAAAAGGTAGACTTATTATTGAGGGATCGTCCATAAAGTGGGTCCCTGTACTGTCTGCCTATTTCCTTTCCTCTCCTGATGGTCACCCAGCTACTGTTGTGCTGGAACCGAGACGTGACTATTTGCCTGCAACTCGTCTCTATGACACCCTCAATCTCCCGAATGATCCGATGTTCATCCAGCTCTCCTTCCAGTTCCATAACATGGTATGTGAGGAGCTGACTTGAGTGCACTTCTCGCAGACAATGTCAGGAGCAAAGTCTTTGGTGACTATTACCTCCCACATCTTGCAAATGGAGCATGTAGCTGCCCGAGCATCCATCCCCTAGGATCTCAATTACCAAGAGAGATTTAATAAATGAATTTTAAAAATCCTGATCTTACCAAGCCTCCATATGTGGTGTTTTCTTAGGTTCAATGAAGACGTTCGAGCAGGAGACACTACGCATGTAGTGTGTCGGGTTTAACCACAGCCCAAATATATCAGTTCACGTGTCAACTCATGCTGAGTCTTCGTTCTGCCATTTCACGCAGTAAGTCTTTGAGAGAACAAAAGACATTCCTGTCTGCCCCAATCATCACACTACTCCCGCTGCTTCTACAAAGGGAGGCTGCTGATTTTACAAAGTAAATCTTTCATGGAAAACGTCTCATGTCTGCTTTAACCTGATTTATAACTGCACTTGCAAGTCAGCTTTTTGCAACATCATTTGAAAATGGAATTCTTATTATGCTGAAGCTTAATGACACAGTTTTAACTATAATTCACAAGGAGAGATTAAACAAATACATAAGCATGTATGTTGTCCTTTCTCTGGAAAATAGCTCTCTGGTTTGCCAGAGGAGTTCACACCGTTATACCTTCAATGAACTCTTTGATGCTACACCTGAACGTCTGGGTGTCAGGTGAATGCTTTCGTCATCCGTAACCCCAACCCCCCCCACTCCAAGAGGTCAACGTATATGAGTTAATTGATTTACTTAATTTATTGGAAGGAGGTGTAATTTTTTTTTGCTATGGCCCTGATTCAATGACTGAACTTCCTCTGTATAAACCAAGAGGGGGGCCTGGAGTAGGCAAGTTAATGTTTTTTCCACACAAGCTGCAGAGTTTCTCCAGCAATTCCTGTTTTCGTCTCACACCTTGAGTATCCGTATTTCTTTGTTTTATTTATTCTGTTTTCTAAATGGCATCACTCCTGCACCCTATCTCCCATACAACACTTTGCAACCAGCGGAATAACTTCTCTGCAACCACTCTGTCTTTCCATTTCATAATGTCTAGATACCAATGAGCACCCCTCTGCGACAGAGCAGAGCAATGAAGGGATTAGACTTTACACAGTGTCCTTCCCGTCCGCGACCCTGAGCTGGAGCCCGGGCGAAGGGAATGAGGGAAACTGGAAGCTGCCCGAGTGGCTTATTTCTCTGAAGAATTGAAGCTGTAGCAAAATACAGCTGCAAAAATGTCACCTAAAATCACGTGATGACACAGACCCTCATTTGAAACTGTGATCGAACAAGCCCACTCAAAATCTGAAGCTGCAAAAAACTTTTACGATGATATCGTTGTACCTGAAGCTAACACTGCACGCGGATTCTCAGTCTGAATCTTGAGATCCATATTGCTGTGAACTGATCCATATTCGGTTACCGAGCAACCGCTTGTGAATCTATCCTCATTATGTTTCTCAGCGACAGAATGTGAATCAAGTCTTCTCTATTCCCAGAGCATTGCCCTGTAAACCCACCCAGGCTTTGCTGTCCTAGCGACGATAGTTGAGCCCACAGCCGTTCAGTACGCTGATTAAAGGTTTTTTGAAACTGTTTGCACTCTTATCCTAGCTAACGCTTGTGAACCCAAACCGTTCTGTTCTCCTCTCACCCTTCTTTAAACCCATTGCTACAATACACTTCTAGCTATGGCCTGTGAACATATTTCCACTCTGTGCCCGTAACTATTGCCTGTGAACTCAACCCTGCTGGTATCCCAGAGGAATAGCCTCTACACCAATCACCCATCATGGCCTCATCCTCTGCAATGGCCTGTGAACCACTTCCCACGCTGTGATACTCGCATCAACTGGCGATACCATTCACATTCTGTTCCTCCTAGCAACAGCCTGTGGAAGCAACTCCACTCTATCCTCCTCTCAAATCTATCCCCACTCTGTTTTGCAAACAAAGGCCGGTGTACACATCCCTACTCTGTGGTGGTTGCATCGGCCTGTGATACGTGTTCCACTCTGTTCTCCTCGCAACGGCCTGTGAACACATTCTCACGCCGCGCTTCGAGCAATTGCCTGTGAACCCATCACCATTCTGTGCTCCACGCAACGGCCTGTGATCCCATCTCCACTCCATTCCCCTAGAAAAGTAGTGCGAACAAATCACCGCGCGGTGCGCCTCGCAATGACCTTTGAAACCTTCCTCAGTTTGTGCTTCTGGCAACAATCTGTGGTCGCATCCACACTCTGATCCCCTAGCAACGACTGCAAAACATTCCCACTGAAGGAAAGTCGACCATGAGCCGAAAGGTCGAGAAGGTGTTTGGAAGGGAGGGAGAATGTATGAGGGAGAGAGAGTGAAGATAATAAAGCAGAGTGGGCAAACCCAGAGATTAAAGGAAGGACAGAGTGTCCAATTCCAATTGCTGAAGTCTTGATGACCTGCATTTAACGCCTAACCTGTCTCTGTCTCTCTCTCTTTCTTTCTCTCTCTCTCTCAACAAAGACAAAGAACAATATATTTCACTTTGCTCGTTGGCATTTTTAATGACCATTTTTATTATTTACAAATTTAAGTTCGTGATAAAATCAGTGCACTGGTGCCTTTTCTCACTGGCCCTTGATTTGAGACAAACATTGTAGTGTGTCGTTGTAACCTTCTTCAGGATAAAGTTGGAGAAACCAGCCCGACACTCAGTCTGTTTCCATAGCAACACACTGCATCACTGCTGAAACATTGAAATGAGAATATTCCAGATGGATTGATTCAAGTGTGAATTTGACTGACTGATGAATTTTGGAAAAGGGATATTTCAACACACTCTTCAGCTGTTGTCTGAATTTAGTCTGGGTCACAGCATAAATTGCGGTGTTTGTGCAGCAACTGAGTAGCTGCAGCATGAACCCCAATTCCTGCACAAACCAATCTAGATTCACAGAGTAATACCCCAAATCATTCATCCGGGACCATATAGAATACACCATTAACGTTGACCATAGCAGGATGAAATTGGCCGAGATCACAAAGAGCAAAACAATGGATTTTTTTCGATTCCTCATTTCTGTGTCACACTGAGTGTCCACATTGCTGTGAGCCCGGAGTCTCCTGCGGGCTCTGCTTGTCACTAAAATGTGCCTGACTGTGAAAACATTCAACAGCAGGATTAGGAGAAATGGTACAGCCGGGTTGAGAATGTAGTGAAGGAACAGAATTGTGACCCAGACACGAGAGAAACGAACATTGTACAATACATAACAAAACCAAGGTTCGTTCTCCAGCAAATACCAACCTGTGAGCATAAAATACCAGAAAATGTTCTTTAAGCAGCTGAGCACAGTCACTGCTGCCAGAACCACAGCCGCCGTTATCTCACTGCAATACTTACTTTTCAGCTTTTGGCAAGAAATGGCCACAAATCGATCAAAAGTGAAAGTGACGGTGAACCAGACAGAACAGTCCGTGGCTGCAAAAATCAGGACAGCATGGATGTTACACACGGGCATGGATCCCAGGAAATACATATGCTCCTGGTAGACAATAGGAATGTGTCTCAATAACAGGTCAAGTATAATGACCAGTAGATCCGCCACTGCCATGGCTCCGAGGTAACGTCTGACACATGGAGACAATCCACAATCTTTGTAAAGCAGGACGTAGATCGTCGCTATGTTAACTGTGAGGAAGGTAAACAAATCGTACATCAGCCTGGAGGCGAACGTAAATGATTGATTAACGACGAAATGAGATTTTAAAATATGTCACAAATATTCAACGAAGCATTGGAATAATTCGAGCTGAAATCACAAAATATAAAGTCTTAATGATTTACAAAAATGTGACGTAAAATACAAGAAACACTCCTCCCACAAAAACACCGATGTACATCCATAAGAACAGTTCATTTCCAGAACATTCCCACACATTTGAACTCTCGACAATAGACAAGAGTTCAGAATGCATTGTGAAGAATTATGTTTAAACCACTGGCTCAATTTCTTCAAAACGTGTGACAACTTGGATGGATAACGGGATCCCGGAGATGTAATTCAACTGGACTTACAGAAGGCATTGAGTAATGTGCTGTAAAAAGATTAATCCTTAAGAAAAGATAAAATTAGGTTTGCAGGAATTTATTAGCTTGGACTGTACGTTTTCTGGTTTGGAATCAGTAATTTGGTGATTTTCAGATGGCTCACCTGAATTCCAGATCCATTGTTCTGACACTGGACTTACTTAGACCGTGAAAAAGAAAGAAGCCAGTAGACAGCTACTTCAGTGGCAAAATAACCTCTGCATTTATTAAATATGAGAATTGGTAGGGAGAACAGAATGAACAAAAGTGAATGTAAGTAACGGTGAAATTGAAACAGGCAGCTTCACAAAGGACTGTAACTAAGTGCACTATTAAATCAAATGCAGGTTAAGTGCTGTTAAGATTACACAATTGCCTGAACCACAAAAAAGATTTGTCCGGTTTCACAACCTTTGGGTTCGGTGGACAGTCACCACTGAACGTCCCTCTCCCTGTGAGCAAGATGGGACATTTTGGGGTCTCGTGAGTATAAGAGAGAAAGTGAGGGCTGCAGATGCTGGAGATCAGAGCTGAAAATGTGTTGCTGGAAAAGCGCAGCAGGTCAGGCAGCATCCAAGGAACAGGAGAATCGACGTTTCGGGCATAAGCCCTTCTTCAGGACTTATGCCCGAAACGTCGATTCTCCTGTTCCTTGGATGCTGCCTGACCTGCAGCGCTTTTCCAGCAACACATTTTCAGCTCTCGTGAGTATAAGTACACCAGTGGGGAGAAGTCATGATTTTGAAGTACAGCTGGCTGTTCCTGTTTGCGGTCGTCAGTGTCTCGATGAAGTCTTCTGTCTGGGTTGAGTCCACTGATGTTTTATGACCAATATTGGATTACCAGGTGATTACATGCTTCTTCTTACTTTCTGGTGGTTATGTGAGCCACATTGCACTTCAGAATGTGCCTGAGGCCTTGTGGGATTTGTCAGGTCGTTAGTTTTCAGAGTATTGTAGTTCTCAGGGCTACTGGTCATGGATGTTGCTATTGGTTCCTCGGGTATGGACAAGCCTGTATCGTAGATTTTGAGGTTGATATTAGGATCCCAATTCGGGATTTCTGTGCATATAGCTCTTAGTAGAATCATTTTGGGAAGGATCATCTGGTGGTACCTGCAGGGATAGCTCACTCGGGGGTAACTGTCTTCGGACAAATCAGTCTCTCAGTTATGGCTGAGGTCTGCAATTAGTACCTGTTCTTGTGTTCACTCCATTTGTTGCTTGCCATTGCATTCCTTTTGGTAACGTTTGAGGTGAATTGCATTCGTGATAGTTTTGAGTAAGTGCAAATATACTTTGAATAAGCGGAATGTCCAGTATGTCTTTGCATGAATATTGATTTCAGTTGAATACCTTGCTATATTTGTCGGCTCCATAATGTCTGGATTGGGGTATCTCCAAATGGTGAACGTTATTTTCGTCTAGAGTGTTAGGTCTGACTAATTGTTCTTTTAGAGTTAAGGTGTGAATCGGATTTTCAGTCCGAACTCCAAGAAGTCTGAATTCCAAAAACAGCTATCTCTGTATCTGTACATTTTCCCAATGAATAGCTCAGCTGCGTTTCTACATGAAAAGTGTTTTTGAAAAGTCCAGCAGTTTGGTTTTGTCTGTAGATTTTTATGTCTGTATCCAAATTGCAGCACAATTAATGTGCTACACAAGAATAGGCGACGACTAGTTACCATACACTAAGCAGTCGTTTCGAATACGTCAGTTTCGATCAGTTTGCCAGTGCGCTATCAGTGGAGCCAGACAGTGATTAATGCTGTGTCCAAAATTGTTGACAATCTGTATCAATGAGCAAGAGGAGTGGAAGAGATGTATGGTAACAAAGTTTGGCGATGACGTTAACTAAGCAGGAAATTCAATAATCAAAACAAAGGGAAGAGTCTGAAAATGGATATTATCAAGGAAACAATTGTGTGGCAGGGACATTATGACGTGACTGAATAAAGACCTGCGAATTATTTTTTGGAAGAATAAAAAAACAATACATTAATGAAATGGAGAGATGTGACAAGACATACTGATAGAGTGTATGCTGGAGGGTTCATTCTGAACTGTTCAGACAGAGCAAGGTTTGCTCTATCTCCATGATGGTTTGCTCCCTGATTTTCCAAGTGGCTCAATTGCTGTCGGCATACATGAGATATTTTGATGGTTTTGTTTGATGGTGATATATTGGAAGGGGTAGAGTGTTTTAATCGTGTATCACGCGGATGCATGACCTTTATTTGAGAGACCTCATGGGACACATCGAGAAGTGAATAAAACTAGGGCACACATCGTAGCATTGTTTCTGATCTTCGCAACGCCAGCAATCGGTGGAGTACAGAGTCAACAAAAACAACGTCGTCGTAACATACAGAACAACATGAACATTTATATTCAAGATTGAATCAGTCAAACAGTTAATTTACAATTTGATGTAGAAATGCAGGGAAAAGACAGGCTTGTGGGGCGAACTGGAGGGAAAAGACCTTGGAAAGTCCAACTCACAAGAATGACGACATTGAACAAACGCATTGCCAGGTTAGTTGAAAAGGTTTGCTGCATCAAACCTGAATGTGCCTCACAGAACCATCCCAGATGCCATAAAATGACGCAGGTTAACAGACCAGCATGGACCATTGTGCAGACCATGCAGGTGTCTTGCTGAGGAAGCTGGAATTCATGCCCAGCATGCAGAACATTGCTCCCGTTGCCAGGATATTGGTGCGAGATCTGCACTAGATGGTATGGAAGTGGATCGGGGGCACGGAATTGAGGGCGATTTCGAAGTTTGAATCAGAAATTAACGAGATAAAACGAGACAGAGGGTGGTGATTGATAGGAAATTTTATCCTGGAGTTGAGTTACTAGTGGTGTACTGCAAGGATCTATTTTTTTGGCGGGTCGTGTTAGTAATCGTTCGAAATTAAGTAAAAGTGGCTGCAGAAAAATAAGTTCGTCAATTTGCGTTTGACGCTGAGGTCGGTGGAGTTCTGGACTGTCGTCAAGAATGGTGCAGGTTACAGAGGGACATCGATAAGCTGCAGATCTGCCATGTAAATTGCCGAATGAATTCAATTCAGAGAAGTGTCAGGTGATTCATTTTGGAATGAATAAGAGTAAGGCAGAGTACTGGGCTATTGGTATGATTATTGATAGTGCAGTTGACCAGAAAAATATTCGTGTCCACGCACATTGATCCCTGAAATTTGCCAAAAATGTCGACAGTTTTATTAAGAACTCATATGGTGTGTTAGCTTTTGTTGGCAGAGGGACTGAGCTTCGGTACCACGAGGTTATGCTGCAGCTGAACAAAACTCTGGTGCAACCCCTAGTAGAGTTCTGCATACAGTTCTTATAACCTTATTTATAGGAACGATGTGGAAACTTGGGAAAGCGTTCAGAAGATATCAACTAGAATGTTGCCTGGTATGGAGGAAAGAACGTATGAAGAATGGCTGTGGGACTTGAGGCTGTTTTCGGTCTAGAGAAGAAGGTTGCACGGTGATTAATTGATAAGTACAAGAAAATCAGAAGTTTAGATAGAACGGACAGATGAGAATTTATTTCCTCAGCCGGTGAGAGCTAACACGAGGGGATGTAGCTTTAAACTGAGGTGTGGGAGCAATAGGACAGATATCAGAGTTATTTTCTTTACTCAGAGAATTGTAGTAGTGTAGAACGCACTGCCCGCAACCGTCGTAGGCTCGTCAACTTCAAGGGCATTTAAATGGTCATTGGATAGACATTTGTAGGAAATTGAACAGTGGAGGATAGAAAGTCATCAGACTGGTTCCACAGATCAACGCAAGATCGAGGGCGACGAGCTTGAACTGCCCTGTAATGTTGTAAGTTGTAAAAGTGTCTAGCACGGGAAAAATGTTTTGGGGTTTGAGGGAGCATTCGTGTATTCGAAAATTATTGTTTAAGAGAGAACATGCTTGAAGAATCTGTTTAAATATGAACAACTGTCGGGGATTTGGGCAATCAACAGAGAGAGACTGGTGGAATTTCATGGACAGATGTGGTGACATGTTTGAGAATATTAAAATAAATTATTTGACATGGCCCATAGCAATATAGATCAGTGCACACAGGAATGATAGGGTGATGGAATTTTAGTGTGAGTTGTGAAACGAGTCATTAGGTACCAACGCAGATTTGCTTCAGCCGGTTTGAAGCTGGCAGCGTCAACAGTATATTATTGACATCATTAATAGTGTATTTAATAGCTCACAGTTAAAATAGCAGCTGTGATGAGTCACTGAAATATTTTCTGTTTGTGTTTGTAGTTCAAATTGTGAATGCTCAGTTTCTGCAGTGATGTATCATTCATGACCACTGCATCACTAGAGATATGACTCGTTTATTTCAGCCTCAGATATTGGGCTGGAATGGGACAGAGTAAGAGGAAGGAAATGGCATAGAAGACAGTGACCTCCATGTTTCCAATATTTAAATAACATGGACAGGCAATCCTGGTTCATAGCTGAAATTGTATCGGTGAAAGGAGCAACCTGGAAGGCAAACTGCGAGAAGCAGAGAGGGAGAGAGTGAGTAAACAAGTACACTGATGCAGTTAGTAATGTATATTGGAGTGAATATCTGGCCTCAGAGTCTCAGCAGGAGCAATAACTGCAGCAAGGTATGTGATGTTGATTAAAGAACATTAATACAGTTTTAACTGATTTATAGAAATAATTAAAAATTATTTATATGACATGAACGGCAGCCAGGATAGGATAACGAAAATATTGAATAATCAAAAGTGCAAGTTCACTCCACAATTATAATGACTATCATAAATTGTAAAAAGAGCCTAAACATCCCCTGATAAACTTCTGTCTATTGTGATAACGTTGCTGTCTGTTGCAAACAGATTCTGACACACTGCTGTAAATTTAAAGAGAATTATTATCAGACCCTGATCTCTCCTCCCCTTCTGTCTGGAGCTGCTAGTCCCGGTTTACTGTGAGCATTTCAAATAACAGGCAATTATACCATAATTTGTCGACGGGGGTACACAGATGTCCTGTTGGATGCGCTATTACAAAGAAGTACAGTCTTCTTCCAAGAGGAAGACACGACACGAGTTTGATCAAAAATGGTCGGAGCTCACCGCCGAGCTCAGTGCAACATCTGCACGCTGAAGAAGTGTCCAGCAATACAGTTCAAACATCAATAACCTTCCCAGCTCTACCATGAGATGCGTCATTGCTTCCTCACTCACCCTGTATATCCGTTACAGCACGTACCCCCCAAACAAGGCTCACGCTCCACCACTCTCACCACAGCATGAAACACCTTTACGCTCGGCGAACACACACACAATACCCCGACTCTAATAGCATTGCACCAATCAAACACTGACTACTGATTCTCTCCGGGCACCTCATCTTACCCCCAACTTCACCAGCATTAACAGCAAGCCATCCACTCCCTCCCTTTTTCTCATTCCAGGAGAAGTAGGGTATAATCGGACAGAAAAAGCCATTCCCGCTGGTGTACAGGACAAGTTCAGTTCTCTCATTCCTATCCCCTGATTATGGGCAGCGGATCCGGCCAAGATATTCTAAAACATTCATTTTCCACCAACTATGTAGGAGCAATGTTCAGAAAGAGGTAATTCTCAATTTAAACTCACTGTCATTCTGTTTCCACCAGGCATAATGAAGAAACTGTCAGAACAACACCATTACCCTTTTTTGTCGAGTCAGTTCAAATGGAATCTCAATGATGTCTCTTGGAAGGAGGATAGGCTCAGAGAGCGCTGTGCGAAAGTGAGTACTGCTGATGCTGGAGCTCAGAGTCAAGATTAGAGTGGTGCTGGAGAAAGCACAGCAGGTCAGGTAGCATCTGAGAAGCTGGCAAATTAAAGGCGTTGCCTCAACCGTCGATTTTCCTGCTCCTCAGATGCTACCTGACCTGCTGCGCTTTTGCATCACTACTCGCATCTTGATTTAGAGAACACTGTCTCTTCCCATGAAGGAAGAGAGCACGGAAGTTCCCTTCGACACCCTCTCCTGCAAACAGCTCACATACAGAAAAATACTGAAACACTGACATAATCCTCGTGTGAACAAGTGAATTACTAATACAATGCTCATATTTCGCATGGAGCCAGTCAAATAATGACATGCTGTGAACTGAACAACAGAAACACTGACTAACATAAGGTGGATTATTTTTTGACAAACTCGCTACAGAGCAAGAAACGTGCTGATAGACTGTCCATGTTTCTATGACTGTCAGGGTACTAATCAGTTTCTCTATGTCTGTATCAGTTGTTGTCAATTGGTTTGGTGTCAAGATGGTTACAGTTTAGGATGGTCCTGTTGGAGATTCAATGTTCTGCCTATTTTCTTCTCGGTTTTCTTCTATTTTACCTTTTTTTCTTTCCAATTTTGCCTTCCTCTCTCCCCTTGTACCACAGGTGATCCAAAAAGGAGCAGCAGGCACCGGCAACAAATCCCTGGAAGAGTGAGGCCCAGAACAGTACGTGGAGCATAACCTGGAGTAGCGGGTCAATGATGAGCACTGGAGAACCGTGTGGGAGCTGTTCCCTGGAGCCACGTGAAGGCCCCGATCCCTGGTGCAGTATGCCCGCCACGGGCTCCAGAGCAGCGTGTGCCCCGCGTAGTCGGAGCAGTATCGGGCTCCAAGACCTTGAACTGTTCAGGGACCCTGACCTCCAAAGCAGAGTTTGGGCCACAGGAGCTGGCGCCATGCGTGGGCCATGAGACTTGGAGCAATTTGTGGGTGATCCACGGGCCCGGAAGACATGCATGTGCCCCGACCCAGAGCAGTATGTGTGCAACGGGCCCTAGAGCAGTGTGTGGTCCACCAGCATATGCACCACGAGCTGTCGAACAGAGTGTGGGACATGGGGCCTGGAGCTGTGCATGGGCCTTGATCCCCGCACCAGCGTTTGCGCAGTGTGTGCGCCATGGACATGAAGCAGTGTGTGTCACGGATCGTGGAGCAGTCCGTCTGGTAAAAGCTTCAGAGCCCTGTGTGGTCCACTATCCCTGTAACAATGTGTCAGCCCCTATCCCCGGAGCAGTGTGTGGGCCACTAACCCCGTGCAGTGTTTAGGCCAAATGCTCCAGAAATTGTTTGGGCCACAGGGCCTGGAGCAGTCTCTGGGTCATGAGCCCTGTTGCAATGGTAGAATGCGGAGCCTGGAGAGTGTCTGGGCCACAGGTCCCGGAGCAGGGTGCAGACCACGAGACCCGAAACAATGAGTAGACCATGCGCTCTGGAGTGGTGCGTCTGACAAAAGACTCGCAGCAGTGTCGGCATCGGGTCCTGGAACAGTGTTTCGGTCATTCGCATCAGGGAAGAGTTTAGGCCATGATATCAGGAACAAGGAGTGAGCCACAAGCACCAGAGCAATATTCCGGCCACGCTGCCTGGAGTAGTGCATGCACTATGGGCCCTGCAGCAATGTGTATGCCGTGAGCACTGGAGCAGTGTGTGGTCCATGAGCCCCAGAGCACTCTGTGGTCCTCGAGCTCTGGAAAGTCTGTGTGTCATGAGCTCCGGAGCATTATGTGGGCCAAGGGCCGTTGAGCAGTGTTCGGGCCATGGGTCGTGCAGCAGTGGTAAGCCACAGGCCCTGGAGCAGCAGATAGACCTAGAGCGCTGGAACAGTGTGTGGGCCACGGGCACTGGAGGACTAGTGGGCCACGGTTTTTGGAGAAGTGTGTGGGCCACAGGCTCGGGAGTATAGTGGGGGTCATGAGCCTTGGAGCAGTGTGTGGGCCACGAGACCAGAGCAGTTGTGGGCCACAGGATCTCTGACGGTGTGTGGGCTACGGGGTCTGCAGTGAGCTGTGGGCGACGGGACCTGGAGCAGTGATGGGCCACAAGGCCTGGAGAATTGTGTCGGGCTCCGGACCTGGAGCAGTGTCTGGCCGACAGGGTGGAGCGCAGCGTGTGATCCACAGGTATTCATACATAAGAGTTGGTTACTACTACAGTGGAGTACACATGACAATAAAAGGCGATTCCATATTCTTTATGTGTGTGTGTGAGTGTGTGGCAGATGAGACAGTCTATGTCTTGATTTAACGAATATAATGCCACACTCCGCTGGCTTCCCCATGCCACTGCATTGGAGGTGGCAGAATTCTAAAACGATCAGCAATTCAATCACAGAGAGGGAGGGCAGGTGCTCAAAGCTTTACCCAAATTGAGAAAAACATCGGCGCACACACACACACAACACACACACACACACACACACACACACACACACACACACACACACACACACACACACACACACACACACACACACACACACACACACACACACACACACACGGATTACAATTGCAAGAGCTCCTCAGAGTGGAGCATGCTCGTGTGGAGTAACGTCCGTGCTTCATTTGCAATTTCGAAGTAGTTTGTTCAGGCAATATTCTTGAAACAGAATGGCACATTAAACAGTGTTTCCCGTGCATGTGAAATCAGGCCCGTCAGAGCGAAGCAATTTGAAAAAGTTTGAGATACATATGTTGCACTTTCTCTAATTGCATTTTCTCTTGATGCACTCTTTCTAATTGTAAGGGAGAAAGGACTCAAAAATTCTAAAATGTACCTAATGCTGGCACACGGTTCAGCAATGTGAATGTTAATCTCGTTCTGTGAATATCACAGGCAGAAGATTGCATGGAATGGGATAAGAATTATCCTGCGTCTCCAAAGATATTCTTTGAATAACCAAAGACTTTGAAATATCAGAGTTTCATAGCATTTGATGACTTCTCAAAATTATTTTGAAAAATCAGTACATTAGTCCGGGGTGTTGGGATTCCAGGAATGGAGGGATCGCACACATTTAAACACAAAGCAGAGCGACAGAAAGAGAGAGACCAAGGGAAGGCATTGGATTCCCATTTCAACTAATTCACCCCCAATACAACAGATACCGAAGTGCAAAGAGATGAAAATACAGAGAGACACACATTAATGCGTTAATCAGAGAATGCATGAACAGGTACAAGCACATTGACACAGAGGCAAACAGCGCCGATGGAATCATTTCTTTAAGGCAGAGATAGATGTGTTGTTGAATTTTAATTTGATTAAAGATTACAGGAAGAAGGTACGAATAAAGTGGTGAGAAGCATGATCAAACAGTAGAACACATTTTTTTGGCTATTTAGCTGAATTTTACTCGTAATTTTAATGGTCTTACGCGATCTTGAAACGTATCCTGAGAGTTCAGTGGAAGCTAAGGTTACGGAATACTTG
The DNA here is from genome assembly GCF_037043375.1 of Chiloscyllium plagiosum. Classification (NCBI taxonomy): domain Eukaryota; kingdom Metazoa; phylum Chordata; class Chondrichthyes; order Orectolobiformes; family Hemiscylliidae; genus Chiloscyllium; species Chiloscyllium plagiosum. Next base: position 126,548,959 of record NW_028270152.1, on the reverse strand, counting down.
ATTGGAAAGTGTATTGCCATATGGGAGAGATATGACTGGCTGAATCGACTATGTATGTTCATAGAAAACCTACAGTATTGTACCAGGCCATTCGGTTCCACAAATCCACCGCAACGCTCCAAAGAGCTTATCACTATCCTATTCATGGAACTCAGCATTTCCAATGGATAATCAGCCTCATCTGTACATCCGTCGTCTCAAAGAGAAAACCAGAACGTCCCCAGGGTGGTGGTGGATACAGGGAGAAATTACAAGCTCTGTATACTCACCCAAGGCTGGAATTGAGCTCGGGTCCCTGGTGCTGTCAGGCAGCATTGCTAAACACTTAGCCATCACGACGCCCATCAATTCCTAATGGTTGCGCCGTTGTTTTCCAAAAAGTGTTGATTTGGAGCAAGAGCAAAACACTTTAAAAATAATGGGTCCCAGATTGAGATAAGGATATCTCTCTCTCCTTATTATTGTGCTGTCTGCTGAGTTCTGACATCTCAGGAATAGTGGAAACTCGGTATTTGAAGACATTCAAGGCAGCGATTGACTGACCATTGGTGGGCAACGAAGTAATTGCTTATTTGGAATAAATATAGAAGTGTGTCAGCCACACTCTAATCAAACATGGGCATTCTGAATGGTACGCCAGGCTCGAGGGGACGACTGGCATACTGCATCCTGTTGGTCTTCCAATATACCCCTCGAGGATGTCAGAGATAGAGAGAGCGAGAAAGAGAGACAGAGACAGAAAGCGTGCACGCGAGAGAGAGAGAGTGACAGAGAAAGGTCCTGTTCAGACAGTCAGGATCTTCACAATGAGACTGGAGGAGGCCAATGTTGCTCTCTAAGGATTCATACAGTGATAGAATGAAGAAAATGGGAAAAAGGAAGCCTTCAGAAATGAGATAACGAGAATCCAGAGAAAGTATATTCCTGTCAGGTTGAAAGGGATGGCTGGTAGTTATAGGGAATGCTGAATGACTAAAGATGTTGAGGGTTTGGTTAAGAAAAAGAAGGAAGCATATGCCAGGTATAGACAGGATAGAGGAAATGAATCCTTAGAAGTGAATAAAGAAAGTATGAGTATACTTCTGAGGGAAATCAGGAGGGCAAATGGGGACATGAGATAGCTTTGGCAAATATATTTAATGAGAGTCCAAAGGTTTTTTGCAAATATATTAAGGACAAAAGGGTAACTAGGGAGAGAATAGGGCCCCTCACAGATCAGCAAGGTGACCTTTGTGTGGAGCCACAAAAAATGGGGAGCTGCTAAATGAATATTTTTCATCAGTATTTATTGTGGAAATGGATATGGAAGATATAAATGGTGACATCTTGCAAAATGTCCAGATTACAGAGGAGGAAGTGCTGGATGCCTTGGAACGGCTAAAGGTGGATAAATCCCCAGGACCTGATCAGATGTACCCGAGAACTCTGTGGGAAGCTGGAGAAGTGATTGCTGGGCCTCTTGCTGAGATATTTCTATCATCGATAGTCACAGGTGAGTTGCCAGAAGACAGGAGGTTGGCAAACGTGGTGCTACTGTTTGAGAAGGTCGGAAATGACAAGCGAGGGAACTATAGACTGGTGAGCCTGACCTTGGTGGTGAGCAAGTTGTTGGAGGGAATCCTGAGGGACAGGATTTACATGTATGTGGAAAGGCAAGGACTGATGTGTGATAGTCAACATGGCTTTGTGAGTGGGAAATCATGTCTCACAAACTTGATTGCGTGTTTTGAAGAAGTAACAAAGAAGATTGATGAGGGCAGAGCGGTGAATGTGATCTATATGGACTTCAGTAAGATGTTCGACAAGGTTCCCCATGGGAGACTGATTAGCAAGGTTAGATCTCATGGAATATAGGGAGAATTAGCCATTTGGACACAGAACTGGCTCAAAGGTAGAAGACCGAGGGTCGTGGTGGAGGGTTGTTTTTCAGACTGGAGGCCTGTGACCAGTGTGCCGCAAAGATCGGTGCTGGACCCTTTACTTTTTGTCATTTACATAAATGATTTGGATGCAAGCATAAGAGGTACAGTTAGTAAGTTTGCAGATGACACCAAAATTGGAGGTGTAGTGGACAGCGACGAGGGTTACCTCAGATTACAACAAGATCTGGACCAGATGGGCCAATGGGCTGAGAAGTGGGAATTGGAGTTTAATTCAGATACATGCGAGGTGCTGCATTTTGGGAAAGCAAATCTTAGCGTGACTTATACACTTAATGTAAGGTTAGAGGGAGTGTTGCTAAACAAAGAGACCTTGGAGTGCAGGTCCATAGCTCCTTGAAAGTGGAGTCGCAGGTGGATAGGATAGTGAAGTAGGCGTTTGGTATGCTTTACTTTATTGGTCAGAATATTGAGTACAGAAGTGGAGAGGTCATGTTGCAACCGTACAGAACATTGGTTAGGCCACTGTTGGAATATTGCGTGCAATTCTGGTCTCCTTCCTATCGGAAAGATGTTTTGACACTTGAAAGGGTTCAGAAAAGATTGACAAGGATGTTGCTGGGTTCGAGGGTCTGTGCTACAGGGAGAGGCTAAACATGCTGGGGATGTTTTCCCTGGAGGGTCGGAGGCTGAGGGGTGACCTGATAGAAGTTTACAAAATTATGAGGGGCATGGATAGGATAAATAAACAAAGTCTGTTCCCTGGAGTCAGGGAGTCCAGAACTAGAGGGCATAGGTTTAGGGTGAGAGGGTAGAGATATAAAAGAGACCTAAGCGGGAAATGTTTCACACCGAGGGTGGTACGTGTATGGAATGAGCTGACAGAGGATGTGGTGGAGGCTGGTGCAATTACAACATTTAAGAGGCATTTGGATGGGTCTATGAATAGGAAGGGTTTGGAGGGCTCTGGGCCAGGTGCTGGCAGGTGGAAACTATTTTGGGATATCTTTTTTGGCATGGACGGATGGGACCGAAGGGTCTGTTTCCATGCTGTACATCTCGATGTCTCAATGACTCTATTCGTCTGTCTGAGTACATTGCATAGCACGGAATGAGTTCACTTGACCTTTCCAGGCTGTTACACATGAAGATGGGCGCCCTGGTTAGCGAACAGCGAATCGAGAGTAGAGATTAATGTCTATTTTCCTTTTGGAAAACAACAACTAGTGACTTGCTGTCGGATCAGAATGACGTCATCAGTGATTTGAAAAAATACTGAGACAAGGTGGGGGGAGGGGAAGGGATTTTACTGAGACAAGGTGGGGGAAGATAGCTTGCCTCAGTAAAATCCATCGAACTCAGCACCGCCTTCATAACCTGCAATCTTCTTCCTGATCTCTCCGCCCCCATCCACTCCGGCCTATCACCCTCACCTTGACCTCCCTCCACCTATCGCATTTCCAAAGCCCATCCCCCCCAAGTCCCTCCTCCCTACCTTTTATCTTAGCCTGCTGGGCACACTTTCCTCCTTTCTGAAGAAGGGCTTATGCCCGAAACATCGATTCTCCTGTTCCTTGGATGCTGCCTGACCTGCTGCGCTTTTCCAGCAACACATTTGCAGCTACAGAAGGGAATAGCCTGTCGTCACACATGATTCACATAACGTTTGTCTTTAATTACAACAAGTGATTTAGAAAATATATTGAATGGTATTTTCATTTTTTGCAAACATTGCCAGATATAATCGTTGGAAAAATTCATTACATCTGTTGAGAGCCTTGCTGAGACCTCAATTGATTCACTGTGTGCAGCTTTGATACGAAGACAAGGGAAAAAATGCAATTGTTTTAGAAGATTTTCAAGAATGATTCGCTTTCCTGGTTCCTGAAATGCAGTCTTTATGGTATGAAACATTAACAATTTTGGCTTGAGAATGAGAATTGATCCATATATAATCTTGAGAAGATGGTATCGGGAGCAAATCTGCTAATTAATAAACTTGCACTACAGACTTAAACGTGGGTTTAAAATTTAATAATGAAGGATGAATTTGCATTAACACATACATTATGAAAAGATGCAATTTCTAGAACAAAAATACATGGCACCAAATTCAATAGCGTTCAAATTATAAAGTGAGAACTTTTGTGTTAAGAAAGAGGAATTTGTTTCAACAGCAACAATGACACATCTATGCAGAGCAGGAATCAGGAACGGAGTCACACAGTTTCCTCGATAAACAAGGAGATTTGACATGGTCCAGTTTGGTTTTTGGATAACATTATTATATATTTCATAACGTGGGAGAAAATGTGAACAGCTTGAAGTTCTGTGCAAGTTCACAATGCAACTACATAGAGAGTCTCTTCAGAACATCTGTCAATCGATATGGAGTTGTCACAGTGGCGTGTAACTTATCAGGAATCACATGTCTTGTATATGTGATTCGCTTCTGTTAAAGAAATAATGTGCTTGCCCATAACCCACATGTTCCAATGCAGTTACCTCTTATTGTCCCTCTGCAATGTCAATTAAACAACGATTTCCTTCACACACTGTTCATGATATGGTCATCCCAGATTTAATTGGGCAGAAGTCCTTTGCACTCTTTCTGGGGAAGGACATCATTCCTCATAAAGGAGACTAAATCAGGACACAATGTCACAAATACTCTCTCAGCAAGATCTTTTCCGTCATCTTTTCCCCATTTTTAGTTCTTATGTTTGACTTAAAACTTAAATCCGTCTCTACACTCAGCGCATTGGGCGGCACAGTGGCTCAGTGGACAGGACTGACGAGTCGAAACGTCAGGGATCATTTAGAACCTCTGGTAACTGTCTGTGTGGAATTTGCACATTTTCCCCATGTTTGCGTGGTTTTCCTCTGGTGCACCAGTTTCCTCCACCAATTTAAAGTTGTGCAGTTTGGTGATTTGGCTATTCTAAATCTTCCTTCGTGTTCCAGAATGTGAAAATTGGTGCGTTTGTCAGAGGCAGACGCAAATGAAAAGTGTCTGAGAATGGGTATTGGGGGTTACTCTTCAGAGGGCCGGCGTGGACTTTATTAGGCCAATTGACCTGTTTAAACACTGTTGGGGTTCTATGATTGACCTGCCTCTTGCATCTTGCACCATTTTCCACATCTTCGCATCAATGCAAACAACACCAGAGGTGTGATCCGGAGACAAGGGTGTTCACGGTGGAAACTGAGAGCGAACAAATCCTCTTGAAATAGTGAACTGTTACATAACTGAATGAAAATAAGTTGCAGTGTTACAAGTAAAAACATGCCAAGGAGATAGCTTAGATACTCTTCTCTCTCTGATTTCAAGGCAAGTGTGAGGTGTTGCATTCTGGATGCAATTCGATGTTAAACAACAGGGCTTTCGGGAAAGGCACACCTTATCACTTACACTACGATTAAAATACAGACATAATAAAACTAAATGAACTGTTTTAACTATGACCGCATCAAAGTAAATAACAAAACTATATATCATTTGCTTTAAAACTAATTGAATATTCCAATGCAGCTGTATCTTCCAAACAGCCGTGCCAAATGCATATACACAGGATAACTCGAAAGCACAAATCCAGCACGAAGGAGAGGACCGTTTTTGCAGACAGACAGGTGGATATCCTGCAAATTCCCTGTGTCCAATGGGAAAGGAACACAAACAAACATCAAATGTGCTTAACTCCATCCACTCATGCTTCTTTCTCAGAATAAAAGTGAGCTACATTGCAGAGCAGACGGCGTGTCTCCAAATTCACAACACTTGCTTTCAAAGAAATATGACAGAGGAAATCTTTCTGAAAGGCCAATCTCATAGCAGACAAAGGAGGAGGATTAAGTAAATTTTGCTACATTTTCATGCTTTACACGCAACATGATTTTTCCCTTGAACTGAGTGCCTTGTTCGTCTATTCTACAGAATAGGAAAGAATCAATCACATTTCTGCGGGTCTGCATTTACGCAGACACTTGACCAAGGGAAGAATAACACATTGCCTTCACTCAATGGAAAGAATAGAGCACTTTTTTTTTCTCCACAGCAAATGCCTTTAAACTCCTCTTTAAACTCCTCCAATTTCCTTCATGGAATACGAATTAATAATGACACTACATTATCGTTCATGGCTTCCATGTTGCTTAACAATGTCCTGACAAACGTGCAAATGTTTACCATTGACAGATGCTGTGGAAATATAAACACTTTCCGGAGTAAATGTTTCCTGAGTGGAAGGTGGGTGAGAGAGTATTGGAACAATTGAATACAGATTTAATAAAGGCACAGTACAGTAACTGCACTGAAGGTCACTTGGAGACTGCAATATTATGGTTCTGGTCGTTAAGTGAAACAGAAAGCAGTGCAGAGAGAGAAAGGATCATAGAATTTTTGTATACTCTGAATTCCTCTAATACATTTGGTTATTTTGTAATGGGAGTAATGAGCAATCAGCAATCAGTGTTAATTTTTTTATTTTGAAATTTTCAAGGAATTACGTTTTGATTGAAGCGGAAGATATTGACGTCCATCCTTGCAAAACTTCAATATAATGAGCAGGACTTCAGTTCTACCCGATTTAATAAACAGATAGAGTGACTTACCAGGAATCCCAACAATAGCGAGTGTGGGATAATAACCACTTTGGACAACATAAAGTATACCCAAAATCCGTGATGCTAATGACATCCAATCCTGAGAAAGCAAGTAAAGACCCAAGGATAATCTCCTGTCCATTCTATGAACATTCCAGTTCAATGTTCTCAGATTCTGATCCATTGCTGTAACATTCCATTCCATCATTCTCAGATTCTCTTTCACTATTTCTCTCGATGCTGATCCTTGTTGGCATAGAAAGTGATGGCGACACTGAAACGATGGTAGAACACATCGAACGGAAGCCTTTATTTACTGACAAGGGAAACCCTCCAAGGCATATTGAAAATCCATGGAGACTGACGTTAAACACGGCCACTAAACAAACAAGTTCAATTAATCCCTTTCAATTCAATACTTTTTCTTTTAAAAGTCAAAATAATATAGGTAATCTACATATTCAGGGCGAAGTATATTTGTGAGACACTGATTACAGGAATGCTGAACATAGTGGAGTGATTATGTATCATTATTCAATCTAACTTGCACAAGAAATATGGAGGGGCCGATGTTGGACTGGTGTGTTGAAACGTAAAAATCACAAAACACCATTTCCGCGTCTAATAGCTTTAATTGGAAGTGTGCAATCTTTCGGAGCGCTGCTCATTGTTCAGTAAGCTAGCGGAGCAGGACCATTGGACAATAAATTTACAGTAAAAGATCAAGGTGTCATACAACCTGAAGATGTATTAACCGAACTTAAATTGCAGTGAAGGCTTCAATCATTTAGAATGGGTTGCATGCTTTAAATCATTTTTATGCAAATTCCAGAACTCTTTTCTCACCACATTCCCGAGATAACTTACGGTTTCTTTCCTTTGAAAAGCAAATACGACATCTCAACTATGGCAAATCATTCCTGGTGTAAGGTTAGCGTCTGTCTATTCAAACCTTGAGTCAGACCGTTTATATTGCCAAAACAAGAATTTGTGAAATGTCACATGGACTGACTGTCAACAGGTTGTATACTTTTTGAACAAAATAGAATGTATATGCGAATACAAGTCTGCAAATGCAAATTCATCACAAAACACGTATATTTTTGTGTGTGCGCATTGGAATGACGGTGTGGCAGAGTGAGGAACTGTGTGTATGTGTGCGTGTCTGTCTGTGTGGGTGAGGAGATAGAGAGAGTGTGTGTGGTATTGTGGTGTAATAGATGCCGGTGAAATTGTGTTGGCATGAGTATGAGTGTGGGTGTTTGAGTGAGCCTGAGAGACAACGAAGTTCTCTCACAAAACTCTCTCTCTCGGACTCACCTATTCCCACATCACTCTCATTTACACATCTGCTTCCAGGCGTCCACTCCATCAAACTCCACACGCACTCACATATTCTCCACCTCTCTGTCACTCTCTCTCTGTCTCAGACATTATCTCTCTGTGTTTTTGTCTCATTCTGTCCCGTCCTCACAAGTATGCATACGCACATATGGGACTATGGTGTGAATTTGCATTTGCAGAATCTTATTCGTAATTGCTCAAAGCAAGTTGGACAATTCAGTGCACGCTGTGGAGGGTGGGGGAGATTATAAAACAGCAAGTGTGATCCCACAGTTTCAAAAGGAGATGGGCGAGAAACGGGTTACTACAACGAGTTAGCTCAACTTCAGTCGTGGTGAAAATGCTCGAATGTACCATCAACGAAGTAACAGTGAGACAGTTTGAGGACGTTCTTTCATTTGGCAGACACAGTAGGGGTTAATGGAAGTCAGGTGGTGTTTATCTGATAGCCAGCAAGTCTTTGAGGGCATTACGTGTGCAGCGGACCAAAGAAAACCGATGGCTATCGTGTATCTGGATTGCCAGAAGGCAGTGGTCAACCTGCTGCACAAAAGTTTTCTATTTAACATTAATGGCTATGACGTTCTGGGTAATGCGATAGCATGGCTAATGAACAGAAATCAATTACTGGGAATAAAGTGGCATTTATCTGATTGGCCATCAATGGTTTGTGGTGTGCCTCAGGGATCAGTGTTGGGACCATAACTGCTTGCATTTTAAGGAGATAATTTGAAGTTCTGCACCAAGTGTGATGTGTCAACGTTCAGAGCGGACACGAAGATGATCTTATGCACGCTGCTGGTTGCACCATAGATGAGGCATTTAATCAGCTGGTCACACCGAAGATGCATTTAGAGATTGGTTGGGTGATCACAAGGAAAGCCAAAAGGAGTGCAGATGAGCAGAGGGGTGTCGGTGTCCATGTACAATGACCGGGAAAGTTGTCAATTACATTTATGTAGTTGTTAAGAAGGCATATGGTGTGTTAGCTTTTATTGGTGGAGCGGTGCGTTTTGGAGCAATGAGGTCATGCTCCAGCTGTACAAAACTCTGATGCCGCCGCACTTGGAATATTGCAGACAGTTCTGTTCGCCCAATTACATGAAGATCGTGGAAGTATTGTAAATGGTGCAGAGAAGATTTACTGGGATGTTACCTGATATGAAAGGAATGTCTTAGGATCAAAGGCTGATGCTATTGAGTCTGTTTTCTTCGGAGTGGAAAAGGTGGAGGGGTGAACTAATAGAGACATACAAGATCATGAGACATTTAGATAGTGTGGACAGTGAGAGCCGATTTCCTCGGATGGTGATGGTTCATATGAGGGCGCATCGCATTAAATTGAGATGTGATAGATCTCGGGAACATGTTAGAGGTAGGTCCTTTACTCAGACAATAGTAAGGGCGTGAAACGTTCTGCCTGCCACAGTAGTAGACTCGCCAAATTTTAGGGCATTTAAATACTCATTGCACAAACAAATCGATGATGATGGAGTAGTGCAGGTTATATGGACTTTCTAATCGTTTCACAGGTCGGTGCAACAACGAGGGCCGAAGGCTCTAGTTTCTTTGTTATATGTGCTAATGCTTTTTCAAAGAAAAAGCCATCGATAGCAATATGTACCAACCATTTCATCGAAAGTATTTAGGTTGAAAATACAGGTGGGTTGATGCTAAGCATGTGCAGGAATCCAACGGCGCGTTGAAACATTATGCAGTTCGAACTGCAGCGAAACGTTGAAAAGAAGAAGAAACTGTGGAAAGAGAGAGGTTTGTGGAAAGAATCAATAACTTTAGACGAGATCATTTGCATGCAAGGTCTTTTTGAAATTCTTATACGTTGCTTAATACAATATGTAATTCACTTTTAATGGACATGTGTACATCACCACCAACAGCCCCTTCAACACGCGCCAACTCCCGAAAGTCATCCTTCTAAATTTGCTGTCTGATAAGTCGCTTCTTTCCTGGGAGGACGCAGTCACTACCCTATCATTATCCCTTGTAAAATTTTGCCTTCTCTTCGTTTGTTCATATTGACGTGCATCATTGCGAGGGATAGAGTCAAAAAGCTATCGAACCACAGCATGGAGAACAGCCCTTTGGCCGAAACTGATCAATACCAAACAAAATGTCCATTCATGGTCACCGTATTTCCCTGCCCTTGACCTACATCCTCCCAACCCTTTCCTATACATATATTTGTCCAAATTCTTTTAAATGTTGTTAATGTACTTACCTCAAAACTTCTGCTCCAGTTCATTCCATATGCAGGCCATCCTCTTTGCTAAAAAAAAAAGTTGCCCTTCGGATTCCTTTTTAGTCTTTCCCGTCTAACTTTAAGCTGATTGCTTCTCGTACCCGATTCCCCAACAGGATGGAAAAGACTCATTTCATTCACCTATCCATTATTCCCATGCTCTTATATGCTTCTATAAGATCCCCTGTCAGTCTCCTATGCTCAAAAGAAAACAAAAGAATCCTTGCTTGTCCAACGTCTCTCTACAAATCAGACACTTTAGTCCTGGAAATTTACTTTTCCATTTCGTCAGCTCTCTTTCCAGTTTGGTAACATCGTTCATCCAGCAAGGTGATCAAAACTGAGCACTGCAATCCATTTCCCGCCCACCAACGTCCTGTAAACCTTCAACATACCTTCCCAACATCTGTACTCAATGTCCTGACTGATGTAGGCTAGTGTGCCATTAGTCGGCTTCACTGCCCTGTCTACCTATGATTCCACTTTCAGAAAACTGTTAATCTGAACTCCAAGGTCCCTCTGCTCCACTACATTGCTTAAGGCCCTACCTTTCACCACAAATCTCCAACCTTGGTTTTATTTTGTTCGAAATTCAACATCTCACGTTTATCTATTTTAAACTCCAAACGATACCGTCTATTTGTGTGTCATCAGCAAACCGACTGATTATGGAGGAGAAACTGAGGACTGCAGATGCTGGAGATCATAGCTGAAAATGTGTTGCTGGAAAAGCGCAGCAGGTCAGGCAGCATCCAAGGAACAGGAGAATCGACGTTTCGGGCATAAGTCCTTCTTCAGGAATTCCTGAAGAAGGGCTTATGCCCGAAACGTCGATTCTCCTGTTCCTTGGATGCTGCCAAACCTACTGATTATGCCTTGTACTTTCCCATCTAAATTATTGACATACACAACAAACAGTAATAGGCGAATCACCAACCTCTGAGGCACTCCATTAGTCACAGACATCCAGTCCGATAAGCATCTTTCGAGTATGATCTGACCTGATTCAAGCGTCACTGAGTAATTCAGTCCGCCTTCAATGCCCTGAGGCTGCTTCTGCTGAAAATTGAGGGAGCACAGAACAGGCCCTTCAACCCACGATGTTGTGCCAACCATTGATCCTCATGTATGCATCCTCAAATTTCTGTGACCATATGCATGTCCAGCAGTCTCTTAAATATTCCCAATGACCTTGCTTCCACAACTGCTGCTTGCAACGCATTCCATGCTCTCGTAACTCTCTGCATAAAGAACCCGCCTCTGACATTCCATCTTTCCTTTCCGCAAACAGCTTAAAACTTTTAACAATTAAAATTTAACAATTTATGCCCTGGGAAAAAAGTATCTGGCTATCAACTCTATCTATGCCTCTCATTATCTTGTACACCTCAATTAGGTCCCCTGTCTTCCTTCTTTTTTCCACTGAAAGAAGTCCGAGCTCAGTTAACCTCTCTTTGTGAGATGTGCCCTCCATTCCAGGCAGCATCCTGGTAAACCTCCTCTGAACCCTCTCCAAAGCATCCACATCTTTCCTATAATAGGGCGACAAGAACTGGACACAGTATTCCAAGTGCGTTATAACCAAAGTTTTATAGAGCTGCATCAAGATCTCACGACTCTTAAACTCATTCCTCCTGTTAATGAAAGCCAAAACACCATATGCTTTCTGAACAACCCTGTCCACTTGGGTAGCCATTTTAAAGGATCTATGTACCTGCACACCAAGATCCCTCTGTTCCTCCACACTGCTAAGAATCCTGTCTTTAATCCTGTACTCAGCTTTCAAATTTGACCTTCCAAAATGCATCACCTCGAATTTATCCAGGTTGAAATCCATCTGCCACCTCTCAGCCCATCTCTGCATCCCGTCAATGTCCCGCTGCAGCCAACAACAGCCCTCTATACTGTCAACGACACCTCCAACCTTTGTGTTGTCTGCAAACTTGTTGACCCATCCTTCAATCCCCTCATCCAAGTCATTTATAAAAATTACAAACAGTAGAGGCCCAAGGACAGAGCCCTGTGGAACACCACTCACCACAGACTTCCAGGCAGAATACTGTCCTTCTTCTACCACTCGCTGTCTTCTGTTGGCCAGCCAATTCTCTATCCAGACAGCTAAGTTTCCCTGTATCCCATTCCTCCTGACCTTCTGAACGAGCCTACCATGGGGAACCTTATCAAATGACTTACTGAAGTCCACATACACAACATCCACAGCTCGACCCTCATCAACTTGCCTAGTAACATCCTCAAAGAACTCAGTAAGATTTGTGAGGCATGACCTGTCCCTCACAAAGCCGTGTTGATTGCCTTTAATCAAGCCATGCTCTTCCAGATGGTCATAAATCCTGTCCCTCAGAATCCTTTCTAACTCCTTACAGACGACAGACGTGAGAGTGCCTGGTCTGTAATTGCCGGGGATTTCCCTATTTCCTTTCTTGAAGAGAGGAATTACATTTGCCTCCCTCGAGTCCTCAGGTATGACTCCAATGGAGAGCGAGAATGTAAGGATCTTCACAAGCAGCGAAGCTATCACATTTCTCACTTCCCAAAGCAGCCGAGGACAAATAGGTCTGGCCCTAGCGACTTGTCAATCTTAATGTTTGTCAAAATGTTCAGCACATCAGCTTCCTCAATCCCGATCCGTTCCAGCATGCTGACCTGCTCCTCAATGGTTTCATTCACTACAAGGTCCTTTTCTTTAGTAAAGACAGAAGCAGAAAACTCATTTACGGCTTCCCCTACCTCCTCAGACTCTACACATAAGTTCCCTATGCTATCCCTGATCGCCCCTTCTCTTTCTTTGCTCATTGTCTTACTCCTCACATACGTGTAAAATGTCTTTGGATTCTCCCTAATCCTTCCTGTCAACCCTTTTTCGTGCCCCCTCGTGGCTCTCCTCAGGCCATTTTTGAGCTCCATCCTCGCCTGCCTGCAATCCTCTTGAGCTGACCAACACCCTTGCTTCCTCCATCTTACGTAATCTGCCTTCTTTCTTTTGAAAAGAAGCTCCTCCGCTCTCTTCATCCAAGGTTCCTTTATCTTACCCCTTCTTGCCTGTCGCAGAGGAACACATTTATGGATCACTCGCAACAACTGTTCCTTTGACCGTCTCCACATGTCTATAGTGGCCTTTCCATGGAGCAATTGCTCCCAGTCCATGGTTCCCAACTCACATCTGATAGTATCATAGTTTCCTTTTCCCCAATTAAATATCCTCCCATTGTGCTTGCTTCTCTCCTTCTCCATGGCTATATAGAATGTGAGGCAGTTGTTGTCACTATCACCAAAATGCTCTCCCACCGCAAGATCTGACACCTGCCCCAGCTCATTGCCGAGCACCAAAATCAAAATGGCTTCTCCCCTCGTCGGCCGCTACAATGTGCTGAGTTAGGAAACCCTCATGAACACACCTTACAAAATAGCTCCTTCCAAACCATCTGCTCGAAGGAGGTTCCAATCAATATTGGGAAAGTTAATGTCACCCATTACAACAACCCTATTACTTTCACTCTTCACCAAAATCTGCCGACCTATGCTTTCTTAATTTCTCCCTGCTGCTTTTTTTTTGGGGGGGGGGGGGCGGGAGGGGGGCTGTAGTAAACCCCTAATGAGGTGACTGCTCCCTTACTGTTCCTTAGTTCCACCCATACTGACTCAGTAGGCAGACCCTCCTCGACAATGTTAACTTCTGTAGCTGTGATACCCTCTCTGATTTCCTTTCTGAATTCATTGCATGTGGTGTCTCTCAAGGGTTGGCCAGCACGGTGGCTCAATGGTGGGCACTGCTGCCTCACAGTATCAGGGACCCAGGTTCGATTCCAGCCTCGGGCCACTGTCTGTGTGGAGTTTGCACATTCTCCCAGTGTCTGCGTGGGTTTCCTCCGGGTGCTCCGGTTTCTTCCCACAGTCCAAAGATGTGCAGGTTAGGTGAAATGGCCATGTTAAATTGCCTGTAGTGTTCGGTGCATTAATCACTGGTAAACGTCGGGGAATGGGTCTGGATGGGTTCCTCTTCGGAAGGTCGGTGTGGACTTATTGGGCCGAAGGGACTGTTCCCACACTGTAGGGAATCTAAGAATCTATCCTTGGACTCTTCTTTTTCTCACCTACATAATGCCAGGAGGTGACATTGTCGAAAAGCACTGTGTTAGGTTTCCACATGTACACTGCCACTGCCCAGCTCTCCCTCCCCATCATTCCTCTCCATTGCTCCACTGTTACTCAGTTATCAAACTGCTTACCACGCTCCCACTACTCGAATAGCTGCAATTTTCTCCAATGAAACATTGTAATGGTTAAAACCATTGCCTTCAGTTGCTATTACGAATTCCTTTCCCTTACTGCTGAGCCCCTCCCTCTCCCTGGGAACTATCTGAGGCAGAACTACACTCTTTCCAATATTGCTTTCATATCTGACCCCAAGGTGACCAGACATCCACACAAGCACAAACACCAGGAATTCCAATCTCTAAAATGTTGCTTGTCTCCCCCTCACCCCAGCCCCATTGTTACTGAAACCCCTGACCCGTGTCGGTGTTACCTTAAACTTGACGAATCTGAAGCAGAACCCTTGATTCCGTGACTGACCGAGAATCTGCTAGCTTTCAGTGTTTCCTGCACAATTACCGCTGGTCTCTTTGTGGTGCAGCTTTCTACAGTTTCCACCATTTAAATAGCACTCTGTTCTTTTATTATCTCCTCTAAAATGACCAACTTCCCATTTTCCCAAATTATACTGCATCTGGCAACTTGTTGCCCCCTTCTCCTGTGCATCTCTCTCTCTTCACAATACTCTTAGAACTTTACAGTTATGCCTTTTCTGACAGATTCCCACCAATTTTTCTAAACGTTTACTGGGAATCCTGGGCAATGGGAAGCGTGCAGTGTTGCTCTGCTTTTCGTGAGACTCTATGGGATGACTAGGAGGAGCTTGCTACCCATTGGTCAGAATGGAGACAACTTGCCCATCGAGCTGCATGAGCCTTTCACTCCCCATGTCTTATTGATGAGGCACAGTGGCAGCACGGAAGGAAAGAAAAGGAAGCAAATCCTGTTCTCCATATCTCACTGACTCTTGGATCATTCTGTCCCTTCTATGAAAGATCTGTCCTGTTCAGTCACATGAAGTCCCAAGGTAGAAACTCATAGAAACCCACATAGATTTCCCCCTGAACTAACTGCTGACCTCCAAAAGGGGTAATGTGTACAGTCATCCTGGCCCAGGAGGAGGGGATGGTGTGAGTTTCTAACCTGAACTGACAGTGACAGATTTTATAACTTGTATTAGAGGATACTACAGGTGGACATTCAGATGGTAATCTCAGTAATTTTAATGCCAAACTCTGACAGCATTACTCAGTTCATCAGGACCTGGATATTCACATTGTGCGGGAGTATTGTGTTCCAGCTCAATCCCATTTACTGTATAAAAGTTCTCCTTTAAATCATCCCATTCTCTCAATAGTTCTCCCCACACCTTCAATGTGTCCTGTAATCCTTGTATAATGAGTTGATGGGTGTCAGGTTTATTATTATAACGGGTAACATTTCTCAACCCCTCTGTCACAGCTCCCCAAATTTCCTTTGCTACAAGGAGAGCAATCTCAGTTTCTCCAAACCCCTGATTCCCCAATGTCTGTTTGCTCTCTATAAGGCACACATCAGGATTGTGTTGGAACATTCCCCACTTGCCTGCATCAGTGCAGCTCCCAGCAATGTTAAAGAACATGAACATCCTCCAGGACAAAGCACTGTGCCTGAGTGGTGTCCCATCCACCACCCTCAGCATTCCCTCTCTCCACCCCCGAGGCACAGTGACATCACTGTGTAAGAGATAAAGTCAATATTGTCCTACCAGACCATAGGGCTGCTCTCTCATTAGGGAGAGATGACTGGTGGTGGTTTAACCTGAAGGTTACCCCAGCCCAGGCAGGGGAGAGGTTGAGAAGGAGAGGCCACCTATTGTAGATCGATATTATCAACCCAATGTATCAACAAAACTATATCATACCAATGAATAATACAAACGAATATCCAAAACATGCTACTACTATTCCCCATTCCTTGAACCATCCTGTTAAGTACCCTGTGCCCCTTCTCAGGGACCCTGCCATCCTTCCCAATGTGTGGGCGATCTCTGGTTTGCACACACCCAGCTGCTCTGTGTTCCTGTGGGTGATGCCATCATCGAGCACCAGTTGCACTAAACCTCACTGTCTGGAAGGGTGGGAGACACAGAATTCCCAATAGCATTTAAGACATATTTAGATGCACACTTGTGATACCAAGATAGATGGTGTGAATGACTGTGTATTGGAAAATGGATCAGGATAGTTTGGCGATAGTTTTCTTTACTGGCACAGACTCAATGGCCCACAGAGCCTTTTTCTGTGCTGTAAACCTCAAGACACTTAATATCGGAATATGACAGGCCACCTTTGAAACCAGGTCAGAAACAATGACAGTAGAACAGATGACACATGATTGGTCAATGTGTTTGGGAGGAAAGTGAGATGGAGAGGATTAGGAGGAAATTCTGGAGCTCGATGCAGGAATCTGAAAGGGCCATCATCAAGTGAGAAATAAAAATGTGGAATCCACAAGGCCGAAATCAAAGAAAGGCACTTATAGCACAGCTTTGAGAGACTGGAGGGGATTAGAGTTAGGGAGGGGTCTGAGGCTGGAGAGGGATTATTAGAGATAAGGAAGATGTGGTTCTGTTCGCCGAGCTGGGAATTTGTGTTGCAGACGTTTCGTCCCCTGTCCGCTGCAGCTGGAACTGACAACTGGAAGCAGCAGATACAAATCACTAAAAATCCCGGAGGAAACATCACAGAAGCGCTTCACAGGAGGCTTCCAAGCACTGAGGATGTCACCTAGACAGGGGACGAAATGTCTGCAACACAAATTCCCAGCTCAGCGAAAAGAACCACAACAACGATTACCCGAGCTACAAATCTTCTCACAAACTTTGAAGATAAGGAAGAGTTGTGAGGCTGGGTGAGGTGACAGAGATAGGGAGAGATGTGAAGAGGGAGGAATGCAGAGATAGCAAGAATTAGAGTCGTAATGTTATGTAGCACGGAAACAGACCCTGTGATCCAATCAATCCATGTCAAACATAATTCCAAACTGAGGTAATCTCACCTGCCTCCCCTTGGTCCACATGTATTCAAACCTTTCCTATTAGGTACCTGTCCAAATGAGTTTCCCGTAGAATCACTGTGGTGTAGAAAGTGGCCATTTAGAGTCAGAGTCATTGAGGTGTACAACATGGAAACAGACCCTTCCGTCCAACCCATCCATGCTGACCAGATATCCCAACCCAATCTAGTCCCACCTGCCAGCACCAAGCCCATATCCCTCCAAACCCTTCCTATTCATATATCCATCCAAATACCTCTTAAATGTTGCAATTGTACCAGCCTCCACCACTTCCTCTGACAACTCATTCCATGCACGGACCACCCTCTGCATGAAACAGTTGCCATTTTGCTCTTTTTTATATCTTTTCCCTGTCACCCTAAACCTATGTCCTCTAGTTGTGGACTAGTTGCTGGAAGACTGGTGCCATTATTTGAGAAAGGTGGTAAGGAAAAGCCAGCGAACTATTGACTGGTGAGCCTGAAGTCAGTAGAAGGCAAGTTGTTGGAAGGGCTTATAAGAGGCAGGATTTACATGTAATTGGAAAGACAAGAATGATTAGGGATAGTAAGCATGGCTTTGTGCATGGAAACCACTAACTTGGACTTCAGAAAGACATTCAGCAAGGTTCCACATAACAGACGGGTTAGCAAGTTCATCACCATAAAATACAAAGAGATGGGGAGATTTGGATACAAAATTGGCTGGAAGGTCATAGAGTCATAGAGATATACAGCACAGAAACAAATCCTTCCGTCCAACCCGTCCATGCCGACCAGGTATCCCAACCCATTCTAGTCCCACCTGCCAGCACCTGGCCCATATCCCTCTAAACCCTTCCAATTCATGTTCCCACCGACAGAGAAACCTCAATTATGTGAACGAGTTGGGTGGGCACTAATTCATTCGGACAATCAATGATTCGGTGAATCGATTAAATGCCTTTCCTCTGGGGCTCGGAGTTTTCAAAGTCTGCTCCCCATTCAGGAGATTGCAGCAGCACATATTATGATCGCCCACCCACACATGGCCCCCAGCCTGACCCCTGCCGCCATCCAACACCGCTCCCAGCCTGACCCTCACTGCCGCCCACACACGACCCCCAGCCAGACCCTCACCGCTGTCCACACATCGGTCCAGCCTGACCCTCACTGCTGCCCACATACCGCCAACAACCTGATGCTCAGTGCCATCCACAACCGCCCCCAACCTTACCCTCATCGCCGTCCACACACCGCCCTCAGTCTGACCCGCACTGCTGCCCATACACCACCCCATGCCTAACCCTCACTGTTGCACATACACCACCCCCAGCCTGACCCTCACATCCATCCACACACCGCCCCCAGCCTGACTCTCAAAGCACCGCCCCCACCTTGACCCTCACCGCTGTCCACACACCGCCTCCAGCCTGACCCTCACCGCATCCACACACCGCCTCCAGCCTGACCCTCACCGCCGTCCACACACCGCCCCCAGCCTGACCCTCACCGCTGCCCACACACCGCCACCAGCCTGACCCTCACTGCCGTTCAAACACCTCCACCAGCCTGACACTCACCGCCGCCCACTCACCGCCCCAGCCTGACGCTCACTGCCGTCCAACGCCACCCCCAGTCTGACCATCACCGCCCCCAGACTGACCCCCTCCGCCGTCCAAACACTGCCCCCAGCCTGATCGCCTCCGCGATCCCCACACCGCCCCCAACCTGACACTCACCGCCGTCCAACGCCACCCCCAGTCTGACCATCAGCGCCCCCAGACTGACCCCCTCCGCTGTCCACACACTGCCCCCAGCCTGATCCCCTTCACGATCCCCACACCGCCCCCAGTCTGACCCTCACCGCTGCCCACACACCGCCACCAGCCTGACCCTCACTGCCGTCCAAACACCGCCACCAGCTTGACCCTCACCGCCGTCCACTCACCGCCCCAGCCTGACTCTCACTGCCGTCCAACGCCACCCCCAGTCTGACCATCACCGCCCCCCAGACTGACCCCCTCCGCCGTCCACACACTGTTCCCTGCCTGAACCCCTCCGCGATCCCCACACCGTCCCCAGCCTGACACTCACCGCCGTCCACCGCACCCCCAGTCTGACCATCACCACACCCAGCCTGACCCCCTCTGCCATCCACACAACACGCCCACCCTGAAAGTCACTGCTGTCCCCACACCGCCACCAGCCTGACCCCCTCCGCCGTCCACTCACTGCCCTCAGCCTGACCACCTTCGCCATCCTCACACCGCCCCAAGCCTGACCCTCACCGCTGTCCAACGCCACCCCCAGTCTGACCATCACCGTCCGCAGCCTGACCCTGTGCGTCTGGAGTCACATGTATCTTGGAGCAAATAAGAATAGCAGCTTTACTTCCCTAAGGGGTAGAGGCGAATTGGAAGGGATTTTCCATGGTAAGTTGTAATGGGTTAAAGGCATTAGACATAGAATTTCAACTTAGAATTCATGGCATCTATCGTTGCAGGGTTTGAATTAGGTCTCTGATATCAATTCTGGAATATCCTCACGTGAGCTGATTATCACGTACTGATGAGCAATGCTTCTCCAAAAATGGGATTAAGCTTGTTATTAGGCTTCTTCATTTCTCAGAAATTTGAATAAAAAACAAAAAAAAAATGTGAGCAATGCTACAGTCTCTGTCTCCAAAAGCTGCGTACACACAGTACAATGCAACACCTTTGGTGATGCATCAACTCAGATTTTCAAACAAGGAGCTTGTCAGTTGCCTGAAGGGAGAGAAAACGTCGCACAGAAAACTGCATCAAACAATTCAAACATGTGGAGAAGGTGATCCTCACTATCCTGGTCTTCATTGGCTTTCCTTATAAGGCATTATGACAATTGCACTTGTTTTAGTCTGCTGCTGATCTGCTCTTTGGTTTTAACTTTTGAACAATAAAGTCTCCAATTCACTGACAGGTTTCCTTATTTAGACACAGGAAGTGCGATATCAGTTCACTGAACAGTAGTCTCCTTACAATTCTGCAGTGATAGAGAATACCAATGTCACTGCAAATGCAGAACTTCCTAATCTCTGTGTTCTGTCATCCGTTCCAGTTTCATACCGTTTGTAGGTATGATAAGAAATCAGGCAAGTCAGTTGCAAAGAATGGTAAACGGAAGTGAAAATTTAACTCTTGCTATCCCACAGATGATGTAAGACATGCTGAGCCATTTCTGCTTCTGATATACAAATGAAGCCTGTTTTTGCGACAACTTTGAATGTTAAGTGGTGACCTGAGAGAAGTAATGCAAGACACTAAATTGAAGCGATAAACTGTTTCGGTTGGCTGTGGATTCTGCAATGGGTCTGAAAATGAGGTTCAGAGTATTCAGGACAGATGTTAGTGAGCACTTTTACACACAATATTTGGGAGAGGTTTGGAACTCACTTCCACAAACGATAGTAGATGCAGGGTTTTTATTTTGGTTGTCAGAATCAATCCTGTGATTGTTTACATCTATCTCTAAGGACAATAGCAGCAGAAACAAGAGAAAACTGTGACCGCAAATCACCTATCAGGGATCTCGCCTTTCTGAGTTGGAAGTATCTGGATATTCCTAAATCCTGGAACTCCCTCGCTAACAGCATCTTGGCTGTACCTCTATGTTAAGTTCGCTCAAGTTTCTGTACAGTAACTCATCATCTCAATCACTAGAGTAATTAGGGATGGGCAGTGAATCCAATGCCATTGAGTGACGTCTATACGCCACGAATGGGTTTCGAACAACTGCAGGTTCTACGTGGACGCCCGCAAGCGATCGGGAGAAGGGAGTAGTGGAATAGAGCGTTTCAGTAAAGTGAAAGGCAATGATGACTGGAGGGTGTGAGGCTGTAAGTGAGAGAGGAAGTGGTGATGCAAGGCTCACTGTTGGCATTAATGGGTCAGCCTATACTGGCCACTGTTTACACTGACTTACACAACACTGCTGATCAATTCACGACAATGATACTGTTCTCTTGGCGTTGTATTCCCTCTGTGCATATTAACGTGGTTAATGGGCCCCGAGAGGATGAACGTATCTTCTTTATCCTGTCGGCTTAATCAGATGAATATATCAGTTTGAAATGAACGCAATACGAGATTGGCTCTTTCTGTGCATTAGCACTGGAGAATGTCCAGGTGTGAACGTTTCTTTTCTGTATCAGCGGAAGTTAGTTTAAATTCTTATGGAGCAACTTTCATAAAGATACAAATGTCCAAATTACTGTGACTGAACAGCTAATCAAATACACATATGGATATGAACAGCATCGTCTGCGCTGACACCGTTGATGAATTAGGTAAAGTACCTGGTAATAACGTGACTAGTATGGTGTCAAATCCTGGCGTTGCATGTCCTGTACATTGAAGGATCGTTGCTTAAACATCTTTAAAATGCTGTACTGTTGATCCACCACACCGAAAGAGCATGCTTCTTGTGTTTGAGCTCAGCGCATTTTTATTTCGTGTTACCACGTCCTGCCACGTGCTGTGGCCCCATCAGTCAATGCTAGATCCTGCTAATTCAACGGAAAGATTCTGTACTATGTTCCACAAGGACGATTCAGTTAACGGTCGAATGCGCTGAAACTTCCAACCTATCTAATTCGACGATCCTCGAAAGCAGTCCGTGACTGAATTCCAAATTCAATGTGCCATTCCCTAAACGACTACTGTCCTCTATCAGTTTTACTTTTCCAAATGAAAGACTGAACCATTCATTATGGAGACATTTTAACAGTCTGATATCCCCACGACAGACACACCCATGTCACTGGGAACCAGGTCACCTCCATCAGGGATAATCTCCCTTTTTGCCTCTCAATATCTTGTGTGTTCCAGAGATTTTCATTGTCGCAGAGTCCAGATGAAGTTTCTATTCCCCATGTACAGGGCCAAGAATTCTTTCAATGTCTCAGATCAGTTCCTGTCCCGAGAACATCAGAGTCAATGTTCCGGCCTCTACTTGGTCCGACAGTTCACCGTTCTGCATTCTCCTCTGATTCCACTTCCCAAAGAGTTTGTCAAGATTCCCAAAGATGGTGCCTGGATTGGTTTGGTTCCTTAACATTTTTCCAACTGCCAATTGACAATATTTTCACAGTAAAGCTTCGGAAACCTCTGGCCTGCACCATGTCCAGTGATGAGAAGTCCCGTTTGGTGGAGAGATTCCCGAGGCTGTTGAGTTTCACTTTGGTACAAAGATGGTTATCTAGCAATTTCCTGCGGTTGTTTGTAATGATGGGAGAGGGAGCGGTGGGGAATGAGCACTTTGACGAGCAGGAGGAAGTGTTGCCACTGGCCAGAGTCAGAGAACAGAGGACAGGGATTAAAAGAACCTAATGAAAAGCAGCAATTCTGCTTAGTACGTTCAATAAGAACTACAGAAACCCGATGTGTCGAGCAGTGTATCTGGAAAGAGAAACAGAGATAATGTTTTAAGTATGGTACATTTCTGATGAAAAACTCGAGTTCCAAAGTCTAATTAAATTACCAGCCTGGTTTGCAAAATAGGTTTTTTGAACTTTGAGCAGAAATTCGCCCAGCAGCAAGGCATTCATAGCATAGTCAGCAGGACTCGGACCTATGCGGGGAAACCCCAATGGATTTTTAATGTATCACCTTAACCACTCGGCCATGAGTACTGACTAAAAAGCAGAGTTGAGCATTAACCAAATCAGCCATGATCTCATTGAAAGCTGTCGCTGACTTGATGGGCTAAATGCTTCCATCTCCTCTCCTAACTCTGCTGTCAATTGTAAGGTGCGAGACACAAATGTAAAAGAAGAAAAGCACAAAGTTAGGAAAAGATATTTGCAGCCAAACCGAGTCAAAATTATTGATTGAAAGGAAAATCAGACTTGGCAATTTGCTAGATCTCTTTGCAAACATGACCATCAGAGCTGATTAAGGGAGCTATTGATCTGAGTGTTCTTGGACATGAAACAATCAAAGGTTAGTGACATCTTCATTTCTTTTTCTGGCGAACGAACTGGTCTTTCCAGATGCTCACAATGAAAGAGATTTTTCCCAATAAAAGACGGCAAATAACTCCCATCTAACGCTGATACCATCGTGAGCGCTGCTGTTTCACAATGCCACAGAGTCAGAGTCAATTCCCGCCTCAAGCAACTGAATGTGTGGAGTTTGCACATTCTCCCCGTGGCAGCGTGCGCTTCCTCTGGTTTTCTCCCACAGTCCAAAAATGTACCGGTTAGGTGAAATGGCCATGCTAAATTGACGGGGTGAATGGAGAGGAATGCATTTGGGCTGGGGCGGGTCGGTGTGGAGTTGCTGGGCCGTAGGGCCTGTTTCCACATTGTAAGTATTCTAATCTACAGTAATCAATGACCAAGGTATGACGCACGTTGTTCGATGTTGCATATATGACTTTTCGATTGCTTTTCTTCAAAGTTTCTTTACAATTCAAATAGGAGTGGAAGAAGGGAAATGAATGTCTCCCATAATCCTTGCCTTCTTTTATCATTCACAGGCGGTATTTTTTCCTGCACGTTTCATTTTACATTGTGGTTACTGTAAGTGATCTTGTAAGCTACACCAGCTGGTTTCCTCGTTCCTCAATGTTCCTCATCTCTATCCAAACACATTTCCATCCTTATCTCCTGAATCAAAGTAATCTGTAACCATTGCATAATTGCCACGGAAACTGGGCTTTTCACACGCCTGTGTATGTCATGTTCCAATATTAATTGATCGTTTACTGTTGCAATTGCGCATGAGAAGAGGAAAATAGAATAGAGGCAGGTGGTCCTGGGTTTCAAACGCACGTAATTGCAGCTAAAACGCAGATTACTGCACACAATGCGATCACGGAAGCATGCACCGAACCGTGAGGAAGCACACAATAAGTACAATGCTGGATGTCATGTCAGGAACAGGACCAGAAACTCAACAGAAATACGTCTCATGGGTACTATTTTGGACGTATTTCTCAATGAGCTATCGTGTTTTACATATGTTCCATCGGGAGATACCTCACACAAGGAAGTAACCAGTGCTGCAGACGATCATATAATCCGAGTCCCAAGTCCCGGAGTCAGAGACACTCAGTGCCCTGTGTGTACCTACAAGGAACAGCTGTGCACGGGGTTTACAGGGTAACTGAACTGCACGAATGCAGCTCGCTGGTCGTCTGTCTGCTTCTCCTCTATAGTTTTCTGTGTAGTCCGTGCGTGCAATCTTGTCAACTACGTTTGTCCGGCACAAGCTGGGCATTGGTCACTTGTCTCTGAGAGAGGCTGTTGGTTTATGTGTTGTAATAATTCCGAGTGCAAGGAGGAAACTGGCTGTCAGTTCCCAGAAACTTACTTTAATAAATGTAAGCGTGCTTTTTAACTTGCCACGTGGCATATCCTCGTTGCGACGTTCGTGTACTGCGAATCACATTGCGGGACTATCCAATTTTGGCAAAGAATTTGTGTGGCAGTCACGAGTTGCCACGACCAGCTATCCCGAGTAGCAATACGGACAAATGGCAATATCGGCAAATTCGATTAGAGCAGCACAAGATTAATGTGTCAGGGCAAACAGAAGGCAGCCAGAAAATTTCTGGATGTTGGACAATCATCCAAGGAACCGTTCCATATGAAAGTCTGTGCATCAGTAGAATCTGGGACCCAAGTAGTCTATGTTCGTTATTCATATTCTAGACAATTTGCGTTGTTCCTCGTTTACTCTGAAAGTGAATAGATATAGCTATTTCACCGTTATTTCGAAAGAAGATCCTGCATTGAATCTGTTCGCCGTTTTTTGATGCTGTGGCGAAAAGGTGGGCAATCGCGGTGTGCAACGTTTCTATACTTCTTTCATTTCCTTCATTAATGTCCTGGTGAGGGAAAAAGGTGATTGGCTCTCTCAATCAGATGGAGGCACCGGCACATTGATGGCCTCATTTAATCACGGATATAATTGGGAATGTTCACTTTTAATGGTTCGTTGTTGTTCTGTTTTGTTTTATTATACTTGAGCACTTTCTAGGACTTGGCAATACACTAAATCTCCAGTAGGTTTGGAATTGCCTCGCTGTTATTTGTGCGAGCAGTTCATGTTGGAGACGAATCACAGTGCCTCACAGATAGCACTTAAGCTTCGGTTTGTTTGATCATGTTACTGCCTTTTCAGTTTTGATTCTGTTCCACGTTAAGAGCTATTAGTTTTTGGATTCGCTGGAGAGCAAAGTGGGTAATGCGATATTTTTCTTCAGCCAAAATCTTTGACGGTGAACTTGGGAAAGTGACAAGAAGAATGGTCATTGGCAGCAAATATCCGGAAAACCTTCATCTCTGGATCGGTTGGGCCCATCCACCCTCCAAACAAAATAGCCAAACTCGCTGGTTGGCGAACAAACATCATGCGTTTTTTGCAAATGGTGTATTCAAACCGTTGCCGGTGGCTGGAGCATCTCAGAGTTGTCGAGCATGGAAACAAATCCCGCGATCCAACTTGCCCTTGTTGAACAGATAACCGAAATTAATCCATACATATCTGCCAATATTTGTGCCTTATCTCCCCTAGGTCTTCCTGTCGAGACATCCACTCAGATGCCTTTGAAATGTTGTGAGTGCACCAACCTCTGCCACTAAATGTGGCAATTCATTCTACACACACAGAAGTTCTGTGTGAAAAACATGTGTCCATCACATCCCTTTTAAATTTTTCCTCTCTCACATTAAACTTATGCTATGTAGATTTGAACTCGCGTGTCTTGTGAAAAAGTGCTCCCTGACTATTTCCTCTGTCTGTCTTCCTTATTATTTTATCAGCTTCTGTGAGGGCATCTCTAAGCCCTGAAGCTCCTGGGAATCTGACGAAGCCTATTCAGTTTCGTTTTCATGTCCAAGCAGTGCAAACCTTGCAAATTCTTGTAAAGGTTTTCTAAACTTGCAAGAAGTGTGTCCAGCTGCAGCACTTGATTGACCGCGTGGCCACTTTGGAGCTGCGGGTGGACTCACTGTGGAGCATCAGCAATTCTGAGGAGTTATGTTGCCTCCCAGGTGCTCAGGTCAGTGATGTCACCCATCGGCTGAAGAACATTCGGAAAGGGGATCGTGTACAGCCAGTTGTCTTGGTGCATACAGGCACCAATGAAAAAAAAACGAGATGAGGACCTGCAGGGAGAATTCAGGGAGCGAGGAGAGAAATTAAAGAGGAGGAACTCAAAGGTAGTAATCTCGGGATTACTGCCGGTGCCACGTGATTGGCAGCGTAGAAACGAATAAAAAAGGCACGATGAACACGTGACTTGAGGAATGGTGCTGCAGGCGGGTTTCAGATTTGTTAGACTTTCCGAGCAGTTCTGGCGAAGGTGGGACTATAAGAAAATTGACGATCTACATCTGAACCAGACGGGAACGAATGTCCTTTCGGGAGTTTTTGCTACTTCTGTTGGAGACGTTTAATACTAATGTGGCAGAGGGCTGGGAACCACAAGAGAAAACAAGTCGGCAGTGACGTGGAAACTGGAAAATGTAAGAATCAGGAAGATAGCATTAATAATGGAAAGAGTAGGCAGAGAGCAGATGAATGCAAAAGAACTGGTGGCCTGAAATGCATTTACTTTAATGCATGGAGTATAGACAGATGAACCTCGGGCTTAGGTTGGTGCCTGGGAATATGACGTTATTGCGATCACAGAGATTTATTGAAGGAAGGGCATGGTTGGCAAACAAATGTTCTAGGATATAGATGCTTCAGACGGGACAGGTAGGGAAGTAAAAGGGGAAGGAGTTGCATTGCTGGTCAGGCATGATATCATGGCTGTGCGAAAGGAGGACCCCATGTAGGGCTTGGGTCGTGAGACACTATGGATGGAGCAGTGAAATAAGAAGGGTGAGGTTAGACTTTTGGGGCTGTATTATAGTGAGCGTGAGGTGTAACAAAAAAGTTAAACAGATCATGGAAAGACGTAGAGGCAATAATTTAATGGTGATTGGAGATTTCCGTTTTCCCAACATTGACCGGGATACTCTTAGCATCAGAGGTCTGGATGGGACACCATTTGTAAGAAGCCTCCAGGTGAGTTTTCTGGAGCGGTATATCAATAGTCCGACGAGGGAATAGGCCATATTGGAACTGATATTGGGGAACAAGCCAAGGCGGGTGATAGCAGTTGCCGGGGGTGATTTCTTTGGGAAGTGTCCAATATTCTGTAAGTGTTAGAATACTCATTGACAAAGATGAGAGTGGTCCTGAGGAAAGAGTACTAAACTTGGCCAAAGCTAATTATATCAACATTATGCAAGAGGTCGGAAATGTGGATTGGCACAGCTATTTGTAGGAATGTCCACAGTTCATAAGTGGCAGGCTTCCAAAGATAGGTTAAATATAGTGCAGGATAGGCATGCCCCGTTGAAGGCAAAGGATTTGAAAGGCAATATTCGTGAACCGTTGATGACAGGACAATTGTACGACTCGCCAAGAGGAAAAGGGAAGCATACATAATGCCTCAGCAGCTAAGAACAGAATGGTTCCTGGAGGAACATGAGGAGAGTAGGACAAGTCTTAAACGAGGAATCAAGGGGGTTAAAAGGGGTCATGAAACAACTTCACGCTAGCAGAATTAAGGGGAATCCTAAAGCCGATTGTTCATATATAAGAAGCAAGTGGTAACTAGAAAAAGGATTGATCCACTAAAGGAAAATTAAGGAAGGTTGTCTGTCGAATCTGAGAGAGTGGGTAAGATTCCGAATGATTATTTTGCATCAGTGTTCACTGAGGAGAGGAACATGATGAATGTTGAGTCTAGAGTAAAACATTTTATTAGTCTGGATCATGTTGCCATAAGTAGGGAAGCTGTGTTGGTCAGGCTAGGGGTAATTAATGTGGACAAATCCCCAGGAACGGATGGGATCTATCCCTGGTTCCTGAGTGAGGCGAGAGAGGAAATAGCTGGGGCCCTGACAGATATCTCCGTGGCATCCTTAAGCATAGGTGAGGTTGTGGCCGACTGGAACGTTGCTCATATTGTCCCCTGTACAGGAAGGATAGTAGGGATATTCCGGATAACTACAGAACAATGGGCCTGACACCAGTGTTGGGAAAGTTGCTGGAGAATGTACTGAGGGTAGGATCTCTTCATATTTAGAAAAGAATGGGCATATCAGTGAGAGGCAAAATGGTTTTGTGCGGGGGAGTTCGTGAGTTTCCAACTTAATAGAGTTTTTCGGGGAAGTGACCAAGTTGATAGATGAAGGAAAGGCTGTTGATGTTTTATACATGCACTACAGTAAGGAGCTAGATAAGGTTCCCCATGGTAACCGAATGCAGAACGTAAAGTAACATGGTGTGCAGGGTGTTCTAGACAGGTGGATAAAGAATTGTTTGCGCAATGGGAGACAGAGAGTAGCAGTTGAAGGGAGTTTCTGGAAATGGAGAAAGATGACCAGTAGTGCTCCACAGTGGTCAGTGTTTTGGTCACTGTTGTTTGTGATATACTTAAATGATCTGGAAGAGAGCACTCTTGGAATGATCAGAAAGATTGCAGATTACACGAAGATTTCTGGACCAGCAGAAAGTATAAGGGGCTGTGAAAGAATACAGGAGGATATAGATATACTGGAAAGTTGGTGGGAAAAGTGGCAGCTGGAGTTCAACACATACAAATGTGAGGCATTTCGGCCAGTCTAATTCTAGATCGAGTTTTGCAATGAAAGGAAGAGCTTTTGGAAAAAAAGTTGATGGACAGAGAGATCTGTGAGTGCAGGTCCATTGTACACTGAAGGTTGCTGCACAGGTGGATAGAGTGGTCAAGGAGGCATATAGTATGCTTGCCTTCATTGGATGGGGTTTTGAATAAAATGGCTGGCAAGTCATGTTAAAATTGAACAAGACATTAGATTAGATTAGATTACATTAGATTAGATTACATTACATTACAGTGTGGAAACAGGCTCTTCGGCCCAACAAGTCCACACCGACCCGCCGAAGCGAAACCCACCCATACCCCTACATTTACCCCTTACCTAACACTACGGGCAATTTTAGCATGGCCAATTCACCTGACATTGGTCTAGCCGCACTTGGAATACTGTGTAAATTTCGGGTCGCCACATTACCAAAAGGATGTGGACGCTTTGGAGAGGGTGCATAACAGTTTTAAGTGGATGCTGCCTCGTATGGAAGGTGCAATCTCGGAAGAGAGGTTGAATAGGTTAGGTTTGTTTTCATTAGAAAAAAAAGGAGTTTGAGGGGGACCTTTTTGAGGTTTACAAAATCATGTAGAGAACAGACAGGGTAGATAGAGAAAAGTTTTGTTTCCCAGGTTGAAGGATTCAATAACTAGAGGTCACGCTTTCAAAGTGAGAGGTGAAAGGTTTAAGAGGGATACACGCGGCAACTACTTGGCACAGCGGGTGGAGGGTGTCTGGAACGCGTTCCCATCAGAGACGGGAGAGGTAATCACGGTAGATTCATTTAAGATCCGTCTGGACAGATGCATGAGATGAAGGGGAGCAGACGGATACGGTTGCTTAGGAATTGGGTGACAGGTTTAAACAGTAGATTTGGATCGGCTCAGGCTTGAATGGATGAAGGGTCTGTTCTTTGTCTGTAGATTTTCTTTGGTCTTTCTTCTTAAATTACGCCAAGTTCATTACAAAATTTACGAGGTCTCAGTGCCTGAAGTGAATCGATGCTGAAACACTAATCATAACAAATCTGAGTGTTGGCTTTTGTGTGGTAGCATGGTCGAGCGGTTTGATATGCTGGATTTTTAAGCATTCAGTCTCTATCGAGTAGTGGCTTCAACTACCAGCATCGTAAGTAAGCTCCTCTGTGGAGATGTATGTGAGAGAACTGCGCATGTGTAGATGCCTTTTAATTTGAGTGTTCACAACTCCTCAGTGTGCATCGCCTCTCGGTGATAAAATCAGCGACCGTGTCTGAAAACAACGCAAGTTCCTGATGTCCAATGTATCCTCATATCCCGTCGATAACTTTGCTTTACGATATCTGAGTAGCCAGTTTCTGTATCTCGAATGGTCAGCGCAGTTGGCTGAAATGTTGGTGGTTCGAGCCCACCCAGGGCATAAAGCCTCAAATATTTCAGCACAAGTATTTACACTTACCATGTATCAGCATTGTAACCGCGAAAACTAATCCATGATTCACCCCAAGTTCGCAGAGGGTGAGACGTTTACACGCAGCAGAATACATCATTTTCTCCAAGCTCCCGATGCCAACAGAAAGCGGCCACTGCAGCTTCAATCAGCGGCTTTCTGCCAAGCCATGGGAAACAACTCGTGGAAACTCCTTCCTTAGTAACAGCTCTTCCCGTGTTAAAGGAGCAAAACTTTCATTTTAATTTGCAAACGGCTTCAGGACATTGGAATGTTGCTCCAGTTCTTGGAACGTGTTATAAATAAAACTCCTGATTTGAAAATAAAAAAAGTGGTGAAGGTTTTAGGTAGAAAGAACAAAGAAAGTGTTGATCTAGAGGACCTTGTCTATTCAGCAGATGGGAAATGCCCAACACTGTAAACGGAAATGATTGGGTTTCCTGAGGTAATTTACCGACTGTTTTACTGTCTGCCAGAGTGACTGAAAATCACTTCAGCGGCCTAAAGGTGAGGTTAAAAATACCCAGATATCAAGGTTGAACCTTAAATCCCGGAACAAGTGCTAAATACATTGTAATGCTTTGAAGGAATAACTGAAGTGAAAGGTGTGAATGATGTTTTTGTGATTAGGAGGAATGAACTGGATCCTTACAAATTGCTGATGAATTATGCTCGCAATGGAATTGCAAACTAATCCACAGTGCACCATGCTTGGTTAGCTCAATCGGTGCAGTGTGAGTTGCTTAATCAGAGGGTCGTGGGTGCAACCCTCACAATGGGCGCTTTCACTGCTTAATAGAATTCCGGCTCTTCGTTCCATGTGCAGTATTGCAACCCTTCGCAGGGGAATGTTCTTGCTGCTTTCATTGACACATCTGTCGGCCTGCTTTTGATCACACGTCGGTTTCTGAGTGAACACTGTTTCCATTTTACTGGAGGCACCAGAGACAACTTTATCAGTGCAGCCGAAAATACTATGAATGATGTCCGTTTCAAAACGTGAGGTTGCAAACCAACTGTGCACCACCCAAAGTGTTCAAAGACACGGAAAGCGAATGGCCACTTGCTAGGGGTCTGACAGAGACGGATCAATGTCACATGGGTCCTGAACCAATTTTATCTAATTCAGATTGTTCTGATGGAAACCGAAGGGATCTCTCCCTCAACGTTTTGCAATTGTTCTTCTTGTGTTTAACGTAATGAACTGGAAATTATCAGTAACGAGGGTGGAGGCGCGGCAGGATTGTGAGGTTTCAGTGTGGGACATGGACACGGTAAGTCAAATATTCCCAGAGCATGAGAGAGATGATTGGTCCAGGATTACTGCCATCTTCTGTTTCTGAACCAACAAATGAAATTACTGGAAAATCTCAGCAGGTCTGGTATCATCTTGGAAATAAAAACCGATTTAAGACTTCGGGACCAGTGACATTTCTTTTCCATGTCCATCTCCATCTGCTTTTGCACAATCTTCCTTTTTATTGAATGTGTCCTGACTTCCAATTTTCTATTCAGATTCTCATTTATTACTTCCTCTCCAAACATTTTTCCAGTCTCCAATTTTGTCTCAGGACTGTTCTATCTTTCACATTGCCCAGGACTTCGAACTGAACAAATACCTCTGTTTCTATTTCCTTAGATAGCAGATGGCCAGCGACTGGTAGGCAGTGTTGTTCCGAAAACTCTCCATGATTCACCCCGAGTCTGCAGGGAGCAAGACGTTTACACGCAGCAGACTACGACGCCATGTTCTCCAATCCCCCGATGCCAACTGAAAGAGGCCACTGCAGCTGCAATCAGCGGCTTCCTGCTAAACCCTGGGACACAGTTCGTGGAAATTCCTTCCTCATTAACTGCTCTTCCCGTTAGAATGGAGCAAAACTTACATTTTAAATTGGAAACGGCGTCAGGAGATTGGAAGGTTGTTCCTGTTCTTGGAACGTGTTATAAACAAAACTCCTGTCCTGAAAATAAGAAGTGGTAAACGTTTTGGGCAGGAAGAACAAAGAACATGTTGATTGTGAGGACTGTGTCTCGTCAGCAGATGGGAAATTCCCAACACTGTAAACAGAAATGATTGGGTTTCCTTAGGTAATTTTCCGACTGATTTACTGTCTGCCAGAGTGACTGGAAATCACTTCTCATGAAAATATTAGGGTTGAGTCTTAAATGCCAGGACAATTGTTAAAGAGGTTGTAATGTTTTGAAGAAATAACAAAAGTGAAAGATGTGAATGATGATATTTGTGATTGGGAGGAATGAGCTGGATTCTTGCAAAATGCTGTTCCAGGTGAATTATGCGCAGAATGAAATAGCAAACTAATTCATCGTGCGTTAGGCCTGGCTGTCTCAGTTCGGTGCAATATGAGGTGTTCAATCAGAGAGTCGTGCATCCAAGCCCCATAATATTCGTTTTCACTGTTTAATAGAGTTCCAGCTCTTCGTTCCACATGCAGTATTGGAACCCAACGCTGGTAGAGCGTTCTTGTTGCTTTCGTTGACACATATGTCCTCCTGCTTTGATCACATGTTGGTTTCTGAGTGAAAACTGGCTGCACTTCACTGGAAGTGCCAGAGACAACTTTATCAGTGCAGCTGAAAATACTATGAATGATGTCCATTTCAAAACGTGAGATTCCACTACATCCGTGCACCAACCAAAGTGTTCAAAGACACAGAACGCGAATGGCCATTTGTTAGTGGTCTGACAGAGACGGCTCAATGTCTCATGGGTCCTGAACAAAAATTAACTGATTCAGAATGTGCTGATCGAACGGAAAGGAGCTCCCCCTGCACATTTTGCAATTGTTCTTGTTGTGTGCTCATGTAAGTTTATGTAATGAACAGTTTATTGCCAGTCACGAGAGTGGGGGTGGGGAAGGCTTCTGAGGTTTCAGTGTGGGACAGACGTGATCTGATCGAACGGGTAAGTCAAATATTCCCAGAACATGGGAGAGCTGATTGGTCCAGGATCACTCCCATCAACTGTTTCAGAATCAACAAATGAAATTGCTGGAAAATCTCAGCAAGTCCGGTCGCATCTTGAAAATGAAAACCGAATGAGATTTCGGGACTGGTGACACTTCTTTTTCCATCTCCATGTCCCTCTGCCTTTCTACAAACTTCCTTTTTATTGAATATGTCCTGACTTCAAACTTTATATTCAGCTTCACTTTTATTGCTTCCTCTCCAAACATTTTCCCAGTCTCTAAAATTGTATCATGCTTGTTCTATCTCTCACTTTGCCCAGGACTTCCAACTGAACAAATAACTCTCTTTCTATTTCCTTAGATACCAGATGGCCAGAGATTGGAAGACATAGGAGGACGGTTAGCGCTTTCAGAATATCTAGTCTGCTCCGCCATTCGATCTTGGCTAATATCGTTCTTAACCGCATTCTCCAGTCCTCCCCCTGAACACTTACTCCCCAGTCTTAGGATCCAGCCTTTCTCCCAGTATTTTTGGGTCCTAATCCGTCCCAAAGCCCTCCACATGTGTTGGCAGATGTTACACCGTGTCTGCTTGTCATCAATCTCAGTTTCAGTGATTCTCGGCAAACACGAACTGTTCTGAGCAGCTCGATCGGGTCTCTGGCCCCACTGTGATCCTGCGGGGGAGCAGTAATCATCTTCATCTCCTACGGAAAGGATCGGCGCTTCAAAACAAAAAAGGACAGAAAGAAAGATACGCTTGTGTGTCAAGATATGTGGAGGTAATTGCTTTCTGACCTGGTCAGTAAACCTTACTCTGTATATCCCCATACATTCTGGCTGTGGTGGTGAAAGGGAATACAAGTCCAATTAATTGCCATCTACGCTTTTATTCGACATGTATTCTTCGTTGTTCTGAATATGCAGGGATGTTTCGAGCACTGATGGACACCATTTCTAAGAGTGCATGCCGCGGGCCCTGATCTTTTCTGGAGAGTAGCAGTATCAGTTTGTGCGAAAGTGGCCCAGTACAAAGCTTAGAAGAAACATTGTTGTTCCCTCTTTCCGGACGACAGTCTTTCATATCATGATCGATGGGGTTTTATTGCATTCTCATCAGCAAACCTTGTTTTGAATTTACTCGCCCAATACTACTGTAGCGGTGAAAAGAATACAATTCCGAATCCCTGCTGCGTGAAATTCATGTTCAAATTTCTATTCGCAGTGGTCCTTCATATGTGGCGATGTCTATATCACTGCTGGCCATCCTGTTTAAGAGTGCCGTTACATATGTTCCTCTGTCTTGGCGCTGCAGGGAAAATTGTCTGCGCCTTTTCAGCCAATATTTCCTGGATATTTCAACATGGTATTCTTTATTTTTTCAATCATGTCCTCTTCAAGGACACAGTTACCGGGCACTGATCCTTTCTGTAACAACAGTACCACATTTGCTTGACATGCGAAGGTGGCCTGGATCAGTAACAAGGAGAGTATTCATTTCCTTCTGTCACAGCGAACACTGGATTCATGATGTTAGTCTCTGTCAAATGCATCCGAAAATGTGCTCTGAAAGCTTACTTTGAACGCTGTCTGGCGTTTCTCAACGTGCGTCAACCAAAACCAGAAATCCTCAATCATAGTTTGGAGCAGTTCACGTATTCGAGTTTCGAAGCAGCAGACACGGATACAGTTCATTCAGTCAACAACAGGAATGAAAAGATTTACAGGCACAGATGAACTATCGACTCTTGTTCTCATACTGTTACTAATATTACCGTGTGGCCTGAAGTCTAAGCCATGTCGTAACTGAAAATGAGAAAATCACAGACAGGCTGCCGAATGACGCAGTATGTATTTTGTTTTCTTGTTCTCACAGAGTTCCAGGAAAGTATGACTGCGAGGGAGAGGAATGCAAGTCAAGTGCAGCTCTGGTGAAACACCTTCTGTCTGATTCAGTCATCAACAAGAACTTTGAATGCGACTAAAGCGGGAAACCTTTTCACAACTCGAACAAAGAGCAATCACGAACAGTGACCACGTCTTTGACATCTCAGATCGCCTTTGACCTTCCATGAATATGTATAGAAACTAATTTTTGTACACCTCAAAGTGAGAAGTGTTTGATTTACCGACAATAAGCGAGTCGAATGTCTTTGATTGCCACATAAGTTTCCAACTCAGCTTGCAGCCAGGTGGCAGTTGCTCATGGCTCTGCTGGATAATGCACTATTATGGAGAAAGAAAAGGAAAGTTGGAACTCTTATTGGCTCTGGGTTTCGAATAATCTTGCTACGTGTTCTGCCATTCTCGGATTCCAGTGCTAAACCAGTTTTTCAGTTCATCCGAGATGCAGGAGAGTCGGCGTTTCTGGCAGGAGCAGAATTCATCATCTCCAGTGATCACTTTATCTGAGGAGAGAAAATGAAAAAAGTTTCACACAGCGACTAATCGGAATTGCATTCCGTTTCAGCATGGTAGCAGGTATGGGCTAGCAAATTCAAAGCCAGATTTGCTGATGAGAACAACAAGCACTACCGCTCAGATAGAGCCATTCCTTTCCACCGCTTATTCTGCAGATCTGATGCAGTTGCTGTGAGTATGCTGCAGGGTATCATCAGCTACATGCTCTTGGGTTTTCGGTTTTGGCCTGTGTGCTCGCGGGGCTGAGCAACCTGAGACTCTGATTTCAGATTTCACTTCTTAAGAAGGCTTGTGTTTGCATCCCTGCGCGGCCACGTGTGCTAATGGATTAAGCTGGCAACGTTTTGCAGGGATTAGTTTTGTTAAAGTTGAACAGAAAAAAAAAAGCAGTCATTACTTCTAACCCGGCTGTGATGTGGCACAGCAGAAAACAACCAATATGGCAGTGCCCATGTTTTCTCCTTCTGCTGTAGTTGTCACGTTCCCCTCCAGCTCGAAAGGCCGCCAGCATAATATGCGACTCAAAAACAGGCTGCGCCAATCTTGCATATTCCAGACAATTTGCATTTTTCACCGTTTCTCTGAAAGTGAATGGAGATATTATTTCCCTGTTGATGTGAAATTAGGTTCTACATTGAATCTGCTCGCAGTTTTCTGTTATTGTTGCGAAAAGGAGGGAAATTGCGATATGAAACTTGGTTACTTTTCCCTAATTTCCTTAATTTCTGTCCTGATGAGAGAGGCTGGTGTTTGGTCCTTTCGATCCGGTGGAGACGTCAGCTCAATTGTTAACCTCATCTAATCGAGACTGTTACTGGTAATCTTCACTTTTCATGGTTCATTCTTAGTCAGTTCTGATTCATGTTACTTGAGCACTTTCCTGGAAGTATTGGTGCACTAAGGCGCCAGTACGTTGAAAGCACCATTTGGAATTGCCTCGCTGCAATTGGTGTGAGCAGCTCATGACCCAGACGACTCGCTCTGCCTCACAGACAGCATTCATGAGTCCGTGTGTCTGAAAATAGGTTATCTTTGTCAGTTCTGCTTCTGTTCATCAGTTGTCAGGTTTTGGTTTCGCTGGAGAGCTGCGCGGGCAACATGATTTGTGAGGTATGTTCCGCAGCCAAAATCTCCCACTGAGAAGTTGGGAATGTGTCAAGAAGAATGGTCATTGGCAGCCTAAGATCAGAAAAAAAATGATTCGTTGCTGGTTTTAACCGAAGCAGCCTGTGGGAGTTATCTCAAATGGAAGAGTACTGTCTTTGCATGCGAGAGACTGCGGGGTTGCTAGCTGCATTCTCCATCCCCTTTTAGGGCGGCACCGTGACTCAGTGGTTAGCACTGCTGCCTCATAGCACCAGTGTTCCACGTTTGATTCCTGTGCGTAGTTTGCACATTCTCCCTGTTCCTTCCCACACTCCAAAGATGTGCCATGCAGGTGAATTTGACACGCTAATTTGCCCATAATGATCGGTCCATTAGTTCGAGGGAAATTGGTCTGTGTGAGTTACTCTTTGTAGGGTCGGTGTGGACGAGTTGCGCGGAAGGGCCTGTTTCCATACTGTAGGGAATCTAATCTAACCATCTTCCAGAAAACTAGCCCAACGCACTGACCAAGTGATGAGTGCCTATTCAAACTGGTGATCGCCACTGCAGCATCTCAACCACTCTATTTGCCAAATTTTCACGTTTATTCTTTTTCAACATTCCTGTCAGTATTTAGATCCATATGCCTTTGAAATGTTGAGAGTGTACCAGCCCCCACCACTAAATCTGACAATTCATTCCAAACACGCAAAACTTTCTGTGTGAAAAAAAAATGTCCTTCAGATCCCTTTTAAATTTTACCATTCTCCCCTTAAACCTGTGTTCCCTTGTTTTGAAATTGCCTGTCTTGGGAAGAAATATTCATTGACCATTTACTCTGCAGTCTCCCTCATATTTTTATAAACCTCTGTAAGCCCATCCCTAAGCCCTCAAGCTCCAGGGAAAATTTTCATATCCTACTCAGCTTTACGCTACAATCCTAACACTGTAAGCCTTACAAAGTCCTCATACATATTATCGAACTTGCGCCAAGTTCGCCATTGAAAGGGTGTGTGTTAAAGTGCCTGAACTGAGGCGATGCTGAAACACTCATCCTGAAAAACGTGGTTGCGGGTGTTTGTGTGGCAGCATTGCAGAGGTGTCTAAGGAGCTGTCTTTAAACTATAACCTCCATCCAGTCATTGATTTGAATTCCCACCAAGACCAGAACCACAGGTGAAGACGGGAACTCTGTTTTTCATGAAAGACCTATAAACATTGAGATGTCAGGATTTGATCCCATATTCGGCTGATTTTTTGACAGGAACTTTCACTAACTAAGGCAGAGGGACTGCCCAAGCTCAACGATTCAAAACCATGTGTGCATTTACTTGACTATTCGAACACAGGAACTCGGACTCATTTTTGTGTGTTTCACAGTTACTCGGAGAAAATTTAAAACAACCTCCGTTTATGCAGAAGATTTCAAAGCTTGATATTCTCCACTGAAAATGCACAGGGAGAGGCAATCTCTTATTGTTTTTGTTTTAAACTGATAACTTCGACTGTTTAAACTGACAGGATAACGAAGATCTGTCCATCGTCTTGGGCACCTTTAACCGTATTAATATCCGCAAAGGGAAACTCACACTAAGAGGAATGGGCTCATTGTGGTGAATTGTTAAGGAGTGGAGTGTGAATCAGAGTGAATAGTGGTCAGTAAATACTGACACTGACATTGAACGTTGCATCACCAGCTCCTCACTCACTTGCTGTCTCATGCCTCCCAGTCATCATTGCCTTTCATATTTTCCCCTCGTCCGTTCCACTTCTCAACTTATTCCCGACTGTAAGTGTTCAAAGTTTGTGCGAAGATTTGTAGCTCGGGTGCTCGTTGTTGTGGTTCTGTTCGCCGAGTTGGAAGTTTTTGTTGCAAACGTTTCGTCCCCTGGCTAGGCGACATCATCAGTGCTTGGGAGCCTCCTGCGAAGCGCTTCTTTGATGTTTCCTCCGGTGTTTATAGACCACTACAAACACCGGAGGAAACATCAAAGAAGCGCTTCGCAGGAGGCTCCCAAGCACTGATTATTCCCGACTGCATGCAAGTGTTCCCTTAGAAACTGCAGCTTTAGGAAACGTATTATTGGGATAAAGTCATTACTCAATGGATGGGATGCACCGTCAATCCCTAATTACCTGAGAGATTGAGATTTTGAGTTACTCCGCAGAACCCTGGATGTCCTCAGGACAGAGGTACAGGCATGATGCCACGAGGCAAGGATTTAGACCTAGTGACAAAGAAGGAACAGCGAGATATTTTCAACTGGGAATCGCGAGATCTTTGGAGGGATAATTGCGGTGATAGCTTTCGCTTGTATTTGCTGCCATTGTCCTTCCAGACTGATGCTGATCGATGACTGAATTGCTCTGGCAGGCTCCGTGTGTGTGTTCTGTGTGCAATCAGGATTTCGTTTTCATTCGGATAATTCACAAGAAGAGAATTAAATCTTCACTTCCTGACTGGGAATTAAAGTCTGTTCTGGGCAATATAAGCTCAGACTCGTATGCAGGGATGTCCATTGATACTGCAGTAGCATTTGGGACCTGACCTGTACAAACGCCTGTGCCTGCTCTTCACGTCATAATCGTCTTCTCAGCAGCGTTTCTCTCTCCAAGTTTCCAAGTCGGTTCATATTATCACCCTTGGTTTCAATGTGAAGAAGGCAACGCTGTGATAATCTGATGTTGTTCAGCAGATATACTGCAGCAAGTTAAGTAAAGAACTGATGCTAACACGAGCTCGTTTTGAGCTGTGGTGATGTGTCGACAACAAGAAAGGCATCGTTCAACTTGCCTCATTCCGGATGACGGGCTCGAAATGACCAGTGGTTTCTTGCTGAATTAGTTCATGGTCTGGAATGTAAAAAACTTCAAATATGAAAGTACAGCGAAAGGTAACGGTTCACAGAGTGTGCAATTCCAAGTGAAACAGTGACGGTGATTATATTTGCTGATTTTTCACCTTGTGATTGCTGTTTCTATGATGTGGACATTTACATTACAAATAGACAAACTGTCACAGCCAAACCTGGTCTTTGGGTCAGTGACGGAATTGGTAACACGCCTTTTATGTCGAGTTAGGGGATTGTCGGTTCGCATTTAAAATCACGAGGATGCAGCGTGCTAGTCCATTCCTGTTGTCTGTCAGGAACGGAAGGGTTTGGGTTTTCGAATTTACTGTTTCTTTCGTCCACTTTAAATTCTAGCTCAGAGCTAGAATGTCTCTCATTGTCTGTAGAACTGGCTTTGGTTTAACCAAAAGCTGCCTTTTAGCGGTTGAACTTGCATGTTGGAGCGGACAGCTGAAGTGAAGCACAAGGAGCTGGTCAAATCCTGAGAACTCTGCCACTCTTGTGTGACTCTTTCTGTGGAAGACACGACGTGGGTAATAACACAGTGTGACTATGTCAAACTTCAATCCCATTGTTGTGTCATCTAAGATCAAAGTGAGAACCTCACTGCCATTTGCACTGGAAACATCAGAACACATAAGGTTATGGACCAAAGCTGGAAACTGGGAATAGAATAGATGAATGTCTTTAAACCAGACTGTACCATGGGCCAAATGGACTTTTCCATTCTGCAAAACGTGAAGACGAGTAGAAAACAATCTGCAGTGAAACTGATCAGGAATGAAAGGGAAAAGCCATTTCATTGAGAATAAGTGCAAGAGCGTCTGTCTTCATTCAGTGTCATCTCATAGGTGGGATTTGGAACTAGAACTGCCATGGCATTAGTTCTATTTTCGGACAGGGAATGAATGTTTTATTGTGCAAATATATCGTGGTACCAGTATTTCTGACCACTGGTCCGAACCTGGTAATGCTTGGTTTTGTGCCAGGTTATCAAAAATCAAAAAGATGCAGGTTTTGGAAATCTGAACTAAAACGAGAATTGATAGAGAAACCCGCTGCACCTGGCAACATCTGCAGAGAGAAACAGATTTTGTTTAGAGCGACAGAAGCAGGTTAGTTATTGATTTCTAGATTATACTGTTGGGAAAATGATAATCTTACCTGTCGAACCATTGCATTTATCAAAATCACTCTTGAGCTTACAAATGTCGAATTTACAATCTTAAAAGAACTTAATAAGTTGTCATGCTACTTTCATTTTCCTGAGCTGGTGGAAGGCTATGTTTTAATGGCTACATTTCCTTTTGCTTTCTGTTATTTAGCAGTCACGTCGAATGGAGAATTGTTTCTTCCAGTGTCTACCTCAATACATGTCTCTGTTTTTCTATATTTCTCTCTTTATCCTACTGGGCATTTTTAACATTCTCCGACACTCTAGCTGTCCATATCCCTCATTTCTTATTTCTGCTCTTTGAAAAGCCTGACAGTCAGAGACAGTTTGAGATTCGAACTGCTGAGAGGCTTTCTGACGCCTGGCTGGAATCGGTCGAATGAGTCTCACATTCTCTGTATAATGCGTCTGTCACTTAGACCTGAAGCAAGGAGACATTTCTTCCTCAAAATCTAAAGACCCTTCCGAAGTTAAAGTTGAATTCCTTATCCAACATAAAAAGAAAGTAATTACATGATAGCTGAAGAAGAACAAGGATTCATTTACTGTTAGTATACAACCAATGAATGGTGACAGCAGAGAATGAGGGTGATGAGATCGTGGTGTCAGTGCCATTACCACTGCATTCCCCGGGAATGCTGTAGTGTCTCCTGCTTCACCACTTAATTTCCACCAAACTGGAAATAAATGAATGAGAATAAGAGGGTGAGAAGCAGAAGTGCTTGTGGAACTGCGGTAGGAATCTCCAGGTTAAAATAGTAGTTAAAAAGAGCAACATACACTACTAGATTTAAACCTGGAAAATGAAGCCGGAACACAAAATCAGAAAATATAGCAATTCAAACAGGACACTGAGTGTTTCGATCAGCAACATAATACTTGCGAGAAATAACGAGCTTTCAATACAATGAGCAGGTACCAGTGTGATGGGAGGTGCTTTCACCAGCTAAGCCACGGCGCCACGTTAAAAGCCAGATGTGTCGTCCATATGTGCAATGTCTGAACCACTTGATCACAGGAATTCGAAAACGCATTTTCTG
Source organism: Chiloscyllium plagiosum (assembly GCF_037043375.1). Classification (NCBI taxonomy): domain Eukaryota; kingdom Metazoa; phylum Chordata; class Chondrichthyes; order Orectolobiformes; family Hemiscylliidae; genus Chiloscyllium; species Chiloscyllium plagiosum. Next base: position 126,507,141 of record NW_028270152.1, on the reverse strand, counting down.
TATTAGCGTTGCTCAGTATAAATGGCAATCAAACTCTGCTTGTGCAAAAACAGACATTTCAATGCTGAGCATTCCCCACTGAAGAGGCACAGAAAAAGACAGTATCCTCTTGCATTAGCATCCAACAGATATTTTCATCTGTTTCAACTGACAGAATAAAGAGGATGTGCTCATCTTCTCTCGCGTCCCATTAACCACATTAATACACACGCAGGGATTTTCAAACCAAGATGAACAGGCTCATTATTGTGAATTGACAGCAGTGGTGTGTGAGTCATTGCGAACAGTGAGAAATAAATGCTGAACCAATAGCACTGACACTGAGCCTTGCACCATCAGCTCCACACTCACATCTTGTGTCATGTCTCCTCGGCCTCAGTGCATTTGACTTTAATTGTTCTACCCTGCACCTCTCCTCAAGTTATTCCCGACCGCTTGCACTGTCGAATTAGTGCATGCAATTATTAGAAATGCATTTCTGGGACACGGTTGTCTTTCAATGAGATAAGATTCACTGCCCATCCCTAATTATCCCAAAGATGTAGGGGACGAGTTACTTTTGTCAACTCCTCAAAGACGCCACTCCTGACGCCACTCTGTCAATGTAACTCACTGAGGGAAGAGCAAACTGACGCCACTCAGTCAGTGTTACTTACCCAGGGAAGGGCAGACTGACCCCACACTCTCAGTGTAACTCAGCAGACTGATCCCACACTGTCAATATAAGTCATTCACTGAAGAGCAGTCTGACCCCACTCTATAAATGTAATTCCCTCAGGGAAGAGCAGACTGATCCCATTCTGTCTACGGCACTCACCCAATGAATGAACAATAACCCCACTCTACCAATGTAACTCGCCAGGGAAGAGCAGACGGAAGCCAGACTGTCAACATAAATTATCGAGGAAAGAGAATACTGACCCCCCTCTATCTGTTTCACTCAGGCAGGGAAGAGCAGACTGTCACCACTCTGTGAAAGAAATTCGCCAAGGAAGGGCAGATTGACACTACTGTATCTGCGTGACTGACACAGGTAAGAGCAACTAACCAAACTCTGTCAATGTATCTCCCTCAGGGAAGAAGACCCTGACCACTCTCTGTCCATGTAGCTCACCCAGGAAACAGCAGACTAACCCCACTCTGTCTATTTAAGTTCACAAAAATCCATTGATGTACGTCCTATCCAGACACTCCTATTACAGAGACATCACTGTCTCTGTAACTGCGTGCGTTCAATGGTGATTCCAAATAACCTGCAAATGTTGAGAATGTGGCAGCAAACCAGAGCAACCACACAGAAATTGGGCGAATGTGCAAACTTCCATCAGGCTGTTACCTAAGCCTGGAATGGAAACCAAACCCGACAGCAATCGTGATTATAAAATGGCAGAACAGAAACCTAGCAAAAAGAATTGCGTCCCTGTGTGTTGCAACAATTCTGAGTATTAATTAAGCCCCCCTTACTGTAGTTAATTTCCATTATCATCACTGCCAACCTTCTTCAAAGCAAAGCACGCACTTGCTTTTTTCAGACTTCCTATATCCCGCTTTCATCCCGCTTTTTAACGAATCATATTTCTGACTTTACAAACTACGTCATAATAGGTTGACAACTGCAGAATGAGCTTTGTTCCGTTCTCCACTGATGTTGATGGTAGTAATCCGGCATATTCGAGTAGGACTTGAGGCACTTGCGGGTGGTGTATTCGCGGCATTTTGGCTTCTTTTTTTAATTTTCGGTCTACTATTTCGAGTTCATTGCGCAGACTTCTGAAGAAGACTTTTTGGAGTCGAAATGGTAACTGTGTTTTCTCTCGAAAGACAGACGTAGGTTTATTTCTGTTCTCTTATAAATTGATCTTCTTCTGATCTTTGCAAGTGAAATAGGGTGCATTACTATTGCTCGGTTTTAGTTTCAAAATCAAGAGAAACATGAAGGAGAGAATATCAAAGAACACAAAGTTCTGAGTTGTTAAGATAATTTTTGCAGCAATGGTGGACATGAAGGTCAAATTAAGATAAAGGTTCAAGAACATTTAATCTGTGGAAGTGGTATGTGACTTTAGTTCCAAATATATGTTTCCGTTCTTCCAGTACATATTTTTGACTCCCAGAAAACATTGATTGTTTTCTATATTCACTTTGTTTCGCGACATCTGTCTTCTGGTCGACCAGGGACAACTTGAATTTGCGTCTGCATTGAATAAGATTTCGCTCTTTCTTTCAAGAAGCAAACCTGTGCATTATGTACCACATATCATGCTGATAGCTAAGAAGTTCAGAATGAATTACGGTTTATGGATCGTGAGCAAGAATGAAGTGATCCACTTGCGAACAGATGTCACCAAGCCCTATTCCTACATCGGGCCTGAACGGTCCATTGGCAGAGTCTGCAGACAGGAAATGTCTAAGTGACTAGTCCTTTGTTCAGTTGGATTTGATACCAATGGTAGTGCTGTTTTGGTGCAGAAATGTGTCAACATCTCTGACGTTAGAATCAAAATTTAAGTCACATCTACTCCGTGGAGTGTCTTCTCATACCGGAACTTGCTGACATGAAAACATCCAGCTCTGATAGCAAAGGTGTTTTCATTAAACTGGGAGTATGTTTAACTAAGCAATTCAGATAGCCACGATGAATAATTGTCATTTGGTTCTTCATCTGAGCTCTACACACCAACTGTTCCAAAGAAGGCCGTGGATAAGATCCCCATCGATTATTTTGGTCAATTTTAGCCTCAACAACGACCTATTGTTCTGAACAATGCTACATCACAAGCAGAGGGCTAAGTCTGATTTTCATCGTTAATTTTCAATTTCAGTTCATAATGCACAGTTTCTTACGAATGTGGACAGCAGACGACCGTTAACATTCCATTTCTAATAATTCCAGAAAATTCTACTCCGCTGATATCGCCTTGCCTTTTCACATCGCAAGCCAGGAACCTGGATCAGTTGAGTTCCTTTCCACACATGGAGTTGCTTTTTTCTAATTCATTGACTGCTGATATAATAGATTATTGGCCTTGAGAGTCAGCTGTAAATTAGTTTGAACTTTCTCAGCTTGACTTTCAACTGATCCTAAAAAAGAAATCATCACCTGCAGGTAAATATTGCATTGCTTCTTGTTTTGCTGAATTCCACTCCCCGAACATCCAAATTTCACGATAGTTCGACAAATGTGTTGAAACTGATTCGTGTTGGAAGTTGGTGGCTTTTTGTTTCTCGACCTATAATTTATTCAATTAGATGACTGGGTCAGTCTTGAAATTACTTCGGATTCTTCACAGTTGAAAATTTACTTTCGATTGAATGCAAAGCTCAAGCTCCACGAAATCCAAATCCTGCAAAGGAATTAATGACTTTTAAAAAATTCTATGCTGTGAACAGGATTCGAACCTGCGCAGGGAGACCCCATTAGATTTCAAATCCAACGCCTTAACCTCTCGGCCATCACAGCTACGGAGGGTGGGCCAGTTTTCATAGTAAAACAACTGAATTCATGAATTATCTAATTTGTTGGAAGAACAAATTGGCAAGACCCAAAGATTTCGCCAAATCCTTTGCAGAGACCCAGACGAACGTTACCATCACAGATTGACAGGCTTTCACCGCAAACTAGATTCTGACACAGCTGAAGTTGTGGGAATGATTCTTCCTCGAATTATAGAGTCACGGATGTACACCACACGAAGAGAGGATCATTGTCTCACTGCTTACGATCGATTTTGACTCAATTGCTCATCATCTAGTGCCAAAGTCGATATGCTGTTCTGTTTTAATATTCATCGAAATATGGTATTAGAAAAATTGATGCCAAGTCCATAAACACTAGCTACATTCTTAAAAAAAATATCGGAATTAGAAAGAATGCAGAACTAATTTACAGGAATGGATCCAGCAACTCATCCGTAAGTTCTGACATCAGGTCATGAACTTGTGAGCACAAGAGAGGAAGATTAACCGAAGATTTGGAACTTGAAATCGTCTTGATGGAATTATTTGCAAATGTTTGCGGTTGTTCTAGAGTCATCAAGTCCTTGAACAATACAACACAGAAAGTGGCCCTTGTTTCCAACTTGACCATGGTGAACAGATATCCTAAATTAATAGGTCCCATTTGCCAACATTTGGCCCACATCCCTCTAAACCTTGTTACTCATATATCCATCCAGATGCCATTCAATGTTACAGTTGTACCAGTCTCCACCAATTTCTCTGGCAGCTCATTCTGGACATGTCTGAAAAAGTTGCCCCTGAAATCCCTTTTAAATCCTTACCCACTAATTTTAAACCGATGTTTTCTAAATTTTGACTTCCTCACCAGCCGGAAAACACCTTGACGAGTCAACCTATCCATGTCCCTCATGATCTAATAAACAGCAACGATTTGACTTTATCATATTTGCCAGGAGGGAAATGTGTGGAGATTATTTGTCGAGGGTTTGAAGTAGAAAGTCTAATGTACAGATTTTTAGAAATGCATGTTGTGGAAGTTTTTAATAACTCATTGAAGTCTAGTAGCCGTTGTAGAAGTCTGTTGTGAAAGCTGCAGAAGGATTTCAGGGTACGAGAACGAAGGATTATTTCCAATGTATGGTGGCTCAGTTCGACCGCACTTGGACTACAGTATGAGGAATTATAATCCTTAATTTAGGAAAGATACTAATGCCATATGAGGAATACCACTAATAGTGATTAGCCTTGATATCATGGATGAACGTTAGTCCTCTGATTTGAAATTGGGCAAATCCCGCCTTTTTTTAACAGTTTCAAAACAAGAAAAGTAATCTTATTGAGAGTTGCAAAATATTTGAAGAGATAAACAGAATGGTGCAATTAAATTTTGTTCCCTCATTGGTGAATCTAGAAGCAGGAGAGGACAATTTTAAAATGAAGCATTGTGATTTATGACCAGGATGAGAACAATTGATTTTTGTCTTCGCCTTGAGAAGTCTCGCTGTTCAGCACTACAGTGAGCCTTGGATATTTGGTCTTTGAATGCATCACTATCAGCCTGACCCGCCGACACTTACTGCATCACTATAGACCTGACCCCTCACACTTCCCTCCTTAATATCAGCGTGAACCCCTCAAACTTACTGCATCACTATCCATCTGGCGTCCTCACATTTACTGCGCCATTTTCACTTCGAGACCCTCATTTTGACTGCGTCACTATCAGCCTGACTGCCAAACACTTACTTTGTCACTATCAGTCACGCCCTTACACTTCTTATGTTACTATCACCCTGACTCCTTACACTTACTGTGTCACTATCAGCCTGACTCCATTACACTTATAGTACCAGACTGATGCCTCACACTTACCGTGTCACTACAACACTGCCTCCTCAAACTTGCTATGTCACTATCTCCTTGACCCTCTCACATTTACTGCGCCACAATTACACTGACCACCTCACACCTACTGCTTCACTATGAGCTTAAACACTCACACTTACTGCGTCACTACCAGACTGACGCACTCACACTTTACACTTGACAATCAGCATTACTCTCTCAAATTTATTTCATCACTATTAGGCTGAGGCACTCACACTGACAGCGTCACTAACAGCCTGACCCCCTCATGCTTACTGCGTTGGTATCTCTCTGATCCCCTCAGAATTACTGCGTCACAACCACTCTGATCCCCTCATACTTAATGCGTCACTATCCCTCTGGCACCCTCATACTTCCTGCATCACTCACTCCCTGACACATGCACACCGACTGCATCCCTATCAGCCAAAGCCCACTCACTAACGGCGTCACTCTCTCTCTAATCTGCTCACACCTTGACACTCTCTCACTTCGTGCATCAATATCAGCCTGACTCCCTCATGCTTACTGCATCACTACCAACCTGATCCCTTCAAATCTGAAAATGTGTTGTTGGTAAAGCATAGCAGGTCATTCAGCATCCAAGGAACAGGAGAATCGAAGTTTCGGGCATAAGCCCTTCATCAGGATCCCTTCAAATGTACTGACCCACTCATAGTTACAGCATCACTATCACCTTGACCCCCAAACTTAGTGCGTCCAGATCACCCTGAACCTTTCACTCTTCTTGCGTCACCTTCAGCCAGACCCTGCACACTATCACTCTGACCTCCTCATACTTGCTGCATCACTATAACTCTATCCCACTCACACCGTGTGTGTCACTATCACGCTGACAACGCATACTCACTGCACACTATTATCCTGACTCCATCACAATTAGCATATCATTATCAGCCTGACCCCTTACACTTACTGTGTCACTGTCAGTCTGTCCCCTCACATTTCCTGTGTCACCCTCAATCTGACACCCTCAAAGTGTCTGCGTCACTGTTACCCTGAACACGTCACAGTTACCGCATGGGTGTCGACCTGAAGCCTCACACTTATTGCATCACTATCATCATGACCGGATCACACTTACTGCGTCACTAGCACACCAACACTCTCACCTTTACTGCGTCACTATCGGCCTGACACCTCACACGTACTGCATCAATATTAGCCTGACCCACTCACACGTTTTGCGTCAGGACTACCCTGACCCCCTCACAATTGCTGTGTCGCTATCAGCCTGAGCCCCTCACTATCACGCTGACCAAGCTCACAATTACTGCATCACTATCAACCTGACCCCCTCACACTTTCTCTGTCATTATCACCCTGACCCTCTCACACGTAATGCATCACTGTCACACTGAGACACTCACATTTTCTGCGTCGTTATCAGCCGGACCCGCGGGCACACAGCGTCACTATCAACCTGGCCCCTCACACTTGCATGCCTCAATATCAGCGTGAACCCCTCACACTTAATGCATCACTGTCGATCTGCCATCCTCATACTTACTGCACCAGTTTCACCTTGACATCCTCATTTTTACTGCGTCACCATCAACCTGACAGCGACACACATATTGCGTCACTATCAGTGACGCCCTCGCACTTCCTATGTTAATATCATCCTCACTCCTAAAACCTCCTGCGTCACTATCAGCCTGACTCCATCACACTTTTTGTGTCAGTGTCAGACTGATGCCTCACGCTTACCATGTTACTAAACTCTGCCCCATCACACTGACTGCCTCACTATCAGCCTGACCCCTCAGACGTACTGCGTCACTATCACCCTCACCCACTCACACGTTTTGTATCAATTTCAGTCTGACGCCTCGCACTGACTGTGGAACTAAAACTCTCCCCGTCACACTGACTGTGTCACTATCAGCCTGACCCCTTCATACTTACTGCATCAATATCAGTCTGACCCCTCAGACTTACTGCGTCACTCTCACTCTGATCCTCTCTAATTTCTGCGTCACTCTCACTCTGACCTCCTCACATTTACTGCATCACTATCACCCTGACCCACTCACATAGTGTTTGCCATTTTCACCTTGCTGGCCTTATTTTTACTGCGTCACCATCAGCCTAACTGCCACACACTTATTGCGTCACATTCAGTCACGCCCTCACACTTCCCATGTTACTAACACCCTGAATCCTTACACTTATTGTGTCACTATCAGTCTGACCCCTCACACTTACTGTATCACTATCAGCCTGACTCCATCACATTTATTGTGTCAGTATCAGACTGACGCCTCACACTTATCTTGTCACGAAAACAATGCCCCGTCACATTGTCTGTGTCACTATCAGCCTGACCCCTTCACACTTACTGCTTCACTATCACAATGCTTCTCTCTCACTTACAACGTCACTTACACCCTGACACCCCACATTTGCTGCGGCACTATCACACTGAGGGCCTTACACTTCATATAACTATCATCCTGACCCCTTACACTTACTGTGTCATTATCACACTGGTATCTCACACCCACTGTGTCACTATCATCCTGAACCGCTTACACCTATTGCGTCACTATCACTTTGACCCCAACACACGAACTGTATCAATATCAGCCTGACCATCTCACACATACTGCGCCACTACCCGGCTGACTCCCTCACATATACTCCGTCACTATCAGACTTACCAACTCATGCTTACTGCATCAATATCACCCTGACTCCCCACTCTTACTGCGTCAAGATCCTTGTGCTCCCATACGCTTACAGCGTAACTATCATCCTGACAATGTCACACTTACTGCGTCAAGATCAGCATGATCCCCTCAAACGTAATGCGTCACTATCAGCTTCAACACTCACATTTACTGCGTCACTTCTAGCACTACCGCTGCACACTTACTACATCCCGATCCGCCTTAGCCCCTCGCATTTACTTCATCACTATCAGCCTGAGACACTCACACTTACAGCTTTACTACAACCTGGCCCTGTGAGTGCATCTGCATCACTGTCACCCAGACCCCTTGCCCATACTGCGTCACTATAAGCCTGGCCCCTCAAATGTTCTGGTTCACTATCACACTGACATCTCACACTCACTGCGTCACTATCACCCTGACCCCTCACAATTACTGCATCACTACAACCTAACCCCCTGAAAGCATCTGCGTCACTGTCACCTTGACCCCATCATACTTGCCATGTCACCATCACAATGACACATTCACACAGTCTGCTTCACTGTCATCCTGACACCTCACACTCACTGCTTCACTACCATCCTCTCCCTCATACTGACCTGTCACTATCATCCAGAGCCGCTCACTCTTAATGCGTTCCTATCACTCTGCTCCCAACACACTTACTGCGTCACTGTCAGCCTGACACTCGCACACTTCCCGCATCACTACAGCCTGACCCCTCACAATTTCACCGTGTCTATCAGTCTGACTCCTCACATTTCCTGCATCACTATCACACTTAATGGCCAGTATTAGCCTGACGCCCTCAACTTACTGCATCAATATCATTCTGAACACTCACACTTACTCCGTCACCATCACGCTGACCCCCTCACACTCACTGCGTCACTATCACCCTGTCCCCTCTCACTTCCTGCATTAGGATCACTCTGACTCACGGACACTTACTGCATCACTATCAGCCTGACCCCTCACACATACTGTGACACAATCAGCCTGATCCCACTACACTTGCTGCGTCTCTCTCAGCCTGACACCCTCACACCTACTGCTTCACTATCAGACTGACCCCTCACACTTACCGCATCCCTAACAGCCTGACACCTCACACTTACTGCGTCACTATTCCCCTAACACCTCACTTTTATTGGCCACTATCAGCCTGACGCTCTCAACTTACTGTGTCACTACCAGTCTGAACGCACACACTTACTCCCTCACTATCACCCTGACTGTCTCACACTCACTGCGTCAGTCTCTGCCTGACCGCATCACACTTACTGCGTCACTATCATCCTGTCCCCTCCCACTTTATGCGTTAGGATCAGCCTGACACAGTAACACTTACTGCATCACTATCAGCCTGATCTCCTTCCAATTACTGCGTCACTATCAGCCTGACAACTCACTCTTACTGTGTCACTGTCTCACTGACCCCTCACACGAAGTGCTTCACTATCACCCTGACCACCTCACACTTACTGCGTCACTACCGGTCTGATCCCTCAGACTTACTGCATCATTATCACTCTGACCCCCCTCACTGCGCAAATATCGGCCTGATCCACTCACACAGTCTGCGTCACTACCACGCTGACACCTCACCCTCATTATGTCACTATCATCCTCACTCCATCACACTTATTGAGTCACTGTCAGCCTGATCCCCTGTAATGGAAAATGATCATTTATTGTGAAATCTGTGAAAGCATGTTTGAAACAAAGAAGTATGGACCTAACTTTGCAAAAAAAACAGAAAAAAATGTAAAGTTCAACCTATTTTACAGCTGACTCTCAAGGCCAATAATCTATTATATCAGCAGTCAATGAATTAGAAAAAGCAACTCCATGTATGGAAAGGAACTCGACTGATCCAGGTTCCTGGCTTGAGGTGTGATAAGGCAAGGCGATATATAGTATAAAGGGAATATGTGAAAACCGTCAGGCGTCCATTTTATGAGGCATCTTGCAAATGTGTCGGGTCCATTCTGTAAATTTCAAAAATAAACTTTTTCTTTGCTCTTGGTAGCATTTGCGTTGATTCGATTGAAATTCCACGGCAGTAAACTCGTGGGTTCGCCTGGGACCTTGCGAGTGGGTAAGATTTTGAAGATTCCCAGGAGGTGTACGCGCCACTGCCTTGAAGGTCTTTCACTTCACCACGAGTGCTGAATTGGCCCCTTTGCGTGAAAGGACTGGCGATACGTGGATCACCCCAGAGTCGCGTTCCGAATCGAATAGGGTCGGGATAAGAGTTGTGGCTAAAGTAATCCGACATAGAGACTCGTTCGAAGAGAATAAATGAACCAGGAAGAGGGACCAGTAAACTCTCGCGTGGTATTCGAGTAAAACTCAAGGGAAAGGATTGCCGTCTCTCAAGAGTTTAAGAGACAGCAAGATTAACGGTGGTTTGAGACTTGGAGCCACCATGGGCAGCGTTGGAGTCGCCAAAGCTGTACCGGTTACGTGGGTTCTTGGTTTGTGAAAACCAAGGCAATGAGGCGGTCGCGCCCAATGAGAGGGGACCTCCGGAGGTAAAAGCAAGTTATATTGGCAAAGAGAAGATCATGGTATCGTGAGAGAGAGAGATAGAGAGACAGAGAGAGAGAGAGAGAGAGAGAGAGAGAGACCTACAGATAGAGAGACAGACAGTGAGAGATGAACACTTTTCCAATATCTACGAAAATCGGCTCCAGCAAGAGCGAACAAAAAGAGGGTCGTCAGACAACTCGGAATGGTCAAGAAAAAAATACAACATATGCTGAATAATTATGGCCCAGTTTCTGTAAAGCAGTTAAAAATGTAAATCAAGGAATGTGTTTTTCTGGAGGAAGGAGGTTTTGGTAACATGCAGTTGCAAATGCTGAGGTCATCGTTGGAGGAGAGAGAGAGAAGGAGAAACAGAAGGGTAAAATAGAACCTGCGAATTGGAATGCTTATAACATGTTGAAGGCTGAGCCTGATTTCAGGGAAAGAAAATCTCGAAGAAAAGATAGATCAAGTAGAGGTACAAACACCAGTGCACATGCACAAACACACGGAAAACAACCGAATGAAGCTGTACAGTGTCTTAAGACTGGATCAGATCCTGACCTTAATGGGTGCCCTCGAAGAGCTACAGCCCCCCTACGAGATCCACTTCGCGAAGATCCCAAGTCAACGGTCGCCATCTCAGGTTCTGCTGAATCACCAATAGCATATTGTACCCACAATCAATTGAAGCAAGAATCCCTAAAGAAGTCGAGACAATGTCCCAGTACCTTAAGCGTCTCACGAAAGTCAATAATGTCTATTGTGGACATAACGACGGCAGAGATCACACCGTATGAGGCACACCTGAGGAGCAGCTTCATCAATGGAATGAAGTATGAAACAACAAAATAGGTAATAATATACGTGTATTACCTGGGACACGGGAAAGCTGAATTAGATAGAACAATACGTGATACATGCTGAAAAAATGCTGGCTCAAGAGAACCATAACCGGAAATTAAAGATGGAACAGCAATCACATAAACCTCAGCTGAATATGATGCAAATGGTCGTTCAGCCGTTGGAGGGAGAAACTGCAGGAAAAGAGAGAGGCACAGGTGGAGTTCACAAAAGAGGAAGGGATCGCGGAAGTGCACTTGCAGAGATAGATCTGGCTGGTGCTTTGTTTGCGGAGCAATGGACCACTGGTCGAGACAGTGCCCGCACAGACAGCCTCAATCGGTCCTGGAGGATGGACAGAATGGTGACTGACAGGGGATGACTGAAGTTGAGGTGGGCAGGCCACAAGGTACAGGTAAACCTCTTTCCTTTATACTTGGCAACGAAGAATCCCTTAGGCTAATCACTTCTATAACCTAACGGACACTGAGATGTGTCCCAACTCTATTTTGAACATTGAGATTGCGATGTGTGGACAATATGTTCAATATAACAACGATGTGTATATGTCGATGCCTACCTCTATGTTATATGTGGAAGGTACACCAGTTACCTTTTTGTTAGATACATTGCCAGCACATTCACTCCTCAAATCAAGACAGTTCAGAGAGTTGACGGCAATAAAGACGAATGGAATGTTCCTGAACTCAATGGAGGCATCAGGCGTCGTGATATGAGAGAGTTTTACCGCACCCAAATTGTGTGAAATCAGTAATGTGCATACATTCTAATTCTCAATTTTGTTAGCGGAATTCTGTCCTTTACATTTGATGGCTCGGGATCTCATAGTGAGACTGGGGTTGTATTTGCTCAGTACTCCGATGGGCTTGCAGGTAATTCAAAGGGAAAATTCACAAGTGTAAACTGTAAAATTCAACTCACGACCCCTGGTGTATGTCTATGAGTGGCGAATAAGAGAGCAATGCGTTCAGTGAGCAATTCACTCGCCCTGGAAGCAGGTAACCATGTTAATCCTATTAACACCGATTTTGTTTGCGAGAATATGCTGCACTGCACAGCACACATACACCACGGTGGCCCCGAGGAACCATAAGAGAAGTATTGGTTCAGGAGATTGGTTAAACCAGGTCAGTTGTTATTGTGCGAATTGTATTGAGGGGATGGCAGATGTACAGTCAGTGTGAACTTATGTAAAGTACCTGTCACGGCAAGTAAACTCTGTATTTTTGATGTGGAAGGCTATGCTCCTCACGTGCCACTGGCGAAGGTATCCAGTGACTGATGGCAGGATTTGGGGCCATGGGTACTAAAGGCTTAAAGAACGAAATCTTGGGTGTTCTGGGACGATGTGGGTATGTGGTTCAATGCAGATGTGCGGACATATAGGAAGAAATTAATTTGTCTAACTCAGGCAATAGAACAGTCGAGGTAACCACCGCTAGCTGTGAAGAGCCTAGAAGGCTGGCCTGGCGTTTCCCTAAGATAAACTTCTCAGACCCAAGATTAATAACGGGTCCCTACTGAATTATGCGTAAAAGGCAAACATGATGTGGGGCTTATACGAGGTTGTGAACTAATACGAGTAACCATAAAGTCGGAGTATCGTCCTTGCAGTGCACAATACCCGTTAAAACCCAAGGCCATGGACGTAGTTACTCCAGTCTTTCAATCCTTCCCAAAGGCTAGAGAGATAATCCCCTGTGTAAAGTCACCGATGAGAACTCCAATTTTTCTGATCAAAAAGGCAAAAATTCCAAGAGAACCGGGAGAATGCAGGTTTGTTCAAGACCTGCAAACAGTCAATAACACTGTTGTCCCGCGTGCATCAAATGTTCCAAAACCCTATACTGTATGAGTCAATTTCGACTGGACAGTAAATGGTTCCCTTCTGTGGATTTAGCAAATACATTCCTTAGTGGAACGGTGCATCCAGATAGCCAATTATGGTTCGCTTTTTCATTCAAAGGGAAATCTTATGAGTTCACACGACTTTGTCAATGTTACTGTGAGTCACCCACCATATATAATGAGGCTCTACGCAGGAGTCTGGAGACTTTTGTTTTAACCCCTGGTTCTGCGCTTCTGCAATCTGTAGACAATTGCTTAATAGTAGCACCGACAGACGAACAACGTGAGAAGGATTCCCTTGCATTGCACGAGGGAAGGGCACAAAACCAGTCTCGCAAAGCTTCGATTTATGCAACAACCGGTGAAGTTCTTCAGTCACTTAATATCTGAACAAGGGAAGGCCATTGGTCAAGACAGAGTGCGAGTAATTCAGCTATTTCCAAGGCCTCACATGAAGAAACAATTGTTATCCTTTTTGGGCATATGCTCCGACTGAAGAACGTTTATCCCACATTACACAAATGTTGAGGCGCCCTGAAGAAACATGGCCCATGGAAAAGGGTAGCACAACCAAGGTCCGTTGCAATGGATTTCAGCGGCCGAGTTGAATTGAAAAAGACGTTTCAAAGTCCACCTGCACTGGGGATTCCGAATCCAAACAAGCCTTCTGTCAAACGGCAGATGAGAAACATGGCTGCCTGACATCTGTGTTGTTGCAGGGTCATGGGGGAAAATTCAGACTGGCAGCTTATTTTTCGGCTAAGCTAGACCTCGTAGCTGCAGGATTGCGTAAATGCCTGCGAGCTGTGGTTGCAGCTGAAAACGCTGTTGCAGTGTCCAGGGATATAATCAGCTATGGCGACTTAAGCTGAAAATGTGTTGCTGGAACAGCGCAGCAGGTCAGGCATCATCAAGAAAACAGGAGAATCGACGTTTCGGGCATAAGCCCTTCTTCAGGATGCTGCCTGACCTGCTGTGCTGTTCCAGCAACACATTTTCAGCTCTGATCTCCAGCATCTGCAGACCTCAATTTCTCCTATGGCGACTTCACCAATCTCATCGCACATGCAGTATCCTTGCTGCTTTCCGAGCAAACGACAGCACATACGTTGGCAGCTCGTTGACTCAGATACAATACTGTGTTATTGGAGAAGCTTAACATTGCAATAAAACGATGTAACGTCCTTAATGCTGCAAATCCTCTCACTACAGATGGAGACGGAGACCCACATGATCGTATCGCTGTATTAATGAAATGTGCTGCCTAGACAAGACTTACAGAATTCACCACTTAAGAATCTAAATATGGAGTTTTTTTTTGTGGATGGGTCAGCATTCAGGAGCAAGGAGATAGGCCAGAATTTTATCCGGCATGCTGTAGTAAATAACAATGAGGTATTCAAAGCGGGATCACTCGCTTCTCAACTGTCAGCGCAAGCAGCGGAGCTGATTGCCTTGACTGAGGCATGTAAATTGGCTAAGGGAAACACAGCCAATATTTAACTGATAGCAGATACGCATTCGGAGTTGCACATGATTTTGGAACCCTGTGGAAATACAGGGACTTCTTGACCTTCACCGGAGAGCCCATCACACACCGTGATCAGATTTCTGACCTCTTGGAAGCGGTCCTATTCCCTAAATCAATTGCTGTGTGTAAATATGATGCCCACATGAAAAATAACGATTCCGTTTCTCAAGGAAATGCAAGGGCAGACTCAGCGGCAAGGACGGCAGCCCAGCAGCCGGTAAATGATCGGTTTGACATGGGAATGACAAAAATCCTTACCCCAACAGCAGACGTACGGGAGTCACAGTCGAAGTCCAGGCTTGAAGACACGTTTGAGTGGGATAAAGCAGAGTGCAGTTTGAGGTTAGGGGTATGTTGTGGCCCCAATGTTAAACCTTTTCTACCACGATCACTATTTCCATTCTATGCCAAGCTGACACACAGTGAGGAACATGTGTCAAAAGAGGGGAGATATGACAGCATTTCAGCACAGTGGTACACTGAGGGATTTACTCATTACTTCCAGACATACTGTGAACGATGTGTTATCTGTGCCAAAATAATGTGGAGAGGGGAATACAGATGTCATGTAACACTTCCGAAACCCCAAAAACAATTTGAACATTTACAACTGGATTTTACCAAACTAACACCCTGCGAAGGAAAAAGGTATTGTCTGGTAATAGTTGATATGTTTTCCAAATGGGTGCAAGCGTTCCCCACGGAAAAACAGAATGCCAGTGCCGTAACCAAAGCTTGACTAACAGAAATAATTCCGAGATGGAGCATCCCTGAGAGGCTTAGTATTCCCAAGTTTTGTGAAGGTTTATAGCTCCAGTTGAGGTTTAGGGTGCAGGTTTGCTCGCTGAGCTGTACTTTTGTTATCCACACGTTTAATTGCCTGGCTAGGTAACATCATCAGTGGCGACCTCCAAGAGAAGTGAAGATGTTGTCTACTGCTTTCTATTTATATGTTTGTCCTGGATGGGGTTCCTGGGGTTCGTGGTGATGTCATTTCCTATTCGTTTTCTGAGGGGTTTACAGATGGTAAATCGACTTATGTGTTTGTTTATGGCGTTGTGATTGGAGTGTGAGGCCTCTCAGAATTCTCTGGTGTGTCTGCATATACAGCAAACCGACAAACACTGACCAAATACTTAACTACACCAGCAACCATCCCAACACGCAAAAAGGAAGCTGTATCAGAACACTATTCCAACGAACCAGCACAGACAAATTTCGGAAAACAGAGGAGAACCACCTATACAACGTATTCAAGAAGAATGGATACTTAAAAAATACAGTCCACAGATTCCTCAGGAACAAACCACGACAAGTAGACCTAACACAGCCAGAAACTCTATCGACCTTACCATACATCAATGAAGTCTCAGAAGTGGCAGCCAGACTACTAAGACCCCTCGGAATCCCACCAACAGTCTCAAACAAAACTAACAAATTTAAAAGACCCAGTACAACCCATGGACAAAACCAACGTCATATACAACATTGCATGCAAGGACTGCTACAAACACTACATAGGACAAATAGGAAGAAAGTTAGCCACCAGGATACAGAACACCAGCTAGCCACAAAAAGACACGACCCTCTCTCCCTCGTAGCCCTTCACACGGATGAAAGAAAAACACCATTTCATCTGGGACAACACATCTATCCTGGGACAGGCTAAGCAAAGACATGCCAGAGAATTCTTTGAGACCTAGCACTCCAACCACAACGCCATAAAAAAAGACATATATCAAGATAGTATCGATCAAACCCTCAGAAAACGAATACGAAATGGCATCACCACAAAACCCAGGAACCCCATCCTGGACAAACATATAACTAGAAAGCAGGAGACAACAGCTTCTCTTCACTTGGAGTTCGTCACTGATGATGTTACCTAGAACAAAGAACATAGAAAAATACAGCGCAGTACAGGCCCTTTGGCCCTTGATGTTGCGCCGATCCAAGCCCACCTAAACTACACTAGCCCACTAACCTCCATATGCCAGGGAATGAAACGTCTGGATGTCAAACCTACAGCTCAGCGAGCAAACCTACACTCTAGGCTTAGTAGTGACAGTGGGACACCATTTTTCCATAATGCCCTACAGCAGATTAGTGAGTATTTGTGAATAAACATGAGATAACACTGTGCCTACCACCAGACGAGCGGTAGGGCAGCGGAAAGAGAAAATTCTACCTTAAAAAATAAATTGACAAAATGCTGTGAGGAACTAGGGATGGCATGGACAAAGGCACTTCCAGTTGTGCTAATGTGTATGAGATCTAGGAGGAGAGGGAGAGCTCATCTTAGCCCGTTTGAGATTTTGTTTGGTAGGCCCCAAACACAGGAATTGTCCCGAGACGTAAGGGAAGCCAAATATCAGGCCACTGTGAGGATGAGATGTTGTGTTACTGCATGAAACTCTTCTGTCCCAAATACAGAATCAAGTGAAGACAGCACTACCCCAATCAGCAGAAGGGAAGATGTACTATCTATGTGGCGAAAGACTTCAGGAGGAAAAACAGGAAGGCGAAGAGGTGGCTGGGACCGTTGCAAGTACTCCTTACAGCACAGATAGCTGTTAAGATCGCCGGAACAGCCACATGAATATACACCAGCCATTACAAACTTGCAGCTGGGACTGAGGAGACATCGCACAACACCAAAACCAATTTAGAGAAAGTATTTATTAGAAGACTTAAGCAAATGTGGGGCTGCCCCAGTTCACACTGTTGGCAAGCGCCCTGGTAGGACTATTCATAAGGGCAGGGTATTCTGGGATGCAGCAGCTGACGGTAATCTTAACTGATAGGACGAAATGGATCTTTACATGCGATCCATAGCTGTTCAGTAACAACGACGACTATAAATTCGATAATTAAGATTTATGCAGGGATCCATGCCGCGCCGGTGACTGGCACTTAGTAGTAGCCACCACGGCAAAAGGGGCACCTGACATGGGAAATAGATATTCTGTGATCAAAGTAAGACTCAGAAGAGCAATGAGGGAGTCTCGTGGTGTGGAATAGATAGATCCTTCTCCGACATCTGTAGACAGGTGAACATAGTGGTGCAGTCCCCCCACCCCCACCCTCCGAGATGCAGTGCAGAATGTACTACAGACGATAGGAGCAGTGGGGCATGGCAACCAATCAAACCAGATCATGGACCTAACCCCAAGCGGGGAAAGGTCATTAATGACACACCCGAACCCGAAGGGAGACGGCCGTGGAGAGAGAGCGAATTTAAAGCAGAAGGGGAATTTGCCTGCTGGAGTTAAATGGCGTAAATGCGACGTCAGTAGGTTGGGAGCTGCGAAGGGCCATTGCTCGATGTGAAGGGAACAGAGCATGTGATTTGGTCATAAGACAAAACGAGAGATTAGACGTTGGCTACACTTGTTGGATATGTTTCCACACAGCCCAAAGGTAGGCTGCCCAGCAAATTACTGACAGCCTGGTGAGAAATGCCAGCTGTCTGCTTCCACGGGAGGCGACTAGCCTGACCCTAATAGTGAGGGGCAATTTGGGCAAATCTCGTGTCACCACCCGAACTCCAGGCTAACTACAGCCCCAGGCCTGACACGCTACCGACCACAGCATTCCAGATCGTGGATTGCAGGGTAGAAACGTGTATTTGCACCAATCGGGGGAGACTCCTTTTGGGTATCTCCCAGTGTACCTTGATGCTGTACTTGAACAATGACTCTTGTACAGCAACATACGTAAATGATACAATCAGTCTGTTTTTACCTGGGTGAGCTACGTTAAGAGAGTGGTATCAGTCTGCTCCTCCATGGGCGTGGTACTTTCTCAAAGTCGTGACAGTCTGCTCTTCTCTGTCTGAGTTTAACAGCAAGTGTGGTTTCATTACTGTCTTCGCTGGATGATTCACATAGACAGAATGGAATAAGTCTTCTCTTCTCTGAGTGAGTTACTTTGACAGAGTGGAGTCAGGCTCGTCTCCCTGCTTGTGTTTCATTGACAGAATCAGACCAGCCTGCTCTTTCCTGGATGAGTGACAGAGACAGAATGGGTACAGCCTGCTCTTCTCTGAGTGAGTTACGTTGACAGAGTAGCATCAGTCTTCTCTTTCTTGGGTAAATTATACTGACTAAGTCGTGTCAGTCTGCCATTTGCTGGGTGAGTTACATATAAAGTCTTGGTTCAGTCTGCTATTCGCTGGATGACTAACATTGACAGAGTGGCGTCAGTGTACTCTTCCCTGGGTGAGTTACATTAACAGAGTGCGGTCAGGACATAATTACCTCGTTGAGTTACATTGATCGTGTGATGTCAGACTTCTGTCCCCTGGTTGAGTTACATTGACAGAGTGGGGTCCATCTGCTCTTCCCTGGGAGAGTTACGTTAGCAGTTTGGGGTCGGTGTGCTTTCCGCAATCCAGGAACTCCATCTCTAGCGGTTTCTTATCAGTACCTCCATACTAATGATTTGAGGAGTTGACAAAAGTAACTCGTCCCCTACATATTTGGGATAATTAGGGATGGGCAGTAAATCTTACCTCATTGAAAGACAACTGTGTCCCAGAAATGCATTTCTAATAATTGCACGTTCTAATTCGACACTGCAAGCGATCGGGAATAACTTGAGGAGAGGTGCAGGGTAGAATAATGAAAGTCAAATGCACTGATGCCGAGGAGACATGACGCAAGATGTGAGTGTGCAGCTGATGGTGCAAGGCTCAGTGTCAGTGGTATTGGTTCAGCATTTATTTCTCACTGTTCGCAATGACTCACACACCACTGCTGTCAATTCACAACAATGAGCCTGTTCATTTTGGTTTGAAAATCCCTGCGTGTGTATTAACGTGGTTAATGTGACGCGAGAGGAGATGAGCACATCCTCTTTATTCTGTCAGTTTAAACAGATGAAAATATCTGTTGGATGCCAATGCAAGAGGATACTATCTTTTTCTGTGCCTTTTCAGTGGGGAATGCTCAGCATTGAAATGTCTGTTTTTGCACAAGCAGAGTTTGATTGCCATTCATACTGAGCAACGCTAATACAGAAAACGCGATTTCGAATTCCTGTGATCAAGTGGTTCAGGCATTGCACATATGGACGAGAAATCTGGCTTTTAACGTGGCACCGTGGCTTAGCTGGTGAAAGCACCTCTGATCACACTGATGCCTGCTCATTGTATTGAAAGCTCGTTATTTCTCGCAGGTATTGTGTTGCTGATCGAGAAACTCAGTGTCCTGTTTGAATTGCTATATATTCTGATTTCGCGATCCGACTTCATTTTCCTGGTTTAAATCCAGTAGTGTATGTTGCTCTATTTAACTACTATTTTAACCTGGAGATTCTTCCCGCAATTCCACAAGCACTTTTGCTTGTCATTATCTTATTCTCATTCCATCATTCCCAGTTTCGTGGAAATTAATTGCTGAGGCAGGAGACACTGCAGCATTCCCGGGGAACGTTGTTGTAATGGCACTGACACCACGACATGATCACCCTCATTCTCTGCTGTCACCATTCATTCGTTGTACACCAACAGTAAATACATCCTTGTTCTTCTTCAGCTATCATGTTTTCTTTTCCTGTTGGATAAGGAATTCAACTTTAACATCGAAAGGGTCTTTAGATTTTGAGGAAGAAATGTCTCCTTGCCTCAGGTCTCAGTGACAGGCGCATTATCCAGAGAATGTGAGACTACTTCGACCGACGCCAGCCAGGAGTCAGAAAGCCTCTCAGCAGTTCGAATATCAAACTGTCTCTGAATGTCAGGCTTTTCAAGAGCAGAAATGGGAAATGAGGGATAGGGACAGCCAGAGAATCTAAGAATGTGAAAAAGGCCCAGGAGGATACAGGGACAAATATAGAAAAAATAAAGACACATATTGAGGCAGACACTGAAAGAAACAATTCTCCATTCGGCGTGACTGCTAAATAACAGAAAGCAAAAGGAAATGTAGCCAGTAAACACAGCCTTCTACCAGCTCAGGAAAATGAAAGTAGCATGACAGCTGATTAAGTCCTTTTAAGATTGTAAAATCGACGTTTGTGAGCTCAAGAGTGATTTTGATAAATATACTAATTCGACAGGTAAAATTATCATTTTCCCAACAGTATAATCTAGAAATCTATAACTAACTTGTTTCCTGTCCATCTAAAAAAAAATCTGCTTCTCTCCACAGAGGTTGCCAGGTGTAGCGGGTTTCTCTATCAATTCTCGTTTTTAGTTCAGCTTTCCAAAACCTGCATCTTTTTGATTTTTGATAACCTGGCACAAAACCAAGCTTTACCAGGTTCGGACCATTGGTCAGAAATACTGGAACCACGATATACTTGCACAATAAAACGTTCATTCCCTGACCGAAAATAGAACTAATGCCATGGCAGTTCTAGTTCCAAATCCCACCTATGAGATGACACTGAATGAAGACAGACGCTCTTGCAATTATTCTCAATGAAATGGCTTTTCCCTTTCATTCCTGATCAGTTTCACTGCAGATTGTTTTCTACTCGTCTTCACGTTTTGCAGAATGGAAAAGTCCATTTGGCCCATGGTGCAGTCTGGTTTAAAGACATTCATCTATTCTATTCCCAGTTTCCAGCTTTGGTCCATAACCTTATGTGTTCTGATGTTTCCAGTGCAAATGGCAGTGAGGTTCTCACTTTGATCTTAGATGACACAACAATGGGATTGAAGTTTGACATAGTCACACTGTGTTATTACCCACGTCGTGTCTTCCACAGAAAGAGTCACACAAGAGTGGCAGAGTTCTCAGGATTTGACCAGCTCCTTGTGCTTCACTTCAGCTGTCCACTCCAACATGCAAGTTCAACCGCCAAAAGGCAGCTTTTGGTTAAAACAAAACCAGTTCTACAGACAATGAGAGACGTTGATCTGAGCTAGAATTTGAAGTGGACGAAAGAAACTGTAAATTCAACAAAAGCAAACCCTTCCTTTCCTGACAGACAACAGGAATAGACTAGCACGCTGCATCCTCGTGATTTTAAATGCGTACCGACAATTCCCTAACTCGACATCAGGCATGTTACCAATTCCGTCACTGATCCAAAGACCAGGTTTGGCTGTGACAGTTTGTCTATAGGGAATGTAAACGTCCACATCAGGGAAACAGCATTCACAAGGTGAAAAATCAGCAAACATAATCACCGTCACTGTTTCACTTGGAATTCCCCACTCTGTGAACCGTTACCTTTCGCTGTACTTTCATATTTGAGGTTTTTTACATTCCAGAGCCTGAACTAATTCAGTGAGAAACCACTGGTCATTTCGAGCCCGTCAGCCGGAATAAGGCGAGTTGAGCGATGCCTTTCTTGCTGCCAAAACATCAGCGCAGCTCAAAGCGAGCTCGTGTTAGCATCAGTCGTTTCTTAACTTGCTGCAGCATATCTCCTGAACAACATCAGATTATCACAGCGTTGCTTTCTTCACATTGAAACCAAGGGTGATAATATGAACCGACTTGGAAACATGGAGAGAGAAACACTGCTGACGAAGACGATTATGACGTGAAGAGCAGGCACTAGAGTTTGTACAGGTCCCAAAGGTTACTGCAGTATCAATGGACATCCCTGCATACGAGTCAGATTTTGCATTGCCCAGAACAGGCTTTCATTCTCAGTTAGGAGATGTCGATTTAATTCTCTTCTTGTGAATTATCCGAATGAAAACTAAATCCTGGCTGCACCCAGAACACACACACGGATCCTGCCAGAACAATTCAGTGATCGATCAGCATCTGTCTGGAAGGATAATGGCAGCAAATACAAGCGAAAGCTATCACCGCAATTACCCCTCTAAGGTTCTCGCGTTTCCCAGTTGAAAATATTTCGCTGTTCCTTCAATGTCACTACATCTAAACCCTTGCCTCATGGCATCGTGCCTGTACCCCACAACTGAGGACATCCAGGGTTATGAGGAGTAACTCAAATCTCAATCACTCGAGTAATTAGGGATTGACGGTGCATCCCATCACATTGAGCAATGACTTTATACCAGTAATACGTTTCCTAAAGCTGCAGTTTATAAGGGAACACTTGCAAGCTGTCGGGGATAATTTGAGAAGTGGAACGGACGAGAGGAAAATGTGAAAGGCAATGATGACTGGGAGGCATGAGACAGCAAGTGAGTGAGGAGCTGGTGTTGCAACTTTCAATGTCAGTGTCAGTATTTAATGACCACTAATCACTCTGACTCACACACCCCTCCTTAACAATTCACCACAATGAGCCCATTCCTCTTAGTGTGAGTTTACCTTTGTGGATATTAACGCGGTTAAAGGTGCCTAAGAGGATGGATGGATCCGGGTTATCCTGTCAGTTTAAACAGTCTAAGTTATCAGTTTACAACATAAGCAATAAGCGATTGCCTCTTCCTGTGCATTTTCAGTGGAGAATATGCAGCTTTGAACTCTTCTGCATAACCAGAGGCTGTTTTAAATTTACACCGAGTAACTGTGAAACACACAAAAAATGAGTCCGAGTTCCTGTGGTCGAATAGTCAAGTAAATGCACGCATAGTTTTGAATCGTTGAGCTTGGGCAGTCCCTCAGCCGTAGTTAGTGAAAGTTCCTGTGAAAAAACAGCCGAATATGGGATCAAATCCTGACATCTCATTGTTTATAGGTCTGTCATGAAAAACAGAGTTCCCGACTTCACCTGTGGTTCTGGTCTTGGTGGGAATTCAAATCAACGACAGGATCGAGGTTATAGTTTAAAGACAGCTCCTTCGACACCTCTGCCACGGTGCCACACAAACCCCCGCAACCACGTTTACATGATTAGTGTTTCAGCATCGCCTCACTTCAGGCACTTACACACACGCACTTTCAAAGGCGAACTTGGCGTAAGTTCGATAATATTTATGAGGATGTTGCAAGGCATACAGTGTTTGGACTGTAGCGCAATGCTGAATAGGATGTGAAAATTCTCCCTGGAGCTTGAGGGCTGAGGGATGGGATTACAGAGGTTTATATCAATATGAAGGAGACGGTAGAGTAAATGGTTAATGACTATTTCTTCCCAAGGCAGGCAAGTTCAAAACAAGGAACAATGCTTTAAGGCGACAGTGGTAAAATTTAAAAGGGAGCTGAAGGACATTGTTTATTTCACACAGAAAGGTTTGCGTGTTTGGAATGAATTGTCAGATTTCGTGGTGGAGTCTGGTATACTCTCAACATTTAAAAGGCATATGGATCTGTACGAATGCACCGATCATTATGGGCAAATTATCATGTCAAATTCACCTGCCCTGTACATCTTTGAAGTGTGGGAAGAAACACAAGCAGACGCAGGAAGAATGTGCAAACTACGCACAGGAATGAAACGTGGAACACTTGTACTGTGAGGCAGCAGTGCTAACCACTGAGCCACGGTGCCGCCCTAAAAGGGGATGGAGAATGCAGCTAGCAACCCCGCAGTCTCTCGCATGCAAAGCGAGTACTCTTCCATTTGAGATAACTCCCACAGGCTGCTTCGGTTAAAACCAGCAACGAATCATTATTTTCTGGTCTTAGGGTGCCAATGACCATTCTTTTTGACACATTCCCAACTTCTCAGTGGGAGATTTTAGCCGCAGAAAATACCTCACAAATCATGTTGCCCACGCGGCTCTCCAGCGAAACCAAAACCTGACAACTCATGAACAGAAGCAGACCTGACAAAGAGAACCTATTTCCAGACACACGGACTCATGAATGCTGTCTGTGAGGCAGAGCGAGTCGACTAGGTTATGAGCTGCTCATACAAATTGCAGCGAGGCAATACCAAATGGTGCTTTCAACGTACTGGCGCCTTAGTGCACCAATACTTCCAGGAAAGTGCTCAAGTAACATGAATCAGAACTGACTAACAATGAACCATGAAAAGTGAAGATTACGAGTTACAGTCTCGATTAGATGAGGTTAACAATTGTGCTGATGTCTCCACCGGATCGAGAGGACCAATCACCATCCTCTCTCATCAGGACAGAAATTAAGGTAATTAGGGAAAAATACCGAAGTTTCATATCGCAATTTCCCTCCTTTTCGCAACAACAACACAAAACCGCGAGCAGATTCAATGTAGAACTTAATTTCACATAAACAGGGAAATAAATATCTCCATTCACTTTCAGAGAAACGGTGAAAAATGCAAATTGTCTGGAATATGAAAGATTGGCGCAGCCTGTTTTTGAGTCGCATATTATGCTGGTGGCCTTTCGAGCTGGAGGGGAACGTGACAACTACAGCAGAAGGGGAAAACATGGGCACTGACATGTTGGTTGTTTTCTGCTGTGCCACATCACAGCCGGGTTAGAAGATATTACCTTTTTTTTCTGCTCAACTTTAACAAAACTCATCCCTGCAAAACGTTGCCAGCTTAATCCATTAGCACACATGGCCGCGCAGGGATGCAAACACAAGCCTTCTTAAGAAGTGGAATCTGAAATCAGAGTCGCAGGTTGCTCAGCCACGCGAGCACACAGGCCAAAACTGGAAACCCAAGAGCATGTAAATGATGATACCCTGCAGCATACTCACAGTAACTGCACCGGTTCTGCAGAATAAGTGGTGGGAAGGAATTGCTCTATCTGAGCGGTCGTGCTTGTTGTTCTCATCAGCACATCTGGCTTTGAATTTGCTAGCCCATACTTGTTACCACGCTGAAACGGAATGCAATTCCGATTAGTCGCTGTGTGAAATTTTCTCTCCTCAGATAAAGTGATCACTGGAGATGATGAATTCTGCTCCAGCCAGAAACGCCGACTCTCCAGCATCTCGGATGAACTGAAAAACTGGTTTAGCACTGGAATCCGAGAATGGCAGAACACGTAGCAAGATTATTCGAAACCCAGAGCCAATAAGAGTTCCAACTTTCCTTTTCTTTCTCCATAATAGTGCATTATCCAGCAGAGCCATGAGCAACTGCCACCTGGCTGCAAGCTGAGTTGGAAACCTATGTGGCAATCAAGGACATGCGACTCACTTATTGTCGGTAAATCAAACACTTCTCACTTTGAGGTGTACAAAAATTAGTTTCTATACATATTCAGGGAAAGTCAAAGGCGATCTGAGATGTCAAAGAGGTGGTCACTCTTCGTGATTGCTCTTTGTTCGAGTTGTGAAAAGGTTTCCCGCTTTAGTCGCATTCACGTTTCTTGTTGATGACTGAATCCGACAGAAGGTGTTTCACCAGAGCTGCACTTGACTTGCATTCCTCTCCCTCGCTGTCATACTTTCCTGGAACTCTGTGAGAACAAGAAAACAAAATACATACTGCGTCATTCGGCAGCCTGTCTGTGATTTCCTCATTTTCAGTTACAACATAGCTTAGACTTTTAGGCCACACGGTAATATTAGTAACAGTATAAGAACAAGAGTCGATAGTTCATCTGTGCCTGTAAATCTTTTCATTCCTGTTGTTGACTGAATGAACTGTATCCGTGTCTGCTGCTTCGAAACTCTAATATGTGAACTGCTCCTAACTATGATTGAGGATTTCTGGTTTTGGTTGACACACGTTGAGAAACGCCAGACAGCGTTCAAATGAAGCTTTCAGAGCACATTTTCGGATGCATTTGACAGAGACAAACATCATGAATCCAGTGTTTGCTGTGACAGAAGGAAATGACTGCTCTCCTTGTTACTGATCCAGGCCACCTTCGCATGTCAAGCAAATGCGGTACTGTTGTTACAGAAAGGATAAGTGCCCGGTAACTGTGTCCTTAAAGAGGACATGATTGAAAAAATAAAGAATACCATGTTGAAATATCCAGGAAATATTGGCTGAAAAGGCGCAGACAATTTTCCCTGCAGCGCCAAGACAGAGGAACATATGTAACAGCACTCTTAAACAGGATGGCCAGCAGTGATATAGACATCGCCACATATGAAGGACCACTGCAAATAGAAATTTGAAAATGAATTTCACGCAGCAGGTATTCAGAATTATATTCTTTTCACCGCTACAGTAGTATTGGGCGAGTAAATTCAAAGTAAGGTTCGCTGATGAGAATGCAATAAATCCCCATCGATCATGATATGAAAGACTGTCGCCCGGAAAGAGGGAACAACAATGTTTCTTCTAAGCTTTGTACTGGGCCACTTTCGCACAAACTGACACTGCTACTCTCCAGAAAAGATCAGGGCCCGCGGCATGCACTCTTAGAAATGGTGTCCATCAGTGCTGGAAACATCCCTACATATTCAGAACAAGGAAGAATACATGTCGAATAAAAGCGTAGATGGCAATTAATTGGACTTGTATTCCCTTTCACCACCACAGCCAGAATGTATGGGGATATACAGAGTAAGGTTTACTGACCAGGTCAGAAAGCAATTACCTCCACATATCTTGACACACAAGCCTATCTTTCTTTCTGTCCGTTTTTCTTTGAAGCGCCGATCATTTCCGAAGGAGATGAAGATGATTCCTGCTCCCCTGCAGGATCACAGTGGGGCCAGAGACCCGATCGAGCTGCTCAGAACAGTTCGTGTTTGCCAAGAATCACTGAAACTGAGATTGATGACACGTAGACATGGTGTAACAGCTGCCAACACATGTGGAGGGTTTTGGAACGGATTAGGACCCACTCTGGGAAAAAGACTGGATCCTAAGACTGGTGAGTCAGTGTTCAGGTAGAGGACTGGAGAATGGGGTTAAGAACGATATTAGCCAAGATCGAATGGCGAAGCAGACTAGATATTCTGAAAGAGCTAACCGCTCCTATGTCTTCCAATCTCTGGCCATCTGGTATCTAAGGAAATAGAAAGAGAGTTATTTGTTCAGTTGGAAGTCCTGGGCAAAGTGAGAGATAGAACAAGCATGATACAATTTTAGAGACTGGGAAAATGTTTGGAGAGGAAGCAATAAAAGTGAAGCTGAATATAAAGTTTGAAGTCAGGACATATTCAATAAAAAGGAAGTTTGTAGAAAGGCAGAGGGACATGGAGATGGAAAAAGAAGTGTCACCAGTCCCGAAATCTCATTCGGTTTTCATTTTCAAGATGCGACCGGACTTGCTGAGATTTTCCAGCAATTTCATTTGTTGATTCTGAAACAGTTGATGGGAGTGATCCTGGACCAATCAGCTCTCCCATGTTCTGGGAATATTTGACTTACCCGTTCGATCAGATCACGTCTGTCCCACACTGAAACCTCAGAAGCCTTCCCCACCCCCACTCTCGTGACTGGCAATAAACTGTTAATTACATAAACTTACATGAGCACACAACAAGAACAATTGCAAAATGTGCAGGGGGAGCTCCTTTCCGTTCGATCAGCACATTCTGAATCAGTTAATTTTTGTTCAGGACCCATGAGACATTGAGCCGTCTCTGTCAGACCACTAACAAATGGCCATTCGCGTTCTGTGTCTTTGAACACTTTGGTTGGTGCACGGATGTAGTGGAATCTCACGTTTTGAAATGGACATCATTCATAGTATTTTCAGCTGCACTGATAAAGTTGTATCTGGCGCTTCCAGTAAAGTGCAGACAGTTTTAACTCAGTAACCGACATGTGATCAAAGCAGGAGGACATATGTGTCAGCGAAAGCAACAAGAATGCTCCACCAGCGTTGGCTTGCAATTCTGCATGTGGAACGAAGACCTGGAACTCTATTAAACAGTGAAAACGACTATTATGGGGTTTGGACGCACGGCTCTCTGATTAACACAACTCACATTGCACCGAACTGAGATATCCAGGCTTGGGACACGATGAATTAGTTTGCTATTGCATTCTGAGCATAATTCACCTGGCACAGCAATTTGCAAAGATCCAGCTCATTCCTCCCAATCACAAATAACATAATTCACATCTTTCACTTTTGTTATTTCTTCAAAACATCACAATCTATTTAACACTTGTCCCGGCATTTAAGATTCAACCCGAATATTTTCACATGAAGTGATTTCCAGTCACTCTGTCAAACAGTAAATCAGTCGGAAAATTACCTTAGCAAACCCAATCATTTCTGTTTACAGTATTGGGAATTTCCCATCTGCTGACAAGTCAGAGTCCTCACAATCAACATTTTCTTTGTTCTTCCTGCCTAAAACGTTTACCACTTCTTATTTTCAAGACAGGAGTTTTGTTTATAACACGTTCCAAGAACAGGAACAACCTTCCAATCTCCTGAAGCCGTTTCCAATTTAAAATGAAAGCTTTGTTCCTTTCCCATGGGAAGAGTAGTTAATGAGAAAGGAGTTTCCACGAGCTGTGTCCCAGGGTTTAGCAGGAAGCCCTGATTGAAGCTGCAGTGGCCGCTTTCAGTTGGCATCGGGGGATTGGAGAACATGGTGTCGCATTCTGCTGCGTGTAAACGTCTTGCTCCCTGTGGACTCGGGGTGAATCATGGATGAGTTTTCGGAACAACACTGCCTTCCAGTCTCTGGCCATCTGCTATCTAAGGAAATAGAAACAGAGTGATTTGTTCAGTTCGTAGTCCTGGGCAATGTGAAAGATGGAACAGTTCTGATAAAAAATTGGAGACTGGGAAAATGGTTGGAGAGGAAGTAATAAAAGAGAAGCTGAATATAAAGTTGGAAGTCAGGAGACATTCAATAAAAAGGAAGAGTGTGCAAAAGCAGGTGGAGATGGACATGGAAAAGAAGTGTCACTAGTCCCGAAGTCTTAAATCGATTTATATTTCCAAGATGCTACCAGACCTGCTGAGATTGTCATTTCATTTGTTGGTTCAGAAACAGAAGATGGCAGTGATCCTGGACCAAACAGTTCTCCCGTGCTCTGGGGATATTTGACTTACTGTGTCTATGTCTCACACTAAACCTCACGATCCTGCCGCACCTCCACCCTCGTTACTGACAATATACTGTTCATTACGTTAAACACAAGAAGAACAATTGCAAAACGTTGAGGGAGAGTTCCCTTCGTATTCCATCAGAACAATCAGAATCACTGAAAATTGGTTCAGGACCCATGTGACATTGATCCGTCTCTGTCAGACCCCTAGCAAGTGGCCATTCGCTTTCCGTGCCTTTGAACACTTTGGGTGGTGCACGGTTGGTTTGGAATCTCACGTTTTGAAACGGACATCATTCATTGTATTTTCGGCTGCACTGATAAAGTTGTCTCTGGCGCCTCCAGTAAAATGGAAACAGTGTTCAACAGAAACCGACGTGTGATCAAAAGCAGGCGGACAATGAAAGCAGCAAGTACATTCCCCTGCGAAGGGTTGCAATACTGCACGTGGAACGAAGAGCCGGAATTGTATTAAGCAGTGAAAGCGCCCATTGTGAGGCTTGCATCCACTACCCTCAGATTAAGCATCTCACACTGCACCGACTGAGCTAACCAAGCACGGTGCACTGTGGATTAGTTTGCTATTACATTGCGAGCATAATTCATCAGCAATTTGTTAGGATCCAGTTCATTCCTCCTAATCACAAAAATATCATTCACACCTTTCACTTCAGTTATTCCTTCAAAGCATTACAATCTATTCAGCACTTGTCCCGGGATTTAAGGTTCAGCCTTAATATCTGCATATTTTTACCCTCACCTTTATGTCGCTGATGTGATTTCCAATCACTCTGGCAGACAGTAAATCAGTCGGGAAATTACCTAAGGAAACCCAATCATTCCCGTTTACAGTGTTGGGCATTTCCCATCCGCTGACGAGACAGAGTCGTCTCAATCAACACTTTCTTTGTTCTTTCTAACTAAAACCTTTACCACTTCTTATTTTCAAGTCAGGAGTTTTATTGATAACATGTTCCAAGGACTGGAGCGACATTCCAATGTCCTGAAGCCCTTTCCAATTTCAAGTGAAAGTTTTGCTCCTTTCACACGGAAAGAGCTGTTGTTAAGGAAGGAGTTTCCACGAGTTGTTTCCCATGGCTTGGCAGAAAGTCGCTGATTGAAGCTGCAGTGACCGCTTTCTGTTGGCATCGGGAACTTGGAGAAAGTGATGTCGTATTCTGCTGCGTGTAAACGTCTCACTCCCTGCGGACTTGGGGCGAATCATGGATGAGTTTTCCCAGTTACAATGTCAATATATGGTCGGGGTAAATGCTTGTGCTGAAATATTTGAGGCTTATTCCCTGGGTGGGCTCGAACCACCAACATTTCAGCCAACTGCGCTGACCATTTGAGATACAGAAACTGGCAACGCAGATATCCAAAAGCAATGTTATCGATGGGATATGAGGATACGTCAGTTAGCAGGTAATGGCGTTGTTTTCAGAGACGGTCGCTGATTTTATCACCGAGAGGGTAAGCATACTGAGGAGCTGCAAACACTCAAATTAAAAGGCATCCACACATGCACACTTCGCTCACTTACAATGTTGGTATTTGAAGCCACGATTCGATAGAAACTGAAGCTTAAAATCCAGCCTATTAGACCGCTCGACCACGCTACCACACAAAAGCCATCACTCAGATTTGTTTTGACTCGTGTTTCAGCATCGATTCACTTCAGGCACTTAGACCTCGCAAATTCTGTAATGAAATTGGCGTAATTTAAGAAGAAAGACTAAAGAAAACTTACAGACAAGGAACAGGCCCTTCATCCATTCAAGCCTGAGCCGATCCAAATCTACTGTTTAAACCTGTCACCCAATTCCTAAGCATCTGTATCCCTCTGCTCCCCACCTACTCATGCATCTGTCCAGACGCATCTTAAATGTATTTACCGTGATTACCTCTCCCGTCTCTGCTGGGAACGCGGTCCAGACACCCACCACCCGCTGTGTCAACTAGTTGCCGCGTGTATCCCTCTTAAACTTTTCACCTCTCACCTTGAAAGCGTGACATCTCGGTATTTAATCCTTCAACTGGGAAATAAAACTTTTCTCTATCTACCCTGTCTGTACCTTCATGATTTTGTAAACCTCAAAAAGGTCCCCCTCAAACTCCTTTTTTCTAATGAAAACAAACCTAACCTACTCAACCTCTCTTCCTCGATTGCACCTTCCATACGAGGCAACATCAGCTTAAACCTTTTACGCGCCCTCTCCAAAGCGTCCACATCCTTTTGGTAATGTGGCGACCAGAAATTTACACAGTATTCTAAGTGTGGCCAGACCAATTTATTGTTCAGTTTTAACATGACTTGCCAGCCATTTTATTCAATACCCCATCCAATGAAGCCAAGCATACTATATGCTTGCTTGTCTACTCTATCCACTGAGCAGCAACCTTCAGTGTATAATGGACCTGCACTCACAGATCTCTTTGTCCATCAACTTTACTTTCCAAAGCTCTTCCGTTCATTGTATAACCCCAGCTAGAATTAGACTGACCGAAATGCGTCACCTCACAGTTGTCCGTTTTGAACTCCAGCTGCCTCTTTTCCGCCCAACTTTCCAGTATATCTCTATCCTCCTGTATTCTTAAACAGTCACTTATACTTTCTGCTAGTCCAGAAAACGTCGTGTCATCTGCAAACTTTCTGATCATTCCAACAGTGCTCTCTTCCAGATCATTTATGTATATCACAAACAACAGTGACCACAACACTGACTCCTGTGGAGCACTACTGGTCATCTTTCTCCATTTCCAGAAACTCCATTCAATTGCCATTCTCTGTCTCCTATTGCTCAACTAATTCTTTATCCACCTGTCTGGAACACCCTGCACACCATGTTACATTACGTTCTGTATTTGGTTACCATGGGGAACCTTATCTAACTACATATTGTAGTGCATTTATATGACATCAACAGCCTTTCCTTCATCTATCAACTTGGGCACTTCCCCGAAAACTTCTGTGCATCTCACTGATATGTACATTATTTTCTAAATATGAATAGATCCTATCCCTCAGTACCTTCTCCAGCAACTTTCCCAACACTGATGTTAGGCCCATTCTTCTGTATTTATCCAGAATATCTCTACTATCCTTCTTGTACAGGGGACAATATGAGCAACGTTCCAGTCGGCCAGAACCTCACCTGTGATGAAGGATTCCACGAAGATATCTGTCAGGGCCCCAGCTATTTCCTCTCTCACCTCACTCAGGAACCAGGGATAGATCCCATCCGTTCCTGGGGATTTGTCCACATTAATTACCCCTAGCCTGACCAACACAGCTTCCCTACTTATGGCAACATGATCCAGACTAATCAAATGTTTTAATCTAGACTCAACATTCATGTTCCTCTCCTCAGTGAACACTGATGCAAAATAATCATTCAGAATCATACCCACTCTCTCAGTTTCGACATACAGCCTTCCTTCATTTTCCTTTAGTGGACCAATCCTTTCTCTGGTTACCCGCTTGCTTCTTATATACGAATAATAGGCTTTAGGATTCTCCTTAATTGTGCTAGCGTGAAGTTGTTTCATGACCCCTTTTAACCCCATTCATTCCTCGTTTAAGACTTGTCCTACTCTTCTCATATTCCTCCAGGGACCATTATGTTCTTGGCTGCCGAGGCGTTATGTATGCTTCCCTGTTCCTCTTGGCGAGTCGTACAATTGTCCCGTCATCAACAGTTCACGAATATTGCCTTCCAAATCCTTTGCCTTCAATGGGACATGCCTATCCTGCACTATATTTAACCTATCTTTGAAAGCCTGCCACATATGAACTGTGGACTTTCCTACAAATAGCTGTGTCCAATCCACATTTCCGTCCTCCTACATAATTTTGATATAATTATCTTTGGCCCAGTTTAGTACTCTTTCCTCATGACCACTCTCATCTTTGTCAATGAGTATTCTAACACTTACAGAATATTGGACACTTCCCAAAGAAATCACCCACGGCAACTGCTATCGCCAGCCCTGGCTTATTCCCCAATATCAGTTCCAATATGGCCTATTCCCTCGTCGGACTATTGATATACCACTCCAGAAAACTCACCTGGAGGCTTCTTACAAATGGTATCCCATCCAGACCTCTGACGCTAAGAGTATCCCGGTCAATGTTGGGAAAACGGAAATCTCCAATCAACACTAAATTATTGCCTCTACGTCTTTCCATGGTCTGTTTAACTTTTTTTTATTACACCTCACGCTCACTGTAATACAGCCCCAAAAATCTAACCGCACCATTCTTATTTCACTGCTCCATCCATAGTGTCTCACGACCCAAGCCAGACATGGTGTCCTCCTTTCGCACAGCCTTGACCAGCAATGCAACTCCTTCCCCTTTTACTTCCCTCGCTGTCCCATCTGAAGCATCTATATCCTAGAACATTTGGTTGCCAACCATGCCCTTCCTTCAATAAATCTCTGTGATCGCAATAACGTCATATTCCCAGGCACCAACCTATGCCCTAAGTTCATCTGTCTATACTCCATGCATTAAAGTAGGTGCATTTCAGGTCACCAGTTCTTTTGCATTCATCTGCTCTCTGCCTACTCTTCCTTTTTTTAATGCTATCTTCCAGATTCTGAGCGTTTCCAGTTTCCACCTCACTGCCGACTTGTTTAATCTTGTGGTTCCCAGCCCCCTGCCACATTAGTGTAAAACCTCCCCAACAGCAATAGCAAAAACTCCCGAAAGGACATTCGTTCCCGTCTGGTTCAGATGTAGATCGTCAATTTTCTTATAGTCCCACATTCCCCAGAACTGGTCGCAAAATCCAACAAATCTGAAACCCGCCATGCAGCACAATTCCTCAAGTTACGTGTTCATCGTGCCTTTGTTTTATTCATTTCTACGCTGGCAGTCACATGGCACCGACAGTAATCCCGGGATTACTACCTTTGAGGTCCTCCTCTTTAATTTCTCTCCGAGCTCCCTGAATTCTCCCTGCAGCTCCTCA
This sequence comes from Chiloscyllium plagiosum, assembly GCF_037043375.1. Classification (NCBI taxonomy): domain Eukaryota; kingdom Metazoa; phylum Chordata; class Chondrichthyes; order Orectolobiformes; family Hemiscylliidae; genus Chiloscyllium; species Chiloscyllium plagiosum. Next base: position 126,472,633 of record NW_028270152.1, on the reverse strand, counting down.
TCTCGATTTTTTTTTCGTTGGTGCCTGTATGCACCAAGACAACTGGCTGTTCACGATCCACTTTTCGAATGCTCTTCAGCCGATGGGCGACATCCCTGGACTGAGCACCTGGGAGGCAACATAATTCTCCAGAATTGCTGATGCTCCACAGTGAGTCCACCCGCAGTTCCAGAGTGACCATGCGGTCAAACAAGTGCTGCAGCTGGACACACTTCTTGCAAGTGCAAGTTTAGAAAACCTTTACAAGGATTTGCAAGGTTTGCACTGCTTGGACATGAGAACGAAACTGAATAAGCTTCGTCAGATTCTCAGGAGCTTCAGGTCTTAGATATGGCCTCACAGAAGCTTATAAAACCATGAGGAAGACCGACAAAGTAAATAGTCAGGGAGCACTTTTTCACAAGACACGCGAGTTCAAATCTACATAGCAAACGTTTAATGCGTGAGAGGAAACATTTAAAAGGGATGTGAGGGACATGTTTTTCACACAGAACTTTTGTTGGTGTGGAATGAATTGCCACATTTAGTGGCAGAGTCTGGTGCACTCACAACATTTCAAAGGCATCTGAATGGCTGTATAGACAGGAAGACCTCGGAGAGCGAAGGCACAAATATTGGCAGATATGTATGGATTAATTTCCGTTATCTATTCAGCAAAGGCAAGTTGGATCGCGGGAGTTGTTTCCATGCTCGACAACTTTGAGATGCTCCAGCCACCGGCAACGGTTTGAATACACCATTTGCAAAAAAAAAACGCATGATGTTTGTTACTCAGTCAGCCAGTTTGGCTATTTTGTTTGGAGGGTGGATGGGCCCAACCGATCCAGAGATAAAGGTTTTCCGGATATTTGCTTCCAATGACCATTCTTCTTGACACTTTCCCAAGTTCGTCATCAAAGATTTTGGCTGAAGAAAAATACCTCCCATATCGCATTACCCACTTTGCTCTCCAGCGAATCCAAAAACTGACAGCTCTTAACGTGGAACAGAATTAAAACTGAATAGGCAGTACCATGATCAGACACACCGAAGTTTAAGTGCTGTCTGTGAGGCACTGTGAGTCGTCTCTGACATGAACCGCTCACACAAGTAACAGCGAGGCAATTCCAAACCTACTAGAGATTTAGATTATTGCCAAGTCCCAGAAAGTGCTCAAGTATCATATAAAAAAAAGAACAACAACGAACTATTAAAAGTGAACATTTCCAATTATATCCGTGATGAAATTAGGCCATCAATGCGCCGGTGCCCCCATCTGATCGAGAGAGCCAATCACCTTTCTCCCTCACCAGGACAGTAATGAAGGAAATGAAGGTCTAGCAACGTTTCACATCGCGATTGCCCACCTTTTCGCCACAGCATCAAAAAGCGGCCAACAGATTCAATGCAGGATCTTCTTTCGAAATAACGGTGAAATAACTATGTCTATTCACTTTTAGAGTAAACGGGGAACAACACAAATTGTCTGGAATATGAATAACCAACATAGACTACTTGGGTCCCAGATTCTACTGATGCACAGACTTTCACATGAAAAGGTACCGTGGGTGATTGCCCTCCACCCAGAAATCTTCTGGCTGCCTTCTGTTTGCCCTGTCACATTAAACTTGTGCTGCTCTAATCGAATTTGGTTCTTGCCATTTGTCCGTATTGCAACTAGGGATAGCTGGTGGTGGCAACTCGTGACTGCCACACAAATTCTTTGCCAAAATTGGATTGTCCTGCAACGTGATTCGCAGTGCACGAACTTCGCAACGAGGATATGCCACGCGGCAAGTTAAAAAGCACGCTTCCATTTATTAAAGTAAGTTTCTGGGAACTGACAACCAGATTCCTCCTTACACTCGGAATTATGACAACACATAAACCAACAGCCTCTCTTAGAGACAAGTGACCAATGCCCATCTTGTGCCGGACAAACATAGTTGACAAGATTGCACGCAGGAACTGCACAGAAAACTATAGAGGAGAAGCAGACAGACGACCATCGAGCTGCATTCATGCAGTTCTGTTACCCTGTAAACCCCATGCACAGCTGTTCCTTGTAGGTACACACAGGGCACTGAGTGTCTCCGACTCCGGGACTTGGAACTCGGATTATATGACCGTCTGCAGCACTGGTTACTTCCTTGTGTGAGGTAACTCCCGATGGAACATATGTAAAACATGATAGCCCATTGAGAAATACATCCAAAATAGTACCCGAGAGACGTATTTCTGTTGTCCTTCAGGTCCAAGAACACTCAGATCAATAGCTCCCTTGATTACCTCTGCTGGTCATGTTTGCAAAGAGATCTAGCAAATTGCCAAGTGTGATTTTCCTTTCAATCAACAATTTTGACCCAGTTTGGCAGCAAATATCTTTTCCTAACTTTGTGTTTTTCTTCTTTTACATTGGTGTCTCGCACCTTACAATTGACAGCAGAGTTAGGAGAGGACATGGAAGCATTTAGCCTATCAAGTAAGCGAGAGCTTTCAATGAGATCATGGCTGATTTGGTTAATGCTCAACTCTGCTTTTTAGTCAGTACTCATGGCCGAGTGGTTAAGGTGATAGGTTAAAAATCCATTCAGGTTTCCCCGCGTAGTTCCGAATCCAGCTGACTCTGCTATGAATGACTTGCTGCTGGGCGAATTTTCGCTTAAAGATCAAAAACCCTATTTTGCAAACCAGGCCGGTCATTTAATTAGACTTTGGAACTCGAGTTCTTCATCAGAAATGTTCCATATTTAAAACATTATCTCTGTTTCTCTTTCCAGATACACTGCTCGACACATCGGGTTTCTGCAGTTGTTATTGAACGTCCTCAGCAGAAGTGCTGCTTTTCATTAGATTACATTAATCCCTATCCTGTGTTCTCTGACTCGGGTCAGTGGCAACACTTCCTCCTGCTCGTCAAAGTGCTCATTCCCCACCGCTCCCTCTCCCATCATTACAAACAACCGCAGGAAATTTCCACTTAACCATCTTTGTTCCAAAGTGAAACTCACCAGCCTCGGGAATCTCTCCACCAAACGGGACTACTCATCACTGGACATGGTGCAGACCAGAGGTTTCCGAAGCTTTACTGTGAAAATATTGTCAATTGGCAGTTGGAAAAATGTTAAGGAGCCAAACCAATCCAGGCGCCAGCTTTGGGAATCTTGTGAAACTCTTTGGGAAGTGGGATCAGAGGAGAATGCAGAAGGGTGAACTGTCGGACCGAGCAGAGGCCAGAATATTGACTCTGATGTTGTCGGGACAGGAACTGGTCTGAGACATTGAAAAAAATTCTCACCCCTGCACATGGGGAATAGAAACTTCAACTGGACTCTGCGACAATGAAAATCTCTGGAACACACAAGGCACTGAGTGGCAAAAAGGGAGATTATCCCTGATGGAGGTGACCTGGTTCCCAGTGACATGGGTGTGTCTGTCTTGGGGGTATCAGACTGTTAAAATGTCTCCATAATGAATGGTTCAGTCTTTCATTTGGAAAAGAAAAACTGATAGAGGACAGTAGTCGTTCAGGGAATGGCACATTGAATTTGGAATTCAGTCACGGACTGCTTTAGAGGATTGTCGAATTTGTTAGATTGGAAGTTTCAGCGCATTCGACCGTTAACTGAATCGTCCTTGTGGAACATAGTACAGAATCTTTCCGTTGAATTAGCAGGATCTAGCATTGACTGATGGGGCCACAGCACGTGGCAGGACGTGGTAACACGAAATTAAAATGCTCTGAGCTCAAACACAAGAAGCATGCTCTTTCTGTGTGGTGGATCAACAATACAGCATTTTAAAGAAGTTTAAGCAACGATCCTTCAATGTACAGGACATGCAATGCCAGGATGCGACACCAGTCTAGTCTCGTTCTTACCAGGTGCTTTAACTAATTCATCAACGGTGTCAGCGCAGACGATGCTGTTCATATCCATATGTGTATTTAATTAGCTGTTCAGTCACAGTAACTTGGACATTTGTTACTTTATTAAAGCTGCTCCATAAGAATTTAAACTAACCTCCGCTGATACAGAAAAGAAACGTTCACACTGGACATTCTCCAGTGCAAATGCACAGAAAGAGCCAATCTCGTATTGCGTTCATTTCAAACTGATATATTCATCTGTTTAATCCGACAGGATAAAAAAGATACGTTCATCCTCTAGGGGCCCATTAACCACGTTAATATGCACAGAGGGAATACAACGTCAATAGAACAGTATCATTGTGGTGAATTGATCAGCAGTGTTGTGTAAGTCAGTGTAAACAGTGGCCAGGATAGGCTGACCCATTAATGCCAACAGTGAGCCTTGCATCACCACTTCCTCTCTCACTTACAGCCTCACGCCCTCCAGTCATGATTGCCTTTCACTTTACTCAAACACCCTGCTCCACTACTCCCTTCTCCCGATCGCTGCGGGCGTCCACGTAGAACCTGCAGATGTTCGAAACTCATTCGTGGCGTATAGACGTCACTCAATGGCATTGGATTCACTGCCCATCCCTAATTAGTCCAGTGATTGAGATGATGAGTTACTGTACAGAAACTTGAGTGACCTTAACATAGAGGTACAGCCAAGATACTGTTAGCGAGGGAGTTCCAGGATTTAGGAATAGCCAGATACTTCCAACTCAGAAAGGCGAGATCCCGGATAGGTGATTTGCGGTCACAGTTTTCTCTTGTTTCTGCTGCTATTGTCCTTAGAGATAGATGTAAACCATCACAGGATTGATTCTGGCAAACAAAATAAGAACACTGCATCTACTGTCGTTTGTGGAAGTGAGTTCCAAACCTCTCCCAAATATTGTGTGTCGAAGTGCTCACTAACATCTGTCCTGAATACTCTGAACTTCATTTTCAGACTCATTGCAGAATCCACAGCGAACTGAAACAGTTTATCGCTTCATTTTAGTGTCTTGCATTACTTCTCTCAGGTTACCACTTAACATTCAAAGTTGTCGCAAAAACAGGCTTCATTTGTATATCAGAAACAGAAATGGCTCAGCATGTATTACATCATCTGTGGGATAGCAAGAGTTAATGTTTCACTTCCGTTTACCATTCTTTGCAACTGACTTGCCGGATTTCTTATCATACCTACAAACGGTATGAAACCGGAACGGATGACAGAACACAGAGATTAGGAAGTTCTGCATTTGCAGTGACATCGGGAGTCTCTATCACTAGAGAATTGTAAGGAGACTACTGTTCAGTGAACTGATATCGCACTTCCTGTGTCTAAATAAGGAAACCTGTCAGTGAATTGGAGACTTTATTGTTCAAAAGTTTAAACCAAAGAGCAGATCAGCAGCAGACTAAAACAAGTGCAATTGTCATAATGCCTTATAAGGAACGCCAATGAAGACCAAGATAGTGAGGATCACCTTCTCCACATGTTTGAACTGTTTGATGCAGTTTTCTGTGCGACGTTATCTCTCCTTTCAGGCAACTGACAAGCTCCTTGGTTGAAAATCTGAGTTGATGCATCACCAAAAGTGTTGCATTGTACTGTGTGTAAGCAGCTTGCGGAGACTGAGACTGTAGCATTGCTCACATTTTTTTTGTTTTTTATTCAAATTTCTGAGAAATGAAGAAGCTTAATAACAAGCTTAATCCCAGTTTTGGAGAAGCATTGCTCATCAGTACATGATAATCAGCTCACGTGAAGATATTCCAGAATTGATATCAGAGACCTAATTCAAACCCTTCAACGATAGATACCATGAATTCTAAGTTGAAATTCTATGTTTAATGCCTTTAACCCATTACAACTTACCATGGAAAATCCCTTCCGATTCGCCTCTACCCCTTAGGGAAGTAAAGCTGCTATTCTTATTTGCTCCAAAATACATGTGACTCCAGACGCACAGAAACTGGATTGGTTGTTGCAGGTCAGTTATCTAAACTCCACGACCTCACTTCAGGAATTATTCAAGGTTCTGTTCGTTAATAAATGTCCAGAGTTCAGCGGCATTCTTTCCTCCTCAACTCCTGCAGCATTCCATTTCACAATGCAGCAGAATTCTGGCAATGTGAAGGGCTGGGCAGACAAGTGAAATGAATTTCACACATCCTGATTAAGATAATCCAATCAACACCTCTGGAAATTCACTGGTGTTGCCATTACCTAGTCTTCAACGATCAACAATCTGGGAGTTACTTTTAACCCCAAAATGAACTGTCCTCCATACATAAATAATTAGATTAGATTAGATTACTTACACTGTGGAAACAGGCCCTTCAGCCCAACAAGTCCACACCACCCCGACGAAGCACAACCCACCCATACCCCGGCATTTACCCCTTACCTAACACTAGGGGCAATTTAGCATGTCCAATTTACTTGACCTGCACATCTTTGGACTGGGGGAGGAAACCGGAGCACGCGGAGGAAACCCACGTCGACAACGTGCAAACTCCACACAGTCAGTCGCCTGAGATGGGAATTGAACTCGGGTCTCTGGCGCTATGAGGCAGCAATGCTAACCACTATGCCACCGTGCCGCCCGTAATATGTCTACAAGAGCAGGCCAGATGGCAAGAAAACTGCCATCAGTCATGGGCTTTCTGACTCCAATCGCTTCTCTAATACCGAGAAGGCTCACGTCAAGTGTGTGATGGAATACTCCCCGATTGACTGAACAAATATATCGACAACATACCTCAAGATGTTGGACAGTGCCATTATGAAACATTCGTACAAAAGGATAATGCTGCGGACATTTAATAACTAAAATGAAAGCAGAAAGTGCTGGAGAAGTTCGGCAACTCTAACAGCATACTTGGAGAGCAATACAGTTAACTTTTTGAGGCCAAAATGACTCTTCTTCAGAACAGTACTGAAGAGAGGACATGTAGGACAAGAAACATTACTTCTCTGACACTTTTCACAGTTGCTACCAGGTCGGCTGAGTTTCTTCAGAACGTTCCATTCCATGGCAATTGAGCCAGTTCGATTGGCTCTTTATGTACAAGTTCAATCCATTCACCACTGTCGCAGCTTTTTGATTCATCAACAATTTCCATTTGACAGCACACTCCAACTCTAGTACTACTATCGTCCTAAAGACAAAGGAAGTAAACGAATGGGAAAATCATTATCTGCATGTTCGCTTCCAAGGTACTAAACATCACAATTGGATAGGTATTCCTTCAGTCAGTCCTTCACTGTCCCAGTGGATCAGAGGGTTGCTCTCCTCCCCCACTTCAAAACATCCAAATATTTAATGAACTCTTCAAATAAACTTTGTCAAACTCAATTGTTAGAAGGCCAACACTGACGGGGAGGTGAGAAAACCTTCACAAAAATGTAACGCTTAAGCTACAGAGTTAAGAGGAGCAGTTTGGAAATATGTATCCCTGTGTTCTTGCAGCAGATTCATGTAATCTGACATTTGAGATAGGCTGAGTCAGCAACTTGCCATGAATAGAAATGTTGAATTTGGTGATGCATTCTCACTGGAGGTATTTTCCAGCCATGATTCTGTTTCAATTAAATTTGCACAGTCGTCAATTCCAATTGAGATGAACACTTGCCAGTTAACTTTGACACAGATAATTAGCGTGAATCCATCATTCACCATTTTACTAGCAAGCTGCTGAGTTGTACCATGCCTTACGCTGTTAAAGTATCGACGTTATGAAATAGAATCATACCATTCCTACAGTGTGGAAACAGGTCATTAGGCCCAACAAGTTCACACGCAACCTCTAAGGAGTATTCCACCCACAGCAATTTCCCTTCCCTATTACTTTGCACTGCTCTTGACCAACACATTCTGGAGAACGAGGTACAATTTAGCATATCCAATTTTTCTAACCTGCATATCTTTGGACTGTAGGAGGAAACTGGAGCAACCCGAAGAAACCCACGCAGACACAGGGAGAATATGCGAACTCTAAACGGTCGCCTGAGGCTGTAATCGAATCCAGGTCCTTCATGCTGTAAGGGGCAGCAGTGCTAACCAACGAATCACGAAAGCTAACTTCCAACCTTAGTAGAGCCATTCTTCCGAATAAGCCTGATATCAAAGAGATACACCTCTCCATAGCTATTTTGCAGCAAAAGGTAGACATAAGTAGACTATACATACTCCAGCACGTGGCTGAAGGTGATCAGTTAGAGGATAGATGTTTTATCATCATTTATGAGCAGCTGACTAAGCTGCGCTACTTAAAGGCTGCAGCAGGAAGTCCTCAATCAAATATGATCTTCTTACCATTCGTCCTGCTGAGACTGCGGTATTTATGTTCATTTAGGCTATGTTATATATTTTCGGTTACACCATTCTCCTGTTAGAAGGCATCCCCCGAGATTTTATTCAATGACTTTGCCTGTTTGATGTTTGGAAAGTCTCTCAGATACTGCCAAAACCTCTTCAAGAAGCTTCCCCTCCCAGAATCAGCTCTTGCCTTCGAACTTCCCCTCATTGTCAGTCCTACTCCATAGAAACTAACTGGAGACAAATACATGTATGATGTCACCGAACAGGCCATCACCGCGCTTCACCCTCTCCCAGGGAGCAGCACGGCTCAGCGTTGGTGATCGATGCCTTGCAAATCCACTTGGGATGATGGGAAGAGTGGTTGTCGTCTACCTATCCACGATCAAAATGAACCTGAATCTGAGAAGTTACCATTCCAATCAGTTTGAAGTACATGCATTAAATGTAGATAAATGAAACTAATTCAACTGTTTATGATATAGATTACGAAACACAAGATTTGATCTTAATGGTAAAAAGCTGTGATTTCCGTAGCGTGAACACTGAATGCACAACTTTAAATTGCGTCAGTGCAGACTTCGAGGTGTAGTTCCTGTGTGAGAATTGGAATATCGTTTGCACACATTCAAAACGACACCTGGAAACATTATTTATCTTTCGGACTGTCTGGAAAATCGCACGATCGCAATAATTTTCGTAAAATCCCAATTGTGTGGAAGTAGGCCGTTCGGTCTATCAAGTCCACACCAAAGCAGCGAAGATTATCTCAACAAAAACCACTTCCTAATCGATCCCCTGCAGTTTCTCACAGCGAAATAACCTGAAGTCCACATACCTGGACAAGTTGGGTATTTTTCCATTTAGCAATCCACCGAAACTACACAGCTTTCATAATGTGGGAGGAAACTCACGCACACATGGGAGGAGTACAAGCACCATACAGACAGTCGCCACAGGCTGGAATTGAACTGGGTCCCTGGCACCGTGTGGTAGAAGTGCAAAGCATGTTTATTCTTCCGTCAGTTCACTGGGTTCAAGATAAATGACATTTAAACAACTCAGGCAAAGCTTTGAAGCATATATCGTCCCTTGAAGTATGTTTTTCTTTGACATTGAACCACATTCCAAAGTACATACATTGCGAAAGAACCGCTTGAACCTTAAGATTTCATCACGAACAACAACAAGTTCAGAATTACATGCGGCAACAGGAGTAAATGAGCTTGAACATAGTATGGAGGGGAAAGTGCGTGTGGTGGTGTTTCCGTGTACCTGCTGTGGAGGTTGCGGTTTTGGACTGCGATGGACCAATTCAGAAATCACACCAGGTTATAGATGCACATGCTTATTTGAAATAACAAGATTTCGGACCAGAGCACTTTCGTTAGGTGTAGTGGGAGGAAATAACACAGAACACTGAATTTAAGGGAAGAGAGATCAAGGGCAGACAGGTCAAAATATCAGGCAAATTGTGGGTGCGGAGTGTGAAAGACTTAGTCTCTGCAAGCGAACAAGAGTGTCAGACAGTGTGAGTAATGTGTCAATAACTGAGTGCCAACAGAATGGTTGATCTATGATCCAACAAAGTGAGGCAAAGAGATAATTACAAACCGTTAAAATAAAGTCCTACTGGAGACAAATCAAGGCACTGGAATGACATGGAACAGAAACAGAAGCAACTGGAAAACCGCTCCACAACAAAAACACCAGAGGAAGGGTCACCAGTTCCGAAACATTAACTCTCATGTTCCTCCACAGATGTCCCCAGACCAGCGAAATACCTGCCCCCTTCGCCACGATGCCCCAGTCCCGTTCCCCCACCCCGCCCAGTAACCATTGCCCTTGCTCCTGGTTTACAGCATTCCCAGTTCTTCTGATTTTTATTTGGCTAGAATCGCATGCTGCGAGTCTGACCCAAATGATCAGTTAGCCAATATTGAACAAAGTGATTAAGGTAGAGAGACAATAACAACTTGTCACTGTGATGGTGTGAAAACAGAACAATAAGGAAGATTTCACAGATACAGAACTTTGTGGTGGGTCACATGTGGTGTGACATTAACCGAATATCATGGTTGATGCCATCACCACAACTAAGGCAGTTGGCGATCCAATTCTGTTTGTCGATTTTGCGTTGTTGTGTACCTCCTTGGCTGACAGTTAGTCGAAGATTGAAAACCGAATGTCCTTGATTGCTGAACTCTTCCCCGACTGGGTGTGAATAATCCTGTCTGGCAATTGTTATGCCGTTACCATTCATCCACTGGCACACCATCTGCATGGTCTCGCCAATATACCATTACTGTGTATCTTGTGGTATCTTGTGGTAACATTGCCTGAGTCACATGAGTATCTGTCGTGTACGTGGTGGGTGGTGTACCAACGGGTGATGGTAGTGTCCATGTCTTGCAAAGGTTGCGAAGGCATGGTGCTGTGGTGTTATGGTTAATGCTATGTGAAGGCTGAGTAGTTTACTGTAAACGGTCGCATGCTATAATTTTGCTGGGTGTTTGAAGGTGAGAATTGAAGTCATGGGGATGTTCTTAGTGAGATACTCATCATCAACGGTGACATTCTGAATCCTGTGAAGAACGTGCTGAACTCCAGGAAAGTACTGACGATGAAAGATACTCTATTATTCGCATCCTCTGAATGTCTTCTGACGAGTTCACAGCAGATTTTCACTGTGGCACACCGGAACTGGCGATCAATCAGTTCAAAATGTACGCCATCATCATGAGTATATCCTTCAAAATCTTTAGGTGTCTGTCGCATTATTCCTCATCTGAGCAGTTCCTGTGCAGGTGAAGCGCTTGTCCTTACAGTATGGCTTCTTTAATATATTTAGGGTGGAAGCTGCAGAAGTGCAGTATCGTGCAGTTATCCTTGGGCTTGCGGTAGAGTGAGATGCTGAGGTGTTATTTCTTAATTTTGGTTTGTGGTGGGTTTGGTTGTATCATCCTTATAAATGGAATAGGCATCCAGTTAAAACCACGAACAGAAATATCAGGAGAATCTCAGCAGATCTTACAGCGTCTATTCAGAGAGAATCAGAGACAAATATTTCAAAACTTCATCAGAACTCGGTAATCTCCCACAGGCACTGCCAAACTGGTTAGTTTCGACAGCAGTTTCTGTTTTTGCTTCAGATTCCAAGAATCCACAGTTCTTTACATTAACCATTAAAGCAATGCAGAAACTTTTTTTTATCGTTCGTCATATCAAAGGTTTCTGTTTGGAAAACATTTTCCTGACCCCATTAGAAACACGAAACGGTGCTGCACAGAAAACAGATGCATTATGAACATCAATCGCTGTCGCCCTGGCGCTATTTAACCAGTAACATTTCAGTTAACGGTCGAATGAGCTGATACTTCCAACCTAACACCTTGAACGATCCTCGAAAGCAGTCTGTGATTGGCCTCCCCCTTCAGGCTGCCATTCCCAGAACGACAACTGTCCTCTATCAGTTTTACTTTTCCGAAATAATGACTGGGACATTCATAATGGAGACATGGGAACAGTCTGATCCCATCCACGACAGATACACCCATGTCACTTGGAACCAGCTCTGCTTCAATCGGGAACATCTCTCTTCGAACCTCTCAGTGTCTTGTGTGGTATCGAGTATTTTCATTGTCCCAGTGTCCACATAAGGTTTGTATTCCTCATGTACAGGACCGAGAATTACTTCAATGTCTCCAATCAGTTCTTGTCCTGAGAACATCAGAATCAATGTCCCGTCCACTTAAAGAACGGGAAGTTGTCCTGACTGTTTCCGATCAGTCTGACAATTCACCCTTCTTCATTCTCCTCTGAGTCCTTTTCCCAAAGAGTTTCTGATGAATCACAAAGCTGGAGACTGGGTGACGTATTTTGCCTTCTTAACATTTTTTCACCTGACAAGTGGCAATATTTTCCCAAATTCTGTTCACAATCGTCTGTATTTCACCATGTCCAGGGATGAGAAGTCCCATTTTGTGGAGGGATTCCCGATGTTGGTAAGTTTCGCTTTGAAGCAAAGATGGTTTGTCAGCAATTTCCTGCGGCTATTTATAATGATGGGAAAATTAGTGGTGGGGATTGGCTCTTCGACGAGCGGGAGGAAGTGTTGCCACTGACCAGAGTTAGTGAACGGAGGACTGGGGTAAAAGGAATCTATTCAAAAGCAGCACTTCTGCACAGTACATTCAAAGAATACTGCAAAATCTCGATGGGTCTGGCAGTAACTGTGAAAAGAGAAACGGAGATTTATGTTTTAAGTGTGTTGCATTTTTGATTAATAACTTGAGTATGCTGAGTCTAATCAACTGACCGGTCTTGTTTGTTGAGACGAGATTTCTGAACTGTGAGTGAAAACTCGTCCAGCATGACATCATGAAAACTGAACCAGCAGAATTCGAACCTGTGGAGGGAAGCCCCAATGGAGTTCTCATCCATCACCTGTATCACGCGGCCATGACTACACGCGTGCAATGCTGTCTTAGTATGTCTTATGTAACGGAAAGTTCCAACCTGAAACACCAGGATTTGGCTTTTCCTGGTACCCCAGTATTCGCTGTCACACTCTCTTGCTTTCGAAAGGAGGAGGATGCTGGGGTGCCAAGAAAAGCCAAATCCTGGTGTTTCAGGTTGGAAATTTCCATTACATAAGACATACTAAGACAGCATTGCGCGCATGTAGTCATGGCCGCATCAATTTGAATTGCACACATATTGATGAGAGATAAAGTGGATGGGTAGGATCCATTTTCATGTGCAGAGAGGTGAATAAACACAGCACTGGATCGCGAAAGAAAAATGTCCTTGCATTAGGGCGGCACGGTGGCACAGTGGTTAACACTGCTGGCTGACAGTGCCAGAGACCCGCGTTCAATTGCCACCTCAGGCGACTGACTGTGTGGAGTTTGCACGCTCTCCCCGTGTCTGTGTGTGTTTTCTCCGGGTGCTCCGGTTTCCTACCACCGTCCAAAGATGTGCAGGTCAGGTCAGGCGAATTGGCCATGCTAAATTGCCCGTAGTGTTAAGTAAGGAGTAAATGTAGGGGTATGGGTGGGTTGTGCTTCGGCGCGGCAGTGTGGACTTATGGCCCGAAGGACCTGTTTCCACACTGTGAGTAATCTAATTTGTCTGGCCCTATTCACTGCCAGTAGAATTACGCTCATTCAAGTCTTCTTGAAAAAATTCACCACTGGCAAATCTGATGCGCAAATTAGGTCTACTATTTTTAATCAGAGGTCAAAATATGAAAGTGTTTCAAATACACGGAGCGGCACTGGAGAGTGCAGACCTACCTTCAGGGGCTTATTCTGCTCTGATGTACACCTCCGAGAAATTGGAACGAGAGTGCGTTCTCACAGCTGAAGGGATCAAACATTTAAGAAAATGATGAGGAGGATATTCACTCTTTCAGAGTTTAACAAAACTGTGGGTTTCCTAACAACAGAGGGCTGTGAAGGCGAGGTGTATACAAGGCTGTGGTAGACAGACATGGAGCATCACGGAGATGAGGATAAAAACGGGGGCTGAGAATTCACCAAATCAGCCATGATCTCATTGAATTTTGTCGCAGACTTGATAGGCTAAATTGCTTCCATCAGCTCTCGTATCTTTGCCGTCATTTGGAAGATACCGGACACCATTTTAAAAGAAGAAAAGCACAACTTTAGGGTGAGGTGGTTTCAGTCAAACTGAATCAAAATTATTTATTGAGCGAAAAATCACACTTGGCATGTTTCCAGATTTCTTTGCTAGCATGACTAGCAGAGTTGATCAAGGTCGTCTGATTGTACTTGGGCATGAAACAAACAAAGATTTGTGACATAATCTTCATTTTCTTTATGTCAAGAGTAATATCTTTCCTGATGGTCACAACAAAGGAGATGGTTTCCAAGAAAAGACAGTTACTAAGTCAGCTGTAAACTAATCAATGACCAAAATATGGCTCGCGTTGTTCTCTGGGACAAATATGATTTATTGATTATTGTCATCCAAGCTTTTTTTTTACCATTGAACCGTGAGTGGGAGATGGGAAACTAAGATCACCCGTAACTATTGCCATCTTTTATCACTCACATGTAGTATTTTTTTTCTTGTACGTAGTGGTTACTGCGAGTGCACTTGTAAACTCCACCTGCGGATAACTTCTTTCCTCACTGGTCCTCATTTCTACACAAACACGTTTTATATCCTTATCTCCTGAATCAAAGTAACATGCAACCAATTGATAAATGTCACTAATAGCTTGGCATTTCACACGCTTCCGTTTGTCACCTTCCAATGTAAATTAATAATTTGCCGTGTTGCAATTGCACACAATAAGAGATAACAAAAAACAGGGAGGTGTACCAGGTTAGCAAACGCACGTTATTGAAGCTAAAACGCAGGTTTCTGCCTAAAGTACGATCACCGAAGCATGCACCGAACCGTCAGGAAGCACACAATAAGTCCAGTTCCTGAGGGCACGACAGGAACAGCACCAGAAAAACCACCAAAATACTTCTTTCGGCTAATATTTTGGATGTACATCTCAATGAGCAATCGAGTTTTACATATGTTCCAACAGTAGTTACAACATAAGGAATTAACCAGTGCTGCAGACGGTCCAAGCCCCTGAATCAGAAACACTCAATGCCCTACATACAACTACAAGAACATCTGCCCGTGGCGGAGACGGGCTGGTTGAAGTTCATCTTTGCAGCTCGCTAGTTGTCTGACTGTTTCTCCGATATAGTGTTTCGTGCAGTCCCTGCGTGGAATCTTGACAAACACATTTGTCCTGCACAAGATGGGCATTGGATATTGTTTTCTGCTGAGCTTTCCCTCAGCGAGGCTGTTGGTTTATGTGCTGTCCTAAGTCCGTCTGTTCAGAGGAGTCTGGCGATCAGTTTCCAGAAATTTATTTTAATAAAGGGAAGCATGGTGTTTCAATTGCTTTATGGCATATCCTAGTTGACAATTTAGTGTGCCAGACATCTGGGAATGCAGTTGTGGGATACATATTCTTGTATGAGGATGAGGATGAGGATAAAAACGGGGGCTGAGAATTAACCAAATCAGCCATGATCTCATTGAATTTTGGCGCAGACTTGATAAGCAAGATTGCTTCCATCAGCTCTCGTATCTTTGCCGTCATTTGGCAGATACCGGACACCATTTTAAAAGAAGAAAAGCACAATTTTAGGGAGAGGTGAATTTAGTCAAACTGAATCAAAATTATTGATTGAGTTAAAAATCACACTTGGCATGTTTCCAGATTTCGTTGCTAGCATGACTAGCAGAGTCGATCAAGGACGTCTGGTTGTACTTGGGCATGAAACAAACAAAGATTTGTGACATAATCTTCATTTTCTTTATGTCAAAAGTAATATCTTTCCTGATGGTCACAACAAAGGAGATGGTTTCCAAGAAAAGACAGTTACTAAGTCAGCTGTAAACTAATCAATGACCAAAATATGGCTCGCGTTGTTCTCTGGGACAAATATGATTTATTGATTATTGTCATCCAAGCTTTTTTTTTACCATTGAACCGTGAGTGGGAGATGGGAAACTAAGATCACCCGTAACTATTGCCATCTTTTATCACTCACATGTAGTATTTTTTTCTTGTATGTAGAGGTTACTGCGAGTGCACTTGTAAACTCCACCTGCGGATAACTTCTTTCCTCACTGGTCCTCATTTCTACACAAACACGTTTTATATCCTTATCTCCTGAATCAAAGTAACATGCAACCAATTGATAAATGTCACTAATAGCTTGGCATTTCACACGCCTCCGTTTGTCACCTTCCAATGTAAATTAATAATTTGCCGTGTTGCAATTGCACACAATAAGAGATAACAAAATACAGGGAGGTGTACCAGGTTTGCAAACGCACGTTATTGAAGCTAAAACGCAGGTTTCTGCCTAAAGTACGATCACCGAAGCATGCACCGAACCGTCAGGAAGCACACAAAAAGTCCAGTTCCTGAGGGCACGACAGGAACAGCACCAGAAAAACCACCAAAATACTTCTTTCGGCTAATATTTTGGATGAACATCTCAATGAGCAATCGAGTTTTACATATGTTCCAACAGTAGTTACAACACAAGGAATTAACCAGTGCTGCAGACGGTCCATGCCCCTGAATCAGAAACACTCAATGCCCTACATGCAACTACAAGAACATCTGCCCGTGGCGGAGACGGGCTGGTTGAAGTTCATCTTTGCAGCTCGCTAGTTGTCCGACTGTTTCTCCGATATAGTGTTTCGTGCAGTCCCTGCGTGGAATCTTGACAAACACATTTGTCCTGCACAAGATGGGCATTGGATATTGTTTTCTGCGAGCTTTCCCTCAGTGAGGCTGTTGGTTTATGTGCTGTCCTAAGTCCGTCTGTTCAGAGGAGTCTGGCGATCAGTTTCCAGAAATTTATTTTAATAAAGGGAAGCATGGTGTTTCAATTGCTTTATGGCATATCCTAGTTGACAATTTAGTGTGCCAGACATCTGGGAATGCAGTTGTGGGATACATATTCTTGGCAAATAATTTGTGTGGCCATCACTAATTGCCACGGCCAGCAGTTCCGAGTAGCTATACGTACAGACAGCAAGCATCCTCGAGAGTAGCACAACAGTAATAGGACAGGGCAATCAGAAGGCAACCAGAGATTTTCTAGAAGCAGGGCACCCATCCATGGATTCCATCAATAAACACATTGATCAGGATCCAATCTGCAACACCAACAACCGGACCCAGCGGCAATGAAACTAAATTAATTCCAAACGCCACAGCACAGTAGGCCTCACAACAGGCTCTGCAACCCTGAGGATGTTACCCAGAACTGTGAGGATCCCATTTCCCAGCACCGCAAAACATTCCAACAACATCTCCATGAAGCACACGAGCTTCGCATCTTTCTGATCCAAAGCACTCCGATTTTTCACAGCAGAGAATTGTACACTGAACTCCCGCGTGCAAGGTGAGGATGCCAAACCCAACACAATCAATAATGGCAGAGAGCGCGAGGGCAACAATTTCCATTGTCATATGGACAGCCACAAACACTCTCTTTGAAAGGTACCTTTAAATATGAAAGTCTGTGCAGCAGTATAATCGGGAAACCGATTATATTTCATATTTCAGAAAATTTCCTTTGTTCACCGTTTTCCCTGAAAGTGAATGGATATTACTATTTCATTGCTGATATTAAACCAGATTCTGCATTGTATCTGCTCGCCGTTTTTGTTGTTGCAGTGGCGAAAAGGTTGGCAATCACGATGAGAAATGTTTTTTGTATTTCTCTCATTTTTTTCATTACTGTCCTGGTGAAGGGGGCTGATGATTGGTCCTCTCGATCAGATGGAGTCATCAGCGCATTGTTGACCTAATTTCATCACGAGTGAAATTGGTAAACTTCATTTTTCATGGGTTATTGCTGTTCCGTTTTGTTTTATGTTTGTTGAGCACTTCCTGTGACTTGGCAATCCACGAAATCTCCAGTATGTCCTGAATTGCCTCGCTGCCGTTTCTCTGAGCAGTTCATGACATAATCGGATTGCACTGCAACAAAGTCAGCATGCATGCTTCGGTGTGTCTGGCAATGGTCCACCCTCTCAGTTTTGCTTCTGTTCCACATGAAGAGCTGTCAGTTTCTGGATTCGTTGGAGAGCTGAGGGGAGTAACATTATCCGTGCGGTATTATTCTTCAGCCAAACTCTTTGATGGCAAAGTTGGGAAGGTGCCAAACGAATGGTCATTGGCAGCAAACGTCCGGAAAGACCCTCACCTCTGGGTCAACTCGTCCCATCCACCCTCCAAAAACATCGGAAAACGCGCTGACTGCATAACAAACAGAGTGATTTTTTTTGCAAATGGTCCATTAAAACTGGTGCCAGCTGCGGGAGCACATCAAAGTTGCCGAGCACAGAAAAAGACCCTACTATCGAACATGTCCCTGCTGAACAGATAACCGAAATTAATTGAACCATATTTGACAAAATGTGTTCTATATCTCTCCGAACGCTTCCTGTCTATATACCCATTCGGATGCCATTGAATTTGCCTTAAATGTGGCAAATCATTCCGCACACACAAAAATGTCTGAGTGAACTCGCTGAGTTTCTGCATGACACCATGACCAAACATTGGGCCAAAGTTGGAAACTGCGACTAGAATAGATGGCTCTCTGATTAGCCGCAAAGCACAAAGGACGGAATGGCCTTTTCCCGCTTTGTAAATCTTCGAAGACAAGTTGAAAATAATCTGCAACAAAAATGTTCTTGTGAGTATTTACTTGTGAAGATTCGGTACACTCAGCACCGTGGCCCGGATCGTATTCCCGCTCATGGAATGGTTGTATTGTTCAGCAAACATATCGGTGTACCAGTACTTCTGCCGATTTCCCGATGCTGGCAGGTCATTGGTTTTGTCCAAAACATTATGAAGGTTAACATAAAACAAATAGCTGCAGGTGCTGGAAATCTGAGCCCAAAACGAAAATTGTTTGCGGAACGCAGCAGGACTGGCAATAGAAAGGTCGACTTTCCTGCTCTTCGGATTCTGCCTGACCTGCTGTGCCTTTCCAGCATCACTCTGAACTTAAATCTGGTTTCCAGCATCTGCAGTCCTCACTTTTGCCTAGTTCCTTCAGTGTCCCTGGTTCCCAATTCAAGAACTCCATCCCTAGCGGTTTCATGTCTGTACCTCCACGCTGAGGAGTTGAAGAGTGGAGAAAAGTAAATCACCCCCTCCATCTCTGGGGTAATTAGGGACTGAAAATGAATCGTGTCACATTGAAATATATCTAGATGCGACTTAATCTTCGTCTTTTATTGGGAACCATCTCTTTCATTGTAACCATCAGGAAAGAACATTTCGTTCGCCAGAAACAGAAATGAATATGTCACTAACCTTTGTTTGCTTCAGGTCCAAGAATACTCAGATCAATAGCTCCCTTGCTTACCTCTGGTGGTCATGTTCGCAAAGAGATCTAGCAAATTACCAAGTGTGATTTTCCTTTCAATAAATAACTTTGACTCAGTTTGGCTGCAAATATCTTTTCCTATCTTTGTGCTTTTCTTCTTTTACATTGGCGTCTCGCACCTTACAAATGACAGCAGAGTTAGGAGAGGAGATGGAAGCATTTAGCCTATCAAGTCAGCGAGAGCTTTCAATTAGATCACGGCTGATTTGGTCAATGCTCAACCCGGCTGCGCTGTTTGTAGTCATGGCCGAGTGGTTAAGGCGACGGATTAAAAATCCATTGGGGTTTCCCCACGTAGGTTCGAGTCGTGCTGACTACGTTATGAATGCTTTCCTGCTGGAGCAATTTTCGCTCAAAGTTCAGAAAACCGATTTTGCAAACCAGGCCGGTAATTTGATTAGACTTGGGAAACTCGAGTTCTTCATCAGAAATGTTCCATATTTAAAACGTTTACTCTGTTTCTCTTTCCAGATACACTGCTCGACACATCGGGTTTCTACAGTTGTTATTGAACGTCCTCAGCAGAAGTGCTACTTTTCATTACGTTCCTTTAATCCCTGTCCTCTGTTCTCTGACTCGGGTCAGTGGCAACACTTCCTCCTGCTCGTCAAAGTGCTCATTCCTCACCGCTCTCTCTCCCATCATTACAAACAACCGCAGGAAATTGCCACTTAACCATCTTTGTTCCAAAGTGAAACTCACCAGCCTGGGGAATCTCTCCACCAAACGGGACTTCTCATCCCTGGACATGGTGCAAGCCAGAGGATTGTGAAGAGATACTGTGAAAATATTGTCAATTGGCAGTTGGAAAAATGTTTAAGAAGCAAACCATATAATTTAGTCTTCAGCTTTGGGAATCTTGAGAAACTCTTTGGGAAATGGAATCAGAGGGGGATGAAGAAGTGTGAACTGTCGGACCGAGTAGAGGACGGGACGTTGACTTTGATGTTGTCGGGACAGGAACTGATCTGAGACATTGAAAGAATTCTCGCTCACGTACGTGAGGAATGCAAACTTCATCTGGACTCTGGGTCAATGAAAAACTCTGGAACACTCAAGACAATATCCAAATAATGACTGGGATCACTACAGTACGAGTACTATAGATGGGTCAGTTTTTGCCCAGTGTGTGCCGGAGTGCTTCCTGACACAGTATGTAGACATGCCTTCAAGGGACGAAGCCACTTTCGATTTAGTACTGGGTAACGAGCCTGGCCAGGTTTTAGATTCGGAAGTAGGTGAGCACTTTGGAGACAGCGATCACAATTCTCTCAGGTTTACTTTCGTGATTGAAAGGGATAGGTGTACTCCACGGAGCAAAAGGTTCAGCTGGTGGAAGGGAAATTACGATGCAATGAGGTAATATTTAGGAAGCGTAGAATGTGGTAGGAAACTGCACCTTAAAAATGTGGAGCTTATTCAAGGAAAAGCTCCTGTGTGTCCTAAATAAGTATGTACCTGTCAGGCAGGGAGGAAGGTATAGAACCGTGGTTTACTAAGGAAGTGGAATCCCTGGTCAAGAAGAACAAGAAGTCTTATGTTAAGACAAAATGTGAAAACTCAGTTAGAGCGCTCGAGGGTTCCAACGATATCAGGAAAGACCTATAAAGAGAGCTGAGAAGAGCCAGGAGGAGACATGAGAAGTTGTTGGCAGATAGGTTCAGGGTTAACCCTTAGGCTTTCCATAGGTATGTCAGGAATAAAAGAATGATAAGAGTTAAATTTGGGACAATCAAGGATAATAGTGGGAAGTTGTGTGTGGAGTCAGAGGAGATAGTGGAAGCACGAAATTAATATTTTTCGACAGTGGTCGCGATAGAAAATGAAAATTTTGGCGAGGAAGGTACAGAGATACTTGCGTCTGGACTAAAAGAGATTGAGGTTCACAAGGAAGAGATATTAGAAATACTGCAGAGTGTGAAAATAGATAAGTCAGCTGGGCAGGATGGGATCAATGTGATATTGTTTAGCAAATGCACTGCAGGAAGGTACAAATCAAGCTGATGCTAACAACGGCTCGTTTTGAGCCGCTAATTTGCAATGAAGTGGCGGCGCCAATAAAAGGTGTCACGCATCTCGTTTAATTCCACACACAGAGCTCGAAATGACCGGAGGTCTCTCGCTGAGTATCTGCAGGGTCTTGCTTGGACGACACCATGACACTTTCTCACTGGAGTGGATCATGAAATTGCGTC
This sequence comes from Chiloscyllium plagiosum, assembly GCF_037043375.1. NCBI lineage: Eukaryota > Metazoa > Chordata > Chondrichthyes > Orectolobiformes > Hemiscylliidae > Chiloscyllium > Chiloscyllium plagiosum. Next base: position 126,451,266 of record NW_028270152.1, on the reverse strand, counting down.
GTGACTGAGAATAAAATGATGGAAACTTCCAGCAGAGAAGGAGGCGACCCTGAAGCAGGCAGCTGAGGACAAATGTCTCTCCTTTGCCAGTGAAAGGCACTGCTTCACAAATTGGAAAATTCGAAGTGAAGCAGTGTTGGTGATGATCTTCGTTGCTTGTTCACCTTTTTAATTCTGATTCCGTAAAAGTCCATGGCATTACCTATCGACATTCTGCCAACGCTCGGCTTGTCTCTTGGGCCAGTGGCGTAATGGATAACACGTCTGACTTGTTTCACTTTAACCGTGGTCTACGTTGACCCTCCCCTATGAAGTCCTGTCGGGACGTCGCCTCTGTGCTTCTGCATTTAAAACTTGCATTTGTCCTATTGTCCATTTCAAATTCCAGCTCTCCAGAACGGACACCTCCGTCAGTTTGGGGGTATCTTACGGTGTGTCTCCCTCTGTGGGTGAAAATGAGCATGAGTTCCTCAAAAGAGTTACAATTCGTTGTGGAAGTGTCATATGTCTGCCCAGTTATTGTGCCATTTAAGAACATAGGATAACCTCATTGACATTTGCCCTGGAAAGATTAGAACACACGAGACGTTGGGCCAAAGTTGGAAACTGCGACTAGAATAGATGGCTCTCTGATTCGCCGCAATGCACACGGACGGAATGGCCTTTTCACACTTTGTAAATCTTCGAAGACAAGTTGAAAATAATCTGCAACGAAAATGTTCAGAGAGGGTGTTTTATTTACACCAAATACTATAGTATCTATCGCCTTGTCTTGTTATTTACTTGTGAGGATTCGGTACTCTCAGCAACGTGGCCCGGATTGTATTGCCGCTCATGGAATGGTTGTATTGATCACCAAACATATCGCTGTTCCAGTACTTCTGCCGATTTTCCGATGCTGGCAGGTCACTGGTTTTGTCCAAAACATTATGAAGGTTAACATAAAACAAATAGCTGCAGGTGCTGGAAATCTGAGCCAAAAACGAAAATTGTTTGCGGAACGCAGCAGGACTGGCAATGGAAAGGTCGACTTGCCTGCTCTTCCGATGCTGCTTGACCTGCTGTGCTTTTCCAGCATCACTCTGAACTTAAATCTGGTTTCCAGCATCTGCAGTCCTCACTTTTGCCTAGTTCCTTCAGTGTCGCTGGTTCCCAATTCAAGAACTCCATCTCTCGCGGTTTCATGTCTGTACCTCCACGCTAAGGAGTTGAAGAGGGGAGAAAGGTAACTCACCCCCTCCATCTCTGAGGTAATTAGGGACTGAAAATGAATCGTGTCACATTGAAATATATCTCGATGCGACTTAATCTTTGTCTTTTATTGGGAACCATCTCTTTCATTGTAACCATCAGGAAAGAACATTTCTTCGCCAGAAAAAGAAATGAATATGTCACTAACCTTTGTTTGCTTCAGGTCCAAGAGTACTCAGATCAATAGCTCCCTTGCTTACTTCTGCTGGTCATGTTTGCAACGAAATCTAGCAAATTACCAAGTGTGATTTTCCTTTCAATAAATAACTTTGACTCAGTTTGGCTGCAAATATCTTTTCCTACCTTTGTGCTTTTATTCTTTTACATTGGTGTCTCGCACCTTACAAATGACAGCAAAGGTATGAAAGGAGATGGAAGCAATTAGCTCATCAAGTCAACGAGAGCTTTCAATGAGATCACGGCTGATTTGGTCAATGCTCAATCCAGAGTTACTGTCTGTAGTCATGGCCGAGTGGTTAAGGCGATCGATTAGAAATCCATTGGGGTTTCCCCAAGTAGGTTCGAATCCTGCTGACTACGTTATGAATGATTTCCTGCTGGAGCACTTTTCGCTCAAAGTTCAGATAACCGATTTTGCAAACCAGGCCGGTAATTTGATTAGACTTCGGAAACTCGAGTTCTTCATCAGAAATGTTCCATATTTAAAACATTATCTCTGTTTCTCTTTCCGATACACTGCTCGACACATCGGGTTTCTGCAGTTGTTATTGAACGTCCTGAGCAGAAGTGCTGCTTTTCATTAGATTCCTTTAATCCCTGTCCTCTGTTCTCTGACTCGGGTCAGTGGCAACACTTCCTCCTGCTCGTCAAATTGCTCATTCCCCACCGCTCCCTCTCCCATCATTACAAACAACTGCAGGAAGTTGCCACTTAACCATCTTTGTTCCAAAGTGAAACTCACCAGCCTCGGGAATCTCTCCACCAAACGGGACTTCTCATCCCTGGACATGGTGCAAGCCAGAGGATTGTGAAGAGATACTGTGAAAATATTGTCAATTGGCAGTTGGAAAAATGTTTAGGAAGCAAACCATATAATTTATGCTCCAGCTTTGGAAATCTTGAGAAAATCTTTGGGAAATGGAATCAGAGGAGAATGAGGAAGTGTAAACTGTCGGTCTGAGTAGAGGACGAGACATTGACTCTGATGTTCTCCGGATAGGAACTGATCTGAGGCATTGAAAGAATTCTCGCTCCCGTACGTGAGGAATGCAAACTTCATCTGAACTGTGGGACAATAAAAAACTCTGGAACACTCAAGACAATATCCAAATATTGACTGGGATCACTACAGTACGAGAACTATAGATGGGTCAGTTTTTGTCCAGTGTGTGCAGGACGGCTTCCTGACACAGTATGTAGACATGCCTTCCAGGGACTAAGCCACGTTCGATTTAGTACTGGGTAACGATTCTGGCCAGGCTTCAGATATGGAAGTAGGTGAGCACTTTGGAGACAGCAATCACAATTCTCTCAGGTTTACTTTCGTGATGGAAAGGGATAGGTGTACTCCACGGAGTAAAAGTTTCAGCTGGTGGAAGGGAAATTACGATGCATTGAGGCAAGATTTAGGAAGCGTAGAATGGGGTAGGAAACTGCAGGGGGGTGAGCACATTAAAAATGTGGAGCTTAATCAAGCAAAAGCTCCTGTGTGTCCTAGATAAGTATGTACCTGCCAGGCAGGGAGGAAGACATAGAACACGTGAGCCATGGTTTGCTACGGAAGTGGAATCCCTGGTCAAGAAGAACAACAAGTCTTATGTTAGGAAAAAATGTGAAAACTCAGTTAGAGCGCAGGGTTCCAACGATATCAGGAAAGACCTAAAAAGTGAGCTGAGAAGAGCCAGGAGGAGACATGAGAAGTTGTTGGCAGATAGGATCAGGGTTAACCCGAAGGCTTTCAATGTCAGGAATAAAAGAATGACGAGAGTTAAAGTTGGGACAATCAAGGGTAATAGTGGGAAGTTGAGTGTGGATTCAGAGGAGATGGGGAAGCACTAAATAAATATTTTGCGACAGTGTTCGCTATAGAATTTGAAAATGTTGGGGAGGAAGATACAGAGATACTTGCGTCTAGACTAGAAGAGATTGAGGTTCACAAGGAAGAGATATTAGAAATACTGCAGAGTGTGAAAATAGATAAGTCAGTTGGGCCGGATGGGATCTATCTGATGTTGTTTAGCAAATGCACTGCAGGAAGGTACAAATCAAGCTGATGCTGACAACGACTCGTTTTGAGCCGCTAATTTGAAGTGAAGTGGCGGCGCCAGTAAAAGGTGTCACGCATCTCGTCTAATTCCACATCCTGAGCTCGAAATGACCGCAGGTCTCTCGCTGAGTATCTGCAGGGTCTTGCTTGGAATACACCATGACACTTTTTCACTGGAGTGGATCATGAAATCGCGTCGTGACTGTGAATAAAATGATGGAAACTTCCAGCAAAGAAGGAGGCGACCCTGAAGCAGGCAGCTGAGGACAAATGTTTCTCCTTTGCCAGTGAAAGGCACTGCTTCACAAATTGGAAACTTCGAAGTGAAGCAATGTTGGTGATTATCTTCGCTGCTTGTTCACCTTTTTAATTCTGATTCCGTGAAAGTCCATGGCATTACATATCGAAATTCTGCCAACGCTAGGGCTGCCTCTTGGGCCATTAGCGTAATGGATAACGCGTCTGACTTCCGAACAGAAGATTGTAAGTTCGAGTCCTACCTGGCTCGAGAGGAATGTTTCACTTTAACCGTGGTCTACGTTGACGCTCCCCTATGAAGTCTTGTCGAGAAGTCGCCTCTGTGCCTCCGCATTTAAAACTTACATTTGTCCAGTTGTCCGTTTCAGATTCCAGCTCTCCACAACGGATAACTCCGTCAGTTTGGGGTTATCTTCCTGTGCGACTCCCTCTGTGGGTGAAAATGAGTATGACTTCCTCAAAAGAGTTACAATACCTTGTGGAAGCGTCATACTTCTGCCCCATTATTGTGTCATTTAAGAACATATGGTAACCTCATTGACATTTGCCCTGGAAACATTAGAACACACGAGACTATGGGCCAAAGTTGGAAACTGCGAGTAGAATAGATGGCTCTCTGATTAGCCGCAATGCACACGGGCGGAATGGCCTTTTCCCACTTTGTATATCTTCGAAGACAAGTTGAAAATAATCTGCAACGAAAATGTTCAGAAAGGGTGTTTTATTTACACCAAATACGATAGTATCTATCGCCTGGTCTTGTTATTTACTTGTGAGGATTCGGTCCTCTCAGAACCGTGACCCGGATCGTATTCCCGCTCATGGAATGGTTGTATTGTTCAGCAAACATATCGGTGTACCAGTCCTTCTGCCGATTTTCTGATGCTGGCAAGTCACTGGTTTTGTCCAAAACATTATGAAGGTTAACATAAAACAAATAGCTGCAGTTGCTGGAAATCTGAACCAAAAACGAAAATTGTTTGCAGAACGCAGCAGGACTGGCAACAGAAACGTCGACTTTCCTGCTCTTCGGATGCTTCCTGACCTGCTGTGCTTTTCCAGCATCACTCAGATCTAAAATCTGGTTTCCAGCACCTGCAGTCCTGACTTTTGCCTAGTTCCTTCAGTGTCGCTGGTTCCCAATTCAAGAACTCCATCTCTAGCGGTTTCATGTCTGTACCTCCATGCTGAGGAGTTGAAGAGTGAAGAAAAGTAACTCACCCCCTCCATCTCTTGGGTAATTAGGGACTGAAAATGAATCGTGTCACATTGAAATATATCTAGATGCGACTTAATATTTCTCTTTTATTGTGAACCATTTTTTTTCATTGTAACCATCAGGAAAGAACATTTCGTTCACCAGAAAAAGAAATGAATATGTCACTAACCTTTGTTTGCTTCAGGTCCAAGAATACTCAGATCAATAGCTCCCTTGCTTACCTCTGCTGGTCATGTTCGCAAAGAGATCTAGCAAATTGCCAAGTGTGATTTTCCTTTCAACAAATAATTTTGACTCAGTTTGCCTGCAAATATCTTTGCCTACCTTTGTGCTTTTCTTCTTTTACATTGGTGTCTCGCACCTTACAAATGACAGCAAAGGTATGAAACGAGATGGAAGCATTTAGCTCATCACGTCAGCGACAGCTTTCAATGTAATCACGGCTGATTTGGTCAATGCTCAAGGAATGTTCACCGTCGTAGTCATGGCCGAGTGGTTAAAGTGGTGGATTCTAAATCCATTCAGTTTCCCCCCGTAGGTTCGAATCCTGCTGTCTTCGTTCTGTATGCTTTCCCGTTGGAATAATTTTCGCTCAAAATTCAGAAAACCTCTTTTGCAAACCAGGCCGGTAATTTGATTAGACTTGGGAAACTCGAGTTCTTCATCAGAAATGTTCCATATTTAAAACATTATCTCTGTTTCTCTTTCCAGATACACTGCTCGACACATCGGGTTTCTGCAGTTGTTATTGAACGTCCTAAGCAGAAGTGCTGCTTTTCATTAGATTCCTTTAATCCCTGTCCTCTGTTCTCTGACTCGGGTCAGTGGCAACACTTCCTCCTGCTCGTCAAATTGCTCATTCCCCACCGCTCCCTCTCCCATCATTACAAACAACTGCAGGAAATTGCCACTTAATCATCTTTGTTGCAAAGTGAAACTCACCAGCCTGGGGAATCTCTCCACCAAACGGGACTTCTCATCCCTGGACATGGTGCAAGCCAGAGGATTGTGAAGAGATACTGTGAAAATATTGTCAGTTGGCAGTTGGAAAAATGTTTAGTAAGCAAACCATATAATTTAGACTCCAGCTTTGGAAATCTTGAGAAACATTTTGGGAAATGGAATCAGAGGAAGATTAAGAAGTGTGAACTGTCGGACCGAGTAGAGGACGGGACATTGACTCTGATGTTCTCGGGACAGGAACTGATCTGAGACATTGAAAGAATTCTCGCTCCCGTACGGGAGGAATGCAAACTTCATCTGGACTGTGGGACAATAAAAAACTCTGGAACACTCAAGACAATATCCAAATATTGACTGGGATCACTACAGTACGAGTACTATAGATGGGTCAGTTTTTGTCCAGTGTGTGCAGGACGGCTTCCTGACACAGTATGTAGACATGCCTTCAAGGGACGAAGCCACTTTCGATTTAGTACTGGGTAACGAGCCTGACCAGGTTTTAGATTCGGAAGTAGGTGAGCACTTTGGAGACAGCAATCACAATTCTCTCAGGTTTACTTTCGTGATGGAAAGGGATAGGTGTACTCCACGGAGCAAGAGTATCAGCTGGTGGAAGGGAAATTACGATCAATGAGGTAAGATTTAGGAAGCGTAGAATGGGGTAGGAAACTGCAGGGTGTGAGCACATTAAAAACGTGGAGCTTATTCAAGGAAAAGCTCCTGTGTGTGTACCTGTCAGGCAGGGAGGAAGATATAGAATGCGAGAACAAGAAGTCTTATGTCAGGAAAAAAATGTGAAAACACAGTTAGAGCGCTCGAGGGTTCCAACGATATCAGGAAAGACCTAAAAAGAGAGCTGTGAAGAGCCAGGTGGAGACATGAGAAATTGCTGCCAGATAGGATCAGGGTTCTGCCTAAGGCTTTCCATTGGTATGTCAGGAATAAAAGAATGACGAGAGTGAAATTTGGGACAATCAAGGATAATAGTGGGAAGTTGAGTGTGGATTCAGAGGAGATAGGGGAAGCACTAAACAAATATTTTTCAACAGTGTTCGCTATAGAAAATGAAAATGTTGGCGAGGAAGATATAAAGATACTTGCGTCTAGACTAGAAGAGATTGAGGTTCACAAGGAAGAGATATTAGAAATACAGCAGAGTGTGAAAATAGATAAGTCAGCTGGGCAGGATGGGATCTGTCCTAGGATCCTCTGGTAAGCACGGGAAGAGATTGATGAGGGTTTGGCATTGATCGTCAAATCATCATTGTCTACAGGAATAGTGCCTGTGGAATGGGGCATAGCATAAGTTGTTTCCTTGTTCAAAAAGTGTCTTAGAGACAACACTGGTAATTACCGACCAGTGAGTCTCACTGCAGTTGTTGGTAACGTGTTGGAAAAGGTTATTATAGATAGGATTTATGACCATCTAGAAATGAATAATCTGAGCAGGGACAGTCAGCACGGTTTTGTGATGGGTAGGCCTTCCCTAACGAATCTTATTGACTTTTTTGACAAAGTGACCAAACAGCTAGATGACAGTAAACCGGTTGATGTGGTATATCTGGGTTTCAGCAAGTTGTTCGATAAGGTTCCCCACAATAGGTAAAATGCGGAGGAATGGAATTGTGGGAGAGATTGCAGCTTTGATCTGCAATTGGCTTGCCAATAGAAAACAGTGTTGTAGTTGATGGAACATGTTCTTCTTGGTGTCCAGGTACTGACGGCGTTAGGTCCACTGCTATTACATGAGATCTAATCTTGCCAATCAGTCTCCCATGGGGAACATTGTTGAACGCCTTACTGAAGTCCATATAGATCACATTTACTGCTCTGCCCTCATCAATCTTCTTTGTTACTTCTTCAAAAAAACTCAAAAGTTTGTGAGACATGATTTCCCACGCACAAAGCCATGTTAACTATCCCGAATCAGTCCTTGCCTTTCCAAATACATGTACATTCTGTTCCTCAGGATTCCCTCCAACAATTGGAGTATTCTTGGCAGATGCAGTTTCATGTAGGGAATGCGAGGTCATATACTTTGTTGGGATGAATAAAAAGGCACACTACTATTAAAATCGATAGAAACGCAAAAGATGTGCAGTGCAGAGGAGTCTCAGTGTTCTTATACATGAAACGAACAAAGGTTAATCACATATTTATTTCTTGCTGGCAAATAAAAAGCCTTTTCTGATGCTCACAATTAAAGAGATGGTTTCCAAGAAAATAGCAAAATTAAGTCATCAGTAGAGTAATCAAAACGTTCTCCAAACGTTTTTACAATGGAACGGAGAGTTTTAGATGGGAAGTTAAGATCACGCATGACTATTGCCATTTTTGTCACTCACAGACCATTGTTTTTCCTTGTATGATTTATTTCGCTTTGTGGTTACTGCGAGTGGGCTTGTAAACTACACATGCTTGTGAGTTCATTCCTCACTGTTCCTCAACTCCAGCCAAACAGACTTTACATCCTTATTTCCTGAATCAAGGTAATCTTTAACCATTGCATAAATGTCATTAAAACTTCGGTATGTCACACGCCTCTGTATGTTACCTTACAATATTAATTGATCCTTTACTGTATTGCAGTTGTGCATAAGAAGAGAAAAATAGAATAGAGAATGGTGGACCTCCGCTTCACACACCCGTTATTGAAGCGGAAATGCAGATTACTGCCCATAATACGATCGTGGAAGCATGTGCCGAACCCTCAGGAAACACAGAATAAGTGCAGTGCCACATGGCATGTCTGGTACAGAACAGAAATGCTTATCTGAGCTCCTATTTTGGATGTATTTCTAAATGAGCAATAGAGTGTTACGTGTGTTCAATTAGGACTTACCTCACACAAGGAAGTAACCAGTGCTGCAGACGGTCATATCATCCGAGTTCCAAGCCCTGGAATCAGAGACATTCAATATTCTGTGCATAACTGCAAGGAACAGCTGTCCGAGGCGTTTACAGTCCAGATGAAATTATGAATGCAGCTCTCTAGTTGTCAGCCTCTTTCTCCTATGTCGTGTTTCGTGCAGTCCCTGCGTGGAATCTCGTCAACCATGTTTGACCTGCACATGATGGGTATTGGGCCTTGTTTTCTCGTGAGTTGTTGTCTGAGTGAGTTTCTCGGTTTCTGTGCTGTCATAAATCCGAGTGTTCCGAAGAGTCTGGATATCGTTTTCCAGAATTTGTTTTTAATACAGGGAAGCATGATTTAAAAATTACCTCATAGCATATCCTCGTTGCGAACTTTGTGTGCCATGCATCTGCGAATGAAGTTGGATATTGGTTCTTGGCAAAGAATTTGTGTGGGCGTCAGTCCAGCAGTCCCTAGTAGCAATACGTACAAACGGCAAGGGCCACACATTCGACTAGAATAGCACAACAATAATAGGACAGGGCAAGCAGAAGACAGCCAGACAATTCCTGGAAGCAGGGCACTCATCCACGGATTCCATCCGTTGGACCCAATCTGCAATCCCAACAAACGGAAGCAGCGGGAATGAAACCAAATGAATTCGTACCAAAACATGAGAGCAGCGCTTCACAGGAACCTCTGCAGCGCTGAGAATGTCACCCAGACAGGCGAGGAAAAGTCTGCAAACCATATTCCTAGCGTCACCGAACTTTTCAACAAGAACTCCAGAAGCATCCGAGCCTCACATCTTTCTGCTCCAAAACAGTCTGCTTTTCCAAAACAGAGAATTGCACACTCAACTACCGCGTGTAAGATGAAAATACCAGCCCCTACACTACCAAGGGCGGCAGTAAGAGCGAGGGGAAATAGTTGCCACTGTCATTCCACAGCAACAAACGCTCTCTATGAAAGGTACATTTTCGTATGAATGTCAGGGCAGCAGTAGAATATGGGAACTAAACAGCCCGCGCTGTGTATTCATATTCTGGACAATGTGAGTTGTTCACAGCTTTCCCTGAAAGTGAGTGGACGCCGTTATTTCACCGCTGTTGTGAAGCCAGATCCTGCACTGAATCTGCTCCCTCGTTTTTTGTTGTTGTGGCTAAAAGGTGGGCAATCGCAACGTGAAACGTTGTTATATTTCTCTCATTTCCTTCATTACTGTCCTGGTGAGGGAGGCTGGAGATTAGCTCGCTCGATCAGATGGAGGCACCAGCGCATTGTTGACCTAATTTAATCGAGAATATAATTGGTAATATTCACTTTGCATGGTACATTTTTCTGTTTTGTTTTATGTTACTTGAGCACTTTCTGTTACTTGGCAATGCACTAAATCTCCAGAATGTCGGCAAGCTCCGTTTGGAATTGTTTCAGTACTATTTGTGTGAACAGTTCTTGACATACACGTCTCGCACTGCCTCACAGACAGAAGTAATGAGTTTGTGTGTCTGATAATGACTCTGCCTTTTGAGTTTTGCACCTTGTCCACGTTAAGAGCTGTCAGTTTTTGGATTCTCTGGAGAGTTGAGGGGATAACACGATTTGTGAGTTTTTTTTTAGTCAACGAAATTATTTGATGGAGAACTTGGGAATGTATCAAGGAGAATGGTCATTGTCTGTAAATGCCTGGAAAACATTCCTCTCTGTGTCATTTTAAAACATTATGCCTCAAGAAAAAATAAAATTCAAACACGCTGACTTAGTAACAAACAGCATGCGTTTTTGCAAGTGGTCTATTGAAACTGTTGTCAGGTACTGGAGTGTCACAGAATTGCCGAGCACGGAAGCAAACCTTCCTATCCAACTTGCACCTGCTGAACAGATGACCGTAACTAATCTAAACATATTTGCCAATATTTGTCCCTTATCTCTCCGAACACTTCCTGTCTGCATACACATTTAGATGCCTTTGAAGTGTTGTGAGTGCACCAAACTCTGCCACTAAATGTGGCAATTTATTCCACACGCACAAAAATGTCTGTATTAAAAACAACTGTCGCTCACATCCCTTTCAAATTGTACTGCTCTCACATAAAACCTATGCTATCTCGCTTTAAACTCACGTGACTTCTGAACAAGTGTAGATTGACTTTGTTCTCTGCTCGTCTACCTCATGATTTTGTAAACTTTTCCAAGGACATCCCTCAGGCCTGAAGCTCCGGGGAAAACTGTCGAAGAATATTCAGCTTCTCACTAATGTCCACACCGTGCAAACCTTTCAAATCGTTGTAAATATTTTTTTAATTATGCGAAGGTATTCATAGAAAGTGCCAGGGGAAATTGCCTGAAGTGAAGCGATGCTGAAACATTAGTCTTGACAGGTTTGGCGCTTAGTTATCGTCAAGGAGCGTCGCCGAGTGGTTTAATGTAGGTAAAAACAATGAATGCAGATGCTGGAGACCAGATTGAGGATTAGTGGTGCTCAAGAACCCTGTATTCCTGATGAAGGGCCTTTGACTGAAACGTCGATTTCACTGCTCCTCGGATGCTGCCTGAACTGCTGTACTCTTCCAGCACCACTAATCCAGAGAGGTTTAATGTGCTGGGTTTAGGGTCCAGTCTCTATTGCGTCGTGGGTTTGAAACCACACTTTGCAATAGAACAACTGCAGGCAGCTTCTTATGACAGAACTACACAGGTCCTGATATTGCTTTATGGGTGTGTTTGTTACTCCTCGGGTCTCTCACGCTCTCTGCGATAAACATGGGTACATGAGCAACTGATTCTTAAAATAATGAGAACTACTGCTGTCCACATCCTCCCGAGCACTGTGCGTTTGGATGTGTAGACGCACAATTTTGCTGCCAGTTGCTGTGTCTCAAATGGTCAGAGCATTTGGCTGAAATGTTGGTTGTCCTAGCCCAAAAAGAGCACAGAGCCTCAATTATTTCACATCAAGTATTGAGACCGATCATATACTGACAATACAACCACGAGAACTCATCCATAATTGACCCTGAGTCCACAGTGAGTAAGACGGTCACGTGCAGCAGAATGTGACCCCACTCTCTACAAGCCCCTGCTGCCACCAGAAAGGGGCCACTGCAGTTTCAATCAGCGGCTTCCTGCCCAGCCCTGGGACACTCCTAATGGAAACTCCTTCCTCAGGAACGGCTGTTACCGTGTGAAATGGTAAAAAATTCGAATTCAAATTGGAAATGGCTTCAGAAGATTGTTCCTGTTTTTAAAACATTTTATAATCAGAATTCCTGTCTCGAATATTAGAAGTGGTAAACTTTGTAGGCAGGTAGAACAAAGAAAGTGTTGAATTGTGAGGACTCTGTCTCTTCAGCAGATGGGATTCCCTACACTCTAATCAGAAATGATTTGGTTTCCTGAGGTATTTTCCCGATTGACTGGCAGTCTGCCAGAGTGTCTGGGAATCAGTTCGGCGACCTCAGGATCAGGGTCAAAATATGAACATATTAACAGAGAATCGTAAATCCCGGGGTAAGGCCTAAATGGATTGTAATGGTCTGAAGGAATAAATCTGAGATTTGAAAGACTTGAATAATGTTATTCGCAATGGGGAGGAATGAACGAGATTTTTGAAAATTGCCGTGTCAGCTGAATTAAACTCAGTATGAAATCATAAATTAACCAACACCAATCCTGTCCTGGTTCGCTCAGTCGGTAGAGCTTGAGACCTTTAATCTCAATGATGTGGGGTCTAGACCCACGCAGGGCACTTTTGTTTGCTAATCGGTTTGCCGCTCTCCATTAATGTTGCAAGAGCGAATTCGCTCGCTGAGGCAGGTTTTGTTGACACATTTTTTCCTCCGTTTTTGATCATCTCTTGGTTTCTGAGTGAAAACTGTCTCCACTGTACTGCAGGTGCAAGAGACAAGGTTATCAGTTCAGCCGAATATGCTATAAACAATGTCCCTTCCAAAACGTGAGGTACCATTCCAAACGTGCCCCAACCAAAATGTCCAGAGACGTCGAATGCGAATGGCCACATGACAGTGACAGCTGCATGTCAAATGGTGCTGCAATAGAATTAACTGAATGAGAATGCTCTGATGGAAACCGAATGGAACTCTCCCTGAAATTTTCCCAATTCACTCGGTAAATGATGCTGTTGTGTACCCATATGGGTTTACGTAATGAACAGCTTATTGTCAGTAACAGAGGTGGGGGTGATGCAGGATAGTGAGGTTTCCGTGTGGGTCAGAAGTGATTTGTTCGAACAGGGAATTCAAACGTCCACAGAGCAGACATAGCTGATTGGTCCAGGATCACACTTCTCCCTTCTGTTTCAGTACCAACAAAAGAAATTGCGGGAAAATCTCAGCAGGTCTGGTAAAATCTTGGAATGGAAAACCGAGTTAAATCTTCAAGACCAGTGACACTTATTTCTCCATGTCCATCTCCGTCTACCTTTTTTTTATTGAATATCTCCTGACTCTCAACTTTATACTCAGTTTGTCTTTTATTACTCCGTCTCCAAACATTCTCCCAGTCTCAAAATTTAATAACAGATCTGTTCCATCTCTCACCTCGCCGAGTTATGAGAGGAGGACTTCGAAATGCACGATTATCTCTGTTTCTATTTCCTTAGATACTGGATGGCCAGAGACCAGAAGGCATCGGAGGACAGTTAGAGCTTTCAGCCCATCTGGTCTGCCCGCCATTCGGTCATGACACATATCGTTCCCAAACCAATTTTCAGCCTTCTATCTGTGACACTTAGCTCCCCTGAATTTAGGATCCAGTCTTTTTCCCAGAGTGCGAATGAAACCGTCCCAACCATCTCCACATCTGCTGGCAGCTGTTAAACCTTATCTGTATGTGATCGAGCTCAATTTCAGTCCCACACAGCAAACACGTCTGTTCTGAGCAATGCAATCCCCGCTGCATGACGGATCGATCGGGTCTCTGACCCCACGGTTTTTCTGCGAGGCAGGAGTTAGCTCCTTCACCACTCACGGCAAGGACCAGTGCTTCAAAATGTGGGGACAAAGAACGATAGGCACAAGCGTTTGTACAGGTTCGGTCGAAAGGGTTATTGTCAACTTCAGTGGAGTCCCTGCTTCAGAGTCTGGGTTTGAATCGCCCAGGCCTGGATAAACTTCCAAGTCAGAAAATGAAGATTTATTTCTCTTCTTGTGGCTAATCTGAATGAAAACCAGTTTCTGCTTCCACAGAGAGCACAGACCCGGTTCTGCCAGAAGGAATCCAGTGATTGATTGCATCCAACTGGAATCATAGAGTCATAGAGATGTACTGCAGGGAAACAGACCCTTCGTTCAAACCTGTCCGTGCTGACCGGAAATCCCAACCCAATTTGGTCCCTCTTGCCAGCACACGGCCCATCTCCCTCCAAACCCTTCCTACTCATATACCATTTCAAATGCCTCTTAAATGTTGCAATTGTACGAGCCTCCACCACATCCTCTGGCTGCCATGGCAGCACATACACGAATAAATTGTCACTGCAAATCCCCTCTAAGGATCTCGCCTTTCTAGGCTGAAACTATCACGCTGTTCATTCAATGTCGCTATGTCTAATTCTTGGAACTCCCTCACTATCGACATCATGGCTGTATCATTGTGTTGAGCACTTCGAGGACGAAGTAAAGTAACTTACCATCTCAATCTCTTGAGTAATTATGGTTGGGCAGTGAGTGACGTGCATTCTCCAGAATTTCGTTTGAAAAAGCTGCAGTTTCCAAGTGGACACCCGAAAGTGGTCCGGAACAATCGTCAAGTTTCGAAGGGAAAGTAGGATAAACTGAAAGTCAATGATGACTGAATGAATGAGGCAGAAAGTGAGTGAGGAGCTGTTGGTACAAGGATCAATGTCAGTGCTAATGGTTTAGCCCTTACTGCCCACTGCTAACACCGACTCACACACCACTCCTGGTAAATTCACCACAATTACCCTGGTCTCTTGGTATGAGTTTCCCTCTGTGCATATTCACATGGTAAATCGGCCCAGGGATGATGAACGCATACTGTTTATCCTGTCAGGTTAAAGAGGTGATGGCATCCGTTTGAAATCAAAGCAAGAGGAGATTGCCTCTTCCTGTACATTTTCAGTGGAGAATCACCAGCTGTGAACTTCTTTCCTGCACAAGCGGACGTTGATATAAATTCTCATGGAGCAGCTTTATTACAGAAAGGTGGTCCGATTAACTGTGATCATATACTTGATTAAATGCCCTTATTGATTTGAAGAAAAGTGTCTGTGGTTTCTTCAGTTAAAGCATATAGTAACAACCAGGCGTTAATGGTGTCAAATGCTGTCAAATGTTCTGTACCTTGAAAGTTCATTGTTTAAACTTTTTGTAAAAGCCGCATTGTTTATCCAACATCGCGAAAGTGACGGCTCAGCATGCTTCTTGTGTTTGAGCACAGTCCGTTGTTATTTCCTGCTACCAAGCCCTACCACCTGATGTGGACCCATTAATTTATGTTCTATCCTGCTAATTCAACGCAGAGTTCTTTTTCCTCTGTTCGACAAGGATTTGTCTATCTCTTCTACTATTATTCTCTGTCCGTCTTTTCAAGTTTTTTGGGAATAATGAAGAGACGCAGGAGACACTGCAGACTTGCAGGACAATGTTGTAATAATAACGCATCCAATGAGATAATTGCTCTCATTGTCTGCTGTCACCATTCATTGATTTTAGGCAAACGGCAATGGCATCATAGAAATCCTATAATTGGAGTGAAACTGCTTTTTTTCTGGTCTATTATGAATACTATTTGGAATTGTAAAAGCTCATAACGTTTTGAGTGAACAAATGTCATCTGATCTCAGACCTAAGTAACATAGACATTACTTGGAGACGATGAGCCCAGTTCTACACACTCTGGCCGGGGTGGGGGGGGGGGGCGGAGAAAGTCACGGAAAAGCCTCCTATTTTAACACTTTTCCAAGAGTAGAAATGAAAAATGAGGTATATTGACAGACAGAGAGTGGGAGAATGTAGAAGAGAGTGAGATGGTACAGAGACACAAAGGGAAACAAACAGAAATTCTCCATTCACCATGGCTGCTCATTGACATAAGGGAGAAGAAAAAGGTAATGAAGGCCAGCCTTTCACCAACTCAGGGCAACAGCAACAGCATTACAGCCGATAAAGGAATTTTGCATTTTTACAGAAGACGTCTGTCAGCTAATGAGAGATTCTTGTAAGTATGCTGTTTCGCGAAGTTTAATTGACAATTACCCAGGCAATAAAACAATAAAAAGCATAAGTAGCCTGAATCTGTGATATGAAACATTAAATCTCTTTGTCTACACAGATGCTGTCAGGCCTGCAGAATCTCTCTGTCAAATCCTGTTGTTGATTCAGATTTCCAGGATTCGTACTTCTTTGTTTTATGCTAGTCTGAATCTTGTTTGTGACAATACTCGATTAATTACCAGTTCCATACAACATTCCCTGCTTTGGGAAGGTTGTCAACAACATAAACGTTCAGAGGAAATCCCGCAATGCTACAGCGGTGAGAGCACTGAGTCCTTAACAGTAGACTTCCACGGAAAGTGAAATATGGCGCTGTAAGTTTTCTCAATGAATCCACTTTTATTTTTTTTCATTTGTGATCATTTTAGCTGCACATCAGT
This sequence comes from Chiloscyllium plagiosum, assembly GCF_037043375.1. Lineage (NCBI taxonomy): Eukaryota > Metazoa > Chordata > Chondrichthyes > Orectolobiformes > Hemiscylliidae > Chiloscyllium > Chiloscyllium plagiosum. The sequence continues at coordinate 126,434,858 of NW_028270152.1, read as the reverse complement.
TTCTTTCTTTCTTCCATTTCTGTCCGCTAGGAAAAGGCCTTTCCGCCCATCTGCAGTTCGGGTTATTGGACATTCATCTTTTCGAGTCCAGGAGCTACTATTTCTTGGAGGATCTTCTGCACTGCATCTCGGGTGGGGTGGGTGCGAGGCTGTACCACTATATTCATCTGTCTATAGATATCGGAGAAGGGTCTATCTATTCCACACCACCAGGCTTCGGCATCGCTCTTCTGAATCTTGGTTATTATTACCCTTGCCATGGCACCTCCTTCCTTGATTACAGGAAACCGATATCCCGTGTCAGGTGTACCTGTAGCCGTGGTGGATACGACTAAGTGCCAGTAACTGTGTACACAAGGATCTCTGCGTAAATATTTAGTGACTTATTTATAGTCGTCTTGGTTACCAAACGGGCATGGGTGGCATGTGAATGTCAACTTAACATCCTTGGTTAAGATTACCGACTGCGGTTGTATCCCAGACACCCCTGCCTTCACGACTCGTCCTGCCATGCAGCCCCATATTTCTATGAGTCTACTAATCACTACTTACACTTATTTGGATCCGGTGTTGTCCAATGTCTCCTCAATGTCAGCTACACGTTTGCAATGGCTGGCGTGTATCAACGTGGCTGTTTCGGCATCTTAACAGCTGTCTGTGTTGTAGGGAGCCCTTGGAACAATCCCAGCCAGCTCTTCGCCTTCATGCTTTTGCTCCTGAAGTCTTTCACCACTATCCAGTCTTCAGGTTCTACATTGTGCATCTTCCCTTCTGTAGGTTGGGGTAGTGCTGCCCTTCTTTTGATTCTGTATTTGAGACAGAAGTGTGCAGAGTTTTATACCGTAACATAACATCTCATCCTCACAGTGGTCTGTTACCTGTCTTACAATCGGTCTTGGGCCAATTCCTGTATTGGGCCACCTTCCAAACAAAATCTCAAACGTCCTAAGATTTACTCTTCCTCTCCTTCATATACATTAGCACAATTGGAAATGCCTTTGTCCATGTCACCTCTGGTTCCTCACAATATTTTGGCAATTTATTTTTAAGGGTAGTTTTCTCTCTTTCCACTGCCCCACCGCTCGCTGGGTGATAGGCAAAATGTTGCCTCACCTTTATTCACAATTAATCACTGATCTGCTGTAGGGCAATATTTATAAATGGCTTTCCATTGTCGCTGCTTAGCCTTTCAGGGATGCCCCATCTCGGAATTATTTCAGTTAGCAAAGCCTTGGCTACTGCACTGGCATCCTGTTTAGACGTGGGAGCACTTTCATCCCTTGGGAAATCATCAACTATTACCAGACAATGCCTTTTCCCTTCGCTGGGTGTTAGTTCAATAAAATCCATCTGTAAATGTTCAAAGGGTCTTTGGGATTGGGAGTGTTCTGCCTGATTCATTTGTATTCCCCTCCCCACATTATTAGTGGCATAGATAACAGACTATTCACATTTGTTTATGAGTAATGAGTAAATCCCTTTCTGTACCAGCGTGCTGAAATATTGTCGTCCATCCCCACTTTTGACACATGGTCCTTACCGTGTGTTACTTTGGCATAGAAAGGGAATAAAGATCGTGGTAGACAGGGTTTACCATTGGGGCCACACTACACCAATTCCCTCATTCTGCACCCTGCCCTTGTCCATTCACGCTTCTCCTTCGATGTGGCCTGCGACTGTAACCCCCATAAGTCTGCTTTGGATTACAAATATTTGACATACACATGTCAAACTGATCACTTGGCGGCTGATTGGCTGCCGTCCTTGCTGCTCAATCTACATTTTCATTGCCTTGAGAAATTGAATCATAAATTTTCCTGTGGGCTTCACATGTACATACAGTGATTGATTTCGGCAATCGGACTGCTTTGAGGAGGTCAGAAATCAGCCCATGTTATGTGATTGGCTTTCCAGTGGAGGTCAAGAAGCCCTTGTTTATCCACAGGGATCCAAAATTATGTACGACCCCGAATGCATATCTGCTGTCGATGTAAATATTCACTGTTCTTCCTTCGGCCAATTTACATGCCTCAATCAAGGCAATCAGCTCTGCTGCCTGCGCTGACAGATGAGAAGGAAGTGATGCCGCTTTGACTACCTCCTGGGTAGTTGCTACAACATACCAGGCACTGGCCTATCTCTTTGCTTCTGAATGCTGACCTATTCACAATAAAACGCCGTATCCAGATTGTAAATTGGTGAATCCTACACGTCTGGTCTCGGGCGTCAAATGTCATTAATTACAGCGACACAGTCATGTGGGTCTCCGTCTCCTTTTGTAGGGAGAAGACAAGCAGCATTAAGGACGTTACATCGCTTTATTGACATGTTAGGCTTCTCCAGTAGCATAGCATTGCATGTGAGCCAACGTGCTGCCGACATGTGTGCTGTGTTTTGCTCAGAAAGCAGTAAGGATACTGCATGTGGGACCAGTCGGTTTAATTCAACAAAGCCGACTATGTCCCTGGAAGCTACAACAGCCTTTTCAAATGCAGGCACGACACGGAGGCATTTATGCAATCCTGCCATTACGGGATCTAAGTTGAGGTGAAAAATAAGCTACTGGCCTCAATTTTCCACACGTAATTCTGCATCAGCACAGATGTCATGCAGGCACTCTTCTCATCCACTGTTTGTACAAAAGGCTTGTTTGGATTTAGAACCCCAGTGTCGGTGTAGTTTGGAGTGCCATTTAAATTCAACAAAGGCACTCTAGGCCTCAGGGGTCACTGCAACGGACTCTAGCTCTGCAAACCTGAACCATGAGCTGTGTCACTGTTGGGCGCCTAAAGGGTTGCGTAATGCGGGTTAAACATTCTAAGTAGGATCACATGACCAAAAAGGAGAGCAATTGTTTCTTCATGTGAGGCTTTGAATTTTGCTGGTTTGCTTGAACTCTGTCTTGACCAATGACCTTTCCTTGTTCAGATATTAAGTGACCTAAGAACTTCAACTGTTGTTCCACAAGTTGTAGTTTTGCGAGACTAGATGGCAGAGAATCTCTTGCCTACCTTTCTCACTTTGTTTCTCTGTTGATGCTGCGATTAAGCATTCGTTTACATACTGCAGAAGCGCTGACCACCCCGGTTAAAACAAGAGTCTCCAGACTCCTGTGTAGAGCCTCGGTAATTATGGTGGGGACTCACAGTAATCTTGAAAATGTCACGTGACAGTATACTATTGGCCTTTGAATGGAAATGTCAACCAGAATTGACTGTCAGCGTGTAACGGTACGCAAAACAAGGCATTTGCTAAATCCACAATAGAGAGCCATTTACATCCGGTAGAATTTGAGCCAATATAAAATAGGGGTTGGGAACATTTGGGGTGTGTGGAACAACAGCGTTCTTGATAACCTGCAGGTCAAGAACAAACCTCCATTCCCCCGATTCACCTGGAATGTTTGCCTTTTTGAATGAAAAAATGGGTGTTCTCACCAGTGATTATTCACGGGGGATTATCACTCCAGCCTATAAGAGAGATTCAAAGACTGGAGTAATTCCTTGCACAGTCTCGGGTTTTAACGGCTCTTTTGCTTTGCAAGGACGATACTCAGACTTCGGGGTTATTCTTAAGGGTTCGTATGAGCCCCACATCGTGTTTGCCTTTTGCCCTGAAATCAGTTGGGACCCTTCTTAATCTTGGGTACGAGACATCTACCATAGGTAAACGCCAGACGACACTCCTGGCGGGGATTACCAGGACTGCCCTGTCTGCCTGAGTTAGCCAATTTAGTTTCTTCCTATACGTCCTTATAACTGCATTGAAGCAGATACCCACACCGACCCTGAAGATACAATCTTTCGTTTTTTGTGCCTGTCATACCCATGGTCCCAAATTCTGACACCTGTCTCTGGATGCCTTCGCCAATGATCCGTGAGGAAAAGAGCCTTCCACATCAACAAAACAGTGTCTACTTACCGTCACAGATACTTAAAAAAGTTTAAAGTGACAGCACATCTGTGATCATTCCAATAAAATTGGCACAATAACAACTGATCTGGTTTTACCAATCTCCTGAACCAATCCTTCTCTTAAGATTAGTCAGGACCATTGCGGTGTATGTGTGCTGTGCGGTGCAGCATATCTACAGCAAGAAAATCGGTGTTAATGGTATAAATACTCACTGTTTCACCACCAACGGTCATTTGAGTGGGAGCAGCGGCCGAGTTGAGGTGAACCCGGGAGACTACAGCTAAGGTAAGAGTTTTTTTCAAAATTACTTACCTGTAGCGGGCAGCGGTGTTTTGTTTTCTCTCTCCTTCACAGAAAGAGCGGGAGCAGCAGAGGAAGTGACGGCAAGCAGAGGGGCAGCCGGGAAGGAGAACTGTGAGTATAAATACTCACTGTTTCACCACCAACGGTCACAAACTTTTCCTTATCATTCATCGCTGGTTTTGAAGTTCGAAAGTCTAGCTATAGATCCATCTGAAGGAAGGATTTCCTCTCCTGTTTACTCTCAGCAAATTCACATCATCAGGGAAACTTCCATATGGACGCAACTCAGTTTTATCTAGTTTCACGCCACATGATCTATTCATCTGTTTCCCATGAAACCCCGCCTTGTCTTTTCTAATGGCGTGATGCCCCAGAACTTCGTTGGCTTCCTTTCCATTCCATTCAGTCAGCTCCTGCTCCTCATAGAACGAGTTAGGGAACTGGAACTAGAGTTGGATGAACTGAGGATTATTCGAGAGGCTGAGAGGGTGATAGATAGAAGCTACAGGGACATAGGTACGCCAGAGAACAGAGGTAGCTGGGTAACAGTCAGAGGTGGGAAGGAGAGGAAGCAGGCAGTGCAGGGATCCCCTGGGTCGTTCCCCTCAACAATAAGTATACCGCTTTGGATACTGTTCGGGGGGACGGCCTAGCAGGGGTAAGCTGCAGTGACCGGGTCTCTGGCACGAGGTCCGGCTCTGAGTCTCAGAAGGGAAAGGGGGAGAGGAGGAGAGCGCTAGTTATAGGAAACTCTTTAGTTAGAGGGACAGACAGGCAGTTCTGTGGGCATGGGCAAGACCCTCGGATGGTTTGTTGCCTCCCGGGTGCCAGGGTCCGAGACGTCTCGGACCGTGTCTTCAGAATCCTTAAGGGGGAGGGTGTGCAGCCAGAAGTTGTGGTGCACGTTGGCACCAACGACATAGGTAGGAAGAGAGGTGGGGAGGTCATTCAAGAGCTCAGGGAGTTAGGCTGGAAGCTAAAAGCTAGGACAGATAGAGTCGTCACCTCTGGGTTGTTGCCGGTGCCACGTGACAGTGAGGCAAGGAATAGGGAGAGAGTGCAGTTGAACACGTGGCTGCACGGATGGTGTAGGAGGGAGGGCTTCAGGTATTTGGACAATTGGACTGCATCCGGGGGAAGGTGGGACCTGTACAAGCAGGACAGGTTGCACCTGAACCAGAAGGACACCAATATCCTGGGGGGTAGGTTTGCTAGCAATCTTCGGGGGAGTTTAAACTAATTTGGCAGGGGGAATGGGATCCGGACTTGAAGTCCAGCAAGTAGGCTAGCTGTTTGTCAGGATGTCCAAGAATGTAGGGAGGCTGTGAAGAAGGTAGCACTGACAGGGAATACTTGCGGACACAGAGATGGGTTCAAGTGCGTATACTTCAACGCAACGAGTATCAGAAATAAGGTGGGTGAACTTAAGGCGTGGATCGGTACCTGGGACTACGATGTTGTGGCAATCACGGAAACGTGGATGGAAGAGGGACAGGAATGGTTTTTGGAGGTTCCTGGTTACAGATGTTTCAGTAAGATTAGGGAGGATGGTAAAAAAGGAGGGGGGGTGGCGTTGCTAATTAGAAATGGTATAACGGCTGCAGAAAGGCAGTTCGAGGGGGATCTGCCTTTGGAGGTAGTATGGGCTGAAGTCAGAAATAGGAAAGGTGCGGTCACCTTGTTGGGTGTTTACTATAGGCCCCCCAATAGCAGCAGAGATGTGGAGAAACAGATTGGGAAACAGATTTTGGAAAGGTGCAGAAGGCACAGGGTAATAGTCATGGGCGATTTCAACTTCCCAAATATTGATTGGAAGCTCTTTAGATCAAGTAGATTGGATGGGGCGGTGTTTGTGCAGTGTGTCCAGGAAGCGTTTCTAACTCAGTATGTAGATTGTCCGACCAGATGGGAGGCCATATTGGATTTGGTACTCGGGAAGGAACCGGGACAAGTGATGGGCTTGTTAGTGGGTGAACATTTTGGTGATGGTGACCACAATTCTGTGACTTTCACCTTGGTTATGGAGAGAGATAGGTGCGTGCAACAGGGTAGGTTTTACAATTGGGGGAAGGGTAATTACGATGCTGTAAGTCTGGATCTGAGGAGCATAAGTTGGGAGCATAGGCTGTCAGGGAAGGATGTCGTGGAAATGTGGAACTTTTTCAAGGAACAGATTAGACGTGTCCTTGATATGTATGTACCTGTCAGGCAGGAAAGAAATGGTCGTGTGAGGGAACCTTGGTTGACAAGGGAGGTTGGATGTCTTTTAAAGAGGAAGAAGGAGGCTTACATAAGGTTGAGGAAACAGGGTTCAGACAGAGCAGTGGAGGGATACAGGATAGCCAGAAGGGACCTGAAGAAAGGGATTAGGAGAGCTAAGAGAGGGCATGAAAAATCTTTGGCGGATAGGATCAAGGATAATCCAAAGGCATTTTATGCGTATGTGAGAAACATGAGAATGACGAGAACGAGGGTCGGTCCGATCAAGGACAGTAGTGGGAGACTGGGTATTGAGTCGGAAGACATTGGAGAGGTCTCAAATGAGTACTTTTCTTCAGTATTCAGAGGGACCGTATTGTTGAAGAGGAGAGTGTGAAACGGACTGGTAAGATAGAGGAGATACTTGTTAGGAAGGAAGATGTGTTAGACATTTTGAAAAACTTGAGGATAGACAAGTCCCCCGGGCCTGATGGGATATATCCTAGGATTATGTTGGAAGCAAGAGAGGAAATTGCAGTACCGTTGGCAATGATCTTTTCGTCTTCACTGTCAACGGGGGTGGTACCAGGGGGCTGGAGAGTGGCGGATGTTGTGCCCCTGTTCAAAAAAGGGAATAGGGATCACCCCGGGAATTATAGGCCAGTTAGTCTTACTTCGGTGGTAGGCAAAGTAATGGAAAGATTACTGAGGGATAGGATTGATGAGTATCTGGAAAGGCACTGCTTGTTTCGGGACAGCCAGCACGGATTTGTGAAGGGTAGGTCTTGCCTTACAAGTCTTATTGAATTCTTTGAGGAGGTGAACAAGCATGTGGATGAGGGTAGAGCAGTGGATGTAGTGTACATGGATTTTAGTAAGGCATTTGATAAGGTTCCCCATGGTAGGCTCATTTGGAAAGTCAGGAGGCATGGGATAGAGGGAAATTTGGCCAATTGGATAGAAAACTGGCTAACCGGTCGAAGTCAGACATTGGTGGTAGATGGTAAATATTCAGCCTGGAGCCCAGTTACAAGTGGAGTTCCGCAGGGATCAATTCTGGGTCTACTGCTGTTCGTAATTTTTATTAATGACTTGGATGAGGGAGTCGAAGGGTGGGTCAGTAAATTTGCAGGTGATACGAAGATTGGTGGAGTTGTGGATCGTGAGGATGGCTGTTGTCGGCTGCAAAGGGACTTAGATATGATGCAGAGCTGGGCTGAGGAGAGGCAGATGGAGTTCAACCCTGCCAAGTTTGAGGTTGTCCATTTTGGAAAGATAAATAAGAATGTGGAATACAGGGTTAACGGTAGGGTTCTTAGTGAGGTGGAGGAACAGAGGGATCTTGGGGTCTATGGTCATAGATCTTTGAAAGTTGCCACTCAGGTGGATAGAGCTTGTAAGAAGGCCTATGGTGTATTAGCGTTCATTAGCAGAGGGATTGAATTCAAGAGTCGGGAAGTGATGGTGCAACTGTACAGGACTTTGGTTAGGCCACATTTGGAGTACAGTGTGCAGTTCTGGTCGCCTCACTTTAGGAAAGATGTGGAAGCTTTGGAGAGGGTGCAGAGAAGTTTTACCAGGATGTTGCCTGGAATGGAGAATAGGTCGTACAAGGATAGGTTGAGAGTGCTAGGCCTTTTCTCGTTGGAACGGCGAAGGATGAGGGGTAACTTGATAGAGGTTTATAAGATGATCAGAGGAATAGATAGAGTAGACAGTCAGAAACTTTTTCCCCGGGTACAACAGAGTGTTACAAGGGGACATAAATTTAAGGTGAAGGGTGGAAGGTATAGGGGGATGTCAGGGGTGGGTTCTTTACCCAGAGAGTGGTGGGGGCATGGAATGCGCTGCCTGTGGGAGTGGTAGAGTCAGAATCTTTGGTGACCTTTAAGCGGCAATTGGATAGGTACATGGATGGGTGCTTAAGCTAGGACAAATGTTCGGCACAATATCGTGGGCCGAAGGGCCTGTTCTGTGCTGTATTGTTCTATGTTCTATGTTCTTTTACCCTACAATGTGGCAGTCCAGAACTGGAGGGCATAGGTTTATGGTTAGAGGGGAAAGATATAAAAGAGATTTAAGGAGCATTTGTTCCCGCAGAGGGTGCTACGTGTATGGAATGAGCTGCCAGAGGAAGTGGTGTAGGCTGAAACAAAGACATCTGGATGGGTATATGAATAGGAAGGGTTTGCAATAATATGGGTCAGATGCTGGTAGGTGGGACTAGATTGGGGAGGGATACCTGGTCGGCATGGACGGGTTGGACCAAAGGATCTGTTTCCATGCTGTACATCGCTTTGACTCTAAGAGCGGCTGAATGGTCCAATCAAAAATGATCTGTCGTTTAAATCATTACATCCTTCAGTTTCCGTAATCCATTCTTGGTTCCATCTTGCAGGCTCTATGAATCCCGCTCCCTCTACACTCCTACAGGACCCACATCCCTTCCCATGTTTGTACCATCCTCCAGGTTCTGCAGCCCTTCCTACCTCTGTAACATGACCCGGACTCTACAACTCGTCCTTCCTCTGCAGTGTTCCCCAGAAGGGCACTGGAGGCCGGTGGCATTTACAGAATTAGGGAGGACTATCGGGACTGGAGGATTTTGCAGGCATTAGGAATATAGGGACTTGAGGAGGTTTCACAGTTTATGAGTGTTGTAGGGACTGGAGGAAGTTACAAAGATAGGCATGGTTTCAGATTGGAGGATTCTGCAGAAAAAAAAAACTTTACATGGTTAAAGGCAGGATACATAGCAGTGTGCACGAACAGTGTGTCCCTGAAGTTACTACTCAAGTTGAGAGGGTGTTGAGAAGGCGTATGGTGTGTTGGCTTTCATTAGCGGGGGTTTGAGTTTAAGAGATCCAGTGTTTTCCTGCAGCTCTATAGAGCCCCAGTTACACCACACTTGGAATACTGTGAACAGTTCTGTTCACCTCATTATAAGAAGGATGTAGAAGCTTTAAAAACAATGCAGAGGATACTTAGCAAGATGCTGCCTGGACTGGAGAGCATGCCCATTGAAGGTAGGTTGTGGAAGCTCAGGCTTTTCTGATCGGAGTGAAGAACGAAGAATGGTAACATGATAGAGATGTACAAGGTAATGAGAGGCATCTATCGCATGGATAACCAGAGACAACTTCCCATGGCAAAATGGCTATCACAAGGGGACATATTTTTATGGTAATTGGCGGAAGATTTAGCTTAGATATTAGAGATAAGTTATTTACACAGAGTGTGGTGGGTGCGTGGAATGGATTGCCAGCCGTGGTAGTAGATTCAGACACATTACGAACACCTAAGCAACTCTTGCATAGGCACAGCGATTATAGCAAAATGTAGGGTATGTAGGTTAGTTTAGTCTTAAGAGTAGGATAAAAGGTCAGCACACTATCGAGGGCTGAAGGGCTTGTACTGGGCTGTCCGATTCTATGTTCTAAATAGGGAGGGTTATGATGGCAGGAAGAGATTTCGGGAAGCTGGAGAGGATGGAGTCTGAATGAAGAGACACAAAGAGGAGGCGTTGCTGAGGTTGTATGCGGTAACAGAGACAGAGGGTTCTGTCGACTGGAGGTGGTTTCACAGGAAGGGAGGAGCATAGAGCCACAGAAGGTTACAGAAATGTGGAGAGCTATAGGGCCTACAGAGTTTCATGGAGCTGGGGAGTTGGGAGGGATGGATCAGTTTAAAGGGACAAGGATGTGGTGTTTTACACAGACAGGAATGTTTCAGGTGAATGGAGCTGAGTACAGAGATAAAGTGGGTTGTACAGATTGAAAGAACAAACAGACATATGGAGGGTAGTCGTGACTGAAGATGTTTATAGATACAGGAAGGCTTAGGTTCTGCAGGTTATTTAGATATGGACGGTGTGGAATCATACAGATTTTCCAAGTGATAAAGACAGCAATTTTGGTTGGAGACAGTTTCACAGATTAGGGAGCATTAGTAATCTCCTCTAGTTTTGTCAGAGTGGGAAGGGTTGTAGGGGAGGGTGATGTTTACACATATAAGAGCTGGAGAAGATTATGGAAATGAATAGATTGATGGAGACACTGGAGGAGCTTACATTGGCAGGGTGGGTGCTGGCAATGAAAAGATATCACACAGATAGAGGGTCTTGTAGGAACTGGATCGGAAGAGTCACAGGCATTGGAATGACTTCTGCAGATTGGGAGTGTTACAGGGACTGAGAGGATTGTGGGGTCTCAACAGATTGATCGTGTCTTTAAGAATAGAAGAGTTTACGTAGGTACAGAAAGCTTAAACCCAATGCATGCAATCTTCATTTCAAGACTTATCCCTCATCAGCCAAGGATCCCTAACCCTGCCAGCTTTTCCCTTTATCCCAATGGGGCCATACTGGTCCTGGATTTTTGATACCACACTTTGAAAAGCCTCCCATTTGCCAGTTGTTCCTTTTCCTTCAAACAGACCCACCCTCGATTAGAATCATAATATGGAGGGGCCGGTGTCGGACTGGGGATGTACAAAGTTAAAAATCACCCGACACTCGGTTCCAGTCCAACCGGTTTATTTGAAAGCACTAGCTGTCAGAGCACTGCTTCATCAGGTGGTTGTGGAGCACAATCCTAAAGTACAGAATTTATGGCAACAGGATGGCAGTGTCATGGATTTTAATATCAAACAAATTTAGTTTAAGCCTTTCATCTGTTACAGTGATCACCAGCGCTTCCAAGGTGAGTTGTAATACAACCGGCTGTTTTGCAATTTTAAATTCACGGCATTGATGCCAGTCAGATCCTGCAGAATGGCCCCAAACCTGGCCCTGTTCCAGTTTTCATCTTCAATCTGTGGACCTGCTGATCTTTTTCCAAAACTATGTTAAAACGAAGACAGTTGTGGGCACTGGACCCAAAGTGCTCTCTGAATGACACTTAGTCACTTGCCCGACCACGTTTTCTGAGGGGAGGTCCAGTGTTGCACCTGCCTGAGTAGAGTAAGGCACTCTGCATATTGATTTAGGAACCTTTCTTGAACATATTTGAAAAATTCCTCTCCTTCTAGGTCTTTTATACTCTGGCTGTCCAGTCAATACAAGGAATATTAAAATCTCCAGCCTGCACTCCTCTATTATTCCTATAGTTATCTGCAATCTCTCTACACATCTGCTCCTCTGGTATCTGTTAGGTCTACAACATCTACAATACAGTCCCAACAAAGTGAACCCTCTTCTTCTTTCTAACTTCTTACAATGTGACCTCATTTGATGACCACTTAAGAACATCCTCTCTGAACACTGTGGCTATGTCTTCCCTTCTCAAAAGGACAAATCTCCCTCTTCACCCCCTCACATACTTGTCCTTCTAACACTCCTGTAGTTTCTTTATCCTGGAATACTGAGCAGCCAGTCCTGCTCTTCTTTCAGCCATGTTTCTGTTACGGCTATAATATCCCAGTCCCCAGAGCTAATCCATTCTCTGTGCCCATCTGCCTTACCAGTCAGACCTCGTGCATTGAAATATATGCCCTTTAAACCAGAAATCTTTTCCCTGCCTTGACTGTGTCCCTGGATATCCTGAATAGGAAACTTGTTCTCGATGACTGATGTATTTTCCCCTGACAGGTCGATGGTCCCTCTCTTATTCAGAGTCCCTACCCCCTGCCAAACTAGTTTAAACCCTCCCGGGTAAGGTGAACAAATCACCCCACAGGGATGCTGGTGCCCCTCTGCTTCAAGTCCAACCTGTCACCTCTACCCTAGAAGAGGTCCCAATGATCCAAGAACTGACAAGCCTGCCCACTACAGCAGCTCCTCAATCACATATCCATCTTGCCTATCTTTCTATTTCTATCCTCACTGGCACATGGCATTGGGGGTAATCGGGAGATCCCTTATCCTGAGGTCTTGCTTTTTAACTTCTTACCAAACTGAGTGGGATTCCTCTGGGCGTCCCGGTTTCCTCCCACAATCCAAAGATGTACAGGTTATGTGAATTGCCCATGATAAATTGCCCATAGTGACAGGCGCATTAGTCAAGGGTAAATATAGGGGAGGGGAATGCGTCTGGGTGAGTTACTCTTTGATGGCTCGGTGTGGACTTGTTGGGTCAAAGGGCCTGTTTCTATAATGTAGCGAATATAATCTAATCAAACTACCTGTGCACATTTCACAAGTCCCCAGCTCTTTGTTTAACTATGGCATGTGTACCAATTGCACAATGACCTCTGGCTGTTCACGCTCTCCCATCAGAATGTTCTGCAACAGCTCAGAGACATTCTTGACCCTGGTACCCGGGAGGGAGCAGACCATCCTGGGGTCGCTTCTGCAGCCACACAGTCTCCTGCTTGTCCCCCTCACAACGGAGTCGCATATCAGTATCAATAGTATCAGTATCTCCTATCAGTATCATTCGACAGAGACTGTGAGGACCAACCTGCAGTTGGATCTATATTCGGAAAGTGGGAGGGATACAGTGAGAATCCATGGCCAGCGTGTTCCTGTCGAGTGAATAGTAAAGGCCGCATGTCCAGCAAACATTGATTCAGTGATATTGTGAATTTCATAAAGCAAGTACAGTGCAATAAAAACAAAATTTCATCGAGTGAAAGGGTATTGTCGAAAATGAAAGGCAAACAAAAGACAAGAAATATATTTGGCAGATACGATTGAGGAAAAGCCACAAGATATTTTATCAGCTTGTTAGAGTAAGAGGATTACTGGGGAAAGAGTGGTGCCGATGAGAAACCAAAGGGACAATCGGTACATGGAGCCAGAGGAAGTAGGTGAGGTGAATATTTCCCATCTGTATTCACACAGGAGAAAGACATTGTAGTCGGGGATTTAAGTGGGATGGTGAGATCCCAGATCATGTTAAGATCAATAAGGAGGAGGTATTAAATGTTTTCACAGGCATAAATGTTGGAGAAATCCCCAGTACCCAGGCTGCTGTGGAAGGTAAGGGAGCAGATTGCTGGGGCCCTGGCAGAGAAATTTAATACTTTACTAGCCACAGATGAAATTCAAGAAGGGCAGCAGGGATAGGCCAGGTATTTAGAGTGTATAGGTAAAAACGATGACTGCAGATGCTGGAAACCAGATTGTGGATTAATGGTGCTGGAAGAGCACAGCAGTTCAGGCAGCATCTGAGGAGCTTCAGCAACTCCTCGGATGCTGCCTGAACTGCTGTGCTCTTCCAGCACCATTGATTCAGAATTTAGAGTGTATAGCCCAACATCAGTGTGAGGGAAATTATTGGAAACAATTGTGAGGGTCAATTTGAATCTATAATTGGAAATGTCCCACTCACAGCTTCCAACCTCATTGTCCGGGATCCCCCACTGCCCGGTTCTACCTCCTTCCCAAGATCCACAAGCCTGAACACCCTGGCCGACCCATTGTCTCAGCATGCTCCTACCCCACCGCACTCATGTCTACCTACCTCGACATTGTCCTATCCCCCAGTCCAGGAACTACCCATATTCGTTCGAGACACCACTCCCACCCTCCACTCCTCCAAGACTTCAGTTTCCCTGCCCCCGCAACGCCCCATCTTCACAATAGATATCCAATCCCTCTACACCTCCATCCACCATGACCAGGACCTTCTTTATCTCCCGACGTCCACAACAGTACCCTTCAACCGATACTCTCATTCGTTCAGCTGAACTTGTCCTCACCCTTAACAATTTTTCATTCAAATCCTCCCACTTCCTCCAGACCAAAGGGGTAGCCATGGGCACCCGTATGGGTCCCAGCTATGCCTGTCTCTTTGTTGGCTACATAGAACAGTCCATATTCCGTAGTTACAATGGCACCACTCCCCACGTCTTCCTCCGCAAAATTGATGACTGCATTGGCGCCACCTCGTGCTCCCGCGAGGAGGTTGAGCAATTCATCAACTTCACCAACACATTCCACCCTCCGTAACAAGGACAGAACGCCCCGGTGCTCACCTTCCACCCCACCAACCTTCGCATAAAACAGATCATCCGCCGATATTTCTGCCACCTCCAAACGGACACCACCACCAGGGATATATTTCCCTCCCCACCCCTCTCCACTTTCCGCAAAGACCATTCCCTCCGTGACTACCTGGTCCCCAAAAAACCACCCTCCCTTCCTGGTACCTTCTCCTGCCACTGCAGGAATTGCAAAACCTGCGCCCACACCTCTCCCCTCACCACCATCCAAGGCCGCAAAGGAGCCTTCCACATCCAAAGTTTTACCTGCACATCCACCAATATCATTTATTGTATCCGTTGCTCCCGGTGTGATCTCCTTTACATTGGGGAGACAGGACACCTCCTAGCAGAGAGCTTTAGGGAACATCTCTGCTACACCCGCACCAATCAACCCCACCGCCCTGTGCCCTAACATTTCAACTCCCCCTCCCACTCTGCCGAGGACATGCAGGTCCTGGGCTTCCTCCACCACCACTTTCTCACCATCCAACGCCTGGAGTAAGAAAGCCTCACCTTCTGCCTCGGAACACTTCAACCCCAGGGCATCAATGTGGTCTTCCCCAGTTTCCTCATTTCCCCTTCCCCCATCTCACCCCACCTCCAGCCTTCCAGGTCAGCACCACACTCATGACCTATCTCCCTTCCCACCTATCCATTTCACCCTCCTCTCTGACCTATCACCCCCATCCCCACTCACCCATTGTACTCTTTGCTACCTTCCTCCACCCTCCACTTTGACCTATCACCTTCTTCCCCACCCCATTCACCTATTGTACGCTCTGCTACTTTCTCCCCATCTCCACGCCCTCTCATTTATCTCCCCACTCTGCTGGCTCCCGGCATCTGTTCCTGATAAAGGAAACGTCACTTTTCCTGCTCCTGGGATGCTGCCTGACCTGCTGAGCTTTTCCAGCACCACTCTAATCTAGACTCTGGTTTCCAGCATCTGTATTCCTTGTTTTTACCTTATTGGAGGAGCAGACTACCGAGGTAAGGCATGTTGTAGACACTGAAGCAAGTTACAGCGATAGGGCTGGTAGTCTGGAATGCAGTACATTTCAAGTATGTGGAGGGAGTATCGGGAAGGGAGGAGGTTACAGCGATAGGATCGGTTATAGGAATTAAAAATTATTGAAGACACTGGACCACAAGACATGTCATAGATACACTGTTGCAGAGTAGTGAGTTTTAATGTAACAGAACTTACATTGGGGAGGTGATTGAGCCTGGGGTGTGTGTGTGTGTGTGTGTACTGTGCTTCCCTCCAGCACTGTATCTATGTCATGTTGTGTTAACAGATGTTTGGAGCCCTCTCATTGTTCTTTGCTCTGTGCACTGTGGGTGACCTTACTTCACTGCAGGATTTATTGAAGGCTCCATATCTCCTTTCCCTTTGTCTCTCTCTGGCAGACCAACTGTGTTCAATGTGGTGATGGACGATCCACCCAGCAGCTGGGAAGGCTATTGAGTCAGGACTTTCCTGAGTACCTACAGGAGTCAGAGAAATAGACAGAATGGGAAATTAAACAGATGCAGTGAGGGTTACACATGGAGAATGGCACTGAGTTCCAGAGATCTGGAAAATGGAGCGATATTAAGTAATAGTCCCAGATTGCTGGAAGGTGTCAGGATCACACAATTGTGTCGGAAGAATGGGTTTAGCTTCATGATGCCCTGGTATCAGTGCTCAGGGATGAGCACCCAGTGAGCAGGTGAAGTGATGGCCTAGTGGTATTATTGCGAGAGAATATATCCAAAACCTCAGCTAACGTTCAGGGGAGGCAGGATTGAATCCTGCCATCTGAAAAGGAGACATTTGAAATCAATAATTTTAAAAATAATAATTAACAATCCACAAATAAGTATAAAACCATGACTGATGTACAACAAATCCAAACAGTTGTCCTTTAGAGAAGGACATCTGCCCATCCTCACGTGGTCTGCACAACATCCCCAGAGCAAAGTGTTTGCCTCTCGATTACCCTCTGAAATGGCCGAGCACGTTACTCAGTTCAAGGGCTTCTAGGACTGGGGAAGAAAGGCTGGTCAGCCAGAGACTCTCACATCCCAGACCTGATTTAAAAAAAAATCTATTAGGATGGTCCCCCTGGAATTGTGCTGGGACCAGTGTCCTGGCCAATCATGTCCCTAGGTTTATGGACAGGGCATTAAACTGACAGAGAGGATGCAGGTGAAAGGAGCTTTCCAAATCCAAAGGGAAAAGGTGAAGCAATGGAACAGCATGGGAATGTGGCTGAAGACAAGCAGAAAGGAACAGGATGGGACAGAGTTTAACTAAAATTGTACATCAGCAAATAGATTTGTGACAGGACATTGTGGAAGAGAGTATATTATGTTTTTTTTTGAATGGACAACGTTGCTGCAATACGGTAGATGGATTTGTGACACAGAGATAAAAGAGATTTAGACACCAGGGAGACATGGATACAGGGTGAACAAAAATATTCAGTGGTTCGTAATCATGTGCAAACTCAGGCAAAATGGGCAACACTAACAATAATGGTTAACAAAGGCATTACAGAGAAAGCATTTGACCTCAGATCATGAAGTAGAGTCAGTCTGAATGTAAATTCTGGCTACTACTTGCCAAGGACACAAGCAGCAAAACAGTTTTAGCCACCGAACAGCATTTCATTGCTCATCACTGCAATAAACAGGAACTCATTGGAATTTTTTAACAAAGGCATTGTGATAATTTTGGAAAATTTCAATATTTGTATAATATGGGACAATCACACGGGCAACATTGATATTGGAAGAGGAGTTTGGTTAATTTTTTTTTCAGTGTTTCTTTGAAAAACACATTATGCAACTGGCTTGGGACATAACTATCGCACAGCGACCGTGTAATGAAACTTAGTGAATGAGTAATGTCACCTGGAGAGATCCTTCGGGAAATTGTGATAAAGTGCAGTTTAAATAAATATAAAGTTTTAAAGTGAATCACAGAAAGGACAAGCTACAACTAGAAACAAAAGTAGCCAATGACATGAGTTTGAGAGGAGAACTGACCAAGGTAAACAGGCTAAACAGACTGAAATATGTGCCTGTCAATGAACAGTGGAAAACATTTGAAGGGACAATGCAAAATACTCAACAAAAGGACAATCAATTGAAACAGTAAACACCTCAGCAAGAAATTCCCACTGATCCCTCACTCAGGACAAAAGGAATCATACGAGATTATGAGGCTGAGAAGATCACCAAAAAGTACTTAAAATCCTGAAGTGAGAGAGTGTTTTAGGAGTAAATGTTAATGCATTGCAATGGGTCTGCTCGCAGGAGGAGGGCTGTGGGAAGGGGATCCACGGTCAGGGTTCATTGACACAATAGGAACAGGGAGAGGTGAAGGTACTGGAGGTGGTCAGAGTGTTATAGAGAGTGGTCAGGGTGTTACAAAGCCAGGACGGATTGCTGCAGCTGGAGGGGTTTGCAGAGGTCGGGAGGGATATATGTATTTATATATATTCATTCATGGGATGTTGATGTCACTGCCTGGAACAACGTTCTTTGACCCCTCTACTAATTACTGAGAGGGGAGCTCAGAGTCAGCCATATTGCTGTGGGTCTGGAGTCACATGTCGGCCAGACCAGGTTAGAATATTTGATGTCCTTCCCTAAAGGAGGTTAGTGAACTAGATGAGTTCTTCCTACTGATCAACAATATTATAATGGTGGCCCCACCAATGTCTTTTACAGCCACAACATGACATCCCAACTCTTACCCTTAATGCTCTCCCCAATGAAGGTAACCACCCCAACCGCCTGCTTCACCCACTGTCGACCTGTGACACCACATTCAAAGAACTGTGTACCTGGGTCACTGGATCTCTGACTGACAACACTACCCAGGGCCCGAACATTAACTGTACAAGTCCCACCCTGGTTTGTTTCACCAAAATGGAACTCTTCACCTTTATCCAATTAAACTCCAACTGCTATTCTTCGGCTCACTATCCCAGCAGGACTGTTCATCCTGTTGAAAAATAGATAACCTTCTTCACTGTCCACATTGCCACCAATTTCAGTGTCAGCCAAAACAATTACTTACCAGGAAACCAATATTCCCATCCAAACCATTTATCCAAATAACAAACACCAGTGGGCCCACTACACCGCTGGTCACATGCCTCCAGTCAGAAAAACAACATGTCTCCCATGACTCTCTGTCTACAACCATCAAGCAAATTTTGTATCCAGTTCACTAGCTCCTTCTGAATGCCATATCCTTTTACATTGATCTGAGCTTATTACCCAGTTTACCAGACAGAACATAGAACGCAGAACAGTTCAGCCCAAGGCCCTTCGGCCATGATTTCATGCCAACCTTTTATCCAACTGTAAGATCAAAGTATACTACATACCCTTCATTTTACTACTATTCATGTGTCTATCCAAGAGTCTATTAAATGTTCTGAAAGTATCTAATTTTACGACCACCATTGTCAGTGCATCCAACCACCTACCATTCTCTATCCTCTTATCCATCCTCCAATCACCTTAAAATTACACCCCCTTGTAATAGCCATTTATGCCATAGGACGAAAAGTCTCTGACTATTCACTCACTCTGTGTCTCTCATCATCTTGTTCACATCCACAAAGTCGCCTCGCCCCCTTCTTCACTCCAATGAAAAAAGCCTTAGCTCCCTTAACCTTTCTCCATACGAAATACCCTCCATTCCAGGCAGCATCTTGGTAAATCTTGGGAGGGACACACACACACACAGCGAGGGAGGGACACGCGCACACACAGCGAGGGAGGGACACGCGCACACACAGCGAGGGAGGGACACGCGCACACACAGCGAGGGAGGGACACACGCACACACAGCTAGGGAGGGACACGCACATATTGTGGGGGAGCGACATGCGCATGAGGAAGCACACAAACACAGATATACAGCGAGAGGGGGACATGCGCACACAGCCAGGGAGGCACACACATACACAGTGAGGGGCGGCACGCACACTCACACCGAGGGAGGGAGACACACACAGAGCAAGATAGGGACACTCTCAAACACAGCGAGGGGGAGACACATGCACACATAGCAAGGGAGGGCCAAGTACACACACGCACAGCAAGAGGGACACACGCACACAGCGATGGATGGACACGCACATGCACACAGTGAGGGGGATACACGCAGACACACAGCGAGGGAGGGCCACGCGCGCACACACACACACACACACATAGAGCAAGGGAGGGATACACGCACACACAGCCAGGGCGGGACATGCACACACAGCGAGGGAGGGTCACATGCAAACACACACACACACAAACACAAACACAGAGCAAGAGAGGTATACGCACACACAGCGAGGTGGAGACACATGCACACGCAGCAAGGGAGGGCCACGCACACACACACACAGCAAGAGGGACACACGCACACAGCGATGGATGGACATAGTAAGGGGGATACACGCAGACACACAGCGAGGGAGGGATACACACACACACTGCGAGAGACGGGGACACACACACACACGCAAAGCGAAGGAGAGACACCCACACACACACACACACACGGGAGGGACAAACACACACAGTTACGGTGAGGGGAATACACGCAGACACACAGTGAGGGAGGGACATGCACATACACTGCAAGGGAGGGACACGCACACACTGCGAAGGAGGGACAAGCACACACATGTCGAGGGGCAGGGCATGTGCACAGAAATTGAGAGGAGGCACACACACACAGCGAGAGAGGACATACACAGACACGGCAAGAGTGAGACACGCACACAGCAAGCTGGTCACACACGCACACACAAGGGATGGACTCACACACAAAGCGAGGGAATGACGCGCATACATACATACACAGAAACACAGAGCAAGGGAGAGACATGCACACACACACACAAGGGACGGACACACACACGCAAAGCGAGGGAGGGACACGCACAGATACACATACACCCACATAAACACAGAGCAAGGGACGGACGCGTGCACACACAGCGAGGGAGGGACACAAACACACAGCGAGGGAGTGACATACAAACACACACAGTGAGGGGGTTACCTGCAGACACACAAAAACACACACACACACACAGAGTGAGGGAGGGGCACTCACACACATACAGCAAGGAAGGGACACACACATGTCGAGGGGGTGGGCATGTACACAGAAATTGAGAGGGGGCACTCAGACACGGCAAGAGTGGGACACGCGCACACAGCAAGGGGGGACACGCACTCACACACACAAGGGACGGACACACAAAGCGAGGGGTTCACACACACATACATACACACACAGAAACACAGAGCAAGGGAGGGACATGCACATGCACGCGCGCACGCACACACACACACACACGACGGAAACACACACCCAAAGCGAGGAAGGGACACGCACAGATACACACACACAAACACACAGCGAAGGAGGGACACGCACAGATACATACACGCACAAACACAGAGCAAGGGAGGGACACGTGCACACACAGCGACTGTGGGATACACACAGCGAGGGAGCGACATGCAAACACACACAGTGAGGGGGTTACCCGCAGACACACAGCGAGTGAGAGACACACACAGCAAGGGAGGGACACGCGCGTGCACACACACACACACACACACACACACACACACAAACACTCAGAGGGAGGGAGGGACACGCAAAAACAGCGAGGGAAGGACATGCACACACAGCAAGGGAGAGGGACACATACACACACACACACACACACACACACACAAAGGGAAGGAGGGACAAGCACACACACGGCGAGGGGGAGGGCATGTATACAGGAATTGAGAGGGGACACGCACACACAGCGAGAGGGGACATGCACTCACACAGTGAGGGAGGGACACGCACACACAGCGAGGGAGGGACATGCAATCATACAGTGAGGGGGATATACACAAAGTGCAATGGAGGGACACACACACACACACAAAGAGCGAGGAGTGACACGCGCACACACAGCCAGAGGGACACACACACAAAGCGAGGGTGGGACATACGCATACACTGCAAGAGGGACACACACACTCAGAGCAAGGGAGGGACACACACATGCGCAAGCACACAAACAGAAACACACACAGCGAGAGAGAGAGACACACACACACAGCCAGGGAGGAACACGCACACACAGCGAGGGAGGGACACGCACACACAGCGAGGGAGGGACACACACAGACACACACACACACACACACATAGAGCAAGAGAGGGACACTCGCAAACACAGCGAGGGTGAGACACACGCACACACAGCCAGGGAGGGCCACGCACGCACGCAGCAAGGAGGAGACACACAGACACATACACACACACACACACACACACACACACAGCAAGAGAGGGACACGCGCACACACAGCCAGGGAGGAACATGCACACACAGCGCGGGAGAGTTAGACACAAACACACACACAGAGCAAGAGAGGGTTACGCGCACACACAACGAGGTGGAGACACATGCACACGCAGCGAGGGAGGGCCACGCACAGCAAGAGGGACACCCATCCACACACAGCAGGTAGGGGAAACTCACAATACACAGTGAGGGGGGCACGTACACACACACACACAGTGAGGGAGGGACGGACACACACACACACAGCGAGGAGGACCCGCACACTCTCAGCGTGGGAGGGAGACACACTTTTACACACACACACACACACACACACACAGAAGGAGGGACAAGCACACACACGGCGAGGGGGAGGGCATGTATACAGGAATTGAGAGGGGACACGCACACACAACGAGGGGGGACATGCAATCACACAGTGAGGGGGATATAAACAAAGTGCAATGGAGGGACACACACACACATACACAAGGGATGCACACACACACAAAGAGCGAGGAAGTGACACGCGCACACACAGCCAGACGGATACACACACATACAAAGCGAGGGTGGGACATGCGCATACACTGCAAGAGGGACACACACACACAGCAAGGGAGGGACACACACATGCGCAAGCACACAAACAGAAACACACAATGCAAGAGAGAGAGACACACACACAGCGAGAGAGGGACATGTGCACACACAGCCAGGGAGGGACACACACACGCACACAGCGAGGGAGGGACGAACACTCACACACAGACACAGTGAGGGGGGCACGTACACACACACAGAGAGGAGGACCCGCACACTCACAGCGTGGGAGGGAGACATTTTTACACACACCCACACACACACACACACACACGGAGGAACACGCACGTAAACACACATACAGAGCGAGGGAGGGATACGCACACACAGCGAGAGAGAAACATACATACAACGCGATGGAGTGACACACACTCAAACAGCGAGTGAGGGACACGCAGTGAAGGGGGGACACACAAACAGATACAATGAGGATGTGATACGTACACACACAGCGAGGAAGGGACACACACATACACGCACAGTGAGCGAGGGACTTGCTGAGACATGCAGCGAGGGAGGGATGCGCGCACACACAGCGAGGGAGGGATGCGCGCACACACAGCGAGGGAGGGACAAGCACACACAGCGAGGGAGGGACACACATACACATACACGCACAGCGAGCGAGGGACTTGCTGAGACATGCAGCGAGGGAGGGGTGCGCGCACACACAGCGAGGGAGGGACAAACATACACAGCGAGGGAGGGACATGCGCACACAGCGAGGGAGGGTCACACACATACACAGCAAGGGAAGGACACATACACACACACACACACACAGACAGAGAGGGAGGGATGAAGACACACACACACACACTCACAGCGAGGGAGGGAGACGCACACAAAGAGCGAGAGAGAGACACATACACACAACATGAGGGAGTGACACACACGCAACCAGCGAGTGAGGGACACGCAGCGAAGGGGGACACACACAAACACATACTGTGAGGGTGTGACACATACACAAACACAGTGAGGAAGGGACATACACACAGCGAGACACACACACACACACACACAGCGAGCGAGGGGCACTCACAGCAAGGGAGGGACTTGCTGAGACATGCAGAGAGCGAGGAACACACACACGCAGAGTGAGGGAGGGACAAGCGCACACATGGCAAGGGATGGACACACCCACACAGCGAGGGAGGGAACACATGCACACACACACACACACACACACACACACAGAGCGAGGGAGGGACATGCGCACACACAAGGGAGGGTTATACACAAATGCACACAGCGAGGGAGGGGCAGTCACATGCACTGCAATAGTGACACACATACTCACAGCAAGAGGGGACATGCACACACAGTGAGGGAGGGACACGCGCATGCGTAAGCACACAAACACAGGCACACAGCAAGAGAGGGACACACAAATACACGGCAAGGGAGGGACACGCACACACACAGAGACCGAGGGAGAGACACACACACATACACATAGCGAGGGGGCGACACATGCACACACAGCGAGGGAGGGCCACGTGCACACATGCACAGCAAGACGAACACACAAACACACACACACAAAGCGAAGGAGAGAGACACACACGCACACACACAGAGCGAGGGAGAGACACACACGCGCGCGCACACACACACACACACAGCGAGGGAGCCACACGTGCATGTGGAAGCACACAAACACAGACACACACTGCAAGAGGGGGACATGTACACACAGCGAGGGAGGGACACACACACACACACACAGCGAGGGAGGGACACGCACACACACAGCGAGGGAGGGACACGCACACACACAGCGAGGGAGGGACACGCACATATTGTGGGGGAGCGACATGCGCATGAGGAAGCACACAAACACAGATATACAGCGAGAGGGGGACACGCACACACACAGCGAGGGAGGGCCACGCACACACACGCACACCAAGAGGGACACACACACACACAGAGCAAGGGGGGGGACTCACACATACACAGAGAGGGAGGGACACGCGCACACACATACACAATGAGGGGGGACACGCACACTCACACCGAGGGAGGGAGACACACACACACACACACACACACACACAGCGAGAGGGGCCCCCACACACAGAGCGAGGGGGGACACGCACGCTCACAGCAAGGGAGTCAGACACGCACACGCACACACAGACACACAGCGAGGAGGTGGAACGCACACTCACAGCAAGTGAGGGAGACACTCTCACACACAGAGTGAAGGAGGGACACACACACACATAGCGAGTGAGAAACACGCAGCAAAGGGGGGACACACAAACACATAATGAGAGAGTGTGACACGTACACACGAGAGGAAGGGAAACATACACGCACAGCAAGCGAGAGATGCGCGCACACATACACACAGCGAGCGAGGGACACGCACAGCGAGCGAGGGACACGCACACGTACAGCGAGGGAGGGACGCACACACACATCAAGCAAGGGACACACACAGAGCGAGGGAGGGAGGGACACACATACAAAGCGAGGGAGGAACATGCACACACACACACACACACAGGGAAGGAGGGACAAGCACACACATGGCGAGGGGCAGGGCATATGCACAGAAAGTGAGGGGGGCACGCACACACAGGGAGAGGGGACGCACACAGACACTGCGAGGGAGGGACACACGCACACACAGCAAGGGAGGATATGCACTTTCACAGTGAGGGAGGGACACACACACAGAACTAGGGAGTGACATGCGCACACACAGCAAGAGAGACACACACACATACACACAGTTAAGGGGATACACGCAGACACACAGCAAGACACACACACACACACACACACACACACAGCGAGGGACGGACACACAGACACACAGCGAGGGAGTGACACTCACATACACATCAAGAGGGACACATACTCACAGCAAGGGGGGGCACGCGCACACAGTGAGGGAGGGACACGCGCGCGCGCGCGCGCACACACACATACACATACACAGAGCAAGGGAGAGAAGTACAGGCACAGACAGCGTGGGAGGGACACGCACACACAGCAAGGGGGGACATGCGCTCACGCACGCACAGCAAGAGGGACACACACACACATGGGGGAACTGACACACACACAGCGAGGGTGGGACCGCACACGCACACACAGCGAGGGAGAGGCACATACACACACACAGAGGGTACATGCGCACACACACAGCGAGGGAGGGACACACACACACGCACACACAGCGAGGGAGGGACACACGCACACACAGCGAGGGAGGGACACACAGCGAGGGAGGGACACACAGCGAGGGAGGGACACACGCTCACACAGCGAGGGAGGGACACACGCTCACACAGCGAGGGAGGGACACGCACACACACAGCGAGGGAGGGACACGCACACACACAGCGAGGGAGGGACACGCACACACACAGCGAGGGAGGGACACGCACACACACAGCGAGGGAGGGACACGCACACACACAGCGAGGGAGGGACACACACACACACAGCGAGGGAGGGACACACACACACACAGAGAGGGAGGGACACACACACACACACAGAGGGAGGGACACACACACACACAGAGAGGGAGGGACACACACACATAGAGAGGGAGGGACACACACACACACACACAGCGAGGGAGGGACACACACACACACAGCGAGGGAGGGACACACACACACACAGCGAGGGAGGGACACACACACACACAGCGAGGGAGGGACACACACACACAGCGAGGGAGGGACACACACACACACAGCGAGGGAGGGACACACACACACACAGCGAGGGAGGGACACACACACACACAGCGAGGGAGGGACACACACACACACACAGCGAGGGAGGGACACACACACACACAGCGAGGGAGGGACACACACACACACAGCGAGGGAGGGACACACACACACACAGCGAGGGAGGGACACACACACACACACAGCGAGGGAGGGACACACACACACACACAGCGAGGGAGGGACACACACACACACAGCGAGGGAGGGACACACACACACACAGCGAGGGAGGGACACACACACACACAGCGAGGGAGGGACACACACACACACAGCGAGGGAGGGACACACACACACACAGCGAGGGAGGGACGGACACACACACAGCGAGGGAGGGACACACACACACACAGCGAGGGAGGGACACACACACACACAGCGAGGGAGGGACACACACACACACAGCGAGGGAGGGACACACACACACACAGCGAGGGAGGGACACACACACACACAGCGAGGGAGGGACACACACACACACACAGCGAGGGAGGGACACACACACACACAGCGAGGGAGGGACACACACACACACAGCGAGGGAGGGACACACACACACACAGCGAGGGAGGGACACACACGCACACAGCGAGGGAGGGACACACACACACAGCGAGGGAGGGACACACACACACACACAGCGAGGGAGGGACACACACAGCAAGAGCGACACGCACACTGTGAGAGAGGGACATGCACACACACATACTCACACAGCGCGGGAGGGACACACAGTGAGTGAGTGATAGGCATACACACACATACAGAGCGAGGGGAGGACACCCTCACACACAGCAAGAGGGTCACACACATACACACACACACAGCGAGGATGGGACATGTGCTCAGAAAGCGAGAGGACACACACACACACGAGGGGACACACACACAAAGTGAGGGAGGGAGACATGCAGACATACGCACACACAAACACACACACAGTGAGGGAGGGACATGCTCACACACAGCCAAGGAAGGGGACACACACACACACACACAGGGAGGGAGGGACATGCTCACACACAGCCAAGGAAGGGGACACACACACAAACACAGAACAAGGGAGGGACACGTGCACACACAGTGATGTGTCTCCTCGGACGTGTAATCGTCCAGCTCTCACTCCACTCTGCTCCCTCACAGGGTCACCGTCTCTGTGACTCCCAGGTACAACTTGGCCTCGATCCTCAGTGCTGATTTATATTCTCCCAGGTCTGAGTCAGTCTCAAGCTCCTGCTCCAAGTTGTTCCCTCACACGGACACTCCCTCTGTGACTCGGTGCTGATTTCGAGCCTCCTGCTCTGCTTTTTATCCAAATCCAGGTCCCAGTCGGCCTTGACCCTCGCTGCTGATTTATATTCTCCCGCTCTGTGCTGCACTCGCTCAGGGTCTCTCCCCTTGTGACTCCCAGATAATGGTCGGCATCAAGCCTCAGCTGCGATTTATAACATCCCATTCTGCACTGCTCTCTTACAGGATCGCCGCAGTGCCTGAGGACAGTGGGAAAGAGGAGGATTAGACAGAGAAGAGGGTGTTACAGTGATTGAGGGAGCTGTAGGGGATGAAACAGGTTATCTGGGGAGCTAGGCAGACCTGCAGTAACTGAAGAACGTTACTGGAAGATACAGCGAGAGTTGCAGACACCGAAGAAGGCAAAGGAAACAGAGAGATGGTGGCTTGTTCATGACGGAGCTTTGTAGAGTCTAAAGAGCTTCAAAGTTTGAGAGAAGATTTGTGGCACGGGTGCTCGTTGTTGTGGTTCTGTTCGCCGAGTTGGGAATTTGTGTTGCAGACGTTTCGTCCCCTGTCTAGGTGACATCCTCAGGGAGCCTCCTGTGAAGCGCTTCTGTGATCTTTCCTCCGGCATTTATAGTGGTTTGTACCTGCCGCTTCCGGATGTCAGTTCCAGCTGTCCGTTGCAGTGGCCAGTATATTGGGTCCAGATCGATGTGCTTATTGATTGAAACTGTGGATGAGTGCCATGCCTCTAGGAATACCCTGGCTGTTCTCTGTTTGGCTTGTCCTATAATAGTAGTGTTGTCCCAGTCGAACTCACGTTGCTTGTCATCTGCGTGTGTGGCTACTAAGGATAGCTGGTCGTGGCATTTCGTGGCGAGTTGGTGTTCATGGATGCGGATCGTTAGCTGTCTTCCTGTATGTCCTATGTAGTGTTTTGTACAGTCCTTGCATGGGATTTTGTACACTACATTGGTTTTGCTCATGCTGGGTGTCAGGTCCTTCGTCCTGGTGAGTTGTTGTCTGAGAGTGGCTGTTGGTTTGTGTGCTGTTATGAGTCCTAGTGGTCACAGTAGTCTGGCTGTCAGTTCAGAAATGTTCTTGATGTATGGTAGTGTGGCTAGTCCTTTGGTTTGTGGCATGTCCTCGTTCCATTGTCTTTCCCTGAGGCATCTGTGGATGAAATTGCGTGGAGTTTGACCCCACCCCACAGCTCACCAATAGGATAAACAACACACTGAGAAATCTACAAAAAACGGAGAGATAACCAGGTTTGACCTACAGAGAATGAAACCTGAAAGCAACAGCACTCCCAGATTCTATGGACTACCTAAAGTACACAAACCAGACATCCCACTCAGACCCATAGTATCACTACCTGGGACACCATCACACAAACTGGCTGAAGAACTACAGCAGAAACTGAAACACTTGATCAGTGGATCCAGACAATCTATACAATCAACACAGGAATTCTTGGACATCATCAGAAATATACACATAGACAAGAAAAAAACTATGGTCTCATTCGATGTCACGGCACTATTCACCTCTATCGACAAAACCCTAGCCAGAGAAACAATAGTCAATCTGCTGAACATACAGAACAGACAACAGGACGGTGAACCTATCAACAAAGACGGCATACTCAAACTACTGGACCTGTGCCTCACAACACACTTCACATTCAACAACCAAATATATGAACAAATCAACGGCACACCCATGGGCTCACCCATCTCTGGACTCATAGCAGAAGTGGTAATGCAAAGATTAGATCAAACAGTCTTACCACAAATTCAACCCAAACTCTGGGTCAGATATGTGGATGACACCTTTGTAATCATTAAAAACACAGAAATAGAGAACACACAGCGGATCATCAACGTCACACCCACAGGAATCCGATTCACTAGAGAGGAAGGAAAGGACACCCAACTCCCATTCCTAGACGTGATGGTACAGAGAACACCGAACGGAGAATTCACCACCAAGGTATACAGGAAAGCCACACACACAGACCGACTTCTGAACTACAAAAGCAACCACCCCAACACACACAAAAGAAGTTGCATCAAGACACTGTTCAAAAGGGCCACAACACACTGCAGTACACCAGAACTGCAAAAAGAGGAAGAAGAACACCTATACAATGTATTCTCCAAAAACGGATACTCCGCAATTTCATTAGGGATTGTCTGTATGGATTTGCTAGACGACTGTCCTCTGAAATTGATCAGGGCCGTGCAGATGCTGTGGTTTATATGGAGTTCATTAAGGTCTTTGACAAGGTCCCACACGGAAAGCTGGTCCAAAAGGGAACAGCCCATGGGATCCAAGGCACTGCAGTACACCAGAACTACTGCAAAAAGAGGAAGAGAAACACCTATACAATGTATTCGCCAAAAACGGATAACCCCGCAATTTTTAAAGTAGATCTGGGGAGGCTGTTTGCAGACAAAGGGAAGTCTGGCAAGTAGGAATATTTTAAAACTGAGATAAAAGGAGCGTTTAGCGCCAGCGTGTTCCTGTTAGCGTACAGCTCAATGCTGACTGAATTAGGAAACACTGGCTGAGATTCGAGGCTGTGGTCAAGAAGAAAAAGGGGTCACATGTCAGATATAACTGGCTGACTCAGGGGAATCCCTTCAGGAGCATCGGGGCTGTAGAAATACACTTAGGATGGAAATCAGGAATGTAAAAAGGGGACATGAGATAGATTTGGCAGAGAAAGTTAAGGAGAATCCAAAGAGACTCTACAAGTGTATTAAGAGCAAAAGAAGAGCTAGGGACAAACCCGGTATCCTTAGTGATCATTGAAGCCAACGATGTGTGAAACTACAAGATCCGAAACAAATATTTCACTTTGGAACTTACTGTGGATAAAGACTGGGGCGATCAGGGAACTAAACAGTGTTTGGCCTGACCACTATTGGAATACTGTGTGCAATTCTGGTCTCAATGCCATCGGGAGGATGTCGTGGGACATGAAAGGATTCAGAAGAAATGACCAAAGATGTTGCCAGGGTTGGAGGGTTTGTGCTTCAGGGAAACGCCAGAATAGGCTGGGGCTGTTTTCAGTTGAACATGGGAGGCTGAGGAGTTAACCGATAAAAGGTGTTTAAAATCATGATGGTCATCGACAGGGTCAATAGACAAGGTCATTTCCCCAGGCGAGGGAAACTTTTCAAAGGGATCTAAAGGACAACTGGCTTCCGCAGAGTGGATGGAATAAGCTGCCAGAGCAAATAGTGGAGGCTGATAGAAATACATTTAAAAGGCATGTGGATGGGTGTATGAATAGCAAAAGTTCAGAGGGATATTGGCAAAATTGTGGCAAATGTGACTAGAAACGTCATGCAGGAGTTGGTCCGAAGGGCCTGTTTCCGTGCTGTACATCTCTATGACTCAATGTCTTGAAATGAGTCCACATTATAGAAAAGGAGGTGCTGGAGGTTTTAAAAAACAAAGGTAGATAAATCCCCAGGACCTGATCAATGTCTCAGGACATTGTGGGAAGCTGTAGACGAAATTGTAGGGCCCCCAGCAGAGATATTTGTACCATAGAGTGCTGCATGTGATAGGCTGTTAGACTGGAGGGTGGCATTGTGGACAGTGAAGAAGGTTTTCTGAGATTACAAAGGGATCCTGATGAAATGTGTGAATGGCTGAAAAACTGTAGGTGGAGTTCAATCTGAATAATTGCGAGGTAATGCATTTGGTACAACAAACCCGGGCAGGGCTTATACAATTAATGGCAAGACCTACAGTGGTGTTGTAGAACAGAGGGGACTCAGGGTTCAGCTACATTGTTCTTTGAAGTTTGCAACATGGAGAGACAGGATAGTTTAAAAAAAGGTGCTTGCCTCACTTGCTTTCATTGCTCAGTCCTTTGGATATAGGAGTTGGGAAGTCATATTGAGATTACACAGGCCATTGGTGAGTCCTCTTCTGGAATACTGTGTCCAGTTCTGGTCGCCCAGTTATAGGAAGGATATTATTAAGCTGGAAAGGATTGGGAGGAGATTTACTGGGATGTGGCTGGGTACGAAAGGCTTCAGTATAAAGAAAGGCTGAATAGGTTGGTATTTTTCACTGAAACCTGAATGTTGACAGATGACCTCATAGAAGTTTATAAAATCATGAGGGGGTTAGATAGAGTTAATGAGAGTTGTCTTAATGTTTAAAAGACATTTGGATTAGTACAGGAATAGGAAAGGTTTGAAGGGATATGATCCAGGAACAGGCAGGTGGGATGAGATCCTTATTAGAGTATGGTTAGCGTTAACTCAGCAGTGCGGTATGACTCTCTGACTATGATCATAATTTTGTGTCATCAATTAAGAAAGGCTGCAAGAGAAAGCCAGGGAACTACAGACTGATGAGCGAGACATCAGGGTGGGTCAGTTGTTGGAGGTCATTCTGAGAGGTAGGCCTTACATGCATTTGGAAAGATAAGGCCTGATTACGGACAGCCAGCATGGCTTTGTGCATGGGATAACATGTCCCACAAACTTAAATGGAGTTTTCTCAAGCTGTGACCAAAAAGAAAGATGAAGGCAGAGCAACAGACGTTGTTTCTGGCTTCCGCAAACCCTTGTTCAGGATGTAGCATGATTCATTGGTTAGTAGGGGTAGATCACAAAGGATGAGGGAGAGCTAGCCAACTAGATAGAAAAATGGGATGACAGTGGGAGACAGAGAGTGGTGGGAGAGGGTTGCTGTTCAGACTGGAGGCCTCTGACCAGCAGTGTGCTGTAAGGATCGGTGCTGGGACCACTGTTGTGCACCACTTACATAAACAATTTGAGTGAAAATATAGGAATCCCTGTTAATATGTTTATAGATACCAAGATTAGTGGAAGAGTGGGCAGGGAATATAGTTATCGAAGGGGATGTTAATCAACTGGGCCAAGGAATGAAAGATGGAGTTTAATTCACGTGTTGGATTTAGTTAAGACAAACCAGGGAGGACTAACACCGGTAATGGTTGGGCCCTGGACAGTGTTGTAGAAAAGAGAGAGACCAAGGGGTGCAGTTACATTGTTCCTTGGACTGGCATCACAGGGCGACAGGGTGTTGAAAGCAGCAATTGGCACACTTGTCTTCATTGGTCAGAGCATTGAGTACATGAGTTGGAGATATTGGTAACACTGTCGTCAATATTTCTCCTGGGCAGAGGAGGCCACGGGGTGACCTTATAAAGGTTTATGAAACCATGTAGGGTCTAAGTAAGGTGAATTGCCAAGGGTAGGTGAGTCCAAAGCTAGAGGCATAAACGTGAGGTAAGAGAGCAAGGATTTAAAGAGGGAGCTGAGGGGCAACATTATCCACAGAGGATGGTGCATAGAGGGAATGGACTGCCAGAGGAAATGGTAAAAACAAGTACAATTACAACATGGAAAAGACACTCGGGCAGGTACATGGAGAGGGGAAGGTTTGAAGGGATATGAGTCAAACACAGGCAAACTCGACTCATTCCATTTAGGAAGCTTCAGCCGAAGAGTCATGCCCCACAGAAACAGACCCTATGTCTCCAGTTATTGGAAGAGGAGACTATCGAGACAAGGCATGTTGTAGAGACTGAAGCAAGGTACAGTGATACGGATGGCCATCTGGACTGGAGGTTTCAAATACGTGAAATAATTGGTAAGAGGGGAGGGGATGACTGAGATAGGAACTGTTATAGGAGTTAGAATGATTGAAGACACTGGTCCTCTATACAAGCCATAGATACAGTGTTGGAGAGGGAATAGGGAACAGAAAGATCCCAGGCAGCATTACCACCCTCGCGTGGGAGGCCTGCTTTCCCCTCAGTTGTTCTGACGCTCCCTAAGAAAGCACAGGCCTGGACTGATAACTGGGAACTGCCGATGCTGTCTCATTACAACAAAACTTGCAGCAGGCTTAGTGATTGAGCCTAGGGCGTGTCTGTACTGTGCTCCCCCTCCAGCACATTCTCTATGTCATGTCTTGTTAGCTTATTACTTTCTGCTCTGTGCACTGGAATGATCTTACCTGGGACCAGGATTTATTGAAGACTCCCGACCTCCCTGACTTTGTCTTTCTGGCTGACCAACCATCGTTCCAACCAGCAGTTGGCAAGCCTACTGAGTCAGGAACTCCATGAGTACCTGTAGAAGACACAGAAATAGGCAGAATGGGAAATTAGACTCATGCTTTGAGGGTTACACATATAGCATGGCACTGAGCCCACAGAGATCAGGAAAATCCCAGTCTCCATTCCTGACCTGTGCTGCCTCATCTCTCTGGAGTGGAGAATTCTGTTGGCTCATGATCTGGAGTAGCTTCAAAAGTGAGAGACAGTGACAGAGGCAGCAATTAGACCCACACAGTGAGGGATACCACATGGAGAGGTACTGAGTCACATCAACAGAGTGCCAGGTGAAACAATTGTGCAGGAAGAAAGGGTTTTGATTCATGTTGCACTGGGATACACAAAGTGTGAGCAGGCGAAGTGATGGCCTAGTGGCATTATTGTGTGACAATTTATCCAGAAACTCAGCAAGTGTTCTCTGGACACAGGTCCAAATCCCACCATTGCAAATGATTGAATGTGAAGTAAATGCTTCAAAAACGATGTAATTAAAAACCTGTAAGTGAATATTAAACAATTGCTGATGTTAAGAAAAATCCATCGGGTGCATTCCTGTCTTTAGTGAAGTAATCTAAGGTGGGACTGGGATATCACAGGTATTAAAGAAACACAACTGAGGGAGGGACAGGACAGGCAGCTCAATGTTCCAGGGAACAGATGCTGCAGGAAGGACAGAAGGGGAGCTGAGAGAGGAGGAGAGCTGCTGGTTCTGATTGGGTGAACCATCCCAGCGGGACTGAGAGAGGATATTCCTGCGGGACCGCCCAGTGACGCTGTGTCCATGGGATTAATCAGTAACAATGGGTCTTCCCTTTCCTCTGATTGTTCTACAGACCCCGAGAGCCCCGCCCTCCTGCACCTTGACCTTCTCAACATGGCGGCCCGGAGCGCTCCCTCTTCCCTCAAACAAATGGCGGCCGTGACCCTGGGCCGCTTCCCCAACAGAGATCGCCGCCCCTTTACACGGGCCTGGAGTATTATTTTCGCTCTTTTTACCTGTTTTCGGGATTTGTGAATTCTCTCCGCTCTTTTCTCCCAGCGAGGCTCCCACACAGCGGCTCCGACCATCGCTCTCTGAAGTCGATCGCAGCCGCTGTCGGAGAAAGCAGCTCCATGTCATGACGAATGTGACACTGCGCATGCTCTGCATAGAAACCAATCTGCGCGTGCGTCTGAGGTTATCGGTGAGTTGATATATAATATTCCAATCTGCACAGAATCATGGGTGAAATATTAGTCATTAACAATTGCTCTGTCGACTTACAGTCATAGACATGTCTAGCTTGCCAATAAATTGTTTGTTCCAATTCAACCATATCGGCCAGGTATATAAATTACCAATCGTTCTGGGAATTTGAAAATAAGTTTTTTACTCGAGTTGTGTAAATCGATTGGAAATATATATGCTATCAGATTTACATCTCAACTATTTTTTAAAATGTCACATAGATTTTTGAGAGAGGTTTAACGCTGTACCGTGGAGTGAGAACGATCAATCGTGCAAAACACTTTGCTTTCTGACCAATCCTGAAGCGTTCACTCGCCAAGAATGCTTTGGCCCCGCTCCTCACTCACTCTGGTTGGAAGACCGGCCGCTGCTCAGTCCTCTAGTTCCGCCCCTTCCTCCCAATTGCAGAGTTGATTCAACTGGCCAAGCAAAAGAAACATTAAGGGACAAGGGAACTTAGAGTCGATGCCTTCTGATGCGGTGAAAATATCCTGAATCTTGGACCGAGAGGCCAGAGATTAATTCACAACTTGTGCAGGTTTGTAATAACATCTTTGAACAGGTTCATTAGGAAAAACAAGGGAAGTCCGGAACAGCACTAAAACAATAACAAAACCCATGCAGTATGGTGGGACTCTCAATGCTCAGATGATTTTAGTCTTTACCAAGTGTTTCAGGGCCCCAGTGGGTCCCAGTTCAGGCTGTTGCACTCCTTCTAGTGCACAGCCAAATACCACAATTGTGTGGCAAAGTGTTGTGGTGGGAGATAGAGGTGCTTTTCTGAAAGGCATTCGGTTTTGGAGGGGATAAGAATTGAGAAGGAGTAGGGTTTTGTATGGAGTTACCTGTTCCCCTCCTGTTGCAGCATCTTATTATTGCCCTGATTCTACCTCGTACATTTTTGGTAGATATCAGTGACATTTCGTAAGCCCACAATACAAGATTTGTCACTCTGTTTAAGACATCAGAAATCTCTTGTAGCACTATAGTCATAGAACAATACAGCGCAGAACAGGCCCTTTGGTCCTTGATGTTGCGCCAACCTGTGAACTATTCTCAGGCCAACACCCTACACTATCCCAAAATCACACATGTGCTTATCTAAAGGATTGTTTAAATCTCCATAATGTGGCTGAGTTAACTACATTAGCAGGTAGTGCATTCCACGCCCTAACCACTCTGAATAAATAACCTGCCTCTGATATTGGTCTTAAATCTATCACTCCTCAATTTGTAGTTCTGTGCCCTAATACGCAATGATGTCATCATCCTTGAAAAAGACCTGCACTGTCTACCATATCTCAGCCTCTGATCATCTTGTATGTCTCTATCAAATCCCCTCTTGGCCTTCTTGCCAATGAGAACAGGTTCAAGTCTCAACTTTTCCTCATAAGACCTTCCCTCCAGACAAGGGAACAACCTCGTAAATCTCCTCTGCACCTTTTCCAATGCTTCCACATTCTTCCCGAAATATGGGCACCAGAACTGCACCCAATATTCCAAGTATGGCTGCACCAGTGTTTGTATAGGTGCAGCATGATATTGTGGCTCAGGAATTCAATCCCTCCACGAATTAAACCTCACACACCGTATGCCTTCTTAACAGCACTATCCAACTGGGTGGCAACTTTCAGACATCTATGTACATGGACCCCAACATCCCTCTGCACATCCACAAACCAAGAATCTTTCCATTGACCCAGTACCCTGCCTTCCTATTATTCTTCCCAAAGTGCATCACCTCACATTTAGCTGCATTGAACTCCATTTGCCACCTCTCCGCCCAATTTTGCAGTTTATCCATGTCACCCTGCAACCTGTAACATTCTTCCACACTGACCACTGTTCCACCGATTTTAGTGTCGTCTGCAAATTTACTAATCCATCCACCTATGCCTGCATCTAAGTCATTTATAAAAATGACAAACAGCAGTAGTCCCAAAACAGATCCTTGTGGCACACCACTAATAACCGGACTCCAGGCTGAATATTTTCTATTAACCACCATTCGCTGCCTTCTCTCAGAAAGCCAGTTTCTAATCCAAACTGCTAAATCACCCTCAATTCCATGTCTCTGCATTTTCACCAACAGCCTACCATGTGGAACCTTATCAAAGACTTTACTGAAGTCCATGTATACCACGTCAACTGCCTGACCATCATCTACATGCTTGTTCACCTTCTCGAAAAACTCAGAGGATTGTGAGACACGACCTGCCCTTGATGAAACCATGTTGACTATCTGAAATCAAATTGTTTTTTTGCTAGATGATTATAAATCTTATCAGTTATAATCATTTCCAATATCTTTCCGACAACAAAAGTAATGCTCATTGGTCTATAATTACCTGGGTCATCTCTGCTACCCTTCTTGAACAAGGGCACAACATTTGCAATCCTCCAGTCCTCTGGTACCAAACCTGTAGACAATGACGACTTAAATATCAAAGCCAAAGGCTCAGCTGTCTCCTCCCTAGCTTCCCAGAGAATCCTAGGATAAATCCCATCCAGCCCAGGGGACTTGTCCAGTTTCACTCCTTCTAGAATTGATAACATCTGTTCATAACTAACCTCAATCCTTTCTAGTCTAACATCTCTTAACTCGTTCTTCTCCTCTACAATATTCTCCTTTTTCCTGAGTGAAAACCAATGAGAAATGTTCATTTAGCATCTCTCCGATCTCCACAGGGTCCACACTCAACTTCCCACTTCTATCTTTGATTGGTCCTATTCCTACCCTATCGCTTTATTCCTCACATACCTATAGAATGCGTTAGGGTTCTCCTTTATTCTATTTGCTGAAGACTGCTCGTGTCCTCTCTTTGCTCTTCTTAACTCTCTCTTTAAATCCTTCCTAGCTGATATGTACTTCTCCATCACCTCATCTGTACCATCTTGCCTCATCAACACATAAGCTCCTACATCTTCTTAACAAGAGATGCAATTTCTGCAGTAAGCCACAGTTTCCTTACCTGATCACTTCCTCCCTGCCTTACAGGGACATACCTATCAAGGACACGCAATATCTGTTCCTTAAACCAGCTCCACATTTCAATAGTCTGCATCCCCTGCATTTTGCATCCTAATTCTTGCTGAATCGCATTATAATTGCCCCAGCCCCATTGATAAATCTTGACCTGTGGCATGTACCTATCCCTTTCCAATGCTAAACTAAATGTAATTGAATTATGATCACTCTCTCCAAAAAGCTTACCTACAACTAAATCAAACTCCTAGTCTGGTTCATTACCAAGGACCAATCCAATATGGCCTCATCTCTTGTCGGCCCTTCGACATACTGTGTCAGGAAACCCTCCTGTACACATTGGACAAAAACTGATCCATCAGACATACTAAAGTTATAGCATTTCTAGTCAATGTTGGGAAAGTTATAGCCCCCATAATGACCACCCTGTTACTTTCACTCCTACCCAGAATAATTTTGCTAATCCTCTCTTCCACCTCTCTGGAACTCTGCGGAGGCCTATAAAAAACTCCAAGCAGTGTGACCTCTCCTCTCCTGTTTTTAACCTCAGCCCACACTACCTCAGTAGATGAGTCCTCATCAAAAGTTCTCTCAGCCGCCGTTATACTATCTTTGACTAACATGACATGCATGGACCCATTGCAGAGCTTCAAACTCCATTAGGCAGGCAGACTCAGTCTGGCACCTCCTCTGTCCTTAAGACCATCTGCACTGCCTGCGCTCCTCCATTTTCCTTTTGCACATTCCCTTTCCAATCCACCCCACCTGCATCACTCCACAATTGGAGCTGTCAAAGGCAGAAGTCTGTGGAAAACCCTCCCTAACCTTCTCTATTCTCCTTTAAAGATGTATTTTAAAATCATTCTCTTTAATCAATGTTTTGATCATCCATGAAGCACCTTAGGAGATTTGCCATTCTGAAAGATTCCATGCAAAGCAAGTAGTTTTTGTTATTGCCGTACATTAGGAGAAACAGGAATGATGCATTCAAAATTATAACAAGAAAGTCACTGATAGGTGCAGTGTGTAGGCCACCAAATAATAACATCACATTGTGATGGGCAATAAACAAAGAAATAACTAATGCCTGTAAAAATGGTACGGCTATTATCATGGGTGATTTTAATCAACATGTCGATTGGTTGAACCAGCTCAGTCAGGGTAGCCTTGAGTTTGTTAACTGTATCCATGATAGTTTCATTGAACAGTATGAAATGGAACTGACAAGGGAGCAGGCTATCCAAGATCTGGCCCCTGTGCAATGAGACAGGAATGATTAATGACTTCAGAGTTAGGGAACCTCTTGGAAGACGTGATCTCTGTATGGTTGAATTTAGAATAGATATGGCAAGTGTGAAGGTAAAATCTAATACCTGGGTCCTGTGCTTGAACACGGGGAACTACAATAGAATGAGGGAGAACCTGGATAAAGTAGACTGAAAACAATGATTTTATGGTGGGACTATTGATGACCACCGGCAGATTTTCAAAGACATGTTACAAAGTGCTCAGTAAAAGTATATTCCAGTGAAAAGGAAGGACTGTAAGAAAAGGCATACTCTGCGAGGGGTATCTAAGGAAAGCAATCAAATTGAAAGGGAAGGCATACAAAGTGGCCAAAAATAGCCTGAAACTAGAACTGGGAAAACTTTAAAGGTCAACAGAAAGTCACAGCAGAGCTATAAAAAATAGTAATTAGAACAGGAGAAAAATAAACTAGCACAGACTATAAAGACAGAGAGCAAAATTTCATATAAATAATAAATAAATAAATAATTTTGCGAACAGAATGACTAAAGTAAATGTTGGTCCCTTGGAAAATGAGAAGAAGCATTTAGTTATGGGATATCACAATGGAGGATATTAATATCTTGCCAGTAATTAACAAAGAGACACGGTAGGTGTGGATTTGGAAATTATCATTATTATGGAACAGCTAGTGTTGACTGTTGGAGGTAATTGTTCTAATGATAGAAAAGTCTCCTGACCCTGATGGAATGCATCCCAGGGGACTCAAGGAGATGCCAGGAGAAATAGCAAATGCACTGGCAGTAAGTTTCCAAAATTCACTGGACTCTGTGGCAGTCCCAGCAGATTGGAAAGCAGCAAAAGTGATGACACTATTTTAAAAAGGAAGTGGACAAAAAATGGGAAATTATACACCAGTTAGCTTATTCTCTGTCATGGGAAAGATGGTTGGGTCTATTATCAAGGAAGAAATAGCAGGGAATCTCGATACAAATTGTCCCGTTGGACGGACGCAGCATGGGTTCATGAAGGGCAGGTCATGTTTGACAAATATTTCAGAATTCTGTGAAGACATTACGAGCAAGGTGGACAACGGGGACTCAGTGGATGTGGAGTACCTGGATTTCCAAAAGGCCTTCAACAAGGTGCTGTGCAAGAGACTGTTGCATGATATAAGGGTGCATGGTGTTAGGGGTAGAGTATTAGCATGGATAGAAGATTGGTTGAATAAAAGGAAGCAAAGTGTGGGGATAAATGAGTATTATTCTGGCTGGCAATCAGTGACTAGTTGTGTGCTTCTGGGATCAGTGTTGAGACTGCAAATATTTACAATTGATACAGATAATTTGGAGTTGAGGACCACCTGTAGGGTGTCAAATTTTGCATATGAGACTAAGGTGAGTAGCAGAACAAAGTGTGCGGAGGACTGTGAAACTTTGTAGAGGAACATAGATACATTGAGTGAGTGGGCAATGGTCTGGCAAATGGAATACAATGTTCATAAATGTAAAGTCATACTGTTTGTTTGGAGTAACATTACAAAGGAGAATATTACTTGACTTTTAAAAAGTTGCACATTTGCTATGCAGAGGCACCAGGGTATCCTTCTGCATGAGGGTTGGTCACCAGGTATAACGATCCATTCAGAAGGCAAATGGAATTTTGTCCTTCATTGCTGAAGGGATTGTGTTTAAATGTAAAGATTATGTTCCAGCTGTGTTGGGTGAGGTCACACCTGGAGTACTGCATGCAGTTTTTATCTCCTTACATGAGAGAGGACGTCCTGGCTCTGGAGGGCGTGCAGAGGAGGTAAACTAGGTTGATTCCGGAGTTGAAGGGGTTGGCTTAACAGAGACTGAGTAGATTGGAATTGTGAGAAATAAAACTCACAGTATAATAAATTTCAGTCTGAGTCAAAATCTGAACCAGCGAATTTTATTGGAACCTTCTTGCAAGAAGGGGTTACCAGTGGGCACACACATTCAGGGATTGCTTTACAATGTATACAGTTTTAATTTTCGGTATTCCCCGTTTACCTCATAGGTCTTCATACCTATCAATCTCCCTTATTGCGTTCTGCCACTACCCAGGTCCGCTCTGCCATTATTACTTGCCCCTTATCCAAGCAGGCGACCCTCCCCTCTGTAAGTGTTGACATAAGGGAGATTTTGCTAAACCTCGATCTTGATGTTCTTTTCACTTTATCTGTTTGCTTGTAACATCTTCCATTGTTCATAGGTACATTCCATTCCTGAATATACATTTTAACAATATGTCTTTTCTTGCCTAGTTTATGAGCTTCAGCTATCTCAGCTCTTTTGCTGAAATTGTAAATTATTTAAACTATCATGATGGAAGAAATTATTTGCTAGAATAATTATGCACTAAAGTTACTCAATTATCCACAATTATATACTAAAGTTAGTAATTATTTACCTATCTCCCACAATTATATGCTGAAGTTAGTACTCAATTTCACTGTTCAATGTTCGCAGGAGGACAGTAAAAAACTGTTTTACCTGTATCCCACAGGATTATATTCATTGTAATTCAGAAGAATGGAAACATAAAATAATGTATGGAATGGATAAAACAAAAGTAGTGAGGATGTTTCCACTGGCAGGTGAAGCGAGGACAACATGGCATCATCTCAAGATTAGAGGCAGCAAATTTAGCACTGAATTGAGAAGCACTTCTTAACGACTATGGAATTAATTTCACAGGAAAGTAGTTGATGCTAGTTCAATAAACGTTTTTAAAGCTAAGGTAGATTTTTATTAAAAAAGAAATAATCAATTAAGGGATGTGGTGAGAACGCGGGTAAATGGTTCTGCGTCCACGAAATGATCTTGTTGAATAGCAGAGAAGGCTCGAAGGGCAGGACGGCCTTCTCCTGTTCCTAG
This sequence comes from Chiloscyllium plagiosum, assembly GCF_037043375.1. Classification (NCBI taxonomy): domain Eukaryota; kingdom Metazoa; phylum Chordata; class Chondrichthyes; order Orectolobiformes; family Hemiscylliidae; genus Chiloscyllium; species Chiloscyllium plagiosum. Next base: position 126,393,059 of record NW_028270152.1, on the reverse strand, counting down.
TTCTTTTGTTCTTATATTATGCATTCCTCCCTCACTCGTGGCTTGCAGGTGCTGGTTTTGGATTAGGATGGACAAAATTATAATTTAGTGAACGCCCACTTTAGAGTCCAACAAGTTTATTTGGAAGCACTAGTTTTGCTCCTTTTTCATCAGGTGGTTGTGTGATTTTTAACATTGTAAAAACAATGACTGCAGATGCTGGAAACCAGATTCTGGATCAGTGGTGCTGGAAGAGCACAGCAATTCAGGCAGCATCCGAGGACAGGCAAAATCGACGTTTCGGGCAAAAGCCCTTCATCAGGAATAAAGGCAGAGAGCCTGAAGCGTGGAGAGATAAGCTAGAGGAGGGTGGGGGTGGGGAGAGAGTGGCATAGAGTACAATAGGTCAGTGGGGAAGGAGATGAAGGTGATAGGTCAGGGAGGAGAGGGTGGAGTGGATAGGTGGAAAAGGAGCTGGGCAGGTCGGACAAGTCCGGACAGGTCAAGGGGACAGTGCAAGTTTGAAACTAGGATGAGGTGGGGGAAGGGGAAATGAGGAAACTGTTGAAGTCCACATTGATGCCCTGGGGTTGAAGTGTTCCGAGGCGGAAGATGAGGCGTTCTTCCTCCAGGCGTCTGGTGGTGAGGGAGCGGCGGTGGAGGAGGCCCAGCACCTCCATATCCTCGGCAGAGTGGGAGGGGGAGTTGAAATGTTGAGCCACTGGGCGATGTGGTTGATTGGTGCGGGTGTCTCGGAGATGTTCCCTAAAGCGCTCTGCTAGGAGGCGCCCAGTCTCCCCAATGTAGAGGAGACCGCATCGGGTGCAACGGATACAATAAATGATATTAGTGGATGTGCAGGTAAAACGTTGATGGATGTGGAAAGCTCCTTTGGGGCCTTGGATAGAGGTGAGGGAGGAGGTGTGGGCGCAGGTTTTACAGTTCCTGCGGTGGCAGGGGAAAGTGCCAGGATGGGAGGGTGGGTCGTAGGGGGGCGTGGACCTGACCAGGTAGTCACGGAGGGAACGGTCTTTGCGGAAGGCGGAGAGGGGTGGGGAGGGAAATATATCCCTGGTGGTGCGGTCTGTTTGGATTTTTAACATTGTCCCCTCTCGAAAGTTATGAACAGCAGCAGAAGCCACAAAGCAGTGCGCATGCTCCAACCAACAATGGGCCCCGGGTGATTGATGTCAGCAGCGGACCAATGGAAAGACAGGGGCAGAGCTGGAAGACCTGTCTTTCCATTGGAAAGCTGGAAGTAAATGAGGGGTGGGACTAGACTATACCACGTGATTATCCTCGCCATCGGCGCGCGTGTTCAGGACGTGTGGCTGGAGGGCTGTCGGTAAGGAAAGAAATAAACAGCAGGAAGCGGGAGGGTAATGGTGTTGGTATGGGCTGAGAGGTTTTAAATACATTTGGTGCACATCGGAAAACACAAATTTGAAACTTACAGTCCCGTTTTTGCAGCAAAGGGGAAAATGCCTCATTGAGCGATCCTGCCCGAGTGAGCGCTGCCATCTTTATTCGGGGCAACGACTCACTGGACACGTGCGCAGCCACCAGCTTTGTAGGGGGCAAAGTTCAGAGGGATGTACGTGCAGCTCTCCCTGAGAGAGAGTCATGGGGCAGGATTTACACAGAGCACATTCAAACCCAGGGAAATGGATGCTTTTTATTCTGGACATGTCTCGTCATTCATTTAAAAAATTTTGATGTGAAGAGAGGCGGTACAGATAGTAAGTTTGCAGATGACACCAAAATTGGAGGTATTGTGGACAGTGAAGAAAGATATCTCGGAGTACAATGGGATATTGATCAGATTGGTCAATGGGCTGAGGAGTGGCAGATTGGGTTTAATTTAGATAAATGTGAGGTGATGCATCTTAGAAAAGCAAATCAGAGCAAGACACATACTGAATTGTAAGGTCTTGGAGATTCTTGCTGAACAAATAGACCTTGGAGTGCAGGTTCATAGATCCTTGAAAGTAGATAGAATAGTGAAGAAGTTGTTTAGTATGCTTTCCTTTATTGGTCACAGCATTGAGTAACGGAGCTGAACAGGACATTGGTTAGGCCACTTTTGAAATATTGTTTACAATTCTAGTCTCCCTCCTATCAGAAGGAGGAACTGAAACATGGAAGGTTTGAGAATAGATTTTCAAGGATGTTGCGAGTTGGAGGATTTGAGTCTCAGGGAGAGGCATAATAGGCTGGGTCCATTTTCCCTGGAGTGTCATAGGCTGAGGTGTGATGTTATAGAGCTTTATAAAATCATGAGGTGCGTGGATAGCATAAATAGACGAGATGTTTACCTTGGGTTTGTGGAGCCCAGAACTAGAGGATATAGGTTTAGGTTAAGAGAGGAAGATTCAAAAGGAGCCTAAAGGGCAACTAAAATTGGAACACTTAAAAAGCATTTGAATAGGAAGGGTTCAGAGGGATGTTGGCCAAATGCTGGCAAATGGGAATAGATTAGGTTAGAATATCTGGTTGGCAGAGACGGTTGCACCAAAGAGTCTGTTTCAGTGTGACTGATATCTCTGACTGTGATATCATAAAAGTGAACACTGTTCTGATTCTCCTCTGGTCTCCTTGATGTCCATTTGTTCATTATCTTGCTTCCTCAGTGTCTCGTGTGTATTTTTGCTCTGTTTAGTATTTTACTATTATGTTCACAGACTCTTTTGTAAATGAATTGTCTACTGCTGCCCAACTCATGACCATATGCTTCTCATTATCAGGTTTTTTTCCCACAATATCTTTGATAGTCAAGAATTCTTTTTTCCAATAAGCGAGTAAATTTTCCTTCTATTTCTAACAGCCAAATTCTGCACCATTTTCGTCCTCTATAATTCATACTGCACTCTCTGAAAAATCGTGTGTATTTCTCCTTCCACAGGTACCAGTGATCAATGCCAAAGCCCTGGTGCCTGTGGAGAGGGTAATATTTGACTTCTTGTACAGCTGCAGTTTGTATGGTGAAGGTGCTCCCACAACGTGGTTTGGTAAGAGACAGAACAGATTATTCACTCAGCGATAGTGACGAGTAGAAGATACCGGTAAAAATCAATATGTTTTTAATTTCACAAAAACATTATTGAGAACTTTTGACAAAAGGCCAAAGATGGAGAATATTATGCCAGTGCTAGAGCAGTACTTGTCTTGGTGGGCAACAAGTTCTGGAGCACAGCCATCAGTCTTATTGCGACAATGTTGGCAGGGCCCAGAGCCTTTACACTATTTGTCCATTTCTTGATCTGATTTGAAGTGAGTTTTCAACTAATCCAATTCACATCTGTGTCAGGGCCCAATGGGGAAGCTCATTCACTTGGCACTGCTGGCTGAAGATTGCTGCAAATGCTGTTGTCGTATCTGTTACATGGATGATTGAGACCCTTCTGTCTGTAGGGATGGGGATATCTGTGATGCTTCCTGCAGTGAGTTGTTTAATTGTCCATCACCAAGCATGACTAGGTGTGGCAGAAATGCAGAGCTCAGATCTGATCCAGTGGTTGTGGGATCTCACAGTTCTATTTGGTGTTGCTTGCACTGTTTGGCGTGCAGGTTTGGTAGCTGCACCAGGTTGGCACCTCAATTTTATGTACTGGTACTGCTGCTGGCATGTCGTCCTGTATTCTCCATTGAACCTGGGCTGATCTCCTGGCTTGATGTTATTGGTTGAGTGGGGGATATACCAGGCCATGAGATTTCAGATTGGGCTGGAGTACAGTTCTGCTGCTGTTTTTGGCCCACAGTGAGGCAGAAGTTGCAGTGTCAAGAGGACTGACTTTGTGGTTGTACTTTCCAGTGCATTGGTAGATGTAATAAAGTCCATCTAGTTTCCTTCCTTTGTTGAGACTGTGCAGTGATTAATACAGTGAGTGATTGGGTGGACCACTGTCAGGAATGCAACTTTTAAAAACAGGTTTTGTGATTTTTTTTATGCATAATTTCAGTTGCATCACAATGTAAATGTTTGCTATGAATTCTGTGCCTCAGAACTGTGCCCTCCACAATCACCTGATGAAGGAGCGGCGCTCCGAATGCTAGTGTGCTTCCAATTAAACCTGATGGACTATAACCTGGTGTTGTGTGATTCTTAACTTAGAATATGACAGCACTACTAACAGGACTGCATGTAAACAGGCTCAATCCAGTTAATCAATACATTCGGAAGGATTTCCTCCAAGTTTGATGACTCAATACTAGTCAAAACCGTCAACTTCAACCTGCAATGTTGCTCTTAACAAAAACTTCAGGCTGACACAAAGCTCCCCACCCCACTGCAATGTGGTAACCGGGACCGGCCCAGGAACTGGGACATTTGTGGACTGTGATCTCAAAGGAAGTGAGAAAACACAATTCTGACAGATTAGTCCTCAAAGGTGAGTAGCAAGTTTGAGAAAAGGCCGGTGGTATGCCACCTTGCACTTAGCTTAATTGCATTTCTTATTTACAGTTGTGTTTTGCAAAGTACAAAGAACTGTGTTTTCCATGGTTGGGGAGTTTTATCCTAGTTAATCACAGTTGCTGCCTCTTGCTCCCCAAGTCAAATCATAGGATCTATATAAAAAAATAAACTGCAGGTGCTGAACCACAGAAAGAAAGTGCTGGAGAAACTCAGCAGTTCTGAGGGCATCAGTGAAGTGAAAAAAATGTTACATTTCAAGTTCACTAACTCTTCGTCTGAACGGACAAATGGTCATGAGACTTTGAACTTACAATGTTTTTTTCCCCCCTCAGAGATGCTGCTGGACCTGCGGTTCTCCAGCACTGTGCTTTCTATAGTGAACTTTATTTACAAAACAGATCGGAAAAATACTAATCTCCAAAAGTGAAAGGTTCATTGCAAACATGAGCATAGTTTCCACACTTGAGTTACACAAGTACGTCTCAGTTTAAAAACAAGATTTAATGTCAAAGTGACATTCCATCTCAAAATTAGCCAAGTTACACCAGTAATAAAGCTCATCCACCCAATGAGGCACTTCAGCACAACATCCTGCAGTGTTGTACACAGCCACCTTTACCAAAGAATGATCACATGTCACAAAATTGAAGGCCAAGAGCATGTCTCTTTAAAGGAGCTGAAGTCAAACTCAATTGTTGGAAGGATTTTTATTAAACCTGATTGAACATTTAAACCTCAGAGCATAATCTTTGCTTTTTTAAACAAAATGTGTTGGAAACATCCCACATCTTGCTAAAGGCTCAGTTCGGTCTGATACATAGAGCCAAAGGTCAAACAAACATCTCACTTTCCATTCACTTCTACAAAGGGCTGACATCACATTTCTTCAGGATTTAAAGTATTTTATAAATTGTTTGTAAAATCATTTGTCACATTAAAGAACTGGACAATAAATGTCATTGTATACAATAAGAGTGAAGCCTGTGACAGCAGATTTAGCTTTGGAGGGCAGTTATGCGTTTTCTAAATTCTGGGAGCACTTTGGGAGACTGCTCCCAGGTGGTGATAGTGAGCATATCTGGAATGCACTGTTTAGATTTGGGAATCCATGGGAAACAATCTGTGGTTTCACTAATACTTGGCTTGCGTTGTTGGTGTACAGTAAGCAATTCATAAAGTTACTTATGTATTGTTGTTGACTACCTGAATGGTATTCAAATCTTCCAGGTTGCCTTCAATAGTGTAAGTGTATCTATTGTAAATATTTGGAATACTCCAGAACTGCCCAGTGCTTGGCAAATTCAGGGGGGACAAAAAAATCACATTGAGTAATTTGAAATTAACAATCCAAGAGGACTTAACCACTGAAGTATTCAATTCAAATAGTTAAATGGAGTGCTCACATTTAAAATACCTCTTCCTGATCTTTGGGCACCCGGTACGGAGGAAGGAGGGCAGGTCTGAGGACCTCCTCGTGGGTCTGCTCCTGGGCCTGGCCAAACTGGCCATTAACAGGTCCAGGCAGCGGGCCGTGGAGGGTGTCGTTAGGGCCGACTGCCTGCCCCTCTTCCGCGGCTACGTTAGGGCCCGGGTGTCCTTGGAGAAGGAGCACGCGGTGTCCACCAACACCCTGGAGTTGTTCAGAGAGAGGTGGGCGCCACAGGGAGTGGAGTGCATCATTTCTCCCTCCAATTCTATGTTGATTTAGTCCCTACCCTCCCCTTCACTGTTTTGATCACACAGCACTGCCCTTTGATGTGAAGGGCAGTGTTTGTCACTGGCCACCCAGGTGTTTTCCTATCTTCCTGGTGGTGAAAATTGAATAAAGATTCGTGCACTTTGTGTCTTTCACTGTGTCTCACACCTGCACACACACACCATGGGTGCTGGGGAAAAAAATAAGCACTACCGCACTTAGGTGGTAGTGTGGGGAAATAAAAATAAATAAATAGGAAAACAATAACCTGTTTATTTATCTTCCTTGTTAAAAAAAAACAAAAAAAACAAAATTAAAATACCTCTTATCCATAAGAATGGATGGACTGACAGAATTGTGACCAAATTCCTAGCTGGGGCATGTGAAATGTGCTTTGATAAAGTCACCTGCATTTACCAACAATAATTTGGCAAGCTCGGAAATTTAAAAAAACAATACGAGCTTCATTGCTGCTCCAGTCGGGTCCCAAGCTCTGTGCAAAAGTAACAATGTTCAGGTTTATTGCATACACTCTACAGATCCTGCAAGTTTCCCCAATGAGCATAGTCCATCCAAATGATGTTGCTAACTTTGGCCAACTCATTTCTTTCCAAGCCTCTATAACCTGAAGAGTGACCAGAAGCAATTACTCCCCATATGTGGGAACATTACCGACGAGGATTATTTCCTTCAGAATTGACTTCCATATATTCAGTGCCCAGAAAAAATAAAAAGCTTGTCACCTTTTATAGAGCAATGATTCAGTGGGAGTAAAACGCTAAACTTTTCTTGCTGAACAATCAAGCTGCCTAAATTTTAAAAATGAACACTTCTTAATAGTTCTTAATAGATCTATTAAGAATGAACACTTGAAATAGATCCTAACGAAAAGTATTGTGCAAAACAAATCACATGATACATAGTTATTCAGATAATAAAACAAGTTTGTTCAGTGAAGAACCCAGAGGAAAAGGTCATGAAATAATGTGAGTTTGATATACCTCAATCATCATTGCAAGTGTATTCTCTGCATAAATTCTCCCTTTCCTCCTCGAAGTATTCAACTTCTTGAATAATTGAGAGAATGAAGTCACAGTTGTACGACACAAACCTAGACCCTTCAGTCCAACTTGCCCATGCTGACCAGATATCAAAAATCTAATCCCATTTGCCAGCATTTGTTCCATATCCATCTTAAACCCTTTCTACTGATTATCAGTTTATTTTACTTTATCAGCACTTGAAATACTGACATTTTTTTTCTCCCAACATTGGTTAAAGAAATCATAAGTTCATTTATCTAAGTTAATTTTGTAATCTTTCACAAAGAAACAAGTGAGAACAACATATAGCTGAGTGCAAAACAAAATACTGCAGCTGCGCGATATCTGGGAACACTCGAAAGCTGAGGCACTGATACTGCACAAGTTTGTCAGCACGGTTTCAATTACTGACAATAATTTAGTAATGTCTTAGCCTTCACATAGTTAAGGTAAATGTGAGATATCTGAATTTCATGAATTGGTTCCTATTGCACTTCGATCAACAAAAATTATTCTTGGTTTAATCTACTCAAAGGAGAAAGTGACGACCAAAGAAGCTGGACGTCAGAATCGAAAAGTGTCATGCTGGAAAAGCACAGCAAGTCAGGCAGCATCCGAGAAGCAGGAGAGTTGATGGTTCGAGCATAAGCCCTTTATCAGGAATCACAGGCTTCAGAAAAATAACTGGCATAAACTTATGCCAATACATATGTAGAAGGGTCAAAGCACGTTACTATCAGATTAGAGACTAATTTCAAATTTGGTACCATTGAGTGCAACATTTCAGGATGATATTTACATATGTACCTAAAAGAGAAGTTGTCTAAAATTACAAGCTCTAGAATGATTATAGAATTAAACATGGAAATAAAGCTGGTGAACAAGAATGGCAAAGTGAAGTCCCATCAGTATCGCCTTGGGCAGTGTCAAGTAAGAATTTGAGAGCAGAGTTGCCACTTTGGTGTAACCTGCAGTCTGGCCAAATTGCAGCAAACATCTGTTCAATTTTATCTGCAAACTATTGAATGCAAAATCCTCCTTGCACAATAATGAGGCAGCATTTTGGGATGTCATTTTTCAATTATATTATTTTCAAAGTTACTCACAATTAAGAGTGTTCACTTGGTGCTGTCTGCATAACACAGTACGAAAAGGAATTAACAGAAAAAAACATTATAACCCAAATTCAGAGTCACTAATTTATTGATATTGCATGGGTCCAGCATTGATAAGTAATCTATTTTTAAAAGTAAATACAGATACATTTACTAATTACATTGGAGTACAGTCAAGTTTCTTACTGAACAGTGACAAGATTGTACAGAGTCCGCATGGATTTAAGAGAGGGGAATTATACTTAGCAAATCTACTGAAATATTCGACTCTGTAGATTCTTAAAGTAAGAAATTGCAGGACATTTAGGAAAGCTTATCATTAAACATGATAGACTGGGTTTTGTGAAAGAGAAACTATATTTGACAAATTTGCAACAGTTCATTGAGGAGATAACAAGAAGGGCTGATAAAGGGCAATCCAATAATGTTCTGTATTTGGATTTTAAAAATGCAAATGATAAGGTGCTACATAAAAGTTATTTGCACAATTTAGGAGCTCATGGTATCGGCGTAATGTATTAGCATGGATTGAGGATTGGTTAACCACACTGGCTGTTGGTGAGTCCTCACTTGCAGTGTTGTATACAATGTTAGCTCCCATATTTAATAAAGGATAAACTAACATCGGAAACCATTCAAAAAAGATTCACTTAGGTGCTTCGAGGACGAAAGGGTTGACCTATCAAGAATAGATAAGCAGGGGTGATCTTATGGAAACAAGATTCTGAGGAGCTTGACAGAGTAGATGTTGACTAGATCTTCGAGCACCAGTGAAGTCTCAAACCAGGGGACATTACATAAGGGAACATTCATTTTAGAAAAAGTAAATAATTTTTTCTCTCAGTGAATGGGTAGAATTTTCTCACCCAAACAATTGTGAAAGTTAAATGTGGGAGGGGAAAGGTTGAGTTACTCTTCGGAGGGTTGTTCTGGCTTGTTGGGCTGAAGGGCCTGTTTCTACACAGTAGGGAATCTATGATTCTATCTCAAATTATTTTAAAAGAGGGCAGATAGATTTTTGAAATATTGAGCAGTTGAGGGCTATGCGGATCAAGCATAAAAGAGGTGTTGAGGTCTGGGTTGGCCCAGCCATGATCTGATAGAATAGGGGAACAAGCTGAAAGAGATGAATTGCCTACTCCTGCTCCGATTCCTGGAGGCTCCATTTTATGTTTTTTTTTTGTTGTTTCCAAAGAAGAGCGTGATACAATGTGCTAAAGATCTCAGATGTTGTGAAAATGGGGTGTTTATGTACTGATTCAGATGGCATTGATTCATCAATCACAGCTATACAGTCATGAGTAGGAAGGCAATTCCCTCCATGAATAAAGGAAATCTACTGCAGAGCTCACACAAAGTGAATTCTTACCCTCAGTAAACTCTCCCATTACATTACCCAACATATCAGCTAAAGCAGGACACACTGCATGCTCTAGCCAATAAAGGGACCCCCGAATGATTGATGTCAGCACCGGACCAATGAAAGGACGGTGGGCGGAGCTGGATGACCTAGCGGGATGTTGGTCCTCCAACCAATCAAAGTGACTGAAGGGCGGAGCTAAACAACCATGTGATCACCCTCGCGCGCGGCGCACAGTCGCTGTAATGAATGGGAAGTTATGGAGAAAAAGGATACGGTAAGGAAAGAAATAAACAGGGAAACGGGAAAAAAACTGTGTTGCTATGAGTGGAGAGGTTTTACAAACAAATTGTGCACGTCGGAAAATACAAATTTGAACGTCCCAGTCCCGTGTTTGCAGTAAACGGGGAATTGCCTCAGCGCGGCTGCAGGCCTGAGTGAGCGCCGCCATCTTTATTCGGGACACGTGCGCGGCCGCCATCTTTGTAGGGGGCAAGGTGCAGCCAGGCGCATGTGCAGACTTTCTCCAGTGTAGAGTCATTGTGATCATAGCAGCCAATACTGCTCTGATTCACCTCTGGACTCCCTCATCACCACTTTGTCAATATCTAGCTTCCTCAGTCTCGAACCATGGGTGTATTTTTGGTCTGTTTACTATGTATTATTACTTTTATAGACCGTTTGTAAATGAGTTATTCACTGCGGCCCTGCCCCTGACCATGTGCTGCTCTATTATCAGTGTTAGAAACGAAAATCGCTTCTCAATAATCGCTCTAGACAAATTCAGGAAAACAAAGTTTTATTAACAAGTCAAGTCTGCAGAGTCGGGCACCCTTAAAGAAAAGGCGCGCCGAGGCTTACAAAGTCTCCATTATTTATAGGACAAGTCCCTCCTCTCCTTGGCTCCAACAAGCCATGAGGTTCACATTCTTAAAAACATCATTATTTTTATCACAAAGTCTGCAACAAAAGGCTCCAGAGTCTCCAAAGTTTGTTGTTTTTCTCACCCTGTAGTCTTATCAGTCAAAAGCTTTAATTTGAAACAGATGTCTCAAGTTGTTCCCCCATCCTGGAGTCTTATCAGTCAGGGACTCATCCTTCACAGCTGTGTGAATGGCTTCATTAATCAAGAGCCTGCTTGCTTTTACTATAGCTCACAAATTGTCAGCATTCTGCACAATTTAAACTACTCTACTTTTGAGTATATAAAATGGTTGTTAGAAAAGAAACAAAGGTTTTGTCTTTTATTATAGATCAGTCTGTGGTCCAGGCACATCTTAAAGTTTAAACCGAAATTACCTCTTACAATCAGATTACTTTTTTCTTGAATATTTTTGACAGTCAAGAATTCTTTTTTTCCAACAAGCAAGTGTATTTTCCTTCCATTTCTGACTATCAAATTCTGCACCATTTTCATTCCCTGTAATCCATTTTGCACTCCCTGAAACATCAACTGTGTTTCTCCTTCCACAGATACCTGTGATTAATGCCAAAGCCCTGTTGCTTGTAGAGAGTGTGATGTTTGACTTTCTTGTACAGCTGCAGTTTGAGTGGTGAAGGTGCTCCGACAATGTGGTTGGGTAAGTGGCATTGAGATTATTCATTCAGCCACAGTGATGGTTTGAAAATAATGTCCAAATCAACAATAGTTTGTATTTTTATTATCATGCTTATAATTTCACAAAAATACTATTGACAACTTTAGACATAGGGCCAGAAATGGAGATATTAGGTCAGATGACCAAATTGCCAAAAAGCAGGTTTTTAGGGATGTCTTAAAGGTGGAAAGCAGACCTGTGAGGTTTTGGCTGCGAATTTCAGACCATGCTGCTTCAGCAACTGTAGAAACATCCACACAGGTGAAGTAATGAATTCACAAATATTTGGGAGTCTCGAAGAAAATGGGTTGTCGAGGTCTCAAAGTGTGTGTGGTGCAGGGAGCTAGGGATTATCACAGCCAGGAATTAAATCAAGTGTGAGAATTTTAAGTTGAGGGATATTTGCCAGATGCTGGCCCGTGAGACTAGATTGGGTTGGGGTATCTGGTCGTCATGGACGAGTTGGACCGAAAGGTCTGTTTCCTTGCTGTACATCCCTATGGCTGTATGCTGTTGATTATAATTAGTAGCCTTTTGATGAATCAACAAGCAGAGATTTAGACTTTCTTGAGATTACAGGGAGGTTGAATGTGGGAAGCTGGCCCTGAGTGTGTTTGGAAAATGAAGTATGGAGATAACACAAGGTTGATGAAAGTATATGAGCTGAGGCAAGGGTGGAATCAGCTAGAAATAGTGGTGTTGGAGTGGGACTGAGTTATCACACTCACCTCACCTCTGGGATTCAGCTGGTTGTCAGGTTGTGAATCAGGGCGGTAACACAATCGGGAGCTGAGTGGCTCTGGTGGAGCCTGAAATAAGTGTCGCTCAGCTGGCTGTTGCTGAGCAGTTGCTGCTTGTTAGCCCTGTTAATGACATCTTCCATCACTTTACTGCTGATCGAGTGTGGACTGATGGAGGGAAATTTCCTGGGTTGGATTGCCCTGTGCTTTTGTGTTGAACATGCCTGGGCAATGTTCCACATTGTCGGTAGATGCCAGTGCTGGAGCGGTACTTGGCTTGGTGGGTGTCAAGTTCTGGAGCACAAGCCATCAGTATTATTGCCAGAATATTGGCAGGGCCCGTAGCCTTTGCACTACTTAACCATTTCTTGATGTTATTCAAACTTAATCGAACTGGCTTAAAACTCATCTGTGATGTTGGAAACCACTGGAGAAGGCTAAGATGGATCATCCCACTTTACACTTCTGGCTGCAGATTGCTGCAAATGCTGTCATCTGATCTGGTGCATGGATGTGTGAGGCCTCTCCATCAGTAAAGGTGGGGATATCTGTGATGCTTCCTCCAGTGAGTTGTTTAATTGTCCATCACCGTTCACAACTGGGTGTGGCAGAACTGCAGAGCTCCGATCTGTTCCATTGGATGTTGGATCACTTAGCTCTGTTGCTTGCTGCTGATGCTGATTGATATGCAGGTAATTCTGTTTGATAGCTTCACCAGGTTGGCACTTCATTTTTAGATCTGCCTGGTGCTGTTCATGGCATGCCCTCCTTTACTGTCCATTGTGATGGGGGAGAGCGGGATTTACAAACCCATGAGATTTCAGATTGTGCTGGAGTACAGTTCTGCTGCTGTTGATGTCCCACAGTGCCTCAGAGATACCCAGTTTGAGATCCTACATCTCTTCAAAGTCTGTCCCAATTAGAACGGTGATAGTGCCACTCAACACAATGGAGGTTTTTCTCAACTTTAAGGCAAGACTTTGTCTCCAAAAGGAATGTGTGATGGTCGCTCTTCCTGATACTGTCATGGCCAGATGTATCTGCAGCTGGTCAATTCATATCAATGAGATCAAGTATGTTTTACACTCTTGTTGTTCCCTCACCACCCGCTGCAAACTCAGTTGAGCAGCTATATCCTTTAGGACCTGACCAGCTCAGTCAGTAATTCTGTTGCAGAGCTAGTCTCGATTGTGGACATTGAAATCCTGTACACGGAGTACGTTTGACACCATTTTACTCCCTCAGTGCTTCCTCCAAATGTTCAACATGAAGGAGAACTGATCCATCAGCCAAGGGAGAACAGTACGTGGTAATTGGCAGGAGCCATGAGACTTCCTGGTCTCCGGAGCCAATGCTGAGTACTCCCAGGGCAAATCCTCCCTGTCTGTACACCAAGGTGCCACCACCTCTGCCTGGTCTGTCCTGCCGGTGGACAGGACATATCCAGAGATTTCACGAGGAAGTGAAGACTGCAGATGCTGGAGATCAGAGTCAAGAGTCTGGTGCTGGAAAAGCCCCAGCAGGTCAGGGTTATGAAGGGCTGAGTCTCGAAACGTCAATTATCCTTCTCCTCGGATGCTGCCTGACCTGTTGTGCTTTGCCAGCACCACACTCTCGATATCGAGGGATGGTGATGGTGGTGTCTGGTCATTGTCTGTAAGGGATGATTCCGTGAGTATGACTATGTCAGGCTGTTCCTTGACTAGTCTGTGAGACAGCTCTCGACATTTTGGAACCAAAAACCATATGTTAGTGAGGAGGACGTTGCACCATCGAGAGGGCTTATTCTGTGGTTGTAATTTCTGGTGCCTTGTTAGTTGCCAACTGGTCCATCCAGTTTCATTCCTGTGTTGAGACTTTGCAGTGATTAGTACAGTGAGTAGCTGGCTGGGCCGCTGTCAGTTTGGCAGGATTTTTTTCGCCATTGACAATGGTTCCATGGAGATCAGGAGATTCCTAACATTTTTTTTCTTGAATTCAGATTCCACCATCTGCCAAGACGGGATTCGAACCAGGACTTCAGTAGTTTGTTTTAATATTCAGGATAAAAGCTAAATACATCAGGTTTGTTCACTCATTTTGAATATCACTAACCCTGGTTTTGTTTCTTTGTAAAACACTGTCCATCATCCTTTCTCCTCCATCCTCCCCTCCAACAACGAGTGAGGAGCACATGGAATTTCTCTGACACTAAGACTGAGATAATCCGATCTGCTGCTTCTCTCCCTCCCGCTAGCCCACTGAGCCAAACTGCCTCACGTGGTGTTCCTGGTTTTTGTCCTAAACCTACATCTTTCTCCAGTCTCTTGTCAAGCCTTATCAGAGCTCACCTTGACCCTTTACCCAAACCTCGCTAAACTCACTTTCAAACTCTCTTTCCTCCGCTGCCGCCTCATCACTCCCCTTCACCAATTCATAGATATTGTTCCTTGTTCTGTCTGTTGGTCTTTTTTTGGTTATGTCCTTCTCTCCCATTCTGTGAAAAACTAATATTTGACCTCACCGTTGTTGGAAAATCCTGTTCCATCTCCACTCTCCCTTTGCTTTCTGAATTCCTTGCATTTGGTGTCCCTCAACGATCTAACCTTGGTCTCTCCTGTATCTCACAGACATAGTGCCAGGAGGTGATATCATCCAAAAACACTGTTGGGTTTCACATGTACACTGACGATGCCCAGCTCTCCCTCCCCATCATCCCTCTCCATTACTCCACTGTTACTCAGTTATCAAACTGCTTACCACATTGCCACTACTCGATTAGCTGCAGTTTCCTCCAATGAAACATTGTCACGGTTAAACCCATTGCCTTACCTTTACCTTTCTACTGAGCCCCTCCCTCCCACTGGGAACTCTCTGAGGCAGAATGACCCTCTTCACAATATTGCTGTTACATCTGACCCCAAGGTGACCTTCTGATCAGACATCCACACAATCCCAATCTCTTAAAACTTGCTTTTCTCCATCTCACCCCAGCTCCATTGCTACTGAAACCCCTTACCCGTGTCGGTGTCACAATATCTTGATGAATCCAAAACAGAACCCTTGATTCCGTGACTCAGAATCTGGTTTCAGACTCCCCTCTCAGTATTTACCCTCAGACACATCCTCTCAGTATTTATCCTGTCAAACCCCTTAAGAATCCCATCAGTCCCAATGAGATCACCTCTCTTTCTCCCAAATCCAGTGAGTAGAGTCCCAACCTTTTCAGCCTTTATTTAAAAGATAATCCCTCCAAACTAGGGATCATCTCATTGAATCTTCCCTGAAATGCCTCCAATAAAGTGACACATTTCCTGATCTAAAGGGACCAAAACTGCTCTCATTACTGCAGATATGGGGGTCTCACCAGCACTTCCACACGGTACTCTCAGGTATATATTCCAAACTCTAGTACTGAGAAACTTAGAAACAAAACGTTCCATTTCCCTTCCTGGTTCCATGTTGTAACTGTGTGGTAGCTTTCTGTGTTTTCTGAACAATTACCCCTTGTCCCTTTGTGGTGCAGCTTTCTATGGTTTCCACCATTTAAATAGTACTTTGTTCTTTTATTATCTCCTCCAAAATGAGCAACTTCCCATTTTCCCAAGTTACACACCATCTGGCAACTTGTTGCCCCTTTCTCCTGTACATCTCTCACTTTTCATAATCCTCTTAGACCTTTACAGTTATGCCTTTTGCAGGAGATATCCCCCCCCCCTTCCCATTCTTCCAAACATTTACTGGGAGCACTGGGCAGTGGGAAGCAGACAGAGTTGCTATCTTTTTTGGGATACGCTTTGGAGTGATTGGGAGGATCTTCCTACACATTGGTCAGGATGGAGACAACTTGCCCATCGTTAGGCATTAGCCTTTCACACCCAAGTCTTATTGATGAGGCAGAGCGGCAGCACGGAATGAAAGAAAAGAAAGTAATTCTTGTTCCTCCTATCTCACTGACGCTTGGGTCATTTTCTCCAATGTGTCAAAGAACTGCTGTGTTCAGTCACATGAGATCTCAAGTTGGAATCTCCCAGAAACCCACAGATTTCCCCCTGAGTTGACTGCTGTTGACCTCAAGGGTAATATGTACAGTAATCCTGGGCCACGAGGAGGGGATGGTGTGAGTTTCTAACTTGAACTGATAGTGACAGATTTTATAAACTTGTATTACAGGATATTACAGGTGGACATTCAGATGGTAATCTCAGTAAATGTTCTGCTAAACTCTGATTGAATTACTCAGTATATATCAGGACCTGGATATTCGCATTGCGTGTGAGTGAGTGTTGTGTTCCAGATCAATCCCATTTGCTGCTTAAAAATTCTCCTTTGAATCATCGCATTCTCTCAAAAGGTCTCCCCAAACCTTCAATGTGTCATGTAATCCTTTTATGATGACCTGATGAGTGTAAGGTTTATTATTCGAATGTGTAATTTTTGTACAAGGATGTCTCAGAGAGGGAGCAGAATATTCTTAAAGGGGAGAATAACCATTTTGAGGGGAGGCTGTTGTTTATTGGTATTAATGATATCGGAAGAGAAGAGTTCATATTGTTGGATCATTGGAATCTCTTGGAGGGTAGAATTGACCTCCATCAGAAGGATGGATTGTACCTGCACTGGAAAGGAAGAGTTGCTAGTGCTATTCAGGAGGCATTAAACCAGTGAAGGAATGTGGGTAAACCCAGAGAGAGAGTGAGGGAAGAGCTAAGTCTGACACTGGTACAGTTCAGATGTCAAACAGTCAAGGAAGACAAGGGCAAGGCACAGAATGAGCAGTTACACTGCATTTATTTCAATGCGGGAGGCCCGATAGGTCGGGTAGAGGAGCTCAGGGTATGGTTTTGAATATCGCACTGGGATATTATAGCAATTACAGAGGCATGACTTAATGATGGATAGGACCAGCAGCTTATTGTTCCAGTGTATAGATGCTATAGCAAAGATAGAAAGGGGGCAACAGAGCAAGGGGAGAGGTAATTTTGATTAGGGATAACATTACAGCTGGGCTTCAAGAGGGTATTCCTGTGAGTACATCCAAGCAGGCTATACAGGTGGTAATGAGAAATAAGGGATGATCTCCTTATTGGGATGGTACTATTGACCCCCCCTCCCCCTTCCCCAATAGTCAGCAGGGAGTTGAGAAGCAAATTTACTAAGAGATCACTTCTCTGTCAGAATAGTATGGTTGTGTACAAGACTTGACCTTCTTTGTTATTCATTCACAGGATGAGGGTGTCACTGGCTGGGCCCAAAGGGCAGTAAAGGGTCAACCACATTGCTGTGGGTCTGGAGTCATATGTAGGCCAGACCAGGTAAGGATGTGGCAGATTCCTTCCCTGAAGGATATTAGCTAATCTCATGTTTTTTTGTCGCAGTAATCAACAATGGATTCATGGTCTTTAATAGATTCTTAATTCCAAATTTTTATTGAATTCACATTCCACTCTCTGCCGTGACGGGATCCAAACCCTGGGCCCCAGAACGTTTTCTGGGTGTCTGGATTATCCATCTAGTGATAATCTCACTAGGCCATTTGGCAGGGTGAGTGACTGAGGTATCCGTAGGGCAGCACATCAGCACCAAATATACCATGGTCTCTGTGGAAGATAGAAAGGGCTGGGGAGGGAGATATATCCCTGGTGGTGGGGTCTGACTGTAGGTAGCGGACATAGCAGAGGTTAATGGTGATTAGTAGGTGGCAGGTGAGGACCGGGGGATTATATTCTTATTGTGGTTGGAGGAGTGGGGGGAAGGCGGAGGTACAGGAAGTGGAGGATATGCGTTGGAGTGCATTGTTGATCAAGTGGGAGGGAAATCCGGTCCTTGAAAGAGGAAACCTTTCTGGGATATCCTGGAGTGAAATTGCTTCTTCTGGGAGCAGATATGGCAGTGGCGGAGTAATTGGGAGGACAGAATCACGTTTTTACAGGAATATACTCGAGGGTAATCAGGAGAGCAAAACGGGGACTTGAAATATCTCTAGGAAATAGTTTAAGGAGAATCCAAAGAGATTCTACAATACATTAAGGATAAAATAATAACCGGACAGAGAATAGGACCCCTTAAAGATCAACAAGGCCATCTATGGAACAACAGGAGGTGGGAGAAATACTATGCTATTCTATTCTAGAGAGTTTGGAGAAATAAATAGTGATAACTTGAAAAGTGTCCATATTACAGAGGGGGAAGTACTGGATGTCTTAAACAGTAGTAAGGTTGATAAATCCCTGGGACCTGATCAGGTGTATCCCAGAAATTTGTGGAAAGCTAGGAAGGTGATGGCAGTGCCCCTCCCTGAGGTATTTATATCATTGTTTGTGACAGGTGAGGTGCTGGAAGTTGGGTGCCATTATTTTAAAAAGGTGGTAAGGAAAGGCCAGGGAACAAGAGAACAGTCAACCTAACGTCAGTGGTAGGTAAGTTGTTGGAAGGGATTCTGAGGGACAGGATTTACATGTCTTTGGAAAGACAAGGATTGATTAGGGATAGCTAACACGGCTTTGTGTGTGGGAAATTCTCTCTCTCTAACTTGATTGAGTTTTTTTGAAGATGTGACAAAGATGATTGATGAAGGCAGACTGTGGACGTTGTCTATATGGACACTGAACGATGTTCCACAAAGCAGACTGGTTAGCAAGGTTAGATAACAACATGAAATGGCGGGAGAACTAGCCATTTGGATACAAAACTGGCTTGAAGGGAGGAGGCAGAGGGTGGTGATGGAGGGTTGCTTTGCGGACTGGAGGCCTGTGAGCAGCATTGTCCTGCAGAATGGGTATTGGGTCCTGAAATAAATGACTTGGATGTGAATATGAGATATGGTCAGTGGGTTTACAGAAGACACCAAAATTGGAGGTGTAGTGGACAATGAAGAAGGTTAGTTCAGAATGCAACAGTATCGTGACCAGATGGGCCATTGGAGCAAGGAATGGCAGACTGGGTTCAATTTAGACAAATGTAAGCTGTTGGATTTTGGAAAGGCAAATCAGGGCAGGACTTGTACACTTAATGGTAAAGTCCTTGGGAATGTTGCTGGACATAGAGACCATGGAGTGCAGGTTCATTGTTCCTTGAAAGTAGAGTCGCAAGTAGGAAGACTAGTGAAGGTGGGGTTTGGTATGCTTATATTTATTGGTCAATGCACTGAGTACAGAAGCTGGGACGTCAAATTGTGGTTGGACAGGACATTGATTAAGCCATTTCAGGAATTATGTTTTAAGTTCGAAATTCCCTGGTCTCGAAAGGATGTTGTGAATCTTGAAAGAGTTCAGACAAGATTAACAAAGACTTTGTTAAGGTTGGAGGATTTGGGCAACAGGGAGAGGCTGAATAGGCCAGGGTTAATTTCCCTGGAGAGTCAAAGACTGAGAGGTGACTTCATGGAGATTTATAAAATCATGAAGGGCATGAATAAGGTGAGCAGCCGGTGTCTTTCTCCCCCAGGTTAGGTGGGTTTAAGATAAGATCACATGGGCTTACGTTGAGAGGGCAAAGATTAAAAACGGATCTAAGGGGCAAAGTTTTCAAGCTGTGTGTGGTGTATGTGTGGAATGAGCTGCCAGATGAAGTAGTGGAGGCTGATACAATTACAACATTTGAAAAACATCCGATTGGGTACATGAATAGGAAGAGTTTCCAATGATACGGACCTATAGCTGGCAAATGGGGCTCCATTTGTTGAGGATTCCTAGTTGGCATGGACAAATTTTTTGTTCAATGTGTGCAGGAGAGTTTCCTGACACAATATGTAGACAGGCCAACAAGAGGTGAGGCCATACTGGATTTGGTTCTGGGTAACGAACCAGGCCAGGTGTTAGAATTAGAGGTAGGTGAGCACTTTGGGGATAGTGACCATAATTCGGTGATTTTTACTCTCGTGATGGAGAGGGATAAGTGTGTACTACAGGGCAAGAGTTATAGCTGGGGTCAGGGAAATTATGATGCGGTGAGGCATGACTTAGGATGTGTGGCTTGGAAAAGTAGACTCCAAGGCAAGAGTGTAAATGATATGTGGAGCTTGTTCAAGGAGCAACTATTGAGTGTCCTTGATAATTATGTACCTGTCAGGCAGGGAGGAAAGGGTCGTGCGAGGGAGCCGTGGTTTAATAAGGAATTGGAATCCCTTGTTAAATGGAAGAGGGCGGCCTATCTCAAGATGAGACGTGAAGGTTCAATTGGGGCGATTGAGAGTTATAGGGTAGCCAGGAAGGACCTGAAGAGAGAGCTAAGAGCAGCAAGGAGGGGACATGATAGGTCCTTAGTCGGTAGGATTAGGGAAAACCCTAAGGCTTTCTATAGGTATGTTAGGAATAAAAGAATGACTAGGGTAGGAATAGGTCCAGTCAAGGATAGTAGTGGGAAGTTGCGTGTGGAGGCGGAAGAGATTGGGGAGACACTGAATGAATACTTTTCTTCAGTATTTACTCAGGAACAGGGCATTGTCGTTGATGCGAATACTGAGTCACAAATAAGTAGAATTGATGGCTTTGTGGTATGTAGAGAAGAGGTGTTGGAAATCCTGGAAAAGGTGAAAATAGATAAGTCCCCTGGGCCTGATGGCATTTATCCTAGGATTCTATGGGAGGCAAGGGATGAGATTGCAGAGCCATTGGCCTTGATTTTTATGTCCTCTTTGTCTACAGGAGTAGTGCCAGAAGACTGGAGGATAGCAAATGTGGTTCCCTTGTTCAAAAAGGGGAGTAGGGATAACCCTAGTAACTATAGGCCGGTGAGTCTCACTTCTGTTGTGGGCAAAGTCTTAGAGAGAATTGTAAGGGATAGGATTTATGCACATCTGGATAGGAATAATGTGATCAAGGATAGTCAGCATGGTTTTGTGAAGGGCAGGTCGTGCCTCACAAACCTTATTGAATTCTTTGAAAAGGTGACGAAGGAGGTTGATGAGGGGAAAGCGGTAGATGTGGTATATATGGATTTTAGTAAGGCGTTTGATAAGGTTCCCCATGGTAGGCTACTGCAGAAAATACGGAGATATGGCATTGAGGGTGAGTTGGAGGTTTGGATTAGGAATTGGCTGGATGGAAGAAGACAGAGGGTAGTAGTTGATGGCTAAGTTTCTTCATGGAGTGCCGTCACTAGCGGTGTTCCGCAAGGATCTGTTTTGGGACCATTGCTGTTTGTCATTTTTATAAATGACCTGGAAGAGGGGTTAGAAGGTTGGGTGAGCAAGTTTGCGGATGATACGAAAGTCGGAGGAGTTGTTGACAGTGAGGAAGGATGTGGCAGGTTACAGCAGGATATAGAGAAGCTGCAGAGCTGGGCAGAAAGGTGGCAAATGGAATTCAATGTAGCTAAGTGTGAGGTGATTCACTTTGGGAAGAATAACAAAAAGATGGGGTACTGGGCTAATGGTCGGATACTTGGTAGTGTGGATGAGCAGAGGGATCTTGGTGTCCATGTACACAGATCTCTGAAAGTTTCCACCCAGGTAAATAGTGCGGTGAGGAAGGCATACGGCGTACTGGCTTTTATTGGTAGAGGAATTGAGTTCCGGAGTACTGAGGTCATGATGCAGTTGTATAAGACTCTGGTGCGGCCGCATCTGGAATATTGTGTGCAGTTTTGGTCGCCATACTATAGGAAGGATGTGGAGGCACTGGAACGGGTGCAGAGGAGGTTTACCAGGATGTTGCCTGGTATGGAAGGAAGATCGTATGAGGAAAGACTGAGACACTTGGGGCTGTTTTCATTAGAGAAAAGAAGGTTTAGGGGTGACTTGATTGAGGTGTACAGATGATTAGGGGGTTAGATAGGGTTGACAGTGTGAACCTTTTCCCGCGTATGGAGTCGGGTATTACAAGGGGGCATAGCTTTAAATTAAGGGGGGGGTAGATATAGGACTGAAGTTAGGGGTAGGTTCTTCACTCAGCGAGTCGTAAGTTCATGGAATGCCCTGCCAGTAGCAGTGGTGGACTCTCCCTCTTTAAGGGCATTTAAGCGGGCATTGGATAGGTATATGGAGGATAGTGGGTTAGTATAGGTTAGGTGGGCTTGGATCGGCGCAACATCGAGGGCCAAAGGGCCTGTACTGCGCTGTGTTCTATGTTCTATGTTCTAAATTGGACCAAAGGTCTATTTCTGTGCTGTACATCTCTATGACACTAATAAATGAAAATAAGATGTGTTCCTCTTTTGTGGAGAGCTAGCAGAAGCACAGATAATTGTCCTTGGAGCCGAGAAGGTTAAGCAGTGATTTTAACCAGGTGCAAATTTGTTTCTAGGATATCTAATCTGCAGAGACAGGGGAATTGTTAACAAGGTCCAAATTTTAATAACTATTTTCAGGTAATTGGCAAATAATGTGAATATGTGAATGTTATTTTATTCAGTAAGTTCTGAGTATCTGGAACAGTCTGAATTGCAGCTGGACACAGACTCAGCAGTTATTCATAAACAGACTTGGAATTTTAGTTTTTAAGGGAAGATTTGGGGGGTTATGGGCAAATGGGAAGGGAATTGGGACAGATTTGTAGAATATCCAGAGGGAGAGAGTACAGCCCCAATGGACTGAATAGCCCCAGACCCTGTGCTCTGTGATACTGCCCCATTGAGTGTGAATGTTGAAGCTCATCCCAGGGCAGAGAGAGGGAGGATCCCACCACTCACCTCACAATGGGCCCCGATGATTGATGTCAGCTAGGGCCAATAGGAGGCAGAGGGCAGTACTGGAGGACCAGGCCGTACCAGTTTGTCTTCCAACCAATCGGAGTGAATGAGGGCAACCTCAAGGCTGGAACTAAAGAAAGGCACATATCGCAGAGATTTGAGAAACTGGAGGACATGAGATAGGGAGCGTTCTGTGGCTGGTGAGGAATTATATAAATAAGGAAGAGTTGTGAGGCTGGATGAGGTGACAGTGATCAGGAGAGTTGAGGATGGAGGAATTTAGAGTTAGTGAGGATTAGAGTCATAATGTTATACAGCAAGGAAACAGGCCCTGTGGTCCAACCAGTCCATGCCAACCATAATTCCAAACTGAACTAATTGTACCTGCCTCCGCTTGGTCCACATCCATCCAAATATTTCCTATTTATGTACTGATCTGAATGTATTTTAAATATTGTAATTGTATTCACAGCTACCACTTCCTCTGGAAATTCATTCCACACGTATATATATTTTTTAAAACCCTAATGTCTTTTCTCAAACCTTTCTCATTTCTTCTCAAAATGAATGCACCCGAGTTTTGAATCCCCCTCTCCCCCGGCTATTCACCTTATCTACGCTCTTTCTGATTTTATAAACCTCTAATAAGGTCACCCCTCAACCTCGTGCACTGCAGTGGAAAAAATTCCCAGCCTATCCAGCCTCTCCTTAGAATACAATCCCTCCATTCATGGCAATATGCTGGTAAATCTCTTCTGAACCTGCTCCGATTTAATAATATCCTTCCTATAAAAGCACAACCAGAACTGGACAGAGTATTCCAGAAGAGGCCTCTCCAACATCCTGTACGTTCTCAACATAACGTCCCAACTCCTGTACTCAAAGGTCTGAACAATGAAGGTAAGTGTGCTAAGCACCTTAACCACCCTGTCTACATGTAACACAAACTTCCAAGACGTGAAGCCCTCTGTCTCTTCGTTCTCATATCACTACTCAAGGTCCTACTTTTATTGAGTGTCAGTCCTACCCTGGTTTGTTTTATCAAGATGTAATATTTAGCATTTATTCCAATCCAAAAATTTTTAAAGTATAAAGGCAGTAGGAGTATAATTAAGAGGGAAATCAGGAGGCAAAAAGGGGACGTGAGATAGCTTTGGCGAATAGGGTTAAGGATAATCCAAAGGGCTTTTATAAATACATTTAAGAACAAAAGGCTAACTAGGAGAAAATAGAGATCAGCAAGGCAGTCTTTGTGTGGGGCTTCAGGCGATGGGCGAGATAGGGAAACAAGTACTTTGCATTAGTGTTTACTGTGAAGAAGTACATGGGAGATATAAAATGTGGGGAAATAAATGGTGACATCTTGAAAAATGTCCATATTACAGAGGAGGAGGAGGTGCTCAATGAGTGGCTAAGGAGCTGGTGCAGTGGGAAAAGGATTCACGTTTTTGCATCATTGTGATCTCCTCTTGTTTTAAAAAATTCTCAAGGTCAGGTTCGTAGGAGAGTAGTCTGACACAGAACAAACGACCAAGAGGCGAGTCTGCTAGAATATGGGCATTTTATTCCCCGCAGCGTCGCCACAACTAGGTCTCATACAACGGGTCTGGCTTATACTCACTCTACATGTTACTGGAACTGGGAGCCGTTAGTTCTCGTAGAGCGGTTGCCAACAACCCACGCTCGGCGGTTAAACGTAACCCCGGAGCAGACTCACCGAACTGGAGACTTTTCCAGCTGATATACTCTTTTCCAGATATAAACATTCATGTGAACAGCAGAGCAAGGCTAAAAAACACATTCCATTCTGGTTACATACAGATAAGAAGATTCACACGGGGAGGTGTGTAATAAGATTCACACGGGACTAAGCAACACCTCCATTCCGGTTAGATTCACACATATATTGGGACATAATTTTTAACCGTTTCACCACATTCCACTGCTTGGCCCAATACATGTGTTACATTATGATTCACACATGTATTGGGACATAATTTTACACCACATTCCACTGCTTGGCCCAATACATGTGTTACATTATGCTTAATTCAGTTCAATTCGTTTCAGTTAATTTCAGTTCAGTCAATTCAGTGTAGTTCAATTCAGCTCAGTTCAGGTCTGTTCAGTTCAATTCAATTGTGTTCAATTCAGTTCCGTCCATTTCAATTCAATTTAGCTCAGTTCCATTTTGTTCCGTTCAATTTGATTCACTTCAGTTCCACTCAGTTCAGTTCAGTTCAATCCCATTCAATTCTGTTAACTCCGCTTCAGCTTTTTGGACATGCCCACATCCTCCGCTGTACCCCAGGCAAGGGGTTCTTCGGCAGGACTGGGATCCTCTCTCAAACAAACTGCCACGTACATGCCCACATCCATGCCATCCCGGAACGGTCGGGACCTCCACAGTTTGTTCT
This sequence comes from Chiloscyllium plagiosum, assembly GCF_037043375.1. Taxonomy (NCBI): domain Eukaryota; kingdom Metazoa; phylum Chordata; class Chondrichthyes; order Orectolobiformes; family Hemiscylliidae; genus Chiloscyllium; species Chiloscyllium plagiosum. Next base: position 126,368,089 of record NW_028270152.1, on the reverse strand, counting down.
TCTGGTTTCTTAGTCTTTTTCCAAAACATTGTTCTGTATCAAAATCTCTCCTCAATTGCGATTGATCCTGCCGACTACGCCAAATGTTTTAAAAAATTCTCAAGGTCAGGTTCGTAGGAGAGTAGTCTGACACAGAACAAACGACCAAGAGGCGAGTCTGCTAGAATATGGGCATTTTATTCCCCGCAGCGTCGCCACAACTAGGTCTCATACAACGGGTCTGGCTTATACTCACTCTACATGTTACCGGAACTGGGAGCCGTCAGTTCTCGTAGAGCGGTTGCCAACAACCCACGCTCGGCGGTTAAACGTAACCCCGGAGCAGACTCACCGAACTGGAGACTTTTCCAGCTGATATACTCTTTTCCAGATATAAACATTCATGTGAACAGCAGAGCAAGGCTAAAAAACACATTCCATTCTGGTTACATACAGATAAGAAGATTCACACGGGGAGGTGTGTAATAAGATTCACACGGGACTAAGCAACACCTCCATTCCGGTTAGATTCACACATGTATTGGGACATAATTTTTAACCGTTTCACCACACCTCTGGAGTAGAGTTGACCTGCATAAGAAGGATGGATTGTACCTGATTTGGAATGTGTCTAATATCGAGGCAGGGAGATTTGTTAATGCTACTCAGGAGGGATTAAACCAGTGAGGGAGTGAGTGTGATTGCAAATAGATAGTGAGAAAAGAGGTATGTCTGAGGCTGGTACAGTTCAGAGGTCAAATAGTCAAGGCAGGCAAGGGCAAAGCAGAGAATGAGGTCAGACTGAGCAGTTACACTGCATTTATTTCAATGCAAGAGGCCTGACAGGGAAGGCAGATGGGCTTAGGGTATGGTTTTGAACATGGCACTGGGATATCATGGGTATTACAGAAACGTGACTCAGGGATGGATAGGACTGGCAGCTTAATGTTTCAGAGTATAGATGCTATAGGAAGAATAGAAACAGGGCCAAGAGAGGAGGGAGAGTAGCATTTTTGATTAGGGATAGCATTATGTTTGTGCTTAGGGAGGATATTCATGGGAGTACGCCCAGTGAAGTTATTTGGGTGGAACTGGGAAATAAGAAAGGGATGATCACCTTATTGCGGTTGTCTGCGTGGATTTCATCCGGGTTCTCTGGTTTCCTCCCACAGTCCAAAGATGTGCAGGGTAGATTGGATTATCCAGGCTGAATTGCCCGTAGTGTTCAGGGATGTGTCGGTTGGGTGGCCCTGGAAAATGCAACGTTACAGGGGGAGGTTAGGAGGCTCTGAGCGTCAGTATCGATGTGATGGGCCGAATGGTCTCATTCCACACTGTTGGGATTCTGGGATTCTCTGATAATTCTACTAGTTTTAAAATAGTTACAGAAAATAATAGACCAGATTATCCAATTTCGAAACTTAACTTTTCAAAGGTCAATTTTGATGGCACAAGGCAAAAACTTTCATCTGGCCCCTCAAACCTGCTCTGCCATTCAATAAGGTCAGGATTGATCTTTTCATGGCCTCAGCTCCACATTCCTGCTCTCTCACCATAACCCTTAATTCCTTTCATGTTCCTTAAAGGCAAATAAAGTTGATAGCTCAGCTGCTTCACTCAGCAGGGAATTCCACAGATTCACAACCCTTTAGCTGAAGAAGTTACTCCTGAACTCAGTCCTAAATCTGCTCCACCATATTTTGACGCTATGTTCTCTAGTTTCACCCACCCCTGGTGAAAATAAACTCCCTGCTTCTATCTTACTTACTCCCTTCATAATTTTGTTTTTTTTTCCCCATCCAACCTCCCATTCTTCTAAATTGCAATGAGTATAGAATCAGTTTTCTCAATCTCTCCACATACACCAACCCTCAACTCCAGGCCCAAACTAGTGACCCTCCTCTGCACCCCCTCCAGTGCTAGTACATCCTTGCTGAAGTAAGGAGATCAAACCTGTACCCAGTACTCCAGGTGTGGCCTGTACAGCTGCAGCATCACCATCCCTCTAGCAAGGAAGCTCAATATTCCGTTCACTGCCTTAATTACCTGCTGCACCTGCAAACCAATTCCTGTGATTCATGCACAGGGACACCCAGCTCCCTCTGCACAGCAGCATGCTGCAAGTTTTCACCATTTCATCATCCAGTTTGCTGTTAGTTCGACCAAAATGGATGACCCCACATTTCCCAACATTGTCCTCCATCTGCCAGATCCTTACCCACTCACGTAACCTATCTGTATCCCTGTGCAGACTTACGGTGGCCTCTGCACACATTGCTCTACCTCATCTTTGTATCAAATGTGAACTCTGACACCGTACACTTGGTCCTCAACTCCAAAACATTTGTGTAAATTGTAAACAGTTGTAGTGCCAACACTAATCCAAACACCCGTTTATCCCCATTCTTTACTTTTTGTTGGTTAACCCATCCTGTATCCATGCTAATACATTACCCATAACGCCGTGCAGCCTTTATCTTATACAGCAGCCTTTCATTGGGCAACTTGTCGATTACTTTCTGGAAATCCAGATACACCACATCCACCGGGTCACCCTTGTCCAACGTATTTGTGATGTCCTCAAATAGTTCATGTAAATGTGTTAAACATGAGCTGCCTTTCATGAATCCATGCTGTGTCTGCTCAATGGGATAGTTTCTGCCCAGATAACTCGCTACTACTTCCTTGACAGGTTCAAGCATTTTCCTCACTACAGAAGTTAAACTAATGGGTGTTTTTTTTTTTAAATAGTGGCATCACATTTGCAGCTTTCCAATCTGTCAGATACATCCCAGAGTCCAGCAAATTTTCGCGAATTATCATAAACACATTTGCTATTTTCCCGGCCATCTCTTTTAGCCCCTGAGAATTTGCACAGATAAATAGTGATAACTTGGCAAGTGTCCATGTTACAGAGGAGGATACTCTGAATGTCTTAAAATGGATAAAGGTAGATAAATCCCTGGGACCTGATCAGATGTATCCCAGAAATTTGTGGGAAGCTAGGGAAGTGATTTTTGGGCCCCTCCCTGAGATATTTGTGTCATCAATAACCACAGGTGAGGTGCTGGAAGATGTGTGCCATTATTTGAGAAAGGTGGTAAGGAAAAGCCAGGGAACTATAGACCGGTGAGCCTGAAGTCAGTGGCAGGCAAGTTGTTGGAAGGGATTCTAAGGGACAGGATTTTCATGTAATTGGAAAGGCAAATAAATGGGGAGAATCAGCATGGCTTTGTGCATGGACATCGTTAACTTGGACTTCAGGAAGACACAATGTTCCACACAACAACAGACTGGTTAGCAAGTTCAACATCATAGAATACGGGGAGAACTAGCTATTTGGATAAAAAAATTGACTGAAAGGTCATTCATCACAGAGATATACAGCACAGAAACAGACCCTTCGGTCCAACCCATCCATGCCAACCAGATATTCCAGCCCAATCTAGTCCCACCTGCCAGCACCTGGTCCATATCCCTCCAAATCTTTCCTATTCATATACCTATGAATGTTGCAATTGTACTCACCTCCACCACTTCCTCTGGCCACTCATTCCACACACGGACCACCCTCTGTGTGTAAACGTTGCCCCTCAGGTCTCTTTTATATCTTTCTCCTCCCACCCTAAACCTATGCCCTCTAGTTCTGGAAGCCCGCACTCCAGTGGGGAGACCTTGTCTATTTATCTTATTTATCCTGTCCATGTCGCTCAAGATTTTATGTACCTCTGTGAGGTCACTCCTCAGCCTCCGACACACCAGGGAAAACAGCCCCAGCCTATTCAACCTCCCCCTATCGTGATTTGTCTCCAGGATATTTAGTTGACAGAGAGGGAAAGTAGAAGGTTTGTCACAATTTTTAGTAACTACATTCATGTAACTGGCAAATAATGCAAGGTAAAAATGAGAAGATTATTTTACTGAGTCAGTTCTGAGCATCTGGAACAGTTTGAACAATAGCTGAATGCAGATTCAACAGTTACTGTCAAAACAAATTTGGAATTCAACTTTTTAAGGAAAGATTTGGAGGGCTATGGACAGATGGGAGGGGAGTTGGGACAGATTTGCAGCATCTGCAGTGGGAGAGAGTACAGCCCAAATGGGCTGAATAGCCCGCAGCCCCTATGCTCTGTGATAATGCCCCATTCACTGTGAATGATGAAGCTCATCCCACCGCAGAGCCATCGAGCCACAGAGATGTACTGCACAGAAACAGACCCTTCGGTCAAACTCGTCCATGCTGACCAGATGTCTTAACCTAATCAAGTCCTATTTGCCAGCACTTGGCATATATCCCTCTATACCCTTCCTATTCATCTACCCATTCAGATGTGTTTCAGATGGTGTAATTGTACCAGGCTCCACCACTTGTCCTGACCGAAAATTCAATGCATGCAGCATCCTCTGATTGACAGAAGTTGCCCCTTAGGTCCCTTTTAAATATTTTCCCTGTCAACTTAAACCTATGCCCTCTCGTTCTGGACCTGTCTATTTATCCCATTCATGCCCCTCATGGTTTTATAAAACTCAATGAGGTCACCCTTCATTGGGAGGATCCCACCAACATGACACAATGGGGCCCAGGTGATTGACAGCAGCTGCAGACCAATAGGAGAGTTGGCGTGATCCTCCAGCCAATAGAAGTGAATGAGGGGTGTGGCCAGCAGGCCAACACGTGACCATGAGCTGTGCAGGCGCAGTGTCACTGTGAGGGGGGACTCAGTGAGTGTGATGGGAGTGGCATAGACTGGGAGAAAAATGGAGTTTGTGGGTACTGGGGCGGTTTATAAACACACGGTGTAGGCTGCTTGACATGAATTACAAGCTCCCGCTAAATAAAAACCAGAAAAAATTGTGGATGATGGAAATGATAAACAACAACCAGAAAGTGCTGGAAAAGCTCAGCAGGTCTGGCAGCATCTGTGAAGACAAATCAGAGTTAACATTTCTGAACCTATGAACCTTCCTCAGAACTGATGTGACTGAGGAAAAAATGTTGGTTTATATGCAGAAGGTATAGGTTAAAGAGTAAATGATTGGGAATAGAGTCCAAAGAGAGAGATAGAAGAAATTGGACAAAGGAGTGTATATCGATCTGGCTGGGGGAGGGTGAATAGCTGTTTATGGGGACTGTTAGTGGCTAATCAGTGTGTAATAGCAGGCTATGTAATAACAAGGCCTGGTATGTAGGGTAGGGGGCTCGGATGCTAGGACGTGGGAGAGTTCAGGATCTAAAATTATTGAATTTGATATTGAGGCCAAAGGGCTGAAGGGTCCCCGAATGGATGATGAGATTTTGTTCTTCCAGCTTCATTAACATGTGGCACTGGAAACGCACAGCAGGTCAGGCAGCATCCAAGTAGCTGGAGAATCGACGTTTTGGGTATATGCCCTTCATCAGGAATGTGCGGTGTGGGAAAGAGTGCTGAGAGATAAATAGGAGGGGGTGTGTAGGGCTGGGGGGGAAGGGAGCTAGGAAAGTAATAGGTAGATGCAGATGAGAGGTAATGGTGAGAGGGTGGAGTGGATAATGGGGAAGGAAGATGGACAGGTGGGTCAGTTCAAGAGGCCAGTGCCGAGTTGGAGGGTTGGAGCTAGGATAAGGTGGGGTGAGGGGAGATGAGGAAACATTGATGCTGTGTGGTTAAAGGGTCCCAAGGCGGACGATGAGGTGTTATTCCTCCAAGCTTCGGGTGGCTTGATTTGGCGATGGAGGCAGCCCAGAACCTGCATGTCCTTGGCGGAGTGGGAGGGTCCGTTGAATATGTCGGCCACAGGGCAGTGTGGTTGGTTGGTACGTGTCCCAGAAATGTTCCTTGAAATATTCTGCAAGTTGGCGTCCTGTCTCCCCACTGGAGAGGAGACCACATCGAGAGCAAAGGACTCAATAGGTGAGGTGTTTGAATGTAAGAACTATCTCTGCTGAATGTGGAAGGATCCTTTGGTGTCTTGGATGGAGGTGAGGGGAAGGTGTGGGCACAGGTTTTCCACCTCTTGCAATGGCGAGCGAAGGTGCCTGGGAGTGGAGGATGGGTTGGTGGGGAGCGTGGATCTAACAGGGAAGTCACAGAGGGAATGGTCTCTGAGGAATGCTGAAAGGGCTGGGGAGGGAAATATATCTCTGATGGGGTCTGATTGTAGATGGTGGAAATGTAGGAGGATGATGTGTTGTACCTGGGTGGAATGTGAGGACTTGGGGGATTCTATCCTTGTTGCAGTTGAAGGAGTAGGGTTCAAGGGCGGAGGTGTGGGAAGTAGAGGAGATATGGTGGAGGGTATTGTTGACCACATGGGAGGGGAAATTGCTGTAATTGAAATACAGAGCCATTTGGTATGTTCTGGAGTGTTCTGCCAGTTTGTATCAAGCTTCACTGGAACATTGCAGTAAGTATGAGACAGGGATGTTGCCCAGGGAACAGGCTCGTGTGTTGAAGTGGCAGGCAACTGGAACGTCAGGGTCTGTTTTGCGGCAGAACGTACATCAGCCACCATTTCCATCACATCCACTGAGATGCTGCCAGACACCGGTTCCTGTTCCCTCCATTAACAGCTATGCACTCTCCCAGCCAGATCGCTATCCAGTCCTTTTTCTTTCCAAATGTTCCTTTGGGCTCTGTCCCCACCTATTATTCACTCTTTAACCCCTATCTCCTTTGCCATTGCACTGGGAGCTAAATTGCCCAGAGTTTTCAGAGATGTGTAGGTTAGGTGCAAGATAAATATTTGTCTTTACTATTCATCCTGCACTGACTGTGAGTTTGTTGTGTGAATTCATTTTATGGGATATTAATTGAGACTTGGATCTCAAAAACAGGTTTTTACAGTCAGCAGAGACATCAGGACTTGAATATAATTGGAATTTAACTGTGGAAACAGAAAGGTTTTTCTGTTCTGTCTGAGAGAAAATATCATTTAGTGGGCGGCACAGTGGTTAGCACTGCTGCCTCACAGTGCCTGAGACCTGGGTTCAATTCCTGCCTCAGGCGACTGACTGTGTGGAGTTTGCACGTTCTCCCCGTGTCTGCGTGGGTTTCCTCCGGGTGCCCCGGTTTCCTCCCACAGTCCAAAGATGTGCAGTGTCCAATGAATTGGCCATACTAAATTGCCCGCAGTGTTAGGTAAGGGGTAAATGTAGGGGTATGGGTGGGTTTTGCTTCGGCGGGTCGGTGTGGACTTGTTGGGCCGAAGGGCCTGTTTCCACACTGCAAAGTAATCTAAATCTAATCGTCAATACTTTTGTAAAGCAAAAATCAGAGAGGTGGACAAATTTGTGGCTGGATCTGGGCCCTGCAGCTGAGGAAGGAGATATTGCCCTGAAAGGGAGCACAGATTTATCCAAATTGCACCTCATCGCTTTGCAGGAACTGTCAGATTTAGTCCCCAATCACCCACTTCGTAATGTTAACCTGTAAACTCCTTATTTTCAGTTCTCTGCAAGCTACCCATTAAAATTCCTTATGGACTAAAATTCCAGCATCTTTTCAGGTGGAATGTTCCAGATTCTGACAAATGAAAATGATAGGGCTGCACTGAGAGTGCTGCTTGGCTCAGTGAGTGTGTTTTGGAATTGGGTGAAAACAATGAGGTGAGACAGGGAGAAGGTGAAGCTGAAACTCAGGTTTAGTTCAGGCCATTCAGAAATTCACATGGCCCCAATGGGAATAGCCAATTTTTATGAGATACCTGCTAAATATTTTGTAACAGATTTTAAAGTATAACATGTCAGCTTAAGTAAAGGTCGGGGATTTAGATTATAATGGACATGCTTGAAGTGAAGAAAGGTTGCTAGCTCATTTAAGTTCTCGCGATAGGAGAACTAGCTGAATCTAGAGAGACATTGTTACAGGAGACCTCAGATCCACGGTGTTCTCCTCTTGTACAATGTGGGAAATAAGGGATGCTTCTAGTGTCCCTGGCGACAATATGTGCAGGAAGTGTGCCCATCTGCAGTTACTGGGAAACTGCTTTTCAGATCTGAAGCTGTGAGTGGACTCACTGTAGCTCATCTGCAATACTGAGGATGTTATGGACAACACGTTCAGTGAGTTAGGAAAGGGAATGGATGACTATCAGATCAAGTAAAAGGCTCAGGAAGGAAATGCAGGAGTTCCCAGTGATCATCCCGTTATCAAACAGATACTGTATCCAGCTTCAGATTCTGCAAAGAACAGGAAGAAAGAGAGTGACGGGGATTCAATAGTCAGGGGTACAGACAGGCACTTCTGTGGCCACAGACATGAATCCAGGATAGTATGTTACCTCCCTGGTGCCAGGATCCGCGATAGCATGGATAGGTTATTGGACATTGTGGAGCTGGAGGGTAAACAGCCAGTGGTGGTGGAATCCTCTCACTATGCAGACCGTGTATCATTTACATTCTCCACTGCTTCTCACTCATATCTGCTTCAAAAAGAGGGAATCACTGAGAAACACGGAATAAAATTGGGTCAGAGTCTCTAGTATAAAACTGTTGAACACAATGCCCCCATCTTATCCATATTGGTCATCAAACACACATGCCCGCTGCGATCATCTCATACCTTTTTGATATTAGAATAGATGATAGATGATTGGTTAATGTTTTGGGGAGGCAAATGAGCAGAGAGGTTCAGTAGGAAATTCTGGAGCTCAGGGTGCAGGAATCGGAGTTAAAAATGGGCTATCCTCAAGGCTGGAATTACAGAAACGCACTTAGCAGAGAGATTTGTGGGGATTGAGATTACAGAGATAGGGAGGATTGTGTGATTGGAGGATGTTACAGAGATGCTTATGATAGCAGAGATAAGGAAGAGTTGTGAAGCTTCATGAGGTGACAGTGATAGGGAGAGTTGTAAGCATGAAGACACCGAGAGTTAGAGTTTCAAAGGTATATATCATGGAAACAGGCCCTGTGGTTTAACCAATCCATGTCGACTATAATTCCACCTAAACTAATCACACCTGCCTCTGCTTGGCATATATCCCTCCAAATATTTCCTATTTATGTACTTATCCAAATATCTTTTAAGTATTGTAATTGTATTCACAGCTACCACTTCCTCTGGAAGTTCAACCCATAAGTGCAAAAATAGAAAAGCTCATGTCTTTTTAAAATCTTTGTCATCTCTTCTCAAACTGTATGCACCGGTGTCTTGAATCCCCCTCCCATGCAGCCATTCATCTTAGAACATAGAACATAGAACATAGAAGAATACAGCGCAGTACAGGCCCTTGGGCCCTCGATGTTGCGCCGATCCAAGCCCACCTAAACTACACTAACCCACTATCCTCCATATACCTATCCAATGCCCTCTTAAATGCCCATAAAGAGGGAGAGTCCACCACTGTTACTGGCAGGGCATTCCATGAACTAACGACTCGCTGAGTGAAGAACCTACCCCTAACATCAGTCCTATATCTACCCCCCCTTAATTTAAAGCTATGCCCCCTTGTAATACCCGACTCAATACGCGGGAAAAGGTTCATACTGTCGACCCTATCTAACCCCCTAATCATCTTGTACACCTCAATCAAGTCACCCCTAAACCTTCTTTTCTCTAGTGAAAACAGCCCCAAGTGCCTCAGTCTTTCCTCATACGATTTTCCTTTCATACCAGGCAACATCCTGGTAAACCTCCTCTGCACCCGTTCCAATGCCTCCACATCCTTCCTATAGTATGGCGACCAAAACTGCACACAATATTCCAGATGCGGCCGTACCAGAGTCTTATACAACTGCATCATGACCTCAGGACTCCGGAACTCAATTCCTCTACCAATAAAAGCCAGTACGCCATATGCCTTCCTCACCGCACTATTTACCTGGGTGGCAACTTTCAGAGATCTGTGTACATAGACACCAAGATCCCTCTGCTCATTCACACTACCAAGTATCCGACCATTAGCCCAGTACCCCATCTTTTTGTTATTCTTCCCAAAGTGAATCACCTCGCACTTAGCTACATTGAATTCCATCTGCCACCTTTCTGCCCAGCACTGCAGCTTCTCTATATCCTGCTGTAACCTGCCACATGCTTCCTCACTGTCAACAACTCCTCCGACTTTCGTGTCATCCGCAAACTTGCTCACCCAACCTTCTAACCCCTCTTCCAGGTCATTTATAAAAATGACAAACAGCAATGGTCCCAAAACAGATCCTTGCGGAACACCGCTAGTGACGGCACTCCATGAAGAAACTTTGCCATCAACTACTACCCTCTGTCTTCTTCCATCCAGCCAATTCCTAATCCAAACCTCCAACTCACCCTCAATGCCATATCTCCGTATTTTCTGCAGTAGCCTACCATGGGGAACCTTATCGAACGCCTTACTAAAATCCATATATACCACATCTACCGCTTTCCCCTCATCAACCTCCTTCGTCACCTTTTCAAAGAATTCAATAAGGTTTGTGAGGCACGACTTGCCCTTCACAAAACCATGCTGACTATCCTTGATCACATTATTCCTATCTAGATGTGCATAAATCCTATCCCTTACAATTCTCTCTAAGACTTTGCCCACAACAGAAGTGAGACTCACCGGCCTATAGTTACTAGGGCTATCCCTACTCCCCTTTTTGAACAAGGGAACCACATTTGCTATCCTCCAGTCTTCTGGGACTACTCCTGTAGACAAAGAGGACATAAAAATCAAGGCCAATGGCTCTGCAATCTCCTCCCTTGCTTCCCAGAGAATCCTAGGATAAATGCCATCAGGCCCAGGGGACTTATCTATTTTCACCTTTTCCAGGATTTCCAACACCTCTTCTCTACATACCTCAAAGCCATCCATTCTACTTATTTGTGCCTCAGTATTCTCATCGACAACAATGCCCTGTTCCTGAGTGAATACTGAAGAAAAGTATTCATTCAGTGTCTCCCCAATCTCTTCCGCCTCCACACGCAACTTCCCCCTACTATCCTTGACTGGACCTATTCCTACCCTAGTCATTCTTTTATTCCTAACATACCTATAGAAAGCCTTAGGGTTTTCCCTAATCCTATCTACTAAGGACCTTTCGTGTCCCCTCCTTGCTGCTTTTAGCTCTCTCTTCAGGTCCTTCCTGGCTACCCTATAACTCTCAATCGCCCCAATTGAACCTTCACGTCTCATCTTGAGATAGGCCGCCCTCTTCCATTTAACAAGGGATTCCAATTCCTTATTAAACCACGGCTCCCTCGCACGACCCTTTCCTACCTGCCTGACAGGTACATAATTATCAAGGACACTCAATAGTTGCCCCTTGAACAAGTTCCACATATCATTTACACTCTTGCCTTGGAGTCTACTTTTCCAAGCCACACATCCTAAGTCATGCCTCACCGCATCATAATTTCCCTTACCCCAGCTATAATTCTTGCCCTGTAGTACACACTTATCCCTTTCCATCACGAGTGTAAAAATCACCGAATTATGGTCACTATCCCCAAAGTGCTCACCTACCTCTAATTCTAACACCTGGCCTGGTTCGTTACCCAGAACCAAATCCAGTATGGCCTCACCTCTTGTTGGCCTGTCTACATATTGTGTCAGGAAACTCTCCTGCACACATTGAACAAACACTGACCCATCTAACGAACTTGAGCTATAGCTTTCCCAATCAATATCAGGAAAGTTAAAGTCCCCCATAACAACCACCCTATTACTGTCACTCATCTCCTGAATCACCTTCCCAATCCTTTCTTCAATGATTCTAGGACTATTAGGAGGCCTGTAAAAGACTCCTAACAGGGTGACCTCACCTTTCCTATTCCTAACCTCAGCCCAAACTACCTCAGATGGCAAGTCCTCATCCATCGTCCTTTCCACCGCTGTAATACTATCTTTGACAAGCAATGCCACACCTCCCCCTCTTTTACCCCCACCTCTAAACCTACTAAAACATTTAAATCCCGGAACCTGCAACAGCCAATCCTGTCCCTGTTCTAGCCATGTCTCCGTAATAGCCACAACATCGAAGTCCCAGGTACCAACCCACGCTGCAAGTTCACCTACCTTATTTCGTATACTTCTTGCATTGAAGTATACACACTTCAAACAACTTCCCTGTTTACAGGCACCCTCCTTGGAAATTGATGCCATGTTCCTCACCTCCCTACACTCCAGGCCCTGCACCCTGAAGCTACAATCTGGGTTCCCATGCCCCTGCCGAGTTAGTTTAAACCCCCCCCAAGAGCACTAGCAAACCTCCCCCCAAGGATACTGGTTCCCCTCAGGTTCAGGTGTAGACCATCCTGTTTATAGAGGTCCCACCGTCCCCAGAAAGAACCCCAGTTATCCAAAAACTGGAACCCCTCCCTCCTGCACCATCCCTGAAGCCACGCATTTAATTGTTCTCTCTCCCTATTCCTCGAATCTCTATCACGTGGCACGGGTAACAAACCAGAGACAACAACTCTGTTTGTTCTAACTCCAAGCTTCCAACCTAGCTCCCTGAAAGCCTGTCTAACATCCTCAGCACTCCTCCTACCTATGTCGTTGGTGCCAATGTGGACCACGACTTCGGGTTGCTCCCCCTCCCCCTCCAGGACCCGGAAAACACGATCAGAGACATCACGTACCCTTGCACCTGGGAGGCAACATACCAAACGTGAGTCTCTCTCGTTCCCACAAAACCGCCTATCTGTGCCACGAACTATCGAGTCCCCAATTACTACTGCTCTGCTCTTCTTCACCCTTCCCTTCTGAGTAACGGGGACAGGCTCCGTGCCAGAGACCTGAGCCCCGTTACTTACCCCTGGTAAGTCATCCCCCCCACAAGTATCCAAAACAGTATACTTGTTCTTGAGGGGAATGGCCGCAGGAGGTCCCTGCACTGGCTGCTTCCTCCCAGTCCCCCTCACTGTAACCCATCTATCTGCCATCTTTGGAGTTACTACTTCCCTATAACTCTGATCTATGACCCCCTCTGCCTCCCGAATGATCCGAAGTTCATCCAACTCCAGCTCCAGTTCCCTAACACGGTCTTGGAGGAGCTGGAGATGGGTGCACTTCCTGCAAGTGTAATCGGCAGGGATGTCGATGGCATCCCTCACCTCATACATGTTGCAGGAGGAACATTGCACTGCCTTCACTGCCATCCCTCTAAAGCTAACTGTTTAAACAAAAACTGTGTCTAAATAATACAAGCAAAATTCAGCACTTACCTGCTTGCCACAACAGATGTTATTAATAGGTTAGAGGAGGAGGGCGGGTGGGAGGCACTACCCGTGTAGTGCCTCGGGTTCCTCTCCTTCACGCTTTTAAAGGGGGAAAAAACTAACCCAGCTAAGCTTACACTAACTGCTTCCGGGTCTCGGCTGCCCCTCTGCTTGCCGTCACTTCCTCTGCTGCTCCCGCTCTTTCTGTGAAGGGGAGAGAAAACAAAACACCGATGCCCGCTACAGGTAAGTAATTTTGAAAAAAACTCTTACCTTAGCTGTAGTCTCCCGGGTTCACCTCAACTCGGCCGCTGCTCCCACTCAAATGACCGTTGGTGGTGAAACAGTGAGTATTTATACTCAGTTCTCCTTCCCGGCTGCCCCTCTGCTTGCCGTCACTTCCTCTGCTGCTCCCGCTCTTTCTGTGAAGGAGAGAGAAAACAAAACACCGATGCCCGCTACAGGTAAGTAATTTTGAAAAAAACTCTTACCTTAGCTGTAGTCTCCCGGGTTCACCTCAACTCGGCCGCTGCTCCCACTCAAATGACCGTTGGTGGTGAAACAGTGAGTATTTATACTCAGTTCTCCTTCCCGGCTGCCCCTCTGCTTGCCGTCACTTCCTCTGCTGCTCCCGCTCTTTCTGTGAAGGAGAGAGAAAACAAAACACCGATGCCCGCTACAGGTAAGTAATTTTGAAAAAAACTCTTACCTTAGCTGTAGTCTCCCGGGTTCACCTCAACTCGGCCGCTGCTCCCACTCAAATGACCGTTGGTGGTGAAACAGTGAGTATTTATACTCAGTTCTCCTTCCCGGCTGCCCCTCTGCTTGCCGTCACTTCCTCTGCTGCTCCCGCTCTTTCTGTGAAGGAGAGAGAAAACAAAACACCGATGCCCGCTACAGGTAAGTAATTTTGAAAAAAACTCTTACCTTAGCTGTAGTCTCCCGGGTTCACCTCAACTCGGCCGCTGCTCCCACTCAAATATCTTATCTACATACTCCATGATTTTATAAACCTCTAATAAGGTCACCCCTCAACCTCCTGCTCTCCAGTGACAGACATCCCAGCCTATCCATCCTCTCCTTCTAAAACAATCCCTCCATTCATGGCAACATCCTGGGAAACATCTTCTGAACCTTCTCCAATTTAATGACATCCTTCCTCTAACGGGGGACCAGAACTGAACACAGTGAAGAGGCCTCACCAACATCATGTATAACCTCATGACAGTGTCCCAACTCCTATACCTAAAGGTCTGAGCAATGAAGGTAAGCGTGCTAAACACCCACTTAACCACCCTGTCTACATGTGACACAAACTGCAAAGACCTGAACCCCTCGGTCTCTTTGTTCCACATCACTACTCAAGGCCTTACTTTTAATTAGTGTAATTAATTAATGAGGCTAAAGGAGATGTTTGTTTTATTAAAATATAATATCTTACATTTATTCAAATTAAATTCCATCTGCCACATTTCAGCCCATTCACCCAATTGATCAGGATCCCTCTGTATTCGTGGATAACCTTTTGTTACTGTCGACCTTAACAGTTTTTGATGTCACCCACAAACAAACCATGCTTTGTATATTCTAATTCAAACCATCTACACACATGACAAACAAAAATGGACCCAGCACCGATTCCTGGAGAACACTGCTGGTTTTTCACACAACCCTCCACTATTACTGTCTCCTATTGTTAAGCTAATTTTGTATCCAGTTGGCAAGCTCTTGCTGAATCCCATGGGATCGAACTTTACAACTTCGTCTCCCCGCACAACCTTTTTAATGGCTTTACTAAAGTCGAAATAAACAATGTCTGCCGCTCTGCCCTCATCGATCTTCTTGGTGACTACCTTAAAAATCTCAATCAAGTCTGTGAGACACCCTGTTAAGTAACCATGTTGAGTGTCCCTAATCATTCCTTAACTCTCCAAATACATGCAAATCCTATCCTTCTGAATCGCCTCCAACGGCTTACCCACCACTGAGGTCTACAGTTTCTAGGCTGCTCCTTATACCCCTTCTTTCACAAAGGTACAACATTAGCCACTCTCCAGTCATCAGGCAGCTCACCTGTCGTTATCGATTATACAACTATTTCTCCATGGTACCCACAATTACCTCTCACCCAAACTGTTCCCGTCCTATCACTTCCGTCACTTGCCCTGTCTGATCAGACAAGAAAAGGTCAGGTGTTGCTTGCTTCCTGATAGGAACATTTACATATTGATAAAGAACATTTCTTGAACTCATTTAACACATTCTTTACCAACCAAACCTTTCACACTATTGTAATCACCTACTGCTATAACCTTTTTGTGACTGTATATCGGAGATCTCTCTGTATATTTGTTCCTTATATTCTCCCTGATTATTGCAGCGTCTATAGTGCCATCTGACCAAGGTGATTTTTTTTTAAAGTTTGAAAACGCAATTTTGTTTTTAAAAAAGCTTTCCTCTGCGATTTAAATATAAATCTCTTTTTGTTTATTCACTCAGGTGTGGATGTTTACCCTGAGGGCAGTTGGTAGTTAACCACATTGCTGTGGGTCTGGAGTCACATGTTGGCCAGACCGGGTGAGGATAACATTTTCCTTCCCTAAAGGGCATTAATGAACCAGATGGGTTTTTTCCTAACAGTCGATAATAGTTTCATGGTCATCACTAGCCTTTTCATTTGAGATTTTATTGATATCTGATGCCACCATCAGCCATGATGCTACCATCTAACCGTAATCCTCGGAAGATTGCTCATTTTACTCGTCTAGCAAGAAGTATCATCTGGCCATTGCCTCCCTTTTTAGCAATATATTATTTTTTAAAAAAGCTCCATCATTCTCCGTGTACAATTTGAGGTAAAATTACACACATGCAATTTCTGAAGCCGGAGGGGGATTACAGAGACAGAGAGGGATGTGGGTCTAGTGGGGGATTGTTGTCCAAACATCACTGTGGTGTCCATGGACTGCAACATTTCAGGGAGGCCATTCACCACCACTTTCTCCAAGACACATAAAGGTGGTCAATAAATACTGGTCTGGACAGCAAAGGCAACCTCCTGTGAATAAAACCGAGCAGTGACCTCTCCCAGCTGTCTGGTTGTGAAGGTATAAACCGCTCGGAAATGCAGCTTGGAAAAAAGAGAAACAAACAGTGACATTTCGCAGCTGCCCTCAGAGAGACCTCGCTCTCTGAGCTCACAGCCGGATCAGCTCAGTGAGTTTCAGTCTCTTGAAACATCAATTTTAGACGGTTTTATTATATTAATAGTGAGAAAGGTGAGGGTTTCTTTTTTATGTCTTTCGGTCTGTTGTTTAAATGTTTAAAATATAAAGCATAAGCATTAAGTTATTCTCGGGCGGTACTTTTCGAGCAGTAAGACTGTGCCTTTGTCTTGATCTGTAGATTGTTAAGGCGGAGACGTGGCCTGTTGTAGAGTGGTGTGCTGTTCCTGTCGGATGGGGGAGATTAGGGAGAGTTTCAATCATCCTGATGATTGTGTCTGCAGGAAGTATGTTTGCAAATCCTATCAGATCACATGGATTGGTGAAGGAGTGATTAAAGGCAGTGAGGAATTGACAGGGATCAGGGGGTGTGATAGGTGGCAGTCTCAGGATTGCAGGATACTGCAGATACAGTCAGGTAGATGGGTTACCGCCAGGAAAACTAGGAGGGGTAGGTCGGTACTACAGGAATATCCAGTGGTTATCCCCAGCTCAAACAAGTGTACTGTTTTGGAAAATGTAGGGGGTAATAGACTTTCAGGGGAATATAGCACTGACTGACAAGTTACTGCAACTGAGACTGGCTCTAACCTAATGTAAGGTATACCCAGTTCCACGCAAATGATGGTGTTAGGGGACACTCTAGTCAGGGGCACAGTCTGCCATTTAAGCAGCTGACAGTGAGACATCAGAATGGGGTGGTGCCTCCCTGATGCTAGGGTCAAGGATGCCTCGGAGAGGGTGCAGAATATTCTCAAAGGGGAGAATAGCCAG
The DNA here is from genome assembly GCF_037043375.1 of Chiloscyllium plagiosum. Taxonomy (NCBI): domain Eukaryota; kingdom Metazoa; phylum Chordata; class Chondrichthyes; order Orectolobiformes; family Hemiscylliidae; genus Chiloscyllium; species Chiloscyllium plagiosum. The sequence continues at coordinate 126,350,991 of NW_028270152.1, read as the reverse complement.
TGGGAGGACATTGTACATTGGTACCAATGGCATAGGAAGGGGAAAGCATGGGGTCCTGATGAGCAGAGAGATTTGCTAGTTCCACTCGGGAGGCATTAAACCAGTGAGGGAGTTGGAATAAACCTAAAGAGATAGTGAGAAAAGAGGGATGTCCGAGGCTGGTACTGTTCAGATTAGACTGTCAAGGCAGGCAAGAGCAAGCCACAGAATAAAGTGGGACAGACCAGTTACACTGCATTTATTTCAGTGCAAGAGGCCTGACAGGTCAGGCAGGTGGGCTCAGGGTATGGTTTTGAACATGGCACTGGGATATTATAGCAATTACAGAGGCATTACTCAGGGATGGATAGGACTAGCAGCTTAATATTCCAGGGTGTAGATGCGATAGAAAGGGGGCAACAGTACAGGGGGAGTGGCGTCTTTGATTAGGGATAACATTACAGCTGGGCTTCGGGAGGATATTCCTGGGAGTACATCCAGGCAAGTTACTTGGGTGGTACTGAGAAATAAGAAAGGGATGACCGTCTGACTGGGATTGTATTATAGACTCTCTCCCAATAGTCAGCGGGGAATTGAGACACAATTTTACCAGGAGACCTCGGTTATCTGTAAGAATAATATGGATGCAATGATAAGGGGTTTTAACTTTACCAACATGGCCTCGGAGTGCTGTAGTGTTAAGGGTTTGGATGGAAAGGTATTTGTTCAGTGTGTACGAGAACGTTTCAGATTCAGTTTGTAGGATGTACCTACTAGAGAAGGAACAAAACCTGACCTGTTTTCTTTGTTCATTCACAGGATGAGGCTGTCACTGGCTCGGCCAGCATTTATTGCTTCGTTTAACCAGAGGGCAGTTAAGAAAAACCACGTTGCTATAGGACTGGAGTCGCATGCAGATCAGACCAGGTAAGGATGGCATTTTCCTTTCCTAAAGATCATGAGTGAACCAGATGGGATTTCCCAACAATTGACAATGGATTCATTGTCGTCACAAAATTAATTTTTCCAGATATTTATTGAATTCACGTTCCAAAATCTGCTGTGATGGAGTTCAAACCCAGGTCTCCAGAACGTTATCTGGATCTCTGGATTAATTGTCTAGCGATAATTTCACTCCGTCATCGCTGCCTCTTAGGAAATGAGGCAGGGTGAGTGACCGAGGTATCAGTGGGGCAGCCCATCAGCACCAAAGATCCCACGGTATTGTGGCTCAGTGGTTAGCGCTGCTTCCTCAGCACCAGGGACCTGGGTTTGATTCCAGCCTCTGGCGACTCTGTGTTGGAGTTGGCACGTTCTCCCCAGTGTCTGTGAGGGTTTCCTTCGGGTGTTCCAGTTTGCTCCCACAGTCCAAAGATGTGTAGGTTAGTTGGATGAACCATGTTAAATTTCCCATAGTGTCCAGATGGAGTAGATGAGGTTTTGGGATGTGCGGAGAAATCTCTGCCTGATGTGAAAAGATCCTTTGGACAGAGGTCAGCGGGAGGTGTGGCCGCATGTTTTACATATCCCGTGGCGGCAAGGGAGGGTCAAGGGTGTGGAGCGTGGGTTGGTGGGAGGGTGTGGGCCTAACAAGGGTGTTGCCGAGGGAATGGTCTCCGTGCAACGCAGATAGGGGTGGAGAGGGAAATATGTCTGTGGTGGTGGGATCCGACTTTAGGTAGCAGAAATAACAGAGGTTAATGCACTGTATCTGGAGATTAGTGGGGTGGAAGGTGAAGACTGCAAGGTTATAATCTTATTGTGGTTGAAGTGGTGGGATAAAGGTGGAGGTGTGGGAAGTGGAGGGTATGCATTGGAGGGCATTGTTGATCAAGTGAGAGGGAAATTGTGGTCCTTGAAGTAGGAAGCCTTTCTGGGATGTCCTGGGGTGGAATTGCTCCTCCTGGGAGCAGATATTGCAGAGGCAGAGGAATTGGGAGCACAGGATCACACTTTTATACTTGAGGGAAATCAGGAGAGCAAAAAGAAGACATGAAATAGCTTCAGGCAATGGTTTAAGTAGAATCCAAAGAGATTAAACAAATATATCACAGACAAAAGTTTAACTGGACCAGAGAATAGGACCCCTTAAAGATCAACAAGGCTGTCTATGAAACCACAGGGAATGGGAAAGATATGCAAATATTTCATATCATTTTTTACTGGAGAAGGATATAGAAACTCGAGAGTTTGGAGAAATAAACAGAGATACCTTGAAAAGTGTCCATGTTACAGAGGAGGTGGTACTGGGTGTCTTAAATGGCATCAAGGTTGATAATGTCCTGGGACCTGATCAGGTGTATCCCAGAACTTTCTGGAAATCTAGAAGTGATTGTTGCGCCTCTCCTGAGATATTTGTATCGTTGGTAGCGACAGGTGAGGTGCCATTATTTTAAAAAGGTGGTAAGGAGAGGCCATGGAACAAGAGAGCAGTGAGCCTGAAGTCAGTGGCAGGCAAGTTGTTGGAAGGGATTCTGAGGGACAAGATATCCATCTATTAGGAAAGGTAAGGAATGATTAGGGAGAGTCAATGTGGCTTTGTACATGCATAATTATGTCTCACTAACTTAACTGAATGTTTTGAAGTGACAAAGAAAATTGATTAATCCAGGCTGTGAATGTTGTTTATATGGACATTCAACAAGGTTCCACAAAGCAGACTGGTTAGCAGGGTTAGATAACATGGAATGCAGGGAGAGCAAGCCATTTGGATACAAAACTGACTTGAAGGTAGGAGACAGAGGGTGGTGATGGAGGGTTGCTTTGCGGACTGGAGGCCTGTGGGCAGCAGTGTGCTACAAGGATCGATATTGGGTCCTTAAATAATTGACTTGGATGTGAATGTGTAAGGTATGGTCAGTAGGTTTACAGAAGGCACCAAAATTGGAGGTGTAGCGGACAGTGAAGAAGGTTAGTTCAGAATACAACAGGATCTTGATCAGATGGGTCAATGGCGCAAGGAATGGCAGATGGAGTTCAATTTAGACAAATGTGAGCTGTTGGATTTCGGAAAGGCAAGTCAGGGCAGGACCTGTACACTTAATGGTAAAGTCCTGGGGAGTGTTGCTGAATAAAGAGACCTTGGAGTCCAGGTTCATAGTTCCTTGAAAGTCGAGTCACAGGTAGGCGGGGTAGTGAATGTAGTGTTTGGTACACTCCCCGTTATTGGTCAATGCATTGAATGCAGCTGTTGTGACGTCATATTGTGGTTGTACAGGACATTGATTAATGCTCTTCTGGGATTCTGTTTTCAGTTCCAATCTCCCTGTTCTCGGAATGATGTTGTGAAACTTCAAAGGTTTCAGAAAAGGTTTGCAAGGACTTTGCCAGGGTTGGACGGGTTGAGCTATTGGAAAATGCTGAATGGCTGGGACTATTTTTCCTGGAGAGTTAGAGATTGAGAGGTGACCTTATAAATGTTTATAAAATCATGATGGACCTGGATAAGGTGAGCAGTCAGGGACTTTTTCCCGGGTTCTGTGGGTTCAGAACTAGAGGACACAGGCTTAAGATGAGAGGGAAAAGATTTAAAAGGGATCATTTTTCTCAATGAACAGAGTTATCAGAATCTGGAACATTCCACCTGAAAAGGTGCTAGGATTTGAGTCCATAAGGAGTTTACAGGTTAACATTATGAAGTGGGTGATTGGGACTAAATCTGACAATTCCTACAAAGAAATGAAGTGCAATTTGGATCAATCTATGCTCCCTCTCAGGCCAAAAAAGACCCTGAGCTCCCGGTTGCCTGCCATTTTAACACACGAGCGTGTTCCCTGGCCAACATCTGTCTCATGCTTAGGTGCAGTGTTCTAGTGAAGCTGGCAGAACACTCCAGAACATACCAAATGGACCATATTTCAAGGACTGCAATTTCCCCTCTCATGTGGTCAACCCCAATGCCCTCCAGTGTATCTCCTCCACTTCCGACACCACTGCCCTTGAACCCCATCCCTCCAACCCTTAACTCACACACATTGTTATCACATTGCCTGCCATTACACACTACCCACGATTAACCATTAATTGTCTCTGTTGACAGCTATCCCCCACCTACATCACTCAACGATTGGAGCTGCCAAGGACACAAACCTCTGGAATATCCTCCCTAACCCCCTCTGTCCTCCTTTAAGATTGTTGGGCCTCTCCTGAGATATTTGTATCATTGATAGCGACAGGTGAGGTGCCATTATTTTAAAAAGGTGGTAAGGAGAGGCCATGGAACAAGAGAACAGTGAGCCTGAAGTCAGTGGCAGGCAAGGTTGTTGGAAGGGATTCTGAGGGACAGGATATACGTGTATTTGGAAATGATTGGGGAGAGTTAAAGTGGCTTTGTTTGTGCAAAATCGTGTCTCACTAACTTGAGTATTTTTTTTCCTTGAAGATGTGACAAAGATGATTGATGGCAGCCTGTGAACGTTGTCTCCATGGGCATTGAACAAGGTTCCACAAAGCAGACTGGTTAGCAAGGTTAGATAACATGGAATGCTGGGAGAACGAGCCATTTGGATACAAAACTGGCTTGAAGGTAGGAGACAGAGAGTGGTGATGTAGGGTTGTTTTGTGGACTGGAGGCCTGTGAGCAGAAGTGTGCTGCAGCAATGGATATTGGGGCCTTCAATAAATGACTTGGATGTGAATATATGAGATATGGTCAGAAGGCACCAAAATTGGTGGGGTAGTGGGCAGTGTAGAAAGTTAGTTCAGATGGGCCATTGGAACGAAAAATGGCAGACTGAGTTCAATTTAGATAAATGTGAGCTGTTGTATTTTGGAAAGGCAAATCAGGACAGGACTTATGCACTTAATGGTAAAGTCCTGGGGAGTGTTGCTGAACAAAGAGATCTTGGAGTTCAGGTTCATTGTTCCTTGAAAGTAGAGTCGCAGGTAGGCAGACTAGTGAAGGTGGTGTATGGTATGCTTATATTTATTAGTCAATGCATTGAATACGGAAGCTGGGAAGTCATATTGTGGCTTCACAGGACATTGATTAAGCCATTTCAGGAATTCTGCTTTCAGTTTGAATATCCCTGTTCTGGGAAGGATGTTATGAAATTTGAAAGGAGTCAGACAAGATTTGCAAAAACATTGCCAGGGTTGAAGGATTTGGGCTACAGGGAGAGACTGGGGCTATTTTCCCTGAAGAGTCAAAGACAGAGGTGACTTTATGGAGATTTATAAATCATGAGGGGCATGGATACGGTGAACAGCCAGGGTCTTTTCCCCCCCAGGTGAGGTGGGTCCAAAACAAGAGCACATGGGCTTAAGCTGAGAGGGCAAAGATTTAAAAGGGATCGAAGGGGCAACGTTTTCAAGCTGAGTGTGGTGTGTGTGTGGAATGAGCTGCCAGATGAAGTAGTGGAGACTGATGCCATTACAACATTTGAAAGGCATCCGTGAATGGGATGGGTTTTGAGGGATAGGGCCCAATAGCTGGCAAATGGGACTCCAGTAGTTTAGGATCCCGAGTCGGCATGAACGAATTGGACTGTTTCTGTGCTGTCCATCTCTATGACACTAATAAATTAAGATGCGTTCCTCTTTTGTGGAGAGCTAGCAGAAGCACAGATAATTGTCCTTGGAGCTGAGACGATTAAGCAGTGATTTGGACCAGGTGCAGATTTGTTTCCAAACAATTAATTTGCAGAGAGAGAGGAATTGTTAGCACGATCACAATTTTTCGTAACTACTTTCAGGTAACTGGCAAATAATGCAGAGTGAAAATGGGAACATTATTTCACTCAGTAAGTTCTGCGCACCTGGAATAGGCTGAACAGCAGCTGGACACAGATTCAGCAGGTGTTCTCAAACAGATTTATAATTTTACCTTTTAAGGAAAGACTTAGTGGGCTTTGGGCAAGTGAGAGGGGAGTTGGGATAGATTTGCAGCATCTCCAGAGGGAGAGAGTACAGTCCCAATGGGCTGAATAGCCCCCGGCCCCTGTGCTCTGTGATACTGCCCCATTCACTGTGAATGATGAAGCTCATCACAGGGCAGGGAGAGAGAGAATCCCACCACTTACCTCACAATGGGGCCCGGCTGATTGATCTCAAACAAGTACACTGTTTCGGAAAGCGTCGGAGGTCACCCTCTCAGGGGCATATCGCACTGACAAGCAAGGTACTGGTATAGAGACTGGCTCCAATGTAATGTGAGGTATATGAGGTTCCTGGTGATCGATGGTGACAGGGGATTCGCTGGTATAGGGCACAGACTGCCGTTTCTGCAGCTGACAGTGAGACATCAGAATGGGTGGTACCTCCCTGGTGCCAGGGACAAGGATGTCTCGGAGAGGGAGCAGAGTATTCTCAAAAGGGAGTATGATCAGTGGGAGCTCATTGTACATTAGTACCAATGACAACGGAAGAGGAAAGGATGAGGTCCTGACGATAGAATATAGCAAATTGTCCTGGAGGATAAAAAGTAGGTCTTCGTGGGTAGCAGTATCTGGATTACTCTTTGTGCCACATGCTAGTGAGAGTAGGAACAGCAGGATAGAGCAGATGAATGTGTGGCTAAGGATCTGGTGCAGGGGAGAAGGATTGCCATGTTTGGATCATTGGAATCTCTGCTGGGCTAGAATTGACGTGCATAAGTAGGATGGATTGTACCTGAATTGGAAGGTGTCTAATATCCAGGCAGGGAGATTTGCTAGTGCTACTCAGGAGGCATTAAACCAGTGAGGGAGTGGGGGGTAAACCTAAAGAGATAGTGAGAGAAGAGGTATGTCTGAGGCTGGTACAGTTGAGAAGTTAGACAGTCAAGGCAGGCAAGGGCAAGGCACAGAATGAGGTGGGACAGAGCTGTTTCACTGCATTTATTTCAGTGCAAGAGGCCCGTCAGGGAAGGCAGATGAGCTGAGGGTATGGTTTTGAACATGGGACTGGGATATCATGGATATTACAGAAACGTGGCTCAGTGATGGATAGGACTGGCAGCTTAATGTTCTAGGGTGCAATGGGAAGGATAGAAAGGGGGACGAGAGGAGGCAGAATGGCATTTTGGATTAGGGATACCTTTATGGTTGTGCTCAGGGAGGATATTGGGAGTATTTCCAGTGAAGTTACTTGGATAGAATTGGGAAATAAGAAAGGGATGATCACCTTGTTGTGGTTGTCTGCTTGGGTTTCGTCTGGTTTCCTCCCACAGTCCAAAGATGTGTAGGATGGGTGGGTTATCCAGGCTGAATTGCCCATAGTGTTCAGGGATGTGCTGGCCAGGTGGATTGCTCATTGGAATTGCAACGTTATAGGGGTAGGGTAGAAGGCTCTGATGTTCAGTGTGGATGTGATGGGCTGAATGGCCCGCTTCCACGCTGTCTGGATTCTCTGATAATTCTACTAGCTTTAAAATAGTTACAGAAAATAATAGACCAGATCTAATAGGTAGCCTTCTAAATTGGACAATTTCGATGGCACAAGGTAAGAACTTGCAAAATTTGTTTGCGGGAGGTTATTTCCAGGGAAAGAGATGGCTGGACAAAAGAGTAACCAGGCAGAGAATAGCAACCCTCAAAAATCAGTAAGGCTGTCGATGGAACCGCAGGCGGTGGGAGAGATTCTGTAAGTATTTCACATCAGTTTTTACTGAAAAATGATATGGAAGCTAGAGAGTTTGGAGAAATAAATAGCGATAATTTGGCAATTGTTCATATTTCAGTGGAGGAGCTACTGGATGTCTTAAAAAGCAGAAAGGTGGATAAATCCCAGGAATCTGAGCAGGTGTATCCCAGAACTTTGTGGGAAGCCAGCGAAGTGATTGCTGGGCCCCTCGCTGAGATATTTGTATCACCAATTGCCACAGACAAGGTACTGGAAGATGGGTGCCATTATTTGAGAAAGTTAAAAATCACACACCAGGTTATAGTCAAACAGGTTTATTTGGAAGTGTGCTTCCAATTAAACCGGTTGGACTATAACCTGGTGTTGTGTGATTTCTAACTTTGTACACCCCAGTCCAACACTGGCATCTCCAAATCATTATTTGAGAAAGGCAGTCAGGAAAATCCAGGGAACTATAGACCGGTGAGTCTGAAGTCAGTGGCAGGCAAGTTGTTGGAAGGGATTCTCAGGGACAGAATTTACATGTCATTGGAAAGGCAAGAAAAGATTAGGGATAGTCAGCATGGCTTTGTGCATGGAAGTCATTAACTTGGACTTGAGAAAGACACAAGGTTCCACATAACAGGCTGGTTAGCAAGTTCAACACCATAAAATACAGGCGGAGCTAGCTATTTGGATACAAAATTGGCTGGAAGATCAAAGAGTCATAGATGTACAACACAGAAGCAGAGACCCTTCGGTCCAACCAGTACATGCTGACTAGATATCCCAACGCAATGTAGTCCCACCTGCCTGCACCCGGCCCTTATCCTTCCTATTCATATACCCAATAAGATGCCTTATAAATGTTGCATTCGTCCAACCTCCTCCACTTCCTCAGGCAGCTCATTCCATACACGTATCACCCTCTGTGAAAACGTTGCCCCACAAGTCTCTTTAAAGTCTTTCCCCTCTCACCCTAAACCTATGCCCTCTCGTGCTGGGATCCACCACCCCAGGGAAGAGACTTTGTCTATTTATCCTATCCATGCCCCTCATGATTTTATGTACCTCTATAAGCTCACCTCTCAGCTTCCGACCCTCCAGGGAAAATAGCCCCAGTCTATTCAAAATCTATTCAACCCCCAGCTGAGCTCAAATCCTCCAATCCTGGTAACTTTCTTGTAAATCTTTTCTGAACCCTTTCAAGTTTCACAACATCCTTCCGATAGGAAGGAGACCAGATTTGTACGCAATATTCCAATAGTGGCCTCACCAATGCCCTGTACAGCCACAACATGACCTCCCAACTCCTATACTTAATGTTCTAACCATATGCCGCCTTCACTATCCTATCTACCTGTGGCTACACTTTCAAGGAGCTATGAACCCGCACTCCAAGGTCTCTTTGTTCAGTAACACTCCTCAGGACCTTACCATTAAGTGTATAAGTCCTGCTAAGATTTGATTTCCCCAAATGCCACTCCTCAGCTCATTCACTCATCTGATCAAGATCCCGTTGTACTCTGAGGTAATTGTTTTCACTGTCCACTACACCTCCAACTTTGGTGTCATCTCACTAACTATGCCTGCTATGTTCACATCCAAGTCATTCATATAAATGACGAAAAGTAGTGGATCCAGCACCGACCCTTGTGGCACTCCACTGGTCACAGGCCTCCAGTCTGAAAAACAACCCTCCACCACCACCCTCTGTCTTCTGCCTTTGAGCCAGTTTTGGATCCCAATTGGCTAGTTCTCCCTGTATTCCATGAGCTCTAACCTTGCTGAGCAGTCAGTGTCTTGGTGGAGGGTGCTTTTAGGACTGGAAGCCTGTGGTGAGCAAAATGCTGTCAGGCTGGGTGCTGGGTCCACTGCTTTTTGTCATTTATATCAGTGATCTCCATGTGAATATAGGAGCTATGGTTAGTAAGTTTACAGTAGACACCAAAATTTGAGGTGCAGTGGACAGTAAAGTTACCTCAGAGTACAATGAGACTCCGATCAAATGGGCTGAGGAGTGGCAGATGAAGTTTAATTTTGATAAATTTGAGGTTCTGCATTTTGGAAAAACAAATCAGGGCCGGACTTCTACACTTAATGGGAAGGTCCTGGGCAGTGTTGCTGAACTAAGAGACCTTGGAGTGCAGGTTCACAGTTCCTTGAAAGTGGAATCATAGATAGGCAGGGTAGTGAAGAAGGTGTTTCGTATCCTTGCCTTTATCGGTCAGTGCATTGAGTACAGGAGTTGTGACGTCATTTTGCGGCTGTACAGGACATTGATTCAGTCACTACTGGAATTCTGTTTTCAGTCCTGGTCTCCCCACTATCGGAATGATATTGTGAAACTTGAAAGGATTCAGAAAAGATGTGCAAAGATGTTGCCAGGGTTGAGGGATTGAGCTATAGGGAGAGGCTGAATAGACTGAGGCTGTTTTCACTGGAGAATCGGATGCTGAGGGGTGACCATAGAGGTTGATAAAATCGTGAGGGGCATGGATAAGGTAAACAGTTAGGGTCTTATTCCTGTTTAGGTGAGTCCAAAACTAGAAAGCACAGGCGTGAGGGAAAAGATTGAAAAGGGATATTAGGGGCAAAGTTTCAAGCTGAACGTGATACGTGTATGGAATAAGCTGCCAGAGAAAGTGTGGAGGCTGGTATAGTTACAACATTTAAAACGCATCTCATTGGATATGTGATTGGGAAAGGTTTAGAAGGTTATGGGCCAAGTGCTGGCATATGGGACGAGATTAATTTAGGATATCTGGTCGGCATGGACAATTTGGACAAAAGGGTTTGTTTCTGTGTTGTACATCTCTACGACACTAATAAATTAAAATTAAGATGGATTTCTCTTTTATGGAGAGTTAGCAGAAGGTCAGACAATTCTCCTGGGAGCTGAGAAGGATAAGCAGTGATTTCGACCAGTAGTTGATTTGTTTCCAGGATATTTCATTTATAGAGAGACAGAGTGAGAAATTTTTAACGTCACAATTTTTAGTAACTACTTTCAGGTAACTGGCAAATTATGCAGGTTAAAAATGTGAAGATTATTTTACTCACTAAGTTCTGAGAATCTGGAACAGTTTGAAAGACAGCTGAATGCAGATTCAGTAGCTATTGTCAAAACAAATTTGAAATTTAACTTTTTAAGGAAGGATTTGGAAGGCTATGTCCAAATGGGAGTTGAGTTGGAACTGACTGGTACCATCTCCAGAGGGAGAGAGTACAGCCCCAATGGGCTGAATAGCTCCCAGCCCCTGTGCTCTGTGATACTGCCTCATTCACTGTGAATGATGAAGCTCATCACAGGACAGAACTGTAGAGATGTACAGCATGAAAATACACCCTTTGGTTAAACTGGTCCATGCTGACCAGATATCCCAACTTAATCTAAGTTCCATTTGCCAACACTTGGCTCATATCACTCTGCACCCTTCCTATTCATATACCTATCCAGATGCCAAATGGTATAATTGTACCAACATCCTCCACTTCCCGACAGAAGATTCCATACACGCACCAACCTCGGTGGGAAAAAAAATTGCCCCTCTGATCCATTTTAAATTCTTCCCCTCTCATGTTAAACCTATGCTCTCTCATTCTGGACTCACCACCCCAGGGAAACGACCTTGTCTATTTTTCCTATCCATGCCCCTCATGATTTTATAAACCTCTATGAGGTCACCCCTCAGCCTCTGATGCACCTGGAGGATCCCACCACTCAGGTCACAATGGGGCCTGGCTGATTGACACAGCTTCAGACCAATCGGAGAGTTGGCATGATCCTCCAGCCAATGGGAGTGAATGAGGGGTGGGTCCAGCAGGCCAACACATGACCATCAGCTTTGCAGGCGCAGTGTCACTGTGAGGGAGGACTCAGTGAGTGTGAAGGGAGTGGGAGAGACAGCAGAGACAGGGAGAGAGATGGAGTTAGTGTGGAATGGGAGGGTTGATAAACACTGTTTCAGTCTGCTAGAACTGAATTAGATTCTCCGGGTAAATTGAAAGAACTGTGGATGCTGTAAATCACACACAACAACTGAAAGTACTGGAAAAGCTCAGCAGATCTGGCAGCATCTGTGAAGTGAAATCGGTTCGCATTTTGGATTCGGTGACATCCTCAGGAACTGATGCTACTGAGAAAAAAATGTTGGTTTTTATGCAGAAGGTAGGGGTTAAGGAGTAAATGATAGGGGGGATAGAGTCCAAAGAGAGAGATAGGAGCAGTTGGACAAAGGAGTGGATAACGATCTGAGGGGGAGGGTGAATAGCTGTTTATGGGGACTGTTAGTGGCTAACCATAGGTAGTGTGTAATGCCAGGCTATGTAATAAAAAGGCCTGGTGTGTGGGGTAAGGGGCAAAGACACTAGGACGTGGGAGAGTTCAGGACCTAAAATTATTGAATTTGATGTTGAAGCCAGAGGATTGTAGGGTCCCCGACTGGGAGATGAGGCGTTGTTCTTCCAGCTTGTGTTAAAGTGTGGCGCTGGAAAAACACAGCAGGTCAGGCAGCATCCAAGGAGCAGGAGAATTGACATATTGGGCATGTAAGCACTTCATCAGAAATGTGGGAGTTGGGGGAAGAGGGCTGTGAGATAAATAGGGAGGGGTGTTTGGGGTTGGGGGGAAGGGAGCTACGAAGAGACTAGGTAGATGTAGATGGGGTAGTGGTGAGAGGGTGGAATGGATAATTGGGAAGGAAGATGGAGAGGTGGGACAGTTCAGGAGGCCAGTGCCGAGTTGGAGGATTGAATCTGTGATGAGGTGGGAGAGAGGAGATGAGGAAACCTTGATGCCGTGTGGTTGAAAGGTTCCAAGGTAGAAGATGAGGTGTTCTTCCTCCAGGCGTCGGGTGGCTTGGATTTGGGGGTGGAGGACACCCAGGACTTGCATGTCCTTGGCAGCGTGGCGGCGGAGGGGATGTAGCTGAAGTGGTCGGCCACAAGGTGGTGGGGTTGGTTGGTGCATGTGCCCCAGAAATATTCCCTGAAATATTCCACAAGTTGGCGTCCTGACTCCCCAGTGCAGAGGAGACCACATTGAGAGCAAAGGACACAATAGTTGAGGTGTTTGGGTGGGCAGGGAATTCTCTGCTGGATGTGGGAGGATCCTTTGGGCCTTGGATGGAGGTGAGGGGAAGGTGTGGGCACAGGTTTTACACCACTTGCAGTGGCAAGCGAAGGTGCTGGGAGTGGAGGATGGGTTGGTGGGGAGCTTGGACCTAATGAGGAAGTCACAGAGGGAATGGTCTCTGTGGAATGCTGAAAGGGGAGGGGAGGGAAATATATCTCTGGTGGGGTCTGATTGTAGGTGGTGGAAATGGCAGAGGATGATGTGTTGTATCTGGGTGGAAGGTGAGGAGTGGGGGGATCCCATCCTTGTTGGGGTTGGAAGGGTGGGGTTCAAGGGCAGTGGTGTAGGAAGGGGATGAGATACACTGGAGGGCATTGTTGACCACATGGGAGGGGAAATTGCAGTCCTTGAAATAGGAGACCATTTGGTATGTTCTGGAGTGTTCTGCCAGCTTGTATCAAGCTTCACTGGAACACTGCAGTAAGCATGAGACAGATGTTGGACAGGGAACAGTCTTGTGTGTTAAAGTGACAGGCAACTTGAAGCTCCGGGACCTTTTTGCAGCCACAATGTCACTCATCAGTCACCATTTCCACCACCGCCACTCAGATGCTACCAGGTTCCTGTCTCCTCCACGAACAGCTTTCCACCCTCCCACCAGATCGTTATTCACTCCTTTGTCTTTACAAATGTTCCTGTCTCTCTTTGCACTCTGTCCCCACTTATTATTTACTCTTTAACCCTTATCTCCTGTAGTCCAAAGATGTGCAGGTTAGGAGAATTGGCCCAGCTAAATTTCCCGTAGTGTTCAGGGATGTGCATTAGTCCGGGGAAATGGAGAGTAATAGGGAGGGGAATGAATCTGGGTGGGATGAACTTCAGAGGGTGGGTGTGGAATTGTTGGGCCGAAGAGCCCGTTTCCACGCTATAGGGATTCTACTTTTCCCAGCTGTCTTCGGTTCTGCTGAAGAGTCACAGAACCCGTGATGACCCTTGGTGTGTGCAGGAGGCGGAAAGGGGAGAGTGGCAGCAGAAACCGGATGAGATGTATCAGTGTAGACTGGGAGGGTTTAGTTACACTCTGTGTAGGTCGTTAATCTGAATTAGAAAATCTTGGTCCCACGTTTGCAGCAAAGAGGAAAACAGCTGTGGGCCTCAGGCAGTGAGCGGTCCTGGGTTATGGCCGCCATCTTTATTTGGGGCAAGGTACAGCAAGGCGCAGGCACATGTCCTCTTTTGGGGAGGGGGGCGGGGTGATTTCAAGAGGAGTGTTTACACATCAAACACATACCAAGAGAAGTGTTCGCCTTCACTATTCACCTTGCACTGATTGTGAGCTTTGTTTTGCGAATTCATTTTCTAGGATATTAATTGAGAATAATTGAGACTGGGATCTCAAAAACAAGTTTCTACAGTCAGCGGAGTCATCAGGGTCTGGATATCATTGGCATTTAACTGTGGAACGAGAAAGGTTTGTTCATTCTGGGAAAATGTCACCAATAGTTTTGTCAAGCAAAAAGCAGAAAGATGTTCAAGTTCATGGTCAGAGCACCCTTTGGGTATGTGTTCAATTCTTGGCCCTGCAGCTGTGGAAGGAGGTATTGGCCTGAGAGAGAGCATAGATTTATCCAAATGCCAGATATAGTCCCAGTCACCCACTTCATGATGTTAACCTGTAAACTCCCGACTTCCAATTCCCTGCAAGCTTCTCATAGAATTTCCTTGTGGACTCAAATTCCAACACCATTTCAGGTGGAACGTTCCAGATTCTGACAACTGTCTGTTCATCCAGAAACTGCTGAAGTCCATGTTGACTCTGTGGTTACAAAGGGCTGAATTGAAAGATGAGATGCTGTTCCTGAGCTCCCATTGAGATGCATTAGAACAGTACAGGAGGCTGAGGGCAATGTAGGTATGAGCAGACATTGAAAACGACAGGGCTGCACTGTGAGGGCTGCTTGGCTCAATGAGAGTGTTTTGGAGTTGGGTGTAAACAGAGTGAGGTGAGACTGGGAGAAGGTGAAGCTGAAACTCAAGTTTAGTTCAGGCCATTCAGTAATTCACGTGGTCCCAATGGGAACAGCCAATTTCTCAGTGATACCTGCTGAGTATTTAAGTTTTTAAAGTATGACATATCTGCTGAAGTGAAGATTTTTTTTATTATAATGTACATGTTTGAAGTGAAGGAAGGTTGCTCACTCGTTTAAATTTTCTTAATGGGAGTAACGAGATGAATGTAGAGAGATGTTGTGATAGGGCACCTCAGACCCGTGGTGTGGTCCTCTTGTACAATGTGGGAAATAAGGGACGCTTCCTGTGTGCCTGACGTCTATGTGTGCTGCAAGTGTGTCCAACTGCAGTTACTGGGAACCTGCTTTTCAGACCTGGAGCTGTGAGTGGACTCACTGTGGAGCGTCTGAGAATGTTATGGACAGCATGTTTAGTGAGTTAGTCACACTGCAGGTGAGGGCTACACAGGCAGAAAGGGAATGGATGACCATCAGATCAAGGAAAAGGCTCAGGAAGGGGGTGCAGAGGTCCCCAGTGGTCATCCCCTTCTCATACAGATACTGTATCCCGCTTGGGATTCTGTAAGGGCGGGAATGGGTGGGGTAGCTTCTCGGGAAATCAGCACCAGCTAGGGTCATGCCACCACAGAGAGCTCCGCTGCACACAGCGGGAGGAAAGAGAGGAGACACGGCTATAGTGACAGGGGATTCAATGCTCAGGGTTAGGGCAGGCACTGCTGTAACCACAGACATGAATCCAGGATGGTATGTTACCTCCATAAAGCTAGGATCCGCAATATCATGGGGAGGCTGCAGGACTTTCTGGAGCTGGAGTTAAACAGCCCGTGGTGGTGGAACACACAGATACCAACAACATCGCTAAACAGAGGGATGAGGGCCTGAAAGCTAGATATAGGGAGAGCAGAGATGCATTAAAATGTAGCTCCTGAAACGTAATAATGTCAGACTTACTCCCAGTGCCATGTGCTAGTGAGAGCAGGAATAAGAGGGTAGATCAGCTGGATGTGTGGCTGGGGAAATGGTGTACCAGAGAAAGGTTTAGATTCTTCAGGCACTGGGACTGTTTCTGGGTGGGTCCTATACCAGCCTGACCGGTTACCCCTGGGCAGAGCTGAGACAAATCTGATGGCTTTTGCAGTTCCATTGGTGAGGTTTTAACTAGTCTGGCAGGGGGTTGGGAAATCAAGTGTCGGCTTAGATGGGTCAGATTCAGGTCAGGGAATGGGAGGTAGAATATTAGTGATGTAGTCAGCAGCTCAGAAAGCCAAAGAAAAGGAGGATTAAACGAGGATTGAGTCCCTCTTCAGCCATCAGTCCTGCCATCTCAGAAATGTGAGTCAACAAAATATGGAGCTGTATACATGTCTATGACTCTATGTGCTTCAGCAAAATGGTGGAAATCTGCAATAAGAAAATAAATTGCTGGACATCCTCAGCAAGTCTGTCAGCATCTGAAATGGTGACAGATGCCGGAAACATTGCAGCCTTGCAGAAGTGTTTAGATGATCACACCAAGATGTTACACGGAGTGCCAGAACGTGGGACTAGAATAAATAGGCGTTTGATGACCAGCATGGATACGATGGGGCTGGAAAATTGATGTTTCGGGTCAGGACTAGTCATCCGGACTGACAAACTGTCCTGACCCAAAACATCAACTTTCCTGCCCCTCTGATGCTGCCTGACCTGCTGCACTTCCCCAGATCAACATTGTATAAACTCTGACTTCCAGCATCTGCAGCCCTTAACTATCTACACATCTCAGGACTCAGGCAAGTGACCCTCCTTTACTCTCTCTCAGTAACCAGGAGAGTCTTCCTTTGGAAAGGGGAACAAAGGTACACGCAGTACTCAAGGTGTGGTCTCACCAAAGCCCTTCCAGAAAGGGATCCCTGCTCCGGTACTCGAATCCTCTCACTAGGAAGGTCACACATCATTTACATTCTCCACTGCTTCCCACTCCTACCTGCTTCTGAAAAGAGGGAATCTCAGAGAAACACGGAATAAAATGGGGTCAGAGTCTCTGGTATAAAACTGTTGAACACAATGCCCCCATCTTCTCCATATTGGTCATCAAGCGCACGTGCCTGGTGTCATCATCTGAACACTTCTTCAAGGCTGCAATGTTTCCTGCATCTGTCACCATTTCAGATACTGCCAGACCTGCTGAGGATCTGCAGCACTTTTTTTTCTCTGTTGTAGAGTACTGAAAGGGAGGATTTGTAGTTGAGAAATTCACATTGAACTTCATGTTCAGTTTTGATAGTTACTGGATCCGTGCCGATCTGGATATCATTGGCCTTTTCATCTGGAACGAAAGGTGTGTATTCTGCCTGTGGACGAATATCTAAAATGTCAGCGTCACTGGAAAAAGTACTGAGACAGCGAAGTCCATGTTAGCGGGGACTGTGGAGAGAAATTTCATTTGATTTTTGAAAGTCTAAAAAATCATGGCACATTTCCCAGGAACAGTTAAGCCCCAGATTGGTTTTGTATGAGGACAATTTACCATGAAACCAGAAAGACAAAAGGATTCCTGCATCATGGAAAAAGCTGTGAAAATGGAATTGTTGTAATGGAGTTAATTATCGATCATGGATTGTAATCCATTGGCGGTGTCACGTCGGTTCCAGCACCGTGGGGAAACACGGGAAATGTGATGGATGCAGTGTAGGTTCCAGTTATTAAACTGGAAAGGTGCAGAAGAAATTTACAAGGATGATGCCAGGTCTCAGGGGTCTGAGTTACAGGGAGAGGTTAGACAAGCGAGGACTCTTTTGTTTATAGCAGAGGAAACCGAGGGGGAATATATTAAAGAAGTGTATAAGATCATGAGAGGCATGGATAAGGTGAATGCACTCAGCCTTTTTCCCAGGGAATAAGGACTGGTGGGCATCAGTTTAAGGTTAGAGGAGAAAGACTAAAAGGGAACCTGAGGGGCAACTGTTCTATACAGAGGGTGGTATGTGTCCAGACTGAGCTGCCAGTGGAAGTGGTTGAGGCGGGTCTGTTAACAACATGTGAAAGGCATTTGGAAAAATACATGGATAGGAAAGGGTCAGAAGCAGATGAGCCAAGTGCATGGAAATAGGGTTAGCATGGATGGACATTCTGATCGGCATAGGCCAGTTTGGGCCAAAGGGCCTGTCTCTGCTGTAGGATTCCATGACTAAGTGCATTTGCTATTTCTCCCCTTAACTCTGTTGGTATCCTGGGATGTATTCCATCAGGGCAAAGAGACTTGTCTACCTTTAGCTCCATTAGCTTGCCCAGCTCTAACTCTTTCATGATAATGGTTATTTATAGGTCCTCACCTTCCTCAGTCTCCTTATCAATTACTGGCATGTTCTTCATATCCTCACTGTGAAGTCTGACTGCTGTGTCCTCATATTCCTGACCCCTGCTGGGTAGGAATAACTAGGCACAGAACTCGGAGAGGTCTTCTTTGAATCTTTATTAATGAGACATGGTAGTTACCTGGATATTTTACGTGCAAAATGCCTCCAGGCAGCATCAGGTAACTCCCCGCCTGTCCGGTGTACGGCTCCCATTCTTCTAGCTTTGTGGTTTGTAACTTTGAATAGAGACTATCTCTCAGGATTATCTCCATGGCAACAGCAGTTAAAAAGTCGAGTTCTGTTCAGCACTTTGTGGTTAAACCACACACCCCTCCCCCCACGCCCCTTTGGCTCCCTCAAGTGCCTGACAGGCGCTTCAGTTTCAGTGGGGCTGTCTATCAGGATTCTGATTTGGAGGAGCCGGGGTTGAGGTGGGATCAACAAAGTTAAAAACCACACAACACTAGGTTATAGTCCAACAGGTTTATTTGGAAATACAAGTTTTTGGAGTGTGCTGTGATTTTTAACTTGATCAGGATTATCTCTATGGTAACAGTTAAGTGCTTCAACAATTACAGAGGCCATATGTTCCCAACACAATAGGTTCCCCTCTAGCAGGGTAAACTGCTATTCTGGCCCTGGGGATAGCTACTCATCACTTTTCTCCCCCAATCCCATCCAGCTTTCTGTTGAGCTTTAAAGTTTTTCTAATCTCCTAGTTTCTCCTTGGTCTTTGCCAATTTGTATGCTTTCAATTTCAATTTGATAGACTCCCTTATTTCCTGAGCCACCCATGGCAGATTACACCATTTCCGACAGTCCTCCCTTTTCACTGATATATACTTTTGCTGAACAGCTTGAAAAATTCTTTGATATTCCTCCACTGTCTGTCAACTGTCCCACCCTAAAGTCTTTGCTTCCAGTCTACATTAGCCAACTCCTGCCTCATCCTATTGTAGTCTCCTTTGTTCAAGCACAGGATCTTGGGATTGGATTTAATCTTCCCGCTTTCCAACTGTATTCTAAATTCAACCAGACTTATCATAAGTCTTTTCATCAGATTACGAGGTGAGGCGATGTTACCTCGGTGTTTTGGTTTTCATTGTCAGAGACCTTGGCTTTGTCATAAAGTACGGGATAGATATTCACAACACCGTATTCTGGACGGTGTGAATGTATTACACCGTCTAAAACCATAAATCACTGTCTCCCCTCAGTTTACATGATTTAGTGATGCCGGTGTTGGACTGGGGTGTATAAATTTAAAAATCTCAACACCAGGTTATAGTCCTTCAGGTTTAATTGGAAACACACTATCTTTCGGAGCGTTGCTCCTTCGTCGTGATCCAATTAAACCTGTTGGACTATAACCTGTTGTGTGATTTTTAACTCCCTTCAGTTTAAAATTGCAAAATCTCCTACATGCTTCCGCACTAAGTTTGGAACGCTAATCCACCTGACTATCCTGCATTTTCCGAAAATCTTCTTTGGTGAAGGTGGTGAGTTTTGGATTCAGCTTTCCAGTTATTACTGTAAGAAGATAAGCATTGGGCACAGGAGAGGCAATGCAGCCCTTTCCATCATTTAATACCATGATGATTAAGCTCACCTCGGTGTCAGCTGGATTTTCCCGCCTGCTCTCTCTCACCCTTCATCTCATTGCAAATTAAACATCTGTATCTCTGCATTAAATTTGCTCATTGTCCTGGCATCCACCGCATTTTGAATAGGGAATTCCACAGATTCACAGCACATTGAGATAGGTACATTCTTCTTCATGAGAATCGAATAGAATCCCTATAGTGCAGAGTCCACACCATCCGAAAAATGACCATTCTATTCAGACTCACCCATTCCCTGTATTTCCCATGGTTAATGGCTTAACCTGCACAGGCATGGACACTGTGGGAATTTAGCATAGCCAATCCACCTAACCAGCACATCTTTGGACTGTGGGATGAAACTGGAGCACCTAGAGGAAACCCGCACAGACATGGGGAGAACATGTAAACTCCACACAGTCGCCTAAGGCTGGAATCAAATCCAGGTCCCTGACGCTGTGAGTCAGCAATGCTAACCATTGAGCCAACTCTGCTTAAAACCTGCTCCTCCAATTAACCACCCCACGCCCCAGTTGGCTGAATCTATATTCCTTACATCAGAAAATCAGGTTGTGGAAGCAGATGTCTCAGTAAAACCCAGTGACAGTCCATATGTTCAGTGTGTCTGAATGGGGATCCTATACACAACACCCTCCAGTCCACACTTTTCATTCACTTTCCAGAGACAGGGCTCCAGTGGCTTCATGGGGACTACAACTCCCACAATCCCTGAGGCAAGGACCACACGTGTGCGGAGAAACCCAGCATTGTACATGTACAGAATGTGGGCGGGTTTTGGAGCATGTGCTTTGGGTAAGTATACTTTGCGGAAAGTATTTCACACTATGATTGGCTGGAGGAGGAATGCATCTGCTTATAGTATTGATCAGTTGGGGGCTCAAGGTGTCACCACACCCATGTAGGACCACTCTCCATCCCCAATTCATTGTAATGTTGGGAATCAACTAATGGGGAACAAAGAAGGATCTGACCCATTCTCCCAGACTGAAGGTTCCTCTTCTGTCCAGGATCTGCCACCTCCCTGTCTGTTTCCTTTTGTTTCATTCTGCTGTTACATTACTGACTTGCAGCAACTGAAGGGAAAGGAAGTGAACCCAGAAAGGGTGCAGAGTCTAACCAGGGACGGGAAGTGGTGGCATGGATCTGTTTATCAGCAACTCCATGAGAATGTGGAGGGTGTACATTTGGGGGTAGCAGAGTCAGAATGGCCTGAAAGTAAGTGGCCTGGAGGGTTACAGCTTTGAGGGAAGAAAGGAAAATAAGATATTCCAGAGAAACAGTCTATTCTGAATTTCTAATATGTGCATATTCCTTTATACAGGGTGCTAGATGGTGAAGATTTGCAGACTGAAATCTCAAAATCATGTGCCGATCGTGATTACGTTAAGCAGCATTTGAAGATCCAAAGATAGAGAATCACTCGGCCAAAATCCTGCAACACTCTCCCTCCCAGCATTGTCGGTCTCTCTGCACCAAATGACTGTGAATGCTACAAGACAGCAGCTCACTACCATCTTCTCAAGGGTAACGAGAGATGGGGAATAAATGCTGGCTGAGCCAGTGATGCCCATATCCTAGATATGGTTTCTATCTCGAGTTGCTGAAACCCGGTTGATGTTACAGCAGGATGATGAGGGGTGCTGAGTACATCCTCCAGGAGGCAGCACCATCACATTACTCCTGCCTACACCCACACAGTAACACAGCAACATCACTGGAACAAAAGGCAGTGAAACCAAAGGAGGACTTAGATATAGTTCTTCGAGGTAAAGTCATGAAAGGGGATTGGAACACAGCAGGAACAGGAGACTGAGCTGGATGGTCAGCTGTTTCCCATTGAATGGTGGAGCAGGATTGAAAGGCCGAATAGCCTCCTCCTGCTGCTATCTCCCAGGTGTGTATATAGCCATAGAGCCCGGGGTCGGAAGGAGTAGGCAGGGCAGGGATTCTCCAGGAGATTGCACTTCCACAACAGTTTTCAGTGAGGGATGGTTTGATGGATTGTATTTCACATTTATCTTTAACACAAGGTTTGTAAATTTTGGTTTTAAAATGTTGTAAAAGTTTTTTTGCACAGCAAATAAAATTAAAGAAAATAAATTAATCTGTCAGAATATAACAGTTTTAAAACTTTTAATCTTTTGTAAAACAAAATCCTGTCTTCTCCCGGACACCATCACTTTCCAGTTACTCAAACTCCAGGGAAATATTCCCTCCCTTTCTGAACTTTTGGTTTGATTTAACTGCTTTTCAGTTCTTGATCTGTGAATCGTGAAGCGTTCTTTTTCCCTATTTCTCCGACCCAGAAATGTTATCACAGCAACCTTCCCACCATCAAAATCATCATTACGCAATTTTGCTTTTGGCTAATATATAATCACCAGCAGTGCAAAAGTGAGGACTGCAGATGCTGGAAACCAGAGCCTAGATTAGAGGGGTGCTGGAAAAGGGCTTTTGCCAAAATGTTGATTTTCCAGCTCCTCGGATCCTGCCTGACCTGCTGTGCTTTTCCAGAACCACTCTAATCTAGACATATAATCACCAGCAGTAAATCATTTGTGTAACCGATAGAATATTTCCAAACAAAGCCCATTACGGGCCAAGCAAACCATTAGAAGTGACAGAGTGAGAAGGGACTAAATCAAAGTAGAATTGTGCAGAGGGGGCAGCGGTGGAGATAAAGCACTATATCCCCTGCGGTGCCCACCTCTATGTAAAGGCATCAAGAGCATTGATACACACCACATGCTCCTTCTCCAAGGACACCCTGCTGTGTAGCCTTTATCCTCAATCATAGAATAGAATCCCTACAGTGTGGAAGGAGAACATTGGCCCATCAAACCCCATCGACCATGCGAAGAACATCACGCCCAGAGCACTCCATCCCTGTAACACTGCATTTCCCATGGCTGATCCACCTAGTCTGCACATTCCTGGACACTGTGGACAAGTTAACCTTCGCATCTTTGGGCTGTGGGAGGAAACCAGTGCACCTGGAGGGGACCCACACTATCATAGGGAGAATGTGGGAACTGAAAATGTGTTGCTGGTAAAGCACAGCAGGTCAGGCAGCATCCAAGGAACAGGAGAATCGATGTTTCGGGCATAAGCCCTTCATCAGGAATGAGGAAAGTGTGTTCAGCAGGTTAAGATAAAAGGTAGGGAGGAGGGACTTGGGGAGGGGCATTGGAAATGTGATAGGTGGAAAGAGGTCAAGGTGAGGGTGATAGGTTAGAGTGGGGTGGGGGCGGAGAGGTCGGGAAGAAGATTGCAGGTTAGGAAGGCGGTGCTGAGTTCGAGGGATTTGACTGAGACAAGGTGGGGGGAGGGGAAATGAGGAAACTGGTGAAATCCGAGTTCATCCCTTGTGGTTGGAGGGTTCCCAGGTGGAAGATGAGGCGCTCTTCCTCCAACCGTCGTGTTGTTGTGGTCTGGCGGTGGAGGAGTCCAAAGACCTGCATATCCTTGGTGGAGTGGGAGGGGGAGTTGAAGTGTTGGGCCACAGGGTGGTTGGGTTGGTTGGTCTGGGTGTCCCAGAGGTGTTCTCTGAAGCGCTCTGCGAGTAGGCGGCCTGTCTCCCCAATATAGAGGAGGCCACATCGGGTGCAGCGGATGCAATAGATAATGTGTGTGGAGGTGCAGGTGAATTTCTAGCGGATATGGAAGTTTCCTTTGGGGCCTTGGAGGGAAGTGAGGGGGGAGGTGTGGGCGCAAGTCTTACACCTCCTGCGGTTGCAGGGGAAGGTGCCAGGAGTGGAGGTTGGGTTGGTGGGAGGGGGGGGGTGTGTGGATCTGACGAGGAAGTCACGGAGGGAATGGTCTTTACGGAACGCTGATAGGGGAGGGGAGGGAAATATATCCCTGGTGGTGGGGTCCGTTTGGAGGTGGCGGAAATGATGGCGAATGATATACTGTATGTGGAGATTGGTCGGGTGGGAGGTGAGGACCAGTGGGGTTCTATCCTAGTGGCGGTTGGAGGGGCGGGGCTCAAGGGTGGAGGAGCGGGAAGTGGAAGACATACGGTGGAGGGCATTGTCGACTACGTCGGGGGGGGGGGTAATTGCGGTCCTTGAAGAAGGAGACCATCTGGGTTGTACGGTTTTGGAACTGGTCCTCCTGGGAGCAGATGCGGCGGAGACGAAGGAATTGGGAGAATGGGATGGCGTTTTTAAAGGGGGCAGGGTGGGAGGAGATGTAGTCAAGGTAGCTGTGGGAGTCGGTCGGTTTGTAGTAGATGTCGGTGTTGATTCGGTCACCCGAGATAGAAATAGAGAGGTCTAGGAAGGGGAGGGAGGAATCTGATACTGTCCAGGTAAATTTGAGGTCGGGGTGGAAGGTGTTGGTAAAGTAGATGAACTGTTCAACCTCCGCGTGGGAGCACGAGGCGGCACCGATACAGTCATCGATGTAGCGGAGGAAAAGGTGGGGGATGGGGCCAGTGTAGTTGCGGAAGATGGATTGTTCCACATATCCTATGAAGAGGCAGGCATAGCTGGGGCCCATGCGGGTGCCCATGGCTATTCCTTTGGTTTGGAGGAAGTGGGAGGATTGGAAAGAAAAGTTGTTCAGGGTGAGGACCAGTTCAGTCAGTCGGAGGAGGGTGGCAGTGGAAGGGTACTGGTTGGTATGGCGGGAATGGAAGAAGCGGAGGGCTTTGAGTCCTTCGTGATGGGGGATGGAGTGTAAAGGGACTGGATGTCCATGGTGAAGATAAGGCGTTGGGGACCGGGGAAGCGAAAATCATGGAGCAGGTGGACGGCATGGGTAGTGTCTCGAACGTAGGTGGGGAGTTCTTGGACTAAGGGGCACAGGACCATGTCGAGGTATGCAGAGATGAGTTCGGTGGGGCAGGAGCAGGCTGAGACAATGGGTCGGCCGGGGCAGTCAGGTTTGTGGATTTTGGGCAGGAGGTAGAAGTGTGCGGTGCGGGGTTGTGGGACTATGAGGTTGGAGGCGGTGGATGGGAGATCCCCTGAGGTGATGAGGTTATGGACGGTCTGTGAGATGATGGTTTGGTGGTGGGAGGTGGGTCATGGTCAAGGGGGCAGTAGGAGAAGGTATCTGTGAGCTGGCGTTTGGCCTCAGCGGTGTAAAGGTCGGTGCGCCAAACTACTATCGCACCTCCCTTGCCTGCCGGTTTGATAGTGAGGTTGGGGTTGGAACGGAGGGAGTGGAGGGCTGCGCGTTCCGAGGGTGAGAGATTGGAGTGGGTTAGAGGGGTGGAGGAGTTCAGGTGGCGGTTAATATCATGGCGGCAGTTGGCTATGAAGAGGTCGAGGGCAGGTAAGAGGCCAGCAAGGGGTGTCCAGGTGGATGGGGTGTGTTGGAGGCGTGAGAAGGGCATCCCCCATCACGAAGGACTCAAAGCACTCCGCTTCTTCCTTTCCCGCCGTACCAACCAGTACCCTTCCACTGACACCCTCCTCCGACTGACTGAACTGGTCCTCACCCTGAACAACTTCTCTTTCCAATCCTCCCACTTCCTCCAAACCAAAGGAGTAGCCATGGGCACCCGCATGGGCCCCAGCTATGCCTGCCTCTTCGTAGGATATGTGGAACAATCCATCTTCCGCAACTACACTGGCCCCACACCTCACCTTTTCCTCCGCTACATCGATGACTGTATCGGCGCTCCCTCGTGCTCCCACGAGGAGGTTGAACAGTTCATCCACTTTACCAACACCTTCCACCCCGACCTCAAATTTACCTGGACAGTATCAGATTCCTCCCTCCCCTTCCTAGACCTCTCTATTTCTATCTCGGGTGACCGAATCAACACCGACATCTACTACAAACCGACTGACTCCCACAGCTACCTTGACTACACCTCCTCCCACCCTGCCCCCTGTAAAAACGCCATCCCATTCTCCCAATTCCTTTGTCTCCGCCGCATCTGCTCCCAGGAGGACCAGTTCCAAAACCGTACAACCCAGATGGCCTCCTTCTTCAAGGACCGCAATTTCCCCCCGACGTAGTCAACGATGCCCTCCACCGCATCTCTTCCACTTCCTGCACCTCCGCCCTTGAGCCCCGCCCCTCCAACCGCCACTAGGACAGAACCCCACTGGTCCTCACCTACCACCCCACCAATCTCCACATACAGCGTATCATCCGCCGTCGTTTCCGCCACCTCCAAACGGACCTCACCACCAGGGATATATTTCCCTCCCCTCCCCTATCAGCATTCCGTAAAGACCATTCCCTCCGTGACTCCCTCGTCTGATCCACACACCCCCCCCCCCCCCCCCCCACCAACCCAAGCTCCACTCCTGGCACCTTCCCCTGCAACCGCAGGAGGTGTAAGACTTGCGCCCACACCTCCCCCCTCACTTCCCTCCAAGGCCCCAAAGGAAACTTCCATATCCGCTAGAAATTCACCTGCACCTCCACACACATTATCTATTGCATCCGCTGCACCCGATGTGGCCTCCTCTATATTGGGGAGACAGGCCGCCTACTTGCGGAGCGTTTCAGAGAACACCTCTGGGACACTCAGACCAACCAACCCAACCACCCTGTGGCCCAACACTTCAACTCCTCCTCCCACTCCACCAAGGATATGCAGGTCTTTGGACTCCTCCACCGCCAGACCACAACAACACGACGGTTGGAGGAAGAGCGCCTCATCTTCCGCCTGGGAACCCTCCAACCACAAGGGATGAACTCGGATTTCACCAGTTTCCTCATTTCCCCTCCCCCCACATTGTCTCAGTCAAATCCCTCGAACTCAGCACCGCCTTCCTAACCTGCAATCTTCTTCCTGACCTCTCCGCCCCCACCCCAGTCTGACCTATCAGCCTCACCTTGACCTCTTTCCACCTATCACATTTCAAATGCCCCTCCCCAAGTCCCTCCTCCCTACCTTTTATCTTAACCTGCTGAACACACTTTCCTCATTCCTGATGAAGGGCTTATGCCCTTCTCCTGTTCCTTGGAAGCTGCCTGACCTGCTGTGCTTTACCAGCAACACATTTTCAGCTGTGATCTCCAGCATCTGCAGACCTCACTTTCTCCTCGAAGAATGTGGGAACTCCACACAGGCTGTTGACCAACCTTGTACCTGATGCTGTGAGGTAGGATGAATCACTGAATCCCCTCTCACACACTGACGATCTGAATGGCCTCTCCCCCTGTGTGGGCTCACTGGGGACTCAGGGGGGCAGGATGAATCACTGAATCCCCTCTCACACACTGACCATCTGAATGGGCTCTCCACTGTGTGAGCTCACTGGGGTCTCAGTGGGCAGGATGAATCACTGAATCCCCTCTCACACACTGACCATCTGAATGGTCTCTCCCCAGTGTGGGCTCACTGGGGTCTCAGTGGGCAGGATGAATCACTGAATCCCCTCTCACACACTGACCATCTGAATGGCCTCTCCCCCTGTGTGGGCTCACTGGGGTCTCAGTGGGCAGGATGAATCACTGAATCCCCTCTCACACACTGACCATCTGAATGGCCTCTCCCCCTGTGTGGGCTCACTGGGGTCTCAGTGGGTGGGATGAATCACTGAATCCCCTCTCACACACTGACCACCTGAATGGTCTCTCCCCCTGTGTGGGCTCACTGGGGTCTCAGTGGGCAGGATGAGTCACTGAATCCCCTCTCACACACTGACCATCTGAATGGCCTCTCCCCGGTTTGGGCTCACTGGTGTCTCAGTGGGCAGGATGAATCACTGAATCCCCTCTCACACACTGACCATCTGAATGGCCTCTCCCCTGTGTGGGCTCACTGGGGTCTCAGTGGGCAGGATGCATCACTGAATCCCCTCTCACACACTGACCATCTGAATGGCCTCTCCCCTGTGTGGGCTCACTGGGGACTCAGTGGGCAGGATGCATCACTGAATCCCCTCTCACACACTGACCATCTGAATGGCCTCTCTCCTGTGTGGGCTCACTGGGGACTCAGGGGGGCAGGATGCATCACTGAATCCCCTCTCACACACTGACCATCTGAATGGCCTCTTCCCCCTGTGTGGGCTCACTGGGGACTCTGCAGGTGCTGCATTTGAGTGAATCTCCCCCCACACTGGGAACAAGTGAATGATCTTTCCCCAGAGTGAGCTCCCTGGTGTTTCAGCAGGTCAGAGGACTGAGTGATTCCTTTCCCACATACTGACCAGGTGAATGGCCTCTCCCCAGTGGGAATGCACTAATGTCTCCGCTGGTGAGAGATTTGAATGAATCCTTTCTCACACATGGAGGAGGTGACGGGTCTAAATCCACTGTGCTATCTCTGGTGCCTCAGCAGATTGCAAGATCGAATAAATCCCTTCCCATATGTGGGGCAGGGGAACGGCCTCTCCGCAGTGTGACTGTGTCGGTGTGTGTCCCGCTGGGAGGGGTAAGTGAATTCCTAATTCTGATTGAGCACATCCTCCTGTTTTCTCAGTTATTATTAACAATCTCATTCCCCTCGCACCAAAACCTATTCCAGAGAGTGTTACAGAAAAGGCAGAAAGGTCAGCTGCAGCTGGTCACCTGACCAGTCACTGTGTTTTGTGTTTTCACTCTCCACAGATGCTGCCAGATCTGCTGAACTTATCCAGCAATTTCTGTTTTTCTTTCTGATTTCCCAGCATTTGCAGATGTTTAGTTTTGCAATACTCATCTGTTGCAGAGGAGTTTATTGATTAAATTAGAGGGTTTTGAAAGTTGTACGTTAGGTCACGCATCAGCTACGATCATCCTGAATGGCAGAGCAGAGTTGAGGGGCTGAATGGCCTCCTCCTGTTCCAGTGAAAGTTATCAATCGGCAACTTGTGGTAACATTTTCCCTCACTGCTCACTTCACCTCCATGTCTAACACACTGTTACTGACTGAACAAACCTCCTGTGTTTGAACTAAACCTGCTAATGTTCAGTGGCTCCCTCTCCTGCCACCCGGGTTTAACTCTTATCGTGGAATGCTGTCTTGTACTACTGCGGGAATGCCCACAAGTACTAATCCTGGAGTCTGTATCCCCTGGGATCCACAATCACCGTTTATTTCCTTCTTCCTATTTCATTCTTCCTATTTCATTCTGGCTATTGAACTCTCGGTTTCAATCCATTCTCCTGTCATGCTCTTCAACATGGCCATGTGGGTGGACTAGAGGCAGCTGGGATTTAATGAAGGGAAGTGGGGATTAGGCGGAAGTATGAGGAGAGGTGACAGCAAAGACAGTTCTCATTGTATCGGCAGAGTTTCTCCATGACCCAGTGAGTGGTGAGGCACCTGAGATTGTGGGCGGAGACAGATTCAATCAGGGATTTGGTAAGACCCTCAAACATTGACCTGTCCATCTGATTGTTAACTCACACAGATAGAAAGAAAGAAGCACATTTAGATTGCACCTTTGATGATCTCGGGCAATGAAACATGCTTCCAACCCAATGATTTCAACCACAAATCTCTGAAAACACAGACACAAAGCTTCCTACTTGTACCAGGTTGTCTCTGAGCCTCCTCTTTTCTTGAGAAAAGCATTTTGAGCTGTTCAGCCTTTCCTGGTGATGATAATCGCTATGTTCCTGTAAGATTTGTGACTGAACCTTTATTTCCCTGTTCCTTGTGTGTGATGAAAGTAGCAGAAACAGGTCCTGATCTGTGAGGGGTTTCGGTTGGAGTATTTATATTTACAAAGCCATTCCCACCCTCACATACAGTGTGAAATTGATGTACAACTGAAGGGAAGGAGTGAGTGAGCACCCACAGAATCATATGTGTGAGTTGAATGATCCTGGCATGAGGAAAATGGGTCAACACTCGCAACTAGTTCGAATCTCAGAATCCACTGGGTGCAGAAAGAGTATATTCGGCCCATCGAGTCTGCAATGACCTGCTCACCCACCCTACCCCCATAACCCCACATTAACCATGGCTAGCCCCATCCACATAAATTGTACACTGCAGCCATGTTAGCATGGCCAATCCAGTAACGTTACAGTATATGTGGGAGGGTCACATATTATGTCTAAGTGCTCAGGATTGTGGATGAAGCCTCACAAATACTTGACTCTGACACAAATGCTCTGCTTCTCAAAATAAAATCTGGCGGAAACTGCAACCGGAAAGATTTCTGATTATCTCAGGAGGAAGAGAATTCAAAACTCGCGCCATTGACCCAGGGGGCGCAGTGATAGTTACAGATGTCTGGGAACCATCAGAAATGTCACAAGTTGTGAGCAAGGTGGGGGTGAGACAAGGACAAAAAGACAGTCTGTCACACGGGGGAAAGCAGGAGAGATTAAACAGCAGAAATGGTCGTCCCGCAAGGCCACGGGGAATGGAGTTAGGGCTGGGAAAGAAACCAGGAAACAAGGTGTGCAGCTGTCAAAGAAATACATTTAAAAAACAGATTATAAAAACATATTGGGCAGATTTCACAGGCTGAAATTGTTGCTCTCAATGGTGAGTACAAAAAGCTGCAAAGCCTGGAGAGTTCTATTACATACAGGTGGGCCAAGTGGCCTCGATCTGTGCTGTAACTTCCTGATTTTTTTTATGACATTTGTAGTTCAAGTCTGATGACGCTAATAACTTTTCAAATTGGACTGGAGTTTAATATTCTGGAGAAATGTGAAATAAATCACATTGATCACATTCTGCAGATCTTAGTCCATAACCCTGCATGTTCCAGCATTTCAGTGACATCCATGTCCTACCGGTGGGACAGGACATACAGGGATGGCGACGGTGCTGTCTAGGACATTGTAAGCTATAATTCTGTGACTAGTCTGCGTTCCAGCTCACCCAATAAGATGTTGGCAGGGTGAGACACTACAGTTGGAGCTCCTCTATTCACCAGTTCCTTTCCTTTCTGCTTTTTTAGAATTTCTTTCTCTCTCACTCTCCCCTTTGCAGACTCTGACACAAGTGTCTCAACCTTGAATCATGACAAAATTTAAAAAAAACGTGTCTCCACAAGAAAACCAATGGACGAAAATATATTATTCTTGCATCAACTGCATTTTAAACAAAAACAATCCTGTTCAATAAACACTGACTCATTTTTCCTTCAATTCTTTCAAGCGAGCTATTATATTTGATGGGAAAGTGAGGTCTGCAGATGCTGGAGATCAGAGCTTAAAATGTGTTGCTGGAAAAGCGCAGCAGGTCAGGCAGCATCCAAGAAACAGGAGAATCGACGTTTCGGGCATAAGCCCTTCTTCAGGAATGACGAAAGTTTGTCCAGCAGGCTAAGATAAAAGGTAGGGAGGAGGGACTTGGGGGACGGGCGTCGGAAATGTGATAGGTGGAAAGAGGTCAAGGTGAGGGTGATAGGTCAGACTGGGGTGGGGGCGGAGAGGTCAGGAAGAACCTCAGATCTTTGCTCCCTCAGTTTACCGATCTTAATAAATATCCAATCAATTTCAGAGCAACATGCTTACAAAGTATTGAACCAATTTATCTGTTTAGGATTTAGCACTAGTAATTAAGTCATTACAATTACAATAATTGCATAATAATTGGTCTGGGTAACAAGTATACTGAGGTTCACAATTTAATTTATTGACTGTTTGTAAAATGGTACAGTATATCCTTTTTTTCAGGATCCTAACAGTAATTATTAAGGAATTTGCATGACAATAATTATTATATGCTTTAGTTTAGTCTTGCTAACAACTACAGTGAAGTTTATATTTGAATTTAATCCAATCTTCCCTAGTACCTATACAGTAATATAAAAATGCATTTTATTTCTAATCAACACACCTACAAAAGAATTAATTATTTCTGCTGCAACACGCACTGTTAAAAATATGACTTTTGCTCATTTGAATGATCTGTGTAATCCCAGCCTTATAAATTTAGAAAAACCTAATTACCCTGCAACAATTCCTGTTCATTTTTGCAGATAGCACAGTCAAATAGCAAGATGAAATTTATCATTAATCGTATCATTATTGCCAAAACACAGTAATCCCTTGCCTCCCTTCCCATAACAACCTAAGTTATATCCTTTCTGGCCCAGGGGACTTATCTATCCCCATGGTTTTTTAATATTTTCAGCACATTCTCCGCCTTAACATCGACCTGTTTGACCATATCAGCCTGTTTCACATTGTTCTCACAAAGGACAAGGTCCCACTCACTCGGGAATACTGAAGCAAAGTACTCATTAAAGACCTCCCCTACCCCCTCTGACTCCTGGCACAAGTTTGCTTCACTATAAGGGGTATAAATGTGGAATTATGTCTCAGCACTGAAAGAATGTAAAGATATTGCAGTGTACAATCACTCGATTACTTTGAATATTGAACGGTATTTTAACTGAGAAAACACAGTTGAATTGATTTGTTTATATTTCACTTCATGCGAACATTTATTGTATTTCGAACCACAATAAGAGTTTCATTTTTACATATATAAAACTTATTTGAAATTCATCGCACGTTTATGTACAGAAAATAGAATTACCATCTGCTTGTTCCTTCCTTTATCAATGCCTGTTCAGTTTGAATTTGTGGAAGTTGTACGTTGCTGAAAGGAAGGGAAATTGCCTTCAGCTGAATATTCACATTGAGTGACTGATGCATTTTTAAATCAAAGTACAATGATCATGCAGTTTTGTCAATTTGTCTTTCAAAGAATTGTCATGAGATTCCTGTTTATTTAAGACCACCATTCCTTTATTGTTATTGTAAAATATTGTTTAATTTCCAGTCCATTACACACAGAAACTACCTAATTAATTCCCATTCAAATTACAACAATAAACAGCTGATTAGTTTTCATTTGAGAAACCACATGAAACACAATATTGCAGTCCTGCCGTCCGAGGTGGGAACATTATGAAAGGAGTTGTGGAGTTGTGG
This sequence comes from Chiloscyllium plagiosum, assembly GCF_037043375.1. NCBI lineage: Eukaryota > Metazoa > Chordata > Chondrichthyes > Orectolobiformes > Hemiscylliidae > Chiloscyllium > Chiloscyllium plagiosum. The sequence continues at coordinate 126,318,599 of NW_028270152.1, read as the reverse complement.
AGCTGTGGTAGTGTCTCTATTACTAGACCCGAGCTGCTCTGAATGGTGATTAGAGAGTATCTAAGCACAGACTGAATTGCTTTTCAATCCAACATTAGATGTGCTTTTATCTATGATATCAATAATCACAAAATCTGATACTTATTTGTGTCAGGTTACCAAGAAATATGTGTTGGAAAATTCGCCTTAGCCACTTTGCTTTTACAAAAGACTTACATCTGTCCCTGTTTTCTCTAACTGAAAAAAATCTGAAGAGGATTTTCACTTTTATGAAAAAAGGGGAGGTGTTTCCCATATAAATGAATGCTTCTTTGACTAACTCCTTTTCAGTTTATGTAACGTTTCATAATAACGCTTTACTTTCGGATAGTGGGGATACGTATCTAATTCTGTCGCTTATAAGTTCCTGGAGAATATTTAAAAATGTTGCAGAATTAAAGATTACGATGTCGAAGTAATGAGATTGATTTTTTTTGCTGCAAAGGGGCAAGTCCAAACAATTGAAACACATTAAACATTATTCTCTCGTGCTATAAATTTGAAATAAAGTTGATATCTTCTTCAGTAAACTAACAAATGCTACTTGTTAGTCAGCTGGTTACCTACTTTGTTACTAAATGTTGTGATTTATATAAATATTACTCTGTCCTTTGATCAAAGTGAATTTGTAATTGTTGTTCAGTTTATGAATTGTCAGAAACTTGTTTTTATTTTTCCATTCACCTGTTCATTTTGCAGATAGATTGAAATGTTTTGAAAATATTGGAGTGTGTTCATTTAAAAATAAGGTTTGCATATCTCTCACATATCTCACTTCTTGTATTATAATTCAAGAATGTTTTCTGGTGGAATTCTAGCAAATACCAAACATTTGTTGGCTTCAAATAAGGTCTTTAACACCCAGTTATCAATCTGTTGTTAATGTTTCAGCTGTTACATTGACATTGATTAGGAACTCATTCAGAGAGATCAACTGACAATTATAAACTATTTGCAGGATTATTGAATTGAAAGAGAGATGCAGGCGGGCAAACATTTTTTGAAAGGCATTGTTTTTTCATTTAACTGTGTAGACTGTTCAAGAATTCTATCTCGCCTTCCCTTGGTTTTCTTGTCGAGAATGCAAATTTATAATTCATGTGAATTTTAATGTGTTCTGTATTTTGAGATTTGTATCAGATTTAAGAAGAAAAGGAGAAACAATTAACATGAAAACTTTAGTGAATAGAAAGCAAAGTAAATTAAATTGACAGAGGCAACTTTTAGTATAATCTCTGAACATTCAGTCAAATATTTCTAATGTCAAGAGCGTGGTGCCGGAAAAGCACAGCAGGTCAGGCAGCATTCGAGGAGAAGCAGAATCAACGTTTTGGGCATAAGCCCTTCATCAGGAATCTTTTCTGATGATGGCCTAATGCCCGAAAGGTCGATCCTCCTGCTCTTTGGATGTGCCTGCCCTTTTCCAACGCCACACTCTTGGCTCTGATCTTCAGCTTCAGCTTTCCTCACTTTCTCCGAATATGTTTAATGAACATGAACTGAAAAGATTAGCGTCAGCAGTTGAACAAGACCAAGTTAACACATTTGTTTGCAATATTTATAGAGAAAACCTGTTTGAGAACATGCAACAAATCAGATCAAACATCTCTTGCCGTTAGAACCCTTGGCCAGTCATAATAAAGAATAACCATGCTTTGAACAACCAGTATGGTGTATAACTACTGAACTGAAATACCAGAGGGACAACGGTTACATTTATTGGAGGGAATGGTAACCAGATCCTTACTGTGATAGTGGGGATTGATCTCAGAAACAGTAAGATATTTACTGTGATTACTCCACTGTACAGTAATTAGATGGTCATGAAGATCTTTGCGTGGCTTTAAGTGCAGTGTTTTGTTTGAACATTGATTTCAGTAACATTGAGATATTTTACAAGATTGACAATTAACTGTTAAAGATAAGTTTTAAAGGCAACAAATTAAAAAAAAATTATCAGTTTTGTTTAGCGAAACACAATTCTAATTATATGGACTCCCTACTGTTTGGAAACAGGCCATTTGGCCCAACAAGTCTACACTGACGTTCCAAAGAATAATCCACTCAGCACCATTCTGCTCTCAGATTACTGGACATTTACCTCTGACTAATGCACCTAACCTACACATCCCTGAACAGACCAATTCGGAGATGCCGGTGTTGGACTGGGGTGTACAAAGTTAAAAATCACACAACACCAGGTTATAGTCCAACAGGTTTAATTGGAAGCATACTAGCTTTCGGAGTGACGCTCCTTCATCAGGTGATGAACACAATCACCCGCTCAAAATTCAAAATGCGTTGTCATTGTTTAATGAAACAACATAGAGATGGTAATTCTTTTTCATTTGACTTAACAAAACGCAGGAATTTTACATGATTTTGTTGCATGAAAAATACTTAAATCTTATTGTGATTAGAAGTAAAATAAATGTTCTCATCGAAGTGAAATATATTTAAATGAATTTGACTATGTTTCCAAGGGTGAAATAAGAATTAATATTAACAATGATTGAGAGATTGTACACTACAATATATTTAGTTATTTATATAAAGAGCCATAGTTCCACATTTACAGCAAATACTGGATTGAATGATTATTAGGTATGAGCAACAACTGAATTATAAAATTCGATCAATGAATTTAGAAATAATGAGAAATCTCGTTTTGCTATGTGACTGAGGAATATGTGCAAACAAACATGAATTATTGCACTGAAAAGTTATTGCAGGTCTGTGAATTTAAAGTCTGTGATTATGTAGATCATTCAAATAAGCAAACATCAGACATTCATAATTAATGTTGGATGGGAAGTCCTTGGATCCATCGTGGGAAACTTGACCTGAAAATAAAGTTTCATATTGCAGTGTTGGCACTCAGAAACAATTGGTCAAATTAAAATGTGAATCTCACTTGTTCAAAAGACTTTCTTAAATAATTTCGCAACTATTATCATGACAATGACTTGATAATGTTGTTATATGAGCAATTAAAATGATTCAATATTTCATCATGCAATCAATGGGATAGGTGAGAGTTGGCAAAAAGCTTTTGCCCGAAACGTTGATTTTGCTGAAGCTCCTCGATGCTGCCTGAATTGTTGTGCTCTTCCAGCACCATTGATCCAGAATCTGGCTTCCAGCATCTGCAGTCATTGTTTTTACCCTATCCTCGTACGACCTATTCTCCATTCCAGGCAACATCCTGGTAAATATTCTCTGCACCCTCTCGAAAGCTTCCACATCTTTCCTAAAGTGAGGCGACCAGAACTGCACACAGTACTCCAAATGTGGCCTAACCAAGGTCCTGTACAGCTGCAACAATACTTCACGACTCTTGAATTCAATCCCTCTGCTAATGAACGCTAATACACCATAGGCCTTCTTACAAGCACTATCCACCTAAGTGGCAACTTTCAAAGATCTATGAACATAGACCCCAAGATCCCTCTGCTCCTCCACCTTACTAAGAACCCCACAGTTAACCCTGTATTCTGAATTCTTTTTTGTCCTTCCAAAGTGGACAATCTCACACTTTACAGGGTTGAACTCCATCTGCCACTCCTCAGCCCAGCTCTGCATCATATCTAAGTCCCTTTGCAGCCAACAACAGCCCTCCTCACTATCCACAACTCCACCAATCTTTGTATCATCTGCAAATTTACTGACCCACTCTTCGACTCCCTCTTCCAAGTCATTAATAAAAATTACAAACAGCAGAGGACCCAGAACTGATCCCTGCAGAACTCCACTTGTAACTGGGCTCCAGGCTGAATATTTGCCATCTACCACCACTCTCTGACTTCGACCGGTTAGCCAGTTTTCTATCCAACTGGACAAATTTCCCTCTATCCCATGCCTCCTGACTTTCCGCATAAGCCTATCATGGGAACCTTATCAAATGCCTTACTAAAATCCATGTACACTACGTCCACTGCTCTACCCTCACCCACATGCTTGGTCACCTCCTCAAAGAATTCAATAAGACGATGAAGGCTTATGCCTGAAACGTGGTTTCTGCTGCTCCTCAGATGCTGCCTGACATACTTTGCTATTCCAGCACCACATTCTTGACTCTGATCTCCAGCATCTGCTTTCCCTCACTTTCTCCAAATATTTGTAATGGACATGAATAGAAAATGTTAGCCTCGGCAGTTGATCAAAACCAAATTTACACTTTCTTTTTGCAATATTTGGACTGAAAATTGTTTGTGATCAAAACCAAATTTACACTTTCTTTTTGCAATATTTGGACTGAAAATTGTTTGTGATCATGCAACACATCAGGCCATATGAACACCTCTTCCATTAGAATTCTTGGCCATTCATAATAAAGAATAACCACAGCTTTGACCAACCAGTATCGAGTGTAATTACTGAACTGAAATACCAGAGGACAACTACTGCATTTATTGGAGGGAATGATAACAGATCCTTACTGTGGCAGTGAGGATTGAACTCAGGAACAATCAGATAGTTACTCTGCTTATTCCCCTGAATAGTAATTAGCTGGTCACGGGGACCTTTGTGTGACCTCATGTTTAGTGTTTTGTGTGAGCATTGATTTCAAAAAACATTGAGATATTTTACAAGATTTCGGAACACATTGATAATCAAGTATTAAACATATTAACTGAAGTCATATTTTGAAAAAAATGTTAGAATTGCTTAGAGAAACCCAATTAAACTATTGTAGAATCCCTGTTAGCACAGTGTGGTGACAGTCCATTTGGTCGAAAAAAATGACCCTCCAAAGAGTAACCCAGCCAAACACATTTCCCGACCATATTCCTCTACATTTCATGCTGACTAATACACACATCCCTGAACAGAATGTGAAATTTAGCATGGCCAGCTCACCTAATCTGCACATCTTTGGATTGTGGGAGGAAACCACAGCAAAGTCATATTGACATGGGGATAACATGAAAATTCCACACAGACAGTTACCCGAGAATGGAATCAAACTGAGGTCTCTGGTGTTGTGAGGCAGCAATGCTAACCCCTGAGCCACTGCGCAACCATATTCAATAAGTAAAATCAGTGATACATATGCAAAGATATATTTCAAATGAACACACTCCGATATTGTCAAAGCATGTCAAATTTACATTCAATATGAATAGGTGAATGGAAAACAACAAAAAAGACAATTCATGAATGAACATTAAATAGAAATTTAATTTGATCAAAGGTCATGACAATATTTAGACGAATTGCAATTTTTCATAACAAACGTAGGTAATTATCTGACTAATGAATAATTGGAAGTGGCATATATTTATTTTACAAATGAAGAAAGCGACTTGTTTTACACGTTTGAAATACTGCAGAATGACAATGTATGTGTTCGAAATGTTTGAACAAAAAATAACTGATCACTAACGATCACTTAGTCTTTTCACCCTTTAAGACAACAACATTCTCAAATATTTTCCACGAATTTAGAACCAGCAGAACTAGTTAATTTATTTTCTTGAGAACTCGAAGAGAATAAACAGCAGATACAGTGAATTAGTGATTCAATGCGAGCATTCGACTGAAGACAACATTCCTTCTTTCCAAAAATATACAACTTACAAAAATCCAAAATTTATTGTTATTTTTGAATGAAACAATAAAGAGATGTTAATTCTTTATCATTTGACTTTGTTGCATGAAAAATCCTTAAGTCTTATTGTGATTACAAACACGATAAATCTTAGCATTGAAGTGAAATATAATTAAATGAATTCAACTATGTTTCCACAGGCAAAATAAAAATTGATATTAACAATGATTGTGACATTGTGCACTGCAAAATGTTTACTGTAGTTCACGTACTGTGCCGTAATTCCACATTTGCACAATGTACTGGATTGAATGAATATTAAAAATTATTAGATAACAACAACAATTAAATCGTCAAAGTCTATCAATGTATTAAGTAATAACGAGAAACCTCATTTTGCTATGGGACTGAGCGATGAATGGAAATGAACTGGAATTAATTCAGTGAAAAGTAATTACAGTTCCCTGTATTTCGAGGCTGAGATTAAGGCTGATCATTCTAATGAGCAAACATCAGATATTTGCAATAATGTTGGATGGGAAGTCATTGGTTCTGTTGTGGGATAGGTGACCTGCAAAATAAATGCATTTTCACACTGTAGTATTAGTACTAAGAAACAATGGATTAAATTTAAATGTGAATCTTACTATATTTGTTCAAAAGGCTTTCTTAAAAATTGTGCCATTATTGTAATGACAATGTCTTGATAATTAGTGTTGGACATGAACAATTAAAATGATTCAATATTTCAAAAGCACTTTGCTATGATGTTGATTGAATATTTATTAAGATCAGTAAACTGAGGAATAGTACTTAGTTTTATGGATTGAAGAAAAAAATGAGCCATGCAGTGATTATTGAACAAGATTCTTCTTTTTTAACACAAAAATATACATTATACAAGAATTGTGAATTTCTATCCACTGAACTCCTTGTAGAGATGTGTTACATTGATTTATATGATTAATCTTATGATGAATGTTTAAACATTTGTGTCAAAATTTGGAAGAGAATTAGTAGATCATGAAATTAAACAGGAAATTGAACAAACAATGTAGTCAACAATATGTGGTATATGAAGCAATTTTAATAATTTTGTCATTTTTGTACAAAGATGAATAACGTCGGAATAGAGACGGCAAAAAACAATTAACGTGATCAAAGCTGTCCTTTTCTTACAATGAAATGAAAGCAATAATCATTTTGTAGCACATATGATTTGAAAAAGCAGTCCTTTAATATGAAACATACAGTGGCAACTAACCTTTTTACAAAAATGTAAGAATTACACAAATTTGAAATGAAATGTTTGTTGAATTTGCAACAAAAATGGTTATAATTTGAATTGTCTGCTGTACACAACAAAAAGCTTAAAAATTGTTAGAATGACAAATTTTTTGTTCCCAATGTTCTTGTATTACAGTCAATGTCCATGATAAAGTAGAATTATTGGTTTAAACAATATAAATCATCGTTGACGACTGAACTGAAATATAAGATATCAATTATGGCTAGAACAGGGACAGGATTGGCTGTTGCAGGTTCCGGGATTTAAATGTTTTAGTAGGTTTAGAGGTGGGGGTAAAAGAGGGGGAGGTGTGGCATTGCTTGTCAAAGACAGTATCACAGCGGTGGAAAGGACGATGGATGAGGACTTGCCATCTGAGGTAGTTTGGGCTGAGGTTAGGAATAGGAAAGGTGAGGTCACCCTGTTGGGAGTCTTTTACAGGCCTCCTAATAGTCCTAGAATCATTGAAGAAAGGATTGGGAAGGTGATTCAGGAGATGAGTGACAGTAATAGGGTGGTTGTTATGGGGGACTTTAACTTTCCTGATATTGATTGGGAAAGCTATAGCTCAAGTTCGTTAGATGGGTCAGTGTTTGTTCAATGTGTGCAGGAGAGTTTCCTGACACAATATGTAGACAGGCCAACAAGAGGTGAGGCCATACTGGATTTGGTTCTGGGTAACGAACCAGGCCAGGTGTTAGAATTAGAGGTAGGTGAGCACTTTGGGGATAGTGACCATAATTCGGTGATTTTTACACTCGTGATGGAGAGGGATAAGTGTGTACTACAGGGTAAGAATTATAGCTGGGGTAAGGGAAATTATGATGCGGTGAGGCATGACTTAGGATGTGTGGCTTGGAAAAGTAGACTCCAAGGCAAGAGTGTAAATGATATGTGGAACTTGTTCAAGGGGCAACTATTGAGTGTCCTTGATAATTATGTACCTGTCAGGCAGGTAGGAAAGGGTCGTGCGAGGGAGCCGTGGTTTAATAAGGAATTGGAATCCCTTGTTAAATGGAAGAGGGCGGCCTATCTCAAGATGAGACGTGAAGGTTCAATTGGGGCGATTGAGAGTTATAGGGTAGCCAGGAAGGACCTGAAGAGAGAGCTAAAAGCAGCAAGGAGGGGACACGAAAGGTCCTTAGTAGATAGGATTAGGGAAAACCCTAAGGCTTTCTATAGGTATGTTAGGAATAAAAGAATGACTAGGGTAGGAATAGGTCCAGTCAAGGATAGTAGGGGGAAGTTGCGTGTGGAGGCGGAAGAGATTGGGGAGACACTGAATGAATACTTTTCTTCAGTATTCACTCAGGAACAGGGCATTGTTGTCGATGAGAATACTGAGGCACAAATAAGTAGAATGGATGGCTTTGAGGTATGTAGAGAAGAGGTGTTGGAAATCCTGGAAAAGGTGAAAATAGATAAGTCCCCTGGGCCTGATGGCATTTATCCTAGGATTCTCTGGGAAGCAAGGGAGGAGATTGCAGAGCCATTGGCCTTGATTTTTATGTCCTCTTTGTCTACAGGAGTAGTCCCAGAAGACTGGAGGATAGCAAATGTGGTTCCCTTGTTCAAAAAGGGGAGTAGGGATAGCCCTAGTAACTATAGGCCGGTGAGTCTCACTTCTGTTGTGGGCAAAGTCTTAGAGAGAATTGTAAGGGATAGGATTTATGCACATCTAGATAGGAATAATGTGATCAAGGATAGTCAGCATGGTTTTGTGAAGGGCAAGTCGTGCCTCACAAACCTTATTGAATTCTTTGAAAAGGTGACGAAGGAGGTTGATGAGGGGAAAGCGGTAGATGTGGTATATATGGATTTTAGTAAGGCGTTCGATAAGGTTCCCCATGGTAGGCTACTGCAGAAAATACGGAGATATGGCATTGAGGGTGAGTTGGAGGTTTGGATTAGGAATTGGCTGGATGGAAGAAGACAGAGGGTAGTAGTTGATGGCAAAGTTTCTTCATGGAGTGCCGTCACTAGCGGTGTTCCGCAAGGATCTGTTTTGGGACCATTGCTGTTTGTCATTTTTATAAATGACCTGGAAGAGGGGTTAGAAGGTTGGGTGAGCAAGTTTGCGGATGACACGAAAGTCGGAGGAGTTGTTGACAGTGAGGAAGCATGTGGCAGGTTACAGCAGGATATAGAGAAGCTGCAGAGCTGGGCAGAAAGGTGGCAGATGGAATTCAATGTAGCTAAGTGCGAGGTGATTCACTTTGGGAAGAATAACAAAAAGATGGGGTACTGGGCTAATGGTCGGATACTTGGTAGTGTGGATGAGCAGAGGGATCTTGGTGTCCATGTACACAGATCTCTGAAAGTTGCCACCCAGGTAAATAGTGCGGTGAGGAAGGCATATGGCGTACTGGCTTTTATTGGTAGAGGAATTGAGTTCCGGAGTCCTGAGGTCATGATGCAGTTGTATAAGACTCTGGTACGGCCGCATCTGGAATATTGTGTGCAGTTTTGGTCGCCATACTATAGGAAGGATGTGGAGGCATTGGAACGGGTGCAGAGGAGGTTTACCAGGATGTTGCCTGGTATGAAAGGAAAATCGTATGAGGAAAGACTGAGGCACTTGGGGCTGTTTTCACTAGAGAAAAGAAGGTTTAGGGGTGACTTGATTGAGGTGTACAAGATGATTAGGGGGTTAGATAGGGTCGACAGTATGAACCTTTTCCCGCGTATTGAGTCGGGTATTACAAGGGGGCATAGCTTTAAATTAAGGGGGGGTAGATATAGGACTGATGTTAGGGGTAGGTTCTTCACTCAGCGAGTTGTTAGTTCATGGAATGCCCTGCCAGTAACAGTGGTGGACTCTCCCTCTTTATGGGCATTTAAGAGGGCATTGGATAGGTATATGGAGGATAGTGGGTTAGTGTAGTTTAGGTGGGCTTGGATCGGCGCAACATCGAGGGCCCAAGGGCCTGTACTGCGCTGTATTCTTCTATGTTCTATGTATGTTCTAATTGCACTTACTGCAGGGAATAGTAGACAAATGCTGTTGTTATTAGTCTCAGGAACAATAAGGTATTTACTCAGTAATCAGGTGTTGATAAGGACCTTTGTGTCGCTTTATGTGCACTGTTTTGTGTTAACATTGATTTCAATAAAATTGAGGTAGTTACATGAATTAGGAACAGACTGATATTTGGGTGTGAAGGATCTTATTTAAGATTAGACATTTTTAAATATTTACTAGAATTGCTGAGCAAAACACACTTAAGACATCATGCAATAAATGAGGTAAGTGAGAAATATGCAAAGTCAATTTTCAAATGAACACACACTGATATTTTCACAGCATTTCAATCTTACATTCAACATAAATAGGTGAGTGGAAAACTAAACATTTCACACAATTCACACAGATCAATAACTAAAAATTGATAAATAATAGCAAGTGGCATTTGTTTATTTTACTGACGAAGAACAATATTATTTTCTAATATTTGTAGCACTGGAGCATCAAGTTCTATGTGTTGTCCGAACTAAGCTCTTCAGAACAAAACAAAATCAATGAATATAATTACTTTGTATATTTCATCTTTATGACTGCAACATTCTCAAATATTTTCCAAGGAATATTGATTGAGTGGAATTAGATACATTCTGTTATTAGTGACCTGAAGAAAGTAAATAACAAATACTGTGATTATTGGAATTAACAACAGATGGAAGCATATCGAATATAGAATTGAAAGGCAATTCAATTGTTTCTTAGATATTTTCGAATCAGAATTCTGTACAAGGTGGGAATTGAAACTGTGCCTACTGGTCTGGTAGCAGAGACAGTAACAGAGCTGCACAAGATTCCTTCATAATGTTCCCAACCATAATGGGCAGGGCGACAATCACATGCTTGTTACAAATTCTAAGCTAAAGTGTTGTGTAATTACTGTAATTGATAATTGTTTCTAAAATCCTGATAGATAAATTGACTTAATATTTTGAATGCACTTTGCTCTGATGTCGATTGTACATTCATTAATACTAATAAACTGAAAATTAACATGTAAAACGTGGCTTTAATAATTAAAAAATACTTAGCAACAATTGATTTTTGTTTGTAGAGTCATGTCTATTTTATTAATGTAATTTTTACCATGATAAATGTTTAGACATTTATGTCAGAATTAGGAAGAAAATTAGGCCAGGAAAGTGAGTATTATTGTGAAGGAAAGGTAGAGTTAATGGCATTTGATACCAGAAGTCATTTTGTACGAAATGACTGATAATTGTGTGATTATTGTTCATTGTAAACTAATGTTGGAAGAAAAAGAAGCTATCTCAACATTTCAAAAGCAGTTTTTTTTTCTTCTTATGAAATTAAATAAATATTGTTTTGGACGTCATAGAATTTGAAAAATAAAAACAGCCATTTTATGTGAGATTTGAGCTGAAGAATCGTTCTTTTCTCCCCAGTGTAGTGTTTCCAATAAATTTAAATTTAGTGTTAGTTGAACTAAAGAACAAATGGATGTACCTACATTGTTTTCTAGCACACATAAAAAGTAAAGTAATTTTAACATGGAAATTATATTGCTCTGAAAGTAATAATTTCACGCAAAGTAAGTGTTTGTATTGAATTGAAGTGTCATCATAGCTGCAGGAGTGTATTCCACTGAATGAAGACTCAGAAGGCAGGCAGAACTCTGGGAAGTGGAAAATGTTTACCTATGCTGCAACCAGTTAACATAGAATATAGAATATTACAGTGCAGTACAGGCCCTTCGGCCCTCGATGTTGCGCCGACCTGTCATACCAATCTGAAGCCCATCCAACCTACACTATTCAATGTACGTCCATATGCTTGTCCAATGACAACTTAAATGTACTTAAAGTTGGCGAATCTACTACTGTTGCAGGCAAAGCATTCCATAGGAGAAAGTGAGGACTGCAGATGCTGGAGATCAGAGCTGAAAATGTGTTGCTGGAAAAGCGCAGGAGGTCAGGCAGCATCGAAGGAGCAGGAGAATCGATGTTTCGGGCATAAGCCCTTCTTCAGAAATGAGGAAAGTGTGTCCAGCAGGCTAAGATAAAAGGTAGAGAGGAGGGACTTGGGGGAGTGGCGTTGGAAATGCGATAGGTGGAAGGAGGTCAAGCTGAGGGTGATAGGCTGGAGTGGGGTGGGGGTGGAGAGGTCGGGAAGAAGATTGCAGGTTAGGAAGGCGGTGCTGAGTTCGAGGGATTTGACTGAGACAAGGTTGGGGGAGGGGAAATGAGGAAACTGGAGAAATCTGAGTTCATCCCTTGTGGTTGGAGGGTTCCTAGGCGGAAGATGAGGCGCTCTTCCTCCAACCGTCGTGTTGCTATGGTCTGGCGATGGAGGAGTCCAAGGACCTGCATATCCTTCGTGGAGTGGGAGGGGGAGTTGAAGTGTTGAGCCACAGGGTGGTTGGGTTGGTTGGTCCGGGTGTCCCAGAGTGTTCTCTGAAACGTTCCGCAAGTAGGCAGCCTGTCTCCCCAATATAGAGGAGGCCATATCGGGTGCAGCGGATGCAATAAATGATGTGTGTGGAGGTCAGGTGAATTTGTGGCAGATATGGAAGGATCCCTTGGGGCCTTGGAGGGAAGTAAGGGGGGAGGTGTGGGCGCAAGTTTTGCATTTCTTGCGGTTGCAGGGGAAGGTGCCGGGAGTGGAAGTTGGGTTGGTGGGGGGTGTGGACCTGACGAGGGAGTCACGGAGGGAGTGGTCTTTTCGGAACGCTGATAGGGGAGGGGAGGAAAATATATCCCTGGTGGTGGGGTCCGTTTGGAGGTGGCGAAAAAGCATTCCATACCCTTACTACTCTCTGAGTAAAGAAACTACCTCTGACATCTGTCCTATATCTATCTCCCCTCAATTTAAAGCTATGCCCCCTTGTGCTCCCCATCACCATACTTGGAAAAATGCTCTCCCTGTCCACCCTATCTCACCCTCTGATTATCTTATATGTCCCTATTAAGTCACCTCTGAACCTTCTTCTCTCCAACGAAAACAGCCTCAAGTCCCTCAGCCTTTCCTCGTAAGAGCTTCCCTCCATACCAGACAAAACCCTACTAAATCTCCTCTGCACGCTTTCTAAAGCTTCCACATCCTTCTTATAGTGCGGTGACCAGAACTGTACACAATACTCCAAGTGCGTCCGCACCAGAGTTTTGTACAGCTGCAGCATAACCTCATGGTTCCGGAACTCGATCACTCTATTAATAAAAGCTAAAACTCTTCTTAATAACCCTGTCAAACTAGGTGGCAAATTTCAAGGATCTGTGTACCTGGACATTGAGATCTCTCTGCTCATCTACACTACCAAGAATCTTACCATTAGCCCAGTACTTGGCATTACAGTTACTCCGACCAAAGTGAATCACCTCACACTTGTCCACATTAAACTCCATTTGCCACCTCTCAGCCCAGCTCTGCAGCTTATCTATGTCTCTCTGTAACCTACAACATCCTTCGTCATTATCCACAACTCCACCGACCTCGGTGTCAATGCAAATTTACTAACCCACCCTCTATCCCCTCATCCAGGTCATTTATACAAATGACGAACAGCAGTGGACCCAACACCGACCCTTGCGGTACACCACTGGTAACTGGACTCCTGGATGAACATTTCCCATCATCCACCACCCTCTGTCTTCTTTCAGCAAGCCAATTATTGATCCAAACTGCTGTATCTCCCACAATCCCATTCCTCTGCATTTTGTACAATAGCCTACTGCGGGGGACCTTTTTGAATGCCTTGCAGGGATCATCCCCCAAGGCCAATCTCTGAATGAAATCCATGACACACTGTAACATGTACAGTAAAAAGCAATAATTTTACACACTTGCTATATTACAATGGCCACATGCAATGTGGTTACAGTCCTTCCCTCCTTATACAGACACCCGATCCTGTAGAACACCTAATCTCAGATGGACATTGTTATGGATAGCCCCAGTTTGCTATTGTTTCATGATGTTTAAAAGGTCCTAAAATCTCCCGGCATTGGTATCTCACAATGTATCTTATTTCTTCAGTTTACAACGTTAATTATTACACTCCTTCCAGCCTCGCACTCTGCCTTGTCCACGATTCTCAAGAATCTGCAATTTGAAGTTTTTTTAATGTTCTGAGCAACTTTAAAATAGTAACTGTTTCTGACAAATGAACCCTGTCTATTGCCCTGATAGCTGCTGTGAAAGTTAACTGGGCTGTATCCTGCAGCTGGTGTTTATTCATTCACTGGGACATTTATTCTTTCATTAATGAAGGTCAGGGTTGGTCGTTTTTTTCTGTATCTGGCATGTTCTTATTTCTGTCTGGAATATAACTGTCTGAACTGGCATACTTATGGACTTGGAGTAGGATTTCACAAAATATTATTTTCTTTCATCAAGATTGGAACAGACTGTTAGTTTATCTCTCCTCCACCATCTTGTGTTTTAATTCTAAGGCAGGTTGCGTCTTTTTGTTTGTCGGACATTTCATATGAGCCAACATAGGCCATTCTATTCCAGATGGGGCAGGGCACCCCTACAACAGCAAATCAACCAGGATTTCAGTATTAAAATAAAAATCTGCATTCGCCACCGTTAGGGAACAGTACTGTGCAATATGCCTACGACACAGAGACTTAATTTAACACTTAAAGCCAAATATACTGGATTTCATCAATGATTAAATATTAGATATAAGGAAAGATTAGTCTTAAAACAGGTCATTGCAAACTTAAAATAATTAGAAACTTCATATTGCTATCTGTAACATGTAGAAATGAACATTAATTATTGGAGTCTAAAACAATTAGACATATCTTCATTTGTAAGGCCGAATATTAATCCAATGATTTCTGCGAACATTCAAATGAGAAGGCATCAGATATTTCCTGTGAGTGTTGGATGAGGAATCATTGCTTGGTTCATGGTTGTGTTGACCTGGAAAAAAAGATCAATTTTCCTTTGAAAAATTGGCACAAAGAAACAATGTTTTAAATTGAAATGTGAATCTCAAGATATTTGTTACTAAACCTAAACATAATTATAGTGTGATGTTGGTCTAACAATGAATTGGTAACTTATTTTAGAACGCTGACACATTAAATGATTCAATATTTCCAAATGAGTTTGTTCTGATATTGATTACACAGAAATTAGTATCAATGAACTGAGAACTAGAATGCTGGCATGATGGTTTGGAAAATACATTCGATATGCAGTGATTATTGATCAGAACTGTTTTGTCATTCAACATCTCAGATACTCCTGCAATCTGTACTTGCTGTCTCAGCTTTTCTTCTGTAGAAATATATAATCCATTCAATTTTCCATGTCATCAATATTCAGACATTTGTGTCAGCATTACAAAGAAAATAAATCGATAAGGAACATGGTTATTATAGTGAAATACAGTCAACAGCATTTATAGAGGAAATTTTTCAATAGTGTCTCTGAGTAACATGTGAAAAGGTTTAATGGGGATCTGTTCACAGTGTACTGAGCCACAATTACATTTTCTTCACATGATGACTGGAGGGAACTTATCAGAAAACTCGCCTATATTTAGGAATTCCTTCATCTCGATACATGTTACTATCAGCATCCTCAGTCACAAATAATGAAGTGTGATTATTGGCATGGGAACATGTGGTGTGTAAATTATAAGAAGGTATCTTTGGGATGATGTGATAGCGTGATGTCTGCTGTGTTTACTTATCCTGAGAACAATATGATACTGACAAAAGGTATTTCACTGAACAATTATTAGGTGGCCTTGAAGACCATCTGATGGCTTTATGTGCAGTGATTACTTTGATTTCAAGACCTTTGATATATTTTCCATGATTTGGAAAATGATTAGATTACTTACAGTGTGGAAACAGGCCCTTCGGCCCAACAAGTCCACACGGACCTACTGAAGCGCAACCCACCCAGACCCATTCCCTGACATTTACCCCTTCACCTAACACTATGGGCAATTTAGCATGGCCAATTCACCTAACCTGCACATTTGTGAATTTTGGGAGGAAACCGGAGCACCCGGAGGAAACCCACGCAGACACGGGAGAATGTGCAAGCTCCAAACAGTCAGTCACTTGAGGCGGGCCCTGAACCCGGGTCTCTGGCCCTGTGAGGCACCAGTGCTAACCACTGTGTCACCGTGCCGCCCAATGATTAATAGTTTTGTGACAAATGTCTACATGTGGTCATTAGCTGGATTCAAAACATTCAATGTGTTGGTGCAAAAACCCGTCATTGTTGACATTTCCAAGCGAGGTATATAATGCTCAGGCATTGGCTGGAAGTCAAGGTGTAAGAAAATTTGGGTCATCCTGGAACTGATTGATTCTCGCTGCTGTTTGACTTAGTTTGATTAATTTTGTGTTTGTCCCAATTTATCTGGCTGTAGGTGAATTTAGAACATACAATTTCTGTCCAAGGGTCACTTCACATCAGTGAAAATATACTTCACATACCGTGATAACAATGAATTGATAATTAAATTTTGTGTTTTAACAGATAAAATGATTTATATTTTCCAGTAGTTGTTAGATATTGATTAGATATTTATTAAAATAGATAAACTGAGAATTGTAATCCTGTTGCAGGATTGTTGAATTGTTAAAAGGTACATACGTGGAGTGGTTTTGGAATGATTTGGTGGAGCCAGTGTTGGATTGAGCTGTACAAAGTTTAAAAAAACAAGCACCACCAGGTTATAAACCAACAGGTTTATTTTGAAGAACTAGCTTTCAGAGCGCTGCTCCTTCATCAGTTGGTTGAAGGAGCAGCACTCCAAAAGCTAGCGCTTCCAAATAAACCTGTAGGCCAATAACCTAGGTGTTGTCTGATTTTTAACTTTGTTTTTTGGAAGGAATTGTTTTTTTCATTCAAATATACAGGCTGTTCAAGAATTCTATCTAGCCTTCCATGGTTTTCTTTTAGAGACCACACATTTATAGATTAGATTAGATTAGATTACTTATAGTGTGGAAACAGGCCCTTTGGCCCAACAAGTCCACACTGACCCTCCGAAAAGCGACCCACCAAGACTCATTTCACTACATTTACCCCTTCACCTAAAACTACGGGCAATTTAGTATGTTCAATTCACCTAACCTGTACATTTTTCGGATTGCGGGAGGAAACCGGAGCACCCGGAAGAAACCCACACAGACACGGGGGAGAATGTGCAAATTTTACACAGACAGTTGCCTGAGGCGGAAATTGAACCAGGGTCCCTGGCGCTGTGAGACAGCAGTGCCACCACGCCACCCACAATTCATATAATTTTCACTGTCATCAGTATTTCAAATTTGCATCAGATTTAAGATGAAAATAAGGACCAATTAACGAGTACTTCCATGAATGGAAAACACAGTAAATTGAATTTACAGAAGCAAATTCAAGTTTGATCCGAATAAGCAAATAAATACTTTGAATGGAAATGATCCGAAAATGTTTACATCTACATTTGAACTAAGTCAATTGACTCTTTTTTTGAAATAATTAGACTGAAAACCTGTTTGAAAACATGAACAAATCAGGACTATCGACAAGTCTTGCTGTTAGTGCTCTTGGCCAATGGTAATAAAGAATAAATACTACTTGGAGTAACAAGTATCATGTGTAATTGCTGGGCTGAAAAGTAAGAGGATAGCTCTTGTATTTATTGGCAAGAATTATAACCAAATGTTTACTGTGGTTACTGCAGTCAGTAACAATAAGATCAAGATCAATGGCTGTTAGCATCATTGGCTACTCGTAATGAAAAATAAACACTGCTGTGAGCAATACGTATCTTGGATAATTACAGAACAGAAATTTCAGAAGACACTCATTGTATTTACTGGAGGGAATGATAATCAGATGCTTACTGTGGTGATTGATCTTAGGAACAATAAGACAGTTACTCAGATTATTCCACTGAACAGTAATTAAATGATCATGAGACCATTGTCTGGCTTTATGAATAGTGTTTTGTGTGAGCATTGATTTCAATAACATTGTGATAGTATACAAGTCTGCAGGTTAGGTGAGTTGGCCATGCTAAATTGCCCATAGTGTTCATGGATGTGTAGGTTAGGTGCATTAGTCAGGGGAAATGTCGAGTAATAGAACAAGGGAATGTGTCTGAGTGGGTTACTCTTCGAAGGGTCGGTGTGGACTTGTTGAGCCAAGTAGCCTGTTTGAACACTGTAGGGATTCTATGATTCTTTGGTTTCGGAATAGATTGATAAGCGAGTGCTAATGATACTATTCAAAGTCAACAAAATCTTTATGTTTAGTAGAATTGCTTAGCAAAATGCATTGGAGCCATCATACACAAAGTGAGACAAGTGGAAGTAGTAAGATATTTTGATTAAATAAAATGAATGTCATTATTTAGATATTTTAAATTTGAAAAACTAAAGTGTCCTCAAATCTAAAATTTAGAGACAATGTAATGTGATATATACATTTATTAATGACCTGAAGATAATAAATTGCAGATTCTGTGATTATTGGAATGAACAACAGACAGAGCAAATCCAAGATTGGATTGAAAAGCAATTCAAACTTTGCTTAGATATTTTCTAATCACCATTCTAAGCTGCTTTTGCGCATCTCTGTTGAAGATGGGAACTCAACCCACACTTCCCGGTCTCGTGGGAGACACTCTACTGGAGCTCCACAGGTTCCTTTCATTAGTTTCCCACCAAGGAAGGGTGGAATTATAATTAATTGTGATGACTCAAATGAACACTAACCAGTGTTCACTCTGATAATTGGGCTTGGAATTAATTCGACTGTTTCTATGCAATGGACTGAGAATGAAATGGTAATTCACAATAATGATGGTACTAAGTATATAGGCTCTTACGTAAAAATTAATATCGTGACAATTGAAGGAAAAATAAATAGACATATCATGCGCTTATTGTAAATTCATGAAAAATACAACCGCTGAATATGTTTAAAACAATTTTTCTGAGAATGAAAAGATAATTAGAATGCTTAGCAGCAGATGGAATCACCAAAAAAAAGTTATTCACTGTGACTATTCAGCTCCCCTTCCTTACACAAATGTACGACTTCCAACAATTCAAAATGTACTCTGATTGATAAAGGGAAGAACAAACACATGTAAGTTTTTTTCTCGTGTTTACAAAAAAAGTCACAAATTTGAATTTTTTAGCTTTAACATATTTAACCCTTGCTGAGATCAGCAATACAATAAACCTTCACGTGGAAGAAAAATATAATCAAATCAAATCAAAATATACATCGATATTCACAATAATTGGGAGATTGAACACTGCAATATCTTTCCATCAGCTGATGCACTGAGCCATAATCCCACTTTTATATCCCTTACTGGATTGATCAGTTATTAGATATTAGCAATAACTAAATTATTAATATGCTGTCAGTGAACTGAATATTAAAGAGAAATCTCACATTGCTGTTTGAACATACAATGTGCCGAAATTAACATTAATTATTGGAGAAATGTCATTAGATATCTATTAATCGATGAGGCTATGGTTACTTTGATTGTTGAAACGAGTGGCATTCAGATATTTCCAATGAACATTGGATAGAAAATCAATCTTTTTGGCATAGACGTGAAAAAAATTTTTATTGGAGTATTGGCAATAAGAAATATAGGATTAAATTATGATATGCATCTCACCTTACGAAATATTTTCAAGTTTTCTAAAAGGTTTCTAGTCCAATCATCAGATTAAAAAGGGTAATTTTGGTTCAGCAGATCAGTAACTGCAAACATTTTCAACACATCTCCATCAAATCTGAAAATTCAGAAAAAAATACCAAAGCATTACCTGTGTAAATGTCAAACTATATCTTTAGATTAGAGTCAAGTTAATTCTCTACTTATTTTATTCCTATCTTTGACACCAGTGACTAAATATTGATTAGATTAAATGTCATATGTTAGACATAAGTTTTTTCTCAAAGATCTGTGCAACACAGGAATGGGCCCTTTGGCCCATAACTTTGTGCTGAACATAATGCAAAATAAACTCACCCCTTCTGTCTACCCTTGGTCCAAATCCTTCCAAATTATCTAAATGAACATTTAAAAAGCCCTAATGTATCTGCCTCTACCATCAACCCTGGAAGTTCTTCCAGACACCTACCACTCACTTTGTAAAAAAACAAATTGCTCCTCACATGCCCCTTGAACTGTCTCCCCTAACCTTAAATGCATGTCACATACTTTTGACATTTCAACTCTGGGAAAAACATTCTGACTGTCAACCCTATTTATGTATCTCCTGATTGTACAGACTAACATCAATTCTTCCTCCATCCTCCACCACTCCACAAAAAAGCAACCTGAGTTTTTCTCACGTCTCCAAATCCAGGCAGCATCCTGGTAAACGCCCTCTGTACCCTTTCCAAAGCCTCCATACCCATCCTATAATGTGGCGAACAAAAGTGAATACAATACTTTAAGTATGCCTTAACCAAAGTCTTATAAAGTTGCAACATGCCATCCTGACTCTTGTAACCAGTTCCCTGACCAATAAAGGCAAGTATGTCATTTGCCTTCCTTCCCACCCTATCTACTTGCATGGTCACTTTCAGGGAGCCATGGTCTTGAATGCCAAGATTCCTGTGAACAACAAAGTTGTTCAGGGTCCTGCCATTACCTACTTTTCCTTAATATTTGAGCTCCCAAAGTGAAACACCTCACAGTTGTAGGGATTAAGCTTTACCTTTGATTTCTCTGCCCATATCTGCAATTTATCGTTTTCCTGCTGCATTCTTTGACAACCCTCTACATTATCCACAACGGCACTGAACTTTGTATCATCTGCAAATTTATTAACTCACCAAATTAGATTTTAATCCATGTCACTTACATATATTTGTCCCACAAACAGAAGGGTTCCAGTGCAGATCCCTGTGGGAAAAAGACAGAAAATGAGGAAAATGCAGAATTCTTGAATAATTGAGGTTTCTTTCAATGACAAAACTATTCTGATGAATAATCTCTGAAGGTGTGATTTTTGTTTTGAAATTAACCCAATACTTTAATTCTCAGTTGACTGATCTTAATGAATATCCAGTAAAAAAACTGCTTTGAAAATATTGAATCATTTTAAGTGTTGAGTTCTAACATTAATTATTCTTTAATTGTATTTCAATTATCACACCATCATGAGAGTTGAATCTATTATTTCTTAGTGCCAGTATCATGATGAAATATTTACACTCGTTTCAGGTCAACACACCTGCAATCAAGCAAAGTTTTCTCACCCAACACTCATAGTAACTATCTTATTCTCTTTCATTTGAATTCTCATATTAATTAAAGGATTATTAATCAGTCTTATCAATTAAGAGATGGCTAACTAGTTTTCACATCAATATTTCAGTTCTTTCAAACATCTTGCACAATTACATTGCAATAAGGGTTTTTCATCATTCTTAAATTTGTTATCAGCTATTTTTGTTTCTGATTTCCAGTATCCACAGTTTTTTACGTTCTTGTATTGATTGTATTTCATTTCAATACTAACATTTCTATATTTCTGATTATTACGATAAGAGCTAAGTATTTTTCATGTTAAACATTATATCAATTTCACGTGTTTCTTGTGTACACAAACCAGAATTAACAAATGTTTGCTCTATTCTTTTACAATAAATCTTGAATTCTTAGAAATCATAATTTTGTGAAAATGAGGAAAATTATCTTTCGCTTAATAGTCACATTGAATGACTAATGCTTTATTTCCAAGTCATGTGCATTACAAAGCAGTTTAATTTTGAATACATAAATAATTGCTTCAGACATATTTAATTACTTGATTATCATGAGATTTATATTTATTTAAGCTCATTGTCGCTTCGTTCGAACATTTGTAGAAATTACTAATTCCTTTTATCGGTCCATTCCACACTGGAATTGTCTAATCCTAGTCTGCTTATCACAATAAATATCTGAGCAGTTTTCCATGTGAGTAACCACAGTATGTATGTGATTATAGTCTTGCCCTTCTTGCATAGGAACATTATGTAGGGCTCTGGTAATGTCTGTGCTGAAAGACCAGGAGGTATGGGTTCAATTCCAACCTTCAACAGAGATGTGTCAAAGCACCTCAGAGTTGATTAGAAAATATCTAAGTGTCTCCTGAATTGTTTTTCAATCCAACATTTTCTCAACTTGTATCTGTTGTTCATTGTAATGTTCACAATATCTTGAATTTATTTGTTTCCGGTCACTGACTAAACTACGAATGTTATTATGCTGCTTCTAAATACCTCTCAACTTTTAATAACTTTGCAGTCATAAAGATTCTGCAGTGTAAATTATATTTAAGGTAAAGGGGAAAGATTTAAAAGGGATCTGAGAGGCAACTGTTTTCACAAAGTGTGTTTGGCTCATATGGAATGAGCTGTGAGAGGAAAGGTGGTGGATGGTACAATTATAACATCTAAAAGACTTTTGGACAGTTAAATGGATAGAAAACATCCAGAGGGAACAAACACAGGAAAATGGGGCTAGTTTAGTTGAGGGAATATGGCCGGGCTGCCTGAATGGCCTGTTTCCGTGCTGTATCAAGCTAGCATTTTACAATTCAAACTTGACTGTGATTGGTAAAGGAGAGAACAAATGGGTGTTGATTCTATTTTGTGTCCATTAAAAAGTGACATGAATTTTAAATAATTTTGTCACAAGAAATAGTCCACTCTTATTGTGATCAGAAATACAATGAATGTGAGCATTGAAGTGAAATATAATTAAATCAATTCAATTGTGTTGATATGGTTAAAATAAAAAATGATATTCACAATGATTGTGAGTTTGTACACTGCCATATCTTCACATTACTTCATGTACTGAGCCATTATTACACATTTATACCCCCTACTGAACTGAACAATAATTAGATGTTAGCAACACTTAGATTTTGAAAATCTATCAGTGCACGTTGAAGAAGGAGAAATTTATGTAATTTTATCCTGATCGATGATCAAACATTTGTGTCTGAATCAGGAAGAACGTAAGGAGATAACCAAAGTGAATATCAGAGTGACCACAAGATACAGTCCATGGCATTTGATAGAAAAAGGAATTTGCATAATTTCATGGTTATTGAACGTTAATAATTAATTACCTCCGCAGGTACTGAAGCAGTCCAAGTCCAAATACAACAAGATCTGGACAATATCCAGGTATGGGATGACAAGGGGCAAGTAACATACATCCCACACAAATGCAGGCAATGACCATCATGTATAAGAAATAATCTAACCACCATCCCTTGACATTCGATGGTGTTGTCATCACTGAACACCCACCATCAACATCCTAGGAATAATCATTGATCAGAAACTGAATTGGTCTCAGCACATAAACACAATGGCTACAAGAGTAATTCAACTGCTGTCTCCTGAAAGCCTTTCCAACAGCTACCAGACACAGAAGTCAGGAGTGTGATGGAATACTCCCCACTTGCCTGGATAGTGCAGCCCTAACAACACTCAAGAAACTTGATAACATCTGGAACAAAGCAGCCCGCTTGATTGGCACAGCATCCGCAGGTATCCATCCCCCACCATCACTGATGCTCCGTAGAAGCAGTGTATACTATCTACAAGATGCACTGCAGGAATTCACTAACCAGCACCTTTCAAACCCATGGCCACTTCCATCTAGAAGGACAAGGGCAGCAGCTAGATGGAAAGACAACTATTTTCAAGTTCCCCTATAAGGTACTAATCACCCTGAATTGGAAATATGTAGCTGTTCCTTCACTGTTGCTGGGTCAAAATCCTGGAAATCCCCACCCCAAAGGTATATACCCACAGCAGGTAGATTGCAGCGGCTCAAGAAGACAGCTCACCACCAATTTCTCAAGGGCAACTAGGGATCGGCAATAAATGCTGGGCCCAGCCAGTGACACCCACATCACATCAAATAAATATTTAAAAAATGTCTACAAGATCAAAACAGCTCCACACTGTCCTAGCTGCAATCTCTGCCCCTGATTGAAAAAGATAAAAGAATCTGACCATGCTCAACTTTCTCATCAAAACCGAATACAGTATTAACCCCAGCCCTCTCTTATATGAACCAGCAGCATTTTCACAACCAACAGTAGATCCTCTTAAAATATTTTGTCAGTAAATTTTAATTAACTGGTTACTACAATTACAATGCAATCTCTACAAACAGACCAAATACCTTTTATGCAACAACAAATTTTCTAACAACCTTTCTCGATCTCTGTCATTCTTTTTAGTTAGATGAGGTAGGGAGGGATGGAAACACGACTGTGATGTAAGATATATGTAATACAGTGAGACAGGAAAGCTAGTATGGCTCATGTTCACTCTTAGACCCCACACAGTGAAGCAACACATTCACTGCATAATAAACACAACACAACATTTCAACCCCACTCACACCCGGCATGACAGAAATAAAATGTGGATGGGTTGGACAGGATAGGTTTGTTACAGCTAGAGTTTGGAAGAGTGAGGGCTGACATGACTGAAGTATCTAACATCCTGAATGGTTGGATAAGGTGGATGTGGAAAGGATGTTTCCTCCTGTGGGTCATTCCTGAACTAGAGGGAACTGCTTTAAAATTGGGTTCACCCTTTCAGGACAGTGAGGATGATATTTGTTTCCTATCAGAGGGCTGTGCAACTTTGGAACTCTCTGCCCCAGAAGGTGGGCTCACTGAGTATTTTTAAGACACAAGTTGATAGATTCTTGTTAAGGGACATTGGGGGGAGATGGAATACAAATCACTAAGGATCAGGCCTGGTCTTATTGAATGGTTGGCAGGCTCGAGGGGCCGAATGGTCACCTTCTGCTTCTCTCTCACATAATCCAAGGAATGATATCTTTGTTTAAAATTAATTTACTGGGATGTAGGTGCCACTGGCTGTGGGCAGCATTTATTATCCAGAAGGGAGATAAGAGTCAACCACATTGCTGTGGGTCAGGAGTCACATGTAGACCAGACCAGGTAAGGGTGGCAGCTTCATTCCGTAAAGGACATCAGAGATCCAGCTGGGTTTTTCCTTACAATCGAGAATAATTACATCAATAGACTCATAATTCTAGATGATTATTAAATTTATGTTCCACGTCTGCCGTGGTGGGATTCGAATCAGAGACCCCAGAATATTCGCTGGGTCTCTGCATTAACAGTTCAGCAATGATACCACAAGGCTGTTACCGAGCTACAAAGGGTGGAAACCAAAACCTTGATCAAACAGGTAGAATTAAGGAGTGCTGAAGGGAATGGGCGAAAAGAATTACCTAGTTTAGGTTCAAGGCAACTGAAACTAAAGCCACCAACAGGGAGGAGATTAAAACAAGAAACTTACATGCAGCTGGAATTGGATAAGTGCAGATACCTCAGGGAGGTGAGGAACTAAGCAGGGAGGACAGGGTGAAATCACGGGTAGATTTAAAAGCAGTGAACCAAATTTTGAAAATATCTTTCTGAACATAATGTAGATCAGGTTAAAACTGTGGTAGGTGTCTGACACAACTTGCTGCAAGGACACAGACAGCAGAATCTGAGGTGATCATGAGGTAATGGAGGTAGAATGTGGGAGACGAGCTGGGACTGTATTGGAATAGTCATGGTGAGAGGGAACAAATGCTGGATGGAGGGTTTCAGCAGCTGATGGACTGATGCTGAGGTGAGCAATTGGTAACTGAGCAAGTGGCCACCATCTATTAGGACAGAGAAACTGATCCATCAGCCTGAAACTGACTGACCACGTGGCTGTCAGTGACTCCAACACAAGTGAATGGAAACATTGCTCAGAGCCTGTTTCTGTAACATTCAACACAACCAGGAAATAAAAAAATGAATAATGAGCTGAAAACAAAGCCACTGCACTGTTAGAGTCAAAACCATTCAATGTTCAGTTACTGAACATTATTGATTCACAGAATATTCTAACCTGCAGAATCACAGTAAAAGGGGAAAGTAAACAACATTCTTGGCAAAGACATAATGAACCAACTGCTTGTATAAAAACAGCACAGAACAAAGGTGCTGAATCCTCCACAAACTGACAAACACAGGTACCATCAGATTTATAGATAGAGATTGGAATTCGTTAGAAAAACCTTTCCCTGCTAATGGTGTGTGGTAGAAACCATTCTCTGTCACTGAAAAGAGTCTCTGTTTCCCCTCAGAAAAGCAGGTGTGTCGCTCACTTACAGACTGACTTACAGACAAAGGAAACCTGATCAGGGACTCGCAGGTTAATTAAGCTATTAGTGACAGTCCATTGCACACAACAAGAGCTTAGACCACAACAAATTCCAGTGAAACCAACAATGCAATGAAAAAGGTGAATTAGTCTTTATAATCATGCAGCCTCTCTCAATCAAATAATCGCAGTCAACTTCCAAACATTTTAAAACTATTAATATCAATGTATACATATTTATTTCCTCCGTTCCTCGGCTAATTTCCCTAATTTCCTCCAAAAATATATCTAATTATTCTCTTCAAAGTATATTTTAAATGGTCAATTCATAATCACAGTTCATTTCCAATTATACTTAGAGCAAAACAACTTGCAAACTAAAATAGTGTTCAAGTCAATAATGACACTGGAAATTTTGTTATGTAGTTCAACCATATTTCCAAATATTGTTTTCGTTCATTATTGCAGTGAAGCTAAAATTAAAGTCTATTTATTTTCTCTGATATCCTTCCATTACTTTATTCCCTAATAACAATGCCCATGGTGTAATGGGTGACAAGCATTAAAATAAAATCGAATTTTCAATGCAAGAACTGGTACAAATGATCACATATTATTCAGTTCATTCATTGTCGTTGATGTTAAGAGTTATTTTCACTGTATGATCATGTTAAATTCACTTAGATAATCACAGTACAATTCTCACTTCTATAGATATGTAAAGTGAATGTCAAGTTATAAATATTTCAAGTAAAACCAAATTCACATTTTGTTCTGTTTTATTCCAGGAATGATGGAATGTGTTACATTATTATGAGAAACAGGAACAAGTGAAGGTGGTGCCTCTCTGACATGAGGCCTTAAAGCTAAAGGGCCAGGTGGTAGTTACAGTGGGGCAGAAGGCAGTGAGAATGGTGACACTGGCTGGAACGGGTTAGATATTGAAGCGCCCACGTATGGACAGAGGGACGACAATGGGTGGGATGAGCCACCGCCCTGTAAGGCCCAGAAGGCCGTGTCTATGGCACCGCTGGGCATCAAAGCTCAACTTGGACAGACAGAAGGTGGCAACAAAGGGAACTGACAGAAACTAAACCTGAACCGTTTACCCGCTGAACGACAGATGTTGGTGAATGAACATCCAGCCTGATAGAGAAGTGATATTAATGGGCCTTATTGAGACAATATGGATGAATTAATTGAGGTACACAGTCTCACCAAAGATGGTGTCAGCCAAGATCTCTCAGGCCACGATGTCCTGAAGTGTACAGCAGAACCTGTCTCTGCAATGAGAGGGTGGGGGTGCGAGCCGGTTACCCCCAGTGCACAGCCGATCAGTGGCTCCAGGCATTTACAGATATTACAGGGACACACTGGGGAGGGGACAGGCTGAATGGGCTAAAATAACCTTGGTGCCTCAGGGACCCAAGGGTAATATCAAGAATCATACAGAGAGGAGGCCTGAGGTGTGTAAGGACCACGGGGGATTACCAAACCCCAGCCTGTGATGATGAAATAGGTTTGATGTATTTAAAAGATGACATGGGACCCTATTTAACTGTAATTATAAACATGGGACTCCCAGTGGGAGATAATTCTAACCAAATGCTGAATTGGTCATGAGAGCTGAGGCAAACGCAGAAACACAGAGGAATAACTGCAGTACAGGGAGGGTAATCAGACCCACAATGTTACAAGGGAAGCAGGAAAGGGCACATAGCCAAGGGACGTAGGCAGAGAGAGGGAGAGAGATGTTCACATTGTGTGTGGCTTGTGTTCACGTAGGCACATGCATATCCCATGAATATTCATTGATACTCTGTTTGGGAACCAGCAGAACATAATATTACCTCAGGAGCATTTATATCAGTTACCAATATGAATTTGCCCCTCACCCCTCAATCACTAAAATAAAAGCCGTTGGAGAGGGAATCGAGGAAGCTAGATGAAATAAACCTCTCCCGACGCAGATCACGGATATGGCAAAATATATTCAGATATGGGAGTGTGAAACTGAGGAAGGGACCATTCTGGGAGTTGCCAGTTTAGAACATGAACTGTAGAGACACGAACTGTAACATGGGAACAACTTGACCAGGCCCGGGACAGGAAGAAAAGGAGAGGCGACATCTCCAGGGTAGTTACCTTGCAGGGAGACTGGAACAGTCAGGGAATCTGGGCAGTTATAGCTTGGACCCAAATAGCAGTGTGAGTAACTCAAACAGGAATGTGGGTTATTATCTGTAGATCCTGTAAAGATCAAGGGCCCTCTCACTCCCCACACAAACCGGATCCCATTAAAGCTGGGGCAGAGGAGGCAGTAATTGTGACAGTAACAGATTGAGAGAAGCAGGGAATAGTCAGACCGACAGTATCCCAGACTAATTCACTGAATCCAGACGGCTCATCCCACCTCACTATTGATTATACCTCCCTCAGTAAATCTGCCATTAAAGAGTATCCTACAGTTGTGAACCACACCACTGTATTTAATGGATTGAAATCGCAACAGGATATAGTCTCAGCCCTTGATATTGTGAATGCGTTCTGGTCCATAATGGCAGAATAAGCTGGTGTTTACTGTCGAAGGAAAACAGTACACCTGGATCTAGTTACCTCAGGGATCCCGTAATATTCCATTATATCCCACCGATGTATGGCTGATGGAGTTAGTCTATTTAATCTTACCAACACCTCATTACCTCAGTTGGTGAGAAAGAACATATCCAAATATTAAACATAGTATTGTGTCAGTTCAGGCAGGCCGGGCTTAAAATTAACCCACAGAGAGTGCAACTGGGAAGGTAGGTAGAGACGTACCTGGGACATCATATTAGGGAGATCAAATCAGGAAGGCAGAGGGGATAATCCCAGTGGAACGAAAGACCATGATTTTAAAACTATTCACCTGCATATCGCGAAGGGGTAAGGCAAACTTTAGATTGTTTAATTATTGGAGGAATTTTGTGAAAAATTATCCAGAAATGGCAGAACCATCACAAGCCCTGACAAAAGCACTGACATCAGCCAGGGGTCAGGGAGTCAGCATATACACAGACAGTCAGCATGCCTTTGGTATTGTTCATGACCATGTGTTGGTCGGGCTCGGTGAGGTACATCACCTTGTCTGGGGGCCACACAGAGCATGAAGAACCGGTCAGAAAGTTAGTGGAAGCAGCTAACTTTCCCAGTGAAGCAGCAATAATGAAGATTAGAGCTCACAGGAAAGTAGAATCCTCACACCAGCAGGGCAGTGAGTATGTGGCTAAGGCGGGCGAAATACTGACTGAAACAGTGCAGACATTTGAGGAGATGGCAGTGGCAGTAGCTGCAGAAGTGAGAGAGGAAGGTTTAAAGATATTCCCAGAAACAGTCCCACAACAGGAGAAAGAGGAATGGGAAAAGGGTGGGGCAGTAATAGGACACAACAGAGTCTGGATTATCCAGCAGTGCCATCAGACTGTAAAAGACAAACATTATTAAAAACATATCATGGGTCAGCCCATATTGGGCAGGATACAATGCAATCTCAGATGCTCCACTACAGGGAGAGGCCTGGAACACGGAGAGATATAGCAGCTTTTTGTTGAAGCGGTGTAGTCATGTACACACTATATGAGCCAGGGAAAACAATCAGGATAAAATGGAGGCAGCAGCAGGGACGCAGGGGCCCATGGGAACAATTGCAGATGGATTTTACACCCACCCTCAACCCAATCCCAGGGAAGGAGATCCTGCTGGGTCTTAATAAACATGTTTACTCAGTGGGTGGAAGCATTCCCCTACAGATTCTGACCAAGGGACACATGTTACAGGGAACATAGTTAAACAGCTCTGTGGCCTGTTTGATACTGAACAGAAATCCCATCACCCATACCATGGCCAGAGCTCAGGTACAGCAGAAGGAATGAAGCAGACACTGAAAGCTAGTCTGACTAAGCCCTTGACAGAGGCAGGCAGGGATGGGTTAGAGTACTCTGCAATGAAACTGACGTCAAACCCAGCAAAGAGAACGGGGCAGTCCCCCTTTGAATTAGTGATCGGACGGACTATGCAGATACCACAGGGTGTGGTATTGGGAGTGCCCGAGATGTGCAATGGCAAGGATAGGGTTAAACAATTCTTGAAAGAACTGGCAAAGCAACTGCATGAGCTGAGCGGGGAAGTTGCAGAGGGACAGAGAACCAGAAACTGGGAAAGGGAGCACAGAAATATCCGAGCTGACATTCCAAACCCAGGAGATCGGGTCGGGGGAAAATATTACCGGAACGCATGAAGGAAACCCAGCTGTACTTGGCTGGGGAAGCCACAGAATTCTCGAGATGGAACTCTCCCATCATGCTTAAGTAAGGAGCGTTGAATAAAGGTCAGGTGTGCTGCTAAACACAGGCTCCTCTTTGATACTTCTCCCAGCAACAGTTGTGCAGAGGCATGTTGCTGGCTGGAGGTCTGTGGCCAGTGCCTCTGTTCCACAAGGGTCAGAGCTGGGACATCTGTTGTTTGCAACATATATTAGTGTAAACAACTTAATTAGCAAGTTTGTAGATGGTACAATTGATGAAGCTGTGAACAGTGAAGAATGTTGTCAAAGGACGCAGCAAGAAAGATCAGTTAGAAGGTTATACGGAGAAATTACAGATAGATCTGATTTGGACAAATGTGTGGTGATGCATTTTGGGAGGCACATTGCATGAGGAATGTATACACAAAACGGAAGGGCCCTGAGCAGCATTGGTTGCAGAGGGATCTTCAGGTGCAAGTTCACAGCTCCCTGAATGTGGTGAAGGAGCTGGATGGCAGGCTTGCCTTCTTCTGTCAGGGGACTGAATATAAAACTGTCATTAGGTCACCTTTGTGGTATTGTGAGCCGTTTTGATCACCGCATAAGGGGGATGTGGAGGCTTTGGAGAGGTTGGAAACAGGTTTACCAGGATGTTGCCTGGATTGGGAGAGGTTGGAAAGACTTGGATTGTTGTCACTGGAAAGTCAGTGGCTGTGGAGTGATCCGAGAGGCACAGACAGAGTGAATAATCTGAATCTTTTGCCAAGGTGGAAACGACAAATTCTAGAGGCCATAGAGTTAAGGGGAGAGGGGGCACCTTTAAAGGAAATGAAAACCAAAACAACTGCAGATGCTGTAAACCAGAAACAAAAACATTTTCGGGAAAAGTTCAGCAGGTCTAGCAGCATCTGTGAAGATAAATCAGCGATAACGTATCTGAGGAAGGGTGACCAGACCCTAATTATTAACTGATTTTTGTTCACAGATGCTGCATGACCTGCTGAACATTTCCAACAACACCTGAACAAGTTTAAAGAGAGTTGTGTCAGGCAAGTTTCTTATGCAGAAGGTGGTCAGTGACTAGAATGTACTTTAGATTTAGATTAGATTAGATTAGATTAGATTACAGTGTGGAAACAGGCCCTTCGGCCCAACAAGTCCACACCGACCCGCCGAAGCGAAACCCACCCATACCCCTACATTTACCCCTTACCTAACACTACGGGCAATTTAGTATGGCCAATTCACCTAACCTGAGAGATGGTAAAAGCTGAAACAATCACAATGTTTAAGAGGCATTTGGGCTGACACATAAACGGGCATGGGTTGGCAGGGATATGGATCATATACAGGCAGATGGAATTAGTTTGGAATGGCATCATGATCCACACAGACATGGTGGGCCGATTATTCCGGTAATGTACTGTTCTGTTTTCCGGGGGGGGGGGGGAGAATGTGTGGAGGGAGAGATAATATTTTGAGTGGAATATGTCTCTTCTTTAGAACACACAGTAAGTTGACAATTTTGAGAGAAGCAATGTAGAAAGGGAATATATGTTTGAATGGCACAGACACAGGGAGTAGGACAGCAGGAATGGGGGACAATGTGTACAAATCATTAAAGGAGAGAGAACATAAAGTGTTTTGAGTAAACGTAAAGGATACTGGGCTTCATTAATAGAGCGAATGATAACAAACTCATGGAAAAGATGCTGACCATTGACAAAGCTCTAGTTATGTCACAGTCAATCATTGCATCTAATTTTGGTCACCAGATTCCTGGTCAGGGTGAGAAAGTTAAAATACCACAGAGGGACCTGTTCCTTACTTTGCTTTCTTTCAGGATGCATTGGCGACTCAAGGGTTAAACATTCTCCTGCCAAAAGTCCTACTACTGTTGTACTCTTACAACACAGACAGAACACCTCAGTAGGGGGAGGCGAACTGTACCTTCGAAATAGAACGTATTGCAGGAAAAAATGTGGACTCCCCCGTAATCCCAGACAGAGGAATTTGCCTTTTCCAGACAAGACTGAGAGCCCTGGGCACAACCCTGTTAAACTGCCTCCCGCTCCCATTGTCTTACCTCCCCTCCATATTAGCATATGTAAGTGAATCCCCCATTTACTGAAGGAAGAACCCTTCTGCCTTAATCTCGTCCCATTAACACATAAACATGAACAATACGATAATCAGTTTCTGTAATCCATCACACGTTATCACAGGACATCGCCATTCATCAAGCTTTGTAAAGTCATAATTACCTACTTTAAACTATCTGTTGACAATCGCCCATGTGGCTGATATGCCTTTGTCTAATTCCTATTAAATATACTGTCTCTGTGGGTAAGGCAGAGATTCGTGAAGAAGAGTCTCTGCAAGTAGACACTCGGCTACTTTAGAGACACTTTGAAACTCTCACCGGCTGTCCGATAATAAAGCTACTGCTGTTGTGCAGAAAACTTGTCTCGTCTGGATTTGTGGAACAGAATAGGCATCAACAAGGAAGGATATGAGTGATCTTCAGGGTGTGGCGTACAGACTTACTGGAATAGTTCACTGATGAAGAAAATGCAGTCACTGAATTGATTTGAAGAAATTGCGATTTTCTTTGAAGTAAACAAGTTGAATATATTTTTGATAAAGCTGTATAAGATTATAACACCTAGATATAGCAGACAAAAATATCTGTATTCGATAGGTGATGGCACAAGAATTAAGACCAGATGTGAGGTTTTCAGAAAGTGGGAGATGAGTAAGTGTCTCTGCTGTATTGGCTGGAAATATTGCAGAGCATGCTGCCTATTACGGTGGTGCAAGCAGAGAAGATGAATGATTGATAAAAACAATTATATCAGGTCTGAGGGAAATAAAATCTCAGAGTTTGGGGGACGGATGGGGAATGTGAATGTTGGATTCTGCTACAGAGAGCCAGCTTGGATTTGATGGGCCTCTTTCTGTGCTATAATGCATTTTATTTGGACCTACTTAACTTGATCTGGTCACCGATTAAATTGTCATTGAGGTAAATCTGCTCAGTGTTCCTACTCAAACCAATACAGGCTGTCCCTCCACAGCAGGAGATAATATTTACTGCTTTATACTGGGTTCTGGGAGGAGGGAGGGGGAGCGGTTGGTGGGGTGGTGCTAACGGTGTGTATAACAGTCTGCCAGCATTTATCTGAAATGAAAACACTAGTGCAGCCACACTAGGGACAGACTCTGGAAATGTGGGGAATGCCAGAAGGGAATTATTTACCAATTCCCACCTGGAAACGAGCCAAACCAGACAGTCTGGGGAGAAGCTGTTCACCTGCTCTGTGTGTGTGTGTGTGTTGGACGAGGGAGATCCAGTAGATGTAGTGTACCTGGACTTTCAGAAAGCTTTTGATAAAGTCCCACACAGGAGGTTAGTGAGTAAAATTAGGGCGCATGGTATTGGCGGCAAAGTACTAGATTGGATTTAAAATTGTTTGGCTAATAGGAAACAAAGGGTAGTGATAAACGGCTCCATTTCGGAATGGCAGGCAGTGACCAGCGGGGTACTGCAGAGATCCGTGCTGGGACCGCAGCTTTTTACAATATATGTTAA
Source organism: Chiloscyllium plagiosum (assembly GCF_037043375.1). NCBI lineage: Eukaryota > Metazoa > Chordata > Chondrichthyes > Orectolobiformes > Hemiscylliidae > Chiloscyllium > Chiloscyllium plagiosum. The sequence continues at coordinate 126,284,670 of NW_028270152.1, read as the reverse complement.
TGGTATAGAAGATGGTATCAGCAATAACATTAGCAAACTTGCTGATGATACAAAGCTGGGTGGCAGGGTGAAATGTGATGAGGATGTTAGGAGATTACAGGGTGACCTGGACAAGATACGTGAGTTGGCAGATGCATGGCAGATGCAGTTTAATGTGGATAAATGTATGGTTATCCACTTTGGTGGCAAGAACAAGAAGGCAGACTACTACCTCAATTGAATCAATTTATGTAAAGGGGCAGTACAGAGAGATCTGGGTGTTCTTGTACACCAGTCAATGAAGGCCAGCATGCAGGTACAGCAGGTAGTGAAGAAGGCTAACAGCATGCTGGCCTTCATAACAAGAAGAATTGAGTATAGAAGCAAAGAGGTGCTTCTGCAGCTGTACAGAGCCCTGGTGAGACCACACCTGGAGTACTGTGTGCAGTTCTGGTCTCCAAATTTGAGAAAAGACATTCTGGCTATTGAGGGAGTGCAGCGTAGATTCACGAGGTCAATTCCTGGAATGGTGGGATTACCTTACACTGAAAGACTGAAGCGACTAGCCTTGTATTCCCTTCAGTTTCGATGACTGAGAGGGGATCTGATTGAGACGTATAAGATTATGAAAGGATTAGACACTCTGGCAGTAGGAAACATATTTCCACTGATGGGTGAGTGCCGAACCAAAGGACACCGCTTAAAAATACGGGGTAGACCATTTAGGACAGAGATGAGGAGAAACTTCTTCACCCAGAGAGTGGTGGCTGTGTGGAATGCTCTGCCCCAGAGGGCAGTGGAGGCCCACTCTCTGGATTCATTTAAGAAAGAGTTGGATAGAGCTCTCAAAGATAGTGGAATCAAGGGTTATGGAGATAAGGCAGGAACAGGTTACAGATTAGGAATGATCAGCCATGATTATATTGAATGGCGGTGCAGGCTCGAAGGGCTGAATGGCCTACTCCTGCAGTTATTGTCTATTGTGTGTGTGTGTGTGTGTGTGTGGGGGGGGGGGGGGGGGGTGGTGTAAGGGATTCACTCAGGCATCCATCCTGCTGAGACACCAGTGAATTTACTCATAACCACAAGTTGAAGGATTTTTTTTCTCTTATTCACACCAAGTAATAAACAATGGTATTGGCAGTTCATAAAGTTTTTTGCATATAGAGAACTTAGTTTTGGAAATGTTCACAACATCGTTGAACATGTACAGATTCACACTGGGTAGAAACTTTTATTTTCCTTTATTCATTCACAAGATAAGGGTGTCGCTGACCCGTCAGCATTTACTGCCCATGCCTAATTGCCCAGAGGGCAGGTATGAATCAACCCTATTGCTGTTTATATTGATATTAATCAACACGAATGTCAGACTAGATTAATTATCATCAAACTCAAATCCATTTGATATTCATATATTTACAAACAGTGTTCAATTCACCAAATGTAGCTGAAGGTAATAATCTTCAAGTGATTCGAACAGAGAATACATCTGAATACTTGTTCAGCAAATTAAAGCCTGTGGTATTTAGATAGTAATAATTTTTAAATTGACTTGAGAATAATGGAACAAGTTGATTGTTGGGTATCTGATAATCTTGTTTTAATCTGGAGTTAATTTAGGATTAGTTAACAAATGGTAGGGAATCCCAGCCCCATGGAGTGCACATCCAGTTCCATGTGGGAAAACCAGGACACTTCTTGTATCAGCGACAACCACAAGAACACGGAGGTGACACGGGAAATGTCAGGAACACCAGTTAATCTATGGTTAAAGTACTGCACTCACTCCTAGTCCCCACGTTGATGTGTTCTCACCAGAGAGAGTACAGAGGAGATTGATCAGAATGTTTCCATGATTGGAGAATGTCGGCTCTGAGGAAAGGTTGGATAAGTTGGGGATGTTTTCCGAGGAGGATGAGCTGAGATTTAATTGAAGTGATAAGATGCTGAGGAATCCAGATCGAGTGGCTAGGAAGGAGCTATTCATAACAGAGAGGTCAGAAACTGGAGGTTTTAGATTGAAACTAATTCTCAGAAAGAAGGGGAGTGGATGGTAGGGAGCAAGAACTCACTGATGGGGTGGTAGAGGCAGTAGTCGGCATCACATTAGAATAAAAGGACATGGATGTAACTGAAACGCTAGAACATGCAGGGCTATGGACTAAAGTCTGCAGAATGGGATCATTGCGATTTATTTGACATTTCTCCAGAATATTAAACTCAAGTCCAATTTGAGAATTTATGAATATCAGCCACCTGAATTCAAAACGTCAGAATAAATTTGTCAGTAAGTTACAGCACAGATCGAGGCCACTTTGTCCATCCTGTATGTGTTGGCTGTAATAGAACGATCCAGGCTTTACAGCGTTCTGTACTCACCAATGACAGCAACAATTTCAGACTGTGAACTCTGTCCTCTATGTTGTTATAATCTGTTTTTTCAAAGTATTTCTTTGGCAGCTGCTCACCTTGTTTCTTTCCCAGCCCTAACTCCATTCCCTGTGTCCTTGAGGGACTACCATTTCTGCTGTTTAATTTCTCCTGCCTTCCCCCGTGTGACAGAATGTCTTTTTGTCCTTGTCTCACCCCCACCTTGCTCACAACCTGTTACATTTCTGATGGTTCCCAGACATCTGTAACTATCACTGTGCCCCCTGGGTCAATGGCACGAGTTTTGAATTCTCTTCCTCCTGAGATAATCAGAAATCTTTCCAGTTGCAGTTTCCCCCAGATTTTATTTTGAAAAAAAAAACAGAGCATTTGTGTCAGAGTCAAGTATTTGTGAGCCTTCATCCACAATCCTGAGCATTTAGACATAATATGTGACCCTCCCACAGATGTGCAGGTTTGCTGGATTGGCCGTGCTAACATGGCCTGTAGTGTGTAGGTTAGGTGGGTTGGGCGAACCATGGTAAATGTGGGGTTATGGAGGTAGGGTCATTGCAGACTCGATGGACCGAATAGTCTCTTTGTGCACCTCAGAGATCCTGTAATTCTAATTAGTTGTGATTGTCGACACGTTTTCCTCATGCCAGGTTCATTCAGCACAGGTACACATGCTGCCTTTGTGTTTCTGTGGCTGCTCTTTCACTCCTTTCGTTCTGTTTTACAGCAATTTCACACTGTACGTGAGGGTGAGAATGAATTTGTAAATATAAATACTCCAACCGAAACCCACACAGGTCAGGACCTGTTTCTGCTGTTGATGTCGCTCACAGGGAACAGGAAAATAAAGGTTCAGTCATACATCTTACAAGGACACAGAGGTTACAATCACCAGGAATGGCTACACAGCTTAAAACTCTATTCTCAAGAAAAAAGGACGCTGGAGAGACAACCTGGTTCAAGTAGGAAGCTTTGTGTCTGTATTTTCAGAGATTTGAGGCTGAAATCATTGGGTTTGAAGCATGTTTCATTGCCCCAGGTCATCAAAGGTGCTATCTAAATGTGCCTCTTTCTTTGTGTATTTTTGTCTGAGTTAACAATCAGATGGACAGGTCAGTCAGTGTCTGAGTGCTTTTCCAAATCCCTGATCCCAAATCTGCCTCCCCCACAATCTCAGGTGCCTCACCACTCACTGGGTCATGGAGAAACTCTGCCGTTACAATGAGAACTGCCTTTGCTGTCAGCTCTCCTCATTCTTCTGCCTAATCCCCACTTCTCTTCATTAAATCCCAGCTGCCTCTAGTCCACCCACATGGACATTTTGAAGATCATGACAGGAGATTGGATTGAAACTGAGTGTTCAATAGCCAGAATGAAAGAGGAAGAAGGAAATAAACCGGGTTTGTGGGTCTCAGGGGATACAGAATCCAGGCTGAGCCCTTTGTGGGCATTCCCGCAGTAATACGAGACAGCATTCCATGATGAGAGTTAAATCCGAGAGGCAGGAGAGGGAGCCACTGAACATTAGCAGGTTTAACTCAAACACAGGAGGTTTGTTCAGTCAGTAACAGTGTGTTAGACATGGATGTGATGTGAACAGTGAGGGGAAATGTTACCACAAGCTGCAGATGGACAACTTTCATTGGAACAGGAGGAGGCCATTCAGCCCCTCAACCCTTCTCTGCCATTCAGGATGATCATGGCTGATTTGTAGCCTAACTTACAATTTCCAAAACCCTCCAAACTCATTAATAAACTCCTCTGCAACAGACAAGATCAATATTGAAAAACTAACCATCTGCAAATGCTGGGAAATCAGGAATAAAAACAGACATTGCTGGAAAAAGTCAGCAGATCTGGCAACATCTGTGGAGAGTGAACCTCTGGGTCCAGTGACTGGTCAGGTGACCAGCTGCAGCTGACCATTCTGCCTTTTCTGTAACACTCTCTGGAACAGGTTCTGGTGCGAGGGGAATGAGATTGTCAATAACAACTGAGAAAACAGGAGGACGTGCTCAATCAGACTAAAACCCATTTTGGTCTTTCACTTTTAATTCAACTGCAAAAATTATTCATTATTATTTCTGAAATAGGATAATAGACCAGAAAACAACTCTTCATGTCACTGGGTTTGTGAGACTGTTTATTCTGACCTGGTCCAACCGACATGTGAATCCAGACCCTGAATAATGTGGTTGACTCTGAACCATCTCCTGGGCAGTCAGAATGGATGACAAATGCTGCCCCAGTAAGTGATGCCGTGATCCCATGAACAAACAAAACAAATCCAATCACTGTGGTTACTTGTGAACTCACCGGTGTTTCATCAAGCTGGATATCTGAGTGAACTGCTTCCCATGCTCAGAGCAGGTGAATGGCCTCTCACTGGAGTACAGTGAGGCTGGATGGTGTACTGAACCCAATCCTACAGTGAGAGCACCTGAATGGTCTCGCACTGGTCTCCTGTGACAGGAAGAGATGATATTCACCATCCCGGGGGATACTGGGTAAAGATACCTCCAAGAGGGATCCAGTGAGAGTTGATTTGGACAAACTATTCGCATGCATGGTAGAATCAATAATGAGGAGGCACCGATGTAAAGGGATTGACAAAGGAAGCGCATGTGACATGAGACAAAACAATTTCATGCAGAGAAAGTTTATGGTCAGGAATGCACTGCCAAAAAGTGTGGTGAGTCAGGTACAATGAAGAGAATTCAATTGAACAGTTATTGGAAGAGGACGAATGGGAAGGTTTATGGGGTAAAGGTAAAGAATGGCATTCAGTGAGGTGATGAGCCCATCAGCCTCCTTTTGTCCTTGTGTGAACATTTTATTCTGAGCCCTCTAAGGAAATATCAGAGCAGGGATGGTGAAGGGGTCAGATTGAATGACGGTCTCGGTGAACAAAAGTGAGACACAGACACAGAGGGGTTTTGGGATGGATTGAATCAAATGTTATCAATTTGCATGCCCCCCAACACTACAGCAGTTACAAACGGGAGTGATCAAGAGAGTGGAATTAGAGCAGCAAATACATCTTAAACATTTATACAGCTAAAGAGGATGCTGGGTAAAGAAACCACAGTTAGTGCTGATTTCATTCCAGATACACCAGCCTGGGAGCACATCCTTCCTGTATCTGTCCTATCGAGCTCTTGAAGAATTTTGTTCATTTCAAGTGTTTCTTAGATACTCCAGAGAAGACAGTTTCATGCTCTTCAATCTCTCCTGCCAGGGAAATGCTGTCGTCAGAATTCAAGTCACTGGTGCATGTAACTGGCTGCTTCATGGACTGGAAATGGCAATTGAGACTGTAAGGTTACTGTATAAAATATCTTCAATTGTATTGCCAGATGCATGAGGGGCTTTAAGAAAAAAACACAACTCAAGGGCATTGAGTGTCAGAGCACTTCCTGTTGTGGGACATCCTGTTCTGGCACAATTTATTGATAGCTGTTAGAATTGACCTGCACTGGCTCCGTAGAAGTGGTCAGACCATTATACCTGTCATTGGAGCAGGTAATAAATTTCTCATGGGTTAAAACTTTTAAATGAAAGAATAGGTGTGGGTTCTTCTGGTAAATTGTGCAAAGTTATTCAAAATGGTCCTAATTTACTTTCAGAAACAGGTGAGAGAAAGGCACATTACTGAGGTCATTGCATTAGTCCAAATTTATAAGTTCAGGAGAACTGATGGGAAAACTGGTTTTGGGAGTTGTAGTAATGATAGGGAAAAATTGTTTTACAGAGAGTGAGAGTTCCCAGATGGGAAACATTAACATCATATCAACTGCAGAGTCATCCAATTCTGCAGGTCCTGATCCTTATCGTTAATAAGGAAGGGGAAAGCAGCATTCTCAGCCCAGAGAAATCATTCCCATGTTTCACATGTGGTCGAATATTTAACCAGTCATGTGATTTGGGAAGACACCATTATGACTGGACCAGGGCGAGGGTATGCAAACATGGGGATTGTGGGAAGGAATTTACCTACCCTCCCAGTAAGACACTCACCGACACAGTCACACTGCAAAGAGGCTGCTCACCTGCCTCATGTATGGGAAAGGGTTTACTCGATCTTACAATCTGCTAAGGCACCAGAGATGGCACAGTGGATTTAGACCCTGCACCTACTCAATGTGTGAGAAAGTATTCATTCAAATCTCCCACCCGCAGAGACATCAGTGCATTCCCATCGGGGAGAGGTCATTCACCTGCTCAGTGTGTGGGAAAGGATTCACTCAGTGACCTGCTGAAACACCAGCAAGCTCACTCTGGGGAAAGGCCATTCACTTGCTCCCAGCGTGGGGAGAGATTCACTCAAATGTACCAGCTGCTGAGTCCCCAGTGAGCCCACGCGGAGGAGAGGCCATTCAGATGCTCAGTGTGTGAGGGGGATTCAGTGATTCATCCTGCCCCCCGAGACCCCAGCGAGCTCACACAGGGGGAGAGGCCATTCAGATGGTCAGTGTATGAAAAGGGATTCAGTGATTCACCTTGCCCCCTTAGACCCCAGTGAACCCACACAGGGGGAGAGGCCATTCAGATGCTCAGTGCGTGAGAAGGGATTCAGTGATTCATCCTGCCCCTGAGACCCCAGTGAACCCATACAAGGGGAGAGGCCATTCAGATGCTCAGTGCGTGAGAAGGGATTCAGTGATTCATCCTGCCCCTGAGACCCCAGTGAGCCCACAGAGGGGGAGAGGCCATTCAGATGCTCAGTGTGTGAGAAGGGATTCAAAGATTCATCCTGCCCCGAGACCCCAGTGAGCCCACACAGAGGAGAGGCCATTCAGATGCTCGGTGTGTGGGAAGGGATTCAGTGATTCATCCCACCCCCTGAGACCCCAGCGGGTTCACACTGGATATGAAGCATTCACCTCTTTGTGTGACAAGGGATTTGCTGAGTTTTCAACGCAACTGAGTCCAGTAAGTGGTCATCCACCTGCTCCATGTGGGGTAGAGTTCACACATCACTGCTGGACTCTGATTCTGATATTACTGTCCATCAGAGTCAGGACTGGACATTGTACATGATGACACTGCTGGAGTACTGATGTTGTGGTTTTTAATCACATTAACTGGGCTGGAGTTGACAGAATTTATATTGCCACTTTCTGAACCCCAGGGTGTCTCTCTGGGCAGTTAGTCTCCACAAACAGCAATGTGACAATAAGCAATGATCATCTATTTCGATTTAAATTATGATCGTAGCACGGCTGCTTCACAGCACCACGTACAAGGTTGGAGACCAGCCTTGGTCAATGTGGAGTTCCCACATTCTCCCCATGATAATGTGGTCCCCTCCAGGTGCTCTGGTTTCCTCCCACAACCCAAAGATGTGCAGGTTAGGCGGACCAGTCGTGCTGAATTGTCCACAGTGTCCAGGATTGTGCAGACTAGGTGGACCAGCCATGGGAAATTCAGTGTTACAGTGATAGAGTGCTCTGGGCGTGATGTTCTTCAGATGGTCGGTGGGGCTTGATTGGCCAATGCTCTCCTTCCACACTGTCGGGATTCTATTCTATGATTGAGGATAAAGGCTACACAGCAAGGTGTCCTTGGAGAAGGAGCATGTGGTGTGCATCAATGCTCTTGATGCCTTCAGATAGAGGTAGGCACCACAGGGGATACAGTGCTTTATCTCTGTCGCTGCTCCCTCACCCCCAACTCTCCTTTGATTTAGTCCCTTCTCACTTTCACTTGCAATGGTTTGCTTTGCCCGTCATGGGCCTTGTTTATAAATATTCAATTGGATACACGGGTGGTTTACTGTGGCTGATTAACCAAAAGCAAAATGGCTTAATGTTGATTTTGATGGTGGGAAGGTTGCAGTGCGGTTGTAGGCGGGGGAAATGTGATGGTGCTGCCTCCTGGAGGATGCACCACTCAGTGTCCCTCTTCATCCTGTAGTAACATCAACCGGGATTCAGCAACTAGAGATAGAACCCATTTCCAGGATATGGGGATCACTGGCTCAGCCAGCATTTAGTCCCCATCTCTAGTTACCCTTGAGAAGATGGTAGTGAGCTGCTGTCTCATACCATTCACAGTCCATTTGGTGCAGAGAGACCGACAATGCTGGGATGGAGAGTGTTGCAGGATTTTGGCCGAGTGAGTCTCTATCTTTGGATCTTCAAATGCTGGTTAACGTAATCACGATCGGCACATGATTTTGAGATTTCAGTCTGCAAATCTTCACCATCTAGCACCCTGTATAAAGGAATATGTACAGGTTAGAAATTCAGAACAGACAATTCTAGTTGCTCTGGAATATTTTTCCCCTTTCTTCCCCAAAAGCTGTAACCCTCCAGCCCACTTACTCTCTCCCACCATTCTGACTCTGCTGCCCCCTAATGTACCCCTAATGTACATTCTCATGGAGTTACTGATAAACAGATCCATTCCACCACTTCTCATCCCTGGTTAGACTCTGCACCCTTTCTGGGTTCACTTCCTTTCCCTTCAGTTGCTGCAAGTCAGTAATGTAACTGCAGAATGAGACAAAAGGAAACAGAAAGGGAGGTGGCAGATCCTGGACAGAAGAGGAACCTTCAGTCTGGGAGAATGGGTCAGATCCTTCTTTGTTTCCCATTAGTTGATTCCCACCATTACAATGAATTGGGGATGGAGAGTGGTCCTACATGGGTGTGGTGACACTTTGATCCCCCAACAGATCAATACTATAAGCAGATGCATTCCTCCTCCAGCCAATCACAGTGTGAAATACTTTCTACAAAGTATACTTACCCAAAGCACATGCTCCAAAACCCGCCCACATTCTGTACATGTACAGTGCCGGGTTTCCCCACACACGTGTGGGCCCTGCTTCACGGACTGTGGGAGTTGTAGTCCCCATGAAGCCACTGGAACCCTGTCTCTGGAAAGTGATTGAAAAGTGTAGGCTGGAGGGTGTTGTGTATAGGATCCCCATTCAGACACACAGAACATATGGACTGTCACTGGGTTTTACTGATACATCTGCTTCCACAACCGGATTATCTGATATAAGGAATATAGACTCAGCCAACTGGGGTGTGGGGTAGTTAATAGATGATTTTAAGCAGAGTTGGATCAATGGTTAGCATTGCTGACTCTCAGCGTCAGGAACCTGGATTTGGTTCCAACCTTAGGCGACTGTGTGGAGTTTACACGTTCTCCCCGTGTCTGTGCGAGTTTCCTTTGGGTGCTCCAGTTTCATCTCTTAGTCCAAAGATGTGCAGGTTAAGTGGATTGGCGATGCTAAATTCCCACAGTGACCATGCCTGTGCAGGTTAAGCCATTAACCATGGGAAACACAGGGAATGGGTGAGTCTGAATGGGATGCTCATTATAGGGTTGGTGTGGACTCCATGGACGAATACCCTGTTTCTGCACTGTAGGGAATCTATTCTATTCTCATGAAGAAGAATGTACCTATCTCAATGTACTGTGAATCTGTGGAATTGCCTATTCAAAATGCAGTGGTTGCCAGGACAATAAGCAAATTTACTGAAGAGATGCAGATGTTAAATTTGCAATGAGATGAAGGGCGAGAGAGGGAGCAGGTGGGAAAAATCCAGCTGAGACCGAGGTGAGCTCAATCATCATAGTCTTAAATGATGGAGCTGGTTCGAAGGGCTGCATTGCCTCTCCTGGGCCCAGGGCTTATCTTTTTACGGTAATAACTGGAAAGCTGAATCCAAAACTCACTACCTTCACCAAAGGAGATTTTCGGAAAAAGCAGGATAGTCAGATGGATTAGATAGTGAGGAAGCATGTGGGAGATAATGATTTTGCAATTTTAAATTGAGGTGAGTTAAAAATCACACAACAGGTTATAGTCCAACAGGTTTAATTGGATCATGATGAAGGAGAGACACTCCGAAATCTAGTGTGCTTCCAAATTAACCTGAGGGACTATAACCTGGCGTTGTGTGATTTTAAAAATTTTGTACACCCCAGTCCAACACCGGCATCTCCAAATCATGTGAATGGAGGGGAGAAAGTGATTTATGGTTTTAGACTGTGCAGTACATTCACACTGTCCAGAATACTCTGTTGTGAATATCTATCCTGTACTTTTTTACAAAGCCAAGGTCTCTGACAATGAAAACCAAAACACCGAGGTAACATCGCCTCACCTCATAATCTGATAAAAGACTTGTGGTAAGTATGATTGAATTTAGAACACAGTTGGAAAGCGGGAAGATTAAATCCAATCCCAAGATCCTGTGCTTAAACAAAGGAGACTACAATAGGATGAGGCAGGAGTTGGCTAATGTAGACTGGAAGCAAAGACTTTAGGGTGGGACAGTTGACAGACAGTGGAGGAATATCAAAAAAATTTTCAAACTGCTCAGCAAAAGTATATATCAGTGAAAACAAAGGACTGTAGGAAAAGAAGTAATCTGTCATGGGTGGCTCAGGAAATAAGGGAGTTTATCAAATTGAAATAGAAAGCATACAAATTGGCAAAGACCAAGGAGAATCTAGGAGACTAGAAAAACTTTAAAGATCCACAGAAAGCTAGATGGGATTGAGTAGCTATCCCCAGGCCAGAATAGCAGTTTACACTGCTAGAGGGAAACCTATTATGTGGGGAACATATGGCCTCTGTAATTGTTGAAGGACTTAACTGTTACCATAGAGATAATCCTGATCAAGTTCAAACTCACAGCACACTGCAAAAGCTTATAGTCCAACAGGTTTATTTGGAAGTACAACTTGGTGATGTGTGGTTTTTAAACTTTGCCTACCCCAGTCCAACACCAGTTCTTCAACATCAGTATGCTGACAGACAGCCCCACTGAAACTGAAGTGCCTGTCAGATACCTGACTGAGCCACAGGGGTGTGGGGGAGGGATATGTGGTTTAACCACAAAGTGTTGAGCTGAACTCGACTTTTTAACTGCCGTTGCTATGGAAATAATATTGAGAGACAGCCTCCATTCAAAACCACAAAGGTGTAAGAATGGGAGTGGCACGTCGGACAGGCGGGGGGTTACCTGATGCTGCCTGGAGGTGTTCTGCATGTACACTATCAAGGTACCTGCCATGTCTCATCAATAAAGACTCAAAGAAGACCTCTCAGAGTTCTGCACCTAGTTATTCCTATCCAGCAGGGTTCAGGAATATGAGTACACAGCAGTCAGTCTTCACAGTGGAGGATATGAAGAACATGCCAGTCATTGATAAAGAGACAAAGGAAGGTGAGGAGCAAGAAACAACCATCATCACAAAAGCGTTAGAACTGGGCAAGCTAATGGAGCTAAAGGTGGACACGTCTCCTTGCTCAGATGAAATACATCCCAGGGTGCTACCAGAGATAGCAGAAGAAATAGCAAATATACTTGGAGTCAGAGCATCCTATAGCAGAGGCTGGCCCTTTGGCCCAAACTGTCCCATGCCCGCCAAAATGCCCATCACGTGAACCACATTTTCCTGCACTTGGCCCATCTGCTTCTGACCCTTTGCTATCCATGCATTTGTCCAAATATTTTTTACATGTTATTAATGTACCCACCTCAACCACTTCCACTGGCAGCTCAGTCCATATACATACCACCCTCTGTGTAAAACTGTTGCTCCTCAGGTTCCCTTTCATTCTTTCTCCTATAACCTTAAACTGATGCCCTCCAGTCCTTGATTCCCTGGGCAAAAGACTGAGTGCATTCACCTTACCCATGCCTCTCATTGTCTTATACACTTCGAGAAAAGATTCCCCCCCCCCCCGTTTCCTCTGCTCTAAACAAAAAAAAAATCCTTGCTTGTCCAACCTCTTCCTATAACTCAGACCCCTGAGCCCTGGCAAAAATCCTTGTAAATTTCTTCTGCACTTTTTCCCGTTTAATAACTGAAACCTACATTAAATTCATCACATTTCCACTATTTCCCAAAGGCGCTGGAACCAACGTGACAACGCCAATGAATTACAAGCCATGATCGATAATTAACTCCTTTACAACAATCCCGTTTTCATCGTTTGTTCCATGGTGCAGGTATCCTTGTCTCTTTCTGGTTGCTTGGTTAATTAAAACCTTGTCCTCATACAAAACAAATCTGTAGCTTAATTGTTCCTGGAAAATGTGCCATGTTTTTCAGACTTTTAAAAATAAACAAAATCTCTCTCCACAGTCACCACGATAACATGGACTTGGCTGTGTCTCAGTATTTTTTTCCAGTCACAGTGATATTTGAAATATTCACCCACGGACAGAATACACACCTTTCCTTCCACATGAAAAGGCCAATGATATCCAGATCGGCACGGATCAAGTAACTATCAAAACTGAACATGAAGTTCAATTTGAATTTCTCATCCGCAAATCCGCCATTTCAGTACCGTACAGAGAAAACAAGATCTTTATAAGACAACGATAGTATTAAATTGTAGTTTCCTTGTTGCCCCAAAGCTTTAAACCTCAGTCTCACAATTTCTCTCTCGTTAACTGAAGACCAAACCAATCTCCTCACTCCTTTCCTCCACACCCAGTTCTCACACTCTCTCTCCTCTCCTTGGATTCAGCTTCCTAGCTCCTGCCTGCAGGCTAAGAACCAAAAAAAAAGGGGGTGGCACGATGGCACTGCTGCCCCACAGCACTAGGGTCCCAGGTTCGATTCCAGCCTTGGGTGACTGTCTGTGTGGAGTTTGCACATTCTCCCCGTGTCTGCGTGGGTTTCCTCTGGGTGCTGCGGTTTCCTCCCACAATCCAAAGATGCTCACGTCAGGTGAATCGGCCATGGGAAATGGGTCTGGGTGGGTTACTCTTCCGACGGTCAGTGTGGACTGGTTGGGCCGAAGGGCCTGTTGCCACACTGTAGGAAATCTAATCTAATCAAGTCTATTACTCTGAATCAGAGCCTCCTGGGTGTTGGTGAATCCTCCTCCCACCTCCCAGGGTTTCCTTCCTGGTCAGACCCAAACTGATTTTTTTTTCCCAATCTGGAATCTCTTATTTATTTTCCCCACACCGACCCTCTGATAAGAACCATCCTGCACACACTGGCCAAATCATATCTGGTTGAACTAAAATGAACCAAATTAGAACTTTAATTGCAGGCCCATCCTTGATCCTTTCCATAACATTCCTGAATCTTCACACGAGTTCTGATAACTTTCTGCAAAATGCTCACCCCACTGATACGCCAACCACTTGTCACGATACCAGGGCTGGGACCATTCCCCTCGGTCCTGTTCCCAGAGGAGGAAAGGAGTGCGCTGCCAAATGACAGATTAATCCCACACACCCACAGCCTCCCTGGCACTGACCCGCCCTGCACATACGCCAACAATTGGCCAGCACTGCGCCCGTGCACTGGTTGCCCCTCCGACAGAGCATGCTCCAGATCACACAGGACCCTGGGTGATTGACAGCAGTTGCTGCCCAATAGGGTGGAGGGGGCGGGGCTAGAGGACTGGAGTACTGGGACAATAGGATGGTAAACAATGAATGAATGTGGAGGACACTGTGGGGATGGGCAGCTCAGTGAGGGACAGGAGCAGTGCAGCAACAGGAGGGGATCCTGGACAAACTGAGCAATGGGAGAGTCTGACAGGAGAGAAACTACAGGAAGGTTCTATTTGGAGGCTCAGGCAGGGACAGCTGGAAGCTTGGGCATGTTTTCCAAACAGCCTCTTCAAAGATGCTGTTACTCAACTTTGAACCCAAACCTCGTGGTTCAGAGGTAAGGACACTACCACTATTTCCTGGTGGGCTAATGGAATGAAGGGAAGATTTTCTCTATTTCACTCACATGGAAACTGGATGAGCTCCTCCCACTTACTGTCTACGGTGGGGTTGGAGGAGACAAGCAGAACGGAAGGGACTGCCTTTCAAAAGGAACTAACCGGCATTGGTGTTATTAACAAGACTCAATACACAGTCACTAACACAAAGCTGGTGTACGTGAACCTTATCCAGAATATTAACACCTATAATTGTGTGACGCAGACCCCAATGTACAGTTAAGTCGGGGATATTAATAACTGCTTTGTGTGTGAGAAATCACCTCTCATGAACATGAGTCAATTTTTTAGAAGAAGTAACAAAGAGGATTGATGAGGGCAAAGCGGTGTAAACGATCTACATGGATTTCAGTAAGGTGTTCAACAAGGTTCCCCATGGGAGACTGGTTAGCAAGGTTAGATCTCAAGGAAGATAGAGAAAACTAGCCATTTGGATACAAAACTGGCTCAAAGGTAGAAGACAGAGGGTGGTGGTGGAAGGTTGCTTTTCAGATTGGAGACTTGTGACCAGTGGGGTGTCACAAAGTATTGGCGCTGGATCCACTAATTTTCATCATTTATATAAATGATTTGGATGTGAATATAGGAAGCATTGTTAGTAAGATGACACCAAAATTGCAGGTGTAGTGGACAGTGAAGAGGATTACCTCAGATTACAACAGGATCTTGATCAGAGGGTCGAATGTGCTGATGACTGGCAGAAAGAGTTTAATTTAGATAAATGTGAGGTGCTGCATATTGGAAAAGCAAATATTAGCAGGGTGTATACACTTAATGGTAAGGTCCTCGGGAGTGCTCCTGAACAAAGAGACCTTGGAATGCAGGTTCATAGCTCCATGAAAGCAGAATCGCAGGTAGATAGGATAGTGAAGTAGGTGTTTAGTATGCTTTCCTTTATCGGTCAAAGCACTGAGTATAGGAGTTGGGAGGTCATATTGCGGCTCTACAGGACATTGGTTCGGTCAATCTTGGAATATTGCATGCAATTCTGGTCTCCTTCCTATCAAAACAGTATTGTGAAACGTGAAAGGGGTCAGAAAAGAATTACAAGCATGTTGCCAGGGTTGGAGGATTTGAGCTACAGGGAGAGGCTGAATACACTGTTTTCCCTGGAGCATTAGATGCTGATGGGTGACCTTATAGAGGTTTATAAAATCAGTAGGGGCATGGATAGAGTAAATACACAAGGTCTTTTCCCTGTGGTGGGGAGGAGGCACGAGGGGTGTGGGCGACCGAGGCGGGGGGAGAAACCGAGAGGCGAGAGAGACAGTTATTTTATAGATCTGCAACACAACCTTGCTCCTGTTTTTTCCCTGTCCCCTTCAATCCCTCTGAAGGGCTCAGAACAAGTGCACAGTCCCTGGAAAATGGAGCTTCAGGGTGGTCAAGTGCTGAAGGTTGCATTTGGGACACTGACCTTTATTGGTCTGTGCACTTATCAATAAAGGGACCTGGGTTCAATTCCACTGTTTGGATTCATGTCTGTGGCCACAGACACGCCTGTCTACTGGATCCCCTGTCACGACAGCTATGCCATTCTCCCTCCTCCTGTTCTGTGCAGTGGAGCAGTGTCATGAACCTGGCTGTTGCTGATTTCCCCTGAGAGGCCACCCCACCTGTTGCCCCCTTTATAGAATTCCAAGTGGTGCATAGTATCTGTATGAGAAGGGAATAACCGCTGGGGAGTCCTGCATTTCCTTCCTGAGCCTTTTACTTGATCTGATGGTCACACATTCCCTTTCTGCCTGTGAAACTCTCACCTGCAGTGTGACTAACTCATTAACCATGCTGTCCATAACATTCTCAGTATTGCTCCACAGTGAGTCCACTCTCAGTTCCAGGTCTGAAAAACAGTTTCTCAGTAGCGACAGGTGGGCACACTGCCTGCACACATAGCCGTAAGGGACACTGGAAGCATCCCTTATGTCCCACATTGTGCGAGAGGAGCACACCACAGATCTGAGGGCTCTTGTAACAACATCTCACTACATTCATCTAGTTACTCCCACTAAGAGAATTTAAATGAGTGAGCAACCTTCCTTCACTTCAAACATGCCCATTATAATAAAAAAAAATCTTTAGTTAAGCTGATATGTCGTACTTTTAAAAACTTAAATACGCCGCAGGTATCACTGATAAGTTGGCTATTGCCATTGGGACTATGAATTTCTGAATAGCCTGAAGTAAAACGGAGTTTCAGCTTCACCTTCTCCCTGTCTCATCTCACTCTGTTTACATCCTACTCCAAAACACTCTCATTGAGCCAAGCAGCCCTCACAGTGCAGCCCTGTCGTTTTCATTGTCTGCTCACACTGACACTGCCCTCAGCCTCCTGTACTGTTCCAATGCATCTCAATGGGAGCTCAGGAACAGCATCTCATCTTTCACTTCAGCCCTTTGGAACCTCAGAGTCAAAATGGACTTCAGCAGTTTCTGAATGAACAGACAGTTGTCAGAATCTGGAACATCCCACCTGAAATGGTGCTGGAATTTGAGTCCACAAGGAATTTCAATGAGAAATTTGCAGAGAATTGGAAGTCGGGAATTTACAGATTAACATTATAAAGTGGATGATTGAGACTAAATCTGACAGTTCTTGCAAAGAGATGAGGTGTAATATGGGATAAATCTGTGCTCTCTCTCAGGCCAATACCTCCTTCCACAGCTGCAGGACCAAGAATTAAACTCATACCCAAAGGGTGATGCAACCATGAACCTGAACATCGTTCTGCTTTTGGCTTGACAAAAATATTGAAGATATTTTCTCACAGACAGAACAGACAAACTTTCTCCTTTCACAGTTAAATGCCAATGATATTCAGATCCTGATGACTCTGTGGACTGTAGAAACTTGCTTTTGAGATCCCAGTCTCAATTATTCTCAATTAATATCCTATATAATGAATTCACAAAACAAAGCTCATAGTCAGTGCAAGATGAATAGTGAAGGCAAACACTTCTTTTGGTAGGTGTTGGATGCTCCTCTTCAAATCGCACCGCCCCCACCCAGGAAGAGGACATGTGCATGCTCCTTGCTGTACCTTGGCCCCAGATAAAGATGGCAGCCATAACCCAGCACCTCTCACTGCCTGAGGCCCAAGCCATCTTCCCCTTTGCTGCAAACGTGGGACCAAGAGTTTCTAATTCAGAGTAACGACCTGCACAGAGTGTAATTAAACCTTCCCAGTCTGCACTGATACATTTCATCCAGTTTCTGCTGCCACTCCCCCCTTTCCCGTTTCCTCCTCCTGCACACACCAAGGGTCATCACGAGTCCAGTGACCCTTCCTCAGAACCGATGGCAGCTGGGAAAATTAGAATCCCCACAGGAAACAGGCCCTTCGGCCCAACAATTCCACACCCACCCAGACCCATTCCCCTACCCTATTACTCACCATTTCCCTGGACTAATGCACATCCCTGAACACTATGGGAAATTTGGCTGGGCCAATTCTCCTAACCTGCACATCTTTGGACTATAGGAGATAGGGGTTAAAGAGTAAATAATAGGTGGGGACAGATCCCAAAGAGAGATTGGAACATTTGGAAAGACAAAAGAGTGGATAACGATCCGGCTGGGAGGGCGGAAAGCTGTTAATGGAGGAGACAGGAACCTGGTAGCATCTCAGTAGCGGTGGTGGAAAAGGTGGCTGATGATCTTCGTTCTGTTGCAAAAAAAAAAACCCGGATCATCCAGTTGCCCGTCACTTTAACACACAAGGCTGTTCCCAGGCCAACATCTCTGTCTCATGCTTACTGCGGTGTTCCAGTGAAGCTTGATGCAAGCTGGCAGAACACTCCAGAACATACCAAATGGTCTCCGATTTCAAGGACTGCAATTTCCCCTCCCGTGTATCTCCTCCACTTCCCCCACCAATGCCCTTGGCACCCACACCTCCAACTGCAACAAGGATGGAATCCCCCTAGTCCTCACCTTCCACCCAGATACAATGCATCATCGTCTGCCATTTCCACCAACTACAATCAGATCTCACCACCAGAGATATATTTCCCTTCCCACCCCTCCCACATCCAACCGAGATTTTCCTGCACATCCAAACACCTCACCTTTTGTGTCCTTTGCTCTCGATGTGGTCTCCTCTACAGTGAGGAGTCAGGATGCCAACTTGTGGAACATTTCAGGGAACATGCACCAACCAACCCCACCGCCCTGTGGCCAACCACTTCAGCTACCCCCCTCTGCCGCCACGCTGTCAAGGACAGGCAATTCCTGGGTGTCATCCACTCCCAAATCCGAGCCACCCAACGCCTGGAGGAAGAACACCTCATCTTCCACCTTGGGACCTTTCAACCACATCGCATCAAGGTTTCCTCATCTCCTCTCCCCCACCTCATCACAGATTCAACCCTCCAACTCGGCACTGGCCTCTTGAACTGTCCCACCTGTCCATCATCGTTCCCAATTATCCATTCCACCCTCTCACCAGTACCCCATCTACTGGATTAGTGGTGCTGGAAGAGCACAGCAGTTCAGGCAGCATTCAAGGAGCTTTGAAATCGACGTTTCGGGCAAAAAACCTTCATCAGGAAGGGCTTTTGCCCGAAACGCCGATTTCAAAGCTCCTTGGATGCTGCCTGAACTGCTGTGCTCTTCCAGCACCACTAATCCAGAATCTGGTTTCCAGCATCTGCAGTCATTGTTTTTACTACCCCATCTACATCTACCTAGTCTGTTCCTAGCTCCCTTCCTCCCAACCCCACACACACCTCCCTATTTATCTCTCAGCCCGCTTCCCCCACTCCCACATTTCTGATGAAGTGCTTATGTGCCCAATATGTCGATTCTCCTGTTCTTTGGATGCTGCCTGAATTGCTGTGTTTTTCCAGCGCCACACTTTAACACAAGCTGGAAGAACAACACCTCATCTCCCACTCGGGGACCCTGCAATCCTCTGGCTTCAACATCAAATTCAATAATTTTAGGTCCTGAACTCTCCCACGTTCTAGTTTCTTTGTCCCCTACCCCACATACCAGGCCTTGGTATTACATAGCCTGCTATTACACACTACCTATGGATAACCACTAACAGTCCCCATATACAGCTATTTACCCTCCCCCAGCCAGGTTGATATCCACTCCTTTGTCCAACTGCTCCGATCTCTCTCTCTTTGGACTTTATCCCCACCTATCATTTACTCCTTAACCTCTACCTTCTGCATAGTTTTTTCTCAGTAATATCAGTACCTGAGGAAGCGTCACCGGATCCAAAGTGCGAATTGATTTCTCTTCACAGATGCTGTCAGATCTGTGGAGCTTTTCCAGTACCTTGAGGTTGTTGTGTGTGATTTACAGCATCCGCAGTTCTTTTGGTTTTAATTTACCCCAAGTATTTCTTTCAGGTCCAGCAGACTGAAACAGTGTTTATCAACCCTCCCAGTCCACACTAACTCCATCTCTCTCCCAGTCCCTTCACACTCATTGAGACCCCTCCCCCCCTCACAGTGACACTGCACCTGCAAAGCTCATGGTCAGGTGTTGGCCCGCTGGACCCAGCCCTCATTCACTCCCATTGGCTGGAGGATCACGCCAACTGTCCTATTGATCTGAAGCTGTGTCAATCAGCCAGGCTCCATTGTGACATAAGTGGTGGGATCCTCCCAGGTGCATCAGAGGCTGAGGGATGACCTCAAAGGTTTATTAAATAATGAGGGGCATGGGTAGGATAAATAGACAAGGTCTCTTCCCTGGGGTGGAGGAGTCCAGAGCGAGAGGGCATAGGTTTAAGATGAGAAGGGAAAGATTTAAAATGGATCTGAGGGGCAATTCCTTTCACACTGGAGTTGGTGCGTGGATGGAATCTTCTCTCGGGAAGTGGAGGAGGTTGGTACAATTATACCATTTGGCATCTGGTTGGGTATATGAATAGTAAGAGATTAGAGAGATATGTGCCAAGTGTTGGCAAATGGGACTAGATTAGGTTGGGATATCTGGTCGGCATAGACCAGTTTAACCAAAGAGTGTGTTTTCATGCTGTACATGTCTATGGCTCTGCCCTGTGATGAGGTTCATCATTCACAGTGAATGGGACAGTAGCTCAGAGCACAGGGGCTGGGGGCTATTCAGCCCAATGGGGCTGTACACTCTCCCTCTGGAGATGGTGCCAGTCAGTCCCAACTCACCTTCCATTTGGACATAGCCCTCCAAATCCTTCCTTTAAAAAAGGAAAATTGCAAATTTGTTTTGACAATAACTATTGAATCTGCATCCAGCTGTCAATCAAACTGTTCCAGATGCTCAGAACTTACTGAGTAAAATAATCTTCACGTTTTTACCCTGCATTATTTGCCAGTTACCTGAAAGTAGTTCATAAAAATTGTGACAATGTTAATAATTTCTCATGCTGTCTCTGTAAATTAAATTTCCTGGAAACAATTCTGCTCTTCGTTGAAATCACTGCTTAACCTTCTCAGCTCCAAGGAGAATTTTCTGACCTTCTGCTAACTCTCCATAAAAGAGAAACCGATCTTAATTTTAATTTTTTAGTGTCATAGAAATGTACAGCACAGAAACAGACCCCTTGGTCCAACTTGTCCATGCCCACCAGATATCCTAAATTAATCTCATCCCATTTGCCAGGACTTGGCTCATATCCTTCTCAATCATGCCTGATCACATATCCAATCAGATGCCTTTTAAATGTTTCAATTGTACCAGCCTCCACACTTTCTCTGGCAGCTCATTCCATACACATACCATGTTCAGCTTGAAAACATTGCCCCTCACATCGCTTTTAAATCTTTTCCCTCACACCTTAAGCCTGTGCTCTCTGGTTTTGGACCCACCGAATGTGGGAAAAAGACCCTGGCTGTTCACCCTAACCATGTCTCTCACGAGTGTATCAACCACTGAGGTCACCTCTCAGCATCCCATGCCCCAGGAAAACAGCCCCAGCCAATTCAGCCTCTCCCTATATCTCAAACTCTCAACCCTGGCAACATCTTTGTGCATCTTTTCTGAATCATTTCAAGTTTCACAACATCATTCCTATAGCGGGGAGACCAGGACTGAAAGCAGAATTCGAGAAGTAGCTGAATCAATGCCCTGTACAGCCCCAAAATAATGTCGCAACTCCTATACTCAATACAAAACACCCTCTTCACTAGCCTACCTAAGATTCCACTTTCAAGGAAGTGTGAACCTGCATTCCAAGGTCTCTTTGTTCAGCAACACTCCCCAGGACCTCCTCATTAAGTGTACAAGCCCTGCTCTGATTTGCTTTTCCAAAATGCAGAACCTCATATTTATCTAAATTAAACCCATCTGCCCCTCCTTAGCCCATTTGATTGAAGTCCCATTGTACTGAGGTAACCTTCTTCACTGTCAATTTCACCTCCAATTTTGGTGTCTAGTGTAAACATACTAACCATACCTCATATATTCACCTAGAAATCATTGATATAAATGACAAAAAGCAGTGGACCCAGCACCCATCCTGACAGCATATTTCTCACACAGTTGTTGGGTTGGGTATGTTGTTGGCATGGACGGTACGGACTGAAGGGTCTGTTTCCATGTTATACATCTCCATACCTTCTAGACAATTCTGTTTCTAAATATCTAGTCCTCCCTGTATTCTACAGTCTCAAACTGGCTAACCGGTCTGTTATGTAGAACCTTGTGTCTTCCTAGAGTCCAAGTTAGTGACTTCCACGTACAAAGCCATGCTGCCTCTCCCTCATCACTTCTTGCCTTTCCAATTACATGTAAATCATGTCCCTGAGAATCACATCCAACAACTTCTCTGCCACTGATTTCAGGCTCACTGGTCTATTGTTCCCTGGCCTTTCCATCCCACCTTTCTCAAATAATTGCGCCCATCTTCCAGCACCTCACCTGTGACTATCAATGACACAAATATCTCAGCGTGGGGTCCAGCAAACACTTCCTTAGATTCCCACAAAGTTCTGGGTTACACCTGAGCAGGTCCCAGGGATTATTCCACCTTGCTACCGTTTAAGACATCCAGTACCACCTCCTCTGGAATATGGACACTTATCACGTTATCACTATTAATTTCTCCAAACACTCTAGCTGCCACACCCTCTTTCAGTAAAAGAATCTCATATAGAATCTCTCCCACCTCCTGCGGTTCCACAGACAGCCTTGATGATTTTTGCGGGTACCTATTCTCTGCCTGGTTACTCGTTTGTCCTTAGTGTATTTGTACAATCACTTTGGATTCTCCTTAAACCTATTTCCTAATGCTATCTCATGTCCCCTTTTTTGCCCTCCTGGTTTACCTCGAGTATACTCCTACTGCCCCTATACTCCTCTAGGGATTCACACAAACTCAGCTGTCTGTACCTGCCATATCCCTCCTTCATGTTCTTGACCAGGCCCACAATTTCTCTCGACAGGCAGCATTCGCTACACCTATCAGCCTTGGCCTTAACAGGAACATACTGTCTATGTACTCGCATTGTCGCAGGCCTATGGAGGCAATGGCAGATGAGGACAGAGAAGCAATCATTCCCAGTAAAGAGGTAATGTTGGGAAAGATAACAGCCTAAAGGTAGATGGGTCTCCTGGCCCATCTACCTTTAGGCTGTGGGCGGCACGGTGGCACAGTGGTTAGCACTGTTGCCTCACAGTGCCAGAGACCCGGGTTCAATTCCCGCCTCAGGCAACTGACTGTGTGGAGTTTGCACGTTCTCCCCGTGTCTGCGTGGGTTTCCTCCGGGTGCTCCGGTTTCCTCCCACAATCCAAAAAATGTGCAGGTTAGGCAAATTGGCCATGCTAAATTGCCCGTAGTGTTAGATGAAGGGGTAAATATAGGGGAATGGGTCTGGGTGGGTTACACTTCAGCGGGTCGGTGTGGACTTGTTGGGCCGAAGGGCCTGTTTCCACACTGTAAGTAATCTAATCTAAAAAGAATGCACCCCAGGGAAAAAGGAGATGGCGGGGATGGTGGGGAAATAGCAAATACAACTCGTAATAATCCACTAAAATTTGTTGGATTCTGGGATGGTTTTGACAGAATGGAAGCTGCAAATGTGGTGCCACTATTTTTCAAAAAGGACCCATTAGCTTAACTTCTGTAGCGGAGAAAATGCTTGAATCTCTCAAAGAAGTAGTGGTGAGATATCTGGGTAGAAATTGTCTCATTGAGCAGACACAGCATGGATTCATGGAAGGTAGGTCATGTATAACGCATTTACTGGAATTATTTGAAGATACGACGAGCATGTTGGACATGGGGTACTCGGTAGATGTGGTGTATCTGGATTTCTAGAAGGTACTCGACAAGTTGCCACACAAAGGCTGCTGTATATGGTAAAGATGCACGGCATTGTGAGTATTGTATTATCATTGATACAGGATCGGTTAACCAACAAAAAAATAAAGAACGGGGATAAATGGGTGTTTGGATTACTTTTGGCACTACAACGGTTTATAATTTACACAAATGTTTTGGAGTTGAGGACCAAGTGTACAGTGTCAGAGTTCACATTTGATACAAAGATGAGGTAGAGCAATGTCTGTAGAGACCACTGTCAGTCTGCACAGGGATACAGATAGGTTAAGTGAGTGGGTAAGGATCTGGTGGATGGAGGACAATGTTGGGAAATGTGAGGTTATCCATTTTAGTTGGACTAACAGCAAACTGATGATGAACTGGTGAAAAATTGCAGCAGGCGGCTGTACAGAGGGAGCTGGGTGTCCTTGTGCATGAATCACAGGAAGTTGGTTTGCAGGTGCAGCAGGTAATTACGACAGTGAAGGGAATATTGTCCTTCATTGCTAGAGGGATGGTTATGCTGCAGCTGTACAGGGTGCTGGGAAGGCCACACCTGGAGTACTGTGTACAGGTTTGGTCCCCTTACATTAGCAAGGATGTACTGGCACAGGAGGTTCACTAGCTTGAGTTGGGAATTGAGTGGGTTGGCGTATGTGGAGAGATTGAGAAAACTGGTTCTATAGTCATTGTAATTTAGAAGAATGGGAGGTTGGAGAGGAAAAAATAAAACTTTGAAGGAAGTAGATAAGATAGAAGCAGGGAGGTTATTTCCACTGAGGACGGGTGAAACTAGAGCATAACCTCAAAATAAGGGGAGCAGATTTAGGACTGAGTTCAGGCGGAGCTTCTTCAGGTAAAGGGTTGTGAATCTGTGGAATTCCCTGCCGAGTACAGCATTTGATGTTATCAACTTGAAAGCCTTGAAGGCAAAATGTAGATTTGTGAACAGGAAAAGAATTAAGGGTTATGGTGAGAGAGCAGGAATGTGGAGCTGAGGCCATGAAAAGATCAGCCCTGATCTTGTGGATGGCAGAGCAGGCTTGAGGGGCCAGATGGCTTACTCCTGCTCTTATTCCTTATGTTCTCATGTTCCCACTTTCCATCTGTCTCTTTCCCTGGGAATAACCTTCCGCAAACAAATTTTGAAAGTGCTTGCCTTGTGCTGTCAAAATTGGCCTTTGTCTAATTTAGAACCTTAACTTTTAGATCTGGTCTATTATTTTCTGTAAGTATTTTAAAACTAGTAGAATTATCAGAGAATCCCGACAGTGTGGAATAAGACCATTCATCTCATCACATCGACACTGACCCTCAGAGCCACCTACCTTCCCCTGCAATGTTGCATTTCCCAGAGCCACAATGCACATCTCTGAACTCTGTGGGCAATTCAGCCTGGATAATCCACCCAACCTACACATCCCTGAACATGTGGGCAATTCAACCTGGATAATCCACCCAACCTACATATCCCCGAGCTCTGTGCGCAATTCAGCCTGGATAATCCACCCAACCTGCACATCCCTGAACATGTGGGCAATTCAGCCTGGATAATCCACCCAACCTACACATCCCTGAACTCTGTGCGCAATTCAGCCAGGATAATCGAACCTACCCAGCATATCTTTGCACTGTGGGAGGAAACCAGAGCACCCAGATGAAACCCACGCAGACAACCCCATTAAGGAGATCATCCATTCCTTATTTCCCAGTTCCACCCAAATAACTTCACTGGACGTACTCCCAGGAATTTCCTCCCTAAGCACAACCATAATTCTGTCCCTAATCAGAAATGCCACTCCCTCTCCTCTTGTCCTCCTTTCTATTCTTCCTATAGCATCTATACCCGGAAACATTAAGCTGCTAGTCCTTTCTATAATACCCATGATATCCCAGTGCCATGTTCAAAACCATACCCTGAGCTCATTTGCCTTCGCTGTCAGGACTCTTGCATTGAAATAAATGCAGTGTAACTGCTAAATCCCACCTTGTTCTGTGCCTTGACCTTGCCTGCAATGACCTTGACCTTGCCTTCTGAACTGTACCAGCCTCAGAGATACCTCTTTTCTCACTATCTATTTGCTATCACACCTACTCCTCGCTGGTTTACTGCCTGCCGAGTAGCATTAACAAATCTCCCTGCCTCGATATTAGACACCTTCCAAATCAGGTACAATCCATCCTTCTTACGCAGGTCAACTCTTCCCCAGAGTTGATCACAATGATCCAAAAATGTGAATCCTTTTCCCCTGCACCAGCTCCTTGGACACTCATCCAGCACCTCCTCCTCCTCTGTCATATGGACTTTTTTTCAAGATGTCACCATTTATTTCCTCACATTCAATATCTCCCATGTACTTCTTCACAGTAAACACTGATGCAAAATACTTGTTTCGATACCTCGCCCATCGCTTGCAGTTCCACACAATGGCTGCCTTGCTGATCTTTGAGGGTCTCTATTTTCTCCCTAGTTAGCCTTTTGTTCTTCATGTATTTATAAAAGCCATTTGGATTATCCTTAACCCTATCTTCCAAAGCTATCTCGCGTCCCCTTTTTTGCCTCCTGATTTCCCTCTTAATTATACTCCTACTGCCTGTATACTCAAAGGAGTTTTGGATTGGAATAAATGCAAAATATTACATCTTGATAAAACAAACGAAGGGAGGACTTACACTCATTACAAGTAAGGCGTTGAGTAGTGATATGGAACAAAGAGACCGAGGGCTTCATCTCTTTGAAGTTTGTGTTACATGTAGATAGGGTGGTTAAGAAGGTGTTCAAGCACACTTACCTTCATTGTTCACACCTTTGAGTACAGCAGTTGGGACGTTATGTTGAGGTTGTTGCTGATGTTGGGGAGGCCTCTTCTGGAATTCTAAACCCAGCTCTGGTTGTGCTGTTATAGGAAGGATATCATTAAATCGGAGCAGGTTCAGAAGAGATTTACTGGAATGTTAATGGTAATGGAGGGATTGTGTTATCAGGAAAGGGTGGGACTTTTTTCACTGGAGTTTAGGAGGTTGAGGGGTGACCTTATTAAAAGGTTTATGCAATTGTGAAGAGTGTAGATAAAGGTGAATGGCCGGGAGAGAGGGGAATTCAAAATTCGGGTGCATTCATTTTGAGAAGAGATGAGAAAGATTTGAGAAAAGACATTAGGGTTTTTTTTAAAAAAATTACACGTGTGGAATGAACTTCCAGAGGAAGTGATAGTTGTGAATACAATTACAATATTTAAAAGACATTCAGATAAGTACATAAATAGGAAATATTTGGATGGATGTGGACTAAACGGAGGCAGGTACAATTAGTTCAGTTTGGAATTATGGTCGGCATGGACTGGTTGGACCACAGGTATAACTATAGGACTCTAATTCTCACTATCTCCAAATTCCTCCATCCTCACAACTCTCCCGATCACTGTCACCTCATCCAGCCTCACAATTCTTCCTTATTTATATAATTCCTCTCCAGCCACAGAACGCTCCCTATCTCTAATCTCCTCCAGTTTCTCAAATCTCTGCTACATGTGCCTTTCTTTAATTCCCGCCTTAAGGATACCCTCGTTCACTCCGATTGGTTGGAAGATAAACTGGTACTGCCTCGTGTACAAGTCCCACCCTCTGCCTCCTATTGGCCTGCGCTGACATCAATCACCTGAGGCCCATTGTGAGGTGAGTGGTGGTATCCTCCCTCTCTGCCCTGGGATGAGCTTCATCATTCACAGTGAATGGGGCAGTATCACAGAGCATGGGGCTGGGGGCTATTCAGCCCATTGGGGCTATACTCTCTCCCTCTGGAGATGCTGCAAATCTGTCCCTACTCCCCTCCCATTTGCCCTTAGCCCCCCAAACCTTTGCTTAAAAAGTTAAATTCCAAATCTGTTTATGAATAACTGCTGAATCTGTGTCCAGCTGCCATTCAGACTGTCCCAGCTGCTCAGCATTTACTGAATAAAATAATATTCACATATTCACCATGCATTAGTTGTCAATTACTTGAAAATAGTTACTAAAATTGTGACGTTGTTTAGAATTCCTCTCTCTCTCTGCAAATTAAATACCTTGGAAACAAATCTGCACCTGGTCGAAATCATTGCTTAACCTTCTCAGCTCCAAGGATAATTATCTGTGCTTCTGCTAGCCCTCCACAAAAGAGGAACACATGTTATTTTCATTTATTAGTGTCAGAGATGTACAGCACAGAAACAGACCTTTGGTCCAATTGGTCCATGCCAACTAGGAATCCTAAACTAATGGAGTCCCGTTTGCCAGCTATTGGTCCGTATCATTCGAAACCATTCCTATTCATGTCCCCAATCGGATGCATTTTAAATTTGTAATTCTATCAGCCTCCACTACTTCATCTGGCAGCTCATTCCACACATACACCATGCTCAGCTTGAACACATGGCCCCTTAGATCCCTTTTAAATTTTTGCCCTCTCAACTTAAGCCCATGTGCTCTTGTTTTGGACCCATCTAACCTGGGGGGAAAAGACTCCGTCTGTTCACCATATCCATGCCCCTCGTGATTTTATAAATCTCCGTAAAATCACCTCTCAGTCTTTGACACTCCAGGGAAATTAACCCCACCCTATTCAGCCTCTCCCTTTAGCTCAAATCCTCCAACCCTGGCAAAATTGTTGTAAATCTTGTCTGAACTCTTTCAAGATTCACAACACCCTTCCCAAAACAGGGAATTTTGAACTTAAAACAGAATTCCTGAATGGCTTAATCAATGTCCTGTCCAGCCACAATATGACGTCCCAGTTTCTGTATTCAATGTATTGACCAAAAAATTTAAGTGTACAAAATGCCACCTTCACTAGCCTTCCTTCCTGCAACACCACTTTCAAGGAACAATGAACCTGCACACCATGGTTTCTTTGTTCAGCAACACTCCCCAGGATTTTACCATTAAGTGCATGCGTCCTGCCCCGATTTGCCTTTCCAAAATGCAACAGCTCACATTTATCTAAATTGAACTCCATCTGCTATTCCTTGCTCCATTGGCCCATCTGATCAAGATCCCGTTGTATTCTGAACTGACCTTCTTCACTGTCCACTACACCTCCAATTTTGGTGTCTTCTGTAAACCTACTGACCATACCTCATATTCACATCCAAGTCATTTGTTTAAGGACTCCATATCCATTCCTGCAGCACACTGCTGCTCACAGGCCTCCAGTCCACAAATCAACCCTCCGCCGCCTACCTTCAAGCCAGTTTTGTATCCAAATGTCTGGTTCTCCCAA
Source organism: Chiloscyllium plagiosum (assembly GCF_037043375.1). NCBI lineage: Eukaryota > Metazoa > Chordata > Chondrichthyes > Orectolobiformes > Hemiscylliidae > Chiloscyllium > Chiloscyllium plagiosum. The sequence continues at coordinate 126,256,057 of NW_028270152.1, read as the reverse complement.
CATTCAATGTTATATAACCTTGCTAACCAGTCTGCTCAGTATCCATATAGACAACGTCCACAGTCTGCCTTCAAAAAAACTCAATGTTAGAGAGAGAGAATTTCCCACACCCAAAGTCACGTTGACTATCACTAATCATTCCTCGTCTTTGCAAATACATGTAAATCCTATCCCTCAGAATCCCTTCCAACAACTTGCCTGCCACTGACGTCAGGATGACTGTCCTCTTGCTCCCTGGCCTTTCCTTACTACTTTTTAAAATAATGGTACATATCTTCCAACACCTCACCTGTCATAAACGATGATATAAATATCTCAGGGAGGGGCACTGCTATCACTTTCCTAGCTTTCCACAAGTTTCTGGGATACACCTTGCTACGATTTAAGACATCCAGTACCACCTCCTCTGTAATATGGACACTTTTCAAGTAATCACTATTATTTGTCCAAACTCTCTAGAACAGAATAGCATAGTATCTCTCCCACTTCCTGTTGTTCCATAGATGGCCTTCTTGATCTTTAAGGTGTCCTATTCTCTGTCTGGTTATTATTTTATCCTTAATGTATTTGAAAAATCTCTTTGGATTCTCCTTAAACTATTTCCTAGAGATATGTCATGTCCCCTTTTTGCTCTCCTGATTACCCTCGAGTATATTCAGTAAAAACGTGATCCTGTACTCTCAATTCCTCTGCTTCTGCCATATGTGCTCCCAAGAGAAGCAATTCCACTCCAGGACATCGCAGAAAGGTTTCCTACTTCAAGCACCACATCTCCCTTCCACATGATCAACAATGCCCTTCAATGCATATCCTCCACTTCCTGCACCTTCACCTTTACACCACCCCTCCAACCACAAGAAGAATATAATCCACCGGTCCTCACTTGCCACCCCACTTATCACCAGATAAAGCGACTTTTACGCTATCTACAGTCAGATCCCACCACCAGGAATATATTTCCCTCCCCAGCCCTTTCTATGGTCCGCAGAGACCATGGGAATTTTGGTGCTGATGTGCTGTCCTACGGATACCTCAGTCACTCACCCTGCCAAATGGCCTAGTGATATTTTGGCTAAACGGATAATCTTGAAACCCAGATAAAGTTCTGGAGCTCTGGGTGTGAAGCCTGCCACGGCAGATGGTGGAATGTGAATTTGATAAAAAATTTGGAATTAGGAATCGATGAAAGACTATGAATCCATTGTCGATTGTTGCGAAAAAAACCCCCATCAGATTCATAATATTCTTCAGGGAAGTAATCTGCCATCCTTACCAGGTCTGGCCTACGTGTGACTCCAGACCCACAGCAATGTGACTGTCCTTTGGGCCCAGCCAGTGACACCCGCATCCTGTGAATGAATAAAAAAGGTCAAGTCTTGGATACAACCATACTATTCTTACAGATAAGTGATGTCTTTGTAAGTTTGCTTCTCAATTCCCCGCTAACTATTGGGGAAGGGGTGAGGAGGGGTCAATAGTACAATCCCAGTAAGAAGATCATCGCTTTCTTATTTCTCAGTTCCACCTGTATAACTTGCCTCGATGTACTCCCAGGAATACCCTCTTGAAGCCCAGCTGTAATGTTATCCCTAATCAAAAATACCTCATCCCCCTGCTCTGTTGCCCCCTTTCTATCTTTGCTATAGCATCTATACACCGGAACATTAAGCTGCTAGTCCTATCCATCCCTGAGTCATGTCTCTGTAATTGCTATAATATCCCAGTGCCATGTTCAAAATTATGCCCTGAGCTCATCTGCCCGACCTATCCGGCCTCCTGCATTGAAATAAATGCAGTGTAACTGCTCAGTCCTACCTCGTTCTCTGCCATGCCTTTGCCTGCCTTGACCGTTTGACATCTGAACTGTACCAGCCTCAGACTTAGCTCTTTCCTCACTTTTTCTTTTGGTTTACCCACATTCCTTCACTATTTTAATGCCTCCTGAATAGCACTAGCAACTCTTCCTTTCCAGTGCCGGGACAATCCATCCTTCTGATGGATTTCAATTCTACCCCACAAGAGATTCAAATGATCCAACAATGTGAACTCCTCTATTCCAATGTCATTGATACCAATAAACAACAGCTCCCCCCCCCAAAAAAAAATGGTTATTGTCCCCTTTAAGATTATTCTGCTCTCTCTGAGGCATCCTTACACAAAAATTACACATTCGAATAATAAACCTTACACTCAACAGGTCATCATAAAAGGATTACATGACACATTGAATAGACAATAGACGATAGGTGCAGGAGTAGGCCATTCAGCCCTTCAAGCCTGCTCTGCCATTCAATATGATCATGGCTGATCATTCCTAATCAGTATCCTGTTCCTGCCTTATCTCCATAACCCTTGATCACACTATCCTTGACAGCTCTATCAACTCTTTCTTAAATGAATCCAGAGAGTGGGCCTCCACTGCCCTCTGGGGCAGAGCATTCCACACAGCCACCACTCTCTGGGTGAAGAAGTTTCTCCTCATCTCTGTCCTAAATGGTCTACCCCACATTTTTAAGCTGTGTCCTCTGGTTCGGCACTCACCCATCAGCGGAAACATGTTTCCTGCTGCCAGAGTGTCCAATCCTTTCATAATCTTATATGTCTCAATCAGATCCCCTCTCAGTCTTCTAAACTCAAGGGTATCCAAGCCCAGTCGCTTCAGTCTTTCAGTGGAAGGTAATCCCGCCATTCCAGGAATTGACCTTGTGAACCTACGCTGCACTCCCTCAATAGCCAGAATATCTTTCCTCAAATTTGGAGACCAGAACTGCACACAGTACTCCAGGTGTGGTCTCACCAGGGCCCTGTACAGCTGCAGAAGCACCTCATTGCTTCTATACTCAATTCCTCTTATTATGAAGGCCAGCATGCGATTAGCCTTCTTCACTACCTGCTATACCTGCATGCTTGCCTTCATTGACTGGTGTACAAGAACACCCAGGTCTCTCTGTACTGCCACTTTGCCTAAATTGATTCCATTGAGGTAATAATCTGCCTTCCTGTTCTTGCCACCAAAGTGGATAACCATACATTTATCTATTGTCTATTAACATTTACTGAGATTACCATCTGAATGTCCACGTATAATATCCTGTAATACAAGTTTACAAAATCTGTCACTCTCAGTTCAAGTTAGAAACTCACACCATCCCCTCCTCGTGGCCCAGGATTACTGTACATATGACCCTTGAGGACATCAGCAGTCAACTCAGGGGGAAATCTGTGGGTTTCTCGGAGATTCCAACTTGAGATCTTATGTGACTGAACACAACAGTTCTTTGACACATTGGAGAAAATGACCCAAGCGTCAGTAAGATATGGGGAACAAGAATGACTTTCTTTTCTTTCATTCCGTGCTGCCGCTCTGCCTCATCAATAAGACATGGGTGTGAAAGGCTAATGCCTAACGATGGGCAAGTTGTCTCCATCCTGACCAATGTGGAGGAAGATCCTCCCAATCACTCCAAAGCGTATCCCTAAAAAGATAGCAACTCTGCCTGCTTCCCACTGCCCAGTGCTCCCAGTAAATGTTTGGACGAATGGGAAGGGGGGAATATCTCCTCGAAAAGGCATAACTGTAAAGGTCTAAGAGGATTATGAAAAGAGAGATGCTCAGGAGAAGGGGGCAACAAGTTGCCAGATGGGGTGTAACTTGGGAAAATGGGAAGTTGCTCATTTTGGAGGAGATAATAAAAGAACAAAGTACTATTTAAATGGTAGAAACTGTAGAAGGCTACACCACAAAGGGACCAGGGGTAATTGTTCAGGAAACACAGAAAGCTACCACACAGTTACAACAGGGAATCAGGAAGGGAAATGAAACGTTTTGTTTCAAAGGTTTTCGGTATGAGAGTTTGGAGTATATACCCGAGAGTAACATGTGGAAGTGCTGGTGACACCACCATATTTGCAGTAATGAGAGCAGTTTTGGTCCCTTTAGATAAGGAAATGTGTCACTTTATTGGAGACATTTCAAGGAAGATTCAATTAGATGATCCCTGGTTTGGAGGGATTATCCTTTAAATAAAGGCTGGAAAGGTTGGGACTCTACTCACTGGATTTTGGGGCAAGAGAGGTGATCTCATTGAGACAGATGGGATTCTTAAGGGGTTTGACAGGATAAATACTGAGAGGATGTGTCTGAGCGTAAATACTGAGAGGGGAGTCTGAAACCAGATTCTGAGTCATGGAATCAAGAGTTCTGTTTTGGATTCAAGTTTAAGGCGACACAGACGCGGGTAAGGGGTTTCAGTGGCAATGGAGCTGGGGTGAGGTGGAGAAAAGCAATGTTTAAGAGATTGGAATTCCTGGTGTTGTGATTGTGTGGATGTCTGATCAGAAGGTCACCTTGGGGTCAGATATAACAGCAATATTGTGAAGAGTGTCGTTCTGCCTCGGAGAGTTCCCAGTGAGAGGGAGGGTCTCAGCAGAAAGGTAAAGGTAAGGCAATGGGTTTAACCGTGACAATGTTTCATTGGAGGAAACTGCAGCTAATCGAGTAGTGGCAATGTGGTAAGCAGTTTGGTAACTGAGTAACAGTGGAGTAATGGAGAGGGATGATGGGGAGGGAGAGCTGGGTATCGTCAGTGTACATGTCAAACCTAACACAGTGTTTTTGGATGATATCACCTCCTGGCACTATGTCTGTGAGATACAGGAGAGACCAAGGTTAGATCGTTGAGGGACACCAAATGCAAGGAATTCAGAAAGCAAAGGGAGAGTGGAGATGGAGCAGGATTTTCCAACAACGGTGAGGTCAAATATTAGTTTTTCACAGAATGGGAGAGAAGGACATAACCAAAAAAGACCAACAGACAGAACAAGGAACAATATCTATGAATTGGTGAAGGGGAGTGATGAGGCGGCAGCGGAGGAAAGAGAGTTGGAAAGTGAGTTTACCGAGATTAGGGTAAAGGGTCAAGGTGAGCTCTGATAAGGCTTGACAAGAGACTGGAGAAAGATGTAGGTTTAGGATAAAAACCAGGAATACCACGCGAGGCAGTTTGGCTCAGTGGGCTCGTGGGAGGGAGAGAAGCAGCAGATCGGATTATCTCAGTCTTAGTGACAGAGAAATTCCATGTGCTCCTCACTCATTGTTGGAGGGGAGGATGAAGGAGACAGGATGATGGACAGTTTTACAAAGAAACAAAACCAGGGTTAGTGATATTTAAAATGAGTGAACAAACCTGATGTATTTAGCTTTTATCTGGAATATTAAAACAAACGACTGAAGTCCTGGTTCGAATCCCGTCTTGGCAGATGGTGAAATCTGAATTCAAGAAAAAAAAAATGTATTAGGAATCTTCTGATCTCCATGAAACCATTGTCAATGGCGAAAAAAATCCTGCCAAACTGACAGCGGCCCAGCCAGCTACTCACTGTACGAATCATTGCAAAGTCTCAACACAGGAATGAAACCGGATGGACCAGTTGGCAACAAACAAGGCACCAGAAATTACAACCACAGAATCAGCCCTCTCGATGGTGCAACGTCCTCCTCACTAACATATGGTTTTTGGTGCCAAAATGTGGAGAGCTGTCTCACAGACTAGTCAAGGAACAACCTGACATAGTCATGCTCATGGAATCATCCCTTACAAACAAATGACCAGACACCACCATCACCATCCCTCGATATCGAGAGTGTGGTGCTGGAAAAGCACAACAGGTTAGGCAGCATCCGAGGAGCAGGAGAATCGACGTTTCGAGACTAAGCCCTTCATCAGCCTGACCTGCTGTGCTTTTCCAGCACCAGACTTTTGACTCTGATCTCCAGCATCTGCAGTCTTCACTTCCTCGTGAAATCTCTGGATATGTCCTGTCCACCGGCAGGACAGACCAGGCAGAGGTGGTGGCACCTTGGTGTACAGACAGGGAGGATTTGCCCTGGGAGTACTCAGCATTGGCTCCGGAGACCAGGAAGTCTCATGGCTCCTGCCGATTACCACGTACTGTTCTCCCTTGGCTGACGGATCAGGTCTTCTTCATGTTGAACATCATTTGGAGGAAGCACTGAGGAAGTAAAATGGTGTCAAACGTACTCCGGGTACAGGATTTCAATGTCCATAATCAAGACGAGCTCTGCAACAGAATTACTGACTGAGCTGGCCAGGTCCTAAAGGATATAGCTGCTCAACTGAGTCTGCAGCGGGTGGTGAGGGAACCAATAAGAGTGTAAAACATACTTGATCTCATTGTTATGAATTGACCAGCGGCAGATACATACGTCCATGACAGTATCAGTACGAGCGACCATCACACATTCCTTTTGGAGACAAAGTCTTGCCTTAAATTTGAGAAAAACCTCCATTGTGTTGCGTGACACTATCACCGTTCTGAATGGGACAGACTTTGAAGAGATGTAGGATCTCAAACTGGGTATCTATGAGGAACTGTGGGACATCAACAGCAGCAGAACTGTACTCCAGCACAAACTGTAATCTCATGGGTTTGTAAATCCTGCTCTCACCCATCACAATGGACAGTAAAGGAGGGCATGCCATGAGCAGCACCAGGCAGACTTAAAAATGAAGTGCCAACCTGGTGAAGCTATCAAACAGAACTACCTGCATATCAAACAGTATCAGTCGCAAGCAACAGAGCTAAGTGATCCTACATCCAATGGAACAGATCGGAGCTCTGCACTTCTGCCACACCCAGTTGTGACCGGTAATGGACAATTAAACAACTCACTGGAGGAAGGATCACAGATATCTCCACCTTTACTGATGGAGGGGCCTCACATATCCATGCAACAGATATGATGACAGCATTTGCAGCAATCTTCAGCCAGAAGTGCAAAGTGGGATGATCCATCTCAGCCTTCTCCAGTGGTTTCCAACATCACAGATGTGAGTTCTAAGCCAGTTCAGTTGAGTTTGAATAACATCAAGAAATGGTTAAGTAGTGCAAAGGCTACGGGCCCTGCCAATATTCTGGCAATAATACAGATGGCTTGTGCTCCAGAACTTGCCACCCACAAAGCATCTACCGATAATGTGAAACATTGCCCAGGGATGTTCAACACAAAAACAGAGGGCAATCCAACCCAGCCAATTTCCCTCTATCAGTCCACATTCGATCAGCAGTAAAGTTTTGGAAAATGTCATCAACAGGGCTACCAAGCAGTCGCTGCTCAGCAACAGTCAGCTGAGTGACACTCATTTTAGGCACCACCACGGCCACTCAGCTCCCGATGGTGTTACCGCCCTGATTCACAATCTGGCAACCAGCTGAATCCCAGAAGTGACATGAGTGTGATAACTCAGTCCCACTCCAAGACCACTATTTCTAGCTGATTCCACCCTTGTCTCAGCTCATATACATTCATCCACCTTGTGTTATCTCCAGACTTCATTTTCCAAACACACTCAGGGCCAGCTTCCCAAATTCAACCTCCCTGTAATCTCAGGAAAGTCTAAATCTCTGCTTGTTGATTCATCAAAAGGCTACTAATTATAATCAACAGCATACAGCCATAGAGATGTACAGCAAGGAAACAGACCCTTTGGTCCAACCCGTCCATGCCGACCAGATACCCTAACCCAATCGTGTCTCACCTGCCAGCACCTGGCCAATATCCCTCAATTTAAAATTCTCACACTTGATTTAATTCCTGGCTGTTATAATCCCTAGCTCCCTGCACCACACACATTTTGACACCTCGACAACCCATTTTCTTCGAGACTCCCAACCATTTGTTAATTCATTACTTCACCTGTGTGGCTGTTTGTACAGTTGCTGAAGCAGCATAGTCTGAAATTCGCAGCCAAAACCTCTCAGGTCTGCTTTCCACCTTTAAGACATCCCTCAAAACCTGCTTTTTGGCAATGCTTTTGGTCACCTGACTTAATATCGCCACCTCTGGCCTTATATCTAAAGTTCTCAATAGTATTTTTGTGAAATTATAAGCATGATAATAAATATGCAAACTGTTGGTTGATTTGGACATTATTTTCAAATCATCATTGTTGCTGATTGAATAATCTATAATGCCACTTACCCAACCACATTGTCGGAGCACCTTCACCACACAAACTGCAGCTGTACAAGAAAGTCAAACATCACCCTCTCCACAAGCAACAGGGCTTTGGCATTAATCACTGGTATCTGTGGAAGGAGAAACACAGTTGATGTTTCAGGAAGTGCAAAATGGATTACAGGGAATGAAAATGATGCAGAATTTGATAGTCAGAAATGGAAGCAAAATACACTTGCTTATTGGAAAAAAGAATTCTTGACTGTCAAAAATATTCAAGAAAAAAGTAATCTGACAATAGAGCAGCACATGGTCAGGGGCTGGGCCTCAGTGAAAAACTCCTTTACAAAGGGTCTACAAAAGTCATAATACAGTAGTAAACAGACCAGGAATACACCCATGGTTCGAGACTGAGGAAGCTAGATATTGACAAAGTGGTGATGAGGGAGTCCAGAGGTGAATCAGAGCAGTATTGGCTGCTATGACCCCAATGACTCTAAACTGGAGAAAGGCTGCACATGCGCCTGGCTGCACCTTGCCCCCTACAAAGATGGCGGTCGCGCACGTGTCCAGTGAATCGTTGTCCCGAATAAAGATGGCGGCGCTCACTCAGGCCTGCAGCCGCGCTGAGGCCATTCCCCATTTCCTGCAAACACGGGACTGGGACGTTCAAATTTGTATTTTCCGACGTGCACAATTTGTTTGTAAAACCCCTCCGCTCATGGCAATACAGTTTTTATCCCGTTTCCCTGTTTATTTCTTTCCTTACCGTATCCTTTCTCTCCATAACTTCCCATTCATTACAGCGACCCTGCGCCGCGCGCGAGGGTGATCACATGGTTTAGTTTAGCTCCGCCCTTCAGTCACTTTGATTGGTTGGAGGACCAACCGCCCGTTAGGTCCTCCAACTCCGCCCACCGTCCTTTCATTGGTCCGGTGCTGACATCAATCACCCGGGAGTCACTTTGTTGGCTACAGCATGCACAGTGTGTCCTGCTTTAGCTGATATGTTGGGTAATGTGATGGGAGAGTTTACTGCGGGTAAGAATTCACTTTGTGTGAGCTCTGCAGTAGATTTCCTTTATTCATGGAGGGAATTGCCTTCCTACTCATGACTGTATAGCTGTGATTGATGAATCAATGCCATCTGAATCAGTACATAAACACCCCATTTTCACAACATCTGAGATCTTTAGCACATTGTATCACGCTCTTCTTTGGAGATAAAAAAAACATGAAACAGAGCCTCAAGGAATCGGAGCAGGAGTAATGCATTCATTGCCTTCAGCTTGTTCCCCCATTCTATCAGATCACGGCTTGGCCAACCCAGACCTCAACACCTCTTTTATGTTTGATCCACATAGCCTTCAACTGCTCAATATTTCAAAAATCTATCTGCCCTCTTTTAAAATAATTTGAGATAGAATCATAGATTCCCTACTGTGTGGAAACAGGCCCTTCAGCCCAACAAGCCAGAATAACCCTCTGAAGAGTAACCCAACCATTCCCCTCCCACATTTAACTTTCACAATTTGGGCGAGAAAATTCTAGCCATTCACTGAGAGAAAAAAATCTTTATTTTTTTCTAAAATGAATGTTCCCTTATGTAATGTCCCCTGGTTTGAGACTTCACTAGTGCTAGATCTAGTCAACATCTACCCTTTCAAGCTCCTCAGAATCTTGTTTCCGTAAGATCACCCCTGCTTATCTATTCTTGATAGGTCAACCCTTTCGTCCTCGAAGCAGCTAAGTGAATCTTTTTTGAATGGTCTCCGATGTGGTTTATCCTTTATTAAATATGGGAGCTAACATTATATACAGTACTCCAAGTGAGGACTCAGCAACAGCCAGTGTGGTTAACCAATCCTCAGTCCATGCTAATACATTACCCCGATACCATGAGCTCCTAAATTGTGCAATTAACTTTTATGTAGCACCTTATCATTTGCATTTTTAAAATCCAAACACAGAACATAATTGGATTACCCTTTATCAGCCCTGCCTGTTATCTCCTCAATGAACAGTCGCAAATTTGTCAAATATAGTTTCTCTTTCACAAACCCCAGTCTATCATGTTTTAATGATAAGCTTTTCTAAATGTCCTGCAATTTCTTACTTTAATATTCGACTCTGTAGGTTCTTTCAGTAGATTTGCTAAGTATGATTCCCTTCTCTTAAATCCATGCGGACTCTGTCCAATCCTGTCACTGTTCAGTAAGAAACTTGATTGTACTCCAATATAGTTAGTAAATGTATCTGTGTTTATTTTTTAAAAATAGATTACTTATAAATGCTGGACCCACGCAATAATCAATGAATTTGTGACTCTGAATTTGGGTTATAATGTTTTTTTTCTGTTAATTCATTTTCATACTGTGTTATGCAGACAGCACCGAATGATCACTCTTAATTGTGAGTAACTTTGAAAATAATATATTTTAAAAATGACATCCCAAAATGCTGCCTCATTATTGTGCAAGGAGGATTTTGCATTCAATAATTTGCAGATAAAATTGAACAGCTTTTTGCTGCAATTTGGCCAGACTGAAGATTACACCAAAGTGGCAACTCTGCTCTCAAATTCTTACTTGACACTGCCCAAGGCGATACTGATGGGACTTTACTTTGCCATTCTTGTTCACCAGCTTTATTTCCAGGTTTAATCCTATAATCATTCTAGAGCTTGTAATTTTAGACAACTTCTCTTTTAGGTACATATGTAAATATCATACTGAAATGTTGCACTGAATGGTACCAAATCTGAAATTAGTCTCTAATCTGATAGTAACATGTTCTGACCCTTCTACGTATGTATTGGCATAAGTGTATGCCAGCTATTTTTCTGAAGCCTGTGTTTCCTGATGAAGGGCTTATGCCCGAAACATTAACTCTCCTGCTTCTCGGATGCTGCCTGACTTGCTGTGCTTTTCCAGCATGACACTTTTCCATACTGATGTCCAGCTTCTTTGGTCGTCACTTTCTTCTTTGAGTAGATTAAACCAAGAATATTTTTTGTTGATCAAAGTTCAATAGGAACCAATTCATGAAATTCAGATATCTCACATTTACCTTAACTATGTGAAGGCTAAGACATTACTAAATGATTGTCAGTAATTGAAACCATGCTGACAAACTTGTGCAATATCAGTGCCTCACCTTTAGCGTGTTCCCAGGTATCGCGCAGCTGCAGTATTTTGTTTTGCACTCAGCTATATGTTGTTCTCACTTGTTTCTTTGTGAAAGATTACAAAACTAACTTGAATGAATGATTTCTTTAACCAATGTTGGGAACAAAAAAGTCAGTATTTCAAGTGTTGATAAAGAAAAATAAACTGATAATCAGTAGAAAGGGTTTAAGATGGATATGGAACAAATGCTGGCAAATAGGACTAGATTAATTTTGGATATCTGATCAGCATGGGCAAGTTGGACTGAAGGGTCTGATTTTGTGTTGTACAACCGTTACTTCATTCTCTCAATTATTCAAGACGTTAAATACTTCGAGGAGAAAAGGAGAATTTATGCAGACAATGCACTTGAAATGATGATTGAGGTATATCAAACTCACATTGTTGCTGTGGTTCTGTTCGCCGAGCTGGAACCACAGCAACGAGCACCCGAGCTACAAATCTTCCCACAAACTTTGAACTCACATTGTTTCATGACCTTTTCCTCTGGGTTCTTCAATGAACAAACTTGTTTTGTTATCTGAATAACTATGTATCATGTGATTTGTTTTGCACAAAATATTTCGTTATGATCTCGTGAACTATTAAGAAGTGTTCATTTTTACAATTTAGGCAGCTTGATTATTAAGCAAGAAAAGGTTAGCGTTTTACTTCCATTGAATCATTGCTCTATAAAAGGTAACAAGCTTTTTATCTTTTCTGGGCACTGAATACATGGAAGTCAATGCTGAAGGAAAAAATCCTCCTCAGTAATGTTGAAACATATGTTGGAGTAATTGCTTCTGGTCACTCTTCAGGTTATAGAGGCTAGGAAAGAAATGAGTTGGCCAAAGTTAGCAACATCATTTGGATGGACTATGCTCATTGGGGAAACTTGCAGGATCTGTAGAAGGAACACGTGTTTCAGAGTGTATGCAATAAACCTGAACATTGTTATTTTTTTCACAGAGCTTGGGACCCGACTGGAGCAGCAATGAAGCTCGTATTGTTTTTTAAATTTCCGAGCTTGCCGAATTATTGTTGGTAAATGCAGGTGACTTTATCAAAGCACATTTCACACTCCCCAGCCAGGAATTTGATCCCAATTCTGTCAGTCCATCCATTCCTATGGATAACAGGTATTTTAAATGTGAGCATTCCATTTAACTATTTGAATTGAATACTTCAGTGGTTAAGTCCTCTTGGATTCTTAATTTCAAATTATCAAATGTGATTTTTTTGTCCCCCCTGAATTTGCCAAGCACTGGGCAGTTCTGAAATATTCCAAATATTTACAATAGATGCATTCACACTATGAAAGGAAACCTGGCAGATTTAAATACCATTCGGGTAGTCACCAACAATGCATAAGTAACTTTTTAAATTGCTTACTGTACACCAACACAAGCCAAGTACTACTGAAACCACAGATTGTCTCCCAAGGATTCCCAAATCTAAACGGTGCATCCCAGATATGCTCACTATCACCATCTGGGAGCAGATTTCCCAAAGTGCTCCCAGAATTTAGAAAGCACACACACTGCCTTCCAAAGCTAAATCTGCTGTCACAGGCTTCACTCTTATTGCATACAATGACATTTATTGTCCAGTTCTTTAACGTGACATGATTTTACAAACAATTTGTAGAAGTGAATGGAAAGTGTGATGTTTGTTTGACCTTTGGCTCTATGTATCAGACTGAACTGAACCTTTAATAAGATGTGGGATCTTTCCCACAAACTTTGTTTAAAAAAAGCAAAGATTATGCTCTGAGATTTAAATGTTCAATCAGGTTTAATAAAAATCCTTCCAAAAATTGAGTTTGACTTCAGCTCCTTTAAAGAGACATGCTCTTGGCCTTCAATTTTGTGACATGTGACCATTCTTTGGTAAAGTTGGCTGTGTGCAACACTGCAGGATGTTGTGCTGAAGTGCCTCATTGGGTGGATGAGCTTTATTACTGGTGTAACTTGGCTAATTTTCAGATGGAATGTTATTTTGAGTTAAATCTTGTTTTTAAACTGAGGTGTGCTTCTGTAACTCAAGTGTAGACACTATGCTCAGGTTTACAATGAACTTTTCACTTTTGCAGATTAGTATTTTCCAATCTGTTTTGTAAATAAAGTTCAATATAAAAAGCACAATGTTGGAGAACCGCAGGTCCAGCAGCATATCTGAGGGGAATAAAACATTGTAAGTTCAAAGTCTCATGACCTTTTGTCCTTTCAGATGAAGAGTCAGTGAAGTTGAAATGTAACATTTTTTCTCTTCACCGATGCCCTCAGAACTGATAAGTTTCTCCAGCACTTTGTTTCTGGGGTTTAGATCTCCAGCACCTGCAGTTTATTGTTTTATTATACATCCTATGATTTGACTTGAGGAGCGAGAGGCAGCAATTGTGATCAACGAGGATAAAACTCCCCAACCATGAAAAAAACACAGTTCTTTATACTTTGCAAAACACGACTGTAAATAAGAAATGCAATTAAGCTAAGTGCAAGGCGGCATACCACCTGCCTTGTCTCAAACCTGCTACTCATCTTTGAGGACTAATCTGTCAGAATTGTGTTTGCTCGCTTACTTTGAGATCACGGTCCACAAATGTCCCAGTTCCAGTTCCTGGGCCGGGCCCAGTTACCACATTGCAGTGGGGTGGGGAGCTTTGTGCCAGCCTGAAGTTTTTGTTAACAGCAACATTGCAGGTTGAAGTTGACGGTTTTGACTAATATTGTGTCATCAACCTTGGAGGAGATCCTTCTGAATGTATTGATTAACTGCACTGAACCTGTTTCCATGCGGTCCTGTTAGTCGTGCTGTAATGTTCTAAGAATCACACAACACCAGGTTATAGTCCACCAGGTGTAATTGGAAGTACACTAGCTATCGAAGCGCCGCTCCTTCATCAGGTGATTGTGGAGGGCACAGTTCTAAGGCACAGAATGTATAGCAAAAATTTATAGTGTGATGTAACTGAAATTTTCCATTGAAAAATACCTTGATTGTCTGTTGAGTCTTTCATCTGTTTGAATACCATGATAGTTTCATTTCTTTCATGTGTAAATCACAAAACCTTATTTTAAAAGTTGCATTCCTGACAACACTCAACACTCCCACCAAATCACTCATTGTATTAATCACTGCACAGTCTCAACAAAGGAATGAAACTTGATGGACCACATTACATCTACCAATGCACTGGAAAATACAACAACACAATCAGCCCTCTTGACCCTGCAACGTCTGTCTCACTGTGGGCCAACAGCAGTAGCAGAACTGTACTCCAGCCCAATCTGAAATCTCATGGCCTGGTATATCCCCCATTCAACCATTAACATCAAGCCTGGGGATAAACCCTAGTTCAATGGAGAGTTCTGCTGGGCATGTCAGGAGCAATACCAGGCATATCTAAAAATGTGGTGCCAAACTGGTGAAGCTACAGTGCAAGCAACACCAAATAGAACTATATGATTCAACAACCAATGGATCAGATCTGAGCTCTGCAGTTCTGCCACACCTAGTCAGGAATGTTGATGGACAATTAAACAACTCACTGCAGGAAGCATCACAGATATCCCCACCCTTACTGATGGAGGGGTCTCACACATCCATGCAACAGACAAGACAACAGCATTTGCAGCAATCTTCAGCCAGCAGTACCAAGTGGATGAGCCTTCTACATTGGTCCCTGACATCACAGATGTGAATCAACTTGGTTGAAAACTTATTTCAAATCAGATCAAGAAACGGAGAAGTAGTGTAAAGGCTGTCGGCCCTACCAACATTGTGGCAATAATACTGATGGCTGTGCTCCAGAACTTACTGCCCAAGACAAGTCCAGCACCTACACCTACTGACATTGTGGAACATTTCTCAGGGATGTTCCAGCACAAAAACGCAGGACAGAGCCAACCCAGCCAATTTCCCTCGATCAGTCGACACTCGCTCAGCAGTGAAGTGATGGAAGGTGTCATCAACAGTGCTGTCACGCAGCTGCTCAGCAATAACCTTCTGTGACACCCAGTTTGGGTTCTGCCAGGGCCACTCAGCTCCTGAGCTTGTTACAGACTTGATTCACAAACTGACAAACAGCTGAATTCCAGAGGTGAGGTGAGAGTGATAACCCAGTCCCACTCCAAGACCATTATTTCGACTTCAGTGATCTCACCTGACCTCACCACAGTCTCAGCTTTTTTACTGAAACTCTCATTCATTTTGTTAACTCTAGATTTCATTATCCAAACCCACTCCTGGCCGGCATCCCACAATCACCCTCCCTATAATCTCCAGAATATTGAAAACTCTACCACCCAAGTGCTCACGTGTACCAGAACTTGCTGATCCATCAAAAGGCTCCCATTTATAAGCAACAATAATTTACTTTCACACCCTTGACTTAATTCCTGGCTGTAATCATTCCTATCTTCCTGCACCACACACCCTTTCATATCTCAATAACTCATTTTAGTTTAGATTCCCAATGATGTGTTTATTTTTGAGTTCAGCTGTGTGACTGTGTCTATAGATTCCAAGGCAACATGGTCTGGAATTCCCACCCTCTAAGATCTGCTTTCTTCCTTTAAGGCATTCCTGAAAAATTGCTAATTTGGCAATGGTTTTGGTCACTGGACATAATATTCTCCAGCTGTGGCCTTATGTCAAAAGTTCTCAATATTTTTGTGAAATTAAAACCTTGTTGATTTGTACAGATATCTTCTACTTTTCACTATCGCTGAGTGAATAATCTGTAATGTCTCTTACCCAACCACGTTGTGGGAGCGCCTTCACCATTCAAACTGCAGCTGTACAAGGAAGTCAAACATCACCCTCTCCACAGGCAACAGGGCTTTGGCAATGATCACTGGTATCTGTGGAAGGAGAAATACACATGATGTTTCAGGGAATGCAATATGAATTATAGGGAATGAAAATGGTGCAGAATTTGACTGTCAGAAATGGAAGAAAAATCCACTCACTATTGGAAAAAAGAATTCTTGACTGTCAAAGATATTGTGGAAAAAATAACCTGATAATGGAGCAGCATACGGTCAAGAGTCAGGCAGCAGTGGACAATCCATTTACAAAAAGCTCTGTGAACGTAGTAGTAAAATACTAAACATGGCAAAAATACACTCATGTGAGACTGAGGAAGCTAGATAACGAACAAGTGGACATCAAGGAGCCCAGAGGTGAATCAGAGCCGTGTTCACTTTTATGATCCCACAGTCAGAGATGTCTATCACAAAATCAGTCCAACCTTCAGTCCAGCCCATCCATGCAAACCAGATATTCTAACCTGAACTATTCCCATTTGCCAGCACTTGACTGACATCCCTCTGAACCCTTCCTATTGAAATGCCTTTTAAATGTTACAATTTTGGTTGCCCTTTAGGCTCCTTTTGAATTTTCCCCTCTCACCCTAAACCTATATCCTCTAGTTCTGGGCTCCACCACCCCAGGGTAAACACCTTGTCTATTTACGCTATCCATGCCCCTCACGATTTTATAAACCTCTTCAACATCACACATCAGCCTATGACACTCCAGGGAAAATGGCCCCAGCCTATTATGCCTCTCCCTGCAACTCAAATCCTCCAACCCTGGCAACATCCTTAAAAAAACAATTCTCAAACCTTCCATGTTTCAGTGCCTCTTTCTGATAAGAGGGAGACCAGAATTGCACACCATACTCCAAAAGTGGCCTAACCAATGTCCTGTACAGCTCCTTTACTCAATGCTCTGACCAACGAAGGTAAGAATCCCAAACAATTTCTTCACTATCCTATCTACCTGTGACTCTCCTTTCAAGGAACCATGAACATGCACTCCAAGGTCTCTTTGTTCAGCAAGACTCTCCAAGACCTTACAATTCAGTGTGAGTGCTGCTCTGATTTTTCTTTCTAAAATGCAGCACCTCACATTTATCTAAATTAAACCCTATCTGCCACTCCGCAGCCCATTGGCCCATCGATCAATATCCCATTGTATTCTGAGACAACCTTTATCACTGTCCACAATACCTCCAATTTTGGTGTCATCTGCAAACTTACTAGCTGTACTGCCTCTATTCACATCCAAATCATTTAAATGGATGAAGAAACAAATCCTGAATATAATCCCAATCTACTCAGTCTCTGTTAAGCCAACCCCGTCAACTGCGGAATCAACCTAGTTAACCTCCTCTGCACCCCCTCTAGAGCTGATACATCCTTGAGCAAGTAAGGAGACAGAAACTGCATGCAGTACTCCAGGTGTGACCTCACCAGCACCCAATACAGCTGGAACATAACCTCCGGTTTTAAATACAATCCCTTCAGCAATGAAGGCCAAAATTCCATTTGCTTTCTGAATTGATTGTTGTACCTGGTGACCAACCTTCATGCAGAAGGTTACTCCGGTGCCCCTGCATAGCAAATGATGCAACTTTTTAAAATTCAAGTAATAATCTCTTTTTTAATGTTACTTCAAACAAACAGTCGGACTTTACATTTATGAACATTCTATTCCAAATGCCAGACCATTGACCACTCACTCAATGTATTTATGTTCCTCTGCAAAGTTTCAGAGTCCTCCGCACACTTTGTTCTGCTACTCATCTTAGTGTCATATGCAAACTTTGACACCCTATATGTGGTCGCCAACTCCAAATCATCTGTATCAATTCTAAATAATCGCAGTCCCAACACTGATCCCTGAGGCACACTATTAGTCACTGATTAGCCAGAATAGTACTCATTTATCCCCACACTTTCCCTCCTGTTAGTCAACCAATCTTCTATCCATGCTAATACTCTACTCCTAACGCCATGTGCCTTTATATTATGCAACAGCCTCTTGCACAGCACCTTGTTGAAGACCTTTTGGAAATCCGGGTACACCGCATCCACTGGGTCCCCGTTGTCCACCTTGCTCAAAATGGCTTCATAGAATTCCAAAAGATTTGTGAAGCATGACATGCCCGACATGAACCCATGCTCTGTCTGTCCAATGGGACAATTTCTATTTAGATTCTCTGCTATTTCTTCCTTGATAATAGACCCAAGCATCTTTCCCAATACAGAGAATAAGCTAACTGGTGTATAATTCCCCACCTTTTGTCCACCTTTTTAAAAACATGGCATCACTTTTGCTGCTTTCCAATCTGCTGGGACTGCCACAGAGTCCAGTGAGTTTTGGAAAATTACTGCCAGTGCATTTGCTATTTCTCCTGGCGTCTTCTTTAGTACCCTGGGATGCATTCCATCAGGGTCAGAAGACTTTTCTGTCATTAGCTCAATTACCTCCAACAGTCCAACACTAGCTGTTCCGTAATGATGATAGTTTCCAAATCCTCACCTATCTTTGTCTCTTTGCTAATTATTGACAAGATATTAGTGTCCTCCACTGTGATATCCCATAATTAAATGCTCCTTCTCATTTTCCAAAGGACCAACATTTACTTTAACCATTCTTTTCTCATTCAATGTAAAATTTTGCTATCTGTCTTTATAGTCTGTGCTAGTTTATTTTTCTCATGTTCTATCTTACGTTTCTTTATAGCTCTTCTGTGGCTTTCTGTTGACCTTTAAAGTTTTCCCAGTTCTAGTTTCAGACTGTTTTTGGCCACTTTGTATGCCTTTTCTTTCAATTTGATCGCTTTCCTTAGAAACCCATCGCAGAGTATGCCTTTTCCTACAGTCCTTCCTTTTCACTGAAATATACCATTGCTGAGCACTTTGTAAAGTGCCTTTGAAAATCTTCCACTGCTCATCAACCGTCCCACCATAAAATCTTTGTTTCCAGTCTACTTTATCCAGGTTCTCCCTCATTCTATTGTAGTTCCCTGTGTTGAAGCACAGGACCCAGGTAGTAGATTTTATCTTTACACTCTCCATATGTATTCTAAATTCAACCATACAGTGATCACTTCTTTCAAGACGATCCCTAACTCTGAGGTCATTAATTATTCCTGTCTTATTGCACAAGGCCAGATGCTGGATCGATTGCTCCCTTGTCAGTTCCATTTCATCCTGGTCAAAAAAACTATCATGGATACACTGAATAAACTCAAGACTACCCTGACTGAGCTGGTTCGACCAATCTACATGTAGATTAAAATCACCCATAGCCGTACCATTTTTACAGGCAATAGTTATTTCTTTGTTTATTGCCCATCCCAATGTGATGTTATTATTTGGTGGCCTGCACACTACACCTGTCAGTGACTTTCTTGTTAGAATTTTGAATGCATCTTTCCCGTTTCTCCTAATGTACAGCAATAACAACAACTACTTGCATTGTATGGAATCTTTCACAATGGCAAATCTCCTAAGGTGCTTCGTGGATGATCAAAACGTTGATTAAAGAGAATGATTTTAAAATACATCTTAAAGGAGGATAGAGAAGGTTAGGGAGGCTGTTCCACAGACGTCTGCCCTTGACAGCACCATTCATGGAGTGATGCAGGTGGGGTGGGTTGGAAAGGGAATGTGCAAAGGGGAAATGGAGGAGCATAGGCAGTGCATAAGGTCTTAAGGACAGAGGAGGTTTCAGACTGAGTCTGTCTGTCAGAGAGTATGGCTGCCTCATGGAGTTTGAAGCTCTGCAATGGGTCCACACATGTCATGTTAGTCGAGGAGAGTATAACGGTGGCTGAGAGAACTTTTGATGAGGACTGGTCTCCTGAGGTAGCGTGGGCTGAGGTTAGAAACAGAAGAGGAGAGGTCACACTGCTTGGAGTTTTTTTTTAAAATCGGCCTCCGCAGAGTTCCAGGGAGGTGGAAGAGAGGATTAGCAAAATTATTCTGGACAGGAGTGAAAGTAACTGGGTGGTCATTATGGGGGGCTTCAACTTCCCCAAAATTGACTGGAACGCTATAACTCTAATACGTTGGATGAATCGGTTTTTATCCAATGTGTACAGGAGGGTTTCCTGACACAATATGTTGAAGGGCCGACAAAGGGGAGGCCACATTGGATCTGGTCCTTGGTAATGAACCAGACTAGGTGTTTGATTTAGTTGTAGGTGAGCACTTTGGAGTGAGTGACCATAATTCAGTTAAGTTTAGTTTAGCGATGGAAAGGAATAAGTACATACCACAGGTCAAGAGTTATTGATGGTGCAAGGGCAATTATAATGCTATTAGGCAAGAATTAGATGCACAGAATGGGGTAGCAAAATGCAGGGGTTGCAGACAATGGAAATGTGGAGCTGGTTTAAGGAACAGATATTGCGTGTCCTTGATAGGTATGTCCCTGTCAGGCTGGAGGAAGTGATAAGGTAAGGGAACCTTGGTTTACTGCGTAAACTGCATCTCTTGTTACCAAGAAGAAGGAGGCTTAGGTGTTGATGAGGTAAGATGGTTCAGATGAGGCGATGGAGAATTACAGATCAGCTAAGGATTTAAAGAGAGAGTTAAGAAGAGCAAAGAGAGGACACGAGCAGTCTTTAACAAATAGAATAAAGGAGAACCCGAAAGCTTTCTATAGGAATGTGAGGAATAAAAAAGATGATTAGGGTAGGAATAGGGCCAATCACAGACAGAATGGGAAGATAAGTGTTGACCCTGTGGAGATCGGAGAGATGCTAAATGAACATTTCTCATCGGTTTTCACTCAGGAAAAGGAGAATATTGTAGAGGAGGAGAATGAGGTATGAAATATTAGACTAGAAATTATCAAGGTTAGTTACGAACAGGTGTTATCAATGCTGGAAGGAGTGAAAATAGACAAGAGCCCTGGGCTGGATGGGATTTAACCGACGATTCTCTGGGAAGCTAGGGAGAAGGTAGCATAGCCTTTGGCTTGGATATTTGAGTTGTCATTGTCTGCAGATTTGGTACCAGAGCACTGGAAGATTGCAAATGTTGTGCCCTTGTTCAAGAAGGGTGTAGAGATGACCCAGGTAATTATAGACCAGTGAGCCTTACTTCTGTTGTAGGAATGGTTTAGGAAAGGATTATAAGAGATAAGATTTATAATCATCTGGCAAACATCAATTTGATTTCAGATAGTCAACTTGGTTTTGTCAAGGGCAGGTCATGTCTCACAAACCTCTTGAGGTTTTTGAGAAGGTCACCAAGCTTGTAAATGAGGGTAGGGCATTTGACGTGGTATACATGGACAAAAGTAAAGCCTTTGACAAGGTTCCACATGGTAGGCTGTTGGAGAAAATGCAGAGGCATAGAATTGAGGGTGATTTAGCAATTTGGATTAGAAACTTGCTTTCTGAAAGAAGGCAGCGAGTGGTGGTTGATGGAAAATATTCAGCCTGGAGTCCAGTTACGAGACACGTGCCACCAGGATCTGTTTTGGGACCACTGCAGGTATAGGTGAATGGATTAGGAAATTTGCAGACGACATTAAAGTCAGTGTAGTAGTGGACAGTGTAGAAGAATGTTACAGGTTGCAAGGGGACTTGGATAAACTGCAGAATTGGGCTGAGATGTGGCAAATAGAGTTCAATGCAGCTAAATTTGAGGTGATGCACTTTGAGAAGAATAACAGGAAGGCTGAATACTGGGTCAATGGAAAAATTCTTGGTAGTGTGGTGTGCAGAGGGATCTTTGAGTCTATGTACATAGATCCCTGAAAGTTGCCACCCAGGTTGATAGCGCTGTTAAGAAGGCAAACGGTGTGTTAGGTTTCATTCGTGGAGGGATTGAGTTCTGAAGTTGAAATACCATACTGCAACTATACAAAACGCTGGTGCAGCCACACTTGGAATATTGTGTTCAGTTCTGGTGCCCATATTTTCAGAAGGATCTGGAAACATTGGAAAAGGTGCAGAGAAGATTTACCAGAACGTTGCCTGGTCTGGAGAGAAGGTCTTGTGAGGAAAGGCTGAGAGACTTGAAACTCTTCTCATTGGCAAGAATAAGGCTAGAGGGGATTTGATAGAGACATACAAGATGATCAGAGGATTAGAAAGGTAGACAATGGAAATATTTTTTCCGAGGATGATGACATCAGCGTGGGGGGAATGGGGGTGGAACCCTGCTCATTACTCCACCTCCATTTCCCCCACTCCAGTTACAGGCTCCGCCCCCACTCCCAGCTCCACACTCACACCAGATCCCAGCTCCCAGCCCTGCCGAGTTTTCACCATCCCTCCAGACCTTCCCCTCACTGAGGACGAACGATCAGTTATCAGCAAAGGCCTCACCTTCATCCCCTCTGTCCACGCATCAATGAATTTAATACATGCCGTGACGTTGAACAATTCTTCCGTTGCCTCTGTCTCCAAGCTTACTTTCACAATCAGGACTCCTGCCCACCTTCCGAGGACCCCTTCGCCCACCTCCAACACATTGCATCCACCTGGACACCACGCACTGGCCTATTACCTGCCCTCGACCTCTTCATTTCCAACTGCCGCTGGGACATTAACCGCCTCAACCTGTCTACACCCCTCCCCCACACCAACCTCTCACCCTCACAACACGCAGCCCTCCAATCCCTCTGCTCCAATCCCAACCTCACCATTTCGCCTGCAGATAAAGGGGGTGCAGTGGTAGTCTGGCACACTGACCTCTACACCGCTGAAGCCAAACCCCAACTCGAGGACAACTCTTCCTACCGCCCCTCGACCATGACCCCACCCCCCCTCACCAAACCATAATCTCCCAGACCATACAGAACCTCATCACCTCAGGAGATCTCCCACCCACGGCTTCCAACCTCACAGTCCGGGAACCCCGCACTGCCTGGTTCTACCTCCTTCCCAAGATCCACAAGCCTGACCACCCTGGCTGACCCATTGTCTTAGCATGCTCCTGCCGCACTGAACTCATCTCTGCCTACCTCGACATTGTCCTATCCCCCCTCGTCCAGGAACTCCCCACATACGTTCGAGACACCACCCACGCTCTCCACCTCCTCCAAGACTTGAGTTTCCCCGGCCCCCAACGCCTCATCTTCACCATGGATATCCAATCCCTCTACACCTCCATCCGTCATGACCAGGGACTCCAAGCCCTCTGTTTTTTCCTCTCCCGACATCCCCAACAATACCCTTCCACCAAAGTCTCATTCGTTTGGCCGATGTGGTCCTCACCCTAAACAATTTCTCCTTCGAATCCTCCCACTTCCTCCAGACCAAAGGAGTAGCCATGGGCACACGTATGGGCCCCAGCTATGCCTGTCTCTTTGTTGGCTACGTAGAACAGTTGATCTTCCGTAATTACACCGGCACCACTCCCCACGTCTTCCTCCGCAACATTGATGACTGCATTGGCGCCACCTCGTGCTCCTTCGAGGAGGTTGAGCAATTCATCAACTTCACCAACACATTCCACCCTGATCTTAAATTTACTTGGACCATCTCTGATACCACTCTCCCCTTCCTGGACCTCTCCATCTCCATTAGTGACGACCGACTTGACACTGACATTTTTTACAAACCCACCGACTCCCACAGCCACCTGGATGACACCACTTCCCACCCTACCTCTTGCAAAATTGCCATCCTGTATTCCCAAATCCTCCGCCTCCGCCGTATCAGCTCCCAGGAGGATCAGTTCCACCACAGAACACATCAGGTAGCCTCCTTCTTTAGAGACCGCAATTTCCCTTCCCACGTGGTTAAAGATGCCCTCAACGCATCTCGTCCACATCCCGCACCTCCACACTTAGACCCCACCCCTTCAACCGTAACAAGGACAGAACGCGCCTGGTGCTCACCTTCCATCCCACTAATCTTCACATAAACCAAATCATCCGCTGACATTCCCGCCACCTCCAAACAGACCCCACCACCAGGGATATATTTCCCTCCCTACCCCTTTCTGCCTTCCGCAAAGACCATTCCCTCTGTGACTACCTGGTCACGTCCACGCCCCCTACAACCCACCCTCCCAACTTGGCACCTTCCCCTGCCACCGCAGGAATTACAAAACCTGCGCCCACACCTCCTCCCTCACCTCTATCCAAGGCCCTAAAGGAGCCTTCCACATCCATCAAAGTTTTACCTGCACATCCACTAATATCATTTATTGTATCCGTTGCTCCCGGTGCAGTCTCCTCTACATTGGGGAGACTGGACACCTCCTAGCAGAGCGCATTAGGGAACATTTCCGGGACACCCACACCAATCAACCCCATTGACCTGTGGCACACATTTCAACTCTCCCTCCCACTTTGCCGAGGACATGGAGGCCCTGGGCCTCCTTCACCACCACTCCCTCACCACCAGACGCCTGGAGAAAGAACGCCTCATGTTCCGCCTCGCAACACTTTAACCCCAGGGCATCAATGTGGACTTCAACAGTTTCCTCATTTCCCCTTTCCCGACCTCATCCCAGTTCCAAACTTCCAGCTCAGCACTGTCCCCCTGACTTGTCCTACCTGCCTATCTTCTTTTCCACCTATCCACTCCATCCTCCGACCACCCCCGACCTATCACCTTCATCCCCTCCCCCACTCACCTATTGTACTCTATGCTACTTTCTCCCCACCCCCATCCTCCTCTAGCTTATTTCTCTACGCTTCAGGCTCTCTGCCTTTAATCCTGATGAAGGGCTTTTGCCCGAAACGTCGATTTTACTGCTCCTCAGATGCTGCCTGAACTGCTGTGCTCTTCCAACACCACTAATCCAGAATCTGTACCCCACCACTTCACTTTGCCCCACAATCGTGGTATCTGGCTGTGCACAAGGAGGAGTGGCATAGTCTGTACTGGGAGGCCCTGGCGCCCTGAAACACATGGTAAAGACTAAAATCACCAGAGCATTGAGAGCCCCACCACATTGTGTGCATGTTCTATTGTTTTTACTCTGTTCCTGCCTTCCCTTGTTTTCTCTTAATAAAGTTGTCATTACACACACCCGAACAAGCTGTGAAATGAACTCAGGCGTCTCGATCCAAGATTCGGGATATTTTCACATCACAAGGCATCGACTCTAACTTCCCTTGTCTCTCAGCCTGCTGAGTCGCGCCTGAATCAACTCCGCAATTGGGAGGAAGGGGCGGAACAGGAGGACCGAGCAGCGGCCGGTCCGCCAACCAGAGTGAGTGATGACCGGGGCCAAAGCATTCTCGGGGAGTGAACGCTTCAGGCTTGGTCAGAAAGCAAACTATTTTGCTGGATTGGTCATTCTCACTACATAGTAGAGCATTACACCTCTCCCATGAATCAATGTGAGATTTTTAAGAAATAGTTGAGATGTAAATCTGAGAACGTACATTAGGGAGATTTAAACAATCGTTAGATAAACACATGGGTGATTTTGCAATAATGTAGGGGGACGAGCTGAGAATAATTCACAGGTCAGTTTACACAACTCGAGTAAGAAACATTTTCAAACTCCTGGCCGGTATGGTTAAGTTGGAACGAACAATCTATTTATATAGTAAGCATCTTAATGACTGTAACTCGACAGAGCAATTGTTAATGACTAATATTTCACCCATGATCCTGTGCAGATATGAATATTCTCTATAAACTCACTGATAACTCAGACGCACGCGCAGTTTGGTTTCCATGTGGAGCATGCGCAGTGTAGGGCTTTTGCCCGAAACGTCGATTTTGCCTGTCCTCGGATGCTGCCTGAATTGCTGTGCTCTTCCAGCACCACTGATCCAGCAGTGTCACATTGGTCAGGTCACACACAGAGAGACATGGAGCTGCTTTCTCTGGCAGCGGCTGCGATCGGCTTCAGAGCCGGTGTGTGGGAGCCTCGCTGGGAGAAAGGAGCGGAGAGAATTCACAAATCCCGGATAAAGTTTAAAAATAACTCGAGAAAGACCCTCCAGGCCCGGGTGAGGAGGCGGCGGTCTATGATCAGGGAAGCGGCCCAGGGTCACGGCCGCCATTTGTTTGAGGGAAGAGGGAGCGCTCCGGGCCGCCATGTTGAGAAGGTCAAGGTGCAGGAGGGCGGGGCTCTCGGGGTCTGTAGAACAATCAGAGGAAAGGGAAGACCCATTGTTACTGATTAATCCCATGGACACAGCGTCACTGGGCGGTCCCGCAGGAATATCCTCTCTCAGTCCTGCTGGGATGGTTCACCCAATCAGAACTAGCAGCTCTCCTCCTCTCTCAGCTCCCCTTCTGTCCTTCCTGCAGCATCTGTCCCCTGGGACATTGAGCTGTCTGTCCTGTCCCTCCCTCAGCTGTTCTGTAATACCTGTGATATCCCAGTCCCACCTTAGATTACTTCACTAAAGGCAGGAATACACCCGATGGATTTTTCTTAACATCAGCAATTGTTTAATATTCACTTACAGGTTTTTAATTACATCGTTTTTGAAGCATTCACTTCACATTCAATCATTTGCAATGCTGGGATTTGGACCTGTGTCCAGAGAACACTTGCTGAGTTTCTGGATAAATTGTCACACAATAATGCCACTAGGCCATCACTTCGCCTGCTCACAGTTTGTATATCCCAGTGCAACATGAATCAAAAGTCTTGCTTCCTGCACAATTGTTTGACCTGGCACTCTGGTGATGTGACTCAGTACCTCTCCATGTGGTATCCTCACTGTGTGGGTCTAATTGCTGCCTCTGTCAGCGTCTCTCACTCTTGAAGCTACTCCAGATCATGAGCCAACAGAATTCTCCACTCCAGAGAGATGAGGCAGCACAGGTCAGGAATGTAGACTGGGTTTTTCCAGATCTCTGTGGGCTCAGTGCCATTCTATATGTGTCACCCTCAAAGTATTAGTCTAATTTCCCATTCTGCCTATTTCTGCGTTTTCTACAGGTACTCATGGAGTTCCTGTCTCAATAGGCTCTCCAACTGCTGGTTGGGACGATGGTTGGCCAGCCAGAAAGACAAAATCAAGGAGGTCGAGAGTATTCAATAAATCCTGCTGCCAGGTAAGATCATTCCAGTGCACAGAGCAGAAAGTAATTAGGGGGATCCAAACATCAGCTAACAAGACATGACATAGAGAAATTGCTGGAGGGGGAGCATAGTACAGATACACCCCAGGCTCAATCACCACGCCTGCTGCAAGTTTTGTTGTAATGAGACAGCATCAGGAGTTCCCAGATATCAGTCCAGGCCTGTGCTTTCTTAGGGAGCATCAGAACAACTGAGGGCAAAGCAGGCCCTCCACGAGAGGGTGGAATGCTGCCTGGGATCTTTCTGTTCCCTATTCCCTCTCCAACACTGTATCTATGGCTTCTATTGAGGACCAGTGTCTTCAATCATTCTAACTCCTATAACAGTTCCTATCTCTGTCATCTCCTCCCCCTCAACAATTATTTTACATATTTGAAACCTCCAGTCCAGAGGACCATCCTTATCGCTGTAACTTGCTTCAGTCTCTACAACATGCCTTGTCGCGATAGTCTCCTCCTCCAATAACTGGAGACATCGGGTCTGTTTCTGTGCGGCATGACTCTTCGGCCGAGGTTTCCTAAATGGAATGAGTCGCGTTTGCCTGTGTTTGACTCATATCCCTTCAAACCTTCTCCTCTCCACATACCTGCCCGAGTGTCTTTTCCATGTTGTAATTGTACTTGTTTTTACCATTTCCTCTGGTGGCCCGTTCCGTCTAGGCACCATCCTCTGTGGATAATGTTGCCCCACAGCTCCCTCTTCAAATCCTTGCTCTCACCTCACGTTTATGCCTCTAGCTTTGGACTCACCTACCCTTGGCAATTCACCTTACTTAGACCCTACATGGTTTCATAAACCTTTATAAGGTCACCCCGTGGCCTCCTCTGCCCAGGTGAAATATTGACGACAGTGTTACCAATATCTCCAACTCATGTACTCAATGCTCTGACCAATGAAGACAAGTGTGCCAATTGCTGCTTTCAACACCCTGTCGCCCTGTGATGCCAGTCCAAGGAACAATGTAACTGCACCCCTTGGTCTCTCTCTTTTCTACAACACTGTCCAGGGCCCAACCATTACCCGTGTTAGTCCTCCCTGGTTTGTCTGAACTAAATTCAACACCTGAATTAAACTCCATCTTTCATTCCTTGGCCCAGTTGATTAACATCCCCTTCGATAACTATATTCCCTGCCCACTTTTCCACTAATCTTGGTATCTATAAACATATTAACAGGGACTCCAATATTTTCACTCAAATTGTTTATGAAAGTGGTGCACAACAGTGGTCCTAGCACCAATCCTGAAAGCACACTGCTGGTCAGAGGCCTCCAGCCTGAACAACAACCCTCTCCCACCACCCTCTCTCTCCCACTGTCATTCCATTTTGTATCCAGTTGGCAAGCTCTCCCTGATCCCTTGTGATCTACCCCTACTAACCAATGTATCATGCTACATCCTGAACAAGGGTTTGCGGAAGCCAGAAACAATGTCTGTTGCTCTGCTTTCATCTATCTTTTTGGTCACATCTTGAGAAAACTCTAGTCAAGTTTGCGGGACATGTTTTCCCACGCACAAAGCCATGCTGGCTGTCCGTAAACAGGCCTTATCTTTCCAAATGCATGTAAGGCCTACCTCTCAGAATGACCTCCAACAACTGACCCACCATGATGTCTCGCTTATCAGTCTGTAGTTCCCTGGCTTTCTCTTGCAGCCTTTCTTAATTGATGACACAAAATTATAATCATAGTCAGAGTTATACCGCACTGTTTGGTTAACGCTAACCATACTCTAAAACTGATCTCATTCCACCTGCCTGTTCCTGGATCATATCCCTTCAAACTTTCCTATTCCTGTATTAATCCAAATGTCTTCTGAACATGGTAATTGTCCCCATGTTCACCCCTTCCTTGGGAAGTTCATTTCACACACAACCCACCCTCTGTGTAACAATGTGCCTCTCATGTCTTTAATTTTATATGTCTCTCCTCTAACTTAAAAATGTAGTGCCTTGTCTTGAGACTCCCCTGTCCATGGGAAAAGGCAACTCCCATTAACTCTATCTATCCTCCTCATGATTTTATAAACTTCTATGAGGTCATCTGTCAACATTCAGGTTTCAGTGAAAAATACCAACCTATTCAGCCTTTCTTTATACTGAAGCCTTTCGTACAAAACCACATCCCAGTAAATCTCCTCCCGACCCTTTCCAGCTTAATAATATCCTTCCTATAACTGGGCGACCAGAACTGGACACAGTATTCCAGAAGAGGACTCACCAATGGCCTGTATAATCTCAATGCGACTTCCCAACTCCTGTATCCAAAGGACTGAGCAATGAAAGCAAGTGAGGCAAGCACCTTTTTTTAAACTATCCTGTCTCTCCATGTTGCAAACTTCAAAGAACAATGTAGCTGAACCCTGAGTCCCCTCTGTTCTACAACACCACCATAGGTCTTGCCATTAATTGTATAAGTCCTGCCCGTGTTTGTTGTACCAAATGCATTACCTCGCATTTATTCAGATTGAACTCAATCGACAGTTTCTCAGCCATTCACACATTTCATCAGGATCCGTTTGTAATCTCAGAAATCCTTCTTCACTGTCCACAATGCCACCTTCCAGTCCACCAGCCTATCACACGTAGGTCTCTATGGTACACGTATCTCTGCGAGGGGCCCTACAATTTCTTCACCAGTTTCCCATAATGTCCTGAGATACATTTGATCAGGTCCTGGGGATTTATCTACCTTTGTGTTTTAAAACCTCCAGCACCTCCTTTTCTATAATGTGGACTCATTTCAAGACATTGAGTCATAGAGATGTACAGCACGGAAACAGGCCCTTCGGACCAACTCCTGCATGGCGTTTCTAGTCACATTTGCCACAATTTTGCCAATATCCCTCTGAACCTTTGCTATTCATACACCCATCCACATGCCTTTTAAATGTATTTCTATCAGCTTCCACTATTGCTCTGGCAGCTTATTCCATCCACTCTGCGGGAGCCAGTTGTCCTTTAGATCCCTTTGAAAAGTTTCCCTCGCCTGGCGAAATGACCTTGTCTATTGACCCTGTCGATGACCGTCATGATTTTAAACACCTTTAATCAGTTAACTCCTCAGCCTCCCATGTTCAAGTGAAAACAGCCCCAGCCTATTCAGGCGTTTCCCTGAAGCGCAAGCCCTCCAACCCTGGCAACATCTTTGGTCATTTCTTCTGAATCCTTTCATGTTCCACGACATCCTCCCGATGGCATTGAGACCGGAATTGCACACAGTATTCCAATAGTAGTCAGGCCAACCACTGTTTCGTTCGCAGAGCGCCCCAGTCTTTATCCACAGTAATTTCCAAAGTGAAATATTTGTTTCGGATCTTGTAGTTTCACACATCGTTGGCTTCATTGATCATTAAGGATACTGGGTTTGTCCCTAGCTCTACTTTTGCTCTTAATACACTTGTAGAGTCTCTTTGGATTCTCCTTAACTTTCTCTGCCAAATCTATCTCGTGTCCCCTTTTTACATTCCTGATTTCCATCCTAAGTGTATTTCTACAGCCCCGATGCTCCTGAAGGGATTCCCCTGAGTCAGCCAGTTATATCTGACATGTGACCCCTTTTTCTTCTTGACCACAGCCTCGAATCTCAGCCAGTGTTTCCAAATTCAGTCAGCATTGAGCTGCACACTAACAGGAACACGCTGGCGCTGAACGCTCCTTTTATCTCGGTTTTAAAATATTCCTACTTGCCAGACTTCCCTTTATCTGCAAATAGCCTCCCCAGATCTACTTTAAAAATTCATGTCTAATACTATCTTGCTCTATTAAATAACTTTAACTTGTGGACCAGGCCTGTCCTTTTCCATCGTTATTTTCAAACGAATACAATTGTGGTAACTTTCCAAAGTGCTCCTCTACTAACACCTCAGTCCCGTTCCCGACCTTGTTTCCCAAGGGGAAGTCAGGTTTAGCCCCATTCTCCAGTTGGGCCACTTACATAATGACTGGGAGTTTTCGGAACACACTTAACAAATTCCTTCCATCCAAATGCTTAACTGAGTAGCAATCCCAGTCCAGGTTTGGAACGGTTCAGATCCCCTATCATTACAACCCTATTATTCTAAGGGATATCTGAAATCTCCTGACATATTTGCTCCTTCATCTCCCATTGCCTATCGCTGTAGTCCGACTGTAGAAAACTAATGACCAATTTTTATTTCTCAGTTGCACTAATATCGCTTAACTAGGCGATCCTGCATGAATACTCCCTCTAGGTATTGCTGGGATGTTTCCCCCAATCAAAACCACCATCCCTCCTCCTGTTTTGCCTCCTGTTCAATCCTTCCTGTAGCATCTGTCTCCGAAACATTGAGCTGCTGGTCCTGTTGCTCCCTCAGCTGTGTTTCTGTCATACCTATGGTATCCCAATCCCATGTTCCCATCCACGCTCTGGGTTCATCTGCCTTATCTGTCTGGCACTTTGCATTGAAATAACTGCAGTTTAATCCACCAGTTTTCCCTAATTGTCTGCTATGTTCTTGCCTGCCTTGTCTACTTATATTGCTCTCTTGAACATTTGTACCAGCCTCAACTTTCTTTCTGGCCTTAAGACTCTTTGGGGTCACACAGCCCTGCCAGACGAGTTTTAATCCTCTCAAGCAGCTCCAGCAACGCTCCCCACCAGGATGTGGGTCCCCCTCCTGCTCCCAGTTCAGGTGTATTCCCCACCCTGTCTACCTGTGCTGACACCTTCAGACATCCAGGAACTTGCCCATCAAGGTCCCTGTGTTCCTCAGTACACCAGGAGGACCTACCATTCATGATGTATATCATTCGCTGATTAGACTTCCCATAGTGCATTACCTCACAGTGATCAGAAGTAAACTCTGTCTGCCATTACTCTGCTCAGTTTATCATCTGATCGATATCAGACTGCAGCCTGAGTGCATCCCCCTCACTGTTGACAACACCCTCACCTTTCATGTTATCCGCAAACCTGCTAATGTTACCTTCTGCTTTCACATCCGAGTGATTAATGCCCATAATAAACAGCGATGGTTCCTGCACAGGTCCCTGTGGTACACTCGCTGGACAATGGCTTTCAATCACAAAACCAACCCTCCACCAATTGTGGAGCCAATTTGCCAACTTGCCTTGGATCCCATGGGCTGTTCCCTTTTGGACTAGCTTTCCGTGTGGGACCTTGTCAAAGACCTTAAGGAACTCCATATAAACCACATCATCTGCACGGCCCTGATCAATTTCAGAGGACAGTCGTCTAGCAAATCCATACAGACAATCCCTAATGAAATTGCGGGGTATCCGTTTTTGGCGAATACATTGTATAGGTGTTCTTCTTCCTCTTTTTGCAGTTCTGGTGTACTGCAGTGTGTTGTGGCCCTTTTGAACAGTGTCTTGATGCAACTTCTTTTGTGTGTGTTGGGTGGTTGCTTTTGTAGTTCAGAAGTCGGTCTGTGTGTGTGGCTTTCCTGTATACCTTGGTGGTGAATTCTCCGTTCGGTGTTCTCTGTACCATCACGTCTAGGAATGGGAGTTGGTTGTCCTTTTCTTCCTCTCTCGTGAATCGGATTCCTGTGAGTGTGGCGTTGATGATCCGGTGTGTGTTCTCTATTTCTGTGTTTTAATGATTGCAAAGGTATCATCTGCATATCTGACCCAGAGTTTGGGTTGAATTTGCGGTAAGACTGTTTGTTCTAACCTTTGCATTACCGCTTCTGCTATGAGTCCCGAGATGGGTGAGCCCATGGGTGTGCCGTTGATTTGTTCATATATTTGGTTGTTGAATGTGAAGTGTGTTGTGAGGCACAGGTCCAGTAGTTTGAGTATGCCGTCTTTGTTGATAGGTTCAACGTCCTGTTGTCTGTTCTGTATGTTCAGCAGGTTGGCTATTGTTTCTCTGGCTAGGGTTTTGTCGATAGAGGTGAACAGTGCCGTTACATTGAAAGAGACCATAGTTTCTTCCTTGTCTATGTGTATATTTCTGATGATGTCCAAGAATTCCTGTGTTGACTGTGTCGAGTGGCTGAATCCACTGATCAGGTATTTCAGTTTCTGCTGTAGGTCTTTAGCCAGTTTGTGTGATGGTGTCCCGGGTAGTGATACGATAGGTCTGAGTGGGATGTCTGGTTTGTGCACTTTAGGTAGTCCATAGAATCTGGGGGTGTTGTTGCTTTCAGTTTTCATTCTCTGTCGGTCAAACCTGGTTATCTGTCCGTCTTTTTTTGTAGGTTTCTCACTGTGTTGTTTATCCTATTAGTGAGCTGCGGGGTGGGGTCAAACTCCACGCAATTTCATCCACAGATGCCTCAGGGAAAGACAACGGAATGAAGACGTGCCACAACCAAAGCACTAGCCACACTACCTTACATCAAGGACATCTCCGAACTGACAGCCAGACTACTGCGACCACTAGGACTCATAACAGCACACAAACCAACAGCCACTCTCAGACAACAACTCACCAGGACGAAGGACCCGATACCCAGCATGAGCAAAACCAATGTAGTGTACAAAATCCCATGCAAGGACTGCACAAAACACTACATAGGACCAACAGGAATACAGCTAACGACCCGCATCCATGAACACCAACTAGCCACGAAACGACATGACCAGCTATCCCTAGTAGCCACACATGCAGATGACAAGCAACGTGAGTTCGACTGGGACAACTCTACCATTATAGGACAAGCCAAACAGCCAGGGAATTCCTGGAGGCATGGCACTCATCCACAGTTTCAATCAATAAGCACATCGACCTGAACCCAATATACCGGCCACTGCAACGGAGAGCTGAACTGACAAACGGAAGCGGCAGAGACAAATCACTATAGTTGCCAGAGGAAACATCACAGAAGGGCTTCACAGGAGGCTCCCAAGCACTGAGGATGTCACCTAGACAGGGGACGAAACGTCTGCAACACAAATTCCCAACTCGGCGAACAGAACCACAACAATGAGCACCCGAGCTACAAATCTTCTCCCCAACTTTGAAGCCCTTTAGACTCTCCAAAGCTCCGTCATGAACAAGCCACCATCTCTCTGTTTCCTTTGCCTGTTACTGCAGGTCTGCCTAGCTCCCCAGATAACCTGTTCCATCCCCAACAGCTCCCTCAATCACTGTAACACCCTCTGCTCTGTCTAATCCTCCTGTTTCCCACTGTCCTCAGGCACAGCGACGATGCTGTAAGAGAGCAGTGCGGAATGGGATGTTATAAATCTCAGCTCAGGCTTGATGCTGACCATTACCTGGGAGTCACCTGAGAGACCCTGAGCGAGTGCAGCACAGAGCGGGAGAATATAAATCAGCAGTGAGGGTCAAGGCCGACTGGGACTTGGATTTGGATAAAAAGCAGAGCAGGAGGCTCGAAACCAGCACCGAGTCACAGACGGAGTGACCGTGTGAGGGAACAACTTGGAGCAGGAGCTTGAGACTGACTCAGACCTGGGAGAATATAAATCAGCACTGAGGATCGAGGCCAAGTTGTAAATTGGAGTCACAGAGACGGTGACCCTGTGAGGGAGCAGACTGGAGTGAGAGCTGGACGATTACACGTCCGAGTAGGCACATCACTGTGTGTGCACGTGTCCCTCCATTGTTCTGTGTTTGTGTGTGTGTGTATGCATGTGTGTCCCGTTCCCTTGCTGTGTGTGTGTGTAACTCCCCTCACTGTGTGAGCATGTCCCTCCCTCACTGTGTGTGTGTGCGTGTCCCTCCCTCACTGTGTGTGTGTTTGTGTGTGCGTATGTCTGCGTTTCTCCCTCCCTCACTTTGTGTGTGTGTATCCCCTCGCTGTGTATGTGTCCCCTCTCGCTTTCTGAGCACATGTACTACCCTCGCTGTGTGTGTGCCTGTCCCTCTTGCTGTTAGTGTGTGTGCCCCTATTGCAGTGTGTGAGGGTGTCCTCCACTCGCTCTGTATGTGTGTGTGTATATGCATATCACTCACTCACTGTGTGTCTGTGTTCCCTCACTCGCTGTGAGAGTATGTGTGTGTGCATGTCCCTCTCTCACTGTGTGCGCGTCGCTGTTGCTGTGTGTGTGTCCCTCATGCTGTGTGTGTGTGTGTATATGTGTCACTCCCTCGCTGATTGTGTGCGTGTCCCTCCCTCGCTGTGTGTGTGCGTGTCCCTCCCTCGCTGTGTGTGTGCGTGTCCCTCCCTCGCTGTGTGTGTGCCTGTCCCTCCCACGCTGTGTGTGTGTGTGTGCGTGTGCCTCCCTCGTTGTGTGTGTGTGCGTGTCCCTCCCTCGCTGTGTGTGTGCCTGTCCCTCCCACGCTGTGTGTGTGTGTGTGCGTGTCCCTCCCTCGTTGTGTGTGTGTGTGTGTGTGTGTGTCCCTCCCTCGCTGTGTGTGTGCGTGTCCCTCCCTCGTTGTGTGTGTGTGTGTCCCTCTCTCGTTGTGTGTGTGTGTGTGTCCCTCCCTCGCTGTGTGTGTGCCTGTCCCTCCCACGCTGTGTGTGTGTGTGTCCCTCCCTCGCTGTGTGTGTGTCCCTCCCTCGCTGTGTGCGTGTCCCTCCCTCGTTGTGTGTGTGTGTGTGTCTCCCTCCCTCGCTGTGTGTGTGTCCCTCCCTCGCTGTGTGTGTGTGTGTGTCCCTCCCTCGCTGTGTGTGTGCGTGTCCCTCCCTCGCTGTGTGTGTGTGTCCCTCCCTCGCTGTGTGTGTGTGTGTGTCCCTCCCTCGCTGTGTGTGTGTGTGTCCCTCCCTCGCTGTGTGTGTGCGTGTCCCTCCCTCGCTGTGTGTGTGTGTGTCCCTCCCTCGCTGTGTGTGTGTGTGTCCCTCCCTCGCTGTGTGTGTGTGTGTCCCTCCCTCGCTGTGTGTGTGTGTGTCTCTCCCTCGCTGTGAGTGCATGTCTCTCACTCTTGCAGTGTGTGCGTGTCCCACTCACTGTGTGTGTGTGTGTCCCTCCCTCGCTGTGCGTCTGTGTGTCCCCACTCGCTGTGCGTGTGCGTGACCCTCATGCTGTGTGTGTGTGTATGTGTCACTCCCTCGCTGTGTGTGTGTGTGTCCCTCCCTCGCTGTGTGTGCGTGTGTCCCACCCTCGCTGTGTGTGTGTCCCTCCCTCGCTGTGTGTGTGTCCCACCCACGCTTTGTGTGTGTCCCTCCCTCGCTGTGTGTGCGTGTCCCACCCTCGCTGTGTGTGTGCGTGTCCCACCCTCGCTGTGTGTGTGCGTGTCCCACCCTCGCTGTGTGTGTGCGTGTCCCACCCTCGCTGTGTGTGTGTCCCACCCTCGCTGTGTGTGTGTGTCCCACCCTCGCTGTGTGTGTGCGTGTCCCACCCTCGCTGTGTGTGTCCCTCCCTCGCTGTGTGTGTGTGTCCCACCCTCGCTGTGTGTGTGTCCCACCCTCGCTGTGTGTGTGTGTGTGTCCCACCCTCGCTGTGTGTGTGCGTGTCCCACCCTCGCTGTGTGTGTGTCCCACCCTCGCTGTGTGTGTGTGTCCCACCCTCGCTGTGTGTGTGCGTGTCCCACCCTCGCTGTGTGTGTGTCCCTCCCTCGCTGTGTGTGTGTGTCCCACCCTCGCTGTGTGTGTGTCCCACCCTCGCTGTGTGTGTGTCCCACCCTCGCTGTGTGTGTGTGTCCCACCCTCGCTGTGTGTGTGCGTGTCCCACCCTCGCTGTGTGTGTGCGTGTCCCACCCTCGCTGTGTGTGTGCGTGTCCCACCCTCGTTGTGTGTGTGCGTGTCCCACCTTCGTTGTGTGTGTGCGTGTCCCACCCTCGCTGTGTGTGTGTGTCCCACCCTCGCTGTGTGTGTGTCCCACCCTCGCTGTGTGTGTGTGTGTCCCTCCCTCGCTGTGCGTGTGCTTGTCCCACCCTCGCTGTGTGTGTGTCCCACCCTCGCTGTGTGTGTGTCCCACCCTCGCTGTGTGTGTGTGTCCCACCCTCGCTGTGTGTGTGCGTGTCCCACCCTCGCTGTGTGTGTGCGTGTCCCACCCTCGCTGTGTGTGTGTCCCACCCTCGCTGTGTGTGTGTGTCCCACCCTCGCTGTGTATGTGCGTGTCCCACCCTCGCTGTGTGTGTGTCCCTCCCTCGCTGTGTGTGTGTGTCCCACCCTCGCTGTGTGTGTGTCCCACCCTCGCTGTGTGTGTGTCCCACCCTCGCTGTGTGTGTCT
Organism: Chiloscyllium plagiosum; assembly: GCF_037043375.1. Lineage (NCBI taxonomy): Eukaryota > Metazoa > Chordata > Chondrichthyes > Orectolobiformes > Hemiscylliidae > Chiloscyllium > Chiloscyllium plagiosum. Next base: position 126,219,027 of record NW_028270152.1, on the reverse strand, counting down.
GTGTCCCACCCTCGCTGTGTGTGTGCGTGTCCCACCCTCGCTGTGTTTGTGCGTGTCCCACCCTCGCTGTGTGTGTGCGTGTCCCACCCTCGTTGTGTGTGTGCGTGTCCCACCCTCGTTGTGTGTGTGCGTGTCCCACCCTCGCTGTGTGTGTGTGTGTCCCACCCTCGCTGTGTGTGTGTCCCACCCTCGCTGTGTGTGTGTGTGTGTCCCACCCTCGCTGTGTGTGTGCGTGTCCCACCCTCGCTGTGTGTGTGTCCCACCCTCGCTGTGTGTGTGTCCCACCCTCGCTGTGTGTGTGTGTGTGTCCCACTCGCTGTGCGTCTGCGTGTCCCCACTCGCTGTGCGTGTGCGTGTCCCTCATGCTGTGTGTATGTGTCACTCTCTCGCTGTGTGTGTGTGTCACTCTCTCGCTGTGTGTGTGTGTCCCTCCCTCGCTGTGTGTGTGCGTGTCCCACCCTCGCTGTGTGCGTGTCCCACCCTCGCTGTGTGTGTGTCCCACCCTCGCTGTGTGTGTGTCCCTCCCTCGCTGTGTGTGTGTCCCTCCCTCGTTGTGTGTGTGCCTGTCCCTCCCTCGCTGTGTGTGTGCCTGTCCCTCCCTCGCTGTGTGTGTGTGTCCCTCCCTCGCTGTGTGTGTGTGTCCCTCCCTCGCTGTGTGTGTGTGTGTCCCTCCCTCGCTGTGTGTGTGTGTGTCCCTCCCTCGCTGTGTGTGAGCCTGTCCCTCCCTCGCTGTGTGTGCGTGTCCCTCCCTCGCTGTGTGTGCGTGTCCCTCCCTCGCTGTGCGTGTGCTTGTCCCCCACTCGCTGTGCGTGTGCGTGTCCCCCACTCGCTGTGCGCGCGCGTGTCCCCCACTCGCTGTGCGCGCGCGTGTCCCCCACTCGCTGTGCGCGCCTGCGTGTCCCCCACTCGCTGTGCGCGCCTGCGTGTCCCCCACTCGCTGTGCGCGCGCGTGTCCCCCACTCGCTGTGCGTGGGCGTGTCCCTCACTCGCTGTGTGCGCGCGCGTGTCCCTCACTCTTGCAGTGTGTGCGTGTCCCACTCACTGTGTGTGTGTGTGTCCCTGCCTTGCTGTGCGTGTGCTTGTCCCCCACTCGCTGTGCGTCTGCGTGTCCCCCACTCGCTGTGCGTCTGCGTGTCCCCCACTCGCTGTGCGTGTGCGTGTCCCTCATGCTGTGTGTGTGTGTCCCTCCCTCGCGGTGTGTGTGTGTCCCTCCCTCGCTGTGTGTGTGTGTCCCTCCCTCGCTGTGTGTGCGTGTGTCCCTCCCTCACTGTGTGTGTGTGTGTGTCCCTCCCTCGCTGTGTGTGTGCGTGTCCCTCCCTCGCTGTGTGTGTCCCTCCCTCGCTGTGTGTGTGTCCCTCCCTCGCTGTGTGTGTGTGTCCCTCCCTCGCTGTGTGTGTGTCCCACACTCGCTGTGTGTGTGCCTGTCCCTCCCTCGCTGTGTGTGTGTGTCCCTCCCTCGTTGTGTGTGTGCGTGTCCCTCCCTCGTTGTGTGTGTGCCTGTCCCTCCCTCGTTGTGTGTGTGCCTGTCCCTCCCTCGTTGTGTGTGTGCCTGTCCCTCCCTCGTTGTGTGTGTGCCTGTCCCTCCCTCGCTGTGTGTGTGCCTGTCCCTCCCTCGCTGTGTGTGTGCCTGTCCCTCCCTCGCTGTGTGTGTGCCTGTCCCTCCCTCGCTGTGTGTGTGTCCCACTCGCTGTGCGTGTGAGTGTCCCTCATGCTTTGTGTGTGTGTCCCTCCCTCGCTGTGTGTGTGTCCCTCCCTCGCTGTGTGTGTGTCCCTCCCTCGCTGTGTGTGTCCCCCTCCCTCGCTGTGTGTGTGTCCCTCCCTCGCTGTGTGTGTGTCCCTCCCTCGCTGTGTGTGTGTCCCTCCCTCGCTGTGTGTGCGTGTCCTTACCTCGCAGTGTGTGTGCGTGTCCCTCCCTCGCTGTGTGTGTGTGTGTGTGTCCCTCCCTCGCTGTGTGTGTGTGTGCCCTTCCCTCGCTGTGTGTGTGTCCTTCCCTCGCTGTGTGTGTGTCCCACCCTCGCTGTGTGTGTGTGTCCTTCCCTCGCAGTGTGTGTGCGTGTCCTTCCCTCGCAGTGTGTGTGCGTGTCCCTCCCTCGCTGTGTGTGTGCGTGTCCCTCCCTCGCTGTGTGTGTGCGTGTCCCTCCCTCGCTGTGTGTGTGTGTGTGTCCCTCCCTCGCTGTGTGTGTGTGTGTGTGTCCCTCCCTCGCTGTGTGTGTGTGTGTCCCTCCCTCGCTGTGTGTGTGCGTGTCCCACCCTCGCTGTGTGTGTGCGTGTCCCACCCTCGCTGTGTGTGTGTGTCCCACCCTCGCTGTGTGTGTGTGTGTCCCTCCCTCGCTGTGTGTGTGCGTGTCCCTCCCTCGCTGTGTGTGCGCGTGTCCCTCGCTCGCTGTGTGTGCGCGTGTCCCTCCCTCGCTGTGTGTGCGCGTGTACCTCCCTCGCTGTGTGTGCGCGTGTCCCTCCCTCGCTGTGTGTGCGCGTGTCCCTCCCTCGCTGTGTGTGTGCGTGTCCCACCCTCGCTGTGTGTGTGTCCCACCCTCGCTGTGTGTGTGTCCCACCCTCGCTGTGTGTGTGTCCCTCCCTCGCTGTGTGTGTGTCCCACCCTCGCTGTGTGTGTGCCTGTCCCTCCCTCGCTGTGTGTGTGCGTTTCCCTCCCTCGTTGTGTGTGTGCCTGTCCCTCCCTCGCTGTGTGTGTGTGTGTCCCTCCCTCGCTGTGTGTGTGTGTCCCTCCCTCGCTGTGTGTGTGCGTGTCCCTCCCTCGCTGTGTGTGTGCGTGTCCCTCCCTCGCTGTGTGTGTGCGTGTCCCTCCCTCGCTGTGTGTGTGCCTGTCCCTCCCTCGCTGTGTGTGTGCCTGTCCCTCCCTCGCTGTGTGTGTGCCTGTCCCTCCCTCGCTGTGTGTGTGTCTGTCCCCCTCCCTCGCTGTGTGTGTGCGTGTCCCTCCCTCGCTGTGTGTGTGTGTCCCTCCCTCGCTGTGTGTGTGTGTCCCTCCCTCGCTGTGAGTGTGTGTGGCTGTCCCTCCCTCGCTGTGAGTGTGTGTGCCTGTCCCTCCCTCGCTGTATGTGTGTGTGTGTGTCCCTCCCTCGCTGTGTGTGTGTGTGTCCCTCCCTCGCTGTGTGTGTGCGTGTCCCTCCCTCGCTGTGTGTGTGCGTGTCCCTCCCTCGTTGTGTGTGTGCGTGTCCCTCCCTCGTTGTGTGTGTGTGTCCCTCCCTCGCTGTGTGTGTGCGTGTCCCTCCCTCGCTGTGTGTGTGCGTGTCCCTCCCTCGTTGTGTGTGTGCATGTCCCTCCCTCGCTGTGTGTGTGCGTGTCCCTCCCTCGCTGTGTGTGTGTGTCCCTCCCTCGCTGTGTGTGTGCGTGTCCCTCCCTCGTTGTGTGTGTGCGTGTCCCTCCCTCGCTGTGTGTGTGTGTCCCTCCCTCGCTGTGTGTGTGCGTGTCCCCCCTCGCTGTGTGTGTGTCCCTCCCTCGCTGTGTGTGTGTCCCTCCCTCGCTGTGTGTGTGTCCCTCCCTCGCTGTGTGTGTGTCCCTCCCTCGCTGTGTGTGTGTGTGTGTCCCTCCCTCGCTGTGTGTGTGTGTGCGTGTCCCTCCCTCGCTGTGTGTGTGTCCCTCCCTCGCTGTGTGTGTGTGTGTCCCTCCCTCGCTGTGTGTGTGTCCCTCCCTCGCTGTGTGTGTGTGTGTCCCTCCCTCGCTGTGTGTGTGTGTGTGTGTCCCTCCCTCGCTGTGTGTGTGTGTGTGTGTGTCCCTCCCTCGCTGTGTGTGTGTGTGTCCCTCCCTCGCTGTGTGTGTGTGTGTCCCTCCCTCGCTGTGTGTGTGTCCCTCCCTCGCTCTGTGTGTGTCCCTCCCTCGCTGTGTGTGTGCCTGTCCTTCCCTCGCTGTGTGTGTGTGTCCCTCCCTCGCTGTGTGTGTGTGTCCCTTCCTCGCTGTGTGTGTGTGTCCCTCCCTCGCTGTGTGTGTGTGTCCCTCCCTCGCTGTGTGTGTGTGTCCCTCCCTCGCTGTGTTTGCGTGTCCCTCCCTCGCTGTGTGTGGGCGTGTCCCACCCTCGCTGTGTGTGTGCGTGTCCCACCCTCGCTGTGTGTGTGCGTGTCCCACCCTCGCTGTGTGTGTGCGTGTCCCACCCTCGCTGTGTGTGCGTGTCCCACCCTCGCTGTGTGTGTGCGTGTCCCTCCCTCGCTGTGTGTGTGTGTCCCTCCCTCGCTGTGTGTGTGTGTCCCTCCCTCGCTGTGTGAGTGTGTGTGTCCCTCCCTCGTTGTGTGTGTGTGTGTGTTTCCCTCCCTCGCTGTGTGTGCGTGTCCCTCCCTCGCTGTATGTGTGTGTGTGTGTGTCCCTCCCTCGCTGTGTGTGTGTCCCTCCCTCGCTGTGTGTGTGTGTGTCCCTCCCTCGCTGTGTGTGTGTGTGTCCCACCCTCGCTGTGTGTGCGTGTCCCTCCCTCGCTGTATGTGTGTGTGTGTGTGTCCCTCCCTCGCTGTGTGTGTGTCCCTCCCTCGCTGTGTGTGTGTGTGTCCCTCCCTCGCTGTGTGTGTGTGTGTCCCTCCCTCGCTGTGTGTGTGGCCCTCCCTCGCTGTGTGTGTGTGTGTCCCTCCCTCGCTGTGTGTGTGTGTCCCTCCCTCGCTGTGTGTGTGTTTCCCTCCCTCGCTGTGTGTGTGTGTCCCACCCTCACTGTGTGTGTGTGTGTCCCTCCCTCACTGTGTGTGTGTGTCCCTCCCTCGCTGTGTGTGTGTCCCTCACTCGCTGTGTGTGTGTGTCCCTCCCTCGCTGTGTGTGTGTGTCCCTCCCTCGCTGTGTGTGTGTGTCCCTCCCTCGCTGTGTGTGTGTGTCCCTTCCTCACTGTGTGCGTGTCCCTCCCTCGCTGTGTGTGTGTGTCCCACCCTCGCTGTGTGCGTGTGTGTCCCTCCCTCGCTGTGTGTGTGTCCCTCCCATGCTGTGTGCGCGTGTCTCTCCCTCGCTGTGTGTGGGTGTCCCTCCCTCGCTGTGTGTGTGTGTCCCTCCCTCTCTGTGTGTGTGTGTCCCTCCCTCGCTGTGTGTGTGTGTCCCTCCCTCGCTGTGTGTGTGTGTGTCCGTGTCCCTCCCTCGCTGTGTGTGTGTGTGTCCCTCCCTCGCTGTGTGTGTGTGTGTCCCTCCCTCGCTGTGTGTGTGTGTCCCTCCCTCGCTGTGTGTGTGTGTGTCCCTCCCTCGCTGTGTGTGTGCGTGTCCCTCCCTCGCTGTGTGTGTGTGTCCCTCCCTCGCTGTGTGTGTGTGTCCCTCCCTCGCTGTGTGTGTGTGTCCCTCCCTCGCTGTGTGTGTGTGTGTCCCTCCCTCGCTGTGTGTGTGTGTGTCCCTCCCTCGCTGTGTGTGTGTGTCCCTCCCTCGCTGTGTGTGTGTGTGTCCCTCCCTCGCTGTGTGTGTGCGTGTCCCTCCCTCGCTGTGTGTGTGTCCCTCCCTCACTGTGTGTGTGTGTGTCCCTCCCTCGCTGTGTGTGTGTGTGTCCCTCCCTCGCTGTGTGTGTGTGTGTCCCTCCCTCGCTGTGTGTGTCCCTCCCTCGCTGTGTGTGTGTGTCCCTCCCATGCTGTGTGTGCGTGTCCCTCCCTCGCTGTGTGTGTGCGTGTCCCTCCCTCGCTGTGTGTGTGTGTCCCTCCCTCGCTGTGTGTGTGTGTGTCCCTCCCATGCTGTGTGTGTGTGTCCCTCCCTCGCTGTGTGTGTGTCCCTCCCTCGCTGTGTGTTTGTGTCCCCCACTCGCTGTGCGCGTGCGTGTCCCCCAGTCGCTGTGCGCGCGCGTGTCCCCCACTCGCTGTGCGCGCCTTCGTGTCCCCACTCGCTGTGTGCGCGCGTGTGTCCCCACTCGCTGTGCGTGGGCGTGTCCCTCACTCGCTGTGCGCGCGCGCGTGTCCCCCACTCGCTGTGCGCGCGCGCGTGTCCCCCATTCGCTGTGTGTGCGCGTGTCTCCCCCTCGCTCTGTGTGTGTGTTTGTGTTTGTGTGTGTCCCTCCCTCACTGTGTGTGCATGTCCCTTCCTGGCTGTGTGTTCGTGCCCCTCTCTCGCTGTGTGTATCTGTAATTTTGTGCTTGTGCAAGCGCGTGTCCCTCCCTCGCTGTGTGTGCGTGCCCCCCTCTTGCTGTGAGTATGTGTGTCCCTGTTGTAGTGTATGTGAGTGTCCTTCCCTCGCTGTGTGTGTGTGAGTATGTGTGTCCCTTCCTCGCAGTGTGTATGCGTGTATCCCCTTAACTGTGTGTATATGTGCGTGTCCCTCCCTCGCCTTGTGTGTGTGTGTGTGTGTGTGTGTGTGTGTCCCTCCCTTGCTCTTTGTGTATATCCCCATCACGGTGTGAGCTCATCTCCCCTCACTGTGTGAGTGCAAGACCCCCTTGCTGTGAGTCTGTGTGTGTCCCTTCCTTGCCGTGTGTGTGTGTGTCCCTCCCTCGCTGTGTGTGTGTTTGTGTATGTCGCTCCCTCACTGTGTGTGCATGTCCTTCCCTCGCTGTGTCTGTATGTGTCCCTCCCTCGCTGTGTGCGTGCGTGTCCCTCCCTCGATGTGTGTGTGCGTGTCCCTCCCTCCCTGTGTGTGTGTCCCTCCCTCCCTGTGTGTGTGTCCCTCCCTCGCTGTGTGTGTGTGTCCCTCCCTCGCTGTGCGTGTTTGTCCCTCCCTCGCTGTGTGCGTGTGTGTCCCACCCTCGCTATGAGTGTGTCCCTCCCTCGCTGTGTGTGTGTCCCTCCCTCGCGGTGTGTGCGTGTCCCTCCCTCGCTGTGTGTGTGCGTGTCCCTCCCTCACTGTGTGTGTGTGTCCCTCCCTCGCTGTGTGTGTGTGTGTGTCCCTCCCTCACTGTGTGTGTGTGTGTCCCTCCCTCGCTGTGTGTGTGTGTGTCCCTCCCTCGCTGTGTGTGTCCCTCCCTCGCTGTGTGTGTCCCACTCTCTGTGTGTGTGTGTCCCTCCCTCGCTGTGTGTGTGTCCCACCCTCGCTGTGTGTGTGCCTGTCCCTCCCTCGCTGTGTGTGTCCTTCCCTTGCTGTGTGTGTGCGTGTCCCTCCCTCGCTGTGTGTGTGTGTGTGTCCCTCCCTCGCTGTGTGTGTGTGCGTGTCCCTCCCTCGATGTGTGTGTGTCCTTCCCTCGCTGTGTGTGTGTGTCCCTCCCTCGCTGTGTGTGTGTGTGTGCGTGTCCCTCCCTCGTTGTGTGTGTGTCCTTCCCTCGCTGTGTGTGTGTGTCCCTCCCTCGGTGTGTGTGTCTCCCTCCCTCGCTGTGCGTGTGTCCCTTCCTCGCTGTGCGTGTGTCCCTTCCTCGCTGTGTGTGAGTGTCCCTCCCTCGCTGTGTGTGTGTCCCTCCCTCGCTGTGCGTGTGTCCCTCCCTCGCTGTGTGTGTGTGTCCCTCCCTCGCTGTGCGTGTGTCCCTCCCTCGCTGTGTGTGTGTGTGTCACTCCCTCGCTGTGTGTGTGTTTCCCTCCCTCGCTGTGTGTGTGTGTCCCTCCCTCGCTGTGCGTGTGTCCCTCCCTCGCTGTGTGTGTGTGTCCCTTCCTCGCTGTGTGTGTGTGTCCCTCCCTCGCTGTGTGTGTGTTTCCCTCCCTCGCTGTGTGTGTGTCCCTCCCTCGCTGTGTGTGTGTGTCCCTCCCTCGCTGTGCGTGTGTCCCTCCCTCGCTGTGTGTGTGTGTGTCCCTCCCTCGCTGTGTGTGTGTGTCCCTCCCTCGCTGTGTGTGTGTGTCCCTCCCTCGCTGTGTGTGTGTGTCCCTCCCTCGCTGTGTGTGTGTGTGTCCCTCCCTCGCTGTGTGTGTGTGTCCCTCCCTCGCTGTGTGTGTGTGTCCCTCCCTCGCCTGTGTGGGTGTGTCCCTCCCTCGCTGTGAGTGTCCCTCCCTCGCTGTGTGTGTGTTTCCCTCCCTCGCTGTGTGTGCGTGTCCCTCCCTCGTTGTGTGTGTGTCCCTCCCTCGCTGTGTGTGTGTGTGTCCCTCCCTCGCTGTGTGTGTGTTTCCCTCCCTCGCTGTGTGTGTGTGTCCCTCCCTCGCTGTGCGTGTGTCCCTCCCTCGCTGTGTGTGTGTGTCCCTTCCTCGCTGTGTGTGTGTGTCCCTCCCTCGCTGTGTGTGTGTGTTTCCCTCCCTCGCTGTGTGTGTGTCCCTCCCTCGCTGTGCGTGTGTCCCTCCCTCGCTGTGTGTGTGTGTGTCCCTCCCTCGCTGTGTGTGTGTTTCCCTCCCTCGCTGTGTGTGTGTTTCCCTCCCTCGCTGTGTGTGTGTGTCCCTCCCTCGCTGTGTGTGTGTGTCCCTCCCTCGCTGTGTGTGTGTGTGTGTCCCTCCCTCGCTGTGTGTGTGTGTCCCTCCCTCGCTGTGTGTGTGTGTCCCTCCCTCGCTGTGTATGTGTGTGTGTGTCCCTCCCTCGCTGTGTGTGTGTGTCCCTCCCTCACTGTGTGTGTCCCTCCCATGCTGTGTGCGTGTCCCTCCCATGCTGTGTGCGTGTCCCTCCCTCGCTGTGTGTGTGTGTGTCCCTCCCTCGCTGTGTGTGTGTGTCCCTCCCTCGCTGTGTGTGTGTGTCCCTCCCATGCTGTGTGTGCGTGTCCCTCCCTCGCTGTGTGTGTGTGTCCCTCCCTCGCTGTGTGTGTGTGTCCCTCCCATGCTGTGTGTGCGTGTCCCTCCCTCGCTGTGTGCGCGCGTGTCCCTCCCTCGCTGTGTGCGCGCGTGTCCCTCCCTCGCTGTGTGCGCGCGTGTCCCCCACTCGCTGTGCGCGCGCGTGTCCCTCCCTCGCTGTGCGCGCGCGTGTCCCCCACTCGCTGTGCGCGCGCGTGTCCCCCACTCGCTGTGCGCGCGCGTGTCCCCCACTCGCTGTGCGCGCGCGTGTCCCCCACTCGCTGTGCGCGCCTGCATGTCCCCCACTCACTGTGCGCGCGTGTGTCCCCACTCGCTGTGCGTGGGCGTGTCCCTCACTCGGTGTGCGCGCGCGCGTGTCCCCCACTCGCTGTGCGCGCGCGCGTGTCCCCCATTCGCTGTGTGTGCGCGTGTCTCCCCCTCGCTCTGTGTGTGTGTTTGTGTTTGTGTGTGTCCCTCCCTCACTGTGTGTGCATGTCCCTTCCTGGCTGTGTGTTCGTGCCCCTCTCTCGCTGTGTGTATCTGCAATTTTGTGCTTGTGCAAGCGCGTGTCCCTCCCTCGCTGTGTGTGCGTGCCCCCCTCTTGCTGTGAGTATGTGTGTCCCTGTTGTAGTGTATGTGAGTGTCCTTCCCTCGCTGTGTGTGTGTGAGTATGTGTGTCCCTTCCTCGCAGTGTGTATGCGTGTATCCCCTTAACTGTGTGTATGTGTGCGTGTCCCTCCCTCGCCTTGTGTGTGTGTGTGTGTCCCTCCCTTGCTCTTTGTGTATATCCCCATCACGGTGTGAGCTCATCTCCCCTCACTGTGTGAGTGCATGACCCCCTTGCTGTGAGTCTGTGTGTGTCCCTTCCTTGCCGTGTGTGGGCGTGTCCCCTCTCGCTGTGTGTGTTTGTGTAAGTCGCTCCCTCACTGTGTGTGTGTGTCCCTCCCTCGCTGTGTCTGTGTGTGTCCCTCCCTCGCTGTGTGCGTGCGTGTCCCTCCCTCGATGTGTGTGTGCGTGTCCCTACCTCGCTATGAGTGTGTCCCTCCCTCACTGTGTGTGTGTGTGTGTGTGTCCCTCCCTCGCTATGAGTGTGTCCCTCCCTCGCTGTGTGTGTGTCCCTCCATCGCTGTGTGTGTGTGTCCCTCCCTCGCTGTGTGTGTGCGTGTCCCTCCCTCGCTGTGTGTGTGCGTGTCCCTCCCTCGCTGTGTGTGTGTCCCTCCCTCGCGGTGTGTGCGTGTCCCTCCCTCACTGTGTGTGTTTGTGTATGTCGCTCCCTCACTGTGTGTGCATGTCCCTCCCACGCTGTGTGTGTGCATGTCCTTCCCTCGCTGTGTCTGTGTGTGTCCCTCCCTCGCTGTGTGCGTGCGTGTCACTCCCTCGCTGTGTCTGTGTGTGTCCCTCCCTCGCTCTGTGTGTGTGTGTGTGTCCCTCCCTCGCTGTGAGTGTGTGTGTCCCTCGCTCGCTGTGTGTGTGTTTGTGTATGTCGCTCCCTCACTGTGTGTGCATGTCCCTCCCACTCTGTGTCTGTGTGTGTCCCTCCCTCGCTCTGTGTGTGTGTGTGTCCCTCCCTCGCTGTGAGTGTGTGTCCCTCCCTCGCTGTGTGTGTGTGTCCCTCCCTCGCTGTGTGTGTGTGTCCCTCCCTTGCTGTGTGTGTGTGTCCCTCCCTTGCTGTGTGTGTGCGTGTCCCTCCCTCGCTGTGTGTGCGTGTCCCTCCCTCGCTGTGTGTGCGTGTCCCTCCCTCGCTGTTTGTGGGTGTCCCTCCCTCGCTGCGTGTGGGTGTCCCTCCCTCGCTGCGTGTGTGTGTCCCTCCCTCGCTGCGTGTGTGTGTGTCCCTCCCTCGCTGTGTGTGTGTCCCTCCCTCACTGTGTGTGTGTGTGTGTGTCCGTCCCTCGCTCTGTGTGTGTGTCCCTCCCTCGCTGTGTGTGTGTGTGTCCCTCCCTCGCTGTGTGTGTGTGTCCCTCCCTCGTTGTGTGTGTGTGTCCCTCCCTCGCTGTGTGTGTGTGTGTGTCCCTCCCTCGCTGTGTGTGTGTGTCCCTTCCTCGCTGTGTGTGTGTGTGTGTCCCTCCCTCGTTGTGTGTGTGTGTGTCCCTCCCTCGCCGTGTGTGTGTGTCCCTTTCTCGCTGTGTGTGTGGGTGTCCCTCCCTCGCTGTGTGTGTGTGTCCCTCCCTTGCTGTGTGTGTGTGTCCCTCCCTCGCTGTGTGTGTGTGTCCCTCCCTCGCTGTGTGTGTGTGTGTCCCTCCCTCGCTGTGTGTGTATGTGTGTGTGTCCCTCCCTCGTTGTGTTTGTGTCCCTCCCTCGCTGTGTTTGTGTGTGTCCCTCCCTTGCTGTGTTTGTGTGTGTCCCTCCCTCGCTGTGTGTGTATGTGTGTGTGTCCCTCCCTCGTTGTGTTTGTGTCCCTCCCTCGTTGTGTTTGTGTCCCTCCCTCGCTGTGTGTGTGTGTCCCTCCCTCGCTGTGTGTGTGTGTCCCTCCCTCGCTGTGTGTGTGTGTCCCTCCCTCGCTGTGTGTGTATGTGTGTGTGTCCCTCCCTCGTTGTGTGTGTGTCCCTCCCTCGCTGTGTGTGTGTGTGTGTGTCCCTCCCTCACTGTGTGTGTGTGTCCCTCCCTCGCTGTGTGTGTATGTGTGTGTGTCCCTCCCTCGTTGTGTTTGTGTCCCTCCCTCGTTGTGTTTGTGTCCCTCCCTCGCTATGTTTGTGTGTGTCCCTCCCTCGCTGTGTGTGTATGTGTGTGTGTCCCTCCCTCGTTGTGTCTGTGTCCCTCCCTCGTTGTGTTTGTGTCCCTCCCTCGCTGTGTTTGTGTGTGTCCCTCCCTTGCCGTGTTTGTGTGTGTCCCTCCCTCGCTGTGTGTGTATGTGTGTGTGTCCCTCCCGCGTTGTGTTTGTGTCCCTTCCTCGCTGTGTTTGTGTCCCTCCCTCGCTGTGTTTGTGTGTGTCCCTCCCTCACTGTGTGTGTGTCTGTCCCTCCCTCGTTGTGTGTGTGTCCCTCCCTCGCTGTGTTTGTGTGTGTCCCTCCCTCGCTGTGTTTGTGTGTGTGTGTGTCCCTCCCTCGCTGTGTGTGTGTGTGTCCCTCCCTCGTTTTGTGTGTGTGTCCCTCCCTCGCCGTGTGTGTCCCTCCCTCGTTGTGTGTGTGTGTGTGTCCCTCCCTCTCTGTGTGTGTCCCTCCCTCGCTGTGTGTGTGTCCCTCCCTCGCTGTGTGTGCATGTCCCTCCCTCGCTGTGTGTGTGTGTGTGTCCCTCCTTCGCTGTGTGTGTGTGTCCCCCTCCCTCGCTGTGTGTGTGTGTCCCTCCCTCGCTGGGTGTGTGTGTGTCCCTCCCTTGCTGTGTGTGTGTCCCTCCCTCGCTGTGTGTGTGTGTCCCTCCCTCGCTGTGTGTGTGTGTGTGTTCCTCCCTCGCTGTGTGTGTGTGTGTCCCTCCCTCGCCGTGTGTGTGTCCCTCCCTCGTTGTGTGTGTGTGTGTGTCCCTCCCTCGCTGTGTGTGTGTGTCCCTCCCTCGCTGTGTGTGTGTGTCCCTCCCTCGCTGTGTGTGTGTGTCCTCCTTCGCTGTGTGTGTGTGTCCCTCCCTCGCTGTGTGTGTGTGTGTGTGTGTCCCTCCCTCGCTGTGTGTTTGTGTGTGTGTCCCTCCCTCGCTGTGTGTGTGTGTGTCCCTCCCTCGCTGTGTGTTTGTGTGTGTGTCCCTCCCTCGCTGTGTGTGTGCGTGTGTCCCTCCCTCGCTGTGTGTTTGTCCTCCTTCGCTGTGTGTGTGTGTGTTTCTCCCTCGCTGTGTGTGTGTGTGTGTCTCTCCCTCGCTGTGTGTGCGTGTGTCCCTCCCTCGCTGTGTGTGTGTCCTCCTTCGCTGTGTGTGTGTGTGTCTCTCCCTCGCTGTGTGTGTGTGTGTGTCCCTCCCTCGCTGTGTGTGTGTGTGTCCCTCCCTCGTTGTGTGTGTGTGTCCCTCCCTCGCTGTGTGTGTGTGTCCCTCCCTCGCGGTGTGTGTGTGTGTCCCTCCCTCGCTGTGTGTGTGTGTCCCTCCCTCGCTGTGTGTGTGTGTCCCTGCCTCGCTGTGTGTGTGTGTGTCCCTCCCTCGCTGTGTGTGTGTGTGTCCCTCCCTCGCTGTGTGTGTGTGTCCCTCCCTCGCTGTGTGTGTGTGTCCCTCCCTCGCTGTGTGTGTGTGTCCCTCCCTCGCTGCGTGTGTGTGTCCCTCCCTCGCTGCGTGTGTGTGTCCCTCCCTCGCTGTGTGTGTGTGTGTCCCTCCCTCGCTGTGTGTGTGTGTGTCCCTCCCTCGCTGTGTGTGTGTCCCGCCCTCGCTGTGTGTGTGTGTCCCTCCCTCGCTGCGTGAGTGTGTCCCTCCATCGCTGTGTGTGTGTGTGTCCCACCCTCGCTGTGTGTGTGTGTCCCTCCCTCGCTGTGTGTGTGTGTGTCCCTCCATCTCTGTGTGTTTGTGTCCCTCCCTCGCTGTGTGTGTGTGTGTCCCTCCCTCGCTGTGTGTGTGTGTCCCTCCATCGCTGTGTGTGTGTGTGTCCCTCCCTCGCTGTGTGTGTGTGTGTCCCTCCCTCGCTGTGTGTGTGTGTCCCTCCATCGCTGTGTGTGTGTGTGTCCCTCCATCGCTGTGTGTGTGTGTCCCTCCCTCGCTGTGCGTGTGTGTGTCCCTCCCTCGCTGTGTGTGTGTGTGTCCCTCCCTCGCTGTGTTTGTGTGTCCCTCCCTCGCTGTGTGTGTGTGTCCCTCCCTCGCTGTTTGTGTGTGTGTGTCCCTCCATCGCTGTGTGTGTGTGTGTGCCCCTCCCTCGCTGTGTGTGTGTGTGTGTGTCCCTCCCTCGCTGTGTGTGTGTGTGTCCCTCCCTCGCTGTGTGTGTGTGTGTCCCTCCCTCGCTGTGTGTGTGTGTGTGTGTCCCTCCCTCGCTGTGTGTGTGCGTGTCCCTCCCTCGCTGTGTGTGTGTGTCGCTCCCTCGCCGTGTGTGTGTGTCTCTCCCTCGTTGTGTGTGTGTGTGTCCCTCCCTCGTTGTGTGTGTGTGTGTGTGTCCCTCCCTCGCTGTGTGTGTCCCTCCCTCGCTGTGTGTGTGTGTGTCCCTCCCTCGCTGTGTGTGTGTGTGTGTCCCTCCCTCGCTGTGTGTGTGTGTCCCACCCTCGCTGTGTGTGCGTGTCACTCCCTCGCTGTGTGTGTGTGTGTCCCTCCCTCGCTGTGTGTGTGTGTGTCCCTCCCTCGCTGTGTGTGTGTGTGTCCCTCCCTCGCTGTGTGTGTGTGTCCCTCCCTCGCTGTTTGTGTGTGTGTGTCCCTCCATCGCTGTGTGTGTGTGTGTCCCTCCCTCGCTGTGTGTGTGTGTGTGTGTCCCTCCCTCGCTGTGTGTGCGGGTCCCTCCCTCGCTGTGTGTGTGTGTCCCTCCCTCGCTGTGAGTGTGTGTGTGTGTCCCTCCCTCGCTGTGCGTGTGTGTCCCTCCCTCGCCGTGTGTGTGTGTCCCTCCCTCGTTGTGTGTGTGTGTGTCCCTCCCTCGCTGTGTGTGCGTGTCTCTCCCTCGCTGTGTGTGTGTGTCCCTCCCTCGTTGTGTGTGTGTGTGTCCCTCCCTCGCTGTGTGTGTGTGTCGCTCCCTCGCCGTGTGTGTGTGTCCCTCCCTCGTTGTGTGTGTGTGTGTCCCTCCCTCGCTGTGTGTGCGTGTCACTCCCTCGCTGTGTGTGTGTGTGTCCCTCCCTCGCTGTGTGTGCGTGTCACTCCCTCGCTGTGTGTGTGTGTGTCCCTCCCTCGCTGTTTGTGTGTGTGTCCCTCCCTCGCTGTGTGTGTGTGCGTGTGTGTCCCTCCCTCGCGGCGTGTGTGTGTGTCCCTCCCTCGCTGTGTGTGTGTGTCCCTCCCTCGCTGTGTGTGCGTGTCCCTCCCTGTGTGTGTGCGTGTCCCTCCCTCGCTGTGTGTGTGTGTGTCCCTCCCTCGCTGTGTGTGTGTGTGTCCCTCCCTCGCTGTGTGTGTGTGTGTGTCCCTCCCTCGCGGCGTGTGTGTGTGTCCCTCCCTCGCTGTGTGTGTGTGTGTCCCTCCCTCGCTGTGTGTGTGCGTGTCCCTCCCTCGCTGTGTGTGTGTGTGTCCCTCCCGCGCTGTGTGTGTGTGTGTCCCTCCCTCGCTGTGTGTGTGCGTGTCCCTCACTCGCTGTGTGTGTGTGTGTCCCTCCCTCGCTGTGTGTGTGTGTGTCCCTTCCTCGCTGTGTGTGCGTGTCCCTCCCTGTGTGTGTGCGGGTCCCTCCCTCGTTGTGTGTGTGTGTGTGTCCCTCCCTCGTTGTGTGCGTGTGTGTGTCCCTCCCTCGTGTGTGTGTGTGTGTCCCTCCCTCGCTGTGAGTGTGTGTCCCTCCCTCGCTGTGTGTGCGTGTTCCTCCCTCGCTGTGTGTGTGTGTGTTTTGTCCCTCCCTCGCTGTGTGTGTGTGTGTCCCTCCCTCGCTGTGTGTGTGTGTCCCTCCCTCGCTGTGTTTGTGTGTCCCTCCCTCGCTGTGTGTGTGTGTGTCCCTCCCTCGCTGTGTGTGTGTGTGTGTGTCCCTCCATCGCTGTGTGTGTGTGTCCCTCCCTCTGTGTGTGCGTGTCCCTCCCTCGTTGTGCGTGTGTGTGTCCCTCCCTCGCTGTGTGTGTGTGTGTGTCCCTCCGTCGCTGTGTGTGTGTGTCCCTCCCTCTGTGTGTGCGTGTCCCTCCCTCGTTGTGTGTGTGCGTGTCCCTCCCTCGCTGTGTGTGTGTGTGTCCCTCCCTCGCTGCGTGTGTGTGTGTCCCTCCCTCGCTGTGTGTGTCCCTCCCTCGCTGTGTGTGTGTGTCCCTACCTCGCTGTATGTGCGTGTCCCTCCCTCGCTGTATGTGCGTGTCCCTCCCTCGCTGTGTGTGTGTGTGTCCCTCCCTCGCTGTGAATGTGCGTGTCCCCCCTCGCTGTGTGTGTGTGTGTGTCCCTCCCTCGCTGTGTGTGTGTGTCCCTCCCTCGCTGTATGTGCGTGTCCCTCCCTCGCTGTGTGTGTGTGTGTCCCTCCCTCGCTGTGAGTGTGCGTGTCCCTCCCTCGCTGTGTGTGCGTGTCCCCCCCTCGCTGTTTGTGTGTGTGTGTCCCTCCATCGCTGTGTGTGTGTGTGTCCCTCCCTCGCTGTGTGTGTGTGTGTGTGTGTGTCCCTCCCTCGCTGTGTGTGTATGTGTCCCTCCCTCGCTGCGTTTTTGTGTGTCCCTCCCTCGCTGTGTGTCTGTGTGCGTGTCCCTCCCTCGCTGTGTGTGTGCGTGTCCCTCCGTCGCTGTGTGTGTGTGTGTCCCTCCCTCGCTGTGTGTGTGTGTGTGTCCCTCCCTCGCTGTGTGTGTGGGTGTCCCTCCCTCGCTGTGTGTGTGTGTGTGTGTGTCCCTCCCTCGCTGTGTGTGTGTGTGTCCCTCCCTCGTTGTGTGTGTGTGTGTCCCTCCCTCGCTGTGTGTGTGTGTGTCCCTCCCTCGCTGTGTGTGTGTGTGTCCCTCCCTCGCTGTGTGTGTGTGTCCCTCCCTCGCTGTGTGTGTGTGTGTGTCCCTCCCTCGCTGTGTGTGTGCCCCTCCTTCGATGTGTGTGTGTGTGTCCCTCCCTCGCTGTGTGTGTGTGTGTGTCCCTCCCTCGCTGTGTGTGTGTGTGTCCCTCCCTCGCTGTGTGTGTGTGTGTCCCTCCATCGCTGTGTGTGTGTGTGTGTCCCTCCCTCGCTGTCTGTGTGTGTCCCTCCCTCGCTGTGTGTGTGTCCCTCCCTCGCTGTGTGTGTGTCCCTCCCTCGCTGTGTGTGTGTGTGTCCCTACCTCGCTGTTTGTGTGTGTGTGTCCCTCCATCGCTGTGGGTGTGTGTGTCCCTCCCTCGCTGTGTGTGTGTGTGTGTCCCTCCCTCGCTGTCTGTGTGTGTCCCTCCCTCGCTGTGTGTGTGTCCCTCCCTCGCTGTGTGTGTGTGTGTCCCTACCTCGCTGTTTGTGTGTGTGTGTCCCTCCATCGCTGTGGGTGTGTGTGTCCCTCCCTCGCTGTGTGTGTGTCCCTCCCTCGCTGTGTGTGTGTGTGTCCCTACCTCGCTGTTTGTGTGTGTGTGTCCCTCCCTCGCTGTGTGTGTGCGTGTCCCTCCCTCGCTGTGTGTGTGTGCGTGTCCCTCCGTCGCTGTGTGTGTGTCCCTCCCTCGCTGTGTGTGTGTGTGTGTGTGTGTGTCCCTCCCTCGCTGTGTGTGTGCGTGTCCCTCCCTCGCTGTGTGTGTGTGTGTGTCCCTCCCTCGCTGTGTGTGTGTGTGTGTCCCTCCCTCGTTGTGTGTGTGTGTCTGTGTCCCTCCCTCGCTGTGTGTGTGTCCCTCCCTCGCTGTGTGTGTGTGTGTCCCTCCATCGCTTTGTGTGTGTGTCCCTCCCTCGCTGTCTGTGTGTGTCCCTCACTCGCTGTGTGTGTGTCCCTCCCTCGCTGTGTGTGTGTCCCTCCCTCGCTGTGTGTGTGTGTGTCCCTCCCTCGCTGTTTGTGTGTGTGTGTGTCCCTCCATCGCTGTGTGTGTGTGTGTCCCTCCCTCGCTGTGTGTGTGTGTGTCCCTCCCTCGCTGTGTGTGTGTGTGTCGCTCCCTCGCTGTGTGTGTGTGTGTCCCTCCCTTGCTGTGTGTGTCCGTCCCTCCCTCGCTGTGTGTGTGTGTGTGTCCCTCCCTCGCTGTGTGTGTGTCCCTCCCTCGCTGTGTGTGTGTGTGTCCCTCCCTCGCTGTGTGTGCGTGTCACTCCCTCGCTGTGTGTGTGTGTGTCCCTCCCTCGCTGTGTGTGTGTGTGTCCCTCCCTCGCTGTGTGTGTGTGTGTCCCTCCCTCGCTGTGTGTGCGCGTGTCCCTCCCTCGCTGTGTGTGTGTGTGTCCCTCCCTCGCTGTGTGTGTGTGTGTCCCTCCCTCGCTGTGTGTGTGTGTGTCCCTCCCTCGCTGTGTGTGTGTGTGTCCCTCCATCGCTGTGTGTGTGTGTCCCTCCCTCGCTGTTTGTGTGTGTGTGTGTCCCTCCATCGCTGTGTGTGTGTGTGTCCCTCCCTCGCTGTGTGTGTGTGTGTCCCTCCCTCGCTGTGTGTGTGTGTGTCCCTCCCTCGCTGTGTGTGTGTCCCACCCTCGCTGTGTGTGTGCGTGTCCCTCCCTCGCTGTGTGTGCGTGTCACTCCCTCGCTGTGTGTGTGTGTGTGTCCCTCCCTCGCTGTGTGTGTGTGTGTGTCCCTCCCTCGCGGCGTGTGTGTGTGTCCCTCCATCGCTGTGTGTGTGTGTCCCTCCCTCGCTGTGTGTGCGTGTCCCTCCCTGTGTGTGTGCGTGTCCCTCCCTCGCTGTGTGTGTGTGTGTCCCTCCCTCGCTGTGTGTGTGTGTGTCCCTCCCTCGCTGTGTGTGTGTGTGTGTGTCCCTCCCTCGCGGCGTGTGTGTGTGTCTCTCCCTCACTGTGTGTGTGTGTCCCTTCCTCGCTGTGTGTGCGTGTCCCTCCCTCGCTGTGTGTGTGTGTGTGTCCCTCCCTCGTTGTGTGTGTGTGTGTCCCTCCCTCGCTGTGAGTGTGTGTCCCTCCCTCGCTGTGTGTGCGTGTTCCTCCCTCGCTGTGTGTGTGTGTGTGTCCCTCCCTCGCTGTGTGTGTGTGTCCCTCCCTCGCTGTGTGTGTGTCCCTCCCTCGCTGTGTGTGTGTGTCCCTCCCTCGCTGTGTGTGTGTGTTCCTCCCTCGCTGTGAGTGTGTGTCCCTCCCTCGCTGTGTGTGCGTGTTCCTCCCTCGCTGTGTATGTGTGTGTGTCCCTCCCTCGCTGTGTGTGTGTCACTCCCTCGCTGTGTGTGTGTGTCCCTCCCTCGCTGTGTGTGTGTGTGTCCCTCCCTCGCTGTGTGTGTGTGTGTCCCTCCCTCGCTGTGTGTGTGTGTGTGTGTGTGTGTGTCCCTACCTCGCTGTGTGTGTGTGTCCCTCCCTCGCTGCGTGTGTGTGTGTCCCTCCCTCGCTGTGTGTGTCCCTCCCTCGCTGTGTGTGTGTGTGCCCCTCCCTCGCTGTATGTGCGTGTCCCTCCCTCGCTGTGTGTGTGTGTGTCCCTCCCTCGCTGTGAATGTGCATGTCACCCCTCGCTGTGTGTGTTTGTGTGTCCCTCCCTCGCTGTGTGTGTGTCCCTCCCTCGATGTGTGTGTGTGTGTCCCTCCCTCGCTGTTTGTGTGTGTGTCCCTCCCTCGCTGTGTGTGTGTGTGTGTCCCTCCCTCGCTGTGTGTGCGTGTCCCTCCCTCGCTGTGTGTGTGTGTCCCTCCCTCGCTGTGAGTGTGTGTGTGTGTCCCTCCCTCGCTGTGCGTGTGTGTCCCTCCCTCGCCGTGTGTGTGTGTCCCTCCCTCGTTGTGTGTGTGTGTGTCCCTCCCTCGCTGTGTGTGCGTGTCTCTCCCTCGCTGTGTGTGTGTGTCCCTCCCTCGTTGTGTGTGTGTGTGTCCCTCCCTCGCTGTGTGTGTGTGTCGCTCCCTCGCCGTGTGTGTGTGTCCCTCCCTCGTTGTGTGTGTGTGTGTCCCTCCCTCGCTGTGTGTGCGTGTCACTCCCTCGCTGTGTGTGTGTGTGTCCCTCCCTCGCTGTGTGTGCGTGTCACTCCCTCGCTGTGTGTGTGTGTGTCCCTCCCTCGCTGTTTGTGTGTGTGTCCCTCCCTCGCTGTGTGTGTGTGCGTGTGTGTCCCTCCCTCGCGGCGTGTGTGTGTGTCCCTCCCTCGCTGTGTGTGTGTGTCCCTCCCTCGCTGTGTGTGCGTGTCCCTCCCTGTGTGTGTGCGTGTCCCTCCCTCGCTGTGTGTGTGTGTGTCCCTCCCTCGCTGTGTGTGTGTGTGTCCCTCCCTCGCTGTGTGTGTGTGTGTGTCCCTCCCTCGCGGCGTGTGTGTGTGTCCCTCCCTCGCTGTGTGTGTGTGTGTCCCTCCCTCGCTGTGTGTGTGCGTGTCCCTCCCTCGCTGTGTGTGTGTGTGTCCCTCCCGCGCTGTGTGTGTGTGTGTCCCTCCCTCGCTGTGTGTGTGCGTGTCCCTCACTCGCTGTGTGTGTGTGTGTCCCTCCCTCGCTGTGTGTGTGTGTGTCCCTTCCTCGCTGTGTGTGCGTGTCCCTCCCTGTGTGTGTGCGGGTCCCTCCCTCGTTGTGTGTGTGTGTGTGTGTTCCTCCCTCGTTGTGTGCGTGTGTGTGTCCCTCCCTCGTGTGTGTGTGTGTGTCCCTCCCTCGCTGTGAGTGTGTGTCCCTCCCTCGCTGTGTGTGCGTGTTCCTCCCTCGCTGTGTGTGTGTGTGTGTCCCTCCCTCGCTGTGTGTGTGTGTGTCCCTCCCTCGCTGTGTGTGTGTGTCCCTCCCTCGCTGTGTTTGTGTGTCCCTCCCTCGCTGTGTGTGTGTGTGTCCCTCCCTCGCTGTGTGTGTGTGTGTCCCTCCCTCGCTGTGTGTGTGTGTGTGTGTCCCTCCATCGCTGTGTGTGTGTGTCCCTCCCTCTGTGTGTGCGTGTCCCTCCCTCGTTGTGCGTGTGTGTGTCCCTCCCTCGCTGTGTGTGTGTGTGTGTCCCTCCGTCGCTGTGTGTGTGTGTCCCTCCCTCTGTGTGTGCGTGTCCCTCCCTCGTTGTGTGTGTGCGTGTCCCTCCCTCGCTGTGTGTGTGTGTGTCCCTCCCTCGCTGCGTGTGTGTGTGTCCCTCCCTCGCTGTGTGTGTCCCTCCCTCGCTGTGTGTGTGTGTCCCTACCTCGCTGTATGTGCGTGTCCCTCCCTCGCTGTATGTGCGTGTCCCTCCCTCGCTGTGTGTGTGTGTGTCCCTCCCTCGCTGTGAATGTGCGTGTCCCCCCTCGCTGTGTGTGTGTGTATGTCCCTCCCTCGCTGTGTGTGTGTGTCCCTCCCTCGCTGTATGTGCGTGTCCCTCCCTCGCTGTGTGTGTGTGTGTCCCTCCCTCGCTGTGAGTGTGCGTGTCCCTCCCTCGCTGTGTGTGCGTGTCCCCCCCTCGCTGTTTGTGTGTGTGTGTCCCTCCATCGCTGTGTGTGTGTGTGTCCCTCCCTCGCTGTGTGTGTGTGTGTGTGTGTGTGTCCCTCCCTCGCTGTGTGTGTATGTGTCCCTCCCTCGCTGCGTTTTTGTGTGTCCCTCCCTCGCTGTGTGTCTGTGTGCGTGTCCCTCCCTCGCTGTGTGTGTGCGTGTCCCTCCGTCGCTGTGTGTGTGTGTGTCCCTCCCTCGCTGTGTGTGTGTGTGTGTGTGTCCCTCCCTCGCTGTGTGTGTGGGTGTCCCTCCCTCGCTGTGTGTGTGTGTGTGTGTGTGTCCCTCCCTCGCTGTGTGTGTGTGTGTCCCTCCCTCGTTGTGTGTGTGTGTGTCCCTCCCTCGCTGTGTGTGTGTGTGTCCCTCCCTCGCTGTGTGTGTGTGTGTCCCTCCCTCGCTGTGTGTGTGTGTCCCTCCCTCGCTGTGTGTGTGTGTGTGTCCCTCCCTCGCTGTGTGTGTGCCCCTCCCTCGATGTGTGTGTGTGTGTCCCTCCCTCGCTGTGTGTGTGTGTGTGTCCCTCCCTCGCTGTGTGTGTGTGTGTCCCTCCCTCGCTGTGTGTGTGTGTGTCCCTCCATCGCTGTGTGTGTGTGTGTGTCCCTCCCTCGCTGTCTGTGTGTGTCCCTCCCTCGCTGTGTGTGTGTCCCTCCCTCGCTGTGTGTGTGTCCCTCCCTCGCTGTGTGTGTGTGTGTCCCTACCTCGCTGTTTGTGTGTGTGTGTCCCTCCATCGCTGTGGGTGTGTGTGTCCCTCCCTCGCTGTGTGTGTGTGTGTGTGTCCCTCCCTCGCTGTGTGTGTGCGTGTCCCTCCCTCGCTGTGTGTGTGTGCGTGTCCCTCCGTCGCTGTGTGTGTGTCCCTCCCTCGCTGTGTGTGTGTGTGTGTGTGTGTGTCCCTCCCTCGCTGTGTGTGTGCGTGTCCCTCCCTCGCTGTGTGTGTGTGTGTGTCCCTCCCTCGCTGTGTGTGTGTGTGTGTCCCTCCCTCGTTGTGTGTGTGTGTCTGTGTCCCTCCCTCGCTGTGTGTGTGTCCCTCCCTCGCTGTGTGTGTGTGTGTCCCTCCATCGCTTTGTGTGTGTGTCCCTCCCTCGCTGTCTGTGTGTGTCCCTCACTCGCTGTGTGTGTGTCCCTCCCTCGCTGTGTGTGTGTCCCTCCCTCGCTGTGTGTGTGTGTGTCCCTCCCTCGCTGTTTGTGTGTGTGTGTGTCCCTCCATCGCTGTGTGTGTGTGTGTCCCTCCCTCGCTGTGTGTGTGTGTGTCCCTCCCTAGCTGTGTGTGTGTGTGTCGCTCCCTCGCTGTGTGTGTGTGTGTCCCTCCCTTGCTGTGTGTGTCCGTCCCTCCCTCGCTGTGTGTGTGTGTGTGTCCCTCCCTCGCTGTGTGTGTGTCCCTCCCTCGCTGTGTGTGTGTGTGTCCCTCCCTCGCTGTGTGTGCGTGTCACTCCCTCGCTGTGTGTGTGTGTGTCCCTCCCTCGCTGTGTGTGTGTGTGTCCCTCCCTCGCTGTGTGTGTGTGTGTCCCTCCCTCGCTGTGTGTGCGCGTGTCCCTCCCTCGCTGTGTGTGTGTGTGTCCCTCCCTCGCTGTGTGTGTGTGTGTCCCTCCCTCGCTGTGTGTGTGTGTGTCCCTCCCTCGCTGTGTGTGTGTGTGTCCCTCCATCGCTGTGTGTGTGTGTCCCTCCCTCGCTGTTTGTGTGTGTGTGTGTCCCTCCATCGCTGTGTGTGTGTGTGTCCCTCCCTCGCTGTGTGTGTGTGTGTCCCTCCCTCGCTGTGTGTGTGTGTGTCCCTCCCTCGCTGTGTGTGTGTCCCACCCTCGCTGTGTGTGTGCGTGTCCCTCCCTCGCTGTGTGTGCGTGTCACTCCCTCGCTGTGTGTGTGTCTGTGTCCCTCCCTCGCTGTGTGTGTGTGTGTGTCCCTCCCTCGCGGCGTGTGTGTGTGTCCCTCCATCGCTGTGTGTGTGTGTCCCTCCCTCGCTGTGTGTGCGTGTCCCTCCCTGTGTGTGTGCGTGTCCCTCCCTCGCTGTGTGTGTGTGTGTCCCTCCCTCGCTGTGTGTGTGTGTGTCCCTCCCTCGCTGTGTGTGTGTGTGTGTGTCCCTCCCTCGTTGTGTGTGTGTGTGTGTCTCTCCCTCACTGTGTGTGTGTGTCCCTTCCTCGCTGTGTGTGCGTGTCCCTCCCTCGCTGTGTGTGTGTGTGTGTCCCTCCCTCGTTGTGTGTGTGTGTGTCCCTCCCTCGCTGTGAGTGTGTGTCCCTCCCTCGCTGTGTGTGCGTGTTCCTCCCTCGCTGTGTGTGTGTGTGTGTCCCTCCCTCGCTGTGTGTGTGTGTCCCGCCCTCGCTGTGTGTGTGTCCCTCCCTCGCTGTGTGTGTGTGTCCCTCCCTCGCTGTGTGTGTGTGTTCCTCCCTCGCTGTGAGTGTGTGTCCCTCCCTCGCTGTGTGTGCGTGTTCCTCCCTCGCTGTGTATGTGTGTGTGTCCCTCCCTCGCTGTGTGTGTGTCACTCCCTCGCTGTGTGTGTGTGTCCCTCCCTCGCTGTGTGTGTGTGTGTCCCTCCCTCGCTGTGTGTGTGTGTGTCCCTCCCTCGCTGTGTGTGTGTGTGTGTGTGTGTGTGTGTGTCCCTACCTCGCTGTGTGTGTGTGTCCCTCCCTCGCTGCGTGTGTGTGTGTCCCTCCCTCGCTGTGTGTGTCCCTCCCTCGCTGTGTGTGTGTGTGCCCCTCCCTCGCTGTATGTGCGTGTCCCTCCCTCGCTGTGTGTGTGTGTGTCCCTCCCTCGCTGTGAATGTGCATGTCACCCCTCGCTGTGTGTGTTTGTGTGTCCCTCCCTCGCTGTGTGTGTGTCCCTCCCTCGATGTGTGTGTGTGTGTCCCTCCCTCGCTGTTTGTGTGTGTGTGTGTCCCTCCATCGCTGTGTGTGTGTGTGTCCCTCCCTCGCTGTGTGTGTGTGTGTCCCTCCCTCGCTGTGTGTGTGTGTGTCGCTCCCTCGCTGTGTGTGTGTGTGTCCCTCCCTTGCTGTGTGTGTCCGTCCCTCCCTCGCTGTGTGTGTGTGTGTCCCTCCCTCGCTGTGTGTGTGTCCCTCCCTCGCTGTGTGTGTGTGTGTCCCTCCCTCGCTGTGTGTGCGTGTCACTCCCTCGCTGTGTGTGTGTGTGTCCCTCCCTCGCTGTGTGTGTGTGTGTCCCTCCCTCGCTGTGTGTGTGTGTGTCCCTCCCTCGCTGTGTGTGCGCGTGTCCCTACCTCGCTGTGTGTGTGTGTGTCCCTCCCTCGCTGTGTGTGTGTGTGTCCCTCCCTCGCTGTATGTGTGTGTGTCCCTCCCTCGCTGTGTGTGTGTGTGTCCCTCCCTCGCTGTGTGTGTGTGTGTCCCTCCCTCGCTGTGTGTGTGTGTGTCCCTCCATCGCTGTGTGTGTGTGACCCTCCCTCGCTGTTTGTGTGTGTGTGTGTCCCTCCATCGCTGTGTGTGTGTGTGTCCCTCCCTCGCTGTGAGTGTGTGTGTCCCTCCCTCGCTGTGTGTGTGTGTGTCCCTCCCTCGCTGTGTGTGTGTCCCACCCTCGCTGTGTGTGTGCGTGTCCCTCCCTCGCTGTGTGTGCGTGTCACTCCCTCGCTGTGTGTGTGTGTGTGTCCCTCCCTCGCTGTGTGTGTGTGTGTGTCCCTCCCTCGCGGCGTGTGTGTGTGTCCCTCCATCGCTGTGTGTGTGTGTCCCTCCCTCGCTGTGTGTGCGTGTCCCTCCCTGTGTGTGTGCGTGTCCCTCCCTCGCTGTGTGTGTGTGTGTCCCTCCCTCGCTGTGTGTGTGTGTGTCCCTCCCTCGCTGTGTGTGTGTGTGTGTCCCTCCCTCGCGGCGTGTGTGTGTGTCCCTCCCTCACTGTGTGTGTGTGTCCCTTCCTCGCTGTGTGTGCGTGTCCCTCCCTCGCTGTGTGTGTGTGTGTGTCCCTCCCTCGTTGTGTGTGTGTGTGTGTCCCTCCCTCGCTGTGAGTGTGTGTCCCTCCCTCGCTGTGTGTGCGTGTTCCTCCCTCGCTGTGTGTGTGTGTGTGTCCCTCCCTCGCTGTGTGTGTGTGTCCCTCCCTCGCTGTGTGTGTGTGTCCCTCCCTCGCTGTGTGTGTGTGTTCCTCCCTCGCTGTGAGTGTGTGTCCCTCCCTCGCTGTGTGTGCGTGTTCCTCCCTCGCTGTGTATGTGTGTTTTGTCCCTCCCTCGCTGTGTGTGTGTCCCTCCCTCGCTGTGTGTGTGTGTCCCTCCCTCGCTGTGTGTGTGTCTGTCCCTCCCTCGCTGTGTGTGTGTGTGTCCCTCCCTCGCTGTGTGTGTGTGTGTGTGTGTGTGTCCCTCCCTCGCTGTGTGTGTGTGTCCCTCCCTCGCTGCGTGTGTGTGTGTCCCTCCCTCGCTGTGTGTGTCCCTCCCTCGCTGTGTGTGTGTGTGCCCCTCCCTCGCTGTATGTGCGTGTCCCTCCCTCGCTGTGTGTGTGTGTGTCCCTCCCTCGCTGTGAATGTGCATGTCCCCCCTCGCTGTGTGTGTGTGTGTGTCCCTCCCTCGCTGTGTGTGCGTGTCCCCCCCTCGCTGTGAGTGTGCGTGTCCCTCCCTCGCTGTGTGAGTGTGTGTGTGTCCCTCCCTCGCTGTGTGTGTGCGTGTCCCTCCCTCGCTGTGTGTGTGTGTCACTCCCTCGCTGTGTGTGTGTGTCCCTCCCTCGCTGTGAGTGTGCGTGTCCCTCCCTCGCTGTGTGTGTGTCTCTCCCTCGCTGTGTGTGTGTGTGTGTCCCTCCCTCGCTGTGTGTGTGTGTCCCTCCCTCGCTGTGTGTGTGTCCCTCCCTCGCTGTGAGTGTGTGTGTCCCTCCCTCGCTGTGTGTGTGTGTCCCTCCCTCGCTGTGTGTGTGTCCCTCCCTCGCTGTGTGTGTGTCCCTCCCTCGCTGTGAGTGTGTGTGTCCCTCCCTCGCTGTGTGTGTGTGTCCCTCCCTCGCTGTGTGTGTGTCCCTCCCTCGCTGTGTGTGTGTCCCTCCCTCGCTGTGTGTGTGCGTGTCCCTCCCTCGCTGTGTGTGTGCCTGTCCCTCCCTCGTTGTGTGTGTGTGTCCCTCCCTCGCTGTGTGTGTGTGTCCCTCCCTTGCTGTGTGTGTGTGTGTGTCCCTTCCTCGCTGTGTGTGTGTGTGTGTCCCTCCCTCGTTGTGTGTTTCCCTCCCTAGCTGTGTGCGTGTGTCCCTCCCTCGTTGTGTGTGTGTGTCCCTCCCTCGCTGTGTGTGTGTGTGTCCCTCCCTCGCTGTGTGTGTGTGTCCCTCCCTCGTTGTGTGTGTGTGTCCCTCCCTCGCTATGTGTGTGTGTGTGTCCCTCCTTCGCTGTTTGTGTGTGTGTGTCCCTCCCTCGTTGTGTGTGTCCCTCCCTCGCCGTGTGCGTGTGTCCCTCCCTCGCTGTTTGTGTGTGTGTGTCCCTCCCTCGCTTTGTGTGTGTGTGTGTGTCCCTCCCTCGCTGTGTGTGTGTCCCTCCCTCGCTGTGTGTGTGTGTGTGTGTCCCTCCCTCGTTGTGTTTGTGTCACTCCCTCGCTGTGTGTGTGTGTCCCTCCCTCGCTGTGTGTGTGTGTGTGTGTCCCTCCCTCGCTGTGTGTGTGTGTGTCTGTCCCTCCCTCGTTGTGTGTGTGTCCCTCCCTCGCTGTGTTTGTGTGTGTCCCTCCCTCGCTGTGTGTGTGTGTGTGTGTCCCTCCCTCGCTGTGTGTGTGTGTGTGTCCCTCCCTCGTTGTGTTTGTGTCCCTCCCTCGCTGTGTGTGTGTCTGTCCCTCCCTCGTTGTGTGTGTGTCCCTCCCTCGCTGTGTTTGTGTGTGTCCCTCCCTCGCTGTGTGTGTGTGTGTGTGTCCCTCCCTCGTTGTGTGTGTGTCCCTCCCTCGCTGTGTTTGTGTGTGTCCCTCCCTCGCTGTGTGTGTGTGTGTCCCTCCCTCGCTGTGGGTGTGTGTCCCTCCCTCGCTGTGTGTGTGTGTGTCCCTCCCTCGTGTGTGTGTGTGTCCCTCCCTCGCTGTGTGTGTGTGTGTGTGTGTCCCTCCCTCGCTGTGTGTGTTTGTCCCTCCCTCGTTGTGTGTGTGTGTGTCCCTCCCTCGCTGTGTGTGTGTGTGTGTGTCCCTCCCTCGCTGTGTGTGTCCCTCCCTCGCTGTGTGTGTGTGTGTGTGTGTCCCTCCCTCGCTGTGTGTGTGTGTGTCCCTCCCTCGCTGTGTGTGTGTGTCCCTCCCTCGCTGTGTGTGTGTGACCTCCCTTGCTGTGTGTGTGTGTGTGTCCCTCACTCGCTGTGTGTGTGTCCCTCGCTCGCTGTGTGTGTGTCCCTCCCTCGCCGTGTGTGTGTGCCCCTCCCTCGCTGTTTGTGTGTGTGTGTCCCTCCATCGCTGTGTGTGTGTCCCTCCCTCGCTGTGTGTGTGTGTGTCCCTCCCTCGCTGTGTGTGTGTGTGTGTGTCCCTCCCTCGCTGTGTGTGTGTGTATCCCTCCCTTGCTGTGTGTGTGTGTGCGTGTCCCTCCCTCGCTGTGTGTGCGTGTCCCTCCGTCGCTGTGTGTGTGTGTGTCCCTCCCTCGCTGTGTGTGTGTGTGTGTGTCCCTCCCTCGCTGTGTGTGTGTGTCCCTCCCTCGCTGTCTGTGTGTGTCCCTCCCTCGCTGTGTGTGTGTCCCTCCCTCGCTGTGTGTGTGTGTGTGTCCCTCCCTCGCTGTGTGTGTGTGTGTGTCCCTCCCTCGTGTGTGTGTGTGTGTGTGTGTCCCTCCCTCGCTGTGTGTGTGTGTCCCTCTCTCGCTTTGTGTGTGTCTGTGTGTCCCTCCCTCGCTGTGTGTGCGTGTCACTCCCTCGCTCTGTGTGTGTGTGTCCCTCCCTCGCTGTGTGTGTGTGTGTCCCTCCCTCGCTGTGTGTGTGTGTGTCCCTCCCTCGCTGTGTGTGTGTGTGTGTGTCCCTCCCTCGCTGTTTGTGTGTGTGTGTCCCTCCATCGCTGTGTGTGTGTGTGTGTCCCTCCCTCGCTGTGTGTGTGTGTGTGTGTCCCTCCCTCGCTGTGTGTGTGTGTGTCCCTCCCTCGCTGTGTGTGTGTGTGCGTGTCCCTCCCTCGCTGTGTGTGCGTGTCCCTCCGTCGCTGTGTGTGTGTGTGTCCCTCCCTCGCTGCGTGTGTGTCCCTCCCTCGCTGTCTGTGTGTGTCCCTCCCTCGCTGTGTGTGTGTCCCTCCCTCGCTGTGTGTGTGTGTGTGTGTGTGTGTCCCTCCCTCGCTGTGTGTGTGTGTCCCTCTCTCGCTGTGTGTGTGTGTGTGTCCCTCCCTCGCTGTGTGTGCGTGTCACTCCCTCGCTCTGTGTGTGTGTGTCCCTCCCTCGCTGTGTGTGTGTGTGTGTCCCTCCCTCGCTGTGTGTGTGTGTGTCCCTCCCTCGCTGTGTGTGTGTGTGTCCCTCCCGCGCTGTGTGTGTGTGTGTCCCTCCATCGCTGTGTGTGTGTGTGTGTGTCTCTCCCTCGCTGTTTGTGTGTGTGTGTGTCCCTCCATCGCTGTATGTGTGTGTGTCCCTCCCTCGCTGTGTGTGTGTGTGTCCCTCCCTTGCTGTGTGTGCGTGTGTCTCTCCCTCGCTGTGTGTGTGTGTGTCCCTCCCTCGCTGTGTGTGTGTGTCCCTCCCTCGCTGTGTCTGTGTGTGTCCCTCCCTCACTGTGTGTGTGTGTGTGTCCCTCCCTCGCTGTGTGTGTGCGTGTGTCTCTCCCTCGCTGTGTGTGTGTGTCCCTCCCTCGCTGTGAGTGTGTGTCCCTCCCTCGCTGTGTGTGTGTGTGTCCCTCCCTCGCTGTGTGTGTGTGTCCCTCCCTCGCTGTGTCTGTGTGTGTCCCTCCCTCACTGTGTGTGTGTGTGTGTCCCTCCCTCGCTGTGTGTGTGCGTGTGTCTCTCCCTCGCTGTGTGTGTGTGTCCCTCCCTCGCTGTGAGTGTGTGTCCCTCCCTCACTGTGTGTGTGTGTGTGTCCCTCCCTCGCTGTGTGTGCGTGTCTCTCCCTCGCTGTGTGTGTGTGTGTCCCTCCCTCGTTGTGTGTGTGTGTTCCTCCCTCGCTGTGTGTGTGTGTGTCTCTCCCTCGCTGTGTGTGTGTGTGTCCCTCCCTCGCTGTTTGTGTGTGTGTGTCCCTCCATCGCTGTGTGTGTGTGTGTCCCTCCCTCGCTGTGTGTGTGTGTGTGTCCCTCCCTCGCTGTGTGTGCGTGTCCCTCCCTCGCTGTGTGTGTGTGTGTCCCTCCCTCGCTGTGTGTGTGTGTGTGTCCCTCCCTCGCTGTGTGTGTGTCGCTCCCTCGCCGTGTGTGTGTCCCCCTCCCTCGTTGTGTGTGTGTGTGTCCCTCCCTCGCTGTGTGTGCGTGTCACTCCCTCGCTGTGTGTGTGTGTGTCCCTCCCTCGCTGTGTGTGTGTGTGTCCCTCCCTCGCTGTGTGTGTGTGTGTCCCTTCCTCGCTGTGTGTGCGTGTCCCTCCCTCGCTGTGTGTGTGTGTGTGTCCCTCCCTCGCTGTGTGTGTGTGTCCCTCCCTCGCTGTGTGTGCGTGTCACTCCCTCGCTGTGTGTGTGTGTGTCCCTCCCTCGCTGTGTGTGTGTGTGTCCCTCCCTCGCTGTGTGTGCGTGTCCCTCCCTGTGTGTGTGCGTGTCCCTCCCTCGTTGTGTGTGTGTGTGTCCCTCCCTCGTTGTGTGTGTGTGTGTGTCCCTCCCTCGCTGTGAGTGTGTGTCCCTCCCTCGCTGTGTGTGCGTGTCCCTCCCTCGCTGTGTGTGTGTGTCCCTCCCTCGCTGTGTGTGTGTGTCCCTCCCACGCTGTGTGTGTGTGTGTCCCTCCCTCGCTGTGTGTGCGTGTCCCTCCCTCGCTGTGTGTGTGTGTGTCCCTCCCTCGCTGTGTGTGTGTGTGTCCCTGCCTCGCTGTGTGTGTGTGTGTCCCTCCCTCGCTGTGTGTGTGTGTGTGTCCCTCCGTCGCTGTGTGTGTGTGTCCCTCCCTCTGTGTGTGCGTGTCCCTCCCTCGTTGTGTGTTTATGTGTCCCTCCCTCGCTGCGTGTGTGTGTGTCGCTCCCTCGCTGTGTGTGTGTCCCTCCCTCGCTGTATGTGCGTGTCCCTCCCTCGCTGTGTGTGTGTGTGTGTCCCTCCCTCGCTGTGTGTGTCCCTCCCTCGCTGTGTGTGTGAGTGTGTGTCCCTCCCTCGCTGTGTGTGTGTGTGCGTGTCCCTCCCTCGCTGTGTGTGCGTGTCCCTCCGTCGCTGTGTGTGTGTGTGTCCCTCCCTCGCTGTGTGTGTGTGTGTGTGTCCCTCCCTCGCTGTGTGTGTGTGTCCCTCCCTCGTTGTGTGTGTGTGTGTCCCTCCCTCGTTGTGTGTGTGTGTGTGTCCCTCCCTCGCTGTGTGTGTGTCCCTCCCTTGCTGTGTGTGTGTGGGTCCCTCCATCGCTGTGTGTGTGTGTGTCCCTCCCTCGCTGTCTGTGTGTGTCCCTCCCTCGCTGTGTGTGTGTCCCTCCCTCGCTGTGTGTGTGTGTGTGTCCCTCCCTCGCTGTGTGTGTGTGCTGTGTCCCTCCATCGCTGTGTGTGTGTATGTCCCTCCCTCGCTGTGTGTGTGTGTCCCTCCCTCGCTGTGTGTGTGTCCCTCCCTCGCTGTGTGTGTGTGTGTCCCTCCCTCGCTGTGTGTGTGTGTGTCCCTCCCTCGCTGTGTGTGTGTGTGTCCCTCCCTCGCTGTGTGTGTGTGTGTCCCTCCATCGCTGTTTGTGTGTGTGTGTGTCCCTCCCTCGCTGTGTGTGTGTGTCCCTCCCTCGCTGTGTGTGTGTGTCCCTCCCTCGCTGTGTGTGCGTGTCACTCCCTCGCTGTGTGTGTGTGTGTCCCTCCCTCGCTGTGTGTGTGTGTGTCCCTCCCTCGCTGTGTGTGTGTGTGTCCCTCCCTCGCTGTGTGTGTGTGTGTCCCTCCATCGCTGTGTGTGTGTGTGTGTGTCTCTCCCTCGCTGTTTGTGTGTGTGTGTGTCCCTCCATCGCTGTATGTGTGTGTGTCCCTCCCTCGCTGTGTGTGCGTGTGTCTCTCCCTCGCTGTGTGTGTGTGTCCATCCCTCGCTGTGTGTGTGTGTCCCTCCCTCGCTGTGTCTGTGTGTGTCCCTCCCTCACTGTGTGTGTGTGTGTGTCCCTCCCTCGCTGTGTGTGTGCGTGTGTCTCTCCCTCGCTGTGTGTGTGTGTCCCTCCCTCGCTGTGTCTGTGTGTGTCCCTCCCTCACTGTGTGTGTGTGTGTCCCTCACTCGCTGTGTTTGCGTGTCCCTCCCTCGCTGTGTGTGTGTGTCCCTACCTCGTTGTGTGTGTGTGTGTGTCCCACCCTCGTTGTGTGTGCGTGTGTGTCCCTCCCTCGTTGTGTGTGTGTGTGTGTCCCTCCCTCGTTGTGTGTGTGTATGTGTCCCTCCCTCGCTGTGTGTGTGTGTCGCTCCCTCGCCGTGTGTGTGTGTCCCTCCCTCGTTGTGTGTGTGTGTCCCTCCCTCGTTGTGTGTGTGTGTTCCTCCCTCGCTGTGTGTGTGTGTGTCTCTCCCTCGCTGTGTGTGTGTGTGTCCCTCCCTCGCTGTTTGTGTGTGTGTGTCCCTCCATCGCTGTGTGTGTGTGTGTCCCTCCCTCGCTGTGTGTGTGTGTGTGTCCCTCCCTCGCTGTGTGTGCGTGTCCCTCCCTCGCTGTGTGTGTGTGTGTCCCTCCCTCGCTGTGTGTGTGTGTGTGTGTCCCTCCCTCGCTGTGTGTGTGTCGCTCCCTCGCCGTGTGTGTGTCCCCCTCCCTCGTTGTGTGTGTGTGTGTCCCTCCCTCGCTGTGTGTGCGTGTCACTCCCTCGCTGTGTGTGTGTGTGTGTCCCTCCCTCGCTCTGTGTGTGTGTGTCCCTCCCTCGCTGTGTGTGTGTGTGTCCCTCCCTCGCTGTGAGTGTGTGTGTCCCTCCCTCGCTGTGTGTGTGTGTGTCCCTCCCTCGCTGTCTGTGTGTGTCCCTCCCTCGCTGTGTGTGCGTGTCACTCCCTCGCTGTGTGTGTGTGTGTCCCTCCCTCGCTGTGTGTGTGTGTGTCCCTCCCTCGCTGTGTGTGCGTGTCCCTCCCTGTGTGTGTGCGTGTCCCTCCCTCGTTGTGTGTGTGTGTGTGTCCCTCCCTCGTTGTGTGTGTCCCTCCCTCGCTGTGAGTGTGTGTCCCTCCCTCGCTGTGTGTGCGTGTCCCTCCCTCGCTGTGTGTGTGTGTCCCTCCCTCGCTGTGTGTGCGTGTGTGTCCCTCCCTCGCTGTGAGTGTGTGTCCCTCCCTCGCTGTGTGTGCGTGTTCCTCCCTCGCTGTGTATGTGTGTGTGTCCCTCCCTCGCTGTGTGTGTGTGTCCCTCCCTCGCTGTGTGTGTGTGTGTCCCTCCCTCGCTGTGTGTGCGTGTCCCTCCCTCGCTGTGTGTGTGTGTGTCCCTCCCTCGCTGTGTGTGTGTGTGTCCCTGCCTCGCTGTGTGTGTGTGTGTCCCTCCCTCGCTGTGTGTGTGTGTGTGTGTCCCTCCGTCGCTGTGTGTGTGTGTCCCTCCCTCTGTGTGTGCGTGTCCCTCCCTCGTTGTGTGTTTGTGTGTCCCTCCCTCGCTGCGTGTGTGTGTGTCCCTCCCTCGCTGTGTGTGTGTCCCTCCCTCGCTGTATGTGCGTGTCCCTCCCTCGCTGTGTGTGTGTGTGTGTCCCTCCCTCGCTGTGTGTGTCCCTCCCTCGCTGTGTGTGTGTGTGTGTGTCCCTCCCTCGCTGTGTGTGTGTGTGCGTGTCCCCCCCTCGCTGTGTGTGCGTGTCCCTCCGTCGCTGTGTGTGTGTGTGTCCCTCCCTCGCTGTGTGTGTGTGTGTGTCCCTCCCTCGCTGTGTGTGTGTGTCCCTCCCTCGTTGTGTGTGTGTGTGTCCCTCCCTCGTTGTGTGTGTGTGTGTGTCCCTCCCTCTCTGTGTGTGTGTCCCTCCCTTGCTGTGTGTGTGTGTGTCCCTCCATCGCTGTGTGTGTGTGTGTCCCTCCCTCGCTGTCTGTGTGTGTCCCTCCCTCGCTTTGTGTGTGTCCCTCCCTCGCTGTGTGTGTGTGTGTGTGTCCCTCCCTCGCTGTGTGTGTGTGTGTGTCCCTCCATCGCTGTGTGTGTGTGTGTCCCTCCCTCGCTGTGTGTGTGTGTCCCTCCCTCGCTGTGTGTGTGTCCCTCCCTCGCTGTGTGTGTGTGTGTCCCTCCGTCGCTGTGTGTGTGTGGGTCCCTCCCTCGCTGTGTGTGTGTGTGTCCCTCCATCGCTGTTTGTGTGTGTGTGTGTCCCTCCCTCGCTGTGTGTGTGTGTCCCTCCCTCGCTGTGTGTGTGTGTCCCTCCCTCGCTGTGTGTGCGTGTCACTCCCTCGCTGTGTGTGTGTGTGTCCCTCCCTCGCTGTGTGTGTGTGTGTCCCTCCATCACTCTGTCTGTGTGTGTGTGTGTCCCTCCCTCGCTGTGTGTGCGTTTCTCTCCCTCGCTGTGTGTGTGTGTGTGTCCCTCCCTCGCTGTGTGTGCGTGTCCCTCCCTCGCTGTGTGTGTGTGTCCCTCCCTCGTTGTGTGTGTGTGTGTGTCCCTCCCTCGCTGTGTGTTTGTGTGTCCCTCCCTCGCTGTGTGTGTGTGTGTGTGTCGCTCCCTCGCCGTGTGTGTGTGTCCCTCCCTCGTTGTGTGTGTGTGTGTGTCCCTCCCTCGTTGTGTGTGTGTGTGTGTCGCTCCCTCGCCGTGTGTGTGTGTCCCTCCCTCGTTGTGTGTGTGTGTGTGTCCCTCCCTCGTTGTGTGTGTGTGTGTGTCCCTCCCTCGCTGTGTGTGTGTGTGTGTCCCTCCCTCGCTGTGTGTGTGTCCCTCCCTCGCTGTGTGTGTGTGTGTGTCCCTCCATCGCTGTGTGTGTGTGTGTCCCTCCCTCGCTGTGTGTGTGTGTGTCCCTCCCTCGCTGTGTGTGCGTGTCCCTCCCTCGCTGTGTGTGCGTGTCACTCCATCGCTGTGTGTGTGTGTGTGTGTGTCCCTCCCTCGCTGTGTGTGTGCGTGTCCCTCCCTCGCTGTGTGTGTGTGTGTCCCTCCCTCGCTGTGTGTGTGTGTGTGTGTGTCCCTCCCTCGCTGTGTGTGTGCGTGTCCCTCCCTCGCTGTGTGTGCGTGTCACTCCCTCGCTCTGTGTATGCGTGTCCCTCCCTCGCTGTGTGTGTGTGTGTCCCTCCCTCGCTGTGTGTGTGTGTGTGTCCCTCCCTCGCTGTGTGTGTGTGTGTCCCTCCCTCGGTGTGTGTGTGCGCGTGTCCCTCCCTCGCTGTGTGTGTGTGTGTCCCTCCCTCGCTGTGTGTGTGTGTGTCCCTCCCTCGCTGTGTGTGCGTGTCACTCCCTCGCTGTGTGTGTGTGTGTCCCTCCCTCGCTGTGTGTGTGTGTGTCCCTCCCTCGCTGTGTGTGTGTGTGTGTCCCTCCCTCGCGGCGTGTGTGTGTGTCCCTCCCTCGCTGTGTGTGTGTGTCACTTCCTCGCTGTGTCTGCGTGTCCTTCCCTGTGTGTGTGCGTGTCCCTCCCTCGTTGTGTGTGTGTGTGTGTCCCTCCCTCGTTGTGTGTGTGTGTGTG
Source organism: Chiloscyllium plagiosum (assembly GCF_037043375.1). Taxonomy (NCBI): domain Eukaryota; kingdom Metazoa; phylum Chordata; class Chondrichthyes; order Orectolobiformes; family Hemiscylliidae; genus Chiloscyllium; species Chiloscyllium plagiosum. Next base: position 126,185,253 of record NW_028270152.1, on the reverse strand, counting down.
TCCCTCCCTCGCTGCGAGTGTGTGTCCCTCCCTCGCTGTGTGTACGTGTTCCTCCCTCGCTGTGTGTGTGTGTGTGTCCCTCCCTCGCTGTGTGTGTGTGTTCCTCCCTCGCTGTGTGTGTGTGTCCCTCCCTCGCTGTGAGTGTGTGTCCCTCCCTCGCTGTGTGTGCGTGTTCCTCCCTCGCTGTGTATGTGTGTGTGTCCCTCCCTTGCTGTGTGTGTGTGTCCCTCCCTCGCTGTGTGTGTGTGTCCCTCCCTCGCTGTGTGTGTGTGTGTCCCTCCCTCGCTGTGTGTGTGTGTGTCCCTCCCTCGCTGTGTGTGTGTGTCCCTCCCTCGCTGTGTGTGTGTGTGTGTGTGTGTGTCCCTCCCTCGCTGTGTGTGTGTGTGTCCCTCCCTCGCTGTGTGTGTGTGTGTGTGTGTCCCTCCCTCGCTGTGTGTGCGTGTCACTCCCTCGCTGTGTGTGTGCGTGTCACTTCCTCGCTGTGTGTGTGTGTCCCTCCCTCGCTGTGTGTGTGTGTGTCCCTCCCTCGCTGTGTGTGTGTGTGTCCCTCCCTCGCTGTGTGTGTGTGTGTCCCTCCCTCGCTGTGTGTGTGTGTCCCTCCCTCTGTGTGTGCGTGTCCCTCCCTCGTTGTGTGTGTGTGTGTCCCTCCGTCGCTGTGTGTGTGTGTCCCTCCCTCTGTGTGTGCGTGTCCCTCCCTCGTTTTATGTGTGTGTGTCCCTCCCTCGCTGCGTGTGTGTGTGTCCCTCCCTCGCTGTGTGTGTCCCTCCCTCGCTGTGTGTGTGTGTCCCTCCCTCGCTGTATGTGCGTGTCCCTCCCACGCTGTGTGTGTGTGTGTCCCTCCCTCGCTGTGAATGTGCGTGTCCCCCCCTCGCTGTGTGTGTGTGTGTGTGTCCCTCCCTCGCTGTGTGTGCGTGTCCCCCCTCGCTGTGAGTGTGCGTGTCCCTCCCTCGCTGTGTGTGTGTGTGTGTGTGTCCCTCCCTCGGTGTGTGTGTGTGTCCCTCCCTCGCTGTGTGTGTGTGTCCCTCCCTCGCTGTGTGTGTGTCCCTCCCTCGCTGTGAGTGTGTGTGTCCCTCCCTCGCTGTGTGTGTGTGTCCCTCCCTCGCTGTGTGAGTGTCCCTCCCTCGCTGTGTGTGTGTCCCTCCCTCGTTGTGTGTCTGCGTGTCCCTCCCTCGCTGTGTGTGTGCGTGTCCCTCCCTCGGTGTGTGTGTGTGTCCCTCCCTCGCTGTGTGTGTGTGTCCCTCCCTTGCTGTGTGTGTGTGTGTGTCCCTCCCTCGCTGTGTGTGTGTGTGTGTCCCTCCCTCGTTGTGTGTTTCCCCCCCTAGCTGTGTGTGTGTGTCCCTCCCTCGTTGTGTGTGTGTGTCCCTCCCTCGCTGTGTGTGTGTGTGTCCCTCCCTCGCTGTGTGTGTGTGTCCCTCCCTCGTTGTGTGTGTGTGTCCCTCCCTCGCTATGTGTGTGTGTGTGTCCCTCCATCGCTGTTTGTGTGTGTGTGTCCCTCCCTCGTTGTGTGTGTCCCTCCCTCGCCGTGTGTGTGTGTCCCTCCCTCGCTGTTTGTGTGTGTGTGTCCCTCCCTCGCTGTGTGTGTGTGTGTGTGTGTCCCTCCCTCGCTGTGTGTGTGTCCCTCCCTCGCTGTGTGTGTGTGTGTGTGTGTGTCCCTCCCTCGTTGTGTTTGTGTCCCTCCCTCGCTGTGTGTGTGTGTCCCTCCCTCGCTGTGTGTGTGTGTCCGTCCCTCGCTGTGTGTGTGTGTGTCTGTCCCTCCCTCGTTGTGTGTGTGTCCCTCCCTCGCTGTGTTTGTGTGTGTCCCTCCCTCGCTGTGGGTGTGTGTGTGTGTCCCTCCCTCGCTGTGTGTGTGTGTGTGTCCCTCCCTCGTTGTGTTTGTGTCCCTCCCTCGCTGTGTGTGTGTCTGTCCCTCCCTCGTTGTGTGTGTGTCCCTCCCTCGCTGTGTTTGTGTGTGTCCCTCCCTCGCTGTGTGTGTGTGTGTGTGTCCCTCCCTCGTTGTGTGTGTGTCCCTCCCTCGCTGTGTTTGTGTGTGTCCCTCCCACGCTGTGTGTGTGTGTGTCCCTCCCTCGCTGTGGGTGTGTGTCCCTCCCTCGCTGTGTGTGTGTGTGTCCCTCCCTCGTTGTGTGTGTGTGTGTCCCTCCCTCGCTGTGTGTGTGTGTGTGTGTCCCTCCCTCGCTGTGTGTGTGTGTGTCCCTCCCTCGCTGTGTGTGTGTGTGTGTGTCCCTCCCTCGCTGTGTGTGTGTGTCCGTCCCTCGTTGTGTGTGTGTGTGTCCCTCCCTCGCTGTGTGTGTGTGTGTGTCCCTCCCTCGCTGTGTGTGTTTGTCCCTCCCTCGTTGTGTGTGTGTGTGTCCCTCCCTCGCTGTGTGTGTGTGTGTGTGTGTGTGTCCCTCCCTCGCTGTGTGTGTCCCTCCCTCGCTATGTGTGTGTGTGTGTCCCTCCCTCGCTGTGTGTGTGTGTGTCCCTCCCTCGCTGTGTGTGTGTGTCCCTCCCTCGCTGTGTGTGTGTGCCCTCCCTTGCTGTGTGTGTGTGTGTCCCTCCCTCGCTGTGTGTGTGTCCCTCCCTCGCTGTGTGTGTGTCCCTCCCTCGCCGTGTGTGTGTGCCCCTCCCTCGCTGTTTGTGTGTGTGTGTCCCTCCATCGCTGTGTGTGTGTGTCCCTCCCTCGCTGTGTGTGTGTGTGTGTCCCTCCCTCGCTGTTTGTGTGTGTGTGTCCCTCCATCGCTGTGTGAGTGTGTGTCCCTCCCTCGCTGTGTGTGTGTGTGTCCCTCCCTCGCTGTGTGTGTGTGTGTCCCTCCCTTGCTGTGTGTGTGTGTGCGTGTCCCTCCCTCGCTGTGTGTGCGTGTCCCTCCGTCGCTGTGTGTGTGTGTGTCCCTCCCTCGCTGTGTGTGTGTGTGTGTGTCCCTCCCTCGCTGTGTGTGTGTCCCTCCCTCGCTGTCTGTGTGTGTCCCTCCCTCGCTGTGTGTGTGTCCCTCCCTCGCTGTGTGTGTGTGTGTGTCCCTCCCTCGCTGTGTGTGTGTGTGTGTCCCTCCCTCGCTGTGTGTGCGTCCCTCCCTCGCTGTGTGTGTGTGTGTGTGTCCCTCCCTCGCTGTGTGTGTGTGTCCCTCTCTCGCTGTGTGTGTGTGTGTGTGTCCCTCCCTCGCTGTGTGTGCGTGTCACTCCCTCGCTCTGTGTGTGTGTGTCCCTCCCTCGCTGTGTGTGTGTGTGTCCCTCCCTCGCTGTGTGTGTGTGTGTCCCTCCCTCGCTGTGTGTGTGTGTGTGTGTCCCTCCCTCGCTGTTTGTGTGTGTGTGTCCCTCCATCGCTGTGTGTGTGTCTGTCCCTCCCTCGCTGTGTGTGTGTGTGTGTACCTCATCGCTGTGTGTGTGTGTGTCCCTCCCTTGCTGTGTGTGTGTGTGCGTGTCCCTCCCTCGCTGTGTGTGCGTGTCCCTCCGTCGCTGTGTGTGTGTGTGTCCCTCCCTCGCTGCGTGTGTGTGTCCCTCCCTCGCTGTCTGTGTGTGTCCCTCCCTCGCTGTGTGTGTGTCCCTCCCTCGCTGTGTGTGTGTGTGTCCCTCCCTCGCTGTGTGTGTGTCCCTCCCTCGCTGTGTGTGTGTGTGTGTGTGTCCCTCCCTCGCTGTGTGTGTGTGTCCCTCTCTCGCTGTGTGTGTGTGTGTGTGTCCCTCCCTCGCTGTGTGTGCGTGTCACTCCCTCGCTCTGTGTGTGTGTGTGTCCCTCCCTCGCTGTGTGTGTGTGTGTCCCTCCCTCGCTGTGTGTGTGTGTGTCCCTCCCTCGCTGTGTGTGTGTGTGTCCCTCCATCGCTGTGTGTGTGTGTGTGTGTCCCTCCCTCGCTGTTTGTGTGTGTGTGTGTCCCTCCATCGCTGTGTGTGTGTGTGTCCCTCCCTCGCTGTGTGTGTGTGTGTCCCTCCCTCGCTGTGTGTGCGTGTGTCTCTCCCTCGCTGTGTGTGTGTGTGTGTCCCTCCCTCGCTGTGTGTGTGTGTCCCTCCCTCGCTGTGTCTGTGTGTGTCCCTCCCTCACTGTGTGTGTGTGTGTGTCCCTCCCTCGCTGTGTGTGTGCGTGTGTCTCTCCCTCGCTGTGTGTGTGTGTGTCCCTCCCTCGCTGTGTGTGTGTGTCCCTCCCTCGCTGTGTCTGTGTGTGTCCCTCCCTCACTGTGTGTGTGTGTGTGTCCCTCCCTCGCTGTGTGTGCGTGTCTCTCCCTCGCTGTGTGTGTGTGTGTCCCTCCCTCGCTGTGTGTGTGTGTCCCTCCCTCGCTGTGTCTGTGTGTGTCCCTCCCTCACAGTGTGTGTGTGTGTGTCCCTCACTCGCTGTGTGTGCGTGTCCCTCCCTCGCTGTGTGTGTGTGTCCCTACCTCGTTGTGTGTGTGTGTGTGTCCCTCCCTCGTTGTGTGTGTGTGTGTGTCCCTCCCTCGTTGTGTGTGTGTGTGTGTCCCTCCCTCGTTGTGTGTGTGTATGTGTCCCTCCCTCGCTGTGTGTGTGTGTCGCTCCCTCGCCGTGTGTGTGTGTCCCTCCCTCGTTGTGTGTGTGTGTCCCTCCCTCGTTGTGTGTGTGTGTCCCTCCCTCGTTGTGTGTGTGTGTGTCCCTCCCTCGCTGTGTGTGTGTGTGTGTCCCTCCCTCGCTGTGTGTGTGTCCCTCCCTCGCTGTGTGTGTGTGTGTGTTCCTCCCTCGCTGTGTGTGTGTGTGTCTCTCCCTCGCTGTGTGTGTGTGTGTCCCTCCCTCGCTGTTTGTGTGTGTGTGTCCCTCCGTCGCTGTGTGTGTGTGTCCCTCCCTCTGTGTGTGCGTGTCCCTCCCTCGTTTTATGTGTGTGTGTCCCTCCCTCGCTGCGTGTGTGTGTGTCCCTCGCTCGCTGTGTGTGTCCCTCCCTCGCTGTGTGTGTGTGTCCCTCCCTCGCTGTATGTGCGTGTCCCTCCCACGCTGTGTGTGTGTGTGTCCCTCCCTCGCTGTGAATGTGCGTGTCCCCCCCTCGCTGTGTGTGTGTGTGTGTGTCCCTCCCTCGCTGTGTGTGCGTGTCCCCCCTCGCTGTGAGTGTGCGTGTCCCTCCCTCGCTGTGTGTGTGTGTGTGTGTCCCTCCCTCGGTGTGTGTGTGTGTCCCTCCCTCGCTGTGTGTGTGTGTCCCTCCCTCGCTGTGTGTGTGTCCCTCCCTCGCTGTGAGTGTGTGTGTCCCTCCCTCGCTGTGTGTGTGTGTCCCTCCCTCGCTGTGTGAGTGTCCCTCCCTCGCTGTGTGTGTGTCCCTCCCTCGTTGTGTGTCTGCGTGTCCCTCCCTCGCTGTGTGTGTGCGTGTCCCTCCCTCGGTGTGTGTGTGTGTCCCTCCCTCGCTGTGTGTGTGTGTCCCTCCCTTGCTGTGTGTGTGTGTGTGTCCCTCCCTCGCTGTGTGTGTGTGTCCCTCCCTCGTTGTGTGTTTCCCCCCCTAGCTGTGTGTGTGTGTCCCTCCCTCGTTGTGTGTGTGTGTCCCTCCCTCGCTGTGTGTGTGTGTGTCCCTCCCTCGCTGTGTGTGTGTGTCCCTCCCTCGTTGTGTGTGTGTGTCCCTCCCTCGCTATGTGTGTGTGTGTGTCCCTCCATCGCTGTTTGTGTGTGTGTGTCCCTCCCTCGTTGTGTGTGTCCCTCCCTCGCCGTGTGTGTGTGTCCCTCCCTCGCTGTTTGTGTGTGTGTGTCCCTCCCTCGCTGTGTGTGTGTGTGTGTGTGTCCCTCCCTCGCTGTGTGTGTGTCCCTCCCTCGCTGTGTGTGTGTGTGTGTGTGTCCCTCCCTCGTTGTGTTTGTGTCCCTCCCTCGCTGTGTGTGTGTGTCCCTCCCTCGCTGTGTGTGTGTGTCCGTCCCTCGCTGTGTGTGTGTGTGTCTGTCCCTCCCTCGTTGTGTGTGTGTCCCTCCCTCGCTGTGTTTGTGTGTGTCCCTCCCTCGCTGTGTGTGTGTGTGTGTGTCCCTCCCTCGCTGTGTGTGTGTGTGTGTCCCTCCCTCGTTGTGTTTGTGTCCCTCCCTCGCTGTGTGTGTGTCTGTCCCTCCCTCGTTGTGTGTGTGTCCCTCCCTCGCTGTGTTTGTGTGTGTCCCTCCCTCGCTGTGTGTGTGTGTGTGTGTCCCTCCCTCGTTGTGTGTGTGTCCCTCCCTCGCTGTGTTTGTGTGTGTCCCTCCCACGCTGTGTGTGTGTGTGTCCCTCCCTCGCTGTGGGTGTGTGTCCCTCCCTCGCTGTGTGTGTGTGTGTCCCTCCCTCGTTGTGTGTGTGTGTGTCCCTCCCTCGCTGTGTGTGTGTGTGTGTGTCCCTCCCTCGCTGTGTGTGTGTGTGTCCCTCCCTCGCTGTGTGTGTGTGTGTGTGTCCCTCCCTCGCTATGTGTGTGTGTCCGTCCCTCGTTGTGTGTGTGTGTGTCCCTCCCTCGCTGTGTGTGTGTGTGTGTGTCCCTCCCTCGCTGTGTGTGTTTGTCCCTCCCTCGTTGTGTGTGTGTGTCCCTCCCTCGCTGTGTGTGTGTGTGTGTGTGTGTCCCTCCCTCGCTGTGTGTGTCCCTCCCTCGCTATGTGTGTGTGTGTGTCCCTCCCTCGCTGTGTGTGTGTGTGTCCCTCCCTCGCTGTGTGTGTGTGTCCCTCCCTCGCTGTGTGTGTGTGCCCTCCCTTGCTGTGTGTGTGTGTGTGTCCCTCCCTCGCTGTGTGTGTGTCCCTCCCTCGCTGTGTGTGTGTCCCTCCCTCGCCGTGTGTGTGTGCCCCTCCCTCGCTGTTTGTGTGTGTGTGTCCCTCCATCGCTGTGTGTGTGTGTCCCTCCCTCGCTGTGTGTGTGTGTGTGTCCCTCCCTCGCTGTTTGTGTGTGTGTGTCCCTCCATCGCTGTGTGAGTGTGTGTCCCTCCCTCGCTGTGTGTGTGTGTGTGTCCCTCCCTCGCTGTGTGTGTGTGTGTCCCTCCCTTGCTGTGTGTGTGTGTGCGTGTCCCTCCCTCGCTGTGTGTGCGTGTCCCTCCGTCGCTGTGTGTGTGTGTGTCCCTCCCTCGCTGTGTGTGTGTGTGTGTGTGTCCCTCCCTCGCTGTGTGTGTGTGTCCCTCCCTCGCTGTCTGTGTGTGTCCCTCCCTCGCTGTGTGTGTGTCCCTCCCTCGCTGTGTGTGTGTGTGTGTCCCTCCCTCGCTGTGTGTGTGTGTGTGTCCCTCCCTCGCTGTGTGTGTGTCCCTCCCTCGCTGTGTGTGTGTGTGTGTGTCCCTCCCTCGCTGTGTGTGTGTGTCCCTCTCTCGCTGTGTGTGTGTGTGTGTCCCTCCCTCGCTGTGTGTGCGTGTCACTCCCTCGCTCTGTGTGTGTGTGTCCCTCCCTCGCTGTGTGTGTGTGTGTCCCTCCCTCGCTGTGTGTGTGTGTGTCCCTCCCTCGCTGTGTGTGTGTGTGTGTGTCCCTCCCTCGCTGTTTGTGTGTGTGTGTCCCTCCATCGCTGTGTGTGTGTGTGTCCCTCCCTCGCTGTGTGTGTGTGTGTGTCCCTCATCGCTGTGTGTGTGTGTGTCCCTCCCTTGCTGTGTGTGTGTGTGCGTGTCCCTCCCTCGCTGTGTGTGCGTGTCCCTCCGTCGCTGTGTGTGTGTGTGTCCCTCCCTCGCTGCGTGTGTGTGTCCCTCCCTCGCTGTCTGTGTGTGTCCCTCCCTCGCTGTGTGTGTGTCCCTCCCTCGCTGTGTGTGTGTGTGTCCCTCCCTCGCTGTGTGTGTGTCCCTCCCTCGCTGTGTGTGTGTGTGTGTGTGTCCCTCCCTCGCTGTGTGTGTGTGTCCCTCTCTCGCTGTGTGTGTGTGTGTGTGTCCCTCCCTCGCTGTGTGTGCGTGTCACTCCCTCGCTCTGTGTGTGTGTGTCCCTCCCTCGCTGTGTGTGTGTGTGTCCCTCCCTCGCTGTGTGTGTGTGAGTCCCTCCCTCGCTGTGTGTGTGTGTGTCCCTCCATCGCTGTGTGTGTGTGTGTGTGTCCCTCCCTCGCTGTTTGTGTGTGTGTGTGTCCCTCCATCGCTGTGTGTGTGTGTGTCCCTCCCTCGCTGTGTGTGTGTGTGTCCCTCCCTCGCTGTGTGTGCGTGTGTCTCTCCCTCGCTGTGTGTGTGTGTGTGTCCCTCCCTCGCTGTGTGTGTGTGTCCCTCCCTCGCTGTGTCTGTGTGTGTCCCTCCCTCACTGTGTGTGTGTGTGTGTCCCTCCCTCGCTGTGTGTGCGTGTCTCTCCCTCGCAGTGTGTGTGTGTGTCCCTCCCTCGCTGTGTGTGTGTGTCCCTCCCTCGCTGTGTCTGTGTGTGTCCCTCCCTCACTGTGTGTGTGTGTGTGTGTCCCTCCCTCGCTGTGTGTGCGTGTCTCTCCCTCGCAGTGTGTGTGTGTGTCCCTCACTCGCTGTGTGTGCGTGTCCCTCCCTCGCTGTGTGTGTGTGTCCCTACCTCGTTGTGTGTGTGTGTGTGTCCCTCCCTCGTTGTGTGTGTGTGTGTGTCCCTCCCTCGTTGTGTGTGTGTGTGTGTGTCCCTCCCTCGCTGTGTGTGTGTATGTGTCCCTCCCTCGCTGTGTGTGTGTGTCGCTCCCTCGCCGTGTGTGTGTGTCCCTCCCTCGTTGTGTGTGTGTGTCCCTCCCTCGTTGTGTGTGTGTGTCCCTCCCTCGTTGTGTGTGTGTGTGTCCCTCCCTCGCTGTGTGTGTGTGTGTGTCCCTCCCTCGCTGTGTGTGTGTCCCTCCCTCGCTGTGTGTGTGTGTGTGTTCCTCCCTCGCTGTGTGTGTGTGTGTCTCTCCCTCGCTGTGTGTGTGTGTGTCCCTCCCTCGCTGTTTGTGTGTGTGTGTCCCTCCATCGCTGTGTGTGTGTGTGTCCCTCCCTCGCTGTGTGTGTGTGTTTGTCCCTCCCTCGCTGTGTGTGCGTGTCCCTCCCTCGCTGTGTGTGTGTGTGTCCCTCCCTCGCTGTGTGTGTGTGTGTGTGTCCCTCCCTCGCTGTGTGTGTGTCGCTCCCTCGCCGTGTGTGTGTCCCCCTCCCTCGTTGTGTGTGTGTGTGTCCCTCCCTCGCTGTGTGTGCGTGTCACTCCCTCGCTGTGTGTGTGTGTGTGTCCCTCCCTCGCTGTGTGTGTATGTGTCCCTCCCTCGCTGTGTGTGTGTGTGTCCCTCTCTCGCTGTGCGTGTGTGTGTCCCTCCCTCGCTGTGTGTGTGTGTGTCCCTCCCTCGCTGTGTGTGTGTGTCCCTCCCTCGCTGTGTGTGCGTGTCACTCCCTCGCTGTGTGTGTGTGTGTCCCTCCCTCGCTGTGTGTGTGTGTGTCCCTCCCTCGCTGTGTGTGCGTGTCCCTCCCTGTGTGTGTGCGTGTCCCTCCCTCGTTGTGTGTGTGTGTGTCCCTCCCTCGTTGTGTGTGTGTGTGTGTCCCTCCCTCGCTGTGAGTGTGTGTCCCTCCCTCGCTGTGTGTGCGTGTCCCTCCCTCGCTGTGTGTGTGTGTCCCTCCCTCGCTGTGTGTGTGTGTCCCTCCCTCGCTGTGTGTGTGTGTGTGTCCCTCCCTCGCTGTGAGTGTGTGTCCCTCCCTCGCTGTGTGTGCGTGTTCCTCCCTCGCTGTGTATGTGTGTGTGTCCCTCCCTCGCTGTGTGTGTGTGTCCCTCCCTCGCTGTGTGTGTGTGTGTCCCTCCCTCGCTGTGTGTGCGTGTCCCTCCCTCGCTGTGTGTGTGTGTGTCCCTCCCTCGCTGTGTGTGTGTGTGTCCCTCCCTCGCTGTGTGTGTGTGTGTGTCCCTCCGTCGCTGTGTGTGTGTGTCCCTCCCTCTGTGTGTGCGTGTCCCTCCCTCGTTGTGTGTTTGTGTGTCCCTCCCTCGCTGCGTGTGTGTGTGTCCCTCCCTCGCTGTGTGTGTGTCCCTCCCTCGCTGTATGTGCGTGTTCCTCCCTCGCTGTGTGTGTGTGTGTGTCCCTCCATCGCTGTGTGTGTCCCTCCCTCGCTGTGTGTGTGTGTGGGTGTCCCTCCCTCGCTGTGTGTGTGTGTGCGTGTCCCTCCCTCGCTGTGTGTGCGTGTCCCTCCGTCGCTGTGTGTGTGTGTGTCCCTCCCTCGCTGTGAGTGTGTGTGTGTGTGTGTCCCTCCCTCGCTGTGTGTGTGCCCCTCCCTCGTTGTGTGTGTGTGTGTCCCTCCCTCGTTGTGTGTGCGTGTGTGTCCCTCCCTCGCTGTGTGTGTGACCCTCCCTTGCTGTGTGTGTGTGTGTCCCTCCATCGCTGTGTGTGTGTGTGTCCCTCCCTCGCTGTCTGTGTGTGTCCCTCCCTCGCTGTGTGTGTGTCCCTCCATCGCTGTGTGTGTGTGTGTGTCCCTCCCTCGCTGTGTGTGTGTGTGTGTCCCTCCATCGCTGTGTGTGTGTGTGTGTCCCTCCCTCGCTGTGTGTGTGTGTCCCTCCCTCGCTGTGTGTGTGTGTCCCTCCCTCGCTGTGTGTGTGTCCCTCCCTCGCTGTGTGTGTGTGTGTCCCTCCCTCGCTGTGTGTGTGTGTGTCCCTCCCTCGCTGTGTGTGTGTGTGTCCCTCCCTCGCTGTGTGTGTGTGTGTCCCTCCATCGCTGTTTGTGTGTGTGTGTGTCCCTCCCTCGCTGTGTGTGTGTGTCCCTCCCTCGCTGTGTGTGTGTCTCCCTCCCTCGCTGTGTGTGCGTGTCCCTCCCTCGCTGTGTGTGTGTGTGTCCCTCCCTCGCTGTGTGTGTGTGTGTGTGTCTCCATCAGTCTGTCTGTGTGTGTCCCTCCCTCGCTGTGTGTGCGTTTCTCTCCCTCGCTGTGTGTGTGTGTGTGTCCCTCCCTCGCTGTGTGTGCGTGTCCCTCCCTCGCTGTGTGTGTGTGTCCCTCCCTCGTTGTGTGTGTGTGTGTGTGTCCCTCCCTCGCTGTGTGTGTGTGTGTCCCTCCCTCGCTGTGTGTGTGTGTGTGTGTCGCTCCCTCGCCGTGTGTGTGTGTCCCTCCCTCGTTGTGTGTGTGTGTGTGTCCCTCCCTCGTTGTGTGTGTGTGTGTGTCCCTCCCTCGTTGTGTGTGTGTGTGTGTCGCTCCCTCGCCGTGTGTGTGTGTCCCTCCCTCGTTGTGTGTGTGTGTGTGTGTCCCTCCCTCGCTGCGTGTGTGTGTGTGTCCCTCCCTCGCTGTGTGTGTGTCCCTCCCTCGCTGTGTGTGTGTGTGTGTCCCTCCATCGCTGTGTGTGTGTGTGTCCCTCCCTCGCTGTGTGTTTGTGTGTGTGTCCCTCCCTCGCTGTGTGTGCGTGTCCCTCCCTCGCTGTGTGTGCGTGTCACTCCCTCGCTGTGTGTGTGTGTGTGTGTCCCTCCCTCGCTGTGTGTGTGCGTGTCCCTCCCTCGCTGTGTGTGCGTGTCACTCCCTCGCTGTGTGTGTGTGTGTCCCTCCCTCGCTGTGTGTGTGTGTGTGTGTCCCTCCCTCGCTGTGTGTGTGCGTGTCCCTCCCTCGCTGTGTGTGCGTGTCACTCCCTCGCTCTGTGTGTGCGTGTCACTCCCTCGCTGTGTGTGTGTGTGTCCCTCCCTCGCTGTGTGTGTGTGTGTGTCCCTCCCTCGCTGTGTGTGTGTGTGTCCCTCCCTCGGTGTGTGTGTGCGCGTGTCCCTCCCTCGCTGTGTGTGTGTGTGTCCCTCCCTCGCTGTGTGTGTGTGTGTCCCTCCCTCGCTGTGTGTGCGTGTCACTCCCTCGCTGTGTGTGTGTGTGTCCCTCCCTCGCTGTGTGTGTGTGTGTGTCCCTCCCTCGCTGTGTGTGTGTGTGTGTGTCCCTCCCTCGCGGCGTGTGTGTGTGTCCCTCCCTCGCTGTGTGTGTGTGTCCCTTCCTCGCTTTGTGTGCGTCTCCCTCCCTGTGTGTGTGCGTGTCCCTCCCTCGTTGTGTGTGTGTGTGTGTCCCTCCCTCGTTGTGTGTGTGTGTGTGTCCCTCCCTCGCTGCGAGTGTGTGTCCCTCCCTCGCTGTGTGTACGTGTTCCTCCCTCGCTGTGTGTGTGTGTGTGTCCCTCCCTCGCTGTGTGTGTGTGTTCCTCCCTCGCTGTGTGTGTGTGTCCCTCCCTCGCTGTGAGTGTGTGTCCCTCCCTCGTTGTGTGTTTGTGTGTCCCTCCCTCGCTGCGTGTGTGTGTGTCCCTCCCTCGCTGTGTGTGTGTCCCTCCCTCGCTGTATGTGCGTGTCCCTCCCTCGCTGTGTGTGTGTGTGTGTGTCCCTCCCTCGCTGTGTATGTCCCTCCCTCGCTGTGTGTGTGTGTGGGTGTCCCTCCCTCGCTGTGTGTGTGTGTGTGTGTCCCTCCCTCGCTGTGTGTGCGTGTCTCTCCCTCGCAGTGTGTGTGTGTGTCCCTCACTCGCTGTGTGTGCGTGTCCCTCCCTCGCTGTGTGTGTGTGTCCCTACCTCGTTGTGTGTGTGTGTGTGTCCCTCCCTCGTTGTGTGTGTGTGTGTGTCCCTCCCTCGTTGTGTGTGTGTGTGTGTGTCCCTCCCTCGCTGTGTGTGTGTATGTGTCCCTCCCTCGCTGTGTGTGTGTGTCGCTCCCTCGCCGTGTGTGTGTGTCCCTCCCTCGTTGTGTGTGTGTGTCCCTCCCTCGTTGTGTGTGTGTGTCCCTCCCTCGTTGTGTGTGTGTGTGTCCCTCCCTCGCTGTGTGTGTGTGTGTGTCCCTCCCTCGCTGTGTGTGTGTCCCTCCCTCGCTGTGTGTGTGTGTGTGTTCCTCCCTCGCTGTGTGTGTGTGTGTCTCTCCCTCGCTGTGTGTGTGTGTGTCCCTCCCTCGCTGTTTGTGTGTGTGTGTCCCTCCATCGCTGTGTGTGTGTGTGTCCCTCCCTCGCTGTGTGTGTGTGTGTGTCCCTCCCTCGCTGTGTGTGCGTGTCCCTCCCTCGCTGTGTGTGTGTGTGTCCCTCCCTCGCTGTGTGTGTGTGTGTGTGTCCCTCCCTCGCTGTGTGTGTGTCGCTCCCTCGCCGTGTGTGTGTCCCCCTCCCTCGTTGTGTGTGTGTGTGTCCCTCCCTCGCTGTGTGTGCGTGTCACTCCCTCGCTGTGTGTGTGTGTGTGTCCCTCCCTCGCTGTGTGTGTATGTGTCCCTCCCTCGCTGTGTGTGTGTGTGTCCCTCTCTCGCTGTGCGTGTGTGTGTCCCTCCCTCGCTGTGTGTGTGTGTGTCCCTCCCTCGCTGTGTGTGTGTGTCCCTCCCTCGCTGTGTGTGCGTGTCACTCCCTCGCTGTGTGTGTGTGTGTCCCTCCCTCGCTGTGTGTGTGTGTGTCCCTCCCTCGCTGTGTGTGCGTGTCCCTCCCTGTGTGTGTGCGTGTCCCTCCCTCGTTGTGTGTGTGTGTGTCCCTCCCTCGTTGTGTGTGTGTGTGTGTCCCTCCCTCGCTGTGAGTGTGTGTCCCTCCCTCGCTGTGTGTGCGTGTCCCTCCCTCGCTGTGTGTGTGTGTCCCTCCCTCGCTGTGTGTGTGTGTGTGTCCCTCCCTCGCTGTGAGTGTGTGTCCCTCCCTCGCTGTGTGTGCGTGTTCCTCCCTCGCTGTGTATGTGTGTGTGTCCCTCCCTCGCTGTGTGTGTGTGTCCCTCCCTCGCTGTGTGTGTGTGTGTCCCTCCCTCGCTGTGTGTGCGTGTCCCTCCCTCGCTGTGTGTGTGTGTGTCCCTCCCTCGCTGTGTGTGTGTGTGTCCCTCCCTCGCTGTGTGTGTGTGTGTGTCCCTCCGTCGCTGTGTGTGTGTGTCCCTCCCTCTGTGTGTGCGTGTCCCTCCCTCGTTGTGTGTTTGTGTGTCCCTCCCTCGCTGCGTGTGTGTGTGTCCCTCCCTCGCTGTGTGTGTGTCCCTCCCTCGCTGTATGTGCGTGTTCCTCCCTCGCTGTGTGTGTGTGTGTGTCCCTCCATCGCTGTGTGTGTCCCTCCCTCGCTGTGTGTGTGTGTGGGTGTCCCTCCCTCGCTGTGTGTGTGTGTGCGTGTCCCTCCCTCGCTGTGTGTGCGTGTCCCTCCGTCGCTGTGTGTGTGTGTGTCCCTCCCTCGCTGTGAGTGTGTGTGTGTGTGTGTCCCTCCCTCGCTGTGTGTGTGCCCCTCCCTCGTTGTGTGTGTGTGTGTCCCTCCCTCGTTGTGTGTGCGTGTGTGTCCCTCCCTCGCTGTGTGTGTGACCCTCCCTTGCTGTGTGTGTGTGTGTCCCTCCATCGCTGTGTGTGTGTGTGTCCCTCCCTCGCTGTCTGTGTGTGTCCCTCCCTCGCTGTGTGTGTGTCCCTCCATCGCTGTGTGTGTGTGTGTGTCCCTCCCTCGCTGTGTGTGTGTGTGTGTCCCTCCATCGCTGTGTGTGTGTGTGTGTCCCTCCCTCGCTGTGTGTGTGTGTCCCTCCCTCGCTGTGTGTGTGTGTCCCTCCCTCGCTGTGTGTGTGTCCCTCCCTCGCTGTGTGTGTGTGTGTCCCTCCCTCGCTGTGTGTGTGTGTGTCCCTCCCTCGCTGTGTGTGTGTGTGTCCCTCCCTCGCTGTGTGTGTGTGTGTCCCTCCATCGCTGTTTGTGTGTGTGTGTGTCCCTCCCTCGCTGTGTGTGTGTGTCCCTCCCTCGCTGTGTGTGTGTCTCCCTCCCTCGCTGTGTGTGCGTGTCCCTCCCTCGCTGTGTGTGTGTGTGTCCCTCCCTCGCTGTGTGTGTGTGTGTGTCCCTCCATCAGTCTGTCTGTGTGTGTCCCTCCCTCGCTGTGTGTGCGTTTCTCTCCCTCGCTGTGTGTGTGTGTGTGTCCCTCCCTCGCTGTGTGTGCGTGTCCCTCCCTCGCTGTGTGTGTGTGTCCCTCCCTCGTTGTGTGTGTGTGTGTGTGTCCCTCCCTCGCTGTGTGTGTGTGTGTCCCTCCCTCGCTGTGTGTGTGTGTGTGTGTCGCTCCCTCGCCGTGTGTGTGTGTCCCTCCCTCGTTGTGTGTGTGTGTGTGTCCCTCCCTCGTTGTGTGTGTGTGTGTGTCCCTCCCTCGTTGTGTGTGTGTGTGTGTCGCTCCCTCGCCGTGTGTGTGTGTCCCTCCCTCGTTGTGTGTGTGTGTGTGTCCCTCCCTCGCTGCGTGTGTGTGTGTGTCCCTCCCTCGCTGTGTGTGTGTCCCTCCCTCGCTGTGTGTGTGTGTGTGTCCCTCCATCGCTGTGTGTGTGTGTGTCCCTCCCTCGCTGTGTGTTTGTGTGTGTGTCCCTCCCTCGCTGTGTGTGCGTGTCCCTCCCTCGCTGTGTGTGCGTGTCACTCCCTCGCTGTGTGTGTGTGTGTGTGTCCCTCCCTCGCTGTGTGTGTGCGTGTCCCTCCCTCGCTGTGTGTGCGTGTCACTCCCTCGCTGTGTGTGTGTGTGTCCCTCCCTCGCTGTGTGTGTGTGTGTGTGTCCCTCCCTCGCTGTGTGTGTGCGTGTCCCTCCCTCGCTGTGTGTGCGTGTCACTCCCTCGCTCTGTGTGTGCGTGTCACTCCCTCGCTGTGTGTGTCTGTGTCCCTCCCTCGCTGTGTGTGTGTGTGTGTCCCTCCCTCGCTGTGTGTGTGTGTGTCCCTCCCTCGGTGTGTGTGTGCGCGTGTCCCTCCCTCGCTGTGTGTGTGTGTGTCCCTCCCTCGCTGTGTGTGTGTGTGTCCCTCCCTCGCTGTGTGTGCGTGTCACTCCCTCGCTGTGTGTGTGTGTGTCCCTCCCTCGCTGTGTGTGTGTGTGTGTCCCTCCCTCGCTGTGTGTGTGTGTGTGTGTCCCTCCCTCGCGGCGTGTGTGTGTGTCCCTCCCTCGCTGTGTGTGTGTGTCCCTTCCTCGCTTTGTGTGCGTCTCCCTCCCTGTGTGTGTGCGTGTCCCTCCCTCGTTGTGTGTGTGTGTGTGTCCCTCCCTCGTTGTGTGTGTGTGTGTGTCCCTCCCTCGCTGCGAGTGTGTGTCCCTCCCTCGCTGTGTGTACGTGTTCCTCCCTCGCTGTGTGTGTGTGTGTGTCCCTCCCTCGCTGTGTGTGTGTGTTCCTCCCTCGCTGTGTGTGTGTGTCCCTCCCTCGCTGTGAGTGTGTGTCCCTCCCTCGTTGTGTGTTTGTGTGTCCCTCCCTCGCTGCGTGTGTGTGTGTCCCTCCCTCGCTGTGTGTGTGTCCCTCCCTCGCTGTATGTGCGTGTCCCTCCCTCGCTGTGTGTGTGTGTGTGTCCCTCCCTCGCTGTGTATGTCCCTCCCTCGCTGTGTGTGTGTGTGGGTGTCCCTCCCTCGCTGTGTGTGTGTGTGCGTGTCCCTCCCTCGCTGTGTGTGCGTGTCCCTCCGTCGCTGTGTGTGTGTGTGTCCCTCCCTCGCTGTGTGTGTGTGTGTGTGTCCCTCCCTCGCTGTGTGTGTGTGTCCCTCCCTCGTTGTGTGTGTGTGTGTCCCTCCCTCGTTGTGTGTGTGTGTGTGTCCCTCCCTCGCTGTGTGTGTGTCCCTCCCTTGCTGTGTGTGTGTGTGTCCCTCCATCGCTGTGTGTGTGTGTGTCCCTCCCTCGCTGTCTGTGTGTGTCCCTCCCTCGCTGTGTGTGTTTCCCTCCATCGCTGTGTGTGTGTGTGTGTCCCTCCCTCGCTGTGTGTGTGTGTGTCCCTCCCTCGCTGTCTGTGTGTGTCCCTCCCTCGCTGTGTGTGTTTCCCTCCATCGCTGTGTGTGTGTGTGTGTCCCTCCATCGCTGTGTGTGTGTGTGTCCCTCCCTCGCTGTGTGTGTGTGTCCCTCCCTCGCTGTGTGTGTGTCCCTCCCTCGCTGTGTGTGTGTCCCTCCCTCGCTGTGTGTGTGTGTGTCCCTCCCTCGCTGTGTGTGTGTGTGTCCCTCCCTCGCTGTGTGTGTGTGTGTGTCCCTCCCTCGCTGTGTGTGTGTGTGTCCCTCCATCGCTGTTTGTGTGTGTGTCTGTCCCTCCCTCGCAGTGTGTGTGTGGCCCCCCCTCGCTGTGTGTGTGTGTCCCTCCCTCGCTGTGTGTGCTTGTCCCTCCCTCGCTGTGTGTGTGTGTGTCCCTCCCTCGCTGTGTGTGTGTGTGTGTCCCTCCATCAGTCTGTCTGTGTGTGTCCCTCCCTCGCTGTGTGTGCGTTTCTCTCCCTCGCTGTGTGTGTGTGTGTCCCTCCCTCGCTGTGTGTGCGTGTCCCTCCCTCGCTGTGTGTGCGTGTCCCTCCCACGTTGTGTGTGTGTGTGTGTGTCCCTCCCTCGCTGTGTGTGTGTGTGTCCCTCCCTCGCTGTGTGTGTGTGTGTGTGTCGCTCCCTCGCCGTGTGTGTGTGTCCCTCCCTCGTTGTGTGTGTGTGTGTGTCCCTCCCTCGTTGTGTGTGTGTGTGTGTCGCTCCCTCGCTGTGTGTGTGCGTGTCCCTCCCTCGCTGTGTGTGCGTGTCACTCCCTCGCTGTGTGTGTGTGTGTCCCTCCCTCGCTGTGTGTGTGTGTGTGTGTCCCTCCCTCGCTGTGTGTGTGCGTGTCCCTCCCTCGCTGTGTGTGCGTGTCACTCCCTCGCTCTGTGTGTGCGTGTCACTCCCTCGCTGTGTGTGTGTGTGTCCCTCCCTCGCTGTGTGTGTGTGTGTGTCCCTCCCTCGCTGTGTGTGTGTGTGTCCCTCCCTCGGTGTGTGTGTGCGCGTGTCCCTCCCTCGCTGTGTGTGTGTGTGTCCCTCCCTCGCTGTGTGTGTGTGTGTCCCTCCCTCGCTGTGTGTGCGTGTCACTCCCTCGCTGTGTGTGTGTGTGTCCCTCCCTCGCTGTGTGTGTGTGTGTGTCCCTCCCTCGCTGTGTGTGTGTGTGTGTCCCTCCCTCGCGGCGTGTGTGTGTGTCCCTCCCTCGCTGTGTGTGTGTGTCCCTTCCTCGCTTTGTGTGCGTGTCCCTCCCTGTGTGTGTGCGTGTCCCTCCCTCGTTGTGTGTGTGTGTGTGTCCCTCCCTCGTTGTGTGTGTGTGTGTGTCCCTCCCTCGCTGCGAGTGTGTGTCCCTCCCTCGCTGTGTGTACGTGTCCCTCCCTCGCTTTGTGTGTGTGTGTGTCCCTCCCTCGCTGTGTGTGTGTGTTCCTCCCTCGCTGTGTGTGTGTGTCCCTCCCTCGCTGTGAGTGTGTGTCCCTCCCTCGCTGTGTGTGCGTGTTCCTCCCTCGCTGTGTATGTGTGTGTGTCCCTCCCTCGCTGTGTGTGTGTGTCCCTCCCTCGCTGTGAGTGTGTGTCCCTCCCTCGCTGTGTGTGTGTGTGTCCCTCCCTCGCTGTGTGTGTGTGTGTCCCTCCCTCGCTGTGTGTGTGTGTCCCTCCCTCGCTGTGTGTGTGTGTCCCTCCCTCGCTGTGTGTGTGTGTGTGTGTGTCCCTCCCTCGCTGTGTGTGCGTGTGTCCCTCCCTCGCTGTGTGTGTGTGTGTGTGTGTGTGTGTGTCCCTCCCTCGCTGTGTGTGCGTGTCACTCCCTCGCTGTGTGTGTGCGTATCACTTCCTCGCTGTGTGTGTGTGTCCCTCCCTCGCTGTGTGTGTGTGTGTCCCTCCCTCGCTGTGTGTGTGTGTGTCCCTCCCACGCTGTGTGTGTGTGTGTCCCTCCCTCGCTGTGTGTGTGTGTGTCCCTCCCTCGCTGTGTGTGTGTGTCCCTCCCTCTGTGTGTGCGTGTCCCTCCCTCGTTGTGTGTGTGTGTGTCCCTCCGTCGCTGTGTGTGTGTGTCCCTCCCTCTGTGTGTGCGTGTCCCTCCCTCGTTTTATGTGTGTGTGTCCCTCCCTCGCTGCGTGTGTGTGTCCCTCCCTCGCTGTGTGTGTCACTCCCTCGCTGTGTGTGTGTGTGTGTCCCTCCCTCGTTGTGTGTGTGTGTGTGTCGCTCCCTCGCCGTGTGTGTGTGTCCCTCCCTCGTTGTGTGTGTGTGTGTGTCCCTCCCTCGTTGTGTGTGTGTGTGTGTCCCTCCCTCGTTGTGTGTGTGTGTGTGTCGCTCCCTCGCCGTGTGTGTGTGTCCCTCCCTCGTTGTGTGTGTGTGTGTGTCCCTCCCTCGCTGCGTGTGTGTGTGTGTCCCTCCCTCGCCGTGTGTGTGTGTGTCCCTCCCTCGCTGTATGTGTGTGTCCCTCCCTCGCTGTGTGTGTGTGTCCCTCCCTCGCTGTGTGTGCGTGTCCCTCCCTCGCTGTGTGTGTGTGTCCCTCCCTCGCTGTGTGTGTGTGTGTGTCCCTCCCTCGCTGTGAGTGTGTGTCCCTCCCTCGCTGTGTGTGCGTGTTCCTCCCTCGCTGTGTATGTGTGTGTGTCCCTCCCTCGCTGTGTGTGTGTGTCCCTCCCTCGCTGTGTGTGTGTGTGTCCCTCCCTCGCTGTGTGTGCGTGTCCCTCCCTCGCTGTGTGTGTGTGTGTCCCTCCCTCGCTGTGTGTGTGTGTGTCCCTCCCTCGCTGTGTGTGTGTGTGTGTCCCTCCGTCGCTGTGTGTGTGTGTCCCTCCCTCTGTGTGTGCGTGTCCCTCCCTCGTTGTGTGTTTGTGTGTCCCTCCCTCGCTGCGTGTGTGTGTGTCCCTCCCTCGCTGTGTGTGTGTCCCTCCCTCGCTGTATGTGCGTGTTCCTCCCTCGCTGTGTGTGTGTGTGTGTCCCTCCATCGCTGTGTGTGTCCCTCCCTCGCTGTGTGTGTGTGTGGGTGTCCCTCCCTCGCTGTGTGTGTGTGTGCGTGTCCCTCCCTCGCTGTGTGTGCGTGTCCCTCCGTCGCTGTGTGTGTGTGTGTCCCTCCCTCGCTGTGAGTGTGTGTGTGTGTGTGTCCCTCCCTCGCTGTGTGTGTGCCCCTCCCTCGTTGTGTGTGTGTGTGTCCCTCCCTCGTTGTGTGTGCGTGTGTGTCCCTCCCTCGCTGTGTGTGTGACCCTCCCTTGCTGTGTGTGTGTGTGTCCCTCCATCGCTGTGTGTGTGTGTGTCCCTCCCTCGCTGTCTGTGTGTGTCCCTCCCTCGCTGTGTGTGTGTCCCTCCATCGCTGTGTGTGTGTGTGTGTCCCTCCCTCGCTGTGTGTGTGTGTGTGTCCCTCCATCGCTGTGTGTGTGTGTGTGTCCCTCCCTCGCTGTGTGTGTGTGTCCCTCCCTCGCTGTGTGTGTGTGTCCCTCCCTCGCTGTGTGTGTGTCCCTCCCTCGCTGTGTGTGTGTGTGTCCCTCCCTCGCTGTGTGTGTGTGTGTCCCTCCCTCGCTGTGTGTGTGTGTGTCCCTCCCTCGCTGTGTGTGTGTGTGTCCCTCCATCGCTGTTTGTGTGTGTGTGTGTCCCTCCCTCGCTGTGTGTGTGTGTCCCTCCCTCGCTGTGTGTGTGTCCCTCCCTCGCTGTATGTGCGTGTCCCTCCCTCGCTGTGTGTGTGTGTGTGTCCCTCCCTCGCTGTGTATGTCCCTCCCTCGCTGTGTGTGTGTGTGGGTGTCCCTCCCTCGCTGTGTGTGTGTGTGCGTGTCCCTCCCTCGCTGTGTGTGCGTGTCCCTCCGTCGCTGTGTGTGTGTGTGTCCCTCCCTCGCTGTGTGTGTGTGTGTGTGTCCCTCCCTCGCTGTGTGTGTGTGTCCCTCCCTCGTTGTGTGTGTGTGTGTCCCTCCCTCGTTGTGTGTGTGTGTGTGTCCCTCCCTCGCTGTGTGTGTGTCCCTCCCTTGCTGTGTGTGTGTGTGTCCCTCCATCGCTGTGTGTGTGTGTGTCCCTCCCTCGCTGTCTGTGTGTGTCCCTCCCTCGCTGTGTGTGTTTCCCTCCATCGCTGTGTGTGTGTGTGTGTCCCTCCCTCGCTGTGTGTGTGTGTGTCCCTCCCTCGCTGTCTGTGTGTGTCCCTCCCTCGCTGTGTGTGTTTCCCTCCATCGCTGTGTGTGTGTGTGTGTCCCTCCATCGCTGTGTGTGTGTGTGTCCCTCCCTCGCTGTGTGTGTGTGTCCCTCCCTCGCTGTGTGTGTGTCCCTCCCTCGCTGTGTGTGTGTCCCTCCCTCGCTGTGTGTGTGTGTGTCCCTCCCTCGCTGTGTGTGTGTGTGTCCCTCCCTCGCTGTGTGTGTGTGTGTGTCCCTCCCTCGCTGTGTGTGTGTGTGTCCCTCCATCGCTGTTTGTGTGTGTGTCTGTCCCTCCCTCGCAGTGTGTGTGTGGCCCCCCCTCGCTGTGTGTGTGTGTCCCTCCCTCGCTGTGTGTGCTTGTCCCTCCCTCGCTGTGTGTGTGTGTGTCCCTCCCTCGCTGTGTGTGTGTGTGTGTCCCTCCATCAGTCTGTCTGTGTGTGTCCCTCCCTCG
This sequence comes from Chiloscyllium plagiosum, assembly GCF_037043375.1. Lineage (NCBI taxonomy): Eukaryota > Metazoa > Chordata > Chondrichthyes > Orectolobiformes > Hemiscylliidae > Chiloscyllium > Chiloscyllium plagiosum. The sequence goes on along the minus strand of NW_028270152.1, from coordinate 126,164,380 downwards.
CTGTGTGTGCGTTTCTCTCCCTCGCTGTGTGTGTGTGTGTCCCTCCCTCGCTGTGTGTGCGTGTCCCTCCCTCGCTGTGTGTGCGTGTCCCTCCCACGTTGTGTGTGTGTGTGTGTGTCCCTCCCTCGCTGTGTGTGTGTGTGTCCCTCCCTCGCTGTGTGTGTGTGTGTGTGTCGCTCCCTCGCCGTGTGTGTGTGTCCCTCCCTCGTTGTGTGTGTGTGTGTGTCCCTCCCTCGTTGTGTGTGTGTGTGTGTCGCTCCCTCGCTGTGTGTGTGCGTGTCCCTCCCTCGCTGTGTGTGCGTGTCACTCCCTCGCTGTGTGTGTGTGTGTCCCTCCCTCGCTGTGTGTGTGTGTGTGTGTCCCTCCCTCGCTGTGTGTGTGCGTGTCCCTCCCTCGCTGTGTGTGCGTGTCACTCCCTCGCTCTGTGTGTGCGTGTCACTCCCTCGCTGTGTGTGTGTGTGTCCCTCCCTCGCTGTGTGTGTGTGTGTGTCCCTCCCTCGCTGTGTGTGTGTGTGTCCCTCCCTCGGTGTGTGTGTGCGCGTGTCCCTCCCTCGCTGTGTGTGTGTGTGTCCCTCCCTCGCTGTGTGTGTGTGTGTCCCTCCCTCGCTGTGTGTGCGTGTCACTCCCTCGCTGTGTGTGTGTGTGTCCCTCCCTCGCTGTGTGTGTGTGTGTGTCCCTCCCTCGCTGTGTGTGTGTGTGTGTCCCTCCCTCGCGGCGTGTGTGTGTGTCCCTCCCTCGCTGTGTGTGTGTGTCCCTTCCTCGCTTTGTGTGCGTGTCCCTCCCTGTGTGTGTGCGTGTCCCTCCCTCGTTGTGTGTGTGTGTGTGTCCCTCCCTCGTTGTGTGTGTGTGTGTGTCCCTCCCTCGCTGCGAGTGTGTGTCCCTCCCTCGCTGTGTGTACGTGTCCCTCCCTCGCTTTGTGTGTGTGTGTGTCCCTCCCTCGCTGTGTGTGTGTGTTCCTCCCTCGCTGTGTGTGTGTGTCCCTCCCTCGCTGTGAGTGTGTGTCCCTCCCTCGCTGTGTGTGCGTGTTCCTCCCTCGCTGTGTATGTGTGTGTGTCCCTCCCTCGCTGTGTGTGTGTGTCCCTCCCTCGCTGTGAGTGTGTGTCCCTCCCTCGCTGTGTGTGTGTGTGTCCCTCCCTCGCTGTGTGTGTGTGTGTCCCTCCCTCGCTGTGTGTGTGTGTCCCTCCCTCGCTGTGTGTGTGTGTCCCTCCCTCGCTGTGTGTGTGTGTGTGTGTGTCCCTCCCTCGCTGTGTGTGCGTGTGTCCCTCCCTCGCTGTGTGTGTGTGTGTGTGTGTGTGTGTGTCCCTCCCTCGCTGTGTGTGCGTGTCACTCCCTCGCTGTGTGTGTGCGTATCACTTCCTCGCTGTGTGTGTGTGTCCCTCCCTCGCTGTGTGTGTGTGTGTCCCTCCCTCGCTGTGTGTGTGTGTGTCCCTCCCACGCTGTGTGTGTGTGTGTCCCTCCCTCGCTGTGTGTGTGTGTGTCCCTCCCTCGCTGTGTGTGTGTGTCCCTCCCTCTGTGTGTGCGTGTCCCTCCCTCGTTGTGTGTGTGTGTGTCCCTCCGTCGCTGTGTGTGTGTGTCCCTCCCTCTGTGTGTGCGTGTCCCTCCCTCGTTTTATGTGTGTGTGTCCCTCCCTCGCTGCGTGTGTGTGTCCCTCCCTCGCTGTGTGTGTCACTCCCTCGCTGTGTGTGTGTGTGTGTCCCTCCCTCGTTGTGTGTGTGTGTGTGTCGCTCCCTCGCCGTGTGTGTGTGTCCCTCCCTCGTTGTGTGTGTGTGTGTGTCCCTCCCTCGTTGTGTGTGTGTGTGTGTCCCTCCCTCGTTGTGTGTGTGTGTGTGTCGCTCCCTCGCCGTGTGTGTGTGTCCCTCCCTCGTTGTGTGTGTGTGTGTGTCCCTCCCTCGCTGCGTGTGTGTGTGTGTCCCTCCCTCGCTGTGTGTGTGTCCCTCCCTCGCTGTGTGTGTGTGTGTGTCCCTCCATCGCTGTGTGTGTGTGTGTCCCTCCCTCGCTGTGTGTTTGTGTGTGTGTCCCTCCCTCGCTGTGTGTGCGTGTCCCTCCCTCGCTGTGTGTGCGTGTCACTCCCTCGCTGTGTGTGTGTGTGTGTGTCCCTCCCTCGCTGTGTGTGTGCGTGTCCCTCCCTCGCTGTGTGTGCGTGTCACTCCCTCGCTGTGTGTGTGTGTGTCCCTCCCTCGCTGTGTGTGTGTGTGTGTGTCCCTCCCTCGCTGTGTGTGTGCGTGTCCCTCCCTCGCTGTGTGTGCGTGTCACTCCCTCGCTCTGTGTGTGCGTGTCACTCCCTCGCTGTGTGTGTGTGTGTCCCTCCCTCGCTGTGTGTGTGTGTGTGTCCCTCCCTCGCTGTGTGTGTGTGTGTGTCTCCCTCGGTGTGTGTGTGCGCGTGTCCCTCCCTCGCTGTGTGTGTGTGTGTGTCCCTCCCTCGCTGTGTGTGTGTGTGTCCCTCCCTCGCTGTGTGTGTGTGTGTGTCCCTCCCTCGCTGTGTGTGTGTGTGTCCCTCCCTCGCTGTGTGTGCGTGTCACTCCCTCGCTGTGTGTGTGTGTGTCCCTCCCTCGCTGTGTGTGTGTGTGTGTCCCTCCCTCGCTGTGTGTGTGTGTGTGTCCCTCCCTCGCGGCGTGTGTGTGTGTCCCTCCCTCGCTGTGTGTGTGTGTCCCTTCCTCGCTTTGTGTGCGTGTCCCTCCCTGTGTGTGTGCGTGTCCCTCCCTCGTTGTGTGTGTGTGTGTGTCCCTCCCTCGCTGCGAGTGTGTGTCCCTCCCTCGCTGTGTGTACGTGTTCCTCCCTCGCTGTGTGTGTGTGTGTGTCCCTCCCTCGCTGTGTGTGTGTGTTCCTCCCTCGCTGTGTGTGTGTGTCCCTCCCTCGCTGTGAGTGTGTGTCCCTCCCTCGTTGTGTGTTTGTGTGTCCCTCCCTCGCTGCGTGTGTGTGTGTCCCTCCCTCGCTGTGTGTGTGTCCCTCCCTCGCTGTATGTGCGTGTCCCTCCCTCGCTGTGTGTGTGTGTGTGTCCCTCCCTCGCTGTGTGTGTCCCTCCCTCGCTGTGTGTGTGTGTGGGTGTCCCTCCCTCGCTGTGTGTGTGTGTGCGTGTCCCTCCCTCGCTGTGTGTGCGTGTCCCTCCGTCGCTGTGTGTGTGTGTGTCCCTCCCTCGCTGTGTGTGTGTGTGTGTGTCCCTCCCTCGCTGTGTGTGTGTGTCCCTCCCTCGTTGTGTGTGTGTGTGTCCCTCCCTCGTTGTGTGTGTGTGTCCCTCCCTCGCTGTGTGTGTGTCCCTCCCTTGCTGTGTGTGTGTGTGTCCCTCCATCGCTGTGTGTGTGTGTGTCCCTCCCTCGCTGTCTGTGTGTGTCCCTCCCTCGCTGTGTGTGTGTCCCTCCATCGCTGTGTGTGTGTGTGTGTCCCTCCCTCGCTGTGTGTGTGTGTGTGTCCCTCCATCGCTGTGTGTTTGTGTGTCCCTCCCTCGCTGTGTGTGTGTGTCCCTCCCTCGCTGTGTGTGTGTCCCTCCCTCGCTGTGTGTGTGTCCCTCCCTCGCTGTGTGTGTGTGTGTCCCTCCCTCGCTGTGTGTGTGTGTGTCCCTCCCTCGCTGTGTGTGTGTGTGTGTCCCTCCCTCGCTGTGTGTGTGTGTGTCCCTCCATCGCTGTTTGTGTGTGTGTGTGTCCCTCCCTCGCTGTGTGTGTGTGTCCCTCCCTCGCTGTGTGTGTGTGTCCCTCCCTCGCTGTGTGTGCGTGTCCCTCCCTCGCTGTGTGTGTGTGTGTCCCTCCCTCGCTGTGTGTGTGTGTGTGTCCCTCCATCAGTCTGTCTGTGTGTGTCCCTCCCTCGCTGTGTGTGCGTTTCTCTCCCTCGCTGTGTGTGTGTGTGTCCCTCCCTCGCTGTGTGTGCGTGTCCCTCCCTCGCTGTGTGTGCGTGTCCCTCCCACGTTGTGTGTGTGTGTGTGTGTCCCTCCCTCGCTGTGTGTGTGTGTGTCCCTCCCTCGCTGTGTGTGTGTGTGTGTGTCGCTCCCTCGCCGTGTGTGTGTGTCCCTCCCTCGTTGTGTGTGTGTGTGTGTCCCTCCCTCGTTGTGTGTGTGAGTGTGTCGCTCCCTCGCTGTGTGTGTGCGTGTCCCTCCCTCGCTGTGTGTGCGTGTCACTCCCTCGCTGTGTGTGTGTGTGTCCCTCCCTCGCTGTGTGTGTGTGTGTGTGTCCCTCCCTCGCTGTGTGTGTGCGTGTCCCTCCCTCGCTGTGTGTGCGTGTCACTCCCTCGCTCTGTGTGTGCGTGTCACTCCCTCGCTGTGTGTGTGTGTGTCCCTCCCTCGCTGTGTGTGTGTGTGTGTCCCTCCCTCGCTGTGTGTGTGTGTGTCCCTCCCTCGGTGTGTGTGTGCGCGTGTCCCTCCCTCGCTGTGTGTGTGTGTGTCCCTCCCTCGCTGTGTGTGTGTGTGTCCCTCCCTCGCTGTGTGTGTGTGTGTGTCCCTCCCTCGCTGTGTGTGTGTGTGTGTCCCTCCCTCGCGGCGTGTGTGTGTGTCCCTCCCTCGCTGTGTGTGTGTGTCCCTTCCTCGCTTTGTGTGCGTGTCCCTCCCTGTGTGTGTGCGTGTCCCTCCCTCGTTGTGTGTGTGTGTGTGTCCCTCCCTCGTTGTGTGTGTGTGTGTGTCCCTCCCTCGCTGCGAGTGTGTGTCCCTCCCTCGCTGTGTGTACGTGTTCCTCCCTCGCTGTGTGTGTGTGTGTGTCCCTCCCTCGCTGTGTGTGTGTGTTCCTCCCTCGCTGTGTGTGTGTGTCCCTCCCTCGCTGTGAGTGTGTGTCCCTCCCTCGCTGTGTGTGCGTGTTCCTCCCTCGCTGTGTATGTGTGTGTGTCCCTCCCTCGCTGTGTGTGTGTGTCCCTCCCTCGCTGTGAGTGTGTGTCCCTCCCTCGCTGTGTGTGTGTGTGTCCCTCCCTCGCTGTGTGTGTGTGTGTCCCTCCCTCGCTGTGTGTGTGTGTCCCTCCCTCGCTGTGTGTGTGTGTGTGTGTGTCCCTCCCTCGCTGTGTGTGTGTGTGTGTGTGTGTGTGTGTCCCTCCCTCGCTGTGTGTGCGTGTCACTCCCTCGCTGTGTGTGTGCGTATCACTTCCTCGCTGTGTGTGTGTGTCCCTCCCTCGCTGTGTGTGTGTGTGTCCCTCCCTCGCTGTGTGTGTGTGTGTCCCTCCCACGCTGTGTGTGTGTGTGTCCCTCCCTCGCTGTGTGTGTGTGTGTCCCTCCCTCGCTGTGTGTGTGTGTCCCTCCCTCTGTGTGTGCGTGTCCCTCCCTCGTTGTGTGTGTGTGTGTCCCTCCGTCGCTGTGTGTGTGTGTCCCTCCCTCTGTGTGTGCGTGTCCCTCCCTCGTTTTATGTGTGTGTGTCCCTCCCTCGCTGCGTGTGTGTGTCCCTCCCTCGCTGTGTGTGTCCCTCCCTCGCTGTGTGTGTGTGTCCCTCCCTCGCTGTATGTGCGTGTCCCTCCCTCGCTGTGTGTGTGTGTGTCCCTCCCTCGCTGTGAATGTGCGTGTCCCCCCTCGCTGTGTGTGTGTGTGTGTGTCCCTCCCTCGCTGTGTGTGCGTGTCCCCCCTCGCTGTGAGTGTGCGTGTCCCTCCCTCGCTGTGTGTGTGTGTGTGTGTGTCCCTCCCTCGCTGTGTGTGTGTGTCCCTCCCTCGCTGTGAGTGTGCGTGTCCCTCCCTCGCTGTGTGTGTGTGTGTGTCCCTCCCTCGCTGTGTGTGTGTGTGTGTGTCCCTCCCTCGCTGTGTGTGTGTCCCTCCCTCGCTGTGTGTGTGTCCCTCCCTCGCTGTGAGTGTGTGTGTCCCTCCCTCGCTGTGTGTGCGTGTCCCTCCCTCGCTGTGTGTGTGTGTGTGTCCCTCCGTCGTTGTGTGTTTCCCTCCCTAGCTGTGTGTGTGTGTCCCTCCCTCGTTGTGAGTGTGTGTCCCTCCCTCGCTGTGTGTGTGTGTGTCCCTCCCTCGCTGTGTGTGTGTGTCCCTCCCTCGCTGTGTGTGTGTGTCCCTCCCTCGCCGTGTGTGTGTGTCCCTCCCTCGCTGTTTGTGTGTGTGTGTCCCTCCCTCGCTGTGTGTGTGTGTGTCCCTCCCTCGCTGTGTGTGTGTGTCCCTCCCTCGCTGTGTGTGTGTCTGTCCCTCCCTCGTTGAGTGTGTGTCCCTCCCTCGCTGTGTGTGTCTGTCCCTCCCTCGTTGTGTTTGTGTCCCTCCCTCGCTGTGTGTGTGTCTGTCCCTCCCTCGTTGTGTGTGTCCCTCCCTCGCTGTGTTTGTGTGTGTGTGTCCCTCCCTCGCTGTGTGTGTGTGTCCCTCCCTCGCTGTGTGTGTGTGTGTGTCCCTCCCTCGTTGTGTTTGTGTCCCTCCCTCGCTGTGTGTGTGTGTGTCCCTCCCTCGCTGTGTGTGTGTGTCCCTCCCTCGCTGTGTGTGTGTGTGTCTGTCCCTCCCTCGTTGTGTGTGTGTCCCTCCCTCGCTGTGTTTGTGTGTGTCCCTCCCTCGCTGTGTGTGTGTGTGTCCCTCCCTCGCTGTATGTGTGTGCCCTCCCTTGCTGTGTGTGTGTGTGTGTCCCTCCCTCGCTGTGTGTGTGTCCCTCCCTCGCTGTGTGTGTGTCCCTCCCTCGTCGTGTGTGTGTGCCCCTTCCTCGCTGTTTGTGTGTGTGTGTCCCTCCATCGCTGTGTGTGTGTGTCCCTCCCTCGCTGTGTGTGTGTGTGTGTCCCTCCCTCGCTGTTTGTGTGTGTGTGTCCCTCCATCGCTGTGTGTGTGTGTGTCCCTCCCTCGCTGTGTGTGTGTGTGTGTGTGTCCCTCCTCGCTGTGTGTGTGTGTGTCCCTCCCTCGCTGTGTGTGTGTGTGTGTGTCCCTCCCTCATTGTGTTTGTGTCCCTCCCTCGCTGTGTGTGTCTGTCCCTCCCTCGTTGTGTGTGTGTCCCTCCCTCGCTGTGTTTGTGTGTGTCCCTCCCTCGCTGTGTGTGTGTGTGTGTGTGTGTCCCTCCCTCGTTGTGTGTGTGTCCCTCCCTCGCTGTGTTTGTGTGTGTCCCTCCCTCGCTGTGTGTGTGTGTGTCCCTCCCTCGCTGTGTGTGTGTGTGTCCCTCCCTCGCTGTGGGTGTGTGTCCCTCCCTCGCTGTGTGTGTGTGTGTCCCTCCCTCGTTGTGTGTGTGTGTCCCTCCCTCGCTGTGTGTGTGTGTGTGTGTCCCTCCCTCGCTGTGTGTGTGTGTGTGTGTCCCTCCCTCGCTGTGTGTGTGTGTCCCTCCCTCGTTGTGTGTGTGTGTGTCCCTCCCTCGCTGTGTGTGTGTGTGTGTGTGTCCCTCCCTCGCTGTGTGTGTTTGTCCCTCCCTCGTTGTGTGTGTGTGTGTCCCTCCCTCGCTGTGTGTGTGTGTGTCCCTCCCTCGCTGTGTGTGTCCCTCCCTCGCTATGTGTGTGTGTGTGTCCCTCCCTCGCTGTGTGTGTGTGTGTCCCTCCCTCGCTGTGTGTGTGTGCCCTCCCTTGCTGTGTGTGTGTGTGTGTCCCTCCCTCGCTGTGTGTGTGTGCCCTCCCTTGCTGTGTGTGTGTCCCTCCCTCGCTGTGTGTGTGTGTGTCCCTCCCTCGCTGTGTGTGTGTGCCCTCCCTTGCTGTGTGTGTGTGTGTGTCCCTCCCTCGCTGTGTGTGTCCCTCCCTCGCTATGTGTGTGTGTGTGTCCCTCCCTCGCTGTGTGTGTCCGTGTCCCTCCCTCGCTGTATGTGTGTGCCCTCCCTTGCTGTGTGTGTGTGTGTGTCCCTCCCTCGCTGTGTGTGTGTCCCTCCCTCGCTGTGTGTGTGTCCCTCCCTGGTCGTGTGTGTGTGCCCCTCCCTCGCTGCTGGTGTGTGTGTGTCCCTCCATCGCTGTGTGTGTGTGTCCCTCCCTCGCTGTGTGTGTGTGTGTGTCCCTCCCTCGCTGTTTGTGTGTGTGTGTCCCTCCATCGCTGTGTGTGTGTGTGTCCCTCCCTCGCTGTGTGTGTGTGTGTGTGTCCCTCCCTCGCTGTGTGTGTGTGTGTCCCTCCCTCGCTGTGTGTGTGCGTGTCCCTCCCTCGCTGTGTGTGTGTGTGTCCCTCCCTCGCTGTGTGTGTGTGTGCGTGTCCCTCCCTCGCTGTGTGTGCGTGTCCCTCCGTCGCTGTGTGTGTGTGTGTCCCTCCCTCGCTGTGTGTGTGTGTGTGTGTGTGTCCCTCCCTCGCTGTGTGTGTGTGTCCCTCCCTCGCTGTGTGTGTGTCCCTCCCTCGCTGTGTGTGTGTGTGTGTCCCTCCCTCGCTGTGTGTGTGTGTGTGTCCCTCCCTCGCTGTGTGTGTGTCCCTCCCTCGCTGTGTGTGTGTGTGTGTGTCCCTCCCTCGCTGTGTGTGTGTGTCCCTCCCTCGCTGTGTGTGTGTCCCTCCCTCGCTGTGTGTGTGTGTGTGTGTGTGTGTGTCCCTCCCTCGCTGTGTGTGTGTGTCCCTCCCTCGCTGTGTGTGTGTGTCCCTCTCTCGCTGTGTGTGTGTGTGTGTGTGTGTGTGTCCCTCCCTCGCTGTGTGTGTGTGTGTCCCTCCCTCGCTGTGTGTGTGTGTGTCCCTCCCTCGCTGTGTGTGTGTGTGTCCCTCCCTCGCTGTGTGTGTGTGTGTCCCTCCATCGCTGTGTGTGTGTGTGTGTGTCCCTCCCTCGCTGTTTGTGTGTGTGTGTGTCCCTCCATCGCTGTGTGTGTGTGTGTCCCTCCCTCGCTGTTTGTGTGTGTGTGTGTCCCTCCATCGCTGTGTGTGTGTGTGTCCCTCCATCGCTGTGTGTGTGTGTGTGTGTCCCTCCCTCGCTGTTTGTGTGTGTGTGTGTCCCTCCATCGCTGTGTGTGTGTGTGTCCCTCCCTCGCTGTGTGTGTGTGTGTCCCTCACTCGCTGTGTGTGCGTGTGTCCCTCACTCGCTGTGTGTGCGTGTGTCTCTCCCTCGCTGTGTGTGTGTGTGTCCCTCCCTCGCTGTGTGTGTGTGTCCCTCCCTCGCTGTGTCTGTGTGTGTCCCTCCCTCACTGTGTGTGTGTGTGTGTCCCTCCCTCGCTGTGTGTGCGTGTGTCTCTCCCTCGCTGTGTGTGTGTGTGTCCCTCCCTCGCTGTGTGTGTGTGTCCCTCCCTCGCTGTGTCTGTGTGTGTCCCTCCCTCACTGTGTGTGTGTGTGTGTCCCTCCCTCGCTGTGTGTGCGTGTCTCTCCCTCGCTGTGTGTGTGTGTGTCCCTCCCTCGCTGTGTGTGTGTGTCCCTCCCTCGCTGTGTCTGTGTGTGTCCCTCCCTCACTGTGTGTGTGTGTGTGTGTGTCCCTCACTCGCTGTGTGTGCGTGTCCCTCCCTCGCTGTGTGTGTGTGTCCCTACCTCGTTGTGTGTGTGTGTGTGTCCCTCCCTCGTTGTGTGTGTGTGTGTGTCCCTCCCTCGCTGTGTGTGTGTGTCGCTCCCTCGACGTGTGTGTGTGTCCCTCCCTCGTTGTGTGTGTGTGTCCCTCTCTCGTTGTGTGTGTGTGTCCCTCCCTCGTTGTGTGTGTGTGTGTCCCTCCCTCGCTGTGTGTGTGTGTGTGTCCCTCCCTCGCTGTGTGTGTGTCCCTCCCTCGCTGTGTGTGTGTGTGTGTTCCGCCCTCGCTGTGTGTGTGTGTCTGTCTCCCTCGCTGTGTGTGTGTGTGTCCCTCCCTCGCTGCTTGTGTGTGTGTGTCCCTCCATCGCTGTGTGTGTGTGTGTCCCTCCCTCGCTGTGTGTGTGTGTGTGTGCCCCTCCCTCGCTGTGTGTGCGTGTCCCTCCCTCGCTGTGTGTGTGTGTGTCCCTCCCTCGCTGTGTGTGTGTGTCCCTCCCTCGCTGTGTGTGTGTCGCTCCCTCGCCGTGTGTGTGTCCCCCTCCCTCGTTGTGTGTGTGTGTGTCCCTCCCTCGCTGTGTGTGCGTGTCCCTCCCTCGCTGTGTGTGTGTGTGTCCCTCCCTCGCTGTGAGTGTGTGTGTCCCTCCCTCGCTGTGTGTGTGTGTGTCCCTCCCTCGCTGTGTGGGTGTGTCCCTCCCTCGCTGTGTGTGCGTGTCACTCCCTCGCTGTGTGTGTGTGTGTCCCTCCCTCGCTGTGTGTGTGTGTGTCCCTCCCTCGCTGTGTGTGCGTGTCCCTCCCTGTGTGTGTGCGTGTCCCTCCCTCGTTGTGTGTGTGTGTGTGTCCCTCCCTCGTTGTGCGTGTGTGTGTGTCCCTCCCTCGCTGTGAGTGTGTGACCCTCCCTCGCTGTGTGTGCGTGTCCCTCCCTCGCTGTGTGTGTGTGTCCCTCCCTCGCTGTGTGTGTGTGTGTGTCCCTCCCTCGATGTGAGTGTGTGTCCCTCCCTCGCTGTGTGTGCGTGTTCCTCCCTCGCTGTGTATGTGTGTGTGTCCCTCCCTCGCTGTGTGTGTGTGTCCCTCCCTCGCTGTGTGTGTGTGTGTCCCTCCCTCGCTGTGTGTGCGTGTCCCTCCCTCGCTGTGTGTGTGTGTGTCCCTCCCTCGCTGTGTGTGTGTGTGTCCCTCCCTCGCTGTGTGTGTGTGTGTCCCTCCCTCGCTGTGTGTGTGTGTGTGTGTCCCTCCGTCGCTGTGTGTGTGTGTCCCTCCCTCTGTGTGTGCGTGTCCCTCCCTCGTTGTGTGTTTGTGTGTCCCTCCCTCGCTGCGTGTGTGTGTGTCCCTCCCTCGCTGTGTGTGTGTCCCTCCCTCGCTGTATGTGCGTGTCCCTCCCTCGCTGTGTGTGTGTGTGTGTGTCCCTCCCTCGCTGTGTGTGTCCCTCCCTCGCTGTGTGTGTGTGTGTGTGTGTCCCTCCCTCGCTCTTTGTGTGTGTGCGTGTCCCTCCCTCGCTGTGTGTGCGTGTCGCTCCGTCGCTGTGTGTGTGTGTGTCCCTCCCTCGTTGTGTGTGTGTGTGTCCCTCCCTCGTTGTGTGTGTGTGTGTGTCCCTCCCTCGCTGTGTGTGTGTCCCTCCCTTGCTGTGTGTGTGTGTGTGTCCCTCCATCGCTGTGTGTGTGTGTGTCCCTCCCTCGCTGTCTGTGTGTGTCCCTCCCTCGCTGTGTGTGTGTCCCTCCCTCGCTGTGTGTGTGTGTGTGTCCCTCCCTCGCTGTGTGTGCGTGTGTGTCCCTCCATCGCTGTGTGTGTGTGTGTCCCTCCCTCGCTGTGTGTGTGTGTCCCTCCCTCGCTGTGTGTGTGTCCCTCCCTCGCTGTGTGTGTGTGTGTCCCTCCCTCGCTGTGTGTGTGTGTCCCTCCCTCGCTGTGTGTGCGTGTCACTCCCTCACTGTGTGTGTGTGTGTCCCTCCCTCGCTGTGTGTGTGTGTGTCCCTCCCTCGCTGTGTGTGTGTGTGTCCCTCCATCGCTGTTTGTGTGTGTGTGTGTCCCTTCCTCGCTGTGTGTGTGTGTCCCTCCCTCGCTGTGTGTGTGTGTCCCTCCCTCGCTGTGTGTGCGTGTCACTCCCTCGCTGTGTGTGTGTGTGTCCCTCCCTCGCTGTGTGTGTGTGTGTCCCTCCATCACTCTGTCTGTGTGTGTCCCTCCCTCGCTGTGTGTGCGTGTCCCTCCCTCGCTGTGTGTGTGTGTCCCTCCCTCGCTGTGTGTGCGTGTCCCTCCCTCGCTGTGTGTGTGTGTCCCTCCCTCGTTGTGTGTGTGTGTGTGTCCCTCCCTCGCTGTGTGTGTGTGTGTCCCTCCCTCGCTGTGTGTGTGTGTGTGTCGCTCCCTCGCCGTGTGTGTGTGTCCCTCCCTCGTTGTGTGTGTGTGTGTGTCCCTCCCTCGTTGTGTGTGTGTGTGTGTCCCTCCCTCGTTGTGTGTGTGCGTGTGTCGCTCCCTCGCCGTGTGTGTGTGTCCTTCCCTCGTTGAATGTGTGTGTGTGTCCCTCCCTCGCTGTGTGTGTGTGTGTGTCCCTCCCTCGCTGTGTGTGTGTCCCTTCCTCGCTGTGTGTGTGTGTGTGTCCCTCCATCGCTGTTTGTGTGTGTGTCCCTCCCTCGCTGTGTGTGTGTGTGTCCCTCCCTCGCTGTGTGTGCGTGTCCCTCCCTCGCTGTGCGTGCGTGTCACTCCCTCGCTGTGTGTGTGTGTGTGTGTCCCTCCCTCGCTGTGTGTGTGCGTGTCCCTCCCTCGCTGTGTGTGCGTGTCACTCCCTCGCTGTGTGTGTGTGTGTCCCTCCCTCGCTGTGTGTGTGTGTGTGTGTGTCCCTCCCTCGCTGTGTGTGTGCGTGTCCCTCCCTCGCTGTGTGTGCGTGTCACTCCCTCGCTCTGTGTGTGCGTGTCACTCCCTCGCTGTGTATGTGTGTGTCCCTCCCTCGCTGTGTGTGTGTGTGTGTCCCTCCCTCGCTGTGTGTGTGTGTCCCTCCCTCAGTGTGTGTGTGCGCGTGTCCCTCCCTCGCTGTGTGTGTGTGTGTCCCTCCCTCGCTGTGTGTGTGTGTGTCCCTCCCTCGCTGTGTGTGCGTGTCACTCCCTCGCTGTGTGTGTGTGTGTCCCTCCCTCGCTGTGTGTGTGTGTGTCCCTCCCTCGCTGTGTGTGTGTGTGTGTGTCCCTCCCTCGCGGCGTGTGTGTGTGTCCCTCCCTCGCTGTGTGTGTGTGTCCCTTCCTCGCTGTGTGTGCGTGTCCCTCCCTGTGTGTGTGCGTGTCCCTCCCTCGTTGTGTGTGTGTGTGTGTCCCTCCCTCGTTGTGTGTGTGTGTGTGTCCCTCCCTCGCTGCGAGTGTGTGTCCCTCCCTCGCTGTGTGTACGTGTTCCTCCCTCGCTGTGTGTGTGTGTGTGTCCCTCCCTCGCTGTGTGTGTGTGTTCCTCCCTCGCTGTGTGTGTGTGTCCCTCCCTCGCTGTGAGTGTGTGTCCCTCCCTCGCTGTGTGTGCGTGTTCCTCCCTCGCTGTGTTTGTGTGTGTGTCCCTCCCTCGCTGTGTGTGTGTGTCCCTCCCTCGCTGTGTGTGTGTGTGTCCCTCCCTCGCTGTGTGTGTGTGTGTCCCTCCCTCGCTGTGTGTGTGTCCCTCCCTCGCTGTGTGTGTGTGTCCCTCCCTGGCTGTGTGTGTGTGTGTGTGTGTCCCTCCCTCGCTGTGTGTGTGTGTGTCCCTCCCTCGCTGTGTGTGTGTGTGTGTGTGTCCCTCCCTCGCTGTGTGTGCGTGTCACTCCCTCGCTGTGTGTGTGCGTGTCACTTCCTCGCTGTGTGTGTGTGTCCCTCCCTCGCTGTGTGTGTGTGTGTCCCTCCCTCGCTGTGTGTGTGTGTGTCCCTCCCTCGCTGTGTGTGTGTGTGTCCCTCACTCGCTGTGTGTGTGTGTCCCTCCCTCTGTGTGTGCGTGTCCCTCCCTCGTTGTGTGTGTGTGTGTCCCTCCGTCGCTGTGTGTGTGTGTCCCTCCCTCTGTGTGTGTGTGTGTCCCTCCCTCGTTTTGTGTGTGTGTGTCCCTCCCTCGCTGCGTGTGTGTGTGTCCCTCCCTCGCTGTGTGTGTCCCTCCCTCGCTGTGTGTGTGTGTCCCTCCCTCGCTGTATGTGCGTGTCCCTCCCTCGCTGTGTGTGTGTGTGTCCCTCCCTCGCTGTGAATGTGCGTGTCCCCCCCTCGCTGTGTGTGTGTGTGTGTGTCCCTCCCTCGCGGCGTGTGTGTGTGTCCCTCCCTCGCTGTGTGTGTGTGTCCCTTCCTCGCTGTGTGTGCGTGTCCCTCCCTGTGTGTGTGCGTGTCCCTCCCTCGTTGTGTGTGTGTCTGTGTCCCTCCCTCGTTGTGTGTGTGTGTGCGTCCCTCCCTCGCTGCGAGTGTGTGTCCCTCCCTCGCTGTGTGTACGTGTTCCTCCCTCGCTGTGTGTGTGTGTGTGTCCCTCCCTCGCTGTGTTTGTGTGTTCCTCCCTCGCTGTGTGTGTGTGTCCCTCCCTCGCTGTGAGTGTGTGTCCCTCCCTCGCTGTGTGTGCGTGTTCCTCCCTCGCTGTGTATGTGTGTGTGTCCCTTCCTCGCTGTGTGTGTGTGTCCCTCCCTCGCTGTGTGTGTGTGTCCCTCCCTCGCTGTGTGTGTGTGTCCCTCCCTCGCTGTGTGTGTGTGTGTCCCTCCCTCGCTGTGTGTGTGTGTCCCTCCCTCGCTGTGTGTGTGTGTCCCTCCCTCACTGTGTGTGTGTGTGTGTGTGTGTGTCCCTCCCTCGCTGTGTGTGTGTGTGTCCCTCCCTCGCTGTGTGTGTGTGTGTGTGTGTGTGTCCCTCCCTCGCTGTGTGTGCGTGTCACTCCCTCGCTGTGTGTGTGCGTGTCATTTCCTCGCTGTGTGTGTGTGTCCCTCCCTCGCTGTGTGTGTGTGTGTGTCCCTCCCTCGCTGTGTGTGTGTGTGTCCCTCCCTCGCTGTGTGTGTGTGTGTCCCTCCCTCGCTGTGTGTGTGTGTCCCTCCCTCTGTGTGTGCGTGTCCCTCCCTCGTTGTGTGTGTGTGTGTCCCTCCGTCGCTGTGTGTGTGTGTCCCTCCCTCTGTGTGTGTGTGTCCCTCCCTCGTTTTGTGTGTGTGTGTCCCTCCCTCGCTGATTGTGTGTGTGTCCCTCCCTCGCTGTGTGTGTCCCTCCCTCGCTGTGTGTGTGTGTCCCTCCCTCGCTGTATGTGCGTGTCCCTCCCTCGCTGTGTGTGTGTGTGTCCCTCCCTCGCTGTGAATGTGAGTGACCCCCCTCGCTGTGTGTGTGTGTGTGTGTCCCTCCCTCGCTGTGTGTGCGTGTCCCCCCTCGCTGTGAGTGTGCGTGTCCCTCCCTCGCTGTGTGTGTGTGTGTGTGTGTGTCCCTCCCTCGCTGTGTGTGTGTGTCCCTCCCTCGCTGTGAGTGTGCGTGTCCCTCCCTCGCTGTGTGTGTGTGTGTGTGTCCCTCCCTCGCTGTGTGTGTGTGTGTGTGTCCCTCCCTCGCTGTGTGTGTGTCCCTCCCTCGCTGTGTGTGTGTCCCTCCCTCGCTGTGAGTGTGTGTGTCCCTCCCTCGCTGTGTGTGCGTGTCCCTCCCTCGCTGTGTGTGTGTGTGTGTGTCCCTCCCTCGTTGTGTGTTTCCCTCCCTAGCTGTATGTGTGTGTCCCTCCCTCGTTGTGTGTGTGTGTCCCTCCCTCGCTGTGTGTGTGTGTGTCCCTCCCTCGCTGTGTGTGTGTGTCCCTCCCTCGCTGTGTGTGTGTGTCCCTCCCTCGCCGTGTGTGTGTGTCTCTCCCTCGCTGTTTGTGTGTGTGTGTCCCTCCCTCGCTGTGTGTGTGTGTGTCCCTCCCTCGCTGTGTGTGTGTGTCCCTCCCTCGCTGTGTGTGTGTCTGTCCCTCCCTCGTTGTGTGTGTGTCCCTCCCTCGCTGTGTGTGTCTGTCCCTCCCTCGTTGTGTTTGTGTCCCTCCCTCGCTGTGTGTGTCTGTCCCTCCCTCGTTGTGTGTGTCCCTCCCTCGCTGTGTTTGTGTGTGTGTGTCCCTCCCTCGCTGTGTGTGTGTGTCCCTCCCTCGCTGTGTGTGTGTGTGTGTGTCCCTCCCTCGTTGTGTTTGTGTCCCTCCCTCGCTGTGTGTGTGTGTCCCTCCCTCGCTGTGTGTGTGTGTGTGTGTGTCCCTCCCTCGCTGTGTGTGTGTGTGTCCCTCCCTCGCTGTGTGTGTGTGTGTGTGTGTGTCCCTCCCTCGCTGTGTGTGCGTGTCACTCCCTCGCTGTGTGTGTGCGTGTCACTTCCTCGCTGTGTGTGTGTGTCCCTCCCTCGCTGTGTGTGTGTGTGTCCCTCCCTCGCTGTGTGTGTGTGTGTCCCTCCCTCGCTGTGTGTGTGTGTGTCCCTCACTCGCTGTGTGTGTGTGTCCCTCCCTCTGTGTGTGCGTGTCCCTCCCTCGTTGTGTGTGTGTGTGTCCCTCCGTCGCTGTGTGTGTGTGTCCCTCCCTCTGTGTGTGTGTGTGTCCCTCCCTCGTTTTGTGTGTGTGTGTCCCTCCCTCGCTGCGTGTGTGTGTGTCCCTCCCTCGCTGTGTGTGTCCCTCCCTCGCTGTGTGTGTGTGTCCCTCCCTCGCTGTATGTGCGTGTCCCTCCCTCGCTGTGTGTGTGTGTGTCCCTCCCTCGCTGTGAATGTGCGTGTCCCCCCCTCGCTGTGTGTGTGTGTGTGTGTCCCTCCCTCGCGGCGTGTGTGTGTGTCCCTCCCTCGCTGTGTGTGTGTGTCCCTTCCTCGCTGTGTGTGCGTGTCCCTCCCTGTGTGTGTGCGTGTCCCTCCCTCGTTGTGTGTGTGTGTGTGTCCCTCCCTCGTTGTGTGTGTGTGTGTGTCCCTCCCTCGCTGCGAGTGTGTCCCTCCCTCGCTGTGTGTACGTGTTCCTCCCTCGCTGTGTGTGTGTGTGTGTCCCTCCCTCGCTGTGTGTGTGTGTTCCTCCCTCGCTGTGTGTGTGTGTCCCTCCCTAGCTGTGAGTGTGTGTCCCTCCCTCGCTGTGTGTGCGTGTTCCTCCCTCGCTGTGTATGTGTGTGTGTCCCTCCCTCGCTGTGTGTGTGTGTCCCTCCCTCGCTGTGTGTGTGTGTCCCTCCCTCGCTGTGTGTGTGTGTGTCCCTCCCTCGCTGTGTGTGTGTGTGTCCCTCCCTCGCTGTGTGTGTGTGTCCCTCCCTCGCTGTGTGTGTGTGTCCCTCCCTCACTGTGTGTGTGTGTGTGTGTGTGTCCCTCCCTCGCTGTGTGTGTGTGTGTCCCTCCCTCGCTGTGTGTGTGTGTGTGTGTGTGTCCCTCCCTCGCTGTGTGTGCGTGTCACTCCCTCGCTGTGTGTGTGCGTGTCACTTCCTCGCTGTGTGTGTGTGTCCCTCCCTCGCTGTGTGTGTGTGTGTCCCTCCCTCGCTGTGTGTGTGTGTGTCCCTCCCTCGCTGTGTGTGTGTGTGTCCCTCCCTCGCTGTGTGTGTGTGTCCCTCCCTCTGTGTGTGCGTGTCCCTCCCTCGTTGTGTGTGTGTGTGTCCCTCCGTCGCTGTGTGTGTGTGTCCCTCCCTCTGTGTGTGTGTGTCCCTCCCTCGTTTTGTGTGTGTGTGTCCCTCCCTCGCTGAGTGTGTGTGTGTCCCTCCCTCGCTGTGTGTGTCCCTCCCTCGCTGTGTGTGTGTGTCCCTCCCTCGCTGTATGTGCGTGTCCCTCCCTCGCTGTGTGTGTGTGTGTCCCTCCCTCGCTGTGAATGTGAGTGACCCCCCTCGCTGTGTGTGTGTGTGTCCCTCCCTCGCTGTGTGTGCGTGTCCCCCCTCGCTGTGAGTGTGCGTGTCCCTCCCTCGCTGTGTGTGTGTGTGTGTGTGTGTCCCTCCCTCGCTGTGTGTGTGTGTCCCTCCCTCGCTGTGAGTGTGCGTGTCCCTCCCTCGCTGTGTGTGTGTGTGTGTGTGTCCCTCCCTCGCTGTGTGTGTGTGTGTGTGTGTCCCTCCCTCGCTGTGTGTGTGTCCCTCCCTCGCTGTGTGTGTGTCCCTCCCTCGCTGTGAGTGTGTGTGTCCCTCCCTCGCTGTGTGTGCGTGTCCCTCCCTCGCTGTGTGTGTGTGTGTGTGTCCCTCCCTCGTTGTGTGTTTCCCTCCCTAGCTGTGTGTGTGTGTCCCTCCCTCGTTGTGTGTGTGTGTCCCTCCCTCGCTGTGTGTGTGTGTGTCCCTCCCTCGCTGTGTGTGTGTGTCCCTCCCTCGCTGTGTGTGTGTGTCCCTCCCTCGCCGTGTGTGTGTGTCCCTCCCTCGCTGTTTGTGTGTGTGTGTCCCTCCCTCGCTGTGTGTGTGTGTCCCTCCCTCGCTGTGTGTGTGTCTGTCCCTCCCTCGTTGTGTGTGTGTCCCTCCCTCGCTGTGTGTGTCTGTCCCTCCCTCGTTTTGTTTGTGTCCCTCCCTCGCTGTGTGTGTGTCTGTCCCTCCCTCGTTGTGTGTGTCCCTCCCTCGCTGTGTTTGTGTGTGTGTGTCCCTCCCTCGCTGTGTGTGTGTGTCCCTCCCTCGCTGTGTGTGTGTGTGTGTGTCCCTCCCTCGTTGTGTTTGTGTCCCTCCCTCGCTGTGTGTGTGTGTCCCTCGCTCGCTGTGTGTGTGTGTGTCTGTCCCTCCCTCGTTGTGTGTGTGTCCCTCCCTCGCTGTGTTTGTGTGTGTCCCTCTCTCGCTGTGTGTGTGTGTGTGTCCCTCCCTCGCTGTGTGTGTGTGTGTGTGTCCCTCCCTAATTGTGTTTGTGTCCCTCCCTCGCTGTGTGTGTGTCTGTCCCTCCCTCGTTGTGTGTGTGTCCCTCCCTCGCTGTGTTTGTGTGTGTCCCTCCCTCGGTGTGTGTGTGTGTGTGTGTCCCTCCCTCGTTGTGTGTGTGTCCCTCCCTCGCTGTGTTTGTGTGTGTCCCTCCCTCGCTGTGTGTGTGTGTGTGTCCCTCCCTCGCTGTGTGTGTGTGTGTCCCTCCCTCGTTGTGTGTGTGTGTGTCCCTCCCTCGCTGTGTGTGTGTGTGTGTCCCTCCCTCGCTGTGTGTGTGTGTGTGTGTCCCTCCCTCGCTGTGTGTGTGTGTGTGTGTCCCTCCCTCGCCGTGTGTGTGTGTCCCTCCCTCGCTGTTTGTGTGTGTGTGTCCCTCCCTCGCTGTGTGTGTGTGTGTCCCTCCCTCGCTGTGTGTGTGTGTCCCTCCCTCGCTGTGTGTGTGTCTGTCCCTCCCTCGTTGTGTGTGTGTCCCTCCCTCGCTGTGTGTGTCTGTCCCTCCCTCGTTGTGTTTGTGTCCCTCCCTCGCTGTGTGTGTGTCTGTCCCTCCCTCGTTGTGTGTGTCCCTCCCTCGCTGTGTTTGTGTGTGTGTGTCCCTCCCTCGCTGTGTGTGTGTGTCCCTCCCTCGCTGTGTGTGTGTGTGTGTGTGTCCCTCCCTCGTTGTGTTTGTGTCCCTCCCTCGCTGTGTGTGTGTGTCCCTCGCTCGCTGTGTGTGTGTGTGTCTGTCCCTCCCTCGTTGTGTGTGTGTCCCTCCCTCGCTGTGTTTGTGTGTGTCCCTCCCTCGCTGTGTGTGTGTGTGTGTGTCCCTCCCTCGCTGTGTGTGTGTGTGTGTGTCCCTCCCTAATTGTGTTTGTGTCCCTCCCTCGCTGTGTGTGTGTCTGTCCCTCCCTCGTTGTGTGTGTGTCCCTCCCTCGCTGTGTTTGTGTGTGTCCCTCCCTCGCTGTGTGTGTGTGTGTGTGTCCCTCCCTCGTTGTGTGTGTGTCCCTCCGTCGCTGTGTGTGTGTGTCCCTCCCTCTGTGTGTGTGTGTCCCTCCCTCGTTTTGTGTGTGTGTGTCCCTCCCTCGCTGAGTGTGTGTGTGTCCCTCCCTCGCTGTGTGTGTCCCTCCCTCGCTGTGTGTGTGTGTCCCTCCCTCGCTGTATGTGCGTGTCCCTCCCTCGCTGTGTGTGTGTGTGTCCCTCCCTCGCTGTGAATGTGAGTGAACCCCCTCGCTGTGTGTGTGTGTGTGTGTCCCTCCCTCGCTGTGTGTGCGTGTCCCCCCTCGCTGTGAGTGTGCGTGTCCCTCCCTCGCTGTGTGTGTGTGTGTGTGTGTGTCCCTCCCTCGCTGTGTGTGTGTGTCCCTCCCTCGCTGTGAGTGTGCGTGTCCCTCCCTCGCTGTGTGTGTGTGTGTGTGTCCCTCCCTCGCTGTGTGTGTGTGTGTGAGTCCCTCCCTCGCTGTGTGTGTGTCCCTCCCTCGCTGTGTGTGTGTCCCTCCCTCGCTGTGAGTGTGTGTGTCCCTCCCTCGCTGTGTGTGCGTGTCCCTCCCTCGCTGTGTGTGTGTGTGTGTGTCCCTCCCTCGTTGTGTGTTTCCCTCCCTAGCTGTGTGTGTGTGTCCCTCCCTCGTTGTGTGTGTGTGTCCCTCCCTCGCTGTGTGTGTGTGTGTCCCTCCCTCGCTGTGTGTGTGTGTCCCTCCCTCGCTGTGTGTGTGTGTCCCTCCCTCGCCGTGTGTGTGTGTCCCTCCCTCGCTGTTTGTGTGTGTGTGTGTCCCTCCCTCGCTGTGTGTGTGTGTGTCCCTCCCTCGCTGTGTGTGTGTGTCCCTCCCTCGCTGTGTGTGTGTCTGTCCCTCCCTCGTTGTGTGTGTGTCCCTCCCTCGCTGTGTGTGTCTGACCCTCCCTCGTTGTGTTTGTGTCCCTCCCTCGCTGTGTGTGTGTCTGTCCCTCCCTCGTTGTGTGTGTCCCTCCCTCGCTGTGTTTGTGTGTGTGTGTCCCTCCCTCGCTGTGTGTGTGTGTCCCTCCCTCGCTGTGTGTGTGTGTGTGTGTCCCTCCCTCGTTGTGTTTGTGTCCCTCCCTCGCTGTGTGTGTGTGTCCCTCGCTCGCTGTGTGTGTGTGTGTCTGTCCCTCCCTCGTTGTGTGTGTGTCCCTCCCTCGCTGTGTTTGTGTGTGTCCCTCCCTCGCTGTGTGTGTGTGTGTGTGTCCCTCCCTCGCTGTGTGTGTGTGTGTGTGTCCCTCCCTAATTGTGTTTGTGTCCCTCCCTCGCTGTGTGTGTGTCTGTCCCTCCCTCGTTGTGTGTGTGTCCCTCCCTCGCTGTGTTTGTGTGTGTCCCTCCCTCGCTGTGTGTGTGTGTGTGTGTCCCTCCCTCGTTGTGTGTGTGTCCCTCCCTCGCTGTGTTTGTGTGTGTCCCTCCCTCGCTGTGTGTGTGTGTGTCCCTCCCTCGCTGTGTGTGTGTGTGTCCCTCCCTCGCTGTGTGTGTGTGTGTGTCCCTCCCTCGTTGTGTGTGTGTGTGTCCCTCCCTCGCTGTGTGTGTGTGTGTGTCCCTCCCTCGCTGTGTGTGTGTGTGTGTGTCCCTCCCTCGCTGTGTGTGTGTGTGTGTCCCTCCCTCGCTGTGTGTGTGTGTCCCTCCCTCGTTGTGTGTGTGTGTGTCCCTCCCTCGCTGTGTGTGTGTGTGTGTGTGTGTCCCTCCCTCGCTGTGTGTGTTTGTCCCTCCCTCGTTGTGTGTGTGTCCCTCCCTCGCTGTGTGTGTGTGTCCCTCCCTCGCTGTGTGTGTCCCTCCCTCGCTATGTGTGTGTGTGTGTCCCTCCCTCGCTGTGTGTGTCCCTCCCTCGCTGTGTGTGTGTGCCCTCCCTTGCTGTGTGTGTGTGTGTGTCCCTCCCTCGCTGTGTGTGTGTGCCCTCCCTTGCTGTGTGTGTGTCCCTCCCTCGCTGTGTGTGTGTGTGTCCCTCCCTCGCTGTGTGTGTGTGCCCTCCCTTGCTGTGTGTGTGTGTGTGTCCCTCCTTCGCTGTGTGTGTGTGTGTGTGTCCCTCCCTCGTTGTGTTTGTGTCCCTCCCTCGCTGTGTGTGTGTGTCCCTCGCTCGCTGTGTGTGTGTGTGTCTGTCCCTCCCTCGTTGTGTGTGTGTCCCTCCCTCGCTGTGTTTGTGTGTGTCCCTCCCTCGCTGTGTGTGTGTGTGTGTGTGTCCCTCCCTCGCTGTGTGTGTGTGTGTGTGTCCCTCCCTCATTGTGTTTGTGTCCCTCCCTCGCTGTGTGTGTGTCTGTCCCTCCCTCGTTGTGTGTGTGTCCCTCCCTCGCTGTGTTTGTGTGTGTCCCTCCCTCGCTGTGTGTGTGTGTGTGTGTCCCTCCCTCGTTGTGTGTGTGTCCCTCCCTCGCTGTGTTTGTGTGTGTCCCTCCCTCGCTGTGTGTGTGTGTGTCCCTCCCTCGCTGTGTGTGTGTGTGTCCCTCCCTCGCTGTGGGTGTGTGTCCCTCCCTCGCTGTGTGTGTGTGTGTCCCTCCCTCGTTGTGTGTGTGTGTGTCCCTCCCTCGCTGTGTGTGTGTGTGTGTGTCCCTCCCTCGCTGTGTGTGTGTGTGTGTGTCCCTCCCTCGCTGTGTGTGTGTGTGTGTGTCCCTCCCTCGCTGTGTGTGTGTGTCCCTCCCTCGTTGTGTGTGTGTGTGTCCCTCCCTCGCTGTGTGTGTGTGTGTGTCCCTCCCTCGCTGTGTGTGTTTGTCCCTCCCTCGTTGTGTGTGTGTCCCTCCCTCGCTGTGTGTGTGTGTCCCTCCCTCGCTGTGTGTGTCCCTCCCTCGCTATGTGTGTGTGTGTGTCCCTCCCTCGCTGTGTGTGTCCCTCCCTCGCTGTGTGTGTGTGCCCTCCCTTGCTGTGTGTGTGTGTGTGTCCCTCCCTCGCTGTGTGTGTGTGCCCTCCCTTGCTGTGTGTGTGTCCCTCCCTCGCTGTGTGTGTGTGTGTCCCTCCCTCGCTGTGTGTGTGTGCCCTCCCTTGCTGTGTGTGTGTGTGTGTCCCTCCCTCGCTGTGTGTGTCCCTCCCTCGCTATGTGTGTGTGTGTGTCCCTCCCTCGCTGTGTGTGTGTGTGTCCCTCCCTCGCTGTATGTGTGTGCCCTCCCTTGCTGTGTGTGTGTGTGTGTCCCTCCCTCGCTGTGTGTGTGTCCCTCCCTCGCTGTGTGTGTGTCCCTCCATCGCTGTGTGTGTGTGTCCCTCCCTCGCTGTGTGTGTGTGTGTGTCCCTCCCTCGCTGTTTGTGTGTGTGTGTCCCTCCATCGCTGTGTGTGTGTGTGTCCCTCCCTCGCTGTGTGTGTGTGTGTGTGTCCCTCCCTCGCTGTGTGTGTGTGTGTCCCTCCCTCGCTGTGTGTGTGTGTGCGTGTCCCTCCCTCGCTGTGTGTGCGTGTCCCTCCGTCGCTGTGTGTGTGTGTGTCCCTCCCTCGCTGTGTGTGTGTGTGTGTGTGTCCCTCCCACGCAGTGTGTGTGTGTCCCTCCCTCGATGTGTGTGTGTCCCTCCCTCGCTGTGTGTGTGTGTGTGTCCCTCCCTCGCTGTGTGTGTGTGTGTGTCCCTCCCTCGCTGTGTGTGTGTCCCTCCCTCGCTGTGTGTGTGTGTGTGTGTGTGTCCCTCCCTCGCTGTGTGTGTGTGTCCCTCCCTCGCTGTGTGTGTGTCCCTCCCTCGCTGTGTGTGTGTGTGTGTCCCTCCCTCGCTGTGTGTGTGTGTGTGTCCCTCCCTCGCTGTGTGTGTCCCTCCCTCGCTGTGTGTGTGTGTGTGTGTCCCTCCCTCGCTGTGTGTGTGTGTCCCTCCCTCGCTGTGTGTGTGTGTCCCTCTCTCGCTGTGTGTGTGTGTGTGTGTGTGTGTGTGTGTCCCTCCCTCGCTGTGTGTGCGTGTCACTCCCTCGCTCTGTGTGTGTGTGTCCCTCCCTCGCTGTGTGTGTGTGTGTCCCTCCCTCGCTGTGTGTGTGTGTGTCCCTCCCTCGCTGTGTGTGTGTGTGTCCCTCCATCGCTGTGTGTGTGTGTGTGTGTCCCTCCCTCGCTGTTTGTGTGTGTGTGTGTCCCTCCATGGCTGTGTGTGTGTGTGTCCCTCCCTCGCTGTGTGTGTGTGTGTCCCTCACTCGCTGTGTGTGCGTGTGTCCCTCACTCGCTGTGTGTGCGTGTGTCTCTCCCTCGCTGTGTGTGTGTGTCCCTCCCTCGCTGTGTGTGTGTGTCCCTCCCTCGCTGTGTCTGTGTGTGTCCCTCCCTCACTGTGTGTGTGTGTGTGTCCCTCCCTCGCTGTGTGTGCGTGTGTCTCTCCCTCGCTGTGTGTGTGTGTGTCCCTCCCTCGCTGTGTGTGTGTGTCCCTCCCTCGCTGTGTCTGTGTGTGTCCCTCCCTCACTGTGTGTGTGTGTGTGTACCTCCCTCGCTGTGTGTGCGTGTCTCTCCCTCGCTGTGTGTGTGTGTGTCCCTCCCTCGCTGTGTGTGTGTGTCCCTCCCTCGCTGTGTCTGTGTGTGTCCCTCCCTCACTGTGTGTGTGT
The DNA here is from genome assembly GCF_037043375.1 of Chiloscyllium plagiosum. NCBI lineage: Eukaryota > Metazoa > Chordata > Chondrichthyes > Orectolobiformes > Hemiscylliidae > Chiloscyllium > Chiloscyllium plagiosum. The sequence continues at coordinate 126,141,021 of NW_028270152.1, read as the reverse complement.
GTGTGTCCCTCACTCGCTGTGTGTGCGTGTCCCTCCCTCGCTGTGTGTGTGTGTCCCTACCTCGTTGTGTGTGTGTGTGTGTCCCTCCCTCGTTGTGTGTGTGTGTGTGTCCCTCCCTCGCTGTGTGTGTGTGTCGCTCCCTCGCCGTGTGTGTGTGTCCCTCCCTCGTTGTGTCTGTGTGTCCCTCCCTCGTTGTGTGTGTGTGTGTCCCTCCCTCGCTGTGTGTGTGTCCCTCCCTCGCTGTGTGTGTGTCCCTCCCTCGCTGTGTGTGTGTGTGTCCCTCCCTCGCTCTGTGTGTGTGTGTCCCTCCCTCGCTGTGTGTGTGTCCCTCCCTCGCTGTGTGTGTGTGTGTGTCCCTCCCTCGCTGTGTGTGTGTGTGTCTCTCCCTCGCTGTGTGTGTGTGTCCCTCCCTCGCTGTTTGTGTGTGTGTGTCCCTCCCTCGCTGTGTGTGTGTGTGTGTCCATCCCTCGCTGTGTGTGCGTGTCCCTCCCTCGCTGTGTGTGTGTGTGTCCCTCCCTCGCTGTGTGTGTGTGTGTATGTCCCTCCCTCGCTGTGTGTGTGTGTCGCTCCCTCGCCGTGTGTGTGTCCCCCTCCCTCGTTGTGTGTGTGTGTGTCCCTCCCTCGCTGTGTGTGCGTGTCACTCCCTCGCTGTGTGTGTGTGTGTCCCTCCCTCGCTGTGTGTGTGTGTGTCCTCCCTCGCTGTGTGTGTGTGTGTCCCTCCCTCGCTGTGTGTGTGTGTCCCTCCCTCGCTGTGTGTGCGTGTCACTCCCTCGCTGTGTGTGTGTGTGTCCCTCCCTCGCTGTGTGTGTGTGTGTCCCTCCCTCGCTGTGTGTGCGTGTCCCTCCCTGTGTGTGTGCGTATCCCTCCCTCGTTGTGTGTGTGTCCCTCCCTCGTTGTGTGTGTGTGTGTGTCCCTCCCTCGCTGTGTGTGCGTGTCCCTCCCTCGCTGTGTGTGTGTGTCCCTCCCTCGCTGTGTGTGTGTGTGTGTCCCTCCCTCGCTGTGAGTGTGTGTCCCTCCCTCGCTGTGTGTGCGTGTTCCTCCCTCGCTGTGTATGTGTGTGTGTCCCTCCCTCGCTGTGTGTGTGTGTCCCTCCCTCGCTGTGTGTGTGTGTGTCCCTCCCTCGCTGTGTGTGTGTGTCCCTCCCTCGCTGTGTGTGTGTGTGTCCCTCCCTCGCTGTGTGTGTGTGTGTCCCTCCATCGCTGTGTGTGTGTGTCCCTCCCTCGCTGTGTGTGTGTGTGTGTGTCCCTCCGTCGCTGTGTGTGTGTGTCCCTCCCTCTGTGTGTGCGTGTCCCTCCCTCGTTGTGTGTGTGTGTGTCCCTCCCTCGCTGCGTGTGTGTGTGTCCCTCCCTCGCGGTGTGTGTGTCCCTCCCTCGCTGTATGTGCGTGTCCCTCCCTCGCTGTGTGTGTGTGTGTGTCCCTCCCTCGCTGTGTGTGTCCCTCCTTCGCTGTGTGTGTGTGTGTGTGTGTCCCTCCCTCGCTGTGTGTGTGTGTGCGTGTCCCTCCCTCGCTGTGTGTGCGTGTCCCTCCGTCGCTGTGTGTGTGTGTGTCCCTCCCTCGCTGTGTGTGTGTGTGTCCCTCCCTCGCTGTGTGTGTGTGTGTCCCTCCCTCGTTGTGTGTGTGTGTGTCCCTCCCTCGTTGTGTGTGTGTGTGTGTCCCTCCCTCGCTGTGTGTGTGTCCCTCCCTTGCTGTGTGTGTGTGTGTCCCTCCCTCGCTGTCTGTGTGTGTCCCTCCCTCGCTGTGTGTGTGTCCCTCCCTCGCTGTGTGTGTGTGTGTGTGTCCCTCCCTCGCTGTGTGTGTGTGTGTGTGTCCCTCCATCGCTGTGTGTGTGTGTGTGTGTGTGTCCCTCCCTCGCTGTGTGTGTGTCCCTCCCTCGCTGTGTGTGTGTGTGTGTCCCTCCCTCGCTGTGTGTGTGTGTGTCCCTCCCTCGCTGTGTGTGCGTGTCACTCTCTCACTGTGTGTGTGTGTGTCCCTCCCTCGCTGTGTGTGTGTGTGTCCCTCCCTCGCTGTGTGTGTGTGTGTCCCTCCATCGCTGTTTGTGTGTGTGTGTGTCCCTCCCTCGCTGTGTGTGTCCCTCCCTCGCTGTGTGTGTGTGTCCCTCCCTCGCTGTGTGTGCGTGTCACTCCCTCGCTGTGTGTGTGTGTGTCCCTCCCTCGCTGTGTGTGTGTGTGTGTCCCTCCATCACTCTGTCTGTGTGTGTCCCTCCCTCGCTGTGTGTGCGTTTCTCTCCCTCGCTGTGTGTGTGTGTGTGTCCCTCCCTCGCTGTGTGTGCGTGTCCCTCCCTCGCTGTGTGTGTGTGTCCCTCCCTCGTTGTGTGTGTGTCCCTCCCTCGTTGTGTGTGTGTGTGTGTCCCTCTCTCGCTGTGTGTGTGTGTCGCTCCCTCGCCGTGTGTGTGTGTCCCTCCCTCGTTGTGTGTGTGTGTGTGTCCCTCCCTCGCTGTGTGTGTGTGTGTGTGTCCCTCCCTCGCTGTGTGTGTGTCCCACCCTCGCTGTGTGTGTGTGTGTGTCCCTCCATCGCTGTGTGTGTGTGTGTGTGTCCCTCCCTCGCTGTGTGTGTGTGTGTCCCTCCCTCGCTGTGTGTGTGTGTCCCTCCCTCGCTGTTTGTGTGTGTGTGTCCCTCCATCGCTGTGTGTGTGTGTGTCCCTCGCTGTGTGTGTGTGTGTGTGTGTCCCTCCCTCGCTGTGTGTGCGTGTCCCTCCCTCGCTGTGTGTGCGTGTCACTCCCTCGCTGTGTGTGTGTGTGTGTGTGTCCCTCCCTCGCTGTGTGTGTGCGTGTCCCTCCCTCGCTGTGTGTGCGTGTCACTCCCTCGCTGTGTGTGTGTGTGTGTGTCCCTCCCTCGCTGTGTGTGTGTGTGTGTGTGTGTCCCTCCCTCGCTGTGTGCGTGCGTGTCCCTCCCTCGCTGTGTGTGCGTGTCACTCCCTCGCTGTGTGTGTGTGTGTCCCTCCCTCGCTGTGTGTGTGTGTGTGTCCCTCCCTCGCTGTGTGTGTGTGTGTCCCACCCTCGCTGTGTGTGTGTGTGTGTCCCTCCCTCGGTGTGTGTGTGCGCGTGTCCCTCCCTCGCTGTGTGTGTGTGTGTCCCTCCCTCGCTGTGTGTGTGTGTGTCCCTCCCTCGCTGTGTGTGCGTGTCACTCCCTCGCTGTGTGTGTGTGTCCCTCCCTCGCTGTGTGTGTGTGTGTCCCTCCCTCGCTGTGTGTGTGTGTGTGTGTCCCTCCCTCGCGGCGTGTGTGTGTGTCCCTCCCTCGCTGTGTGTGTGTGTCCCTTCCTCGCTGTGTGTGCGTGTCCCTCCCTGTGTGTGTGCGTGTCCCTCCCTCGTTGTGTGTGTGTGTGTGTCCCTCCCTCGTTGTGTGTGTGTGTGTGTCCCTCCCTCGCTGCGAGTGTGTGTCCCTCCCTCGCTGTGTGTACGTGTTCCTCCCTCGCTGTGTGTGTGTGTGTGTCCCTCCCTCGCTGTGTGTGTGTGTCCCTCCCTCGCTGTGTGTGTGTGTCCCTCCCTCGCTGTGTGTGTGTGTCCGTCCCTCGCTGTGAGTGTGTGTCCCTCCCTCGCTGTGTGTGCGTGTTCCTCCCTCGCTGTGTATGTGTGTGTCCCTCCCTCGCTGTGTGTGTGTGTCCCTCCCTCGCTGTGTGTGTGTGTCCCTCCCTCGCTGTGTGTGTGCGTGTGTCCCTCCCTCGCTGTGTGTGTGTGTGTCCCTCCGTCGCTGTGTGTGTGTGTCCCTCCCTCGCTGTGTGTGTGTGTCCCTCCCTCGCTGTGTGTCTGTGTGTGTGTGTGTCCCTCCCTCGCTGTGTGTGTGTGTGTGTGTGTCCCTCCCTCGCTGTGTGTGCGTGTCACTCCCTCGCTGTGTGTGTGCGTGTCACTTCCTCGCTGTGTGTGTGTGTCCCTCCCTCGCTGTGTGTGTGTGTGTCCCTCCCTCGCTGTGTGTGTGTGTGTCTGTCCCTCCCTCGTTGTGTGTGTGTCCCTCCCTCGCTGTGTTTGTGTGTGTCCCTCCCTCGCTGTGTGTGTGTGTGTGTGTCCCTCCCTCGCTGTGTGTGTGTGTGTGTGTCCCTCCCTCGCTGTGTGTGTGTCTGTCCCTCCCTCGTTGTGTGTGTGTCCCTCCCTCGCTGTGTTTGTGTGTGTCCCTCCCTCGCTGTGTGTGTGTGTGTGTGTCCCTCCCTCGTTGTGTGTGTGTCCCTCCCTCGCTGTGTTTGTGTGTGTCCCTCCCTCGCTGTGTGTGTGTGTGTCCCTCCCTCGCTGTGTGTGTGTGTGTCCCTCCCTCGCTGTGTGTGTGTGTGTCCCTCCCTCGTTGTGTGTGTGTGTGTCCCTCCCTCGCTGTGTGTGTGTGTGTGTCCCTCCCTCGCTGTGTGTGTGTGTGTGTGTCCCTCCCTCGCTGTGTGTGTGTGTGTGTCCCTCCCTCGCTGTGTGTGTGTGTCCCTCCCTCGTTGTGTGTGTGTGTGTCCCTCCCTCGCTGTGTGTGTGTGTGTGTGTGTGTCCCTCCCTCGCTGTGTGTGTTTGTCCCTCCCTCGTTGTGTGTGTGTCCCTCCCTCGCTGTGTGTGTGTGTCCCTCCCTCGCTGTGTGTGTCCCTCCCTCGCTATGTGTGTGTGTGTGTCCCTCCCTCGCTGTGTGTGTCCCTCCCTCGCTGTGTGTGTGTGCCCTCCCTTGCTGTGTGTGTGTGTGTGTCCCTCCCTCGCTGTGTGTGTGTGCCCTCCCTTGCTGTGTGTGTGTCCCTCCCTCGCTGTGTGTGTGTGTGTCCCTCCCTCGCTGTGTGTGTGTGCCCTCCCTTGCTGTGTGTGTGTGTGTGTCCCTCCTTCGCTGTGTGTGTGTGTGTGTGTCCCTCCCTCGTTGTGTTTGTGTCCCTCCCTCGCTGTGTGTGTGTGTCCCTCGCTCGCTGTGTGTGTGTGTGTCTGTCCCTCCCTCGTTGTGTGTGTGTCCCTCCCTCGCTGTGTTTGTGTGTGTCCCTCCCTCGCTGTGTGTGTGTGTGTGTGTGTCCCTCCCTCGCTGTGTGTGTGTGTGTGTGTCCCTCCCTCATTGTGTTTGTGTCCCTCCCTCGCTGTGTGTGTGTCTGTCCCTCCCTCGTTGTGTGTGTGTCCCTCCCTCGCTGTGTTTGTGTGTGTCCCTCCCTCGCTGTGTGTGTGTGTGTGTGTCCCTCCCTCGTTGTGTGTGTGTCCCTCCCTCGCTGTGTTTGTGTGTGTCCCTCCCTCGCTGTGTGTGTGTGTGTGTGTCCCTCCCTCGCTGTGTGTGTGTGTGTGTGTCCCTCCCTCGCTGTGTGTGTGTGTGTGTGTGTGTCCCTCCCTCGCTGTGTGTGTGTGTCCCTCCCTCGTTGTGTGTGTGTGTGTCCCTCCCTCGCTGTGTGTGTGTGTGTGTCCCTCCCTCGCTGTGTGTGTTTGTCCCTCCCTCGTTGTGTGTGTGTCCCTCCCTCGCTGTGTGTGTGTGTCCCTCCCTCGCTGTGTGTGTCCCTCCCTCGCTATGTGTGTGTGTGTGTCCCTCCCTCGCTGTGTGTGTCCCTCCCTCGCTGTGTGTGTGTGCCCTCCCTTGCTGTGTGTGTGTGTGTGTCCCTCCCTCGCTGTGTGTGTGTGCCCTCCCTTGCTGTGTGTGTGTCCCTCCCTCGCTGTGTGTGTGTGTGTCCCTCCCTCGCTGTGTGTGTGTGCCCTCCCTTGCTGTGTGTGTGTGTGTGTCCCTCCCTCGCTGTGTGTGTCCCTCCCTCGCTATGTGTGTGTGTGTGTCCCTCCCTCGCTGTGTGTGTGTGTGTCCCTCCCTCGCTGTATGTGTGTGCCCTCCCTTGCTGTGTGTGTGTGTGTGTCCCTCCCTCGCTGTGTGTGTGTCCCTCCCTCGCTGTGTGTGTGTCCCTCCATCGCTGTGTGTGTGTGTCCCTCCCTCGCTGTGTGTGTGTGTGTGTCCCTCCCTCGCTGTTTGTGTGTGTGTGTCCCTCCATCGCTGTGTGTGTGTGTGTCCCTCCCTCGCTGTGTGTGTGTGTGTGTGTCCCTCCCTCGCTGTGTGTGTGTGTGTCCCTCCCTCGCTGTGTGTGTGTGTGCGTGTCCCTCCCTCGCTGTGTGTGCGTGTCCCTCCGTCGCTGTGTGTGTGTGTGTCCCTCCATCGCTGTGTGTGTGTGTGTGTGTGTGTCCCTCCCTCGCAGTGTGTGTGTGTCCCTCCCTCGATGTGTGTGTGTCCCTCCCTCGCTGTGTGTGTGTGTGTGTCCCTCCCTCGCTGTGTGTGTGTGTGTGTCCCTCCCTCGCTGTGTGTGTGTCCCTCCCTCGCTGTGTGTGTGTGTGTGTGTGTGTCCCTCCCTCGCTGTGTGTGTGTGTCCCTCCCTCGCTGTGTGTGTGTCCCTCCCTCGCTGTGTGTGTGTGTGTGTCCCTCCCTCGCTGTGTGTGTGTGTGTGTCCCTCCCTCGCTGTGTGTGTCCCTCCCTCGCTGTGTGTGTGTGTGTGTGTGTGTCCCTCCCTCGCTGTGTGTGTGTGTCCCTCCCTCGCTGTGTGTGTGTGTCCCTCTCTCGCTGTGTGTGTGTGTGTGTGTGTGTGTGTGTGTCCCTCCCTCGCTGTGTGTGCGTGTCACTCCCTCGCTCTGTGTGTGTGTGTCCCTCCCTCGCTGTGTGTGTGTGTGTCCCTCCCTCGCTGTGTGTTTGTGTGTCCCTCCCTCGCTGTGTGTGTGTGTGTCCCTCCATCGCTGTGTGTGTGTGTGTGTGTCCCTCCCTCGCTGTTTGTGTGTGTGTGTGTCCCTCCATGGCTGTGTGTGTGTGTGTCCCTCCCTCGCTGTGTGTGTGTGTGTCCCTCACTCGCTGTGTGTGCGTGTGTCCCTCACTCGCTGTGTGTGCGTGTGTCTCTCCCTCGCTGTGTGTGTGTGTCCCTCCCTCGCTGTGTGTGTGTGTCCCTCCCTCGCTGTGTCTGTGTGTGTCCCTCCCTCACTGTGTGTGTGTGTGTGTCCCTCCCTCGCTGTGTGTGCGTGTGTCTCTCCCTCGCTGTGTGTGTGTGTGTCCCTCCCTCGCTGTGTGTGTGTGTCCCTCCCTCGCTGTGTCTGTGTGTGTCCCTCCCTCAATGTGTGTGTGTGTGTGTACCTCCCTCGCTGTGTGTGCGTGTCTCTCCCTCGCTGTGTGTGTGTGTGTCCCTCCCTCGCTGTGTGTGTGTGTCCCTCCCTCGCTGTGTCTGTGTGTGTCCCTCCCTCACTGTGTGTGTGTGTGTGTCCCTCACTCGCTGTGTGTGCGTGTCCCTCCCTCGCTGTGTGTGTGTGTCCCTACCTCGTTGTGTGTGTGTGTGTGTCCCTCCCTCGTTGTGTGTGTGTGTGTGTCCCTCCCTCGCTGTGTGTGTGTGTCGCTCCCTCGCCGTGTGTGAGTGTCCCTCCCTCGTTGTGTCTGTGTGTCCCTCCCTCGTTGTGTGTGTGTGTGTCCCTCCCTCGCTGTGTGTGTGTCCCTCCCTCGCTGTGTGTGTGTCCCTCCCTCGCTGTGTGTGTGTGTGTCCCTCCCTCGCTCTGTGTGTGTGTGTCCCTCCCTCGCTGTGTGTGTGTCCCTCCCTCGCTGTGTGTGTGTGTGTGTCCCTCCCTCGCTGTGTGTGTGTGTGTCTCTCCCTCGCTGTGTGTGTGTGTCCCTCCCTCGCTGTTTGTGTGTGTGTGTCCCTCCCTCGCTGTGTGTGTGTGTGTGTCCATCCCTCGCTGTGTGTGCGTGTCCCTCCCTCGCTGTGTGTGTGTGTGTCCCTCCCTCGCTGCGTGTGTGTGTGTATGTCCCTCCCTCGCTGTGTGTGTGTGTCGCTCCCTCGCCGTGTGTGTGTCCCCCTCCCTCGTTGTGTGTGTGTGTGTCCCTCCCTCGCTGTGTGTGCGTGTCACTCCCTCGCTGTGTGTGTGTGTGTCCCTCCCTCGCTGTGTGTGTGTGTGTCCTCCCTCGCTGTGTGTGTGTGTGTCCCTCCCTCGCTGTGTGTGTGTGTCCCTCCCTCGCTGTGTGTGCGTGTCACTCCCTCGCTGTGTGTGTGTGTGTCCCTCCCTCGCTGTGTGTGTGTGTGTCCCTCCCTCGCTGTGTGTGCGTGTCCCTCCCTGTGTGTGTGCGTATCCCTCCCTCGTTGTGTGTGTGTGTGTGTCCCTCCCTCGTTGTGTGTGTGTGTGTGTCCCTCCCTCGCTGTGTGTGCGTGTCCCTCCCTCGCTGTGTGTGTGTGTCCCTCCCTCGCTGTGTGTGTGTGTGTGTCCCTCCCTCGCTGTGAGTGTGTGTCCCTCCCTCGCTGTGTGTGCGTGTTCCTCCCTCGCTGTGTATGTGTGTGTGTCCCTCCCTCGCTGTGTGTGTGTGTCCCTCCCTCGCTGTGTGTGTGTGTGTCCCTCCCTCGCTGTGTGTGTGTGTCCCTCCCTCGCTGTGTGTGTGTGTGTCCCTCCCTCGCTGTGTGTGTGTGTGTCCCTCCATCGCTGTGTGTGTGTGTCCCTCCCTCGCTGTGTGTGTGTGTGTGTGTCCCTCCGTCGCTGTGTGTGTGTGTCCCTCCCTCTGTGTGTGCGTGTCCCTCCCTCGTTGTGTGTGTGTGTGTCCCTCCCTCGCTGCGTGTGTGTGTGTCCCTCCCTCGCGGTGTGTGTGTCCCTCCCTCGCTGTATGTGCGTGTCCCTCCCTCGCTGTGTGTGTGTGTGTGTCCCTCCCTCGCTGTGTGTGTCCCTCCTTCGCTGTGTGTGTGTGTGTGTGTGTCCCTCCCTCGCTGTGTGTGTGTGTGCGTGTCCCTCCCTCGCTGTGTGTGCGTGTCCCTCCGTCGCTGTGTGTGTGTGTGTCCCTCCCTCGCTGTGTGTGTGTGTGTCCCTCCCTCGCTGTGTGTGTGTGTGTCCCTCCCTCGTTGTGTGTGTGTGTGTCCCTCCCTCGTTGTGTGTGTGTGTGTGTCCCTCCCTCGCTGAGTGTGTGTCCCTCCCTTGCTGTGTGTGTGTGTGTCCCTCCCTCGCTGTCTGTGTGTGTCCCTCCCTCGCTGTGTGTGTGTCCCTCCCTCGCTGTGTGTGTGTGTGTGTGTCCCTCCCTCGCTGTGTGTGTGTGTGTGTGTCCCTCCCTCGCTGTGTGTGTGTGTGTGTGTGTGTCCCTCCCTCGCTGTGTGTGTGTCCCTCCCTCGCTGTGTGTGTGTGTGTCCCTCCCTCGCTGTGTGTGTGTGTGTCCCTCCCTCGCTGTGTGTGCGTGTCACTCTCTCACTGTGTGTGTGTGTGTCCCTCCCTCGCTGTGTGTGTGTGTGTCCCTCCCTCGCTGTGTGTGTGTGTGTCCCTCCATCGCTGTTTGTGTGTGTGTGTGTCCCTCCCTCGCTGTGTGTGTCCCTCCCTCGCTGTGTGTGTGTGTCCCTCCCTCGCTGTGTGTGCGTGTCACTCCCTCGCTGTGTGTGTGTGTGTCCCTCCCTCGCTGTGTGTGTGTGTGTGTCCCTCCATCACTCTGTCTGTGTGTGTCCCTCCCTCGCTGTGTGTGCGTTTCTCTCCCTCGCTGTGTGTGTGTGTGTGTCCCTCCCTCGCTGTGTGTGCGTGTCCCTCCCTCGCTGTGTGTGTGTGTCCCTCCCTCGTTGTGTGTGTGTCCCTCCCTCGTTGTGTGTGTGTGTGTGTCCCTCTCTCGCTGTGTGTGTGTGTCGCTCCCTCGCCGTGTGTGTGTGTCCCTCCCTCGTTGTGTGTGTGTGTGTGTCCCTCCCTCGCTGTGTGTGTGTGTGTGTCCCTCCCTCGCTGTGTGTGTGTCCCACCCTCGCTGTGTGTGTGTGTGTGTCCCTCCATCGCTGTGTGTGTGTGTGTGTGTCCCTCCCTCGCTGTGTGTGTGTGTGTCCCTCCCTCGCTGTGTGTGTGTGTCCCTCCCTCGCTGTTTGTGTGTGTGTGTCCCTCCATCGCTGTGTGTGTGTGTGTCCCTCGCTGTGTGTGTGTGTGTGTGTGTCCCTCCCTCGCTGTGTGTGCGTGTCCCTCCCTCGCTGTGTGTGCGTGTCACTCCCTCGCCGTGTGTGTGTCCCCCTCCCTCGCTGTGTGTGTGTGTGTCTCTCCCTCGCTGTGTGTGTGTGTCCCTCCCTCGCTGTTTGTGTGTGTCGCTCCCTCGCCGTGTGTGTGTCCCCCTCCCTCGCTGTGTGTGTGTGTGTCTCTCCCTCGCTGTGTGTGTGTGTCCCTCCCTCGCTGTTTGTGTGTGTGTGTCCCTCCCTCGCTGTGTGTGTGTGTGTGTCCATCCCTCGCTGTGTGTGCGTGTCCCTCCCTCGCTGTGTGTGTGTGTGTCCCTCCCTCGCTGCGTGTGTGTGTGTATGTCCCTCCCTCGCTGTGTGTGTGTGTCGCTCCCTCGCCGTGTGTGTGTCCCCCTCCCTCGTTGTGTGTGTGTGTGTCCCTCCCTCGCTGTGTGTGCGTGTCACTCCCTCGCTGTGTGTGTGTGTGTCCCTCCCTCGCTGTGTGTGTGTGTGTCCTCCCTCGCTGTGTGTGTGTGTGTCCCTCCCTCGCTGTGTGTGTGTGTCCCTCCCTCGCTGTGTGTGCGTGTCACTCCCTCGCTGTGTGTGTGTGTGTCCCTCCCTCGCTGTGTGTGTGTGTGTCCCTCCCTCGCTGTGTGTGCGTGTCCCTCCCTGTGTGTGTGCGTATCCCTCCCTCGTTGTGTGTGTGTGTGTGTCCCTCCCTCGTTGTGTGTGTGTGTGTGTCCCTCCCTCGCTGTGTGTGCGTGTCCCTCCCTCGCTGTGTGTGTGTGTCCCTCCCTCGCTGTGTGTGTGTGTGTGTCCCTCCCTCGCTGTGAGTGTGTGTCCCTCCCTCGCTGTGTGTGCGTGTTCCTCCCTCGCTGTGTATGTGTGTGTGTCCCTCCCTCGCTGTGTGTGTGTGTCCCTCCCTCGCTGTGTGTGTGTGTGTCCCTCCCTCGCTGTGTGTGTGTGTCCCTCCCTCGCTGTGTGTGTGTGTGTCCCTCCCTCGCTGTGTGTGTGTGTGTCCCTCCATCGCTGTGTGTGTGTGTCCCTCCCTCGCTGTGTGTGTGTGTGTGTGTCCCTCCGTCGCTGTGTGTGTGTGTCCCTCCCTCTGTGTGTGCGTGTCCCTCCCTCGTTGTGTGTGTGTGTGTCCCTCCCTCGCTGCGTGTGTGTGTGTCCCTCCCTCGCGGTGTGTGTGTCCCTCCCTCGCTGTATGTGCGTGTCCCTCCCTCGCTGTGTGTGTGTGTGTGTCCCTCCCTCGCTGTGTGTGTCCCTCCTTCGCTGTGTGTGTGTGTGTGTGTGTCCCTCCCTCGCTGTGTGTGTGTGTGCGTGTCCCTCCCTCGCTGTGTGTGCGTGTCCCTCCGTCGCTGTGTGTGTGTGTGTCCCTCCCTCGCTGTGTGTGTGTGTGTCCCTCCCTCGCTGTGTGTGTGTGTGTCCCTCCCTCGTTGTGTGTGTGTGTGTCCCTCCCTCGTTGTGTGTGTGTGTGTGTCCCTCCCTCGCTGAGTGTGTGTCCCTCCCTTGCTGTGTGTGTGTGTGTCCCTCCCTCGCTGTCTGTGTGTGTCCCTCCCTCGCTGTGTGTGTGTCCCTCCCTCGCTGTGTGTGTGTGTGTGTGTCCCTCCCTCGCTGTGTGTGTGTGTGTGTGTCCCTCCCTCGCTGTGTGTGTGTGTGTGTGTGTGTCCCTCCCTCGCTGTGTGTGTGTCCCTCCCTCGCTGTGTGTGTGTGTGTCCCTCCCTCGCTGTGTGTGTGTGTGTCCCTCCCTCGCTGTGTGTGCGTGTCACTCTCTCACTGTGTGTGTGTGTGTCCCTCCCTCGCTGTGTGTGTGTGTGTCCCTCCCTCGCTGTGTGTGTGTGTGTCCCTCCATCGCTGTTTGTGTGTGTGTGTGTCCCTCCCTCGCTGTGTGTGTCCCTCCCTCGCTGTGTGTGTGTGTCCCTCCCTCGCTGTGTGTGCGTGTCACTCCCTCGCTGTGTGTGTGTGTGTCCCTCCCTCGCTGTGTGTGTGTGTGTGTCCCTCCATCACTCTGTCTGTGTGTGTCCCTCCCTCGCTGTGTGTGCGTTTCTCTCCCTCGCTGTGTGTGTGTGTGTGTCCCTCCCTCGCTGTGTGTGCGTGTCCCTCCCTCGCTGTGTGTGTGTGTCCCTCCCTCGTTGTGTGTGTGTCCCTCCCTCGTTGTGTGTGTGTGTGTGTCCCTCTCTCGCTGTGTGTGTGTGTCGCTCCCTCGCCGTGTGTGTGTGTCCCTCCCTCGTTGTGTGTGTGTGTGTGTCCCTCCCTCGCTGTGTGTGTGTGTGTGTCCCTCCCTCGCTGTGTGTGTGTCCCACCCTCGCTGTGTGTGTGTGTGTGTCCCTCCATCGCTGTGTGTGTGTGTGTGTGTCCCTCCCTCGCTGTGTGTGTGTGTGTCCCTCCCTCGCTGTGTGTGTGTGTCCCTCCCTCGCTGTTTGTGTGTGTGTGTCCCTCCATCGCTGTGTGTGTGTGTGTCCCTCGCTGTGTGTGTGTGTGTGTGTGTCCCTCCCTCGCTGTGTGTGCGTGTCCCTCCCTCGCTGTGTGTGCGTGTCACTCCCTCGCTGTGTGTGTGTGTGTGTGTGTCCCTCCCTCGCTGTGTGTGTGCGTGTCCCTCCCTCGCTGTGTGTGCGTGTCACTCCCTCGCTGTGTGTGTGTGTGTGTGTCCCTCCCTCGCTGTGTGTGTGTGTGTGTGTGTGTGTCCCTCCCTCGCTGTGTGCGTGCGTGTCCCTCCCTCGCTGTGTGTGCGTGTCACTCCCTCGCTGTGTGTGTGTGTGTCCCTCCCTCGCTGTGTGTGTGTGTGTGTCCCTCCCTCGCTGTGTGTGTGTGTGTCCCTCCCTCGCTGTGTGTGTGTGTGTGTCCCTCCCTCGGTGTGTGTGTGCGCGTGTCCCTCCCTCGCTGTGTGTGTGTGTGTCCCTCCCTCGCTGTGTGTGTGTGTGTCCCTCCCTCGCTGTGTGTGCGTGTCACTCCCTCGCTGTGTGTGTGTGTCCCTCCCTCGCTGTGTGTGTGTGTGTCCCTCCCTCGCTGTGTGTGTGTGTGTGTGTCCCTCCCTCGCGGCGTGTGTGTGTGTCCCTCCCTCGCTGTGTGTGTGTGTCCCTTCCTCGCTGTGTGTGCGTGTCCCTCCCTGTGTGTGTGCGTGTCCCTCCCTCGTTGTGTGTGTGTGTGTGTCCCTCCCTCGTTGTGTGTGTGTGTGTGTCCCTCCCTCGCTGCGAGTGTGTGTCCCTCCCTCGCTGTGTGTACGTGTTCCTCCCTCGCTGTGTGTGTGTGTGTGTCCCTCCCTCGCTGTGTGTGTGTGTCCCTCCCTCGCTGTGTGTGTGTGTCCCTCCCTCGCTGTGTGTGTGTGTCCGTCCCTCGCTGTGAGTGTGTGTCCCTCCCTCGCTGTGTGTGCGTGTTCCTCCCTCGCTGTGTATGTGTGTGTCCCTCCCTCGCTGTGTGTGTGTGTCCCTCCCTCGCTGTGTGTGTGTCCCTCCCTCGCTGTGTGTGTGTGTGTCCCTCCCTCGCTGTGTGTGTGTGTGTCCCTCCGTCGCTGTGTGTGTGTGTCCCTCCCTCGCTGTGTGTGTGTGTCCCTCCCTCGCTGTGTGTCTGTGTGTGTGTGTGTCCCTCCCTCGCTGTGTGTGTGTGTGTGTGTGTCCCTCCCTCGCTGTGTGTGCGTGTCACTCCCTCGCTGTGTGTGTGCGTGTCACTTCCTCGCTGTGTGTGTGTGTCCCTCCCTCGCTGTGTGTGTGTGTGTCCCTCCCTCGCTGTGTGTGTGTGTGTCCCTCCCTCGCTGTGTGTGTGTGTGTCCCTCCCTCGCTGTGTGTGTGTGTGTCCCTCCCTCGCTGTGTGTGTGTGTCCCTCCCTCTGTGTGTGCGTGTCCCTCCCTCGTTGTGTGTGTGTGTGTCCCTCCGTCGCTGTGTGTGTGTGTCCCTCCCTCTGTGTGTGTGTGTCCCTCCCTCGCTGTGTGTGCGTGTCACTCCCTCGCTGTGTGTGTGCGTGTCACTTCCTCGCTGTGTGTGTGTGTCCCTCCCTCGCTGTGTGTGTGTGTGTCCCTCCCTCGCTGTGTGTGTGTGTGTCCCTCCCTCGCTGTGTGTGTGTGTGTCCCTCCCTCGCTGCGTGTGTGTGTGTCCCTCCCTCGCTGTGTGTGTCCCTCCCTCGCTGTGTGTGTGTGTCCCTCCCTCGCTGTATGTGCGTGTCCCTCCCTCGCTGTGTGTGTGTGTGTGTGTCCCTCCCTCGCTGTGTGTGCGTGTCCCCCCCTCGCTGTGAGTGTGCGTGTCCCTCCCTCGCTGTGTGTGTGTGTGTCCCTCCCTCGCTGTGTGTGTGTCCCTCCCTCGCTGTGTGTGTGTGTGTGTCCCTCCATCGCTGTGTGTGTGTGTGTCCCTCCCTCGCTGTGTGTGTGTGTGTCCCTCCCTCGCTGTGTGTGTGTGTCCCTCCCTCGCTGTTTGTGTGTGTGTGTCCCTCCATCGCTGTGTGTGTGTGTGTCCCTCGCTGTGTGTGTGTGTGTGTCCCTCCCTCGCTGTGTGTGCGTGTCCCTCCCTCGCTGTGTGTGCGTGTCACTCCCTCGCTGTGTGTGTGTGTGTGTGTGTCCCTCCCTCGCTGTGTGTGTGCGTGTCCCTCCCTCGCTGTGTGTGCGTGTCACTCCCTCGCTGTGTGTGTGTGTGTCCCTCCCTCGCTGTGTGTGTGTGTGTGTGTGTGTCCCTCCCTCGCTGTGTGCGTGCGTGTCCCTCCCTCGCTGTGTGTGCGTGTCACTCCCTCGCTGTGTGTGTGTGTGTCCCTCCCTCGCTGTGTGTGTGTGTGTGTCCCTCCCTCGCTGTGTGTGTGTGTGTCCCTCCCTCGCTGTGTGTGTGTGTGTGTCCCTCCCTCGGTGTGTGTGTGCGCGTGTCCCTCCCTCGCTGTGTGTGTGTGTGTCCCTCCCTCGCTGTGTGTGTGTGTGTCCCTCCCTCGCTGTGTGTGCGTGTCACTCCCTCGCTGTGTGTGTGTGTGTCCCTCCCTCGCTGTGTGTGTGTGTGTCCCTCCCTCGCTGTGTGTGTGTGTGTGTGTCCCTCCCTCGCGGCGTGTGTGTGTGTCCCTCCCTCGCTGTGTGTGTGTGTCCCTTCCTCGCTGTGTGTGCGTGTCCCTCCCTGTGTGTGTGCGTGTCCCTCCCTCGTTGTGTGTGTGTGTGTGTCCCTCCCTCGTTGTGTGTGTGTGTGTGTCCCTCCCCCGCTGCGAGTGTGCGTCCCTCCCTCGCTGTGTGTACGTGTTCCTCCCTCGCTGTGTGTGTGTGTGTGTCCCTCCCTCGCTGTGTGTGTGTCCCTCCCTCGCTGTGTGTGTGTGTCCCTCCCTCGCTGTGTGTGTGTGTCCCTCCCTCGCTGTGAGTGTGTGTCCCTCCCTCGCTGTGTGTGCGTGTTCCTCCCTCGCTGTGTATGTGTGTGTCCCACCCTCGCTGTGTGTGTGTGTCCCTCCCTCGCTGTGTGTGTGTGTCCCTCCCTCGCTGTGTGTGTGTGTGTCCCTCCCTCGCTGTGTGTGTGTGTGTCCCTCCCTCGCTGTGCGTGTGTGTCCCTCCCTCGCTGTGTGTGTGTGTGTGTGTGTGTGTGTCCCTCCCTCGCTGTGTGTGTGTGTGTGTGTGTCCCTCCCTCGCTGTGTGTGCGTGTCACTCCCTCGCTGTGTGTGTGCGTGTCACTTCCTCGCTGTGTGTGTGTGTCCCTCCCTCGCTGTGTGTGTGTGTGTCCCTCCCTCGCTGTGTGTGTGTGTGTCCCTCCCTCGCTGTGTGTGCGTTTCTCTCCCTCGCTGTGTGTGTGTGTGTGTCCCTCCCTCGCTGTGTGTGCGTGTCCCTCCCTCGCTGTGTGTGTGTGTCCCTCCCTCGCTGTGTGTGTGTGTCCCTCCCTCGCTGTGTATGTGTGTGTCCCTCCCTCGCTGTGTGTGTGTGTGTCCCTCCCTCGCTGTGCGTGTGTGTCCCTCCCTCGCTGTGTGTGTGTGTGTGTGTGTGTGTCCCTCCCTCGCTGTGTGTGTGTGTGTGTGTGTCCCTCCCTCGCTGTGTGTGCGTGTCACTCCCTCGCTGTGTGTGTGCGTGTCACTTCCTCGCTGTGTGTGTGTGTCCCTCCCTCGCTGTGTGTGTGTGTGTCCCTCCATCACTCTGTCTGTGTGTGTCCCTCCCTCGCTGTGTGTGCGTTTCTCTCCCTCGCTGTGTGTGTGTGTGTGTCCCTCCCTCGCTGTGTGTGCGTGTCCCTCCCTCGCTGTGTGTGTGTGTCCCTCCCTCGTTGTGTGTGTGTCCCTCCCTCGTTGTGTGTGTGTGTGTGTCCCTCTCTCGCTGTGTGTGTGTGTCGCTCCCTCGCCGTGTGTGTGTGTCCCTCCCTCGTTGTGTGTGTGTGTGTGTCCCTCCCTTGCTGTGTGTGTGTGTGTGTCCCTCCCTCGCTGTGTGTGTGTCCCACCCTCGCTGTGTGTGTGTGTGTGTCCCTCCATCGCTGTGTGTGTGTGTGTGTGTCCCTCCCTCGCTGTGTGTGTGTGTGTCCCTCCCTCGCTGTGTGTGTGTGTCCCTCCCTCGCTGTTTGTGTGTGTGTGTCCCTCCATCGCTGTGTGTGTGTGTGTCCCTCGCTGTGTGTGTGTGTGTGTGTGTCCCTCCCTCGCTGTGTGTGCGTGTCCCTCCCTCGCTGTGTGTGCGTGTCACTCCCTCGCTGTGTGTGTGTGTGTGTGTGTCCCTCCCTCGCTGTGTGTGTGCGTGTCCCTCCCTCGCTGTGTGTGCGTGTCACTCCCTCGCTGTGTGTGTGTGTGTGTGTCCCTCCCTCGCTGTGTGTGTGTGTGTGTGTGTGTCCCTCCCTCGCTGTGTGCGTGCGTGTCCCTCCCTCGCTGTGTGTGCGTGTCACTCCCTCGCTGTGTGTGTGTGTGTCCCTCCCTCGCTGTGTGTGTGTGTGTGTCCCTCCCTCGCTGTGTGTGTGTGTGTCCCTCCCTCGCTGTGTGTGTGTGTGTGTCCCTCCCTCGGTGTGTGTGTGCGCGTGTCCCTCCCTCGCTGTGTGTGTGTGTGTCCCTCCCTCGCTGTGTGTGTGTGTGTCCCTCCCTCGCTGTGTGTGCGTGTCACTCCCTCGCTGTGTGTGTGTGTCCCTCCCTCGCTGTGTGTGTGTGTGTCCCTCCCTCGCTGTGTGTGTGTGTGTGTGTCCCTCCCTCGCGGCGTGTGTGTGTGTCCCTCCCTCGCTGTGTGTGTGTGTCCCTTCCTCGCTGTGTGTGCGTGTCCCTCCCTGTGTGTGTGCGTGTCCCTCCCTCGTTGTGTGTGTGTGTGTGTCCCTCCCTCGTTGTGTGTGTGTGTGTGTCCCTCCCTCGCTGCGAGTGTGTGTCCCTCCCTCGCTGTGTGTACGTGTTCCTCCCTCGCTGTGTGTGTGTGTGTGTCCCTCCCTCGCTGTGTGTGTGTGTCCCTCCCTCGCTGTGTGTGTGTGTCCCTCCCTCGCTGTGTGTGTGTGTCCGTCCCTCGCTGTGAGTGTGTGTCCCTCCCTCGCTGTGTGTGCGTGTTCCTCCCTCGCTGTGTATGTGTGTGTCCCTCCCTCGCTGTGTGTGTGTGTCCCTCCCTCGCTGTGTGTGTGTGTCCATCCCTCGCTGTGTGTGTGTGTGTCCCTCCCTCGCTGTGTGTGTGTGTGTCCCTCCGTCGCTGTGTGTGTGTGTCCCTCCCTCGCTGTGTGTGTGTGTCCCTCCCTCGCTGTGTGTCTGTGTGTGTGTGTGTCCCTCCCTCGCTGTGTGTGTGTGTGTGTGTGTCCCTCCCTCGCTGTGTGTGCGTGTCACTCCCTCGCTGTGTGTGTGCGTGTCACTTCCTCGCTGTGTGTGTGTGTCCCTCCCTCGCTGTGTGTGTGTGTGTCCCTCCCTCGCTGTGTGTGTGTGTGTCCCTCCCTCGCTGTGTGTGTGTGTGTCCCTCCCTCGCTGTGTGTGTGTGTCCCTCCCTCTGTGTGTGCGTGTCCCTCCCTCGTTGTGTGTGTGTGTGTCCCTCCGTCGCTGTGTGTGTGTGTCCCTCCCTCTGTGTGTGTGTGTCCCTCCCTCGCTGTGTGTGCGTGTCACTCCCTCGCTGTGTGTGTGCGTGTCACTTCCTCGCTGTGTGTGTGTGTCCCTCCCTCGCTGTGTGTGTGTGTGTCCCTCCCTCGCTGTGTGTGTGTGTGTCCCTCCCTCGCTGCGTGTGTGTGTGTCCCACCCTCGCTGTGTGTGTCCCTCCCTCGCTGTGTGTGTGTGTCCCTCCCTCGCTGTATGTGCGTGTGCCTCCCTCGCTGTGTGTGTGTGTGTGTGTCCCTCCCTCGCTGTGTGTGCGTGTCCCCCCCTCGCTGTGAGTGTGCGTGTCCCTCCCTCGCTGTGTGTGTGTGTGTGTCCCTCCCTCGCTGTGTGTGTGTCCCTCCCTCGCTGTGTGTGTGTGTGTGTCCCTCCATCGCTGTGTGTGTGTGTGTCCCTCCCTCGCTGTGTGTGTGTGTCCCTCCCTCGCTTTGTGTGTGTGTGTGTGTGTCCCTCCCTCGCTGTGTGTGTGCGTGTCCCTCCCTCGCTGTGTGTGCGTGTCACTCCCTCGCTGTGTGTGTGTGTGTCCCTCCCTCGCTGTGTGTGTGTGTGTGTGTGTGTCCCTCCCTCGCTGTGTGCGGGCGTGTCCCTCCCTCGCTGTGTGTGCGTGTCACTCCCTCGCTGTGTGTGTGTGTGTCCCTCCCTCGCTGTGTGTGTGTGTGTGTCCCTCCCTCGCTGTGTGTGTGTGTGTCCCTCCCTCGCTGTGTGTGTGTGTGTGTCCCTCCCTCGGTGTGTGTGTGCGCGTGTCCCTCCCTCGCTGTGTGTGTGTGTGTCCCTCCCTCGCTGTGTGTGTGTGTGTCCCTCCCTCGCTGTGTGTGCGTGTCACTCCCTCGCTGTGTGTGTGTGTGTCCCTCCCTCGCTGTGTGTGTGTGTGTCCCTCCCTCGCTGTGTGTGTGTGTGTGTGTCCCTCCCTCGCGGCGTGTGTGTGTGTCCCTCCCTCGCTGTGTGTGTGTGTCCCTTCCTCGCTGTGTGTGCGTGTCCCTCCCTGTGTGTGTGCGTGTCCCTCCCTCGTTGTGTGTGTGTGTGTGTCCCTCGCTCGTTGTGTGTGTGTGTGTGTCCCTCCCCCGCTGCGAGTGTGCGTCCCTCCCTCGCTGTGTGTACGTGTTCCTCCCTCGCTGTGTGTGTGTGTGTGTCCCTCCCTCGCTGTGTGTGTGTGTCCCTCCCTCGCTGTGTGTGTGTGTCCCTCCCTCGCTGTGTGTGTGTGTCCCTCCCTCGCTGTGAGTGTGTGTCCCTCCCTCGCTGTGTGTGCGTGTTCCTCCCTCGCTGTGTATGTGTGTGTCCCACCCTCGCTGTGTGTGTGTGTCCCTCCCTCGCTGTGTGTGTGTGTCCCTCCCTCGCTGTGTGTGTGTGTGTCCCTCCCTCGCTGTGTGTGTGTGTGTCCCTCCCTCGCTGTGCGTGTGTGTCCCTCCCTCGCTGTGTGTGTGTGTGTGTGTGTGTGTCCCTCCCTCGCTGTGTGTGTGTGTGTGTGTGTCCCTCCCTCGCTGTGCGTGTGTGTCCCTCCCTCGCTGTGTGTGTGTGTGTGTGTGTGTGTCCCTCCCTCGCTGTGTGTGTGTGTGTGTGTGTCACTCCCTCGCTGTGTGTGTGCGTGTCACTTCCTCGCTGTGTGTGT
Source organism: Chiloscyllium plagiosum (assembly GCF_037043375.1). NCBI lineage: Eukaryota > Metazoa > Chordata > Chondrichthyes > Orectolobiformes > Hemiscylliidae > Chiloscyllium > Chiloscyllium plagiosum. The sequence goes on along the minus strand of NW_028270152.1, from coordinate 126,121,663 downwards.
GTGTCCCTCCCTCGCTGTGTGTGTGTGTGTCCCTCCCTCGCTGTGTGTGTGTGTGTCCCTCCCTCGCTGTGTGTGTGTGTGTCCCTCCCTCGCTGTGTGTGTGTGTCCCTCCCTCTGTGCGTGCGTGTCCCTCCCTCGTTGTGTGTGTGTGTCCCTCCGTCGCTGTGTGTGTGTGTCCCTCCCTCTGTGTGTGTGTGTCCCTCCCTCGCTGTGTGTGCGTGTCACTCCCTCGCTGTGAGTGTGCGTGTCACTTCCTCGCTGTGTGTGTGTGTCCCTCCCTCGCTGTGTGTGTGTGTGTCCCTCCCTCGCTGTGTGTGTATGTGTCCCTCCCTCGCTGTGTGTGTGTGTGTCCCTCCCTCGCTGCGTGTGTGTGTGTCCCTCCCTCGCTGTGTGTGTCCCTCCCTCGCTGTGTGTGTGTGTCCCTCCCTCGCTGTATGTGCGTGTCCCTCCCTCGCTGTGTGTGTGTGTGTCCCTCCCTCGCTGTGAATGTGCGTGTCCCCCCCTCGCTGTGTGTGTGTGTGTGTGTCCCTCCCTCGCTGTGTGTGCGTGTCCCCCCCTCGCTGTGAGTGTGCGTGTCCCTCCCTCGCTGTGTGTGTGTGTGTGTGTGTGTCCCTCCCTCGCTGTGTGTGTGTGTCCCTCCCTCGCTGTGAGTGTGCGTGTCCCTCCCTCGCTGTGTGTGTGTCCCTCCCTCGCTGTGTGTGTGTCCCTCCCTCGCTGTGTGTGTGTGTGTGTCCCTCCCTCGCTGTGTGTGTGTCCCTCCCTCGCTGTGTGTGTGTCCCTCCCTCGCTGTGAGTGTGTGTGTCCCTCCCTCGCTGTGTGTGCGTGTCCCTCCCTCGCTGTGTGTGTGTGTGTGTCCCTCCCTCGTTGTGTGTTTCCCTCCCTAGCTGTGTGTGTGTGTCCCTCCCTCGTTGTGTGTGTGTGTCCCTCCCTCGCTGTGTGTGTGTGTGTCCCTCCCTCGCTGTGTGTGTGTGTCCCTCACTCGCTGTGTGTGTGTGTCCCTCCCTCGCCGTGTGTGTGTGTCCCTCCCTCGCTGTTTGTGTGTGTGTGTCCCTCCCTCGCTGTGTGTGTGTGTGTGTCCCTCCCTCGCTGTGTGTGTGTGTCCCTCCCTCGCTGTGTGTGTGTCTGTCCCTCCCTCGTTGTGTGTGTGTCCCTCCCTCGCTGTGTGTGTCTGTCCCTCCCTCGTTGTGTTTGTGTCCCTCCCTCGCTGTGTGTGTGTCTGTCCCTCCCTCGTTGTGTGTGTGTCCCTCCCTCGCTGTGTTTGTGTGTGTCCCTCCCTCGCTGTGTGTGTGTGTGTGTGTCCCTGCCTCGTTGTGTGTGTGTCCCTCCCTCGCTGTGTTTGTGTGTGTGTGTCCCTCCCTCGCTGTGTGTGTGTGTGTCCCTCCCTCGCTGTGTGTGTGTGTGTCTCTCCCTCGCTGTCTGTGTGTGTGTCCCTCCCTCGCTGTGTGTGTGTGTGTGTCCCTCCCTCGCTGTGTGTGTGTCCCTCCCTCGCTGTGTGTGTGTCCCTCCCTCGCTGTGAGTGTGTGTGTCCCTCCCTCGCTGTGTGTGCGTGTCCCTCCCTCGCTGTGTGTGTGTGTGTGTCCCTCCCTCGTTGTGTGTTTCCCTCCCTAGCTGTGTGTGTGTGTCCCTCCCTCGTTGTGTGTGTGTGTCCCTCCCTCGCTGTGTGTGTGTGTGTCCCTCCCTCGCTGTGTGTGTGTGTCCCTCACTCGCTGTGTGTGTGTGTCCCTCCCTCGCCGTGTGTGTGTGTCCCTCCCTCGCTGTTTGTGTGTGTGTGTCCCTCCCTCGCTGTGTGTGTGTGTGTGTCCCTCCCTCGCTGTGTGTGTGTGTCCCTCCCTCGCTGTGTGTGTGTCTGTCCCTCCCTCGTTGTGTGTGTGTCCCTCCCTCGCTGTGTGTGTCTGTCCCTCCCTCGTTGTGTTTGTGTCCCTCCCTCGCTGTGTGTGTGTCTGTCCCTCCCTCGTTGTGTGTGTGTCCCTCCCTCGCTGTGTTTGTGTGTGTCCCTCCCTCGCTGTGTGTGTGTGTGTGTGTCCCTGCCTCGTTGTGTGTGTGTCCCTCCCTCGCTGTGTTTGTGTGTGTGTGTCCCTCCCTCGCTGTGTGTGTGTGTGTCCCTCCCTCGCTGTGTGTGTGTGTGTCTCTCCCTCGCTGTCTGTGTGTGTGTCCCTCCCTCGCTGTGTGTGTGTGTGTGTCCCTCCCTCGCTGTGTGTGTGTCCCTCCCTCGCTGTGTGTGTGTGTGTCCCTCCCTCGCTGTGTGTGTGTCCCTCCCTCGCTGTGTGTGTGTGTGTCCCTCCCTCGCTGTGTGTGTGTGTGTGTCCCTCCCTCGCTGTGTGTGTGTGTCCCTCCCTCGCTGTGTGTGTGTGTGTGTCCCTCCCTCGCTGTGTGTGTGTGTCCCTCCCTCGCTGTGTGTGTGTGTCCCTCCCTCGCTGTGTGTGTGTGTGTCCCTCCCTCGCTGTGTGTGTGTGTGTGTGTCCCTCCCTCGCTGTGTGTGTGTTTGTCTGTGTCCCTCCCTCGTTGTGTGTGTGTGTGTGTGTGTCCCTCCCTCGCTGTGTGTGTGTGTCCCTCCCTCGCTGTGTGTGTGTGTGTGTGTCCCTCCCTTGCTGTGTGTGTGTTTCCCTCCCTCGCTGTGTGTGTGTGTCCCTCCCTCGCGGTGTGTGTGTGTCCCTCCATCGCTGTGTGTGTGTGTGCCCTCCCTCGCCGTGTGTGTGTGTCCCTCCCTCGCTGTGTGTGTGTGTCCCTCCCTCGCCGTGTGTGTGTCCCTCCCTCGCTGTGTGTGTGTGTGTCCCTCCCTCGCTGTGTGTTTGTGTGTGTCCCTCCCTCGCTGTGTGTGTGTCCCTCCTTCGCTGTGTGTGTGTGTCCCTCCCTCGCTGTGTGTGTGTGCCCTCCCTCGCTGTGTGTGCGTGTCCCTCCCTCGCTGTGTGTGTGTGTCCCTCCCTCGCTGTGCGTGTGTGTGTGTGTGTGTCCGTCCCTCGTTGTGTGTGTGTGTGTCCGTCCCTCGTTGTGTGTGTGTGTGTCCCTCCCTCGTTGTGTGTGTGTGTGTGTCCCTCCCTCGCTGTGTGTGTGTCCCTCCCTCGCTGTGTGTGTGTGTGTCCCTCCCTCGCTGTGTGTGTGTCCCTCCCTCGCTGTGTGTGTGTGTGTCCCTCCCTCGCTGTGTGTGTGTCCCTCCCTCGCTGTGTGTGTGTGTGTCCCTCCCTCGCTGTGTGTGTGTGTGTGTCCCTCCCTCGCTGTGTGTGTGTGTGTCCCTCCCTCGCTGTGTGTGTGTGTGTGTCCCTCCCTCGCTGTGTGTGTGTCCCTCCCTCGCTGTGTGTGTGTGTCCCTCCCTCGCTGTGTGTGTGTGTGTCCCTCCCTCGCTGTGTGTGTGTGTGTGTGTCCCTCCCTCGCTGTGTGTGTGTTTGTCTGTGTCCCTCCCTCGTTGTGTGTGTGTGTGTGTGTGTCCCTCCCTCGCTGTGTGTGTGTGTCCCTCCCTCGCTGTGTGTGTGTGTGTGTGTCCCTCCCTTGCTGTGTGTGTGTTTCCCTCCCTCGCTGTGTGTGTGTGTCCCTCCCTCGCGGTGTGTGTGTGTCCCTCCCTCGCTGTGTGTGTGTGTCCCTCCCTCGCCGTGTGTGTGTCCCTCCCTCGCTGTGTGTGTGTGTGTCCCTCCCTCGCTGTGTGTGTGTGTGTGTCCCTCCCTCGCTGTGTGTGTGTCCCTCCTTCGCTGTGTGTGTGTGTCCCTCCCTCGCTGTGTGTGTGTGCCCTCCCTCGCTGTGTGTGCGTGTCCCTCCCTCGCTGTGTGTGTGTGTCCCTCCCTCGCTGTGTGTGCGTGTCCCTCCCTCGCTGTGTGTGTGTGTGTCCCTCCCTCGCTGTGTGTGTGTGTCCCTCCCTCGCTGTGTGTGTGTGTCCCTCCCTCGCTGTGTGTGTGTGTCTCTCCCTCGCTGTGTGTGTGTCCCACCCTCGCTATGTGTGTGTGTGTGTGTCCCTCCCTCGCTGTGTGTGTGCGTGTCCCTCCTTCGCTGTGTGTGTGTGTCCCTCCTCGTTCTGTGTGTGTGTGTGTCCCTCCCTCGCTGTGTGTGTGTGTGTCCCTCCTTCGCTGTGTGTGTGTGTCCCTCCTCGTGTGTGTGTGTGTGTCCCTCCCTCGCTGTGTGTGTGTGTGTCCCTCCTTTGCTGTGTGTGTGTGTCCCTCCTCGTTGTGTGTGTCTGTGTGTCCCTCCCTCGCTGTGTGTCTGTGTGTCCCACCCTCGCTGTGTGTGTGTCCCTCCCTCGTTTTGTGTGTGTGTGTCCCTCTCTCGCTGCATGTGTGCGTGTCCCTCCCTCGCTGTGTGTGTGTGTGTCCCTCTCTCGCTGTGTGTGTGTGTCCCTCCCTCGCTGTGTGTGTGTGTCCCTCCCTCGCTGTGTGTGTGTGCGTGTCATTCCCTCGCTGTGTGTGTGTGTGCCTCCCTCGCTGTGTGTGTGTGTGTGTCCCTCCCTCGCTGTGTGTGTGTGTGTGTGTCCCTCCATCGCTGGGTGTGTGTGTGTCCCTCCCTCGCTGTGTGTGTGTGTGTCCCTCCCTCGCTGTGTGTGTGTGTGTCCCTCCCTCGATGTGTGTGTGTGTGTCCCTCCCTCGCTGTGTGTGTGTGTCCCTCCCTCGCTGTGTGTGTGTGTGTGTGTCCCTCCCTCGCTGTGTGTGTGTGTGTCCCTCCCTCGCTGTGTGTGTGTGTGTGTCTCTCCCTCGCTGTGTGTGTGTGTGTGTCCCTCCCTCGCTGTGTGTGTGTGTGTCCCTCCCTCGCTGTGTGTGTGTGTCCCTCCCTCGCTGTGTGTGTGTGTCCCTCCCTCGCTGTGTGTGTGTGTGTGCCTCCCTCGCTGATTGTGTGTGTGTGTCCCTCCCTCGCTGTGCGTGTGTCCCTCCCTCGGTGTGTGTGTGTGTGTGTGTGTGTGTGTGTCCCTCCCTCGCTGTGTGTGTGTGTCCCTCCCTCGTTGAGTGGGTGTCTGTCCCTCCCTCGCTGTGTGTGTGTGTGTTTGTGTGTGTCCCTCCCTCGCTGTGTGTGTGTGTGTGTGTGTCCCTCCCTCGCTCTGTGTATGTGTCCCTCCCTCGCTGTGAGTGTGTGTCCCTACCTCGCTGTGTGTGTGTGTGTCCCTCCCTCGCTGTATGTGCGTGTCCCTCCCTCTGTGTGTGTGTGTGTCCCTCCCTCGCTGTGTGTGTGTGTGTGTGTCCCTTCCTCGCTGTGTGTGTGTGTGTGTCCCTCCCCCGCTGTGTGTGCGTGTCCCTCCCTCGCTATATGTGTGTGTCCCTCCCTCTGTGTGTGCGTGTCCCTCCCTCTTTGTGTGTGTGTGTGTCCCTCCCTCGCTGTGTGTGTGTGTGTGTCCCTCCCTCGCTGTGAGTGTGTCCCTCCCTCGCTGTGTGTGTGTGTCCCTCCTTCGCTGTGTGTGTGTGTCCCTCCCTCGCCGTGTGTGTGTGTGTCCCTCCCTCGCTGTATGTGTGTGTCCCTCCCTCGCTGTGTGTGTGTGTCCCTCCCTCGCTGTGTGTGTGTGTCCCTCCCTCGCTGTGTGTGTGCGTGTCCCTCCGTCGTTGTGTGTGTGTGTGTGTCCCTCCGTCGTTGTGTGTGTGTGTGTGTCCCTCCCTCGCTGTGTGTGTGTGTGTGCGTGTCCCTCCCTCGCTGTGTGTGTGTGTGTCCCTCCCTCGCTGTGTGTGTGTGTGTCCCTCCCTCGCTGTGTGTGTGTGTGTCCCTCCCTCGCTGTGTGTGTGTGTCCCTCCCTCGCTGTGTGTGTGTGTGTCCCTCCCTCGCTGTGTATGTGTGTGTGTGTCCCTCCCTCGCTGTGTGTGTGTGTGTGTGTGTCCCTCCCTCGCTGTGTGTGTGTCCCTCCCTCGCTGTGTGTGTGTGTGTGTGTGTGTGTGTCCCTCCCTCGCTGTGTGTGTGTGTGTGTGTCCCTCCCTCGCTGTGTGTGTGTCCCTCCCTCGCTGTGTGTGTGTGTGTGTGTGTGTGTCCCTCCCTCGCTGTGTGTGTGTGTGTGTGTGTCCCTCCCTCGCTGTGTGTGTGTGTTCCTTCCTCGCTGTGTGTGTGTGTGTGAGTCCCTCCCTCGCGGTGTGTGTGTGTCCCTCCCTCGCTGTGTGTGTGTGTGTCCCTCCCTCGCTGTGAGTGTGTGTGTCCCTCACTCGCTGTGTGTGTGTGTCCCTCCCTCGCTGTGTGTGTGTGTCCCTCCCTCGCTGTGTGTGTGTGTGTCCCTCCCTCGCTGTGTGTGTGTGTCCCTCCCTCGCTGTGTGTGTGCGTGTCCCTCCGTCGTTGTGTGTGTGTGTGTGTCCCTCCCTCGTTTTGTGTGTGTGTGTGTGTGTCCCTCCCTCGCTGTGTGTGTGTGTGTGTCTCTCCCTCGCTGTGTGTGTGTGTGTGTCCCTCCCTCGCTGTGTGTGCGTGTGTGTCCCTCCCTCGCTGTGTGTGTGTGTGTCCCTCCCTCGCTGTGTGTGTGTGTGTCCCTCCCTCGCTGTGTGTGTGTGTCCCTCCCTCGCTGTGTGTGTGTGTGTGTGCCTCCCTCGCTGAGTGTGTGTGTGTGTCCCTCCCTCGCTGTGTGTGTGTCCCTCAATCGCTGTGTGTGTGTGTGTGTGTCCCTCCCTCGCTGTGCGTGTGTCCCTCCCTCGCTGTGTGTGTGTGTGTCCCTCCCTCGCTGTGTGTGTGTGTGTCCCTCCCTCGTTTTGTGTGTGTGTGTCCCTCCCTCGCTGTGTGTGTGTGTCCCTCCCTCGCTGTGTGTGTGTGTGTGTGTGTCCCTCCCTCGCTGTGTGTGTGTGTGTGTGTCCCTCCCTCGCTCTGTGTGTGTGTCCCTCCCTCGCTGTGTGTGTGTGTGTGTCCCTCCCTCGCTGTGTGTGTGTGTGTGTGTCCCTCCCTCGCTGTGCGTGTGTGTGTCCCTCCCTCGCTGTGTGTGTGTGTGTCCCTCCCTCGCGGTGTGTGTGTGTCCCTCCCTCGCTGTGTGTGTGTGTGTGTGTCCCTCCCTCGCTGTGAGTGTGTGTGTCCCTCCCTCGCTGTGTGTGTGTGTGTCCCTCCCTCGCGGTGTGTGTGTGTGTCCCTCCCTCGCTGTGTGTGTGTGTGTCCCTCCCTCGCTGTGTGTGTGTGTCACTCCCTCGCTGTGTGTGTGCGTGTCCCTCCGTCGTTGTGTGTGTGTGTGTGTCCCTCCCTCGCTGTGTGTGTGTGTGTGTGTGTGTCCCTCCCTCGCTGTGTGTGTGTGGGTGTCCCTCCCTCGCTGTGTGTGTGTGTTCCTCCCTCGCTGTGTGTGTGTGTGTCCCTCCCTCGATGTGTGTGTGTGTGTCCCTCCCTCGCTGTGTGTGTGTGTCCCTCCCTCGCTGTGTGTGTGTGTGTCCCTCCCTCGCTGTGTGTGTGTGTGTGTCTCTCCCTCGCTGTGTGTGTGTGTGTGTCCCTCCCTCGCTGTGTGTGTGTGTGTCCCTCCCTCGCTGAGTGTGTGTGTCCCTCCCTCGCTGTGTGTGTGTGTGCCTCCCTCGCTGTGTGTGTGTGTGTGTCCCTCCCTCGCTGTGTGTGTGTCCCTCCATCGCTGTGTGTGTGTGTGTGTGTCCCTCCCTCGCTGTGTGTGTTTGTGTCCCTCCCTCGATGTGTGTGTGTGTGTGTCCCTCCCACGCTGTGTGTGTGTGTGTGTCACTCCCTCGCTGTGTGTGTGTGGTGTCCCTCCCTCGCTGTGCGTGTGTGTGTCCCTCCCTCGATGTGTGTGTGTGTGTCCCTCCCTCGCTGTGTGTGTGTGTCCCTCCCTCGCTGTGTGTGTGTGTGTGTCCCTCCCTCGCTGTGTGTGTGTGTGTCCCTCCCTCGCTGTGTGTGTGTGTGTGTCTCTCCCTCGCTGTGTGTGTGTGTGTGTCTCTCCCTCGCTGTGTGTGTGTGTGTGTCCCTCCCTCGCTGTGTGTGTGTGTGTCCCTCCCTCGCTGTGTGTGTGTGTCCCTCCCTCGCTGTGTGTGTGTGTGCCTCCCTCGCTGTGTGTGTGTGTGTGTCCCTCCCTCGCTGTGTGTGTGTCCCTCCATCGCTGTGTGCGTGTGTGTCCCTCCCTCGTTTTGTGTGTGTGTGTCCCTCCCTCGCTGTGTGTGTGTGTCCCTCCCTCGTTGAGTGGGTGTGTGTCCCTCCCTCGCTGTGTGTGTGTGTGTGTGTGTGTGTGTGTCCCTCCCTCGCTGTGTGTGTGTGTGTGTGTCCCTCCCTCGCTCTGTGTGTGTGTCCCTCCCTCGCTGTGTGTGTGTCCCTCCCTCGCTGTGTGTGTGTCCCTCCCTCGCTGTGTGTGTGTGTGTCCCTCCCTCGCTGTGTGTGTGTGTCACTCCCTCGCTGTGTGTGTGTGTGTCCCTCCCTCGCTGTGTGTGTGTGTGTGTGTCCCTCCCTCGCTGTGTGTGTGTGTTTGTGTGTCCCTCCCTCGCAGTGTGTGTGTGTTCCTCCCTCGCTGTGTGTGTGTGTCCCTCCCTCGCTGTGTGTGTGTGTGTGTGTCCCTCCCTCGCTGTGTGTGTGTGTCCCTCCCTCGCTGTGTGTGTGTGTGGGTGTCCCTCCGTCGTTGTGTGTGTGTGTGTGTCCCTCCCTCGCTGTGTGTGTGTGTGGGTGTCCCTCCCTCGCTGTGTGTGTGTGTCCCTCCCTCGCTGTGTGTGTGTGTGTGTCCCTCCCTCGCTGTGTGTGTGTGTGTCCCTCCCTCGCTGTGTGTGTGTGTGTGCCCCTCCCTCGCTGTGTGTGTGTGTGTGTGTCCCTCCCTCGCCGTGTGTGTGTGTTCCTCCCTCGCTGTTGTGTGTGTGTGTCCCTCCCCCGCTGTGTGTGTGTGTGTGTGTCCCTCCCTCGCTGTGTGTGTGTATCCCTCCCTCGCTGTGTGTGTGTATGTGTGTCCCTCCCTCGCTGTGTGTGTATGTCCCTCCCTCGCTGTGTGTGTGTGTGTGTCCCTCCCTCGCTGTGTGTGTATGTCCCTCCCTCGCTGTGTGTGTGTGTGTGTGTCCCTCCCTCGCTGTGTGTGTGTGTCCCTCCCTCGCTGTGTGTGTGTGTGTGTGTCCCTCCCTCGCTGTGTGTGTATGTCCCTCCCTCGCTGTGTGTGTGTGTGTGTCTCTCCCTCGCTGTTTGTGCGTGTCCCTTCCTCGCTGTGTGTGTGTGTCCCTCCCTCGCTGTGTGTGTGTGTCCCTCCCTCGCTGTGTGTGCGTGTCCCTCCCTCGCTGTAAGTGTGCGTGTCCCTACCTCGCTGTGTGTGTGTGTGTCCCTCCCTCGCTGTGTGTGTGTGTGTGTCCCTCCCTCGCTGTGTGTGCATGTCCCTCCCTCGCTGTGTGTGTGTGTGTGTGTCCCTCCCTCGCTGTGTGTGTGTGTGTCCCTCCCTCGCTGTGTGTGTGTGTGTCCCTCCCTCGCTGTGTGTGCGTGTCCCTCCCTCGCTGTAAGTGTGCGTGTCCCTACCTCGCTGTGTGTGTGTGTGTGTCCCTCCCTCGCTGTGTGTGTGTGTGTCCCTCCCTCGCTGTGTGTGTGAGTGTCCCTCCCTGGCTGTGTGTGTGTGTGTCCCTCCCTCGCTGTGTGTGTGTGTGTCCCTCCCTCGCTGTGTGTGTGTGTGTCCCTCCCTCGCTGTGTGTCTGTCCCTCCCTCGCTGTGTGTGTGTGTGTGTCCATCCCTCGCTGTGTGTGTGTGTGTGTGTCCCTCCCTCGCTGTGTGTGTGTGTGTCCCTCCCTCGCTGTGTGTGTGTGTGTGTCCCTCCCTCGCTGTGTGTGTGTGTGTCCCTTCCTCGCTGTGTGTGTGTGTGTCCCTCCCTCGCTGTGTGTGTGTGTGTCCCTCCCTCGCTGTGTGTGTGTGTGTCCCTCCCTCGCTGTGTGTGTGTCCCTCCCTCGCTATGTGTGTGTCCCTCCCTCGCTGTGTGTGTGTGTGTCCCTCCCTCGCTGTGAGTGTGTGTGTGTGCGTGTCCCTCCCTCGCTGTGTGTGCGTGTCCCTCCCTCGCTGTAAGTGTGCGTATCCCTACCTCGCTGTGTGTGTGTGTGTGTCCCTCCCTCGCTGTGTGTGTTTGTGTCCCTCCCTCGCTGTGTGTGTGTGTGTCCCTCCTCGCTGTGTGCGTGTCCCTCCCTCGCTGTGTGTGTGTTTGTCCCTCCCTCGCTGTGTGTGTGTGTGTGTCCCTCCCTCGCTGTGTGTGTGTGTGTCCCTCCCTCGCTGTGTGTGTGTGTGTGTGTCCCTCCCTCGCTGTGTGTGTCCCTCCCTCGCTGTGTGTGTGTGTGTGTGTCCCTCCCTCGCTGTGAGTGTGTGTGTGTGTGTCCCTCCCTCGCTGTGTGTGTGTGTGACCCTCCCTCGCTGTGTGTGTGTGTGTCCCTCCCTCGCTGTGTGTGTGTGTGTCCCTCCCTCGCTGTGTGTGTGTGTGTGTGTCCCTCCCTCGCTGTGTGTGTCCCTCCCTCGCTGTGTGTGTGTGTGTGTGTCCCTCCCTCGCTGTGTGTGTGTGTGTGTGTGTGTCCCCCACCCTCGCTGTGTGTGTGTGTGTCCCTCTCTCGCTGTGTGTGTGTGTCCCTCCCTCGCTGTGTGTGTGTCCCTCCCTCGCTGTGTGTGTGTGTGTCCCTCCCTCGCTGTGTGTGTGTATGTCCCTCCCTCGCTGTGTGTGTGTGTCCCTCCCTCGCTGGGTTTGTGTCCCTCCCTCGCTGTGTGTGTGTGTCCCTCCCTCGCTGTGGGTGTGTGTGTACCACCCTCGCTGTGTGTGTGTGTCCCTCCCTCGCTGTGTGTGCGTGTCCCTCCCTCGCTGTGTGTGCGTGTCCCTCCCTGTTTGTGTGCGTGTCCCTCCCTGGTTGTGTGTGTGTGTCCCTCCCTCGCTGTGAGTGTGTGTGTGTCGCTCCCTCGCTGTGTGTGTGTGTGCGTGTCCCTCCCTCGCTGTGTGTGTGTGTCCCTCCCTCGCTGTGTGTGTGTGTCCCTCCCTGGCTGTGTGTGTGTGTGTCCCTCCCTCGCTGTGTGTGCGTGTTCCTTCCTCGCTGTGTGTGTGTGTGTCCCTCCCTCGCTGTGTGTGCGTGTCACTCCCTCGCTGTGTGTGTGTGTGTGTCCCTCCCTCGCTGTGTGTGCGTGTCACTCCCTGGCTGTGTGTGTGCGTGTCCCTCCCTCGCTGTGTGTGCGTGTTCCTTCCTCGCTGTGTGTGTGTGTGTCCCTCCCTCGCTGTGTGTGCGTGTCACTCCCTCGCTGTGTGTGTGTGTGTGTGTCCCTCCCTCGCTGTGTGTGTGTGTGTGTGTGTCCCTCCCTGGCTGTGAGTGTGTGTGTGTGCGTGTCCCTCCCTCGCTGTGTGTGTGTGTGTCCCTCCCTCGCTGTGTGTGTGTGTGTCCCTCCCTCGCTGTGTGTGCGTGTGTGTCCCTCCCTCGCTGTGTGTGTGTGTGTGTGTGTGTGTGTGTCCCTCCCTCGCTGTGTGTGTGTGTGTGTGTGTCTCTCCCTCGCTGCTTGTGTGTGTGTGTCCCTCCCTCGCTGTGTGTGTGTGTGTGTGTGTGTGTGTGTCCCTCCCTCGCTGTGTGTGTGTGTGTCCCTCCCTCGCTGTGTGTGTGAGTGTCCCTCCCTGGCTGTGTGTGTGTGTGTCCCTCCCTCGCTCTGTGTGTGTGTGTCCCTCCCTCGCTGTGTGTGTGTGTGTCCCTCCCTCGCTGTGTGTCTGTCCCTCCCTCGCTGTGTGTGTGTGTGTGTCCATCCCTCGCTGTGTGTGTGTGTGTCCCTCCCTCGCTGTGTGTGTGTGTGTCCCTCCCTCGCTGTGTGTGTGTGTGTGTCCCTCCCTCGCTGTGTGTGTGTGTGTCCCTTCCTCGCTGTGTGTGTGTGTGTCCCTCCCTCGCTGTGTGTGTGTGTGTCCCTCCCTCGCTGTGTGTGTGTGTCCCTCCCTCGTTGAGTGGGTGTGTGTCCCTCCCTCGCTGTGTGTGTGTGTGTGTGTGTGTGTGTGTCCCTCCCTCGCTGTGTGTGTGTGTGTGTGTCCCTCCCTCGCTCTGTGTGTGTGTCCCTCCCTCGCTGTGTGTGTGTCCCTCCCTCGCTGTGTGTGTGTCCCTCCCTCGCTGTGTGTGTGTGTGTCCCTCCCTCGCTGTGTGTGTGTGTCACTCCCTCGCTGTGTGTGTGTGTGTCCCTCCCTCGCTGTGTGTGTGTGTGTGTGTCCCTCCCTCGCTGTGTGTGTGTGTGTGTGTGTGTCCCTCCCTCGCCGTGTGTGTGTGTTCCTCCCTCGCTGTGTGTGTGTGTCCCTCCCTCGCTGTGTGTGTGTGTGTGTGTCCCTCCCTCGCTGTGTGTGTGTGTCCCTCCCTCGCTGTGTGTGTGTGTGGGTGTCCCTCCGTCGTTGTGTGTGTGTGTGTGTCCCTCCCTCGCTGTGTGTGTGTGTGGGTGTCCCTCCCTCGCTGTGTGTGTGTGTCCCTCCCTCGCTGTGTGTGTGTGTGTGTCCCTCCCTCGCTGTGTGTGTGTGTGTCCCTCCCTCGCTGTGTGTGTGTGTGTGCCCCTCCCTCGCTGTGTGTGTGTGTGTGTGTCCCTCCCTCGCCGTGTGTGTGTGTTCCTCCCTCGCTGTTTGTGTGTGTGTGTCCCTCCCCCGCTGTGTGTGTGTGTGTGTGTCCCTCCCTCGCTGTGTGTGTGTATCCCTCCCTCGCTGTGTGTGTGTATGTGTGTCCCTCCCTCGCTGTGTGTGTATGTCCCTCCCTCGCTGTGTGTGTGTGTGTGTGTCCCTCCCTCGCTGTGTGTGTATGTCCCTCCCTCGCTGTGTGTGTGTGTGTGTGTCCCTCCCTCGCTGTGTGTGTGTGTCCCTCCCTCGCTGTGTGTGTGTGTGTGTGTCCCTCCCTCGCTGTGTGTGTATGTCCCTCCCTCGCTGTGTGTGTGTGTGTGTCTCTCCCTCGCTGTTTGTGCGTGTCCCTTCCTCGCTGTGTGTGTGTGTCCCTCCCTCGCTGTGTGTGTGTGTCCCTCCCTCGCTGTGTGTGCGTGTCCCTCCCTCGCTGTAAGTGTGCGTGTCCCTACCTCGCTGTGTGTGTGTATGTCCCTCCCTCGCTGTGTGTGTGTGTGTGTCCCTCCCTCGCTGTGTGTGCATGTCCCTCCCTCGCTGTGTGTGTGTGTGTCCCTCCCTCGCTGTGTGTGTGTGTGTGTGTGTCCCTCCCTCGCTGTGTGTGTGTGTGTCCCTCCCTCGCTGTGTGTGTGTGTGTCCCTCCCTCGCTGTGTGTGCGTGTCCCTCCCTCGCTGTAAGTGTGCGTGTCCCTACCTCGCTGTGTGTGTGTGTGTGTCCCTCCCTCGCTGTGTGTGTGTGTGTCCCTCCCTCGCTGTGTGTGTGAGTGTCCCTCCCTGGCTGTGTGTGTGTGTGTCCCTCCCTCGCTGTGTGTGTGTGTGTCCCTCCCTCGCTGTGTGTGTGTGTGTCCCTCCCTCGCTGTGTGTCTGTCCCTCCCTCGCTGTGTGTGTGTGTGTGTCCATCCCTCGCTGTGTGTGTGTGTGTGTCCCTCCCTCGCTGTGTGTGTGTGTGTCCCTCCCTCGCTGTGTGTGTGTGTGTGTCCCTCCCTCGCTGTGTGTGTGTGTGTCCCTTCCTCGCTGTGTGTGTGTGTGTCCCTCCCTCGCTGTGTGTGTGTGTGTCCCTCCCTCGCTGTGTGTGTGTGTGTCCCTCCCTCGCTGTGTGTGTCCCTCCCTCGCTGTGTGTGTGTGTGTCCCTCCCTCGCTGTGTGTGTGTCCCTCCCTCGCTATGTGTGTGTCCCTCCCTCGCTGTGTGTGTGTGTGTCCCTCCCTCGCTGTGAGTGTGTGTGTGTGCGTGTCCCTCCCTCGCTGTGTGTGCGTGTCCCTCCCTCGCTGTAAGTGTGCGTATCCCTACCTCGCTGTGTGTGTGTGTGTGTGTCCCTCCCTCGCTGTGTGTGTTTGTGTCCCTCCCTCGCTGTGTGTGTGTGTGTCCCTCCTCGCTGTGTGCGTGTCCCTCCCTCGCTGTGTGTGTGTTTGTCCCTCCCTCGCTGTGTGTGTGTGTGTGTCCCTCCCTCGCTGTGTGTGTGTGTGTCCCTCCCTCGCTGTGTGTGTGTGTGTGTGTCCCTCCCTCGCTGTGTGTGTCCCTCCCTCGCTGTGTGTGTGTGTGTGTCCCTCCCTCGCTGTGAGTGTGTGTGTGTGTGTCCCTCCCTCGCTGTGTGTGTGTGTGACCCTCCCTCGCTGTGTGTGTGTGTGTCCCTCCCTCGCTGTGTGTGTGTGTGTCCCTCCCTCGCTGTGTGTGTGTGTGTGTGTCCCTCCCTCGCTGTGTGTGTCCCTCCCTCGCTGTGTGTGTGTGTGTGTGTCCCTCCCTCGCTGTGTGTGTGTGTGTGTGTGTCCCCCACCCTCGCTGTGTGTGTGTGTGTCCCTCTCTCGCTGTGTGTGTGTGTCCCTCCCTCGCTGTGTGTGTGTCCCTCCCTCGCTGTGTGTGTGTGTGTCCCTCCCTCGCTGTGTGTGTGTATGTCCCTCCCTCGCTGTGTGTGTGTGTCCCTCCCTCGCTGGGTTTGTGTCCCTCCCTCGCTGTGTGTGTGTGTCCCTCCCTCGCTGTGTGTGTGTGTGTACCACCCTCGCTGTGTGTGTGTGTCCCTCCCTCGCTGTGTGTGCGTGTCCCTCCCTCGCTGTGTGTGCGTGTCCCTCCCTGTTTGTGTGCGTGTCCCTCCCTGGTTGTGTGTGTGTGTCCCTCCCTCGCTGTGAGTGTGTGTGTGTCGCTCCCTCGCTGTGTGTGTGTGTGCGTGTCCCTCCCTCGCTGTGTGTGTGTGTCCCTCCCTCGCTGTGTGTGTGTGTCCCTCCCTGGCTGTGTGTGTGTGTGTCCCTCCCTCGCTGTGTGTGCGTGTTCCTTCCTCGCTGTGTGTGTGTGTGTCCCTCCCTCGCTGTGTGTGCGTGTCACTCCCTCGCTGTGTGTGTGTGTGTGTCCCTCCCTCGCTGTGTGTGCGTGTCACTCCCTGGCTGTGTGTGTGCGTGTCCCTCCCTCGCTGTGTGTGCGTGTTCCTTCCTCGCTGTGTGTGTGTGTGTCCCTCCCTCGCTGTGTGTGCGTGTCACTCCCTCGCTGTGTGTGTGTGTGTGTGTCCCTCCCTCGCTGTGTGTGTGTGTGTGTGTCCCTCCCTGGCTGTGAGTGTGTGTGTGTGCGTGTCCCTCCCTCGCTGTGTGTGTGTGTGTCCCTCCCTCGCTGTGTGTGTGTGTCCCTCCCTCGCTGTGTGTGCGTGTGTGTCCCTCCCTCGCTGTGTGTGTGTGTGTGTGTGTGTGTGTGTCCCTCCCTCGCTGTGTGTGTGTGTGTGTGTGTCCCTCCCTCGCTGTGTGTGTGTGTGTGTGTGTGTGTGTCCCTCCCTCGCTGTGTGTGTGTGTGTCCCTCCCTCGCTGTGTGTGTGAGTGTCCCTCCCTGGCTGTGTGTGTGTGTGTCCCTCCCTCGCTCTGTGTGTGTGTGTCCCTCCCTCGCTGTGTGTGTGTGTGTCCCTCCCTCGCTGTGTGTCTGTCCCTCCCTCGCTGTGTGTGTGTGTGTGTCCATCCCTCGCTGTGTGTGTGTGTGTCCCTCCCTCGCTGTGTGTGTGTGTGTCCCTCCCTCGCTGTGTGTGTGTGTGTGTCCCTCCCTCGCTGTGTGTGTGTGTGTCCCTTCCTCGCTGTGTGTGTGTGTGTCCCTCCCTCGCTGTGTGTGTGTGTGTCCCTCCCTCGCTGTGTGTGTGTGTGTCCCTCCCTCGCTGTGTGTGTCCCTCCCTCGCTGTGTGTGTGTGTGTGTGTCCCTCCCTCGCTGTGTGTGTGTCCCTCCCTAGCTGTGTGTGTGTCCCTCCCTCGCTGTGTGTGTGTGTGTCCCTCCCTCGCTGTGAGTGTGTGTGTGTGCGTGTCCCTCCCTCGCTGTGTGTGCGTGTCCCTCCCTCGCTGTAAGTGTGCGTATCCCTACCTCGCTGTGTGTGTGTGTGTGTCCCTCCCTCGCTGTGTGTGTTTGTGTCCCTCCCTCGCTGTGTGTGTGTGTGTCCCTCCTCGCTGTGTGCGTGTCCCTCCCTCGCTGTGTGTGTGTTTGTCCCTCCCTCGCTGTGTGTGTGTGTGTGTCCCTCCCTCGCTGTGTGTGTGTGTGTCCCTCCCTCGCTGTGTGTGTGTGTGTGTGTCCCTCCCTCGCTGTGTGTGTCCCTCCCTCGCTGTGTTTGTGTGTGTGTGTGTCCCTCCCTCGCTGTGAGAGTGTGTGTGTGTGTCCCTCCCTCGCTGTGTGTGTGTGTGTCCCTCCCTCGCTGTGTGTGTGTGTGTCCCTCCCTCGCTATGTGTGTGTCCCTCCCTCGCTGTGTGTGTGTGTGTCCCTCCCTCGCTGTGAGTGTGTGTGTGTGCGTGTCCCTCCCTCGCTGTGTGTGCGTGTCCCTCCCTCGCTGTAAGTGTGCGTATCCCTACCTCGCTGTGTGTGTGTGTGTGTCCCTCCCTCGCTGTGTGTGTTTGTGTCCCTCCTCGCTGTGTGCGTGTCCCTCCCTCGCTGTGTGTGTGTTTGTCCCTCCCTCGCTGTGTGTGTGTGTGTGTCCCTCCCTCGCTGTGTGTGTGTGTGTCCCTCCCTCGCTGTGTGTGTGTGTGTGTGTCCCTCCCTCGCTGTGTGTGTCCCTCCCTCGCTGTGTGTGTGTGTGTGTCCCTCCCTCGCTGTGAGTGTGTGTGTGTGTGTGTCCCTCCCTCGCTGTGTGTGTGTGTGACCCTCCCTCGCTGTGTGTGTGTGTGTCCCTCCCTCGCTGTGTGTGTGTGTGTCCCTCCCTCGCTGTGTGTGTGTGTGTGTGTCCCTCCCTCGCTGTGTGTGTCCCTCCCTCGCTGTGTGTGTGTGTGTGTGTCCCTCCCTCGCTGTGTGTGTGTGTGTGTGTGTGTCCCACCCTCGCTGTGTGTGTGTGTGTCCCTCTCTCGCTGTGTGTGTGTGTCCCTCCCTCGCTGTGTGTGTGTCCCTCCCTCGCTGTGTGTGTGTGTGTCCCTCCCTCGCTGTGTGTGTGTATGTCCCTCCCTCGCTGTGTGTGTGTGTCCCTCCCTCGCTGGGTTTGTGTCCCTCCCTCGCTGTGTGTGTGTGTCCCTCCCTCGCTGTGTGTGTGTGTGTACCACCCTCGCTGTGTGTGTGTGTCCCTCCCTCGCTGTGTGTGCGTGTCCCTCCCTCGCTGTGTGTGCGTGTCCCTCCCTGTTTGTGTGCGTGTCCCTCCCTGGTTGTGTGTGTGTGTCCCTCCCTCGCTGTGAGTGTGTGTGTGTCGCTCCCTCGCTGTGTGTGTGTGTCCCTCCCTGGCTGTGTGTGTGTGTGTCCCTCCCTCGCTGTGTGTGCGTGTTCCTTCCTCGCTGTGTGTGTGTGTGTCCCTCCCTCGCTGTGTGTGCGTGTCCCTCCCTCGCTGTGTGTGTGTGTCCCTCCCTCGCTGTGTGTGTGTGTCCCTCCCTGGCTGTGTGTGTGTGTGTCCCTCCCTCGCTGTGTGTGCGTGTTCCTTCCTCGCTGTGTGTGTGTGTGTCCCTCCCTCGCTGTGTGTGCGTGTCACTCCCTCGCTGTGTGTGTGTGTGTGTCCCTCCCTCGCTGTGTGTGCGTGTCACTCCCTGGCTGTGTGTGTGCGTGTCCCTCCCTCGCTGTGTGTGCGTGTTCCTTCCTCGCTGTGTGTGTGTGTGTCCCTCCCTCGCTGTGTGTGCGTGTCACTCCCTCGCTGTGTGTGTGTGTGTGTGTCCCTCCCTCGCTGTGTGTGTGTGTGTGTGTCCCTCCCTGGCTGTGAGTGTGTGTGTGTGCGTGTCCCTCCCTCGCTGTGTGTGTGTGTGTCCCTCCCTCGCTGTGTGTGTGTGTCCCTCCCTCGCTGTGTGTGCGTGTGTGTCCCTCCCTCGCTGTGTGTGTGTGTGTGTGTGTGTGTGTGTCCCTCCCTCGCTGTGTGTGTGTGTGTGTGTGTCTCTCCCTCGCTGCTTGTGTGTGTGTGTCCCTCCCTCGCTGTGTGTGTGTGTGTGTGTGTGTGTGTCCCTCCCTCGCTGTGTGTGTGTGTGTCCCTCCCTCGCTGTGTGTGTGAGTGTCCCTCCCTGGCTGTGTGTGTGTGTGTCCCTCCCTCGCTCTGTGTGTGTGTGTCCCTCCCTCGCTGTGTGTGTGTGTGTCCCTCCCTCGCTGTGTGTCTGTCCCTCCCTCGCTGTGTGTGTGTGTGTGTCCATCCCTCGCTGTGTGTGTGTGTGTCCCTCCCTCGCTGTGTGTGTGTGTGTCCCTCCCTCGCTGTGTGTGTGTGTGTGTCCCTCCCTCGCTGTGTGTGTGTGTGTCCCTTCCTCGCTGTGTGTGTGTGTGTCCCTCCCTCGCTGTGTGTGTGTGTGTCCCTCCCTCGCTGTGTGTGTGTGTGTCCCTCCCTCGCTGTGTGTGTCCCTCCCTCGCTGTGTGTGTGTGTGTGTGTCCCTCCCTCGCTGTGTGTGTGTCCCTCCCTAGCTGTGTGTGTGTCCCTCCCTCGCTGTGTGTGTGTGTGTCCCTCCCTCGCTGTGAGTGTGTGTGTGTGCGTGTCCCTCCCTCGCTGTGTGTGCGTGTCCCTCCCTCGCTGTAAGTGTGCGTATCCCTACCTCGCTGTGTGTGTGTGTGTGTCCCTCCCTCGCTGTGTGTGTTTGTGTCCCTCCCTCGCTGTGTGTGTGTGTGTCCCTCCTCGCTGTGTGCGTGTCCCTCCCTCGCTGTGTGTGTGTTTGTCCCTCCCTCGCTGTGTGTGTGTGTGTGTCCCTCCCTCGCTGTGTGTGTGTGTGTGTGTCCCTCCCTCGCTGTGTGTGTCCCTCCCTCGCTGTGTTTGTGTGTGTGTGTGTCCCTCCCTCGCTGTGAGAGTGTGTGTGTGTGTCCCTCCCTCGCTGTGTGTGTGTGTGTCCCTCCCTCGCTGTGTGTGTGTGTGTCCCTCCCTCGCTGTGTGTGTGTGTGTGTGTCCCTCCCTCGCTGTGTGTGTCCCTCCCTCGCTGTGTGTGTGTGTGTGTGTCCCTCCCTCGCTGTGTGTGTGTGTGTGTGTCCCCCACCCTCGCTGTGTGTGTGTGTGTCCCTCTCTCGCTGTGTGTGTGTCCCTCCCTCGCTGTGTGTGTGTCCCTCCCTCGCTGTGTGTGTGTGTGTCCCTCCCTCGCTGTGTGTGTGTATGTCCCTCCCTCGCTGTGTGTGTGTGTCCCTCCCTCGCCGTGTGTGTCCCTCCCTCGCTGTTTGTGTCCCTCCCTCGCTGTGTGTGTGTGTCCCACCCTCGCTGTGTGTGTGTGTGTACCACCCTCGCTGTGTGTGTGTGTCCCTCCCTCGCTGTGTGTGCGTGTCCCTCCCTCGCTGTGTGTGCGTGTCCCTCCCTGTTTGTGTGCGTGTCCCTCCCTGGTTGTGTGTGTGTGTCCCTCCCTCGCTGTGAGTGTGTGTGTGTCGCTCCCTCGCTGTGTGTGTGTGTGCGTGTCCCTCCCTCGCTGTGTGTGTGTGTCCCTCCCTCGCTGTGTGTGTGTGTCCCTCCCTGGCTGTGTGTGTGTGTGTCCCTCCCTCGCTGTGTGTGCGTGTCCCTCCCTCGCTGTGTGTGCGTGTTCCTTCCTCGCTGTGTGTGTGTGTGTCCCTCCCTCGCTGTGTGTGCGTGTCACTCCCTCGCTGTGTGTGTGTGTGTGTGTCCCTCCCTCGCTGTGTGTGTGTGTGTGTGTCCCTCCCTGGCTGTGAGTGTGTGTGTGTGCGTGTCCCTCCCTCGCTGTGTGTGTGTGTGTCCCTCCCTCGCTGTGTGTGTGTGTCCCTCCCTCGCTGTGTGTGTGTGTGTGTGTGTGTGTGTCCCTCCCTCGCTGTGTGTGTGTGTGTGTGTGTGTGTGTCCCTCCCTCGCTGTGTGTGTGTGTGTCCCTCCCTCGCTGTGTGTGTGTCCCTCCCTCGCTGTATGTGCGTGTCCCTCCCTCGATGTGAGTGTGTGTCCCTCCCTCGCTGTGAGTGTGTGTGTCCCTCCCTCGCTGTGTGTGTGTGTGTCCCTCCCTCTCTGTGTGTGCATGTCCCTCCCTCGCTGTGTGTGTGTGTGTGTGTCCCTCCCTCGCTGTGTGAGTGTGTGTCCCTCCCTCGCTGTGTGTGTGTGTGTCCCTCCCTCGCTGTGTGTGTCCCTCCCTCGCTGTGAGTGTGCGTGTCCCTCCCTCGCTGTGTGTGCATGTCCCTCCCTCGCTGTGAGTGTGTGTGTGTCCCTCCCTCGCTGTGTGTGCGTGTCCCTCCCTCGCTCTGTGTGTGTGTCCCTCCCTCGCTGTGTGTGTGTGTCCCTCCCTCGCTGTGTGTGTGCGTGTGTCCCTCCCTCGCTGTGTGTGTGTGTCCCTCCCTCGCTGTGTGTGTGTGTCCCTCCCTGGCTGTGTGTGCGTGTCCCTCCCTCGCTGTGTGTGTGTGTGTCCCTCCCTCGCTGTGAGTGTGTGTGTCCCTCCCTCGCTGTGTGTGTGTGTCCCTCCCTGGCTGTGTGTGTGTGTCCGTCCCTCGCTGTGTGTGTGCCTGTGTCCCTCCCACGCTGTGTGTGTGCGTGTCCCTCCCTCGTTTTGTGTGTGTGTCCCTCCCTCGCTGTGTGTGTGTCCCTCTCTCGCTGTGTGTGTCTGTCCCTCTCTCGCTGTGTGTGTGTGTCCCTCTCTCGCTGTGTGTGCGTGTCCCTCCCTCGCTGTGTGTGTGTGTGTCCCTCCCTCGCTGTGTGTGTGTGTGTCCCTCCCTCGCTGTGTGTGTGTGTCCCTCTCTCGCTGTGTGTGTGTGTGTGTGCGTGTCCCTCCCTCGCTGTGTGTGTGAGTGTCCCTCCCTCGCTGTGTGTGTGTGTGTCCCTCCCTCGCTGTGAGTGTGTGTGTCCCTCCCTCGCCATGTTGCGTGTCCCTCCCTCGTTGTTTGTGCGTGTCCCTCCCTCGTTGTTTGTGCGTGTCCCTCCCTCGCTGTGAGTGTGCGTGTCCCTCCCTCGTTGTGTGTGTGTGTCCCTCCCTCGCTGTGTGTGTGTGTCCCTCCCTCGCTCTGTGTGTGTGTGCCTCCCTCGCTGTGTGTGTGTGTCCCTCCCTCGCTGTGTGTGTGTGTGTCCCTCCATCGCTGGGTGTGTGTGTGTCCCTCCCTCGCTGTGTGTGTGTGTGTCCCTCCCTCGCTGTGTGTGTGTGTGTCCCTCCCTCGCTGTGTGTGTGTGTCCCTCCCTCGCTGTGTGTGTGTGTGTGTCCCTCCCTCGCTGTGTGTGTGTGTGTGTCCCTCCCTCGCTGTGTGTGTGTGTGTGTCTCTCCCTCGCTGTGTGTGTGTGTGTGTGTCCCTCCCTCGCTGTGTGTGTGTGTGTCCCTCCCTCGCTGTGTGTGTGTGTCCCTCCCTCGCTGTGTGTGTGTGTGTGCCTCCCTCGCTGTGTGTGTGTGTGTGTCCCTCCCTCGCTGTGTGTGTGTTCCTCCATCGCTGTGTGTGTGTGTGTGTGTCCCTCCGTCGCTGTGCGTGTGTCCCTCCCTCGCTGTGTGTGTGTGTGTCCCTCCCTCGCTGTGTGTGTGTTCCTCCATCGCTGTGTGTGTGTGTGTGTCTGTCCCTCCCTCGCTGTGCGTGTGTCACTCCCTCGCTGTGTGTGTGTGTGTGTCCCTCCCTCGCTGTGTGTGTGTGTGTCCCTCCCTCGTTTTGTGTGTGTATCCCTCCCTCGCTGTGTGTGTGTGTCCCTCCCTCGTTGAGTGGGTGTGTGTCCCTCCCTCGCTGTGTGTGTGTGTGTGTGGGTGTGTCCCTCCCTCGCTGTGTGTGTGTGTGTGTGTCCCTCCCTCGCCGTGTGTGTGTCCCTCCCTCGCTGTGTGTGTGTGTGTCCCTCCCTCGCTGTGTGTGTGTGTGTCCCTCCCTCGCTGTGTGTGTGTGTGTCCCTCCCTCGTTTTGTGTGTGTGTGTCCCTCCCTCGCTGTGTGTGTGTGTCCCTCCCTCGTTGAGTGGGTGTGTGTCCCTCCCTCGCTGTGTGTGTGTGTGTGTGGGTGTGTCCCTCCCTCGCTGTGTGTGTGTGTGTGTGTCCCTCCCTCGCCGTGTGTGTGTCCCTCCCTCGCTGTGTGTGTGTGTGTCCCTCCCTCGCTGTGTGTGTGTGTGTCCCTCCCTCGCTGTGTGTGTGTGTGTCCCTCCCTCGTTTTGTGTGTGTGTGTCCCTCCCTCGCTGTGTGTGTGTGTCCCTCCCTCGTTGAGTGGGTGTGTGTCACTCCCTCGCTGTGTGTGTGTGTGTGTCCCTCCCTCGCTGTGTGTGTGTGTGTCCCTCCCTCGTTTTGTGTGTGTGTGTCCCTCCCTCGCTGTGTGTGTGTGTCCCTCCCTCGTTGAGTGGGTGTGTGTCCCTCCCTCGCTGTGTGTGTGTGTGTGGGTGTGTCCCTCCCTCGCTGTGTGTGTGTGTGTGTGTCCCTCCCTCGCCGTGTGTGTGTCCCTCCCTCGCTGTGTGTGTGTGTGTCCCTCCCTCGCTGTGTGTGTGTGTGTCCCTCCCTCGCTGTGTGTGTGTGTGTGTCCCTCCCTCGCTGTGTGTGTGTCCCTCCCTCGCTGTGTGTGTGTGTCCCTCCCTCGCTGTGTGTGTGTGTCCCTACCTCGCTGTGTGTGTGTCCCTCCCTCGCTGTGTGTGTGTGTGTCCCTCCTTCGCTGTGTGTGTGTGTCCCTCCCTCGCTGTGTGTGTGTGTGTCCCTCCCTCGCTGTATGTGCGTGTCCCTCCCTCTGTGTTTGTGTGTGTGTCCCTCCCTCGCTGTGTGTGTGTGTGTGTGTCCCTTCCTCGCTGTGTGTGTGTGTGTGTCCCTCCCTCGCTGTGTGTGCGTGTGCGTGTCCCTCCCTCGCTATATGTGTGTGTCCCTCCCTCTGTGTGAGCGTGTCCCTCCCTCTTTGTGTGTGTGTGTGTCCCTCCCTCGCTGTGTGTGTGTGTGTGTCCCTCCCTCGCTGTGTGTGTGTCCCTCCTTCGCTGTGTGTGTGTGTGTGTGTCCCTCCTTCGCTGTGTGTGTGTGTGTCTCCCTCGCTGTGTGTGTGTGTCCCTCCCTCGCTGTGTGTGTGTGTCCCTCCCTCGCTGTGTGTGTGTGTGTCCCTCCCTCGCTGTGTGTGTGTGTGTGTGTCGCTCCCTCGCTGTGTGTGTGTGTGTCCCTCCCTCGCTGTGTGTGTGTGTGTGTGTCCCTCCCTCGCTGTGTGTGTGTGTCCCTCCCTCGCTGTGTGTGTGTGTGTGTGTGTGTGTGTCTCCCTCGCTGTGTGTGTGTGTCCCTCCCTCGCTGTGTGTGTGTGTCCCTCCCTCGCTGTGTGTGTGTGTGTCCCTCCCTCGCTGTGTGTGTGTGTGTCCCTCCCTCGCTGTGTGTGTGTGTGTCCCTCCCTCGCTGTGTGTGTGTGTGTCCCTCCCTCGCTGTGTGTGTGTGTGTCCCTCCCTCGCGGTGTGTGTGCGTCCCTCCCTCGCTGTGTGTGCGTGTCACTCCCTCGCTGTGTGTGTGTGGGTGTCCCTCCCTCGCTGTGAGTGTGTGTCCCTCCCTCGCTGTGTGTGTGTGGGTGTCCCTCCCTCGCGGTGTGTGTGTGTGTCCCTCCCTCACTGTGTGTGTGTGTGTCCCTCCCTCGCTGTGTGTGTGTGTCCCTCCCTCCCTCGCTGTGTGTGTGTGTGTGTCCCTCCCTCGCTGTGTGTGTGTGTCCCTCCCTCGCTGTGTGTGTGTGTCCATCCCTCGCTGTGTGTGTGCGTGTCCCTCCCTCGCTGTGTGTGTGTGTGTGTGTGTCCCTCCCTCGCTGTGTGTGTGTGTGTCCCTCCCTCGCTGTGTGTGTGTGTGTCCCTCCCTCGCTGTGTGTGTGTGTCCCTCCCTCGCTGTGTGTGTGTGTGTGTGTGTCCCTCCCTCGCTGTGTGTGTGTGTCCCTCCCTCGCTGTTTGTGTGTGTGTCCCTCCCTCGCTGTTTGTGTGTGTGTCCCTCCCGCGCTGTAAGTGTGCGTGTCCCTCCCTCGCTGTGTGTGTGTGTGTCCCTCCCTCGTTGTGTGTGTGTCCCTTCCTCACTGTGTGTGTGTGTGTCCCTCCCTCGATGTGTGTGTGTGTCCCTCCCTCGCTGTGTGTGTGTCCCTCCCTCGCTGTGTCTGTGTGTTCCTCCCTCGCTGTGTGTGTGTGTGTTCCTCCCTCGCTGTGTGTGTGTGTGTCCCTCCCTCGCTGTGTGTGTGTGTGTCCCTCCCTCGCTGTGTGTGTGTGGGTGTGTCCCTCCCTCGCTGTTTGTGTGTGTGTGTCCCACCCTCGCTGTGTGTGTGTGTGTCCCCCACCCTCGCTGTGTGTGTGTGTGTCCCTCCCTCGCTGTGTGTGTGTCCCTCCCTAGCTTTGTGTGTGTCCCTCCCTCGCTGTGTGTGTGTCCCTCCCTCGCTGTGTGTGTGTGTGTGTGTCCCTTCCTCGCTGTGTGTGTGTGTGTGTCCCTCCCTCGCTGTGTGTGCGTGTGCGTGTCCCTCCCTCGCTATATGTGTGTGTCCCTCCCTCTGTGTGAGCGTGTCCCTCCCTCTTTGTGTGTGTGTGTGTCCCTCCCTCGCTGTGTGTGTGTGTGTGTCCCTCCCTCGCTGTGTGTGTGTCCCTCCTTCGCTGTGTGTGTGTGTGTGTGTCCCTCCTTCGCTGTGTGTGTGTGTGTCTCCCTCGCTGTGTGTGTGTGTCCCTCCCTCGCTGTGTGTGTGTGTCCCTCCCTCGCTGTGTGTGTGTGTGTCCCTCCCTCGCTGTGTGTGTGTGTGTGTGTCGCTCCCTCGCTGTGTGTGTGTGTGTCCCTCCCTCGCTGTGTGTGTGTGTGTGTGTCCCTCCCTCGCTGTGTGTGTGTGTCCCTCCCTCGCTGTGTGTGTGTGTGTGTGTGTGTCTCCCTCGCTGTGTGTGTGTGTCCCTCCCTCGCTGTGTGTGTGTGTCCCTCCCTCGCTGTGTGTGTGTGTGTCTCTCCCTCGCTGTGTGTGTGTGTGTCCCTCCCTCGCTGTGTGTGTGTGTGTCCCTCCCTCGCTGTGTGTGTGTGTCCCTCCCTCGCTGTGTGTGTGTGTGTCCCTCCCTCGCTGTGTGTGTGTGTGTCCCTCCCTCGCTGTGTGTGTGTGTGTCCCTCCCTCGCGGTGTGTGTGCGTCCCTCCCTCGCTGTGTGTGCGTGTCACTCCCTCGCTGTGTGTGTGTGGGTGTCCCTCCCTCGCTGTGAGTGTGTGTCCCTCCCTCGCTGTGTGTGTGTGGGTGTCCCTCCCTCGCGGTGTGTGTGTGTGTCCCTCCCTCACTGTGTGTGTGTGTGTCCCTCCCTCGCTGTGTGTGTGTGTCCCTCCCTCCCTCGCTGTGTGTGTGTGTGTCCCTCCCTCGCTGTGTGTGTGTGTCCCTCCCTCGCTGTGTGTGTGTGTCCATCCCTCGCTGTGTGTGTGCGTGTCCCTCCCTCGCTGTGTGTGTGTGTGTGTGTGTCCCTCCCTCGCTGTGTGTGTGTGTGTCCCTCCCTCGCTGTGTGTGTGTGTCCCTCCCTCGCTGTGTGTGTGTGTGTGTGTGTGTCCCTCCCTCGCTGTGTGTGTGTGTCCCTCCCTCGCTGTTTGTGTGTGTGTCCCTCCCTCGCTGTTTGTGTGTGTGTCCCTCCCGCGCTGTAAGTGTGCGTGTCCCTCCCTCGCTGTGTGTGTGTGTGTCCCTCCCTCGTTGTGTGTGTGTCCCTTCCTCACTGTGTGTGTGTGTGTCCCTCCCTCGATGTGTGTGTGTGTCCCTCCCTCGCTGTGTGTGTGTCCCTCCCTCGCTGTGTCTGTGTGTTCCTCCCTCG
Source organism: Chiloscyllium plagiosum (assembly GCF_037043375.1). Lineage (NCBI taxonomy): Eukaryota > Metazoa > Chordata > Chondrichthyes > Orectolobiformes > Hemiscylliidae > Chiloscyllium > Chiloscyllium plagiosum. Next base: position 126,096,296 of record NW_028270152.1, on the reverse strand, counting down.
CTGTGTGTGTGTGTGTTCCTCCCTCGCTGTGTGTGTGTGTGTCCCTCCCTCGCTGTGTGTGTGTGTGTCCCTCCCTCGCTGTGTGTGTGTGTGTGTCCCTCCCTCGCTGTGTGTGTGTGGGTGTGTCCCTCCCTCGCTGTTTGTGTGTGTGTGTCCCACCCTCGCTGTGTGTGTGTGTGTCCCCCACCCTCGCTGTGTGTGTGTGTGTCCCTCCCTCGCTGTGTGTGTGTCCCTCCCTAGCTTTGTGTGTGTCCCTCCCTCGCTGTGTGTGTGTCCCTCCCTCGCTGTGTGTGTGTGTGTCCCACCCTCGCTGTGTGTGTGTGTGTGTGTGTCCCCCACCCTCGCTGTGTGTGTGTGTGTCCCTCCCTCGCTGTGTGTGTGTCCCTCCCTCGCTGTGTGTGTGTCCCTCCCTCGCTGTGTGTGTGTGTGTCCCTCCCTCGCTCTGTGTGTGTCCCTCCCTCGCTGTGTGTGTGTCCCCCTCCCTCGCTGTGTGTGTGTGTGTCCCTCCCTCGCTGTGTTTGTGTCCCTCCCTCGCTGTGTGTGTGTCCCTCCCTCGCTGTGTGTGCGTGTCCCTCCCTGTGTGTGTGCGTGTCCCTCCCTCGCTGTGTGTGTGTGTGTCCCTCCCTCGCTGTGTGTGTGTGTGTACCTCCCTCGTTGTGTGTGTGCGTGTCCCTCCCTCGCTGTGTGTGCGTGTCACTCCCTCGCTGTGTGTGTGTGTGTGTGTCCCTCCCTCGCTGTGTGTGTGTGTCCCTCCCTCGCTGTGTGTGCGTGTGTGTCCCTCCCTCGCTGTGTGTGTGTGTCCCTCCCTCGCTGTGTGTGTGTGTGTCCCTCCCTCGATGTGTGTGTGTGTGTCCCTCCCTCGCTGTGTGTGTGTGTGTGTGTGTCCCTCCCTCGCTGTGTGTGTGTGTGTCCCTCCCTCGCTGTGTGTGTGTCCCTCCCTCGCTGTGTGTGTGTGTGTGTGTGTGTCCCTCCCTCGCTGTGTGTGTGTGTGTGTGTGTCCCTCCCTCGCTGTGTGTGTGTGTGTGTGTGTCCCTCCCTCGCTGTGTGTGTGTGTCCCTCCCTCGCTCTGTGTGTGTGTGTGTGTCCCTCCCTCGCTGTGTGTGTGTGTTTGTGTGTGTGTGTGTGTGTGTGTGTTTGTGTGCGCGTGTGTCCATGTCCCTCCCTGGCTATGTGTGTGCGTGTCCCTCTCACGCTGTGTGTCTGTGTTTGTGTGCTTGAGCATGCGCGTTTCCATCCCTCGCTGTATGTGCGTGTCTCCTCTTGCTGTGAGTATGTGGGACCCTTTTACAGTGTACGTGAGTGTCCTTCCCTCACCGCGTGTGTGTGTATATATGCGTGTCACTCCCACACTGTGTGTGTGCGTGTCCCTCCCTCGCTGTATGTCTGTGTGTGTGTGTCCCTCCCTTGCTGTGTGCATGTGTGTGTGCCTCTTGCTGTGTGTGCGCGTGTCACTCCCTTGCTCTGTGAGTGTGTGTCCCTCCCTTGCTCTTTGTGCATATCCCCACCATTGTGTGTCTGCATCGCCCCTCGCTTTGTGAGTGCCTGTCCCGCCTTGCTGTGTGTGCGTGTGTCCCTCCCTCGCCATGTCTGTGCGTGCCCCCTCTCAATTTCTGTGCACATGCCCTCCCCCTCGCCGTGTGTCTGCTTGTCCACCCTTCCCTGTGTGTGTGCTTGTCCCTCCCTTGCTGTTTATGTGCGTGTCCCTCTCTCGCTCTTTGTGTTTGCGTATATCCCTCCCTCGCTGCGTGTGTGCATGTCCTTCCCTCGCTGTGTGTGTGTGTGTGTGTGTGTTCTTCCCTCGCTGTGTGTGTGCGTGTCCTCCCTCGCTGTGTGTGTGCATGTCCTTCTGTGTGTGTGTGTGTGTGTGTCCCACTCTCACTGTGTGTCTGTGTTTGTGTGATTGTGCATGCGCGTGTCCCTCCCTCGCTGTGTGTGCGTGCCCCCCTCTTGCTGTGAGTATGTGTGTCCCTCTTGCAGTGTATGTGAGTGTCCTTCCCTCGCTGTGTGTGTGTGAGTGTATGCGTGCCACTTCCTCACTGTCCCTGTGTGTCCCTCCCACGCTGTGTGAGTGTGTGTGTGTTTCCCTCCCTTGCTGTGTGTCTGCGTGTGTCCCCTTACCTGTGTGTATGTGTGCATGTCCCTCCCTCGCTGTGTGTACGTGTGTCCCTCCCTCGCCGTGTCAGTGCGCGCCGCCTCTCACTTTCTGTGCACATTTCCTCCCCCTCGCCGTGTGTGTGCTTGTCCCTCCTTCCCTGTGTGTGTGTGTCCCTCCCACGCTGTGTGTGTTTGTGTATGACCCTCCATCACTGTGTGTGCGCATGTCCTTCCCTCGCTGTGTGACTGCGTGTATCCCCCTCACTGTGTGTGTGTGCATGTCCTTTCCTCGCTGTGTGTCTGCGTGTATCCCCCTCACTGTGTGTGTGCGTATGTCCTTCCCTCGCTGTGTGACTGCGTGTATCCCCCTCACTGTGTGTGTGTGCATGTCCTTCCCTCGCTGTGTGACTGCGTGTATCCCCCTCACTGTGTGTGTGTGCATGTCCTTTCCTCGCTGTGTGTCTGCGTGTATCCCCCTCACTGTGTGTGTGTGCATGTCCTTCCCTCGCTGTGTGTCTGCGTGTATCCCCCTCACTGTGTGTGTGTGCATGTCCTTCCCTCGCTGTGTGACTGCGTGTATCCCCCTCACTGTGTGTGTGTGCATGTCCTTTCCTCGCTGTGTGACTGCGTGTATCCCCCTCACTGTATGTGTGTGCATGTCCTTTCCTCGCTGTGTGTCTGCGTGTGTCCCCCTCACTGTGTGTGTTTGCGTGTTGCTCCCTTGCTGTGTGTGTGTGTGTGTGTCCAAAATTTGCACCATCATTGAATTGGCCATCATAAATTGACTGTGGTATTCAGGAATGCGTGGTTGAAGTAAGTTAACCACGAAAAATGCAGGGTTTAATGTACAGGTAGAGGGGTGGGTCTGGGTAGGATGCTCTTCAGAGGTTTGGAATGGACTGGTTGGGCCGAATGGCCTGGTTGCACACGATGGCGATTCTATTCAGGTTATTGTCCAGCCCTGTCAACCATCTCCATTTCTTACACCTTGCCTTATCCCCAATATTCTCCTTAACACTGTAATCCCCTCCAGACTCTAAAACACTCCTTGACGATGTAACCTTCTCCAGTCCTTGCAAAGATCGATATGTCTGTCACCTCTTCCTGCTTTTAGAACCCTCCCTATAACTATTACCATTTGGTACAACACTCCCAATCATTGTTCCTTCTTGAAACTCCCATAAACATTTGTATCTCTGAAAACTCATCTGGACCGACTCAACTTCCCTTTGACAGTTACATGCTGAGACCTGCTCTATTTCAGTGAAGTAATTAAGTCTTGGCAACACTCACTGTTATAACCTCCCTCCAGCCTTACGGCACTGAGGGTCTGTAGAAGCTCTTTTCAACCCGACAGTCATCTCTGTGTCTGTAATCTCCTCCACTCCCCATAATACATTCTCTCTGAGCTCCTCTGTAGTCCACTAAACACTCCCTAACACTGTCTGTATCAGTGTAACCTTCTCCAAAAACACAACCTTCTCTGTCTATGTAAATCCCTACACTGGTCCCTATCCCTCTCAGCTCCGTCTAACAATACAACCCTCCATGTCTGTGTATTCACCTTCAGTCCCTACTCACCTCCCTCTCTGTGTAATCTTCTCCATGCATTTTTGCTTCAGTCTCTTCAACTGTCCCTGTCAGTGTAACCTCTTCCAAACGTGAAAACTCTCCTCTTTTTGACTTACTCAGACCACACAACCCTCACTATCTATAACCTACTCCTGTCTGAGAAACCTCTCTCTGCAAACTGCTCCAACTCTTCAACTCTCCATAAGCTCCTGCAGCTCTTACATCCCTCCCTATCTACCAAATCTCTTCCAGTCCCTAAACACCAACAGTCTGTGGAGACCCGACCTCCATCCCTATCAGTGTAAACCTCTCAGGTCTCTGCAGTATTCCTGATCTTTCGAACTCACTCCATGCCTGTGCCTCTCCCAATCCAGTCCCTACAAAACCCACTATCTATTTAACACCCTCCTGTCACTATCACTCCCTTGTCAATGTAAGCTCCTCCTGTGTCTCCACCATCTACCCATCTTCAAAACCTTGTCCAGCTCTTACACCACTATCTGTTTAAACGTCACCTTCCTCGACAACTTCCTCCTGTTTATGCTATGCTCCCTTATCTGTGAAACTGTCTCTGACCAAAATTGTTATCCCAGTCTCTGAAAAGAAATCCAGATTCCACAGCCTCCATAATCCCCAAAACAGCCTTCCTATATCTATAAACATCTTCAGTCACGATGACCCTCCATATCTCTGTTTGTTCCGCCAGATGATACAAACCTCTTTATCTCTGTAATCTGCTCAGATCCCTAAAACAGTCACTGTCTCTGTAATCCAGCCCTGTCCTACAAACATCCTTATCCCTGTAAACTTCTCTATCCCTCCCAACATTCCCAAATCCATGAACCCGTCAGCCCTACAGCTCTCCACATTTCTGTAGCCTCCTGTGGGTCTATGGTCCTCCCACCCTATGAAATCACCTCCAGTTCCCATATCCCTCCCAATCTGGGTCCTCTGCTCCAGATCAGACCATTGCTGTCTCTGTAAACAGCTGCACTCCTGACAACCCTTCCCATTTGTATAACTCGTTCAGACCCCATACTCTCCAGCCTCCTGAATCCTCTTCCTGCATTGCAACTAAAACCACATGTTTATGTAATATCCACCAGTGCTTACACCCTCCCCAACTCAGGAACCTCTTACAGTCCGAACAAAGCAACTAAACTGTGAAACCTCTCAATTCCCTCCAAACCTCCCTCTCTCCCTCCCTCCTCAAATGTCTTCATCACCATGAAACCTCACAATTACTGAAGCCTCCTTTTGGCATTGCAACCTTCCTAATGCCTGCAAAATCCTCCTGTTCTGATGTCCCTCCCTATCTCTGTAACCCCCTCCTCCCTTCAGTGCCCTTCTGGGGAACATGGCAGAGGAGGGAAGATTTGTAAAGTCCGAGCCATGTTACGGAGGTAGAATTCTGGGAATTACAGATTTGGTCTAATGTCTGTCGTGTGCAGATTATTGACGAGGACTCTAAAGACAGGATTTATGATACTTGGAAAACGATAGTTAAATTAGTGTCAGTCAGCATGGGTTTGTGAGGGGCAGATCATGCCTCACAAACCTTACTGAACTCTTTGAGGATATGACAGAATACGTTGATGGCTCATTCAGAAAAGAAGGATGATTGGGATACAGGGAAATCTGTCTGTCTGGATACAGGATTGGATGGCCCAGAGAAGACAGAGGGTGGCAGCAGATGGACAGTATTGAGCCTGGAGCTGAGTGACCAGTGGTGTTCTGTAACAATCGGCTCTGGGACTCTGCTCTTTGTGATTTTTATAAATGGCTTGGACAAGTATGTTGGAGAGTGGGTTAGTAAGTTTGCCAATCACCTGTGGAGGGCTGTTGTAGGTTGCAATGGGACATTGACAGGACGCAGAGCTGGGCAGATGGACTCCAATCTGGAAAAGTGTGAAGTGATTCATTCTGGAAGGTCGAATTTAAATGCGGAATACAGGGTGAAAGGCAGAATACTTGGCAGGAACAGTGCGGAGGAACACAGAGATCATGGGGTCCGTGTCCATAGATCCCTCAAAATTGCCACGCACGTTGGTAGGGTTGTTAAAAAGACATATATTGTGTTGGCCCCCCTTAGAAGGGGATTGATTTTAAGAGCCATGAGGTTTTACTGCATCTTTATAGCGTCCTGGTGAGACAACACTTGGATTATTGTGTTCAGTTCTGGTCCCCTGTTTACAGGAAGGATGTGCAAGTTTTAGAGAGTGCACACAGGAGATGTACCAGGATGCTGCCTGGAATGGAGGGCAGTTCTTATGGAGAACGTTTGAGGGAGCTAAGGCTTTTCTCATGGGAGTGAAGAAGGGATGGGGCGACCTGGTAGAGGTGAACAAGGTGATGAGAGGCACAGTGTGAGTGAATAGTCAGAGACTTTTCCTCCGATGTAATAAATGGCTATTACAAAGCGGCATAATTTTAAGGTGATTGGAGGATGGTTAAGAGGATAGAGAATGGTAGGTGGTTGGAATGCACTGCCAATGGTGGTAGTAAAATTAGATACTTTTGGAACATTTAATAGACTCTTGGGTAGACACATGGATAATAGTAAAATGAAGGGTATGTAGTATACTTTGATCTTACAGTTGGATAAAAGGTTGGCATGAAATCATGGCCGAAGGGCCTGAGGCTGAACTGTTCTGCGTTCTATGTTCTGTCTGATAAACTGGGTAATAAGCTCAGATCAATGTAAAAGGATATGGCATTCAGGAGGAGCTCGTGAACAGGATACAAAATTGGCCTGATGGTAGGAGACAGAGGGTAATGGGAGACATGTTGTTTTTTCTGACTGGAGGCATGTTACCAGCGGTGGAGTGGGTCCCCTGTTGTTTGTCATTTGGATAAATGGTGTGGATGGGAATATTGGTTTCCTGGTAAGTAAGGTTTTTTGGTGACACTGACATTGGTGGTAAAGTGGACAGTGAAGAAGGTTATCTATGATACGACTGGATGAGCAGTACTGCTGGGATAGTGGGCTGAAGAATAGCAGATGGAGTTTAATTAGATAAAGGTGAGGTGTTCCATTTTGGTGAAACAAACCAGGGTGGGACTTGTACAGTTAATGTTCGGGCCCTGGGTAGTGTTGTCAGTCAGAGATCCAGTGACCCAGGTACACAGTTCGTTGAGTGTGGTGTCACAGGTAGACAAGCTGGAGAAGCAGGCGGTTGGGGTGGTTACCTTCATTGGGTAGAGCATTAAGAGTAAGAGTTGGGATGTCATGTTGTGGCTATAAAAGACATTGGTGGGGCCACCATAAAAACATTGTTGATCAGTAGGAAGAACTCATCTAGTTCACTAACCTCCTTTAGGGAAGGACATCAAATATTCTAACCTGGTCTGGCCGACATGTGACTCCAGACCCACAGCAATATGGCTGACTCTGAGCTGTCCTCTGGGTAATTAGCAGAGGGGTCAAAGAATGTTGTTCTAGGCAGTGACACCCACATCCCATGAATGAATAAATAAAAATACACATGGCGCTCCCGACCTCTGCAAACCCCTCCAGCTGCAGCAATCCGTCCTGGCTTTGTAACACCCTGACCACTCTCTGTAACACTCTGACCACCTCCAGCACCTTCCCCTCTCCCTGTTCCTATTGTGTCAATGAACCCTGACCGTGGCTCCCCTTCCCACAGCCCTCCTCCTGCGAGCAGGCCCATTGCAATCCATTAACATTTACTCCTAAAACACTCTCTCACTTCAGGATTTTAAGTACTTTTTGGTGATCTTCTCAGCCTCATAATCTCGTATGATTCCTTTTGTCCTGAGTGAGGGATCAGTGGGAATTTCTTGCTGAGGTTTTTACTGTTTCAATTGAATGTCCTTTTGTTGAGTATTTTGCATTGTCCCTTCAAAGGTTTTCCACTGTTCATTGACAGGCACATATTTCAGTCTGTTTAGCCTGTTTACCTTGGTCAGTTCTCCTCTCAAACTCATGTCATTGGCTATTTTTGTTTCTAGTTGTAGCTTGTCCTTTCTGTGATTCACTTTAAAACTTTATATTTATTTAAACTGCACTTTATCACAATTTCCCGAAGGATCTCTGCAGGTGACATTACTCATTCACTAAGTTTCATTAAACGGTCGCTCTGCGATAGTTATGTCCCTTAACAGTTGCACAACGTGTTTTTCAAAGAAACACTGGAAAAAAATTAACTGAACCCCTCTTCCAATATCAATGTTGACCGTCTGATTGTCCCAGATTATACAAATATTGAAGTTTTTCAAAATTATCACAATGCCTTTGTTAAATAATTCCAATGAGTTCCTGTTTAATGCAGTGATGAGCAATGGAATACTGTTCGGTGGCTAAAACGGTTCTGCTGCTTGTGTCCTTGGAAAGTAGTAGACAGAATTTACATTCAGACTGACTCTACCTCATGATCTGAGGACATATGCTTTCTTTTTAATACCTTTGTTATCCATTTTTGTTAGCGTTGCCGATTTTGCCTGAGTTTGCACTGAATATTTCTGTTCACCCTGTATCCATGTCTCCCTGGTGTCTAAATCTCTTTTATCTCTGTGTCTCAAATCCATCGACCTTATTGCAGCAACGTTGTCGATTTTAAAAAAAAAACATAATATACTCTCTTCCACAATTTTCTGTCACAAATCTATTTGCTGATGTACAATTTTAGTTAAACTCTGTCCCATCCTATTCCTTTCTGCTTGTCTTCAGCCACATTCCCATGCTGTTCCATTGCTTCACCTTTTCCCTTTGGATTTGGAAAGCTCCTTTCTCCTGCATCCACTCTGTGCATTTAATGCCCTGTCCATAAACCTACCGACATGATTGGCCAGGACACTGGTCCCTGCACAGTTCCAGGGGGACCATCCTAATAGATTTTTAAAAAAATCCGGTATGGAATGTTTGAGTCTCTGGCTGACCAGCCTTTCTTGCCCAGCCCTAGCTGCCCTTGAACTGAATAGCTAGCTCGGCCATTTCAGAGGGTAATTGAGAGGCAAACACTTTGCTGTGGGTATGTCGTGCAGACCATGTGAGGATGGGCAGATGTCCTTCTCTAAAGGACAAGTGTTTGGATTTGTTGTACATCAGTCATGGTTTCATACTTATTTGTAGATTGTTAATTATTATTTTTAAAATTATTGATTTCAAATGTCTCCTTTTCAGATGGCGGGATTCAATCCTGCCTCCCCTGAACATTAGCTGAGGTTTTGGATACATTCTCTAGCAATAATACCACTAGGCCATTACTTCACCTTGCTCACTGAGTACTCATCCTTGAGCACTGATACCAGGGCATCATGAAGCTAAACCCATTCTTCCCACACAATTGTGTGATCCTGACATCTTCCAGCAATCTGGGACTATTACTTAACATCGTTCCATTTTCCAAATCTTTGTGGAACTCAGTGCTATTCTTCACGTGAAACCCTCACTGCATCTGTTTAATTTCCCATTCTGTGGTGTTTCCTCCGGCATTTATAGTGGCCTGTCCCTGCCACTTCCGGTTGTCAGTTTCAGCTGTCCGCTGTAGTGGCCGGTATATTGGATCCAGGTCGATGTGTTTGTTGATGGAGTTTGTGGATGAGTGCCATGCTTCTTGGAATTCCCTGGCTGTTCTTTGTTTGGCTTGCCCTATAATGGTAGTGTTGTCCCAGTCAAATTCATGTTGCTTGTCGTCTGCGTGGTTACTAGGGATAGCTGGTCTTGTCGTTTCGTGGCTAGTTGAAGCGCTTCACAGGAGGCTCCAAAGCACTGAGGATGTCACGTAGACAGGGGACGAAACGTTTGCAACAAAAACATCCAGCTCGGCGAACAGAACCACAGCAACGAGCACCCGAGCTACAAATCTTCTCACAAAATTTGAATACCATCACTATCCCTGTAACTTGGTTCAGTGTCTACAAAATGCCTTATCACAGTAGTCTCCTCCTCCAATAAGGTAAAAACAAGGACTGCAGATGCTGGAAACCAGAGTCTAGATTAGAGTGGTGCTGGAAAAGCATGGCAGGTCAAGCAGCATCCAAGGAGCAGGAAAATTGATGTTTCGGGCAAAAGCCCTTCATCAGGAACAGAGGCCGGGAGCCTGCCGAGTGGGGAGATAAATGAGAGGGGGGTGGGGATGGAGAGAAAGTAGCATAGAGTACCACAGGTGAATGGGGTGGGGAAGAAGGTGATAGGTCAGAGTGGAGGATGGGGGAAGGTAGCAAAGAGTACAATGGGGGTGGGGACGGGGATGATAGGTCAGAGAGGAGGGTGGAATGGATAGGTGGGAAGGGAGATAGGCCATTAGGACAGGTCATGAGGGTGGTGCTGAGCTGGAAGGCTGGAGGTGGGGTGAGATGGGGGAAGGGGAAATGAGGAAACTGGTGAAGTCCACATTGATGACCTGGGGTTGAAGTGTTCCGAGGCAGAAGGTGAGGCGTTCTTCCTCCAGGCGTCGGGTGGTGAGGAAGTGGCGGTTGAGGAAGCCCAGAACCTGCATGTCCTCGGCATAGTGGGAGGGGGAGTTGAAATGTTGGGTCACAGGGCGGTGGGGTTGATTGGTGCGGGTGTACAAGAAATGTTCCCTAAAGTGCTCTGTTAGGAGGTGTCCAGTCTCCCCAATGTAGAGGAGACCGCATCAGGAGCAAGGGATACAATAAATGATATTGGTGGATGTGCAGGTAAAACTTTGGATGTGGAAGGCTCCTTTGGGGCCTTGGATGGTGGTGAGGGGAGAGGTGTGGGCGCAGGTTTTGCAATTCCTGCGGTGGCAGGAGAAGGTGCCAGGAAGGGAGGGTGGGTTTTGGGGGGCGTGAAGCTGACCAGGTAGTCATGGAGAGAACGGTCTTTGCGGAAGGCGGAAAGGGGTGGGAGGGAAATATATCCCTGGTGGTGGGGTCTGTTTGGAGGTGGCGGAAATGGCGGCAGGTGATTTGGTTTATGCGAAGGTTGGTAGGGTGGAAGGTGAGCACCAGGGGCGTTCTGTCCTTGTTACGGTTGGAGGGGTGTGGCCTGAGTGCGGAGGTGCGGGTTGTGGACGAGATGCGTTGGATGGCATCTTTTACCACGTGGGAAGGGAAATTCCAATCTCTAAAGAAGGAGGCTATCTGGTCTGTTCTGTGGTGGAACTGGCCCTCCTGGGAGCAGGTCCAGCGGAGGTGGAGGAATTGGGAATAGGGGTTGGGAATTTTGCAGGCGGTAGGGTGGGAAGATATGTAATCTATTTAGCTGTGGGAGTCAGTAGCTTTGTAAAAAAATGTCGGTGTCAAGTCGGTTGTCATTAATGGGGATGGAGAAGTCCAGGAAGGGGACGGAGGTATCAGAGATGGTCCAGGTAAATTTAGGGTCAGGATGGAATGTGTTGGTGAAGTTGACGAATTGCTCAAACTCCTCGAGGGAGCACGAGGTGGCGCCAATGCAGTCATCAATGTTGCGGAGGAAGACGTGGGGAGTGGTGCCATTGTAACTACGGAAGATGGACTGTTCTATGTAGCCAACAAAGAGACAGGCATAGCTGGGGCCCATACGGGTGCCCATGGCTACCCCTTTGGTCTGGAGGAAGTGGGAGGATTTGAAGGAAAACTTGTCAAGAGTGAGGACAAGTTCAGCCAAACGAATGAGAGTATCGGTGGAAGGGTACTGTTGTGGACGTCGGGAGATGAAGAAACGGAGGGCTTGGAGGTCCTGGTTATGGTGGATGGAGGTGTAGAGGGATTGGATATCCATTGTGAAGATGAGGCATTGGTGGTCAGGGAAACGGAAGTCTTGGAGGAGTGGAGGGTATGAGTGGTGTCTCGAACGAATGTGGGTAGTTCCTGGACTGGGGATAGGACAATGTCGAGGTCGGCAGACATGAGTTCGGTGGGGTAGGAGCATGCTGAGACAATGGGTCGGCCAGGGTGGTCAGGCTTGTGGATCCTGGGAAGGAGGTAGATCCGGGCAGTGGGGGATCCCGGACAATGAGGTTGGAAGCTGTGGGTGGGAGATCTCCTCCTGAGGTGATGAGGTTCTGTATGCTCTGGGAGATGACGGTTTGGTGATGGGAGGTGGGTCATGGTAGAGGGGGTGGTAGGAGGAGGTGTCTTTGAGTTGGCATCATGGCTTCAGCGGTGTAGAGGTCAGTGCACCAGACTACCACTGCACCCCCTTTATCTGCTGGTTTGATGGTGAGGTCGGTATTGGAGCAGAGGAAGTGGAGAGCTGCACGTTGTGAGGGTGAGAGGTTGGAGTGGGGGAGGGGGTAGATAGGTTGAGGCGGTTAATGTCTCGGTGGAAGTTGGAAATGAAGAAATCGAAGGCAGGTAATAGGCCAGCGCGGGGTGTCCAGGTGGATGGAGTTTATTGGAGGCCGGCAAAGGGGTCCTCAGAAAATACGCGGGAGTCTTCATTGTAAAAGTAAGCTCTGAGGCGGAGGTTGTGGAAGAAGTGTTCGATGTCACGGCGTGTATTAAATTCATTGATGTGTGGACGGAGGGGGATAAAGGTGAGGCCTTTGCTGAGGACTGATCATTCGTCCTCAGTGAGGGGGAGGTCAGGGGGAATGGTGATAACTCGGCAGGACTGGGAGCTGGGACCAGGCGTAGGTGTGGAGCTGGGGGGAGGCGACGGAGCCTGTAACTGGAGTGAGTGTGGTGTTAGGGGGAATGGGGATGGGGTCATGAGCAGGGGCGGTGTTCCCCTCAGGGTTCTGGGGGCAGGGATGGTGACGGTGGGACCTGGGGTGGGGTGTCAGCAGAATGCAGGTGAGTGACGTTGGTGGGGGCGGAAGTGGTGGCAAACACGGCAGTGGGGAGGGCGTGGAAGTCACTGAGTGTGTGACATCAGCGATGATGTGACGGGCGGAAGTGATGTCACTTGTGTTGTGTGAGGAATTGTGAGGGGCGGAAATGGCATTTACTTTATTTTAACCAATAATTTCCTGTCAGAAATCTGTTTGACAATGTCGTATTTTAATTAAACTCAGTCCCTTACTGTTTCTTTCTTTTGGTCTTCATTCACATCTCCATGGTGTTCCAATATTTCCACCTTTCTCTTTGGACTTGGGAATTTCCATTCACCTCAGACCTGTCCCCCTCCTCATCTGTGTCCATTTATAGCACACTGCATAATCTGGTACCAGAGGAGCCTATCCCAATAAAATAGCTCAGTCCTCCCTGAGTACCGGTAGCAGTGCTCACTGGTCAGAACCACTTCTGATGATACCATTGTGTGATCCTGATACATTCCTGCACTCTGCTGATATCACTGTCTCTCTCCATGTGGTATCCTCACTGTGTGGGTCTAATTGCTGCCTCTGTCAGTGTCTCTCACTCTTGCAGCTGCTCCAGATACTGAGCCAACAGAATTCTCCACTCCAGAGGGAAGCAACTGCACAGGCCATGGATGGAGACTGGGCTTTTCTAGATCTCTGTGGGACTCAGTGCCATTCTCCATGTTTAACCTTCATTGCATCAATCTAATTTCCCATTCTGTCTATTTCTCTGTCTCCTGTAGGTATTCCCGATGTCCTGGACTCAGCAGAATTCCCAATTCCTGTCTCGTCCATCACCACATTGAAGACAGTTGGTCAGCCAGAGAGAGATGGAGAGTGAGATCTGGAGCCTTCAGTAAATCCTGCAGCCTGTAAGATTACTCACAGTAAACAGCACAGGGAGGGGTTAGTGGGCTTTAATTCAGAACCTGAGGACATGAGGTCAGAACAATGCTGGGCAAGGAACATGAGAAACATCTCAGGCTTCATTATTACCATCTTGTCTGTAAATTTATTTGTTCCACAGAACCCTCCCTATGTCTGTCAGTTTCTCCATTGTCTGTTTCACAGATACCACTTCCCCAATCTCTATCAGCCCCTACAATCCTGCTTATCCCTGTAAGCTCCTCATATCAGTAAAACTCTCCAAGTTTCTGCCTTTGCCTTTAATCCCGGGTTCTGTCACATCTCTCCTTAACTGAAGAAAAACAACTCTTCAGTTCCTTAAGCCATCCCGGCCAGTGCAGTCCTTTCCAGACCTGAAAAACCTCCCTGTCTTTGTGACTTTTTTGAACTCCTACTACCTTCATGATCTCTGTAACCTTCCCCGTCACATCAACACAAAGCTCTGTACCTTAATAACCTTCCTCCAACTGTTAGACTCCTCCTTGTCTCTGTGCACAAAGCAGAGTGACTCTGCTTCTCTCATAAATTAGTTTCTGCATTTCTAATGATGACTATGAACTCTTCCTGTCTCTAAAACGCACTCAGTCTCTGTAAACTCTGCTGGTCTCGACTGATGTAATTTCCTTCGGTAACTACAAAACTTTATACCTTTAATCTCCTCCAGACGCGACCATACAGTTTATTTCTATAACCTCCATGAGTGATAGAGTCATAGAGATGTACAGCACGGAAACAGACCCTTCGGTCCAACCCGTCCATGCCGACCAGATATCCCAATCCAATCTAGTCCCACCTGCCAGCACCCGGCCCATATTCCTCCAAACCCTTCCCATTCATATGCCCATCCAAATGCCTCTTAAATGTTGCAATTGTACCATCCTCCACCACATCCTCTGGCAGCTCGTTCCATATATGTACCACCCTCTGCGTGAAAAAGTTGCCCCTGAGGTCTCTTTTATATCTTTCCCCTCTCAAATTAAACCTATGCCCTCTAGTTCTGGACTCCCTGACCCCAGGGAAAAGACTTTGTCTATTTATCCTATCCTATCCATGCCCCTCATAATTTTGTAAACCGCTGTAAGGTCACCCCTCAGCCTCCGAAGCTCCAGGGATAACCGCCCCAGCCTGTTCAGCCTCTCCCTGTAGCTCAAATCCTCCAACCCTGGCAACATCCCTTTCTGAACCCTGTCAGGTTTCACAATATCTTTCTGATATGAAGGAGACTGGAATTGTTTAAAGCATTCCAACAGTGGCTGAACCAATGTCCTGTACAGCCGCAACATGACCTCCCAACTCCTGTACTCAGTACTCTGACCAATAAAGGAAAGCATACTGAATGTTGTCTTCACTATCCTATCTACCTGCGACTCTACTTTCAAGGAGCTGTGAACTTGCACTCCAAGGTCTCTTTGGTCAGCAACACTCCCTAGGACATTACCATTACATGTATAAGTCCTGCTAAGATTTGCTTTCCCAAAATGCAGCACATCGCATTAATCTGAATTAAACTCCATCTGCCACTTAGCCCATTGGCCCATCTGGTCCAGATCCTGTTGTAACCTTCTTCGCTATCCACTACACCTCCAATTTTGGTGTCATCTGTAAACTTACTAACTATACCTCTTTTGCTCGCATCCAAATCATTTATGTAAATGACAAAAAGTAGAGGGCCCAGCACCGATCCTTGTGGCACTGCACTTGTCACAGGCCTCCAGTCCGAAAAACAACCCTCCACCACCACCTTCTGTCTTCTACCTTTGAGCCAGTTCTGTATTCAAATGGCTAATTCTCCCTGCATTCCATGAGATCCAACCTTGCTAATCAGTCTCCCATGGGGAACCTTGTCGAACGCCTTACTGAAGTCCATATAGATCACATCTACTGCTCTGTCCTCATCAACCTTCTTTGTTACTTCTTCAAAAAAACTCAATCAAGTTTGAGACATGATTTCCCAAGTACAAAGCCATGTTGACTATCCCTAATCAGTCCTTGCCTTTCCAAATACATGTACATCCTGTCCATCAGGATTCCCTCCAACAACTTGCCCACCACTGAGTTCAGGCTCACTGGTCTGTCGTTCCCTGGCTTGTTTTTACCACTCTTCTTAAATAGTGGCACCACTTTTGCCAACCTCCAGTCTTCTGGCACCTCACCTGTGACTATTGATACAAATATCTTAGCAAGAGGCCCAGGAATCATTTCTCCAGCTTCCAACAGAGTTCTCGGGTACACCTGATCAGTTCCTGGGGATTTATTCACCTTTAACCGTTTCAAGACATCCAGCACTTCCTCCTCTGTAATCTGGACGTTTTGCAAGATGTCACCATCTATTTCCCTACAGTCTACATCTTCCATATGCTTTTCCACAGTAAATACTGATGCAAAATATTCATTTAGCATCTCCCCCATTTTCTGTGGCTCCAAACAAAGGCCGCCTTGCTGATCTTTGTGGGGCCCTATTCTCTCCCTTGTTACCCTGGTTTCCTTAATATATTTGTAAAAACCCTTTGCATTATCCTTAATTCTATTTGTCAGACCTATCTCAAGGCCCCGTTTTGCCCTCCTGATTTCCCTCTTAAGTATACTCCTACATCCTTTATACTCTTCTAAGGATTCACTCGATCTATCCTGTCTATACCTGACATATGCTTCCTTCTTTTTCTGAACCAAACACTCAATTTCTTTAATCATCCAGAATTCCCTATACCTACCAGCCTTCCCTTTCACCCTGAAAGGAACATACTTTCTCTGGACTCTTGATATCTTATTTCTGAAGGCTTCCGATTTTCCAGCCGTCCCTTTAGCTGCAAACATCTGGCTCCAATCAGCTTTCAAAAGTTCTTGCCTAATACCGTCAAAATTGGCCTTTCTCCAATTTAGAACATCAACTTTTAGATCTGGTCTATCCTTTTCCATCAGTATTTCAAACAAATAGGATTATGGTCGCTGGCCCCAAAGTGCTCCCCCACTGACACCTCACTCACCTGCCCTGCCTTATTTCCCAAGAGTAGGTCAAGGTTTGCACCTTCTCTAGTCGGTACATCTACATACTGAATCAGAAAATTGTCTTGTACACCCTTAAGAAATTCCTCTCCATCTAAACCTTTAACACGATGGCAGTCCCAGTCAATGTTTGGAAAGTTAAAATCCCCTACCATACCTACCCTCTTATTCTTACAGATAGCTGAGATCTCCTTACAAGTTTGTTTGGCAATTTCCCTTTGACTATTGGGGGGTCTGTAATATAATCCTAATAAGGTGATCATCCCTTTCTTATTTCTCAGTTCCACCCAAATAACTTCCCTGGATGTATTTCTGGGAATATCCTCCCTCAGCACCGCTGTAATGCTATCCCTTATCAAAAATGTCACTCTCCCTCCTCTCTTGCCTCCCTTGCTATCCTTCCTGTAGCATTTGTCTCCTGGACCATTAAGCTGCCAGTCCTGCCCATCCCTGAGCCATGTTTCTGTAATTGCTATGAGATCCCAGTCCCATGTTCCTAACCATGCCCTGAGTTCATCTGCTTTCCCTGTTAGGCCCCTTGCATTGAAATAAATGCAGTTTAATTTATTAGCCCTACCTTTTCCCTGCTTGCCCTGACTGTTTGACTCACTTCTGTTCTCAGCTGTACCCGTCTCAGATCGAGCTCCCAAAATCCTCAAATCCTCCCTGTGATTGTTATCACGTCCCATCCCTGCATTCCTCCAAATCCATGTAAAGTCCTTCCATTCCTAAAACCTTCCCTGCACCTGTCACCTGTTCCAGCTTCCACAACCCTCCCTATCTCTGTAAGACACCACCCCCACCTCCACCCCGTCCCAGTTACTACAGCCCACTGTATCATTAAATGCCAGTAGTCACTATAATATCAGAGTAAGGTGTGAAAGCAGGAATACTGTACTGGGTTAAATGATCAGTTGTGATCATATTGAATGGTGCGACCGACTCTGTGGTCAAATGGCCGATACCTGCTCTTCTTTCCTGTGCTTCTCTGTAAACTTACTATCTATATAACATCCTTCAGTCCCCACAGCCCTCCCTAACTCCATAAACTGCTTTAGTCCCCACGACTCTTCCTTTCCATGTAACCCGAATCATTCCCCACAAACTTCCCTAACTCCATAACTTCCAATAAGCCCCACGACCCTCCCTATCTCCATAATCTCATCCATACCCAACAACACTCCCGTTCAGAGTAACCTCCTTCAATCCCCATGATCCTCCTGATCTGTGCAACCTCCTTCAGGCCCAACAGCCCTGCAGATCTCTTTGGCCTCTTTCAGGCCCCACAGCACTCCCTATCTCCATAATGTCCGTCAGTCCCCACGACCCCCCCTATTTCCAACATCTCTATTACCTGCTGTCCCTGTAAGCTACCTTTTTCAGATTGATAAACAAGAACTCCCATAACCCTTTCTGCTGCCAGTCTGAAACCAAACAGTGTTAGCCTGACAGTAAGTCGGGAGCTGGAATGTGTGAGAAAGGATATGTCAATGAACAATAACTGGACCCTTAGAAACACTTTTAGTAAAAAGGGAATGTGTTTTTGAGCCTGTTGGATTTTATTTTTATTGGTGAGGATATAAATGGCAGTATAGATACGGGTGTCGGAGTGGCTGTACCGAGGATGCGGTTTATTTGAATTTTCAGAAACCTTTACAAAAGTTTCAATAATGGCTAAAGAGTAACTTGGTAAAGAATAGGGCACCTTAACTGTCAGGAGGTGGTTGAGATATTAGACAAAATAGTGTTGTCAGAATTTACTGTGACGAAAGACATGGAAGCTCGGGAACTTGGGGAAATAAATAGCGATGGCTTGGAAAGAATCCTCAGCAGATGAGAAAGTGCTGTAATCTTAAAACAAATAAAGGTAGATCAATCCTCAGTAGCTCATTATGTCTATCCTTGAATATTTTGGGAAGCTAGGGAAGAGATTGCGGTGTCCCTAACAGAGATATTTATATTATCAACAGACACAATGAGTTACCGGAAGACTGGAGGGCGGCTAATGCTATTCCATCACTTAAGGGCTGCAGGGAAACACCAGGAAATTACAACCCAGTGAGCCCAGTGCTGGGTAAGTTATTGGAGGAGATTCTGAGCGAAAGGAGCTGCATATATTTCGAATGGCAAGGGCTGATTAGAGATAGTCAGCATGGCTTTGTGAGTGGAAAACAGTATTTCACAATCCGGATTAACTCTTTGAGAAGTTGGCCAAGAGATAAATGAAGGCAGAGCAGTCAACGTTATCCGCATGGACTTCAGCAAAGCATTTGACAAGGTTCCAAGGGATGTACAACACCTAGTCAAGAGGAATAAGGAAGCTAACTTAACGTTGAGGAACCAAGGATGAGAAGCAAGGCTCCAGAGAGTTACATGGGGCAGCACGGTGGCTCAGTGGTTAGCACTGCTGCCTCACAGCATCCGGGACACGATTTCGATTCCAGTCGTAGGCGACTGTCTGTGTGGAGTTTGCACATCCTCTCCATGTCTGCAGGTGATCCGGTTTCCACCCACAGCCCAAAGATGAGCAGGTTAGGTGAATCAGCCATGCATTGTTCAAGAAAGGGAATAGAGATAATCCTGGGAACTACAGACCTGTCAGTCTTCTGGCTGTGCTGTGCAGATTATTGGAGAGGACTCTGAGAGTCAGGATTTATGATTCCTTGGAAAACCATAGTTTATTACAGAGAGTCAGCATGACTTTGTAAGGGACAGGTTATGCCTCACAAATCTTATTGAATCCTTTGAGAATGTGACAAAACACATTTATGGCTCATTGAGAAAGTACAGAGCATGGGATACATGGAAACCTGCCTGTCTGGATACAGAATTCCTGGCCCATACAAGATGGAGGGTGATGACAGATGGAAATCATTCAGCCTGGAGCTCGGTGACCAGTGGTTTTCTGCAGGGAGAGGACAAAAAATCTCTGCTCTTTGTGATTTTATGAATGACATGGATGTGTGAGTGGAAGAGTGGGGAAGTAAGTTTGCCAATGACACAAGTGTTGGTGGAGTGGTGAATAGTGTGGAGGACTGTTGGAGTTTGCAACGGGGCAATGACATGATGCAGAGCTGGGCTGACAAGTGGCAGATGAAAGTCCATCTGGAAAAGTGTGAAGTGATGCATTTTGGAAGGTGAGACTTGAATGCAGAATACAGGAGTAAAGACAGAATACTGAATAGTGTGGAGGAACAGATAGATCTTGGATTTCATGACCAGAGATCCGTCAAATTTGCCACCAAGCTGATAGTGTTGTTAGGAAAGAGTATGATGTATTGGCTTTCATTAGCTGGGGGATTTAGTTTTAAAGCCACGAATTTATGCTGCAGCTCTATACAACCCTGTTTAGATGCCAATTAGAATATTGTGTTCAGTTTTGGTCCCTTCATTACAGGAAGGATGTGGAAGCTTTAGAGAAGATAAAGAGGAGATTTACCAGGATGCTACCTGGACTGGAGAGCATGTCTTATGAAGAAAGGTTGAGAGAGCTAAGGCTTCTCTCATTGGAGTGAAGAAGAGTGCAGTGTGATTTGGTAGAGGTGAACAAGATGGTGTGAGGCAAAGATAGAGTGAACAGTGAGACACCTCTTTATCCCATGGCATACAAGGTACAGGGGAGCATAATTGTAGGGTGATTGGAGGATGGGTAAGGGGAGATTTCAGATGTAGGTTCTTTACACAGAGAGTGGTGGATGGGTGGAATGGGACATTTAACAGACTCTTGGATAGGCATATGGATGATAAAAAATGAAGGGTATGTAAGTTAGTTTGATCTTACAATCGGGTAAAAGATGGGCATGGCATCATGGCCAAAGGGTCTTGTACTGTACTGTTCTGTGTTCTACGTTCTGTATGGTAAACTGGGTAATAGGCTCAGATCAATGTAAAAGGATATGGCATTCAGGAGGAGCTAGTCGACTGGATACAAAATTGGGCTTGATGGTAGGAGACAGAGGGTGATGGGAGACATGTTGCCTTTCTGACTAGAGACATGTGACCAGCGGTGTAGTGGGTCCCCTGTTGTTTGTCATTTGGATCAATGGTTTGGATGGGAATATTAGTTTCGTCGTAAGTACGTTTTTCGGGGTGGCACTGAAATTGGTGGTAAAGTGGACAGTGAAGAAGGTTATCTGTGATACAACAGGATGAACAGTACTGCTGGGATAGTGGGCTGAAGAATAGCAGATGGAGTTTAATTAGATAAAGGTGAAGTGTTCCAATTTGGTGAAACAAACCAGGGTGGGACTTGTACAGATAATGTTCGGACCCTGGGTAGTGTTATCAATCAGAGACCCAGGGACGTAGGTACACAGAGTTTTCAAAGTGGTGTCACAGGTAGACAGGCTGGTGAAGCACGTGTTTGGGATGGTTACCTTCATTGGGCAGAGCATTGAGAGTTAGAGTTGGGATGTCATGTTGTGGCTGTAAAAGTCATTGGTGGGGCCACCATAAAAACATTGTTGATCAGGAGGAAGTACTCATCTGGTTCACTTAGGTCATTTAGAGAAGAACATCTGATATTCTAACCTGGTCTGGCCTGCACGTGACACCAGACCCACAGCAATATGGCTGACTCTGTGCTATACTCTGGGTAATTGGTAGTGGGGCAAAGAATGTTGGTCCAATCAGTGACCCCCACATCCCATGAATGAATAAATAAAAGTACATATGTCCCTCCCTACCTCTGCAAACCCCTCCAGCTGCAGCAATCCGTACTGGCTTTGTAACACCGTTCAGACCCTGACCACTCTCTGTAACACTCTCACCACCTCCAGCAACTTCACCTCTCCCTGTTCCTTTTGTGACATAAAACCTTGACAATTATTCCCTCTTCCATCTGACCTTCTCCTGCGAGCAGACCCTTTGCAATCCCTTTAAAATTTACTCCTAAAACATTCTCTCACTTCAGGATTTTAAATACTTTTTGGTGATCCTCTAAGCCCGATAATCTAATATGATCCTTTTTACTTGAGTGAGGGATCGATGGAGATTTCTTGCTGAGGATTTGTCTGTTTCAATGGAACATCCTTTTGTTGAGTGTTTTACACAGCTCCTTCAAATGATTTCCACTGTTCATTGACAGGCACATATTTCAGTCTGTTTAGCCTATTTACCTTGGTCAGTTCTCGTCTCAAACTCATGTCATTAGTTATTTTTGTTTCTAGTTGTATCTTGTCCTTTCTGTGATTCACTTTAAAATTTTATATTTCTTTAAACTGCACTTTATCACAATTTTGCAGACGATCTCTGCAGGTGACATTACTCATTCACGAAGTTTCATCACACAACGGTCGCTCTGAGATCGTTCCGTCCCGAGCCAGTTGCACAATTTATTGTTCAAAGAAACACTGAAAACTAATTCTCTGAACTCCTCTTCCAATATCACTCTTTCCAGTGTGACTGTCCCACATTATGCGAACATTGACTTTTCCCAAAATTATCACAATGTGTTTGTTGAAAATTCAAATGAGTTCCTGTGTAATGCAGTGATGAGCAATGAAATGCTGTTCGGTGGCTAAAACTGTTCTGCTGCTTGTGTCCTCGGCAAGTAGTAGCCAGAATTTACATTCAGTCTGACTCTACTTCATGATCTGAGGCCAAATGCTTTCTCTGTAATGCCTTTGTTATCCATTATTGTTAGTGTTACCCATTTTGCCTGAGTTTCCGCAAGGTTGTGATCCATTGAATATTTATGTCCACCTTTTGTTCACCCTGTAACCATATCTCTCTGGTGTCTAAACCTCTTTTATCTCAGTGTCACAAATCCATCTGCCTTATTGATAAGACTTCGTCATTCAAAAAAAAAACATGATTTACTCTTTCCCACAATTTCCTGTCACAAACCTATTCACTGATGTACAGTTTTAGTTAATCGCTGTCCCATCCTGTTCCTTTCTGATTGCGTTCAGTCACATCCCTATACTGTTCCGAAGCTTCATCTTTTCTCTTTGGATTTGGAAAGCTCCTTTCACCTGGACCCTGTCCCTGCATCCTCTGTCAGTTTAAAGCCCTGTCCTTAAACCTACTGACATGATTGGCCAGGATACTGGTCCCAGCACGGTTCCAGTGTGACCATTCTATTGGATTTTTTTATAAATCAGGTAGGGGATGTGGGTGTCTCTGGCTGACCAGCCTTTACTGCCCAGCCCTAGCTGTCCATGAGCTGAATAACTTGCTTGGCATTTCAGAGGGCAATTGCGATGCAAACACTTTGCTGTGGGTATGTCGTGCAGACCACGTGAGGATGATCAGGTCTTGTTGTCGACAGGACAAGTTGGCGGCACGGTGGCTCAGTGATTAGCCTTCCTGCCTCACAGCACCAGGGGCCCAGGTTCGATTCCAGCCGCGGGCGACTGTGTGGAGTTTGCACATTCTCCCCGTGTCTGCGTGAATTGCCTCCGGATGCTCCGGTTTCCTCCCACAGTCCAAAGACGTGCAGGTCAGGCGAATTGGTGTATTAGGTTGAGGGAGATGGGTCTGAGTGGGTTACTCTTCGGAGGGATGGCGTGGACTGGTTGGGCCGAAAGGCCTGTTTCCACACTGTATGGAATCTAACCTAAGGGATTGTGATTTTTGTACATCAGCAATGGTTTCATATTTGTTTATGGATTGTTTATTGCTATTTTTAAAATTATTGATTTTAAATTCCATCATATCTTATAATGGGATTCAAACCTGCCTCCCCTGAACATTAGCTGAGGTTTTGGATAAATGCCCTAACAATAATGTTACTAGGCCATCACTTCATCTGCTCACTGGTTGCTCATCCCTGAGCACTGATACATGAAGCTAAACCCATTCTTCCAACATGACTGCATGATCCTGAAGTCTTCCAGTACTCTGGTGATATCACTCAGTCTCTCTCCATGTGGAATCCCTCACTGTGTGGGTCTAATTGCTGCCTCTGTCAGCGTCTCTCACTCTTGCAGCTGCTCCAGATCCTGAGCTAACAGAATTCTCCACTCCAGAGAAACGCAACAGCACAGGCCAGGGATGGAGTTTGGGATTTTCCAGATATCTGTGGGGCTCATTTCCATTCTCCTTGTGTAACCCTCACTGCATCGGTCTAATTTCCATTCTGTCTATCTCTCTGTCTCCTGTAGGTACTCAGGAAGTTCCTGACCTAATAGACTTCTGAACTGTTGTGTGTCTCATCCATCACTCCCTTGAAGATGCTTGGTCAGCCAGAGAGACAAAGGGCAGGGGATTCTTGAGCCTTCAATAAATCCTGCAGCAAGGTAAGATCACTCATAGTGCACAGAGCAGAGAGCAATGAGCGGGCTCCAAGCATCGGCTAACAATACATGATATAGATACAGTGCTGGATGGGGAGCACAGTATAGACACACCCCAGGCTCAATCACCACATCTACTTTAACCGATGTTGCACTGAGACAGCATAGAGAGTTCAGAGTTATCAATCCAGGCCTGCGCTGTCTTAGTGAGCATCAGGACAATAGAGGTTAAAGCAGGCCTCCGATGAGAGGTTGGGAATGCTGCCTGGAATCTTTCTCTTCTGCGTTCTCGCTCCAACACTGTACTAAGACTCACTACTCTGCAACACTGTATCTATGGCATGGCTTGTGCACCAGTGTCTTCAGTCATCTTTAACTCCTATAACAGTAGTTGTCCCTGTAACCTACTCCATTCCCGATTAGTCCCTTCACATATTTGAGATGTACTGCACTCCAGACTACCATCCCTATCGCTGTAAATTGCTTCAGTGTCTACAACATGCTTTATTTCGGTACTGTAATCCTCTTTAACTGGATACAGAGTGATACAGCACGGAAACAGAACCTGTGGTCCAACTCCTCAATGCTGCCCATGTTACTTAAACTGAACGAGTCTCATTTCCCTGCGTTTGGCCCTGAGCTCTTCAAACCTTCTCCTCTCTATGTACCTGCCCAAATGTCTTTTCCATGCTGTAATTGTTCTTGTTTCTCCCATGTGCCTGAGGCAGTCTGTTCCATCTATGCACCATCCTCTGTGGATAATGTTCCCCCTCAGCTCCCTCTTTAAATCCTTGCTCTCTCATCTCCCGTTTATACCCTCTAGTTTTGGACTAACCTACCCTTGGTTATTCACCATTCTTAGGCCCCGCATGGTTTTGTAAAACTTTATAAGGTCACCCCGTGGCCTCCTCTGCCCAAGGGAAATATTTAGGACAATGTTACAAATATCTCCAACGTATGTAACAAAGTGCTGGCCAATGTTGGCAAATGTGCCAAATGCCGCTTTCCCCACCCTGTCCACCTGGTATGCCACTTCCAAGGAACAATATAACTGCACCCCTTGCTCACTCTCTCTGTCTCTCTCTGTTGGACAACACTGCCCAGAGCCCTTCCATTAACTGTATTAGTCCTCCCTGGTTTGTCTTAACAAACTCCAACACCTGAATTAAACTCATTCTTTCATTCCTTGGCCTACTGGCCCAGTTGGTCACGATCCCCTTTGATAACCGTATTTACTGCCCACGACACCATTCATTTGATCATTAACAAATGTTCGCACAATCACTCCTATATTTTCAACCAAATCGTTTCTGAAGATGATGCACATACGTGGACCCAGCCCTGATCCTTTCTTCAATAATGGAATAAAACCATATTCTTGTCATAGAGCCATGCAGCATGGAAACTGACCCTTCAGTTGATACCCAACTTAATCTACAACTAAACTCTTCCCAGCTGCCTGTTGCTGGCCCATTTCACTCTAACCCTTCCCTATTCACCTGTTTATCCAAATATCTTTTAAATGTTGTAATTGTACTCACATCTACTCCTTTCTCAGGAAGTTCATTCCACACTCAAACCACCCTCTGTGTAACAAATTGCCCCATATCTTTTTTTGAACATCTCTCTCCTCTAACCTTAAAAATGTGACCCCTCCTCTTGAGACTCCTCCATTCTGGGGAAAAGGCAACTGCCATGAAATCGACCTATATGTCTAATTTTTTTCATAAACCTTTATAGCATCATGTCACAACCTCCAGGCTCCAGTGAAAAAGACTCAGCCGATCCAGCCATTTTTCAGAACTCAAGCTTTCCATACCCAGCAATATCCTGGTAAATCTCTTCTGAACACCCTGCAGCTTAATAATATTCTCCCTGTTAACTGGGTGACCAGAAATGGACAGAGTATTGCAGAACAGGCCTCACAAATGTCTCTTTCCTCATTCGTGAAGAAGGGCTCATGCCCGAAACGTCGATTCTCCTGTTCCCTGGATGCTGCCTGACCTGCTGCGCTGTTCCAGCAACACATTTTCAGCTCTGATCTCCAGCATCTGCAGACCTCACTTTCTCCTCACAAATGTCTGTGCAATCTCAACATGACGTCCCAAATCCTATACTCAGTGGACTGAGCAATAGTCAGGCATGCAAAACACTGTCTTATCCATCCTGTGATGCAAGCTTCAAGAATTGTGTACCTGAACCTGGAGGTCCCTCTGCTCTAAAACACTAACCGAAGCCTTAACATTAATTGTATAAGCTCTACCCTTGTTTGTTTTACAAAATACATTACCTTGTATTTATTCAGATTGAATTCCATCTCTAGTTTTTCAGCCCATTCACTCCCTTCATCAAGATCCCTTTGTAATCTCAGAAAACCTCCTTCACTGTCCATGATGCCACCCTCCAGCCTGCCAGCCCATCACACATGGCTGTCAGTAGTACACATACCTTTGCTAGGGGCTCCACAATTTCTTCCCGAGCATCCCACAGTGTCCTGTGATACACTTACTCAGGTTCTGGGACTTGCCATAGCTTTGTGTTTTAAAACCTCCAGCATCACCTCTTTTATAACATGCACTCTTTTCAAGTCATAAAGATATACAGCATAGAAACAGACCCTTCGGTCCCCAACCCGTCCAGGCTCACCAGAAGATCTAAATAAATCCATTCCCTTTTCCAGCATTTGGCCCATATACGTCTACACCCTTACTATTCAGATGCCCATCCGGATACCTTTTAAATGTTGTAATTGTATCAGTCTCCATTACTTTCTCTCTCAGCTCATTCCATACACACATCACCATGTGTGTGAAGAAGCTGTCCCTTCAATCCCTCTGTAAACCATTCACCTCTAACCTTACACTTATGCCCTCTAGTTTTGGACTCCCCAACTTCTGGGAAAAGGCCTTGAATGCTTAGCCTTTCCATACCCCTCATATTTAGTTCCTGGCTAATACGATCAAGATTAGTCTGGCCCCATTTTATAACTTGAACCTGTGGACCAGCCCTGTCCTTTTCCAAAGCTATTTTCAAACTACTAGAACTGTGGTCACTTAAGCAAAATGCTTTCCCACTCACATCTCAGTCCCTTTCCCTACCTTGTTTCCCAAGGGGAGGTCAGGTTTTGCCCCTTTCACTTTTCAGTCCATTTACATATTGATTGGGAGTTTTCTGGAACACAATTACCAAATTCCTCCCTTAATCATTGAACACTGGCAGTCCCAGTCTATGTTTGGAAAGTTCAAAAACCGTACCATAACAGCCCTATTATTATGGTTGATATTTAAGATGTCCCGATATATTTGTTCCTCAGTCTGTCACAGATTATTCGGGGTCAGCTGTCCGATCGTGTGAAAGTAATGACCCATTCTTATTTCTCTGTTCCACTGACATAGCTTCAGTGGGCGATCCCACAGGAATATCGTCTCTAAGTACTGCTGTGATGATTCATGCAATCAAAACCCACCACCACCGGTCCTCTCTTGCCTCCCCTTCCTGTAGCATCTCTACCTTGAAACAATGAACTGCCAGTCCTGTCCCTCCATCAGCTGTGTTTCTGTAATAACTATAATATCCCAGTCCCATGTTCCAATCCATGCCTTTAGTTCATCTTCCTTAGCTGTCTGGCCCCTTACATTGAAATAAATGCACTTTAATCATCAGTTTTCCCCCATTCCCTCTTATGTTCTTGCCTGCCTTGTCTGCTGAAATTGTTGTCTTTAACTCGTGTAACAACCTCAATCTTCTTTCTGGCCTTACGTTTATGTAAGATCCAAAACCCTGCCAGACTAGTTTATATCCTCTCAAGCAACTCTAGCAATTCACCCCACCAGGATATGGGTCCCTCTCCTGCTCCCTGTTGAGGTGCCTTTCCCACCCTGTCTCCCTGTGCTGACACCTTCAGGGATCTATGGACTTGTCCACCAAGGTCCCTGTATTCCTCAGTACTCCGCAAGGACCTACCGTTCATTATGTCTGTACTTCGCTTATCGTACCTCCCACAGTGTATTACCTCGCCTCGATCAGAACTAAAGTCTGCTTAGATTATCATCCGATCGACATCGGACTGCAGACGGAGACCGTCCTCCTCACTGTGAACAACACCCTCACCTTTTATGTCATCTGCAAATCTACTAATGATACCTGCTGCTTTCACATCCGAGTTATTAATGGTCAATGGTTCCTACACAGTTCCCTGTGGTACACCTGGTGGTGAAAGTATTCTATAGACCAATTTGCATCCAATTTGCCAACTTGCCTTGGAACCCAGTCCTTTTGGACCAGCCTTCCATGTTGGATCTTGTTTAAGGACTTATTCGAGTCCATGTAAACCACATCATCTGCACTGCCTTCATCAATATACTTAAGCACCATTTCAAAAAAACTGAACTGAATTCCTCAGACAGTATCTCCCTCTGCCAAATCCGTGATGACTAAACCGAGTTGATCCTTACCTTTGCAAGTGTTGATTCATCCTCACAATTGTTTCCAATAATTTCCCTCCCCCTGCTGTTAGACTATCTGCTCTGTAATTACCTGGCCTACCCCTGCTGCCCTTCTTGAACAAAGGAACCACATTAGCGATCCTCCAGTCATTCAGCACTTCACCTGTGTCCAGCAAAGTATTAAATATATCCACCAGGGCCCCAGCAATCTCTGGGTAATTAGCATGGGGTCAAAGAACGCTGGTCCAGGCAGTGACACCCACATCCCATGAATGAATAAATAAAAGTACATATGTCCCTCCCTACCTCTGCAAGCCCCTCCAGCTGCAGCAATTCATACTGGCTTTGTAACACCATTCAGGCCCTGACCACTGTCTGTAACACTCTCACCACCTCCAGTACCTTCACCTCTCCATGTTCATATCGTGTCAATAAACTTTGACAATGATTCCCATTCCCATTGCCCTGCTCCTACTAGCAGACCCATTGCAATCCCTTTAAAACTTAAGCTCTTTCACTTCAGGATTTTAAGTACTTTGTGGTGATCTTCTCAGCCTCATAATCAAATATGATCCATTTTGTCCTGAGTGAGGGACCGGTGGGGATTTCTTGCTGAGGTTTTGTCTGTTTCAGTGGAATGTCCTTTTGTTGAGTATTTTACACTGTTCCTTCAAATGTTTTCCACTGTTCACTTACAGACACATATTTCAGTCTGTTTAGCCTGTTTATCTTGGTCAGTTCTCCTCTCCAACTCACGTAATTGGCTATTTTTGTTTCTAGTTGTAGCTTGTGCTTTCTGTGTTTCACTTTAAAACTTTAAATTTCTTTAAACTGCACTTTATCACAATTTCCCAGAGGATCTCTTAAGGTGGCATTACTCATTCACTAAGTTTTATCACACAACAGTCTCTCTGAGACAGTTACATCCCTCGCCAGTTGCACAATGTGTTATTCTAAGAAACACTTGAAAGAATTCTCTGAACTCCTCTTCCAATATCACTGTTGTCAGT
Source organism: Chiloscyllium plagiosum (assembly GCF_037043375.1). Taxonomy (NCBI): domain Eukaryota; kingdom Metazoa; phylum Chordata; class Chondrichthyes; order Orectolobiformes; family Hemiscylliidae; genus Chiloscyllium; species Chiloscyllium plagiosum. The sequence continues at coordinate 126,067,317 of NW_028270152.1, read as the reverse complement.
GTGATTGTCCCAGACTTTGCGAATATTGACGTTTCACTTAATGTTCATCATGCTTTTATTAAAAATTCCAGTGAATTCCTATTTATTGCAGTGACGAGCCATGAAATGCTGTTCGGTGGTCTAAAACTGTTCTGCTGCTTGTTTCCTTGGCAAGTAGTCGCCAGAATTTACATTCAGACTGTCTCTACTTCATGATCTGATGCCAAATGCTTTCTCTGTAATGCCTTTCTTACCCATTATTGTTAGCGTCATCCATTTTGCCTGAGTTTGCACAAGGTGGTGAACCATTGAATATTTATGTCCCACCTGTTGTTCGCCCTGTAACCACATCTCTCTGGTGTCTAAATCTCTTTTATCTCTGTGTCACAAATCCATCTACCTTGTTGCAGAGACATTGTCCATTAATAAAAAACATAATTTACTCGTTCCCACAATTTCCTGTCACAAATGGATTTGCTGATCTACAGTTTTAGTTAAACATTGTCCCATCCTGTTCCTTTCTGTTGACTTCGGTCACATTCCCCGTGCTGCTCTGATGGTTCACGTTTTCTCTTTGGACTTGGAAAGCTCCTTCCACCTGAAGCCTGTCCCTGCATCCTCTCTGTCAGGTTAAAGCTCTGTCCATAAATCTACCAACGTGATTGGCCAGGACATTGTTCCACTGGAACTGAGCTGGGACCAATCTGAATGGATTTTTAAAAAAAATCAGGTATGGGATGCGGGTGTCTCTGGCTGACCAGCCTTTATTGCCCATCCCTTGCTGCCCTTGAGCTAAGCAGCTGGCTCGCCCATTTCACAGAGTAATTGAGAGGCAAACACTTTGCTGTGAGTATGATGTGCAGACCACATGAGAGTGAACTGTTGTCTTTCTCTGAAGGTCAAGTGTTTGGATTTTTATCAATACTTATTTATGGATTGTTAATTCCAATTTTTAAAACATATATTCATTTAAAATTCCACATGGTTAGAAGTTAGAAAGAAGAAGAGGGGTGGCCACTTTGTTGGGACTGTATTGTAGATGTTGTAGACCCAACAGGTACCAGAGGAGCAGATGTGTAGAGAGATTGCAGATAACTATAGGAATAATAGAGGAGTGCAGGCTGGAGATTTTAATATTCCCTGTACTGACTGGGCCACTTTGAGTATAAAAAGAACTGGACGGAGGGCGATTTTTCAAATGTGTCCAAGGAAGGTTCCTAAATCAATATGCAGAGGGCCCTACTCTACTCAGGCGGGTGCAACACTGGACCTCCCCTCAGAAAACGAGGTCGGGCAAGTGACTGAAGTTTCATTCAGAGAGCACTTTGGGTCCAGTGCCCACAACTGTCTTCGTTTTAACATAGTTATGGAAAAAAGATCAGCAGGTCCACAGATTGAAGAGGAAAACTGGAACAGGGCCAGGTTTGGGGCCATTCTGTAGGATCTGGCCAGCGTCAATGCTGTGAATATAAAATTGCACACCGCCCAGTTATAATCCAACTCACTTTGGAAGCGCTCGTGATCACTGAAACAGATGAAAGGCTTAAACTAAATTTGTTTGATATTATATTCCATGACACTGCCATCCTGTTGCTATAAATTCTGTACTTTAGGATTGTGCTCCACAACCACCTGATGAGGAAGCAGTGCTCTGACAGCTAGTGCTTTCAAATAAACCGGTTGGACTGGAACCGAGTGTTGGGTGATTTTTAACTTTGTCCACCCCCAGTCCGACACTGGCACCTCCACATTATGATTCTAATCGAGGGTGGGTCTGTTTGAAGGAAAAGGAACAACTGGCAAATGGGAGGCTTTTCAAAGTGTGATCTCAAGAATCCAGGGCCAGTATGTCCCCATTGGGATAAAGGGAAAAGCTGGCAGGGTTAGGGATCCTTGGCTGATGAGGGATAATAAGGCTCTGGTCTTGAAATGAAGACTGCATGCATTGGGTTTAAGATTTCCGTTTCTACATATTCTTAAAGACGCGATCAATCTGTGGAGACCCTACAATCCTCTCAGTCGCTGTAACACTCCTAATCTGCAGAAGTCATTCCAATGCCTGTGACTCTTCCAGTCCAGTTCCTACAAGACCCACTATCTATGTGATATCTTTTCATTGCCAGCACCCACCCTGTCAATGTAAGCTCCTCCAGTCTCTCCATCCATCTACTCATTCCCATAATCTTCTCCAGCTCTTACATGTGTAAACATTACCCTCCCCTACAACCCTTCCCACTCTGACCAAACTGGAGGAGGTTACTAATGTTCCCTAATCTGTGAAACTGTCTCCAACCAAAATTGCTGTCTTTATCACTTGGAGAATCTGTCTGATTCCACACCCCCTTTATCTAAATAACCTGCAGAACCTAAGCCTTCCTGTGTCTATAAACATCTTCAGTCAAGACTACCCTCCATACGTCTAGTTGTTTTTCCAATCTGTACAACCCACTTTATCTCTGTACTCAGCTCCATTCACCTGAAACATTCCTGTCTGTGTAAAACACCCCATCCTAACAACATCCTTATCCCTGTAAACTGCTCCATTCCTCCCAACCTCCCCATCTCCATGAACTGCTGTAGGCCCGACAGCTCTCCACATTTATGTCACCTCCTGTGGCTCTGTGCTCCTCCCTCCCTGTGAAAACACCTCCAGTCCCCACAATTCTCGCAGTCTAGTAATCTGCTCCAGATTAGACCATTGCTGTCTCTGTTACCTCATACAACTTTAGCAACGTCTCCTATTTGTTTCACTTCATTCAGATCACATCCTCTCCCGCTTCCCGAAACCTCTTGCTGCCACCATAACCCTTGCTATTAGAACATGGAATAGCACATTCCAGTACAAGCCCTTCAGCCCTCAATATTGTGCTGACCTATTATCATACTCTGAAGATGAAACGAACCTACATACCTTACATATTACTATCATTGATGTGCCTATCCAAGAGTTGCTTAGATGTCTGTAATGTGTCTGAATCTACTACCATGGCTGGCAGTCCATTCCACGCACCCACCACACTCTGTGTAAATAACATACCAGTCCCGTCCATGCCGACAGAATATCCCAACCCAATCTAGTCCTACCTGCCAGCACCTGGCCCATATCCCTCTGATATCTAAGCTAAACCTTCCGCCAATTACCTTAAACTTATGTCCCCTTGTGATAGCCATTTCGCCATGGGAAGTAGTCTCTGGTTATCCACTCTATCTATGCCTCTCATTCCCTTGTACACCTCTATCAAGTCACTATTCTTCCTCCTCCGCTGTGATCAGAAAAGCCCTAGCTTCCACAACCTACCTTCTATGGGCATGCCATCCAGTCCAGGAGGCATCCTACTAAATCTCCTCTGCACTGTCTTTAAAGCTTCCACGTCCTCCCGATAATGAAGCGAACAGAACTGTTCACAACATTCGAAGTGTGGTCTAACTGGGGTTCTGTAGAGCTGCAGCAAAATCTGACATCTCTTAAATTCAATCCCCCTGCTAATGAAAGCCAACACACCATCCGTCGCCTTAACAGCCTGTCAACTTGCGTGGTAAACAGAGGGACACAGGATCCCTTTGTTCCTGCACGCTGCTAAGAATCCTGCCTTTAACCACGTAAAGGTTTTCTGTAGAATCCTCCAATCTAAAACTATCCCTATCTTTGTAAGTTCCTCCAGTCCCTACAACACTCATAAACTGCAAACCCTCCTCAAGTCCATATATTCCTAATGTCTGCAAAATCCTCCCGTCCTGATGTCCCTCCATATCTCTGTAACCCCCACCATCCTCCAGTGCCCTTCTGGGGAACACTGCAGAGGAAGGAGGAGTTGGAGAATCTGGGCCATGTTACGAGGTATGAAGGGCTGCAGAACCTGGAGGATGGTACAAATGTCGGAAGGGACGTGGGACTTGCAGAAGGTCAGAGTTTCCGGGATTCATAGAACCTGCAGGATGGGACAGGGGATAGCTTGTGGAACCTGGAGGATATTATGATTTGAACCACAGGTAATTTTTGATTGGACCATTCAGCCGATCTTACAGTCATAGAGATGTACAGCATGGAAACAGACCCTTCATTCCAACCCAGCCATGCCGACAGGATACTCCAACCCAATCTAGTCCTGCCTGCCAGTACCTGCCCTATCTCCCTCCAAACCCTTGCTATTCATATATCCATCCAAATGCTTCTTAAATGTTGCAATTGTACCATCTGTAAGATTAGCTGAAAGATCCAATCAAACATTACACGTGGTTCAAATCATAACATCCTCCAGGTTCCCCAACCCATTCATGGTCCCATCCTGCTGATCAGATATCCCAACCCAATGTAGTCCCACCTGCCAGCACCCGGCCCATCTCCCTCTGAACCCTTCCTATTCATAAACCCATCCAGATGCCTTTTAACTGTTGCAGTTGTACTAGCCTCCACCACTTCCTCTGGCAGCTCATTCCATATATGTACTATCCTCTGCGTGAAAACGTTGCCCCTTTTTATCTTTTATATCTTTCTACTCTCACCCTAAAGCTCGCCCTATAATTCTGGACTCGAGCACCCCAGGAGAAAGACTTTGTCAGTTTTCCCTATCCATGCCCCTCTTGATTTTATAAACCTCTATAAGGTTACCCTCAGCCTCCGACTCTCCAAGAAAAACAACCATCACCTGTTCAAACTCTCCCTATAGCTCATCCCAGGCAACGTTGTTGTTAATCTTTTCGGGACCCTTTCAAGTTTCACAAAATCCTTCCGATTGGAAATAGAACAGAGTTGCATGCAGCATTCCAAAAGTGGCCTAACCACTGTCTTATACAGCCGCAACATGACCTCCCAACTCCTGTACTCAATACTCTGACTAATAAAGGAATGCACACCAAGCGCCTTCTTCGCTATCCTAACTACCTGTGACTCTACTGTCAAGGAACTCTGTATTTCATTTGAAAAATTGCATAGACAGGTAGAGTGGCCCGAGGTCTTCTGGGTAATGCTAGTTCAGTCTAAGCTGGTAGGCAGAGCCAGTGAAGTATTTGCAGCGCTGTCTGATGAATGGTCGAGAGATAATGCACATGTCAAACAGGATATTTTAAGTGCTTATGGATTGCTTATGAAAGGGAAGCCACTACAATTCCCTTTACTGTACCATCGCTATCTGTCAAAGCTCCTTCAGGTCTATATCCTCCGAATTGTTGAAACCTGCTGTCACCATTTGTTTTAAAAAATTCTCAAGGTCAGGTTCGTAGGAGAGTAGTCTGACACAGAACAAACGACCAAGAGGCGAGACTGCTAGAATATGGGAATTTTATTCCCCGCAGTGTCGCACAACGGGTCTGGCTTATACTCACTCTACATGTTACAAAAACTGGGAGCCGTCAGTTCTCGTAGAGCGGTTGCCAACAACCCACGCTCGGCGGTTAAACGTAACCCCGGAGCAGACTCACCGAACTGGAGACTTTTCCGGCTGATATACTCTTTTCCAGATATAAACATTCATGTGAACAGCAGAAAAACACATTCCATTCTGGTTACATACAGATAATAACAGCAGAGCAAGGCTGAAAAACACATTCCATTCTGGTTACATACAGATAAGAAGATTCACACGGGACTAAGCAACACCTCCATTCCGGTTAGATTCACACATGTATTGGGACATAATTTTTAACCGTTTCACCACATTCCACTGCTTGGAATTTTACACCACATTCCACTGCTTGGCCCAATACATGTGTTACATTATGATTCACACATGTATTGGGACATAATTTTACACCACATTCCACTGCTTGGCCCAATACATGTGTTACATTATGCTTAATTCAGTTCAATTCGTTTCAGTTAATTTCAGTTCAGTCAATTCAGTGTAATTCAATTCAGCTCAGTTCAGGTCTGTTCAGTTCAATTCAATTGTGTTCAATTCAGTTCCGTCCATTTCAATTCAATTTAGCTCAGTTCCATTTTGTTCCGTTCAATTTGATTCACTTCAGTTCCACTCAGTTCAGTTCAGTTCAATCCCATTCAATTCTGTTAACTCCGCTTCAGCCTTTTGGACATGCCTACATCCTCCGCTGTACCCCAGGCAAGGGGTTCTTCGGCAGGACTGGGATCCTTTCTCAAACAAACTGCCACGTACATGCCCACATCCATGCCATCCCGGGACGGTCGGGACCTCCACAGTTTGTTCTTCTGGTTTCTTAGTCGTTTTCCAAAACATTGTTCTGTTTCAAAATCTCTCCTCAATTGCGATTGACCCTGCTCGACTACGCCAAATGTTTTAAAAAATTCTCAAGGTCAGGTTCGTAGGAGAGTAGTCTGACACAGAACAAACGACCAAGAGGCGAGACTGCTAGAATATGGGCATTTTATTCCCCGCAGTGTCGCACAACGGGTCTGGCTTATACTCACTCTACATGTTACAAAAACTGGGAGCCGTCAGTTCTCGTAGAGCGGTTGCCAACAACCCACGCTCGGCGGTTAAACGTAACCCCGGAGCAGACTCACCGAACTGGAGACTTTTCCGGCTGATATACTCTTTTCCAGATATAAACATTCATGTGAACAGCAGAAAAACACATTCCATTCTGGTTACATACAGATAATAACAGCAGAGCAAGGCTGAAAAACACATTCCATTCTGGTTACATACAGATAAGAAGATTCACACGGGACTAAGCAACACCTCCATTCCGGTTAGATTCACACATGTATTGGGACATAATTTTTAACCGTTTCACCACATTCCACTGCTTGGAATTTTACACCACACCATTGCAACTCCCATTATTTCCTAACATTGTTGAGTCTCTAAAAGCTTCCCTCTCAGGTTAATCTCCCCCACTGCATACAACACTCCTCGCCTGTGTAATCTCTTCAATTCCTTCAGTTCCTATATACCTATGTATAGGTGTGACTGCTTTGTGGCCATTGTATCCTCATATATATCTGCAGAAGGATCTGTTCACTGTAGCACATCCTATGCTCATAAGTGAATCTGGCCTATCACAAGACTCTCTATCACTCTCTCCTCCAGTCTCTACAAGCTTCCCTATCCCTGTCGTATCTTGCAGCATGCACACCACTCACTCTCTCTGACATACCTTCCAGTGCATAAATTCATCTCTCCTTCTCACTGTATCCAGTCTACAACTTCATCCCTGCCCATACAACATCCTCCAGTCCATATACTCCTCTCTATTGTTGCAGCATTCTCCAGCTTATATCATCTTCCATGTGCTTGCAACATTCTCCAGTCCATTCTACCCACCCTTTCCCTGTAATATTCTCCAGTCCATACCATCCTCCCTATCACTGTGATATTCTCCAGATCCCACAACTGTTGTTAAATGAACGACATTCTGGAATCCTGTGAATGTTTCTCCGCCCTGATCAACATAGTCCATGTAACGATCCACAAACCTATACACATCCCTATCTCTGGAATCTAATCAAAAATGCTTTATCTCTCTAACAGAGGGGTGGCAGAATATTGACTGGATGAGAATGTGTTTACTGTAAGGAGGTTGGACGCAGTTGGATTGTTTTGCGAGAGTATCGGAGACTGAGGGGTGACCTGGTACAGGTATATAGCATTAGGAGAGCCATGGATAGTGTGGATAGTTGGAATCCTCCTTCCAATGTAGAAATATCAAATACTAGGGCGCATCGGTTTAAGGTGAGAGTGAGAAGTTTTAAGTGAGATAAATGAGGCCAGTTGTCTTTACGGAGAGAGTAGAAGCTGCTCAGGAGGTGGGAGAGATGGCAACGAGAGCAAAGTTTTGAAGTGGCATTTAGACAGAAACATGAACAGGCAGCGAATAGAGGGATATCGCCCATGTGTAGGCAGATGGGATTAGTTTAGAATAGCATCATGGTCAGCAAAGCCATGGTGGGCCGAAGGGCCTATTACTCTGCTGTACTGTTCGATTTTCTAACTTAACGACATCTAACCTGTCAAAGCCCCTCCGAATCCTAGACGTTTCATTGAATTTCTCTCCCATTCTTCAAAACCCCATTAGGTTCAAGGTGAATATACTCCACCTCTTCTCATTGGGAAATCCTGCCATCTCCAGGATCAGCTGAGTGAACCTTCCCTGGCCTGCCTCCAACACAAGAATGTCTTTCCTTAGGGCACTCATACTGTTCATTATAATCTAGATGTTGTCTGACTTGTACCTTGCATCGTTTTAGCAAGACCTCCTTATTTTTAGACTCCATTCCCTCTGTAATAAATGCCAGCTTTTGATTTGCCTTCTCTATTACCTGCTGATTCTGTCAGCTACCTGTTTCAGATTGATTCACAAGGATTCCCAAAACCCTTTGTGCAGTCAGTCTGAAACCAAACAGTGTTAGCCTGACAGTAAGTCGGGAACGTGCTGGAATGTGTTATAAAGGATATGACAATAAATGATAACTGGATGCTTAGAAACAATGGGAGATATATGATTTTATAAAAGGGGAATATTTTTAAATCTGTTGGATTCGATATTTTGGTGTGACCTTAAATGGCAGAATAGATAAGGTTGAGGGAGGTTAGTTGCAGTAGAGGGATATTTGACATTTCAGAAGCATTTTGACAAGTTCCAACCAGGGCTAAAGATTAGCTCAGGAGAGAATAGGGCCCCTGAAAGGTCAATGAGGCTGTCTGTGTGGAATCACTGCTGATGGGGGAGATACTCAACAAATATTTTGTGTTAGGCTTTACTGTGGAGAAAGACATGGAAGCTCGGGAACTTGGGAAAATACATAGTGATGTCTTGAAAAGAGAACGGGGGTGCTGGATGTCTTAAAATGCAAAAAGTTAAATAAAACATTGGGACATGATCAGGTGTATTCCAGCGCCTTGTGAGAAGCGAGGGAGAAAATTACATTGCCCCTCCCAGAGATATTTGTATCATCAACAGCCACTAAAGACCAGTGAGACTGATGCAGGGGTGGTAAATTGTTGGAGGAGATTCTGAGAGAAACGATCATCATGTTTTTGGAAAGGTAAGGACAGATTAATGATCGTCAGCATGGCTTTGTGCATGGGAAAACCTGCTTCACACCTGACTGTGGAGATAGACAAGTGACCGATCAAAGCAGAGCAGTACACGATGTCCACATGAACTTTAGCAAGGCCTTTGACAAGGTTCTGCATGGCAGACTGGTTAGTAAGTTTAGATCATACATAACCAGGGAGCGCTCACCAACTGGATACAAAACAGGATTGACCGGAGGAGACAGAACATGAGCATAGAGGGTTGCTGCTCAAACTGCACGACTGTGACCAACGGTGTGCCATGGGGTTCGGTGCTGGGTCACTGTTGTGCACCATTTATATAAACAGTGTGGTTGATAATACAGGAGTCATGGTTAGCAAGTTTGGGAGTGGGACTGGAATTGGTGATAAAGTCGACAGTGAAGAGGGTTATTGAAGATTGCAATGGGATCAAAAGTACTGCTGGGCCAGTGAGGTTAGGAATAGCAGGTGGAGAAATGCAAGATGTTGTATTGTGGTAAAGCAGACCAGGCTGGACTTGTACAGTTAATGTTCGGGCCCTGGGTCGTGTTGTCAATCAGTGACCCAGGGATGCAGGTATACAATTCTTTGAAAGTAGCGTCATGGGTAAACAGGCTGGTGAAGCAGGCGTTTGGGATGTTTTCCTTTCATTGGGCAGAGCATTGAGATTAGGAGTTGGGATGTCATGGTGTATCTGTACAGGACATTAGTGAGGCCACACTATAAGCATTGTTGATTATCTGGAAAAAATCAACTTGTTCACGTATGTCCATTAGAGAGGGACATCTGACATTCTTAGCTGGTCTGGCTCACATGTGGCTCCAGTCCCACAGCAATATGGCTGACGCTGAACTGCCCTCTGGGTAATTAGCAGTGGGGTCAAAGAACGTTGTTCCAGGCAGTGACACCCACATCCCATGAATGAATAAATAAAAATACATATGTCCCTCCCTCCCTCTGCAAATCTCTCCAGCTGCAGCAATCCGTCCTGGCTTTGTAACACCCTGACCACTCTCTGTAACACTCTCATCACCTCCAGCACCTTCACCTCTCCCTGTTCCTATCATGTCAATGAACCCTGACCGTGGCTCCCCTTCCCACAGCCCTCCTCCTGCGAGCAGACCCATTGCAATGCATTAACATTTACTCCTAAAACACACACTCATTTCAGGATTTTAAGTATTCTTTGGTGATCTTCTCAGCCTCATGACCTTGTATGATTCCTTTTGTCCTGAGTGAGGGATCAGTGTGAATTTCTTGCTGAGGTTTTTACTGTTTCAATTGAATGTCCTTTTGTTGAGTATTTTGCATTGTCCCTTCAAATGTTTTCCACTGTTCATTTACAGGCACATATTTCAGACTGTTTAGCCTGTTTACCTTGGTCAGTTCTCCTCTCAAACTCATGTCATTGGCTATTTTTGATTCTAGTTGTAGCTTGTCCTTTCTGTGATTCACTTTAAAACTTTATATTTCTTTAAACTGCACTTTATCACAATTTCCCGAAGGATCTCTGCAGGTGACATTACTCATTCACTAAGTTTCATTACACGGTCGCTCTGCAATAGTTATGTCCCTTAACAGTTGCACAATGTGTTTTTCAAAGAAACACTGAAAAAAAAATTAACCAAACTCCTCTTCCAATATCAATGTTGTCCGTGTGATTGTCCCAGATTATACAAATATTGAAGTTTTCCAAAATTATCACAATGTCTTTGTTAAAAAATTCCAATGAGTTCCTGTTTAATGCAGTGATGAGCCATGAAATGTTGTTCGGTGGCTAAAACTGTTCTGCTGCTTGAGTCCTTGGCAAGTAGTAGCCAGAATTTACATTCAGACTGACTCTACTTCATGATCTAAGACCAAATGCTTTCTCTGTAATGCCTTTCTTAGTGTTACCCATTTTGCTTGAGTTTCTGCAAGGTTGCAATCCATTGAATATTTATGTCCACCTTTTGTTCATCCTGTAACCATATCTCTCTGGTGTCTAAACCTCTTTTATCTCAGTGTCACAAATCCATCTGCCTTATTGATAAGACTTGGTCCATTCAAAATAAAACATAATTTACTCTTTCCCACAATTTCCTGTCACAAACCTATTCACTAATGTACAGTTTTAGTTAATCGCTGTCCCATCCTGTTCCTTTCTGATTGCCTTCAGCCACATCCCCATACTGTTCCGATGCTTCACCTTTTCTCTTTGGATTTGGAAAGCTCCTTTCACCTGGACCTGTCCCTGCATCCTCTCTATCAGTTTAAAGCCCTGTCCATAAACCTACAGACATGATTGGCCAGGACACTGGTCCCAGCACGGTTCCATTGGGACCATCCTATTGGATGTTTTTATAAATCAGGTAGGGGATGTGGGTGTCTCTGGCTGACCAGCCTCTCTTGCCCATCCCTAGCTGCCCATGAACTGAGCAGCTTGCTCGGCCATTTCAGAGGGCAATTAAGAGGCAAACACTTTGCTGTGGGTATGTCGTGCAAACCACGTGGTGATCAGATCTCGTTGTTGAAAGGACGAGTGGGCGTCACGGTGGCTCAGTGATTAGCACTCCTGCCTCACAGCACCAGGGTCCCAGTTTCGATTCCAGCCGCGGGTGACTGTGTGGAGTTTGCAAATTCTCCACGTGTCTGCGTGAATTGCCTCTGGATGCTTCGGTTTCCTCCCACAGTCCAAAGACGTGCAGGTCAGGCGAATTGGCCATGCTAAATTGCCCATAATGTTAGGTGTATTAGGTCGAGGGAGATGGGTCTGAGTGGGTTACTCTTCGGAGGGATAGCGTGGACTGGTTGGGTCGAAAGATCTGTTTCCACACTGTATGGAATCTAATCTAAGGGATTGGGATATTTGTACATCAGCAATGGTTTCATATTTGTTTATGGATTGTTAATTGCTATTTTTAAAATTATTGATTTTAAATTACACCATATCTTATGATGGGAATCAAACCTGCCTCCCCTGAACATTAGCTGAGGTTTTGGACAAATGCCCTAACAATAATGTTACTAGGCCATCACTTCACCTGCTCACTGGTTGCTCATCCCTGAGCACTGATACATGAAGCTAAACACATTCTTCCAACATGACTGTGTGATCCTGAAGTCTTCCAGCACTCTGGTGATATCACTGTCTCTCTCCATGTGGAATCCCTCACTGTGTGGGTCTAATTGCTGCCTCTGTCAGTGTCTCTCACTCTTGCACCTACTCCAGATCCTGGGCCAACAGAATTCTCCACTCCAGAGAGACGCAACAGCACAGGCCAGGGATGGAGTTTGGGATTTTCCAGATATCTGTGGGGCTCATTTCCATTCTCCTTGTGTAACCCTCACTGCATCAGTCTAATTTCCCATTCTGTCTATCTCTCTGTCTCCTGTAGATACTCAGGAAGTTGCTGATTCAATAGACTTCCCAACTGCTGTGTGTCTCATCCATCACCTCATTGAAGATGGTCGGTCAGCCAGAGAGACAAAGGGAAGAGGGATCTGGAGCCTTCAATAAATCCTGCAGTGAGGTAAGATCACTCACAGTGCACAGAGCAGAAAGCAATGAGAGGGCTCCAAACATTGGCCATCAAGATATGACATAGATACAGTGCTGGATGGGGAGCACAGTATAGACACACCCCATGCTCAATCACCATGTCTACTTTAACTTATGTTGCACTGAGACAGCATCGGGAGATCATAGTTATCAATCTAGGCCTGTGCTGTCTTAGTGAGCATCAGTACAACAGAGGGGTGAGTAGGCCTCTGACGAGAGGTTGGGAATGCTGCCTGGGATCTTTCTGTTCTGTGTTCTCCGTCCAACACTGTACTAAGATTCATTACTCTGCAACACTGTATCTGTGGCATGGCTTGTGCATCAGTGTCTTCAGTCATTTTTGACTCCTATGACAGTAATTGTCCCTGTAACTTGCTCCATTCCCGATAGTCCCTCCACATAGTCGGAATGTACTGCATTCCAGACTACCTCCCTATTGCTGTGACTTGCTTCAGTGTCTACAACATGCCTTATTTCGGTACTGTAATCCTCTTTAGCTTGATACAGAGTGATACAGAACGGAAACAGAACCTGCCCATGTGACCTAAACTGAACGAGTTTCATTTGCCTGCGTTTGGCCCTTATCTCTTCAAACCTTCTCCTCTCAATATACCTCCCCAAATGTCTTTTCCATGCTGCATTTGTTCTTGTTTCTCCCATGTGCCTGAGGCAGTCTGTTCTGTCTATGCACCATCCTCTGTGGATATTGTTCCCCCTCATCTCCCTCTTTAAATCCTTGCTCTCTCACCTCCTGTTTATACCCTCTAGTTTTGGACTCACCTACCCTTGGTTATTCACCATTCTTAGGCCCCGCATGGTTTTGTAAAACTTTATAAGGTCACTCCGTGGCCTCCTCTGCCCAAGGGAAATATTTAGGACAATGTTACAAATATATCTAATGTATGTAACAAAGTGCTGGCCAATGTCGGCAAATGTGCCAAATGTCGCTTTCCCCGCCCTGTCCACCTGGTATGCCACTTCCGAGGAACAATGTAACTTGCACCCCCTGGTCAAAACACTTCAATTTATTTCTCTGACATTTTGTTGTTTCAAACTGTTAATTGCTTTCATTGGAATTGCTTCTCCACATCATATGACTACTGGAAAAGTAGAATTTTTTTTAATCTTAAATTTTACTCAAGATTTGTTAGAACATATATATGTATGCTGTCTAGATCTCTGATTCTCCTATTACAAACTTATTAGAAACCAGTAATTTTTTTGTTTTAAAGTAAAAAAAATTGGTAATCCCAGTTATTTGCTGAAATAAAAAGCCACAAGCTTTCACAGTTTAGAACGTAAGAGTCAACCAGGCAAAGTCAAAATAGTATCAGTCCTAAACTCCAGTTAGGTATCGGAGTTAGGATGTTAGGTGGAGGTTGTACAGGACATTGGTGAGGCTTTTCCTGGAAAACTGTATTCAGTTCTGGTCGCCCATTTATAGGAAGGGTTATTGAGCTGGAGAGGGTTCAGAAGTGATTTATCTGGAAGGTGTGAATTATAAAGAAAAGCTGGATAGGCTGGGACTTATTTCGCTGGAACAGAGGAGGTTGAGAAGTGACCTGATGGAAGTTTGTAAAATAATTAGAGGTATAGATAGAGTTGATGGTGGTTGTCTTTCCATAAAATGGGGAATTTTAAGACACAGGGGCATATTTTTAAGGTGAGAAGAGGGAAAGTTTGAAAAGACATGAACCAATGTTCACCTGTGGAATGAACTTCCTGAGAAAGTTGTGGATGAGGGCATAACTATGACGTTTAAAAGAAATTTGGATAAATACATGAATAGGAAATGTTTGGAGGAACTTAGACCCGGATCAGGCAGTGGGACTAGTTTAGTTCAGGATTCTGTTCGGCATCGACTGTTTGGACCGAAGGGTCTGTTTCCGTGCTGTATGACTCTATGACTCTATTTAGGATTACCTTGAGTTAAACAGGAAGTAACAAGCAAATTATGGATGAATACGATTTTAAAAAAAGCTTTGCAAATTGGCTGTTTATTACAGTGTGCCACACATCTTTCAACTGTCTTTCCCACAAGGAATAGGCGGCACGGTGGCACAGTGGTTAGCACTGCTGCCTCACAGCGCCAGAGACCCGGGTTCAATTCCCGACTCAGGCGACTGACTGTGTGGAGTTTGCACATTCTCCCCGTGTCTGCGTAGGTTTCCTCTGGGTGCTCCGGGTTCCTCCCACAGTCCAAAGATGTGCACATCAGGTGAATTGGTCATGCTAAATTGCCCGTAGTATTAGGTAAGGGGTAAATGTAGGGGTATGGGTAGGTTACGCTTCGGCTGATTGGTGTGGACTTGTTGGGCCGAAGGGCCTGTTTCCACACTGTAAAGTAATCTAATCTAATCTAATCGAATTTGAACTCATCTCTTTCTGGGAGGTAGTCTAATCCACAGTCAACTGCAACTTTACTCCATATAGCATGGTCTTCATCCAGCAAATGACAGATGTCTTTAGAACCTGCTCAACTTGATTTGCATGGTAGAGATCCATCACTGTTATCTTTAAGAATGAGAAGCAGCTGTGGTTACTTATTATTTTTGCTTATAGTCAATTTCTGGATCTCTCTCTCTCTCTCTCTGTTCGACAACCCTGGCCAGAGACCTTCCATTAACTGTGTTAGTCCTCCATGGTTTGTCTTAACAAAATCCAACAGCTGAATTAAACTCCATCTTTCATTCCTTGGCCCACTGGCCCAGTTGGTCACGATCCCCTTTGATAACCGTATTTACTGCCCACGACACCATTAATTTGATCATCAACAAACTTTCGCACAATCACTCCTATATTTTCAACCAAATTGTTAATGTAGATGATGCACATCAGTGGGCCCAGCCCTGATCCTTTCTTCAATAATGGAATAAAACCATATTCTTGTCATGGAGCCATACAGCATGGAAACTGACCCTTCAGTTGATACCCACGATAATCTAAAACTAAACTCTTCCCAGCTGTCTGTTGCTGGCCCATATCACTCCAACCCTTCCCTCTTCACCTGTTTATCCAAATATCTTTTAAATGTTGTAATTGTACCCACATCAACCCCTTTCTCAGGAATTTCATTCCACACTCAAACCACCCTCTGTGTAGCAAATTGCCCCGTATCTTTTTTTTGAACATTTCTTTCCTCTAACCTTAAAAATGTGGCCCCTCCTCTTGAGACTCCCCAATCCTGAGGAAAAGGCAACTACCATTAAATCGATCTATATACTTTTTTTTCCCCCATAAACCTTTATAGCATCATGTCTCAACCTCCAGGCTCCAGTGAAAAAAGACTCAGCCTATCCAGCCATTTTTCAGAACTCAAGCCTTCCATACTCAGCCATATCCTGGTAAATCTCTTCTGAACGCCCTGCAGCTTAATAATATCCTCCCAAAAACTGGGCGACCAGAACTGGACAGAGTATTGCAGAACAGGCCTCACAAATGTCTGTGCAATCTCAACATGACGTCCCAAATCCTCCACTCAATGGACTGAGCAATAGTCAGGCATGCAAAGCACTGCCTTATCCATCCTGTGATGCAAGCTTCAAGAATGATATACCTGAACCCGGAGGTCCCTCTGCTCTAAAACACTAACCGAATCCTTAACATTAATTGTATAAGCTCTACCCTTGTTTGTTTTACAAAATGCATTACTTCGTATTTATTCAGATTAAATTCCATCTCTAGTTTTTCAGCCCATTCACTCCCTTCATCAAGATCCCTTTGTAATCTCAGAAAACCTCCTTCATTGTCCATGATGCCACCCTCCAGCCTGCCAGCCCATCACACATGGCTGTCAGTAGTACACATACCTTTGCTAGGGGCTCCACAATTTCTTCCCAAACATCCCACAGTGTCCGGTGATACACTTAATCAGGTTCTGGGACTTGCCATAGCTTTGAGTTTTAAAACCTCCAGCACCACCTCTTTTATAACATGCGCTGTTTTCAAGTCATAGAGATATACAGCATAGAAACAGACCCTTCGGTCCCAACTCGTCCAGGCTCACCAGAAGATCTAATTAAATCCATTCCCTTTTCCAGCATTTGGCCCATATACGTCTACACCCTTTTAGATTAGATTACTTACAGATTAGATTAGATTACATACAGTGTGGAAACAGGCCCTTCGGCCCAACAAGTCCACACCGACCCGCCGAAGCGTAACCCACCCGTTCCCGTGCATTTACCCCTTTACCTAACACTACGGGCAATTTAGCATGGCCAATTCACCTGACTTGCACATCTTTGGACTGTGGGAGGAAACCGGAGCACCCGGAGGAAACCCACGCAGACACGGGGAGAACGTGCAAACTTCACACAGTCAGTCGCCTGAGGTGGGAAATGAACCCGGATTTCTGGCGCTGAGGCAGCAGTGCTAACCGCTGTGCCACCGTGCCGCCCACCCTTACTATTCAGATGCCCATCCGGATACCTTTTAAATGTTGTAATTGTATCAGTCTCCATTACTTTCTCTATCAGCTCATTCCATACACACATCACCATGTGTGTGAAGAAGCTGTCCCTTCAGTCTCTCTGTAAACCATTCACCTCTAACCTTAAACCTATGCCCTCTAGTTTTGGACTCCCCATCTTCTGGGAAAAGGCCTTGAATGCTTACCGTCTCCGTACCGCTCATGTTTATATAAACCTCTGTCAGGTCATCCCTCAGTCTCCGATTCTCCAGTAACAGTAACCCCAGCTTATTCAGCAACAACCAGACAATATCTTGTTAATCTTTTCTGAGCCCTTTCAAGTTTCACAACATCCTTCCTGTAGCAGAGAGACTGGATTTGCAGAGTACTCCAATTGTGGTCTAATGTATTACTCTTGTTCCTTGAGTTGCCCAGTCTTTCTCCACAGTAAGTTCTGGAGTGAAAAAATTGTTTAGGATCTTAGCAAATATCCTGCAGTTCCACACATCGATGGCCTCATTGATCTTTAATGGACACTATTTTGTCCTGAGTTACTTATGCACTCTTAATATACTGATACAATCACTTTTGGATTCCCCTTTCCTTCTCCTTTCCTGTTTTCTACTCAAAGTGTATTCCTACAGCCCCTGTATATCCTCAGGGATTCCCTTGATGCAGCTGGCTATACCTGACATGTGCCCCCTTTTCCTTGACCAAACCCTCAATAGACAGCCAGTGTTTCCGAATGCTGTCAGCATTGAGCTGCGCACAAACAGGAAAATGCTGGCGCTGATCGATCAGTTTATCTCACTTTTAAAATATTCTCACTTGCCAAACTACCCTTTTCCTGTAAATAATTCCCTTCCCCAATCACATTTTGAAAGTTCCTGTCTAATACGATCAAGATTGGTCTGGCCCCATTTTATAACTTGCATTTGTGGACCAGGCCTGTCCTTTTCCAAAGCTATTTTCAAACTAATAGAACTGTGGTCACTTTGGCAAAATGCTTTCCCACTCACATTTCAGTCCCTTTCCCTACCTTGATTCCCAAGTGGAGGTCAGGTTTTGCCCCTTTCTCTTTTCAGGCCATTTACATATTGATTGGGAGTTTCCGGAACACAATTACCAAATTCCTCCCTTGCAAACACTGAACACTGGCAGTCCCAGTCTAGGTTTGGAAAGTTCACAAACCCTACTATAACAGCCTTATTATTATGGTTGATATTTAAGATGTCCCGACATATTTGTTCCTCAATCCGCCACAGATTATTCGGGGTCAGCTGTCCGATCGTATGAAAGTGATGACCCATTCTTATTTCTCAGTTCCACTAACATAGCTTCAGTGGGCGATCCCACAGGAATATCCTCTCTAAGTACTGCTGTGATGATTCATGCAATCAAAACCCACCACCACCCGTCCTCTCTTGCCTCCCCTTCCTGTAGCATCTCTACCTTGAAACAATGAGCTGCCAGTCCTGCCCCTCCCTCAGCTGTGTTTCTGTAATCACTATAATATCCCAGTCCCATGTTCCAATCCATGCCTTGAGTTCATCTTCCTTAGCTGTCTGGCCCTTGGATTGAAATAAATGCAGTTTAATCATCAGTTTTCCCCCATTCCCTGCTATGTTCTTGCCTGCCTTGTCTGCTGAAATTGCTGTTTTTAACTCGTGTACCAGCCTACGTTTATTTAAGGTCCAACACTCTGCCAGACTAGGTCATATCCTCTCAAGCAGCTCTAGCAATTCACCCCACCAGGATATGGATCCCTCTCCCGCTCCCAGTTGAGGTGCCTTTCCCACCCTGTCTCCCTGTGCTGACACCTTCAGGGATCTATGGACTTGTCCACTAAGGTCCCTGTATTCCTCAGTACTCCGCAAGGACCTACCATTCATTATGTCTGTCTTTCGTTTATCGTACCTCTCCCAGAGTATTACCTCATTTCAATCAGAACTAAACTCTGATTAGATCATCATCCGATCGACATCGGGCTGCAGACGGAGACCATCCTCCTCACTGTGAACAACACCCTCACCTTTCATGTTATCCACAAACCGACTAATGATACCTTCTGCTTTCACATCCGAGTTATTAATGTTCAATGGTTCCTGCACAGATCTCTGTGGTACACCCGCTGGTGAAAGTATGCTATCCACCAATTTTGCATCCAATTTGCCAACTTGCCTTGGAACCCAGTCCTTTGGACCAGCCTTCCATGTTGGATCTTGTTTAAGGACTTAGTCAAGTCCGTGTAAACCACATCATCTGCACTGCCTTCATCAATATACTTAAGCACCATTTCAAAAAAACTGAACTGAATTCCTCAGACAGTATCTCCCTCTGCCAAATCCGTGATGACTAAACCGAGTTGATCCTTACCTTTGCAAGTGTTGATTCATCCTCACAATTGTTTCCAATAATTTCCCTCCCCCTGCTGTTAGACTATCTGCTCTGTAATTACCTGGCCTACCCCTGCTGCCCTTCTTGAACAAAGGAACCACATTAGCGATCCTCCAGTCATTCAGCACTTCACCTGTGTCCAGCAAAGTATTAAATATATCCACCAGGGCCCCAGCAATCTCTGGGTAATTAGCATGGGGTCAAAGAACGCTGGTTCAGGCAGTGACACCCACATCCCATGAATGAATAAATAAAAATATGTATGTCCCTCCCTACCTCTGCAAGCCCCTCCAACTGCAGCAATTCATACTGGCTTTGTAACACCATTCAGGCCCTGACCACTGTCTGTAACACTCTCACCACCTCCAGTACCTTCACCTCTCCATGTTCGTATCGTGTCAATAAACTTTGACAATGATTCCTCTTCCCATTGCCCTCCTCCTGCAAGCAGACCCATTGCAATCCCTTTAAAACTTACTCTAAAACTCTCTCTCACTTCAGGATGTTAAGTACTTTGTGGTGATCGTCTCAGCCTCATAATCTAATATGATCCATTTTGTCCTGAGTGAGGGACCGGTGGGGATTTCTTGCTGAGGTTTGGTCTGTTTCAGTGGAATGTCCTTTTGTTGAGTATTTTACATAGCTCCTTCAAATGTTTTCCACTGTTCATTTACAGGCACATATTTCAGTCTGTTTCGCCTCTTTACTTTGGTCACTTCTCCTCTCCAACTCATGCCATTGGCTGTTTTTGTTTCTAGTTGTAGCTTGTCCTTTCTGTGTTTCACTTTAAGACTTTATATTTCTTTAAACTGCACTTTATCGCAATTTCCCAGAGGATCTCTCCAGGTGACATTACTCATTCACTAAGTTTTATCACAACAGTCGCTCAGAGACAGTTACGTCCCTCGCCAGTTGCACAATGTGTTATTCTAAGAAACACTGAAAACTAATTCTCTGAACTCCTCTTCCAATATCACTGTTGTCAGTGTGATTGTCCCAGACTTTGTGAATATTGACGTTTCACTAAATGTTCACCATGCCTTTATTAAAAATTCCAATGAATTCCTATTTATTGCAGTGACGAGCCATGAAATGCTGTTCGGTGGTCTAAAACTGTTCTGCTGCTTGTGTCCTTGCCAGGTAGTCGCCAGAATTTACATTCAGACTGACTCTACTTCATGATCTGATGCCAAATGCTTTCTCTGTAATGCCTTTCTTACCCATTATTGTTAGCGTTGCCCATTTTGTCTGAGTTTCCACAACGTTGTGAACCATTGAATATTTATGTTCCACCTTTTGTTCGCCCTGGAACCACATCTCCCTGGTGATAAATCTCTTTTATCTCTGTGTCACAAATCCATCTACCTTGATGCAGAGACCTTGTCCATTAATAAAAAACATAATTTACTCGTTCCCACAATTTCCTGTCACAAATGGATTTGCTGATCTACAGTTTTAGTTAAACTTTGTCCCATCCTGTTCCTTTCTGTTGTCTTCAGTCACATTTCCATGCTGCTCTGATGCTTCACGTTTTCTCTTTGGATTTGGAAAGCTCCTTTTATCTGAAGCCTGTCCCTGCATCCTCTCTGTCAGTTTAAAGCCCTGTCCATAAATCGACCAACATGATTGGCCAGCACACTGGTCCCAGCACAGTTCCAGTGGAACAATCTGAATGGATTTTTTTTTAAAATCAGGTATGGGATGTGGGTGTCTCTGGCTAACTAGCCTTTATTGCCCATCCCTTGCTGCATTTGAGCTAAGCAGCTGGCTCGCCCATTTCACAGAGTAATTGAGAGGCAAACACTTTGCTGTGAGTATGATGTGCAGACCACATGAGAGTGAACTGTTGTCTTTCTCTGGGCCGCCTAGAGTATAAAAATACCTGGACGGAGGGCAATTTTTCAAATGTGTCCAAGTAAGATTCCGAAATCAATATGCAGAGAGCCCTACTCTACTCAGGCAGGTGCAACACGAGGCCTTCCCTCAGAAAACAAGGTTGGGCAAGTGACTGAAGTGTCATTTGAAGAGCACTTTGGGTCCAGTGCCCACAACTGTCTTCGTTTTAACATAGTTATGGAGAAAGATTAGGAGGTCCACAGATTGAAGAGGAAAACTGGAACAGGGCTAGGTTTCGGGCCATTCTGTAGGATCTGGCCAGCGTCAATGCTGTGAATATAAAATTGCACACCGCCCAGTTATAATCCAACTCACTTTGGAAGCGCTCGTGATCACTGAAACAGATGAAAGGCTTAAACTAAATTTGTTTGATTTTATATTCCATGACACTGCCATCCTGTTGCTATAAATTCTGTACTTTAGGATTGTGCTCCACAACCACCTGATGAAGAAGTAGTGCTCTGACAGCTAGTGCTTTCAAATAAACAGGTTGGACTGGAACCGAGTGTCGGGTGATTTTTAACTTTGTCCACCCCCAGTCCGACACCGGCACCTCCACATTATGATTCTAATCGAGGGTGGGTCTGTTTGAAGGAAAAGGAACAACTGGCAAATGGGAGGCTTTTCAAAGTGTGGTATCAAAAATCCAGGACCAGGATGTCCCCATTGGGATAAAGGGAAAAGCTGGCAGGGTTAGGGATCCTTGGCTGATGAGGGATAATAAGGCTCTGGTCTTGAAATGAAACTGCATGCATTGGGTTTAAGCTATCCGTATCTACGTAAACTCTTCTATTCTTAAAGACGCGATCAATCTGTGGAGACCCTACAATCCTCTCAGTCCCCGTAATACTCCCAATCTGCAGAAGTCATTCCAATACCTGTGACTCTTCCAGTCCAGCTCCTACAAGACCCACCATCTATGTGATATCTTTTCATTGCCAGCACCCACCCTGTCAATGTAAGCTCCTCCAATGTCTCCATCCATCTGCTCATTTCCATAATCTTCACCAGATCTTCCATGTGTAAAAATCACGCTCCCCTACAACCCTTCCCACTTTAACCAATCTGGAGGAAGTTACTAATGCTGCCTAATCTGTGAACTGTCTCCAACCAAAATTCATCACCTGGAAAATCTGTATGATTCCTCACCCTCCATGTCTAAATAAACTGCAGAACCTAAGCCTTCCTGTTTCTATAAACATCTTCAGTCACGACTACCCTCCATATGTCTATTTGTTTTTCCAATCTGTACAACCCACGTTTTCTCTGTAATCTGCTCCATTCAAATGAAACATCCCTGTCTGTGTAAAACACCCCATTCTGCCAACATCCTTAGCCCTGTAAACTGATCCATTCCTCCCGACCTCCTCATCTCCATGAACACCGGTAGGCCCTATAGCTCTCCACATTTCTGTAACACCCTGTGGGTCTATGCTCATCCCTCCCTGTGAAAGCACCTCCAGTCCCCACACCCCTCCCAGTCTGGGTCATCTGCTCCAGATCAGACCATTGCTGTCTCTGTTACCTCATACAACTTTAGCAACGCCTCCTATTTGTGTCACTTCATTCAGATCACATCCTCTCCCGCTTCCCGAAACCTCTTGCTGCCATCATAACCCTTGCTATTTAGAAAATGGAATAGCACATTCTAGTACAAGCCCTTCCGCCCTCAATATTGTGCTGACCTTTTATCCTACTCTGAAGATGAAACGAACCTACATACCTTACATATTACTATCATTGATGTGCCTATCCAAGAGTTGCTTAGATGTCTGTAATGTGTCTGAATCTACTACCATGGCTGGCAGTCCATTCTAAGCACGCACCACACTCTGTGTAAATAACATACCAGTCCCGTCCATGCCGACAGGCTATCCCAACCCAATCTAGTCCTACCTGCCAGCACCTGGCCCATATCCCTCTGATATCTAAGCTAAACCTTCCGCCAGTTACCTTAAACTTATGTCCCCTTGTGATAGCCATTTCGCCATGGGAAGTAGTCTCTGGTTATCCACTCTATCTATGCCTCTCATTCCCTTGTACACCTCTATAATGTCACCATTCTTCCTCCTTCGCTCTGATCAGAAAAGCCCTAGCTTCCACAACCTACCTTCTATGGGCATGCCATCCAGTCCAGACAGCATCCTGCTAAATCTCCTCTGCACTGTCTTTAAAGCTTCCACATCCTTCCCATAATGAAGCGAACAGAACTGTTCACAATATTCGAAGTGTGGTCTAACTGAGGTTCGGTAGAGCTGCAGCAAAATCTCACATCTCTTAAACTCAATCCCCCTGCTACTGAAAGCCAACACACCATCCGCCTTCTTAACAGCCTGTCAACTTGCGTGGTAACGTGAAGGACACAGGATCCCTTTGTGCTTGCACGCTGCTAAGAATCCTGCCTTTAACCACGTAAAGGTTTTCTGTAGAATCCTCCAATCTAAAACTATCCCTATCTTTGTAAGTTCCTCCAGTCCCTACAACACTCATAAACTGCAAACCCTCCTCAAGTCCATGTATTCCTAATGTCTGCAAAATTCTCCCATCCTGATGTCCCTCCATATCTCTGTAACCCCCACCATCCT
Organism: Chiloscyllium plagiosum; assembly: GCF_037043375.1. Lineage (NCBI taxonomy): Eukaryota > Metazoa > Chordata > Chondrichthyes > Orectolobiformes > Hemiscylliidae > Chiloscyllium > Chiloscyllium plagiosum. Next base: position 126,043,533 of record NW_028270152.1, on the reverse strand, counting down.
CCAGTGCCCTTCTGGGGAACACTGCAGAGGAAGGAGGAGTTGGAGAGTCTGGGCCATGTTACGAGGTATGAAGGGCTGCAGAACCTGGAGGATGGGACAGGGGATGGCTTGTGGAACCTGGAGAATATTATGATTTGAACCACAGGTAATTTTTGATTGGACCATTCAGCCGATCTTACAGTCATAGAGATGTACAGCATGGAAACAGACCTTCATTCCAACCCAGCCATGCCGACAGGATATTCCAACCCAATCTAGTCCCACCTGCCAGTACCTGGCCTATCTCCCTCCAAATCCTTTCTACTCATATATCCATCCAAATGCTTCTTAAATGTTGCACTTGTACCATCTGTAAGATTGGCTGAAAGATCCAATCAAACATTACCTGTGGTTCAAATCATAACATCCTCCAGGTTCCACAACACATTCATGGTCCCATCCTGCAGATCAGATATCCCAACCCAATGTCGTCCCACCTGCCAGCACCCGGCCCATCTCCCTCTGAACCCTTCCTATTCATAAACCCATCCAGATGCCTTTTAACTGTTGCAGTTGTACTAGCCTCCACCACTTCCTCTGGCAGCTCATTCCATATATGTACTATCCTCTGTGTGAAAAAGTTGCACCTTTTTATCTTTTAAATCTTTATACTCTCACCGTAAACCTCGCCCTATAATTCTGGACTCGAGCACCCCAGGAGAAAGACTTTGTCAGTTTTCCCTATCCATGCCCCTCTTGATTTTATAAACCTCTATAAGGTTACCCTCAGCCTCCGACTCTCCAGGAAAAACAACCATCACCTGTTCAATGTCTCCCTATAGCTCAACCCTGGCAACGTTGTTGTTAATCTTTTCTGGACCCTTTCAAGTTTCACAAAATCCTTCCGATCGGAAATAGAACAGAGTTGCATGCAGCATTCCAGAAGTGGCCTAACCACTGTCTTGTACAGCCGCAACATGACCTCCCAACTCCTGTACTCAATACTCTGACTAATAAAGGAATGCATACCAAGCGCCTTCTTCGCTATCCTAACTACCTGTGACTCTACTGTCAAGGAACTCAGTATTTCATTTGAAAAATTGCATAGACATGTAGAGTGGCCCGAGGTATTCTGGGTAATGCTAGTTCAGTCTAAGCCGGTAGGCGGAGCCAGTGAAATATTTGCAGCGCTGTCTGATGAATGGTCGAGAGATAATGCACATATCAAACAGGCTATTTTAAGTGCTGATGGATTGCTCATGAAAGGGAAGCCACTACAATTCCCTTTACTGTACGATCGCTATCTGTCAAAGCTCCTTCAGGTCTATATCCTCCGCATTGTTGAAACCTGCTCTCACCATTATTTCCTAACATTGTTGAGTCTCTAAAAGCTTCCCTCTCAGGTTAATCTCCCCCACTGCATACAACACTTCTAGCCTGTGTAATCTCTTCAATTCTTTCAGTTCCTATATACCTATGTATAGGTGTGACTGCTTTGTGGCCATTGTATCCTCATTTATATCTGCAAAAGGCTGTGCTCACTGTTGCACATCCTATGCTCATAAGTGAATCTGGTCTCTCACAAGCCTCTCTACGACTCTCTCCTCCAGTCTCTACAAGCTTCTCTATCCCTGTCGTATCTTGCAGCATGCACACCACTCTCTCTCTCTGACGTACCTTCCAGTGCATAAATTCATCTCTCCTTCTAACTGTATCCAGTCTACACCTTCATCCCTGTCTGTGCAACATCCTCCAGTCTATATCCTCCTCTCTATTGCTGCAGCATTCTGCAGCTTATATCATCTTCCATGTGCTTGCAACATTCTCCAGTCCATACTACCCCTGGAGGATGGGACAGGGGATATCGACCCTGTCAAAGTCCCTCAGAATCCTGGATGTTTCATTCAATTTCTCTCCCATTCTTCAAAACCCAATGGGTTCAAGGTCAATCTACTCCACCTCTTCTCATTGGAAAATCCCGCCATCTCCAGGATCAGCCGAGTGAACCTTCCCTGGCCTGGCTCTGTACAAGAATATATTTCCTTCGGGCACGCATACTGTTCATTATAATCTAGGTGTGGTCTGACTTGTACCTTGCATCGTTTTAGTAAGACCTCCCTATTTTTAGACTCCATTCCCTTTGCAATAAATGGCAACATTTGATCTGCCTTCTCTATGACCTGTTGATCCTGTAAGCTACCTGTTTCAGATTGATTCACAAGGATTCCCAAAACCCTTTGTGCAGTCAGTCTGAAACCAAACGGTGTTAGCCTGACAGTAAGTCGGGAACATGCTGGAATGTGCTATAAAGAATATGACAATAAATGAGGGGAATATATTTAAATCTGTTGGTTTCTATATTTTGGTGTGACCTTAAATGGCAGAATAGATAAGGGTGGGGGAAGCTAGTTGCGGTAGAGGGATATTTGAAATTTCAGAAGCATTTTGACAAGTTTCAACAAGGGCTAAAAATTAGCTCGGGAGAGAATAGGGCCCCTGAAAGGTCAATGAGGCTGTCTGTGCTGATGGGTGAGATACTGAAAACATATTTTGTGTTCGGATTTACTACGGAGAAAGACATGGAAGCTCGGGAACTTAGGAAAATACATAGTGATGTCTTGAAAAGAATTCACATTGGAGAAGAGGAGGTGCTGGATGTCTTAAAATGATAAAGGTTAGATAAAACCTTGGGACATGATCAGATGTATCCCAGCGCCTTGTGAGAAGCGAGGGAGAAAATTGCAGGGCCCCTCCCAGAGATATTTGCATCATCAACCCATCAACAGCCACTACAGACCAGTGAGACTGATGCAGGAGTGGTAAGTTGTTGGAGGAGATTCTGAGGGAAACGATCATCATGCCTTTGGAAAGGGAAGGACAGATTAACGATTGTCAGCATGCCTTTGTGCACGGGAAATCATGCCTCAAATGTGAGTGTGGAGGTAGACAAGTGAGAGATCAAAGCAGAGCAGTACACGATGTCCACATGAACTTTATCAAGGCCTTTGACAAGGTTCTGCTGGCAGACAGGATAGTAAGTTTAGATCACACATAACCAGGGAGCGCTACACCAACTGGATACAAAACAGATTGACGGTAGGTGACAGAGCATGTTCATAGAGGGTTGCCCCTCAAACTGCAGGCCTGTGACCAACGATGTGCCATGGGGTTCGGTGCTGGGTCACTGTTGTGCATCATTTATATAAACAGTTTGGATGATAACACAGGAGCCATGGTTAGCAAGTTTGTGAGTGAGACTGAAATTGGTGATAATGTGGACAGTGAAGAGGGTTATCGAAGAGTACAATGGAATCAACTGTACTGCTAGGCCAGTGAGGTTAGGAATAGCAGGTCAACAAATGCAAGATGTTGTATTGTGGTAAAGCAGACCAGGCTGGACTTGTACAATTAATGTTCGGGCCCTGGATACTGTTGTCAATCAGTGACCCAGGGACACAGGTACACAGTTTTTTGAAAGTAGCGTCATGGGTAGACAGGCTAGTGAAGCAGGCACTTGGGATGGTTCCCCTTCATTGGGCAGAGCATTGAGAGTAGGAGTTGGGTGTATCTGTACAGGACATTAGTGAGGCCTCTGTATTAGCATTGTTGATTATCTGGTAAAAATCAACTTGTTCACGTATGTCCATACGGAGGGACAACTGGCATTCTTACATGGTCTGGCTTACATGTGACTCCAGTCCCACAGCAATATGGCTGACTCTGAGCTGCCTCTGGGCAATTAGCAGTGGGGTAATGCATGCTGGTCCATCCGGTGACATCCTCAGACCATGAATGAATCAATGAAAATTCAGATGTCCATCCCTACCTCTGCAAACAGCTCTAGCTGCAGCAATTCGTACTGGCTTTGTAACATTGTTCAGGCCTTTGTCCCTCTCTGTAACACTCTCACAACCTCCAGCAGCTTCACCTTTCCCTGTTCCGATCATCTCATTAAACACTGGCAACGTTTCCTCTTCCTACTGCACTCCTCCTGCTCGGAGACTCCCTAGCGATCTCTTTAACCAATGCGTCCGCATTTCTAAACGTTGGCTTCTTCAGAATTGATAGTTTTTTTTTCATCTCTTAATCAACTCTGGTAAGTCCTGGACCAAGATCGTCCAAAGTGGGGGAGGAGCATTGGGAAGGTGTTGAGCACCTCAATAATTTCTGTGGGGAAAATGGGAATCCAGGAGAAAACAGCACAAGGAGTACGTGACCACACCAACGCCCCACCCACCACATTCCCATGGTCACCTTCTGCAATAGAGTGTAACAGAATCTGTGGAAGGCCACATCGGTCTGTACAGCCAACTCCAGAACCCACCCCGCCCCCCCCCCCCCCCCCCCCCCACCGAGAGTGGGAGAGAGTCAGCCTCGTCTGTGACCCACCGCCAAAGAGATGATGAGATAGGAAGGTTGAATCCCCTCACAATTATCCCAGTGCCTTTGTTACAAATTCAAACAATTCCCTGTTAATGCAATGTCTAATAATGTGATATCACTCAGTATCTCTCCATGTGGTATCCCTCGCTGTGTCAGTCTATTTGCTGCCTCTGTCAGCATTTCTCCCTCTTACAGATGGTCTGAGATCCTGAGTCAACAGAATTGTCCACTCCACAGAGACACAGCAGCATGGGCAAGGGATGGAGGCTGGGATTTTCAAGATCTCTGCTGGACTCAGTGCCACTCTGCATAAGTTATCCCCATTGCATCAGTCTAATTTCCCATTCTGTCTATTTCTGTCTCATGCAGGTAATCAGGATCTTCCTAACTCCTGTCTCATCCATCGCCTCATTGAAGCTGGTTGGTCAGCCAGAGAGAGATGGAGAGGGAGATCTGGTGCCTTCAGTAAATCCTGCAGCCGGTAAGATTGCTCACAGTAAACAGCACAGGGTGGAGGTAGTTGACTTCTATATTCTGACCTGGAAGACCGGGCATAGATACAGAGCTGGGCAAGGAACAGCAACATTCTAGGCTTCATTCCCACCATCTTGTGAGGGTCCTGCTTTCACCTCTGCTGTACTGGTCCTCAATGCGACAGCACAGGGGATCGCAGGCATCAATCCTGGCCCATGCTGTGTTAGTTATCTCTGTAATATTCTCAGTCCCGATAATCCTTCCTCTGTTTGGAATCTCCTCTAGTCCACACCATTCTCTCTGTCTTTGTCCCTGACTCTGTCAGGTTCTCCAATCCCTAACACACTAATTCCAAAACTTCTCTAGTAGATACAAAATTCCTTCATCCCTGTAAACCCTGACAGTCCTGTCTATCCCTGTTAGCTCCTCCCACCAATACCACCCTCGATGTCAATGTATTTGTCTTTAACCTTTCCATCAGTCCCTACCTATGTAATCTTCTCCAGCTCCTACAACCCTTCCTTAGTTGTGAAAAGTTAGTAATCTCCTTATCCTTCTCCAATTCTTTGATCTGTATCTTGTTTAATTCGCCCTCAGTCCCGGCACTATACCCCTCCCGACCACAGGAACCTCTTTCAGTTTGTGTAACCCTCCCCTTTTGTGTAACTGTCTCCAACCCAGTAACCTGGCATTCTCCATTGTCTTTCTATCTCTGTAGTCTCCAAAACCTAGAAACCGCCTTATATCTGTAAACGTCTTCTGTCACTACAACCTTCCATATCTCTGTTAGTATAAACAATACTCTCCTAGATTAAACAGCTCTCTGTCTGTGCCTGTCAGGCTCCCTGCCTCTCCCTTCATCCATCCCTATCCCTATCTCCAGAATCTAATCCAGCTCCTTCTATCTCTGTACGTTCCTCCAATCCCCAAACCCCTTTGTCCCACTGACATTCTTGACCAGATGTAACACTGTTTTACTCTAACATCCTCGAGTCCCTGTCAGTCTTGAGTCTCTGTAACCTCTACCAATCTTTTCAACCCCTCCCCCTCCACCGCCACTACTGAGGCATGACTCCCTGTATTCGCCATAAGGCAGATGGAATGACAGTGAACAGATATGATGGAACATTCTTTCTGGAGATTTAGCTGCAGAATGACCATCGCTGGGAGGTGAATACTGAAGGGTTGTTGGGATAGAGTCATAGAGTCAGAGAGATGTACAGCATGGAAACCGACCCTTCTGTCCAACCATCCATGCTGAGCAGATATCCCAACCCAATCTAGTCCCAATCGGCAGACTAGACAAAAAGCCAACAAGTTGTGAAGGAAGGATGAGGTTAATGCATTAATGAGACAGTCATGTGTATTTCAATATGAAAAGTGGAGCTGAGAATAACCAAGCAGCAGCAACTGTTAACAGGAATTCTTTTATAGGCACCAAACAGTGATGGGAATGTCAATATGGTTAAAGTCAGGACACTGAATATACTTATGGCAAGGGCAGTACAGTAACTGTGTCTGACAGTGGTCTCCGTGCCAACTGATGCAGCAACGAGACTGTTGGATTTAATTTGTTGGTGTGAATATAAATGGCAGGATTGTAAGGGTGTGGGAGGGGTGTAGCAGTATAGGGGATATGGTGCATTTGAATTATCAGAAGCCTTTATGCAAGTTTTAATAAGGGATAAAGAGTAACTTGGGAGAGAATAGGGTACCTTTAAAGATCAATAAGGTCACCCATGTGTGGAATCAGAGCAGATGGGTGAGATATTAGACAAAACAGTCTTGTCAGTATTTACTGTGGCGAAAGATATGGAAGCTTGGGAACTTGGGGAAATAAATAGTGATGTCTTAGAAAGAATCCTCACCAGAGAACAGAAATTGCTGAAATCTTAAAACAAATAAAGGTAGATCAGTCTTCAGTAGCTCATTAGGTCGATCCTAGAATATTGTGGGAAGCTCGGGAAGAGATTACAGAGTCTCTAACAGAGATATTTATATTATTAACAGACACAGTGAGATGTTGGAAGACTGGAAGTTGGCTAATGCTGTTCCATCATTTCTGGACTGCAGGGAAAAGCCAGGAAATTACAGCCCCGTGAGACCAGTGATGGGGAAGTTGTTGGAGGAGATTTTGAGATAAAGGAGCTCCTTACACTTCCAAAGGCAAGAGCTGTTTCGAGATGGGCAGCAGGGCTTTGTGAGTGGAAAACCATGTTTCACAAACCGGATTGACTCTTCGAGGAGGTGGCCAAAGATAGATGAAGGCAGAGCAGTCAACGTTGTCCACATGGACTTTGGCATCTCGTCAAGAGGAAGAAGGAAGCTGACTTAAGGTTGAGGAAGCAAGGATCAGACAGGGCTCCAGAGAGTTACATTGGATGGCATGGTGTCTCAGTGGTTAGCACTGCTACCTCATAGCACCATGGACTCCATTTCGATTACAGCCTCAGGCGACTGTCTGTGGGGTGTTTGCGCTTTCTCCCTGTGGATTTCCTCCAGGTGCTCCGGTTTCCCCCCCACAGCTCAATTTGGTGGCTCAGCCATGCTAAATTACCCATAGTGTTCAGGAATGTGTAGGTTTGGCGCATTAGTCAGGGCAAATGGAGAGTAATAGGGTGGGGGAATGGGGCTGGGTTGGATACTGTTTGGAGGGTTGATATGGAGTTGTTGGGTCAAACAGCCTGTTTCCACACAGTAGGGATTCTCTGAAGGTACCATGAAGGAACCGAGAGATATAATGAGGGCAACTAGAAGGGGGCATGAAAAAGCATTGTTGGGAAGGATTAAGGAAAACCGCGAGGCATTCTCAACTTATGCGAGGAACAAGAGCAAGGCCAGAGTGAGGATAGGGCCAGTCAGGGATAGTGGAAGGAACTTGTGTCTGGAGTCACAGGAGGGAGGGGAGGTCCTTAATGAATACTATGCCTCAGTATTCACTGCTGAGAGGGACCTTGTCGTTTGTGAGGACAGCGTGAAACAGGCTGATATACGTGAACAGGTGGATGTTAAGAAGGAGGATGTGCTGAGAATTTTGTGAAAGATAAGGATAGATAAGTCGCTGAACCAGACTGGATGCGTCCAAAGTTACTACAGGAACCAAGGGAGTGGATTGCTGCGCACCTGGTGATGACCTTTGCAGTCTCACTGTCCACTGGAGTCGGACCAGATGATTGGAGGCAGGAAAATATTATTCCCTTGTTCAGGAAAGGGAATAGGGATAATCCTGGGAATTGTACACGTGTCAGTCTTATGTCTGTGGTGTGCAGATTATTGGAGAGGACTCTGGGAGACAGAATTTATTATTCCTTGGAAAACCATAGTTTGATTGGAGATAGTCAGCATGGTTTTGTAAGGGGCAGGTCATGCCTTACAAGTCTTATTGAATCTTTTGAGAATGTGACAAAACATCTTTATGGCTCATTCAGAAAGTATGGAGGCATGGGGTACAAGGAAACCTGTCTTGTCTGGATACAGGATTGCTGGCCCACAGAAGACAGAGGGTGATGATTGATGGAAAGCATTCATCCTGGAGCTCAGTGACCAGTAGTTTTCTGCAGGGAGAGGTTACAGGACCTCTGCTCTTTGTGAGTTTATGAATGACTTGGATGTGTGATTGAAAGAGGGGTTAGTAAGTTTCCCGATGACACCAAGGTTGGTGGAGTGGTTGATAGTATGGAGGGCTGTTGTAGATTGCAACGGAACATTGACAGGATGCAGAGTTGGGCTGAGAAATGGCAGATGGAGTTCAATCTGGAAAAAGTGTGAAGTCATTCATTTTGAAGATTGAATTTGAATGCAGAATACAGAATTAAAGGCAGGATCTTTGGCAGTCTGGAGGAACAGAGAGGGATCTTGGGTTCCAAGTCTCTAGATCCCTCAAAGTAGCCACCCAAACTGATTGACTTGTTAAAAGCAATATATTGTGTGGGATTTCATTAGTTTGGGGATTGAGTTTTAAAGCTGTGAGGTTATGCTGCAGCTCTATAGAGCCCTCGTTCGACAATACTTGGAATATTGTGTTCAGTTTTGGTCCCTTCATTGCAGGAAGGAAGTGGAAGCTTTAGAGAGGGGAAAGAGGAGATTTACCCGTGTGCTGCCTGTACTGGAGAGTATGTGTAATGATGAATGTTTGAGGGAGCTAAGGCTTTTCTCATTGGAGTGAAGAAGGGTGAGGGGTGACTTGGCAGAAGTGAACAAGGTGATGAGAGTCTTGAAAGAGTGACTAGAGAGAGATATTTTTTACCCTCATATAAATAGTTATTTCAAGGGGGTATAAGTTTCGGGTGATTAGAGGATGGTTAAGGGGAGATTTCAGAGGTAGGTTCATTACATACAGAGTGGTGGCTGACTGGAATGCATTGCCAGCGGTGGTGGTAAAATTAGATGCATTAGGGTCATTTAATATATTTCTGGATAGACACATGGATGATAATAAAATGAAGAGTATGGAAGTTAAAGGCATAGAGAGGTACAACATGGAAACAGACACCTCAGCCCAACCTGTCCATGCCGACCAGACATCCCAACCCAATCTAGTCCCACCTTCCAGCATCCGGCCCATATCCCTCCAAACCCCTACTATTCATATACCCATCCAAATACATCTTAAATGTTGCAATTGTACCAGTCTCCACCACATCCTCTGACAGCTCATTCCATACACGTACCACCCTCTGATGAAAAAGTTGCCCCTTAGGTCTCTTTGATATCTTTCCCCTTTCATCCATAACCTATGCCCTCTAGTTCTGGACTCCCCAACCCCAGGGAAAATACTTTGTCTATTTACCCTATCCATGCCCCTCATAATTTTGTAAACCTCTATAATGTCACCCCTCAGCCTCCGATGTTCCAGGGAAAACAGCCCCAGCCTGTTCGGCCTCTCCCTTTAGCTCAAATCCTTCAGCCCTGGCAACATCCTTGTAAATCTTTTCTGAACAATTTCAAGTTTCACAACATCCTTCCGATAGGATGGAAACCAAAATTGCACGCAATATTCCAACAGTGGCCTAACTAATATGTTGAACTGTCGCAACATGACCTCCCAACTCCTGTACTCAATACTCTGACCAAAAAACGAAAGCATAACAAACGCCTTCTTCATTATCCTATCTATCTGCTACTCCACTTTCAAGGTGCTATGAACCTGCACCTCAAGGTCTCTTGGTTCACAAATACTCCCTACGACCTTACCATTAAGTGGATAAGTCCTGGGTAATAAGCTCAGATCAGTGTAAAAGGTTATGGAGTTCAGGAGGAGCTAGTCAACTGGACAGAAAATGGGGCTTGATGGTAGGAGACAGAGGGTGGTGTGGGACATGCTGTTTTTCTGACTGGAGGCATATGACCAGCGGTGTAGTGGGTCTGCTGTTGTTTGTCATTTGGATAAATGGTTTGGATGGGAATATTGGTTTCCTGGTAAGTAAGTTTTTTAAGTGACACTGAAATTGGTGGTAAACTGGACAGTGATGACGGTTATCTGTGAGACAACAGAATGAACAGTACTGCTGGGATACTGGGCTTAAGAATAGCAGATGGAGTTTAATTAGATAAATGTGAAGTGTTCCATTTTGGAGAAACAAACCAGGATGGGACTTGTACAGTTATTGTTTGGGCACTGGGAATGTTGTCAGTCTGTGACCCAGGGATGCAGGTACACAGTTCTTTGAAAGTAGTGTCACAGGTAGACAGGCTGGTGAAGCAGGCATTTGGTATGGTTTCCTTCATTGGGCAGAGCATTGAGAGTAGGAGTTGGGACGTCATGTATCTGTACAAGACATTGGTCAGGTCACCATAAAAGCGTTGTTGATCAGCGGGAAGAACTCATCTGGTTCACTGACCTCCTTTTGTGTAGAACATCTGACATTTTAACCTGGCCTGGCTAAAAAATGATTGCAGACCCATTGCAATATGGCTAACTCTGAGCTGTCCTCTGGGGAATTAGCAGTGACACCCACATCCCATGAATTTATAAATAAAAATACATATGTCCTTCCCTATCTCTGCAAACCCCTTCAGCTGCAGCAATCCGTACTGGCGTTGTAACACAGTGCAGGCCCTGACCACTCTCTATAACACTCTTACCACCTCCGGCACTTTCACCTCTCCCTGTTCCTTTTGTGACATTGAACCCTGACACTGATTCCCCTTCCCACTGCCCAACTCCTGCTAGCAGAACCTTTGCAATCCCTTTAACACTAACTGCTAACACTCTCTCACTGCAGGATTTTAAGTCCTTTTTGATGATCTTCTAATCCTCATAATCTAATATGATACATTTTGTCCTGAGTGAGGGGCCGGTGGGAATTTCTTGCTGAGGTTTTGTCTGTTTCAGTGGAATTTTCTTTTGTTGAGTGATTTACACTGTCCTTTCAAATGGTTTCCACTGTTCTTATACAGGCACATATTTCAGTTTGTTTCGCCTCTTTACCTTGGTCAGTTCTCATAACAACCCCATGTCATTGGCTGTTTTTGTTTCTAGTTGTAGCGTGTCCTTTCTGTGATTCACTTTAAAACTTTATATTTCTTTAAACTGCACTTTATCACAATTTCCCTGAGTATCTCTCCAGGTGGCATTACTCATTCACTAAGTTCGATCGCACAATATCGCTCTGAGATAGTTATGTCCCTAGCCAGTTGCACAATTTGTTATTCAAAGAAACAATGAAAAATGTTTCTCTGACCTACTCTTCGAATATCACTGTTGTCAGTGTGAATGTCCCAAATTATGGGAATATTGAAGTTTCCCAAAATTATCAATAAGTGTTTGTTAAAAAATTCCAAAGAGTTCCTGTTTAATGCAGTAATGAGCAATGGAATGCTGTTCGGTGTCTACAACTGTTCTGCTCCTTGTGTCCTTGGCAAATAGTAGCCAGAATTTGCATTCAGACTAACTCTACTTCATGATCTGAGGTCAAATGATTTCTCTGCACTGCCTTTGTTATCCATTATTGTTAGCGTTACCCATTTTGCCTGAGTTTCCACAAAGTTGTGATCCACTGAATATTTATGTCCACCTTTTGTTCGTCCTGTAACCATGTCTCCCTGGTGTCTAAATTTATTTTATCTCCGTGTCACAAATCAATCTACCTTATTGAAGAGAGTTAAAAATCACACAACACCAGGTTATAGTCCAAAAGGTTTTATTGGAAGCACACTAGCTTTCGGAACGATGCTCCTTCATCAGGTGATAGTGGAGGGCTCGATCGTAACACGGAATTTATAGCAAACATTTACAGTGTGATGTAACTGACATTATACATTGAAAAATTGATTGTCTGTTAAGCCTTTCATCGATTAGAATACAGTGACAGTTTCACTTCGTTCATGTGTAAATCACAAAACATTTTTTAAGTTGCATTCTCAGGTTAGCTGTCAACAATGGTGATAGCTAGACAATATGTTGAAGGTGTTAGCCCCCTGTGTTCTCTGTCTATGCCCTGATGTTTAGATTGATTCTAAAAAGTGAGATAACAGACTTTTACATAAATTCATGCAGTTTTTGAGCTCAGGATTCTACATGAATGCATGCAGTTTTTGAGCAAAGTACAATGTAACTCTGCAATTACAAATTCACCCCACAAAATATATGTGTGTCTGTGGGTCTTTGCCTGCCTGTGTGTGTCTGTCTGGGGTGGGGTTTGTGAGTGTCAGAAAGTGTGTGTGTAGTGAGTGCAGAGTGACTTAAGTCTGTGAGGGGGTGCATGTGTGAGTGTGGGGGTGTGTGTCTATAAGGGTGTCTGTGTAAGGGTGTGGGTGCCTGTGTGCGCGTTTGTCTGTACCTGTGTATGTGAGAGTGTGTGTGAGTAGGAATATCTGTGTGTGTGGAGTGGAATGGTGATCACATGTAATGTGACATGAATCCAATGTCCCGGTTGAGGCCCTCCCTATGGGTACCGAACTTAGCTATCAGCCTCTGCTCAGCCACTTTTTTCCCTGCTGCCTGTCCCGAAGTCCATCTTGGAGGATGATCACCTGAAGGTCCGATGCTGAATGCACTGGACCACTGAAGTGTTCTCCAACTGGGAGGGAACCCTCCTGTCTGTTGATTGTTGTGCGGTGCCCATTCATCCGTTGTCGTAGCCTTTGCTTGGTTTCCCCAATGTACCATGCCTCCGGGCATCCTTATCTGCAACGTATAAGATAGACAACGTTGGCTGAGTCACATGAGTACTTGCCATGTACAAGGTGGGAGGTTTTCCCACGCATAATAGTGGTATCTGTATCCACAATCTGACACCTCTTGCAGCGACAACCGTGACAGGGTTGTAAGGAGTTGTCCTGAGGGCCATCCGCTTTATCCTCGATTACAACGTCTTCACTGTCCACTTTGCCACACTCCAGCCTTTCCAGCACATCACGCATGGCTATCAATGGTAAAAATATCTTTGCTAGGGGCTCCATAATGTTCTGTGATATAATTAATCAGGTCCTGGGGCTTTCCATAGTTTTGTGTTTTAAAACCCTCTATAACATGCACTCTTTTCAAGTCATAGAGATATATAGCATGGAAATAGACCCTTCGGTCCAACTCGTCGATGCTGACCAGAAGATGTAAATAAATCCATCCCATTTACCAGCATTTGGCCCATGTACTTCTAAACCCTTATTATTCATATACCCATCCAAATATCTCTTAAATGTTGTATAGTATCAGTATCTGCTACTTTCTCTCTCAGCTCATTCCATACACATACCACCGTGTGCATAAAAAAAAAAACTGTCCCTTCAGTGCCGTTTAAACATTTCCCCTTTAACCTATGGCCTCTAGTTTTGGACTCTCCAACCCCTGGGAAAATATCTTTTTGTTTACCCAATCCATATACCTCATGTTTATATAAACCTCTGTCAGGTCACCCCTCAGTCTGTGATGCTCCAGAGAATATAACCCCAGCTTATTTAGCAACAACCCTGGCAACATCTTGTCAATCTTTTCCGAACACTTTCAACTTTCACAACATCCTTCATATACCGGTGATACTGGAATTGCTGAGAACTCCAAATGTATTCTAACGTATTGCTCTTGTTCCCTGAGTTCCCCAATCTTTGTCCACAGTAAGTTCTGGAGTAAAAAATGTGTTTAAGGTCTTAGCCATATCCTGTGGTTCCACACACCAATAGTCTCATTGATCTTTAAGGGACACTATTTTGTCTCGAGTTATTCTTTTACTCTTAATATATATATATATATATATATATATATATATATATATATATACACACACACAATCACTTTTGGATTCTCCTTATCATTCTCTGCTGAGGCTATTTCATGTACCCTTTCTGCATTCCTGATTTCTACCCAAAGTGTATTCCTAAAGTCCCTGTGATCCTCAGGGATTCCCTTGATCGAGCTGGCTATACCTGCCATGTGCTCCCTTTTCCTTGACCAGACCCTCAATAGACAGCCAGTGTTTCCTAATGCTGTCAGCATTGGCCTGCACACAAACAGGAACATGCTGGTGGTGATCGCTCAATTTATCTCACTTTTAAAATATTCTCACTTGCCAGACTTCCCTTTCCCTGCAAATAGTGGTATCTGTATTCCCAATCACCTTTTGAGAGTTCCTGGCTAATATTATCAAGATTAGTCTGGCCCCATTTTATAACTTGAACCTGTGGATCCGCCCTGTCCTTTTCCATCGCTATTTTTAGACTAATAGACTTGAGTCACTTTCCCACTCACACCTCAGTCCCTTTCCCTACCTTGTTTCCCAAGGGGAGGTCAGGTTTTGCCCCTTTCTCTTTTCAGGCCATTTACATATTGATTGGGAGTTTTCTGGAACACAATTACCAAATTCCTCCCTTGCAAACACTGAACACTGGCAGTCCCAGTCGAGGTTTGGAAAAGTTAAAAACCCCAACCATAACAGCCCTATTATTATGATTGATATTTGAGATCTCCTGATATGTTTGTTCCTCAGTCTGCTACTGATTATTCGGGGTCAGTAGGACAATCGTGCCAGAGTAATGACCCATTCTTATTTCTCAGTTCCACTAACATAGCTTCAGTGGGCGATCCCACAGGAATATCGTCTCTAAGTACTGCTGTGATGATACATGCAATCAAAACCCACCACCACGCGTCCTCTCTTGCCTCCCCTTCCTGTAGCATCTTCACCTTGAAACAATGAGCTGCCAGTCCTGCCCCTGCCTCAGCTGTGTTTCTGTAATAATTATAATATCCCAGTCCCATGTTCCAATCCATGCCCCGAGTTCATCTTCCTTAGCTGTCAGGCCCCTTGCATTGAAATAAATGCAGTTTAATCATCAGTTCCCCCTCTCCTATTTCCTGCTATGTTCTAGCCTGCCTTGTCTGCTGAAATTGCTGTCTTTAACTTGGGCACCAACCTTAATCTTCTTTCTGGTCTTATGACTGTTTAAGGTGCAACACCCTGCCAGATTTGATTATATCCTCTCAAGCAGCTCTAACAATTCGCCCCATCAGGATGTGGGTCCCCCTCCTGCTCCCAGTTCAGGTGCATTCCCCACCCTGTCAACCTGTGCTGACACCTTCAGACATCCAGACACTTGCCCACCTGTGCTCCTCAGTTCTCCAGGAGGACCTACCCTTCATGATGCATATCCTTCGCTTGTGAGACTTCCCATACTGCATTACTTCACAGTGATCAGAAGTAAACTCCATCTGCCATTACTCAGAGTGTGTTCAACTCTGAGTATGACTAACTTCATCCAGTCTACCCAACCGTCCCTACCTCTAATTGTCGAGAGAATGCACAACTCTCCCTATTGCGTTAACCTCCTCCAGTCCCTCTCATGGACACCATCTATGTAAGCCTCTCCTGTTCCTGACTATATTTTCCTTCTGTTCTACTAAACCCTTGTGAACTTTGTGACCTAGTCCAATCTCTGCAGTGCTCTGTATAATCAGCCTCACTGTGCCTGGAACCTGGCTTCAATTCTAGCCTTGGCCAACTGTCTGTGTGGACTTTGCATGTTCTCCCCCTGACTGTGTGGGTTTCTTCTGGGTGCTCTGGTTTCCTGCCATAGTCCATCATTTTAACGATACGTGGATTGGCCATCATAAATTGACTGTAGTATTCAGGCAAGTGTAGTTTAGGTGAGTTCACCATGAGGAATGCAGTGTTTATTAGACAGGGAGAGGGATGGATCTGGTTAGGATGCTCTTTAGAGGGTTGGTGTGGACTTGTTGAGCCGAATGGCCTGTTTCCATACTGGAGATTCTATTCAGGTTATTGTCCAGTCCTGTCAACCATTCCTGTCTCTTGAACCTTGCCTCATCCCCAATACTCTCCATATATGTATAATCTCCAACAGTTTCTAAAACATTCCTTGGCGATGTAAGCTTCTCCAGTCTTTACAAAGATCGATATGACTGTCACATCTTCCTGCTCTTAGAACCCTCTCTACACTATTGCCATTCGTTACAGCACTCCCATCTTGAAACCCCCCAAAACATGTATATCTATGTAAACTCATCTGGACTGTCTATACTTACTTTTGGCAATCCCGTTCTGAGACTTCCTCTATATCAAAAAATTCATTAAGTGTAGATAACCCTTATTGCTGTAACCTCCCTTCAGTCTTACAGCACTGAGGACATGTAGAACCTCTTTTCAAACAGACAGCCATCTCTGTGTCTGTAATTTCCTCCACTCCCCATAATACATTCTGTCTGAGCTCCTCTGTAGTCCATTAAATACTCTTTAACACTCTCTGTATCAGTGTAACCTTCACCAAAAACACAACCTTCTCTATCTGTGTAAATCCCTTTGCCGGTCCGTATCCCTCTAAGCTCCGTCTAACAATACAACCCTCCATGTTTGTGTATTCACCTTCAGTCCCTACTTACCTCCCTATCTGTGTAACCTTCTCCATGCATTTTTGCTACAGTCTCTTCAACTGTCCCTGTCAGTGTAATATCTTCCAGTCCCGAAAACTCCCCTCTCTTTAACTTTCTCAGGCCTCACAAACCTCACTATCTGTGACCTACTCCTGTCGGAGAACCCTCCCTGTGTAAACTGCTCCAACTCTTCAACTCTCCATAAGCTCCTGCAGCTCTTATGGCCCTCCTTATCTACCAAACCTCTTCCAGTCCCTAAAACGCCATCAGTCTGTGGAGACCGTACCACCATCCCTATCTGTGTTATCCTCTCAGGTCCCTGCAACATTCCTAATCTGTAGATCCCACTCCAATGCCTGTGTCTCTCCCGATCCTGTTCCTGCAAGACTCATTAACAATGTAACATTCTCCCGTCACTATTACACCCCCCCCCCGTCAATGTAAGCTCCTCCTGTATCTCCAAACATTTACTCTTCTCCATAACATTCTCCAGCTCTTACTCCCATCTGTGTGAACATCACTCTCCACTCGAACCCTCCCTACCACAGGAACTTCCTTCTGTTTGTGCTATGCTTCCTTATCTGTGAAACTGTCTCCAACCACTCTCTCAAAAAACAATCCAGATTCCACAGCCTCCATGTCTAAATAACCCCCAGAACCTAAGCCTTCCTATATCTATAAATATCTTCAGTCACGATGACCCTCCATATCTCTGTGTGTTCCGCCAGATGATACAAACCTCTTTTTCTCTGTAATCTGCTCAGCTCCCTGAAACATTCCCTGTCCTACAAACATCCTTATTCCTGTAAAATTCTCTACCCCTCACAACATTCCCAACTCCATGAACCCGTCAGCCCTACAGATCTCCACATTTCTGTATCCTCCTGTGTGTCTATGGTCCTCCCTCCCTGTGAAATCACCTCCAGTCCCCACATCCCTCCCAATCTGGGTCCTCTGCTCCAGATCAGACCATTGTTGTCTCTGTGAACACCTCCGCCTCTGACAACTCTTCCCATTTGTGTAACCTCGTTCAGACCCATACTCTCCAGCTTCCTGAATCCTCTTCCTGCCTTGCAACCAAAACCATGTTTATGTAACAACCTCCAGTGCTTAAACCTCCCCGACTCAGTAACCTCTTGCAGTCCTAACAAAACACCTAAACTGTGAAACCTCTCATTTCCCTACAATCCTCCCTCCCTCCCTCCCTCAAATTCCTTCATCACCATGAAACCTCACAATTACTGAAGCCTCCTTTTGGCATTGCAACCCTCCTAATGTCTGCATAATCCTCCTGTCCTGATATTCCTCTCTATCTCTGTAACCCCCACCACCCTCCAGTGCCCTTCTGGCGAAACTGGCAGAGGAGAGAAGATTTGTAGCGTATGGACCATATTACGGAGGTAGAATTCTGGAAATTACAGATTTGGTTTAATGTTTGTGGTGTGCAGATTATTGGCGAGGACTCGAAAGAAAGGATGTATGACTACTTGGAAAACCATAGTTAAATTAGAGACAGCATGGGTTTGTGAGGGGTCAGGTCATGCCTCACAAACCTTATTGAATTCTTTGAGGATATGACAGAATATATTGATGTTCATTCATAAAAGAAGGATGATTGGGATACAGGGAAATCTGTCTGTCTGGATACAAGATCGGATGGCCCAGAGAAGACAGAGTATGTCGGCAGATGGACAGTATTGAGTCTGGAGCTCAGTGACCAGTGGTGTTCAGCTCTGGGACTCTGCTCTTTGCGATTTTTGTAAATGACTTGGATGTGGATGTTGGAGAGTGGATTAGTAAGTTTGCAAATCACACCAAGGTTGATGGAGTCGTGGGTAATGTTGTAGGTTGCTATGAGACATTGACAGGACGCAGAGCTGGGCTGGAAGTGGCAGATGGAGTTCAATCTGGAAAAGTGTGAAGTGATTCATTCTGGAAGGTCGAACCTGAATATAGAATACAGCGTTAAAAGGCAAAGTACTTGGCATTGTGGAGGAACAGCGAGATCAAGGCATCCATGTCCATCAATCCCTCAAAGTTGCCACGCACGTTGATAGGGTTGCTAAAAAGTCATATTTTGTGTTGGCTTTCCTTAGCAATGGGATTGATTTCAAGAGCCGTGAGGTTTAACTGCATCTTTATAGCGTCCTGGTGAGACCACACTTGGAATATTGTGTTCAGTTCTGGTCCCCTCTTTACAGGAAGGATGTGCAAGTTTTAGAGAGCGCACAAAGGAGATTTACCAGGATGCTGCCTGGAATGGTGGGCATTTCTTATGGAGAAAGTTTGAGGGAGCTAAGGCTTTTCTCATTGGAGTGAAGAAGGGGGTGGAGAGACTTGGTAGAGGTGAACAAGGTGATGAGAGACACAGAAAGAGTGAATAGTGAGAGACTTTTTCTCCTATGGCATAAATGGCAATTACAAGGCCGCATAATTTTAAGCTGATAGGAAGATGGATAAGAGGATGGAGAATGGTAGGTGGTTGGATGGACTGCCAATGGTGGTAGTAAAATTAGACACATTTGGGACATTTAATAGACTCTTGGATAGACACATAGATAGTAGTAAAATGAAGGGTATGTAGGCTAGTTTGATCTTACAGTCGGATAAAAGGTTGGCATAGCATCATGGCCGAAGGGTCTTGGGCTGAACTGTTCTGTGTTCTACGTTCTATGTGGTAAACTGGGTAATAAGCTCAGATCAGTGTAAAAGGATATAGCATTCAGGAGGAGCTCGTGAACTGGATACAAAATTTGCTTGATTGCAGGAGACAGAGGGTGATGGGAGACATGTTTTTTCTGACTGGAGGTATGTGACCAGTGGGTTCCCTGTTGTTTGTCATTTGGATAAATAGTTTGGATGGGAATATTGGTTTCCAGGTAAGTAAGGTTTTTGGGTGTCACTGAAATTGGTGGTAAAGTGGACAGTGAAGAAAGTTATCTATGATACAACAGGATGAACAGTACTACTGGGATAGTGGGCTGAAGAATAGCAGATGGAGTTTAATTAGATAAATGTGAAGTGATCTATTTTGGTGAAACAAACCAGGGTGAGACTTGTACAGTTAATGTTCGGGCCCTGGGTAGTGTTGTCAGTCAGAGACCCAGGGATGCAGGGACACAGTTCTTTGAATGCGGTGTCACAGGTAGACAGGCTGGTGAAGCAGGCGTTTGGGGTGGTTACCTTCATTGGGGAGAGCATTAAGAGTAAGAGCTGGGATGTCATGTTGTATCTGTAAAAGACATTGGTGGGGCCACCATAAAAAACATTGTTGATCAGGAGGAAGAACTCCTCTAGTCACTTACTTCCTTTAAGGAAGGACATTAAATATTCTACCATGGTCTGGCCAACTTTTGACTCCAGACCCACAGCAATATGGCTGACTCTGAGCTAGCCCCTGGGTATTTAGCAGTTGGATCAAAGAATGTTAGTCCAGGCAGTGACACCCACATCCCATGAATGAATAAATAAAAATACATTTGTCACTCCCTACCTCTGCAAGCCCTTCCAGCTGCAGCAATCCATACTGGCTTTGTAACACCGTTCAGGCCCTGACCACTGTCTGTAACACTCTCACCACCTCCAGTACCTTCACCTCTCCCTGTTCCTATTGTGTCAATAAACCCTGACCATGGTTCCCCTTCCCACCGCCCTCCTTATGCGAGCAGACCCATTGAAATCTATTTAACATTTACTCCTAAAACACTCTCTCACTTCAGGATTTTAAGTACTTTTTGGGGATCTTCTCAGCCTCATAATCTAGTATGATCCCTTTTTTCCTGAGTGCGGGACCAGTGGGGATTTCTTGCTGAGGTTTATACTGTTTCAATGGAATATCCTTCTGGTGAGTGTTTTACACTGTTTCTTCAAATGTTTTCTGCTGTTCATTTACAGGCACATGTCTCAGTCTGTTTAGCCTGTTTACCTTGGGCATTTCTCCTCTCACACACATGTAATTGGCTATTTTTGTCTCGAGTTGTAGCTTGTCCTCTGCGAATCACTTTAAAACTTCATATTTATTTAAACTGCATTTTATCACAATTTCCCGAAGGATCTCTCCCGGTGACATGACTCATTCACTAAGTTTCATCACAAGGTCGCTCTGCGATAGTTATGTCCCTCGTCAGTTGCACAATGCGTTTTTCAAAGAAACACTGAGAAAAATTAACCGAAGTCCTATTCCAATATCAATGTTGACCGTGTGTTGTCTCAGATTATATGAATATTGAAGTTTTCCAAAATTATCACAATGCCTTTGTTAAAAAAATCCATTGAGTCCCTGTGTAATGCAATGATGAGCAATGGAATACTGTTCAATGATAAAAACTGTTCTGCTGCTGGTGTCCTTGGCAAGTAGTAATTTACATTCAGGCTGACTCTACTTCATGATCTGCAGCCAAATGCTTTCTCTGTAATGCCTTTGTTATCCATTATTTTTAGTATTACCCATTTTTCCTGAGTTTCCGCAAGAACCATTGAATATTTTTGTTCACCCTGTATCCATGTCTCCCTGCTGTCTAAATCTCTTTTATCTCTGTGTCACAAATCCATCTACCTTATGACAGTGACGTTGTCCATTTAAAAAAACATAACTTACTCTTTCCCACAATTTTCTGTTACAAATCTTTTCGCTGATGTACAATTTTAGTTAAACGCTGTCCCATCCTGTACCTTTCTGCTTGTCTTCAGCTACATCCCCATGCTTTTCCATTGCTTCACCTTTTCTCTTTGGATTTGGAAAGCTCCTTTCACTTGGACCCTGTCGCTGCATCCTCTCTGTCAGTTTAAAGCCCTGTCCATAAACCTACTGACATGATCGGCCAGGACACTGGACCCAGCAGGGTTCCAGTGGGACCATCCTAATGGATTATTTATTAAATCAGGTCTGGGATGTGGGTGTCTCTGGCTGAGCAGCCTTTCTTGACCAGTCCTAGCTGCCCTTGAACTGAGTAACTTGCTTGGCCTTTGAAGAGGGTAATTGGGAGGCAAATACTTTGCTGTGGCTATGTCGTGCAGACCACGTGAGGATGGGTAGATGTCCTTCTCTGAATGACATAGCCGCCTGAGACACCTGCGGCAGTGTTTGTGCAGTGTGTTCGAGAAGGTTTTCTAACTCAGTATGTAGATTGCCCGACCAGAGGGGAGGCCATATTGGATTTGGTACTTGGTAACGAACCGGGACAAGTGATGGGCTTGTTAGTGGGTGAACATTTTTGTGATCGTGACCACAATTCTGTGACTTTCACCTTGGTTATGGAGAGAGATAGGTGCGTGCAACAGGGTAGGTTTTACAATTAGGGGAAGGGTAAATACGATGCTGTAAGACAGGATCTGAGGAGCATAGGTTGGGAGCATAGGCTGTCAAGGAAGGATGTCGTGGAAATGTGGAACTTTTTTCAGGGAACAGATACGACGTGTCCTTGATATGCATGTACCTGTCAGGCAGGGAAGAGATGGTCGTGTGAGGGAACCTTGGTTGACGAGGGAGGTTGAATGTCTTGAAAACAGGAAGAAGGAAGCTTACATAAGGTTGAGGAAACAAGGTGCAGACAGAGTTTTGGAGAGTTACAGGTTAGCCAGAAGGGAGCTGAAGAAAGGGATTAGGAGAGCTAAGAGAGGGCATGAAAAATCTTTGGCGGGGAGGATCAAGGATAACCAAAAGGCATTTTATGCGTATGTGAGAAACATGAGAACGACGAGAACGAGGGTAAGTCCGATCAAGGACAGTAGTGGGAGACTGTGTATTGAGTCAGAAGAGATAGGAGAGGTCTTGAATGAGTACGTTTCTTCAGTATTTACAAATGAGAGGGACCATATTGTTGAAGAAGAGAGTGTGAAACGGACTGGTAAGCTAGAAGAGATACTTGTTAGGAAGGAAGATTTGTTGGGCATTTTGAAAAACTTGAGGATAGACAAGTCCAACGGGCCTGACTGGATATATCCTCGGATTATGTGGGAAGCAAGAGAGGAAATTGCAGAGCCGTTGGCAATGATCTTTTCGTCTTCACTGTCAACGGGGGTGGTACCAGGGGACTGGAGAGTGGCGAATGTTACTTACTTTACTTTACTTACTTACAGTGTGGAAACAGGCCCTTTCGGCCCAACAAGTACACGCCGACCCGCCGAAGCGCACCCACCCAGACCCTTTCCCCTACATTTACCCCTGCACCTAACACTACAGGCAATTTAGCGTGGCCAATTCACCTAACCTGCACATTTTTGGAGTGTGGGAGGAAACCGGAGCACCCGGAGGAAACCCACGCAGACACGGGGAGAATGTGCAAACTCCACACAGTCAGTCGCCTGAGGCGGGAATTGAACCCGGATCTCTGGCGCTGTGAGGCAGCAGTGCTAACCACTGTGCCACCGTGCCGCCCACAAATGTTGTGCCCCTGTTCAAAACAGGGAATAGGGATAACCCCGGGAATTACAGGCCAGTTGGTCTAACTTCGATAGTAGGCAAAGTAATGGAAAGGGTACTGAGGGATAGGATCTATGAGTATCTGGAAAGACACTGCTTGATTAGGGACAGCCAGCACAGATTTGTGACGGGTAAGCCTTGCCTTAAAAGTCTTATTGAATTCTTTGAGGAGATGACCAAGCATGTGGATGAGGGTAGAGCAGTGGATGTAGTGTACATGGATTTTAGAAAGACATTTGATAAGGTTCCCCATGGAAGGCTCATGCAGAAAGTCAGGAGGCATGGAATAGAGGGAAATTTGGCCAGTTGGATAGAAAACTGGCTAACCGGTTGAAGTCAGAGAGTGGTGGTAGATGTTAATTATTCAGCCTGGACCCCAGTTACAAGTAGAGTTCCGCAGGGATCAGTTCTGGGTCCTCTGCTGTTTGTAATTTTTATTAATGACTTGGAAGAGGGAGTCGATGGGTGGGTCAGTAAATTTGCAGATGATACGAAGATTGGTGGAGTTGTGGATAGTGAGGACGGCTGTTGTCTGCTGCAACGGACTTAGATATGATGCAGAGCTGGGCTGAGGAGTGGCAGATGGAGTTCAACCCTGTCAAGTGTCCATTTTGGAAGGACAAATAAGAATGCAGAATACAGGGTTAATGGTAGGGTTCTTAGTGAGGTGGAGGAACAGAGGGATCTTGGGATCTATGTTCATAGTTCTTAGAAAGTTACCACTCAGGTGTAAGAAGGTCTATGGTGTATTAGCGTTCATTAGCAGAGGGATTGAATTCAAGAGTTGTGAAGTGATTTGCAGCTGTACAGGACCTTGGTTAGGCCACATTTGGAGTACTGTGTACAGTTCTGGTCGTCTCACTTTAGGAAAAATGTGGAAGCGTTGGAGAGGGTGCAGAGAAGATTTACCAGAATGTTGCCTCGAATGGAGAACAGGTCGTCCGAGGATAGGTTGAGAGTGCTAGGCCTTTTTTCATTGGAACGGCGAAGGATGAGGGGTGAATGATAGAGGTTTATAAGATGATCAGAGGAACAGATAAAGTACACAGTCAGAAACTTTTTCCCCGGGTACAACAGAGTGTTACAAGGGACATAAATTTAAGGTGAAGGGTGGAAGGTATGGGGGGATTTCAGGGGTAGGTTCTTTACCCGGAGAGTGGTGGGGGCATGGAATGTGCTGCCTGTGGGAGTGGCAGAGTCAGAATCATTGGCGACCTTTCAGCGGCAATTGGACAGGTACATGGATGGGTCCTTAAGCTAGGACAAATGTTCGGCACAACATCGTAGGCCGAAGGGCCTGTTCTGTGATGTATTGATCTATGTTTTATCTATGTTCTATACATTTCATTGGGCACTGGGGAGTTCTCCACCTTTATGCCTGTGAAAACATTTAATATCTCCTCTTTATTGATCTTAATATGTTCTGGAACCTCCGCATCCCACCTGAAATCCCCGGCTACAATGCCTTTCTCCTGTGAATACAGATGGGAAGTATTCATTGAAGACCTCACCTGCTTTCTCTGGCTCCATGCACAGATTGTCCCTTTGGTTTCTCACAGGCCTTCCCCTTTCACTGGGAATCCTCTTACTCTCACGATGCTGATAAAATACATGTGGCTTTTCTGCAATCGTATCTGCCAAATATATTTCATGACCATTTATTGTCCCTCGTTTACCACAATCCCCTTGCACTCTCTACACTTGTGAACGGCTCCACCTGATTTTATTGCACTGTATTTTCTTTAGCTAACTCACGATATCACTTGATCAGTATTTCCTGGACTTGCTGCCTTTACTATTCACTCTTCAAGGAGCACACTGGCCCTGCGTTCTCACTGCATCACTTTAAAATACTCCCACTTTCCTAACATGGACCCAACTGCAGGGAGTTCCTCCCTGTCTCTGTTTGCCAGATCCTCTGTAATGATTGTGATACTGATAGGAGACTCAGTTGTGAGGGGGACAGACAGGAGACTGTTTGGCTGCAGAAGAGACCCCGGGATGATGTGCTGCCTCCCAGGTACCAGGGTCAAGGGTGTCTCTGAGCGGTTACTGAATATTCTGAAGGGGAGGGTGAACAGCCCGAGGTCATTGTGCACATCGGCCCACGTGACAGAGGTAGACAAAGGGATGGGGTCCTGTGAAATGAGTACAGGGAGTTAGGTAAGAAGTTAAAAAAGCAGGATATTGACGTTAATGATCTCCAGATTACTCCCAATGCCAAGTGCCAGTGAGGATAGAAATAGAAATATAGGCCGGATGGATGTGTGTCTGAGGAGCTGGTGTAGGGGGCAGAGTTTTCAGTTCTTGGGTCATTGGGATCTCTTCTCGGGTAGAGGTGACCTGTACAAAGGGGATCGTTTGCACTTGAAGCAGAGGGGCACCAGTATCCCAGGAAGGAGATTTCCTAGCGTTACCCAGGAGGATTTAAACTAGTTTGGCAGGGGGTTGTGACTCTGAGTAAGAGAGGGTCAATCGAAAAGTCAGCAGAAATACATCAGCCATCAAGAGCAATCTACCTATTCTGGATATCCAGGGGCACAATTGAGGGAGGGAAAAGACATCTGGTTTCAATACACGAGCCCTGACTGGTAAGGCAGACGAGCTCAGACCATGGATTAGCTCTGGGGACTATGATATTATAGCCATAACAGAAACATGTCCGAGAGAAGGGCAGGACTGGCAGCTCAGTGTGCCAGGCTACAGAAAGTACAGGCGTGACAGAAGGACAAGTAAGTGACGAGGGGGAGTTGTCCTTTTGATTAGGAAGGACATTATAACAGTGCTTCCAGTCAATACTGTTAAGCAGTCATCAAATGAGGCCATATGTATAAAAGTTAGAAACAAAAAGGGGATGGTCAGTCTGCTGGGATCATGTTCTAGACCCTCAACTAGCCAGCGGATATGAGAAGAGAAAAATGTGTAGTGAGTTTGCAGGTACGTATAAAAATAATGGATTAGGATTGGTTGGAGATTTTAACTTCCCCTGTATTGACTGGGTCACACAGAGTGTAAAAGGCCCGTACTGAGTGGAATTTGTCAAATGTGTTCCAGAAAGTTTCCTAAATTAAGACGAAGAGGGCTCTATGCTACTCAGGCGGATGCAGCACGAAACCTCTCCTCAGAAACCGAGGTCAGGCAACTGACTGAAGTATCAGTCGGAGAGCACATTGCGTCCAGTGACCACAACTGTCTTTGGTTTAACATATGGAAAAAGATCTGCCGGGTTGACAGATTTAGGTTTTAAATTGGAACTGGGCCAAAATTTGGTCCCTTCAGCGAAGGTAAAAATCACACAACACCAGGCTATAGTCCTGATGGTTTACAGAGGAACCTCGATTATCTGAACGAGATGGGCGGGTACTATTTCGTTCAGATAATTGATTATTCGGTTAATCGATTCAATACCTTTCCTCTGGGACTCGGCGTTTTCAGTCCAGTCTGCTCCCTGTTCAGGTGATTAGGCAGCAGCAAGCTATGAGCAAGCCCCCACACCCTGACAGCCCCCCAAAACACACGCCGCTCGCCTCCAAACCCATCCAACTCTGCCCCCACCCGCCCCTCAATGTTGTCCCGCCATCTGCCGCAAACCCACCCAACAGCGACCCGCCGCCTGCCCCCACCTCCCAAACACGTCCGACATCACCCTCAGCCCGTCCCCAAACCCGTCCAACACCGCCCCCCGCCCACCACACCCACCGTCTAATCCATGTCCATGCCCGTGCCCCCGTAAGTGTTACACATTTAAGCGGATAGTGAAGAAGGTGTTTGGTATTCTTTCCTTTATTGGTCAGAGCATTGATTATAGGAGTTTGGAGGTCATGTTGCCGCTGTACAGCACACTGGTTAGGGCACTTTTGGAATATTGCATGCAGTTCTGGTCTTTTTCCTATTGGAAGGATGTTGTGAAGTTTGAAAGTGTTTAGAAAAGTTTAAAGGATGTTGCCAGGATTGGAGGATTTGAGTTATCAGGAGAGGCTGAAACGACTGGGACTGTTTTCCTTGGAGCGTCAGAGGCTAAGGGGTGACATTCTTGAGGTTTACAAAATCATGAGGGGCATGGATAGGATAAACAGACAAGGTCTTTTCCCTGGGGTGGTGGAGACCAGAGCTGGAAGGCATAGGTTTAGGGAGAGAGATGAAAGATTTAAAAGGGACCTAAGGGGCAACCTTTTCACGAAGAGTGTGGTTATGTAGGGAATGTACTGCCAGAGGAAGTGGTGGAGTCTGGTACAATTGCAGTATTCAAAAAGCATCTGGATTGGTACATGAATAAAAAGGGTTTATTGGGATATGGGCCAAGTGCTAGCAGACGGAACGAGATTAGGAAAGGATATCTGGACGGCGTGGACGAGTTGGACCGAAGGGTCCGTTTATGTGTTGTACGTCTCTAGGTCTCTCTGGCTCTAAATGTTTTCCACTGTTCATTTACAGACTGACATTTGAGTCTGTTTCCCCTGTTTACCTTAGTCAGTTCTCTCTCAAAGTCATGTAATTGGCTTTGTTACTGATGCTCGGGTGCTTTCTGGTCAATTTAAAATGTCATAATCTCTTTGAATTCCAGTATAATGTCTTGGAGGATCTCGATGTGAAGTTACTCATTCACTCAGCTTCATCACCCAACGGTCGATCTGAGGTAGCTACATCCCTAGCCATTTGCACAATGTGTCATTCAAAGAAACACTGACAAAAGCATTCAAGGAGGATCTCGGATAATATCAGATTTGCCAATGTGTCTGTCCCAAATTATACAAAGATTTAAGTCTCCAAAAATTATCTCACCACCTTTGCTACAATTTCTAATGAATTTCTGTTTCATGCAGGGATGAGCAATGAAATACTGCAAGGCAGCATAAAAACTGTTCTCCTGCTTATGTTTTTGACACATAGCACCCAGAATTTGCATTCAGGCTGATTCAGCTGCATAGTCTGAGGCCAAATGCTTTCTCTGTAATGCCTTTGTTATCCATTAGTGTCAGGGTTCCCATCTTGCTTTTCCATTCTGCCTGAGATCCTGTAAGGTTGTTTACTGTTGAATATTTATGTTCCACCTTTTGTTCAACTTGTAATCGCGTCTGTCTGGTGACTAGGTAAAAAAAATGACTGCAGATGCTGGAAACCAGATTCTGGATCAGTGGTGCTGGAAGAGCACAGCAATTCAGGCAGCATCCGAGGACAGGCAAAATCGACGTTTCGGGCAAAAGCCCTTCATCAGGAATAAAGGCAGAGAGCCTGAAGCATGGAGAGATAAGCTAGAGGAGGGTGGGGGTGGGAGAGAGTGGCATAGAGTACAATAGGTCAGTGGGGAAGGAGATGAAGGTGATAGGTCAGGGAGGAGAGGGTGGAGTGGATAGGTGGAAAAGGAGCTGGGCAGGTCGGACAAGTCCGGACAGGTCAGGGGATCGAGTTTCTGGAGGTTAGAAGCTAGGATGAGGTGGGGGAAGGGGAAATGAGGAAACTGTTAAAATCCACATTGATGCCCTGGGGTTGAAGTGTTCCGAGGCGGAAGATGAGGCGTTCTTCCTCCAGGCGTCTGGTGGTGAGGGAGCGGCGGTGGAGGAGGCCCAGCACCTCCATATCCTCGGCAGAGTGGGAGGGGGAGTTGAAATGTTGAGCCACTGGGCGATGTGGTTGATTGGTGCGGGTGTCTCGGAGATGTTCCCTAAAGCGCTCTGCTAGGAGGCGTCCAGTCTCCCCAATGTAGAGGAGACCGCATCGGGAGCAACGGATACAATAGATGATATTAGTGGATGTGCAGGTAAAACTTTGATGGATGTGGAAAGCTCCTTTGGGGCCTTGGATGGAGGTGAGGGAGGAGGTGTGGGCGCAGGTTTTACAGTTCCTGCGGTGGCAGGGGAAAGTGCCAGGATGGGAGGGTGGGTCGTAGGGGGGCGTGGACCTGACCAGGTAGTCACGGAGGGAACGGTCTTTGCGGAAGGCGGAGAGGGGTGGGGAGGGAAATATATCCCTGGTGGTGGGGTCTGTTTGGAGGTGGCGGAAATGTCGGCGGATGATTTGGTTTATGCGAAGGTTGGTAGGGTGGAAGGTGAGCACCAGGGGCGTTCTGTCCTTGTTGCCCAGCTCCTTTTCCACCTATCCACTCCACCCTCTCCTCCCTGACCTATCACCTTCATCTCCTTCCCCACTGACCTATTGTACTCTATGCCACTCTCTCCCACCCCCACCCTCCTCTAGCTTATCTCTCCATGCTTCAGGCTCTCTGCCTTTATTCCTGATGAAGGGCTTTTGCCCGAAACGTCGATTTTGCCTGTCCTCGGATGCTGCCTGAATTGCTGTGCTCTTCCAGCACCACTGATCCAGTGTCTGGTGACTAAGTCTCATTTATCTCTATGTCACAAGTCTATTACCTTATTGTAGATGCTTTGTTCATTCCGAAAAAAAAAGCAACATTATAATTTCCTCTTCCCCACAATGTCCTGTCACAAACCGATTCATTGATGTACAGTTTTAGTTAAACTTTGTCCCATCCTGTTCTTTTCTCCTTGTCTTCAGCCACATTCCCATGCTGTTCCGAGGCTTCACATTTTCTCTTTGGATTTGGAAAGCTGGTTTTACCTGAACCCTGTCCCTGCATCCTCTCTGTCAGTTTAAATACCTGTCCATAAACCTACAGACAGGATTGGCCAGGACACTGCTCCCAGCAGTGTTGATTTTAAATCACTTGTGAGATATTGTTGTCTCTGGCTGGCCAGCATCGCATGCCCACCCTGACCAGCCTTAGAGCTGAGTGGCTTGACAGACCATTACAGAGGGTATTTGAGCGTCAATCCTATTGCTCTGGGTCTGGATTCATATGTAGGCCAGACTGACAGCCTATGACAGATTTCCTTACTTAAAGGGTACTAAGTAGTCAGATGGGTGTCTTTGCTACCGGCATTAAATTCTGGATGAACAGACAAGTGAGAGTAACCTGAGGCCATTGCCTGGCCCACTGATAGCTCCCTCACCCCTGAGTACTGATCCCAGTGCACTTTCTTTGTGACCGTGGTTTGATCGTGATGCCTCCCTGCATTCTGGTGATATCACTCGGTATCACTCCATGTGGTATCTGTCACTGGGAGGGTCTAATTGCTGCCAGTGACTGCACCTTTTGCAGCTACTCCAGATCCTGAGCCAACAGAATTCTCCACTCCAGGGAGACACAGCAGTACAGGCCAGGGATGGAGACTGGGATTTTCCAGATCTCTATGGGACACGGCGCTATTCTTCATGTGTAATCCTCACTACATCAGTCTGATTTCCCATTCTATTCATTTCTCAGGATGATCCAGGTAATGATTACAGACGCTTACAACAGACTTCACAAATACAGACAAGAAATTGGGCGCCAAAAGTCGTGAATTTCAAAAACCCTGAATCAGGAATGGACCCAGACCATAGAACAGGCTGTCACCAGAGGACAGAACAGGACCACACACCGCAAAAAAACGGCACTAAACGAAAAAATGGCCAAACTAACACACAACAAAGAGGACACCACAACACACACCTGGGTTAAAAACCTATCCCACAGACAGCTCACAGACACGGAAAGAACAATACTGGCCAAGGGACTCAACTACAACCACAGGGACGCCAAGACAGCAGACTTCCTAGCAGCACTAGAATGCACACTCAGGAACAGTGGACTGACAGAAGAGACACAACAAATAGTGAGGCAAAGTATCGTACCTCTGATAACAAGGAAAAGACAAACACATAACCTCAACACAAAGGAGAGGGAATCACTAAAATCACTAAAAAAACGGTAAGAAATAATCATACTACCAGCAGACAAAATCAGAATGACGGTCATCCTGGACAAAGCAGAGTACACCCCAAAAGCACAACAACTACTTGCAGATACCAACACCTACCAAAAGAGGGAGTTTGGCCCCACCCCACAACTCACCAATAGGATAAATAACACACTGAGGAATCTACAAAAAAAAGACAGATAACCATGTCTGACCTACAAAGAATGAAACCTGAAAGCAAACAACACCCCCAGATTCTATGGACTACCTAAAATGCACAAACCAGACATCCCACTCACACCCATTGTATCACTACCAGGGACACCATCACACAAACTGGCTAAAGAACTACAGCAGAAACTGAAACACTTGATCAGTGGATCCAGACAATCTATACAATCAACACAGGAATTCTTGGACATCATCAGAAAT
Source organism: Chiloscyllium plagiosum (assembly GCF_037043375.1). Taxonomy (NCBI): domain Eukaryota; kingdom Metazoa; phylum Chordata; class Chondrichthyes; order Orectolobiformes; family Hemiscylliidae; genus Chiloscyllium; species Chiloscyllium plagiosum. Next base: position 126,012,263 of record NW_028270152.1, on the reverse strand, counting down.
ATACACATAGACAAGGAAGAAACTATGGTCTTATTCGATGTAACGGCACTGTTCACCTCTATTGACAAAACCCTAGACAGAGAAACAATTGCCAACCTGGTGGAAATACAGAACAGACAACAGGACGTTGAACCTATCAACAAAGACGGCATACTTAAACTACTGGACTTGTGCCACACAACACACTTCACATTCAACAACCAGATATACGAACAAATCGAACAAATCAACGGCACACCCATGGGCTCACCCATCTCTGGACTCATAGCAGAAGCAGTAATGCAAAGGTTAGAACAAACAGTCTCACCACAAATTCAACCCAAACTCTGGGTCAGATACGTTGATGACACCTTTGTAATCATTAAAAACACAGAAATAGAGAAAACACACTGGATCATCAAAGCCACACTCACAGGAATCCGGTTCACGAGAGAAGAAAAGGACAACCAACTCCCATTCCTAGACGTGATGGTACAGAGAACACCGAACGGAGAATTCACCACCAAGGTATACAGGAAAGCCACACACACAGACCAAGTCCTGAACTATGAAAGCAACCACCCCAACACACACAAATGAAGCTGCATCAAGACACTATTCAAAAGGGCCACAACACACTGCAGCACACCAGAACTGCAAAAAGAGGAAGAGGAACACCGATACAAGGTATTCGCCAAAAACGGATACCCGTGCAATTTCATCAACAGATGCCTAAGAGGAAGACAACGGAACGAGGACATGCCATAATCCAAAGGACTAGCCACACTACCATACATCAGGAGCATTTCAGAACTGACAGCCAGACTACTGCAACCACTAGGACTTATAACAGCACACAAACCAACAGCCACGCTCAGACAACAACTCACCAGAATGAAGGACCCGATACCCAGCATGAGCAAAACTAATGTAGTGTACAAAATCCCATGCAAGGACTGCACAAAACACTACATAGGACAAACAGGAAGACAGCTAACGATCCGCATCCATGAACATCAACTCGCCACGAAACGACACGACTAGCTATCCTTAGTAGCCACACACGCAGACGACAAGCAACATGAATTCGAATGGGACAACACTACTATCATAGGGCAAGCCAAACAGAGAACAGCCAGGGAATTCCTAGAGGCATGGCACTCATCCATAAACTCCATAAACAAACACATCGACCTGGACCCAACATACCGGCCACTACAGCGGACGGCTGAAACTGACAACCGGAAGCGGCAGAGACAGGCCAGTATAAATGCCGGAGCAAACACCTCAGAAGCGCTTAACAGGAGGCTCCCAAGCACTGAGGATGTCACCTAGACAGGGGACGAAACGTTTGCAACAAAAATTTCCAGCTCGGCGAACAGAACCACAACAACGAGCACCCGAGCTACAAATCTTCTCACAAACTTTATTCATTTCTCTGTCTCCTGTAGGTACACAGGATGCTCCTGACTCAGCAGAATTCCCAATTCCTGTTTCGTTCATCACCACATTGAAAACAGTTGGTCAGCCAGAGACATGGTGAGAGAAAAATCTGGAGCCTTCAGTAAATCCTGAAGTGAGGTAAGATCACTCACAGTGAACAGAGCAGAGTGTATTTAATACATCGAACTTTGGTCCAGAAGAAATGACATAGATACAGTGATGAAGCACGAACACAGGGCATGATGGTCCCAGGCTCAATCCCACCCTCTTGTTAATTTTCATCTCTGCTGTACTGAGCCTTCCTGTGTCAATACAGTAAGTTGACAGTTATCAATCCAGGCCTGTGCTGTCTTAGTGAGGATCAGTACAACAGAGGGGAAAGCAGGCCTCCCTCAAGGAGATGGTATTGAACCCTGGGATCTTTCTGTTCTATATTCCCTCCTCACGCAGTCTCTTGTCATGTGATAGAGTCATACAGCAAGGAGACATACCTTTTGGTCTAACTTTTTTGTGCCAATGTCTTGAATGCTTGTAATTCCCAGAAAATTTCCTGTTTCTATAACCTCCACCCCTCCCATATTCCCGCTGTATATTTGAAACCTACTCCAATGCTGACAACTCTCTCTATGTGTAAATTGCTCCAGTTTCGATAACATGCTCAATCTCAATAATCTCATCCTGCACTCAGTACAATAATTCCTATTTCTGTGGTTTTTCACAATACTTTCAGTGCACCCATCTCTGTAAAATCCTTCGGCCTGGACCAAAGTACCCACCTGTGTACCTTCCTCAAGCCCCAAGAAAACACTGGAACCTTCTGCGAGTCCGATCACACTCCTGCCTCCGGCCTATAGAACCACATGACCACAGTAACCTTCTCCTATCCCTATCGAGCTCCTTACACTTTTCAAACCACAACAGCACTCCACATCTCTGTTTGTTCGTCCACTCCCTTCAGCCCTCCCAGCACTTCAAAAACTCTCTCTTTGCGTAATTCTGCAATTTGGGGCAGCACGGTGGCTCAGTGGTGAGCATTGGTGCCTCACAGCGCCAGGGACCAAGGTTCGATTCCAGCGTTTGGTGACTGTCCGTGTGGAGTTTGCACATTCTCCCCGTGTCTGCGTGGGTTTGCTCCGGGTGCTCCAGTTTCCTCCCACAGTCGAAAGGTGTGCAGGTAAGGTGAATTGGCCATTCTAAATTGCCTACAGTGTTAGGTGCATTGTCGGAGAGAAGTGGCTCTGGGTGGGTTATTTTTGGAGAGTTGGTGTGGACTTGTTGGGCCGAAGTACCTGTTCCCATGCTGTAGGGAAATCTAATCTAATCTCTCCCTCTGCGTTCCATATTACTGTCCCTAAATATATCCCTCTATCCATAAGCAGCCCCAAACCCTTCAAACCTCAAAGTCTCTGTGAACTCCCACAGCTCCAACATCCCTCCTTAACTGTGTAAACTTTTCCAGTCCTGAAACATTCTGAAAATGTGAACACCCTACAATCCTCCCTATCTGCGTAATCCTCTCAGGTCCATGCAACGCCCCCGATCTGTGGAAACAACTCCAATGCTTGTGACTCTCCTGATCAGTTTCTACAAGACTTACTGTCTATGTGACATCCTCCCGTCGCTATCACCAGCCCTGTCAATGTAATCTCCTCCAGTCTCCGCACCAATCTAATTGTCTCCATAATCTTCTCCCGCTCTTTCACCCCTATCTGTGTAAACGTTACACTCCCCTACAATCATCCCTAAAGCAGAACCTTCCTCCAGTATCTGCAGTGCTCCCTATCTGTGTTAGTGTCTCCAGGCTCTATTGCTGTTCCTGTCTCTGTAAGCTCTGACAGATTGTCCAGCCTTCTGGTCCTTATAATTTCCAGAACCTCAGCATCGGGCATCAGCAAATGTCTTCATGAACTTCCATATCTCTGATCGTTCCTCAATTTTATACCACTCGCTTAATCTTGTGAATAGCACCATTCCATAAAATACTCCCTGTCTGCATAAACTGCCCCAATCCTACACTGAGAATCCTCACTGTTCTTTTGATCACCTGTAGTCCCTTCAGATCTCCCTGTATCTTTCCTGACTCCATTGAACACAGCTCATCTTATGTTATAACTCCTCTAACTCATATGTTACTCCCCATCTCTGTGATATTCTTCAGTTACTGCAGTTATGATTCTTTATCGTCAGCGCTTCCAATACCCCTGTTCGATGTAAGGTTATTGATTCCTTGCAGTATGTTTAACACCTGTAGCAGCCTCCAACTCCTCAACGCATCCTGTCGCTGTAACCGCCTCAAATAATACAGCTTTGTAATATTCTTTGTAATATCTTCCAGTATCTGCAACCCTGTTGATTTCTGTCACGTCCTCCAGAACAGCACTCCACATCTCTGTTTAATTGATGGGAATGCTGCAAACTTGCCTTCATAGTGCACACTAGCTCTCTGAACGCCTGCACCCGACAACCCTCAGTATCTCTGGCTCGTCCAATCCCAACACTTTTTCCTGGTTGTGTGAATTGATCCAGCCCCTTCAACCCTCCCTATCTCAGTCTCTCCTGCAGCTCCAATTATTGTCCGTGTTCATGTAATTCTCAGCACCAACAATCCTATATTAACTCCTGCAGCTCCAGCTATCACCCCAATCCGTGTAATCTCCAGTCCCTCCAATCCTCCCTTTGTCCATAAACGCCTGCAGCTCCAATTTCACCCCTATCCGTGTAATCTCCAGTCCCGACAACCCTCCCTTCCTGAGCCCCTGCACCAGCCGTTGGAACTGTTGTTATCTGTATCCCCTCCAGCAGGCGCTACAATACTCCTCACATCTGTAACTGTATACAGACAATGCAGCTCTCCCTTTTATATCTGACACCCTCCCCGACTTATAATTCTTACAGTTCCTCACATTATCTCACCTCCTCCATTCCCATCTGTGCTAGAGAGCTCTAAAATTTCTTTATTGTTGTTTAAACTTCTGATCATCTAAACTCTATCCCTTTTTAAATTTGTGACCCCTTCAGTTTCTGTTGCTCTCCATATAACTGTAATCAATGATAGCACAGGTTCCCTTCCTTAAATCTCTATAATTACAATAGTTGTATTTGTTAAATTGGCACTTTTCTTCCTCCTTATCCATCTCAGGACTTCCAATACCTACAATCCCACTATTTGGAATGCTCCCATTCTCTGCACCTCCTCATGCCTTGAGGGTCTTTGAACACCACTCTAAAGGTTTATCGAACCCCCAGATACTGCAAGTCTTCTAACTCTGTAACATCCAACAGTCTCCAGTACCATACAACGCTTGCTGGCTGTCAGTTTGCATTTGTTGAAGTCTACACATCTCTGTAAGCAGCTCAGAAAAAGCCCTTTAGACTCTACAAAGCTCCATCATGAACAAGCCACCATCTCTCTATTTCCTTTGCCTTCTTCAGTGTCTGCAACTCTCACTGTGTCTTCCAATAACATTCTTTAGTAGCTGCAGGTCTGCCTAGCTCCCCAGATAACCTGTTACATCCCATATAGCTCACTCAATCACTGTAACACCCTCTGCTCTATCTAAAACCTCCTCTTTTCCACTGTCTTCCAGACACAACAGCGATCCTGTAAGAGAGCAGTGTGGAATGGGATGTATTAAACCTCAACTGAGGCTTGAGACCTACCATTACCTGGGAGTCACAAAGGGAGAGAACCTGAGAGAGAGAAGCACAGAGCGGGTGAATATAAATCTGCAGCGAGGATCGAGTCTGACTGAGACTTGGAGTCGGAGAAACAGCAGAGCAGGAGGCTGGAAATCAGCACCGAGTCACAGAGGGCGTGACCATGTGAGGGAGTATCGTGGAGCTTGAGGGTCACTCACACCTAGGAGGTGGAAGCACCAAAGTGGGAGGATATAAATCAGCACTGAGGATCGAGGCCTAGTCATACCTGGGAGTCACAGAGACGGTGACCCTGTGAGGGAGCAGAGTGGGGTGGGAGCTGGAGGATTAGATGTCCCTGAGAGATACAGAGACGGTGACCCTGTGAGGACGCAGAGTGGAGTGGGAGCTGAAGGATTAGACGTCCCTCAGAGATACAGAGACGGTGACCCTGTGAGGGAGCAGAGTGGAGTGGGAGCAGGAGGATTACACGTCCTGGGAGTCACAGTGATAACTTTCAGTTGCTGGGATCTGCCTGCACTGAATTTGAAAGAAGTGCAAGAACCATCACAGAAAACACTGTAAATTCATTGGCTGAATATAAACCGTTATTAGTGACTGTCAATTAATTGCTGTAAGTCTGCAAATTTATTTTTTTAACTTCTGAAGTAAGGATTGAAATCAGAAATAAGAGGGACAAGTGAGATTCTGAGCCAGTATAATCAATTACCCTCAGTAAGCCACAGTTAGATAAGGGACTTAACCATATTATGATGTCCCTGATGTTAACTTCATTCGAAGTAATTAAGTAAGTTACTCCAGATGTGTTGCATTTTAGGACGTGGCAAGACATATTTGTCAGATGGAAAATGCATTCTGTTACATTAGGAAGGCATAGCCCCTGCTCGTGTCCTAGATGGACACTGGGTCTTGGAGCTCAGACAGTGACTAGAGCCTCTATGGGACATCTGTGATGCTGAGAGTTAGGTGGATAGCACACACGCAGAGCAGATCATCCTGCAGACATGACGGCCTGGAAGAAGGAAGGGTGTGGGGGATTAGGCAATCGGAGAGAATTAGTCAGGGAATACAAGAATATCATTGTGTATCCCTCCCAATTCAGATCCCCAGTCTGTGGCGCCACAAGCAGCCTGACTGTACAGGAGTGGAGGGAGAAGGAAGGAGGAGCAATAGGCACAGGGGAGTCGGGAAAGTGAAGAAGGTGTCAGCGTGTCTGTAATTCCAGGATAGTTGGGTTAAGAATGTCACCGTGTCTGCAGGACATTCGTCTGGGGGACAGTGAGCAGTCAAACGTCATGCCCATGTTTGTAGGAATGACCTGGGTAGGAAGGGTGAAATGGTCTGGGAGTCAGAATTTAGGGAGCTCGGTGAATAGTTAGCAAGCGGGACCTCAAATGTAGCAATCCCTGGAATACTCCCAGTGCCGTGTCCAAGTCAGGACAGGACTCGGAGTTTTAGGTAGATGAAAGTGTGACTGAAACGATGGTGCACCAGGAACGGCTTCAGACTCCTGGGATATTGGGACTGGTTCTGGGGAAGGCAGCAACTGTACAAGCTGGTTGGGCTAACGTGACAGAGCTGGGACTGAATTTCTTACGGGGTGTTTGGGAGGGATTGAAAATAACTTGGTGTGTGCTTAGGATCCAAAAGGGAATAGTAGAGGAGAGTACCAGGATTCTCAAAATAAGGGGAGATACAGTTGGTAATAATTTGCAGCTACAAATTTAACAGTGGAAGATGGAGTAAGAAAGAAAGCCTTAATCAGAGGTACTATGCATGGACATGAATACTCGGAGTGTGGGGAGATCCAGATGCAGATTGGTGTGTGGCAATCTGATGTACTAATCACCGAGAGCTGGCTCAGGGAATGGAAGGACTGGGTGTTAAATATTGCTGGGTATAAAGGATTCCAATATGATCGAAGTAAAGGGAAAGGATGAAGGTAGAAGGATTGGCTTAGATTAGCGTTCGTTAAGGCGTCCAAGAGAAAGAGGATCCGCCAAGGACAGAATGAATTTGGCTGGAACTACAGAACATAAAGTGTACAATTAAACTGTGAGGTACAGTCTGTCGGCCAGCAACCATTGGAAAGGATGGAGAGAATAAATATGCAGGTTCATTTGAGAGCAATGATAATACAACAGATTAGTTACACTGAGAAACTTAATTTATCCAGATATTGACTGGGTTACTGGTGGTGCAGGGTTATGACGGGCCAGTATCTCTGGATTACATGGAGGAGAGCTCACTGCAGGAATATGTGTCCAGCCCAAGAGAGCATGTACTGTTGTACCTGGTCCTTGGGAAAGAGATGGGGCAAATGGATCCAGTGTCAATAGGGGAACGTTTTGTGGCGCAGCGATCATTTTATTGTAAAGTTCAGGATAATGGTAGAGAATGATGTGCAATAATTGAGAATGAGAAACATTCTCATGGTGGGCGGCACGGTGGCACAGTGGTTAGCACTGCTGCCTCACAGCGCCAGAGACCCGGGTTCAATACCCGCCTCAGGCGACTGACTGTGTGGAGTTTGCACGTTCTCCCCGTGTCTGCGTGGGTTTCCTCCGGGTGCTCCGGTTTCCTCCCACAGTCCAAAGATGTGCAGGTCAGGTGAATTGGCCATGCTAAATTCCCCATAGTGTTAGGTAAGGGGTAAATGTAGGGGTATGGGTGGGTTGCGCTTCGGCGGGGCGGTGTGGACTTGTTGGGCCGAAGGCTTGGTCCCAGGATGACCCCTGGGCCAGTGAGGTGCCAGCCTTCTGGGGAATGCCCAGCAGTGTAGGAAGGAGGTCAGTGACCTTCTCCCCTCCACCAGGGTAAGTGCCACCATCTGCACTTTGTGACCTCGGCCTCACTCTTCCTCTGTTACTGCAGCCACCTCCCACCAAGGCTCATGTTCTCCCACCCTCACCCCTATAATTGCATGTGAACTTACTCACCCTCACTGAATGCATCACCTTCTCTCAGTCTCTCCAACCTCATCTTTGTCCCTCTATCCAACTGTTCCTGGTGTCTGTGCTGCCCATTCACTCAATCAGGACACCTTGTCACCTTTCCCCCAGCTGTGCCAGCACTAACAGCTGCACCAACCATTTCCATTTCCCTTAATACCTCTTGCTAATTTTCACATCCCAGAAGGAACCATCCCACAACAGGAGAGAAAGAGTCAAGAGAGACGTGGGTTTGCCCAACATTCAGCTCCTCACCCCCTCACAGGGGAAGGATCTTAACCCTAACAACCACAAGAGGCTTCCTGAGAGTTGTCAGTGCACCCTGAGCTGCAGCAATGACGCACAGAAGTGTACTGTAGTGGTTGGAGATGTGCTGGGATGGCATGTGACAGATGCCAGCATTGGTGGGTGTGGAGTACATGCAGCTTCTGTCAGTGCAGTGTTCCCCAAGACACAACTGTCCAAGATAGAAGGCCGCAGGATCGATGGGCGAGACGGAGTCACCAGTTAACAGCTCTGACTTTCATGTCAAATTCTCTATATTGAGGTTCCCCGCAGTGGGACGGAGGGTATGAAGCTGACAATTGATGAGGAGCGATCTCCATGAATGTGATTACTTATCATCAGGAATCATTCAGTGAGCATCTCGCCACTGCTGCGCTCAAATCTTGTCTTAAAGAACAGTCCAGCACAGCAACAGGCCCTTCTGCCCAGCAAGGCTGCACTGACACATGATGCCCTTCGAAAGTTATAACGAAAGTTTTTTGCTTCTGTGCATTCTGTCATTCTAGTTGCTGCTGTCTCGTCTCTGTGCCAAGATCCCTCTTAAACTTTGCTCTATTAGCTTTTACCCTCTATCAGTGCATTCCAGGCACTTGCACATTCTGTCTGGAAAAGCAAAAAAACGTACCTATCATATCCACTGAACTTTTTCCATTTTAGCTAAAACTTATGGTCCCTAGTAATTGATATTTCTACTCTGGGAAAAAAAACCTCTAACTGTCCTTCTATCTATGCCTCTGACAGTTTTCCTACAAACAAATTTAGGTAAAGGGGCAGTGCAGAGAGATCTGGGTGTTCTTGTAACCAGTCAATGAAGGTAAGCATGCAGGTACAGCAGGTAATGAAGAAAGCTAATAGCATGCTGGCCTTCATAACAAGAGGAATTGAGTATAGAAGCAAAGAGGTTTTTCTGCAGATGTACAGGGCCCTGGTGAGACGACACCTGGAGAACTGTGTGCAGTTCTGGTCTCCAAATTTGAGGAAAGACATTCTGACTATTGAGGGAGTGCAGCGTAAGTTCACGAGGTCAATTCCTGGAATGGCGGGATTATCTTACACTGAAAGACTGGAGCGATTGGGCTTGTATACACTTGAGTTTAGAAGCCTGAGAGGGGATCTGATTGAGACATATAAGATTATTAAAGGATTGGACACTTTGGCAGTAGTAAACATATTCTACTGATGGGTGAGTGCCGAACCAGAGGACACAGCTTAAAAATACGGGATAGACCATTTAGGACAGAGCTCAGGAGAAACTTCTTCACCCAGAGAGTGGTGGCTGCGTGGAATGCTCTGCCTCAGAGGGCAGTGGAGGCCCAGTCTCTGGATTCATTTAAGAAAGAGTTGGATAGAGTTCTTAGGGATAGTGGAATCAAGGGTTATGGAGATAAGGCAGGAACAGGATACTGATTAGGAATGATCAGCTATAATTATATTGAATGGCGGTGCAGGCTCGAAGGGCTGAATGGCCTACTCCTGCACCTATTGTCTATTTCTATTGTATTGTTTATTGTGTTTAAACATGTTAGTGAGATATGAGTATATTTTCAATTGCCTCTATCTGTCTCAGAGCTCAGTAATGTGGGATGTGATTGTCAGTGTCTGTGTAATGCTCGGTATGCAGACCATGCCTCTGAGAGATTGTCCAATTGTTTCAAACAGCATATTCCTTCAGCTGTTTGCAACAAATAGGTTACTGCCTGGACCCAACCAGCCAGAGCTCACAAAACCCAAAGCACAGTGTCCAGAATTGGGCAGGACTGGACAATATTTTTTATGTAAATTTATTCATGGAATATGATAAGGCCAATATTCATTGCCTGTCCCTTTTTGCCCTTGAGAAGGTGGGGATGAGCTGTCACATTGACCCGCTGCAGCCCATGTGCTGTAGGTAGACTTACAATACCATTAGGGAGGGAACTTGAAACAGTGGCACTGAAAAAACGGCAATATACTTCCCAATCAGCTCGGTAGATGGCTTGGATTGGAACGCAAACATGGTGGTCCCATGTATCTGCTTCCCTTGTCCTTCTTCATGTTTGTGGTTTCAGAGTTACGTTGTAAGGACCCTTGGTAAATTTCTGCAGAGCACCGTGTAGATGGCAGACATTGCTTCTTCTGAGTGTCAGTGGGTGAGGGGTGAAGCTGCACTCACAGGCAAATGGAAGTATTCAATCACACACACATTCAACATGAGTCTTTTTGATGGGAGACAGGCTTTCCGAAATTTTGAGGTGAGTCATTCCTGTAGGATTTCTTACCGCTGACATATTCTTGTAGCCAATCAATTAATATGTGTCAAAGTGTGGCGCTGGAAAAGCACAACAGATCAGACAGCATCTGAGGTACAGGAGAGTCGACGTTTTAGCATAAACCCTTCACAGGACTGGGTAATGAAATTATATGGTCTGTCCAGTTCTGGTTAACGGTAATCCCCGGGATATTGCTAGGTGGGTGTTCAATGATGGTGGTGGCATTGAGCATTAAATGATGTGGTAGACTTTTCTATTGTCAGAGGTAATCGTTGTCTGGCATGTGTGTAATGGGAGTGGTACTTGTCACTGTTAAGCACACACCTGCATAGTTCCAGGACCTGTTGCATTTGGACAAGGACTGCTCCAGTATCTGAGTAAATCACGAATGGTGTTGAACATTGTCCAATCATTGGCAAACATCCCCAGTTGTGACTTTACTTGAGTAGGGATGGTCATTTATGAAGCAGCTGAAAATTATTGGGCCTAGGGCAGAGAGAACTCTTACAGCTCACTGATGCTGTCCCTCTCTCTGAGCTAGGAATCTTGCTTCTAGTTCCACTTGCTCCAGAGGTGTCGAACAACATATCTGAACAGAATAATGTTGCAGTATCTTCCCCAAGGAGCTGAGCGAGGACTTGGTTAGCTCAGTCAGTTGGACGGCTCGTTTGTAATACAGATTAATGGCAACAGTGTGGGTTCAGTTCCAGCACTGAATGAGGTGCCTGGAAAGGGCTCTCTTACTCAACCTCTCCCTTGCTTGAGGCATGATGACTGTCCAGTTAAACTGCCGCGAGTTGCATCTATCTAACAAGGGAACAACCCTATCATCCTGTTGGTGTATGGTGCCCTGCCTTTCCATTTCTGGTCTACAGGTTTACTCGGAAACCCCTCCCCTGGGGACCTGCGGCGGAGCTGAGATGGCTTCTCCCCACCAACCCCAGCCACCGTCCTTTGTACCAGGTATAACTTCAGCCAGTGCAGACGATTCCTATTTGCTCCAATTTTGCTGTTAATCCAGGATATGACACTTGGTCAAATGCAGTTATGATGATGTTAAGTGCACTCCCTGTCACCTCAACTCGAGAATTCAGCTGTGTGTTCTCTTGTTGTACATCGTTAAACCAAGGCTTCAATGTGCCCAAGGGATGAGAGCCCAAACTGAGCTTCAGCGAGCAGGTTGGTGTTGAGGCAGTGCTGCTTGATCCCACTGTAGATGACATCTTCCATCACTTTATCAATGTTGGGAATTAGAGCAATGTGGTAGTCATTGATTGTCTGATGTTTTGTCTGTGTGCGTACAAGACACACCCTGATAGTTTCCCACATTGTCAGGTAGGTGCCAGCGCTGTATCCCAGCAGGAAAAGCTTGAATGGAATGTTCTCAGGGCCCACAGACTTTGCATTCCCCATCCCATCAGCCGTTTGGAGTTACCACGCACAGTGAATAGACTTGGCTGATGACTGCCATCTGGAGAAGACTAAAATAGATCATCCCATCGACACTTTGGTCTGAACATTTTTGTGAATGTTTCAGCCTTAGCTTTTCTATTGTTTTACTGGGCCCTTTCATCGTTGAGGAGGGTGATATTTGTGGATCCTACCCTTCCAGTGAGTTGTTTGATTGACCACACAATTCACGCTGATTGCATGCGTCAGGATTGCAAAAATTAGGTATGATTTGTTGGTTAGATCTGTCTGTCACTGGCTGTTTACGCTACTTGGTGAGTAAGTGATCCTGTTTGGTAACGTCACTTCATTGTGAGGTATACCTGGTGCTGCTCTTGACCGGTCCTCCTGTGTTCCTCATAGAACACGGGTTTAACCCCAGGCCTGATGGTCACGGTTAAGTGGAGCATATGCCAGGCAGTGACAGTGAAAATTGTGCTAAAGTACAATTCTGCTGCTGTTGGTAACGACCAGAATCAACTCACACAGGCCAGTGCTGGGTTCTAGATCTCTTTGAAATCTTTACCATTTAGCATGGTGATAATATTTCTCACGTGCGCTCATGCATGTGTGTACACACACACGCACACGCACTATTGACAATGTAAAAGTGGGACTTTCTCTGTAGAAATACTGTATGCCCTGTCACCATTCCCAATATGGTCCTCGATCAATGTGTCTGCAGCCGGTAGTTTGGTGCGGATGAGATCAAGTATGTTTCTGCCTGTCAGTCGCTCCCTCCTGATTCGGTGCAGCCCCAGTCCAGCAGCTATGTCCTTTTGGACCCGACCGTCTCGATCAGCAATGCTGCTGCTGAGCCCCTCTTGGTGGTGGGGTTTGAAATGGTCCACCCAGTATACATTCCCCAGCTCATTCACTCTGTCAGTGCGTCCTCCAAGTGTTGTTGAATGTAGAGGGACACTGACCCACCAGCTCAGGCAGTGGAGTCATCAGGAGGTTTCCATTTCAGTGTTTGATCTGACACCATGAGGTTTCGTTATGTCACATTGTTGCTTGAGGAGTCTGTTGAATGCCTTTGCCACATCTCGCCCTCGTCCCCAGACATTAGGAAGGAGGGAATTCCAGTGTCTGCAGTGCTTTTAATTTTTGTCACTATCAAGTGAAGGGCCTCTTTTGTGCTGTATGACACCCACTCTATGACTCTTGTGATTTGACAGTCCAAGGTCTCCCTCCTTCAGTTCCTCCAAGTGCCTTGTCGATTCCACATAATTCTACAATATTTTCTCTACTAAGACAGTGCATAATTCAGTTTTTAAAGTATCTACGTGTATCTCTGTATCTTTCCCTGTCATCTCTTCCAGCCGCCACATCCATTGGTATCTCAGTAACCCTCCGTATCTCCACAATCTTTATCTCATACTCCAGCCCCACCTCTCACTGTAAATTCCGCCAGTCCCTGCACCCCACCCTAACTCTCTAATATCCAGCTGCTACACCTCCCCCTATACCCTGTGAATGAATTATAAAATATCTCAATAACATGTTCTTGCATGCACAGGCCACGCAATCTCGCGACCACCTCCAGCCTTGCTTTCCTACCTCTGTAACATCTCCAGCCTTGCTTTCGCATCTCCGTAACATCTCCAGACTTGCTTTCCGATCTCTGTAACATCTCTAGCCTTGCTTTCCTATCTCTGTAACATCTCCAGCCTTGCTTTCCTCTCTCTCGATAACATCTCCAGCCTTGCTTTCCTACCTCTGCAACATCTCCAGCCTTGCTCTCCTATCTCTGTAACATCTCCAGCCTTGCTTTCCTCTCTCTGTAACGTCTCCAGCCTTGCTTTCCTACCTCTGTAACATCTCCAGCCTTGCTTTCGCATCTCTGTAACATCTCCAGCCTTGCTTTCCTACCTCCGTAACATCTCCAGACTTGCTTTCCGATCTCTGTAACATCTCTAGCCTTGCTTTCCTATCTCTGTAACATCTCCAGCCTTGCTTTCCTATTTATCTGTAACATCTCCAGCCTTGCTTTCCTATTTATCTGTAACATCTCCAGCCTTGCTTTCCTACCTCTGTAACATCTCCAGCCTTGCGTTCCTATCTCTGGAACATCTCCAGCCTTGCTTTCCTATTTTTCTGTAACATCTCCAGCCTTGCTTTCCTATCACTGTAACATCTCCAGCCTTGCTTTCGCATCTCTGTAACATATCTAGCCTTGCTTTCCTCTCTCTGTAACATCTCCAGCCTTGCTTTCCTCTCTCTGTAACATCTCCATCCTTGCTTTCCTACCTCTGTAACACCTCCAGTCTTGCTTTCGCATCTCTGTAACATCTCCAGCCTTGCTTTTGCATTTCTGTAACATTTCCAACCTAACTTTCCTCTCTCTGTAACATCTCCAAACTTGCTTTGCTCTCTCTCTGTAACATCTTTGGCCTTGCTATCCTCTCTCTCTGTAACATCTCCAGCCTTGCTTTCCTATCACTGTAACATCTCCAGCCTTGCTTTCCTATCGCTGTAACATCTACAGCCTTGCTTTCCTCTCTATGCAACATCTCCAGCCTTGCTTTCCTCTCTCCCTGTAACATCTCCAGCCTTGCTTTCCTATCGCTGTAACATCTACAGCCTTGCTTTCCTCTCTTTGCAACATCTCCAGCCTTGCTTTCCTCTCTATCTATAACATCTCCAGCCTTGCTTTCCTATCTCTGTAACATCTCCAGCCTTGCTTTCCTCTCTCTGTAACATCTCCAGCTTTGCTTTCCTCTCTCCCTGTAACATCTCCTGCCTTGCTTTCCTCTCTCTGTAGCTCCTCCTGCCTTGCTTTCCTCTCTCTGTAACACCTCCTGCCTTGCTTTCCTCTCTCTGTAACACCTCCAGCCTTGCTTTCCTCTCTCTGTAACATCTCCAGCCTTGCTTTCCTCTCTCCCTGTAACATCTCCAGTCTTGCTTTCCTCTCTCTGTAGCTCCTCCTGCCTTGCTTTCCTCTCTCTGTAACACCTCCTGCCTTGCTTTCCTCCCTCTGTAACACCTCCAGCCTTGCTTTCCTCTCTCTGTAACATCTCCAACACTGTTTTCCTATCTCTCTGTAACATATCTGGCCTTGCTATCCTCTGTCTCTGTAACATCTCCAGCCTTGCTTTCCTCTCTATCTATAACATCTCCAGCCTTGCTTTCCTATCACTGTAACCTCTCCAGCCTTGCTTTCCTCTCTCTGTAACATCTCCAGCCATGCTTTCCTCTTTCTGTAACATCTCCAGCTTTGCTTTCCTCTCTCTGTAACATCTCCAGCCTTGCTTTCCTATCACTGTAACATCTCCAGCTTTACTTTCCTCTCTATCTGTAACATCTCCAGCCTTGCTTTCCTCTCTCTGTAACATCTCCAGCCTTGCTTTCCTCTCTCCCTGTAACATCTCCTGCCTTGCTTTCCTCTCTCTGTAGCTCCTCCTGCCTTGCTTTCCTCTCTCTGTAACACCTCCTGCCTTGTTTTCCTCTCTCTGTAACACCTCCAGCCTTGCTTTCCTCTCTCTGTAACATCTCCAGCCTTGCTTTCCTCTCTCCCTGTAACATCTCCAGTCTTGCTTTCCTCTCTCTGTAGCTCCTCCTGCCTTGCTTTCCTCTCTCTGTAACACCGCCTGCCTTGCTTTCCTCTCTCTGTAACACCTCCAGCCTTGCTTTCCTCTCTCTGTAACATCTCCAACACTGTTTTCCTATCTCTCTGTAACATATCTGGCCTTGCTATCCTCTGTCTCTGTAACATCTCCAGCCTTGCGTTCCTCTCTCCGTGTAACATCTCCAGCTTTGCTTTCTTATCTCTGTAACATCTCCAGCCTGGTTTCCTTCAGACCTCAGTGAATTGGTTTTTACGCACCTCAGTGAATTGGTTATATATTTGCTCCTGCATTTTCATCTTTCTGGGGCTCTATAAAATATCCCCAGCAGCGTGCCTGTCATCGTTTGGAACCTCACCTCGACCCATAAATCCTCATTTAAAGACACATATTGTCTCTCCTTACTGCAGTAACTGTTCATTAATTAATAATGCAACACCACCTCCTCTTTAACACCCTCTCTTGTCCTGACTATAATTCAAGTACAACAGAATACTGAGTTGTTAGCCCTGACCTCCCTCAAACACGTCTCTGTGGTGGCAAAAATATTCCATCTCCACATGTCGACACATGCCATTGTCACAACAGTCTGTCTGATAATACTCCCAGCATTAATGTTAAGCTGGAATATAACACCTGGAATACTCTGTGTATCGGAGTTCCTCAATCATTCACTATTTGTTATCAGGCTGCCCAAACCATGAACCAAAATTGTAACTCTGGGACTGAATGAATATTTGTTGAATTGTATTTTTTTTAAAAAAGAATGTATTCATCAAGTGCAACTTTCCAGAACTGAGCAGTCAGCTCCACATACAATGAGGTTCTGATGGTTAATTCCCCCCCTCAGTGTGCAAAGGGGAAAGAACACAGTAATGGAGAATGTGAGGACTGCAGTTGATGGAGATCAGAGTTGAAAAGTGTGGTATTGGAAAAGCACAGCATGTCAGGCAGCTTCCGAGGAGCAGGATAGTCGATAGTTCGGGCATGAGCTCTTTATCAGGAAAGCATTGATGCATTCCTTTCTTTTTGATTCAGTGATTTGCAGGACGTTGGGAACCATACTTGCTCTGCAAGGCAGCACTGTATATAGCACTGAAAACGAAAGCAGTCAATCAATTGGTTGGACAGCGTGTAGACAGGTTGAGGGGAAATACAGACTGATTGAAGTACAAACAAAAGGATGGATAAATCCCCTGGGCCAGATGGGGTATACACAAGGTTACTCCAGGAAGTGATGGAAGAGATTGGTGTGATTTTGGTAATACGTATGCGTCTTCACTGTTCACTGGAGTAGTGCCAGATGTTTGGGGGGTGGCAAATGTTATCCTCTTGTTCAGGGAAGGGAATAGGGATAACCCTGGGAATGATAGAACAGTCAGTCTTATACCAGTGGAGGGCAGGGTGAAATCCGAGTTCATCCCTTGTGGTTGGAGGGTTCCTAGGCGGAAGATGAGGCGCTCTTCCTCCAACCGTCGTGTTGTTGTGGTCTGGCGATGGAGTAGTCCAACGACCTGCATATCCTTGGTGGAGTGGGAGGGGGAGTTGAAGTGTTGAGCCACAGGGTGGTTGGGTTGGTTGGTCCGGGTGTCCCAGAGGTGTTCTCTGAAACCCTCTGCAAGTGGTGAACTCGGATTTCACCAGTTTCCTCATTTCCTCTCCCCCCCACCTGGTCTCAGTCAAATCCATCGAATTCAGCACCGCCTTCCTAACCTGCAATCTTCTTCCTGACCTATCCACCCCCACCCCAGTCTGACCTATCACCCTCACCTTGACCTCTTTCCACCTATCACATTTCCGACGCCCCTCCCCCAAGTCCCTCCTCCCTACCTTTTATCTTAGCCTGCTGGACAAACCTTCCTCATCCTGAAGAAGGGCTTGTGCCCGAAACGTCGATTCTCCTGTTCCCTGGATGCTGCCTGACCTGCTGCGCTTTTCAAGCAACACATTTTCAGCTCTAGAGAGTACTGAATGACTAAAGAAATTGAGGGCCTGGTTAAGAAAAAAGAGGAAGCATATGACATGTACAGGCAGGATAGGTCGAGTGAATCCTTACAAGAGTATAAAGGCAGGAGGAGTATACGAGAGAGGGAAGTCAGGAAATCAAAAAGGGGACATGAGATGGTTTTGGAAAATAGATTTAGGGAGAATCCAAAATGACTTTACAAATACATTGAGGACAAAAGGATAAATAGGGAGAGAATAGAGCTCTCAAAGTTCAGCAAGACAGCCTTTGTGTGGAGCTGCAGGAGTTAGGGGAGATACTAAATGCTATTTTGTATCAGTGTTTACTCAGGAGAAGGACATGGGCGAGGTAGATATACAGAGAAATAGATGGTGACATCTTAAAAAATGTTCATATTACAGAGGAGGAAGTGCTGATGTCTTGAAATGCATAAATGCATGAATAAATCCCCAGGACGCGATCGATCAGGTGTAGCCTAGAACTCTGTGGGAAGCTAGAGAACTGATTGCTGGGACTCTTGCAGAGATACTTGTACCATTGATAGCCACAAGTGAGGTGCCAGAAGTCTGGAAATTGGCGAACGTGGTGCCAGTGTTTAAGAAAAGTGGAACGGACAAGTCAGGGAACTATAGACCAATGAGACTGACGTCAGTGGAGGGCATGTTGTTGCAGGGAATCCTGAGGGACAGGATCAACATGTATTTGGAAAGGCAAAGACTGATTAGGGATAGTCAACATGGCTTCGTGTGTGGAAAATGATGTCTCACTAACTTGATTGAAGTTTTTGCAGAAGTAACGAAGAGGATTGATGAGAGCAGAGCGGTGGACGTGATATATATGGACTTCAGTAAGGCATTCGATATGGTTCCCCATGGGAGACTGGTTAGCAAGGTTAGATTTCATTGGAGTACAGGGAGAACTAGCCACTTGGATACAGAACTAGCTAAAAGTAGAAGACAGAGGCTGGTGGTGGAGTGTTGTTTTTTCAGATTGGAGGCATGTGACCAGTGGAATGTCAAAGAATCAGTGTTGGGTCCACTACTTTTTGTCATTTATGTAAATGATTTGCATGTGAGTATAAGAGGTATAGTTAGCAAATTTGCTGATGACACAAAAATTGGAGGTGTAGTGGACAGCGCAGAAGGTTACCTCAGATTACAAGAGGATCTTGATCATATGGGCCAATGGGCTGAGGAGTGGCAGATGGAGTTTAATTTAGATAAATGTGAGATGCTGCATTTTGGGAAAGCAAATCTTAGCAGGGCTAATACTCTAAATGGTGAGGTCCAATGGAATTTTGCTGAACAAAGAGACCGTGGTGTGCAGGTTCATTGTTTCTTGAATGTAGAGGAACAGGTAGGTAGGTTAGTGAAGAAGGCATTTTGTATGTTTTCCTTAATTGGTCAGAGCATTGAGTACAGGAATTGCGAGGTCATGTTGCAGCTGTACAGGACATTGGTTAGGCGACCATTGGAATATTGCGTGCAATTCTGTTCCCCTTCATATCGGTAGGATGTTGTGAATCTTGAAAGTGTTCTAAGAAGATTTACAAGGATGTTGCCAAGGTTGGGGGGTTTGAGCTATCGCTGGTGGTTGAATAGGCTATGGCTATTTTCCCTGGAACTTTGGAGACTGAGGCGTGACCTAAAAGAGGTTTATAAAATCATGAGGGCCATGAATGGGGAGAGACACAAGGTCATTTCCCTGGTGTGGGGGAGTCAGAACTAGAGGGCATAGAGTTAGGTTGCAAAGGAAAAATATAAATGAGATGCAAGGTGCAACCTTTTCACACAGAGGGTGGTTTGTGTATGGAATGAGCTGCTAGAGGAAGTGGTGGAAGTTAGTACAATTGCAACATTTAGATGGTGTCTGGATAGGTATATGAATAGAAAGGATTGAGAGGGATATGGGCTGAGTGCTGGCAGGTGCGACTAGATTGGGTTGTGTTATCTGGTCGGCATGGACAGGTTGGACCGAAGGAACTGTTTCCATGCTGTACATCTCTTTGACTCTGTGACTGTAATTTAGAAATGACAATAATTTGATATGTACTGTCAAATAAATGGTTTATATCATTAAATTGTAGCATACAATAAGTTGAAAGCTTGCTATTTTTAGAATGATTGATCAAGAACAAAGAACATTCCAACACAGGAACAGACCCTTTGGCCCTCCAAGACTGTGCTGATCCAGATCCTCCTATTTTCTAAACGTGCCACCTATTTTCTAAGAGAATGTATCCCTCTGCTCCCTGCCCATTCATGTATCTGTCAGATACATCTTAGATAACGCTATTCTACTTGCCGCGATCTCCTCTGCTGGTAACACTTTCCAGGCTGTCACCACCATATGTGGAAAGAACTTCCCACATATATCTACCCTAAACCCTTCCCTTCTCACTTTGAACCCATGACTCCTCGTAATTGAGTTCCAAAATCTGGGGAAAAAGCTTCTTGCTATCCACCCTGTCTATATCTCTCTTGATTTTGTAGACCTCAATCAGGTCCCCCTCACCCTTTGTCTTTATAATTAATATAGTCCTAATCTACTCGATCTTTCTTCATAACCAGCACCCTCCATACCAGGCAACACCCTGGTGAACCTACTCTGCACTGTATTCAAAGCATCCACATCCTTTTGGTAACGTGGTGACCAGAAATATATGCAGTATTTCAAATGCGGTGAAACCAAAGTCCTGTGCAACTGTAACATGACCTGCCAACGTTTGGACTCAACAGCTGATCCAATGAAGGAAAGCATGCCTTATTTTGCCTTGACCAGTTTACTGACCTGCGTTGCCACCTTCAGGAAACAACGGACCCAGGTCTCACGAAATATCAATTTTCCCCAAGACTTTCCCGTTTCCTGTATTATTGCTCTTGAACTGGATCTTCCAAAATGCATTGCCTCACATTTGCACAGTCTGAACTCCATCTGCCATTTCTGTGCCCATCTCTCCAAACTATCTATATTCTGCTGCATTCTCTGACATTCCCCTTCACTATCTGCTACTCCACCAATCTTGATGTCATCTGCAAACTTGCTATTCAGGCAACCGATACCTTCCTCCAAATCATTGACATATATCTCAAACAACAGTGGTCCCAGCGCAGATCGCGGTTGCATACCACTGGTCATAGGTCTCCATTTTGAGAAATCCCCTTCCACTACTACTCTCTGTCTCCTGTTGGCCAGCCAGTTCTCTATCCTTCTAGATAAAACATTCTGGACCCCATACGGCATCACCTTCTCCATCAGCCTACTCTGGAGAACCTAATAAAACACCTTACTCAAGTCCCTCAGTATCTTCTCCAGAAGCTTCCCTACCACTGATCTGAGGCTCGCCAGTCTATAAATACCTGGATAATTCCCGCTATCCTTCTTAAGCAAGGAGACAGCATTAGCAATGCTCCAGTCCTCCGAGACCTCACCCATGTACAAGGGTCCTGCAAAGATATTTGTTAAAGCCCCAGTTATTTCCTCGCTCACATCCCTCAGTAACCTGTGGTAGATCTCATCCAGACCTGGGAGTTTGTCTACATTTCTACCTTTTAGAATATCCAACACTTCCGCCCTCTTTATGTTGACTTGACCCAGAGTATGCAAAGATCTATCCCTAACCTCAACATCCATCATGTCCCTCTCCTTGGTGAATACAGATGCAAAGTATTCGCTAAGAATCTCACCCATTTTCTCTGACTCCATGCATAACTTTCTTCCTTTGTCTTGTGTGGGCCAAATAGTTCTCGAGTTACCCTCTTGTTGCTTATATATGAAACGTAGTCTTTGGGATTTTCCTCAACCCTGTTTGCTAAAGTTATCTCATGACCACTTTTAGCCCTCTTAATTCCTCAATATTAACTGTGAAATGTGGTTCATGTAAAGAAAATAAACATTTGTTCGTGCGAGTGGGAACTCAGACCTTTTCAAATTGTTTTGTGCCAAAAAATATTTGAAATCCGTCTCGGTGCAAATAAAAAGCAAGAGAAGAAACATCTTGGGAAGAGGAATTTTCAGCCACTGTCCCCCCAAAGTACTTCTGAGATAGAATATTGTGAGGGCTTGTAACAGGGGCACAATTTTAACTATGGGTGTTTTGAACATGCAAATTGACTCAATTAATCAACTTGACAGTGATATCCTCGAATAAAAATTCATGGAGTGTATGAGAGATTATTTCTGAGAGCAGGATGGCATGGAACCAACCAGAGAATGGGCTAATTTAGATTTGATATTATGTAACAAGAAAGGATTGGTGGATGAGCTTTGACTTGGAAGGAGTAAACACAACATGCTGGAGTTTCACATTCATATTGAAAGAGTGAAGACTGAGTCATACATGAGAGTTTTAGTGTTAGGCAATGGTAATTATACTAGCCTAAGGAAGGATTTGGCCTGGGTGGACTGGGGGGTGGGTGGAGGTGGGAGAAAAGAATAGTCAAAGGCAGGCAGATGAAGAAATTTGGCAAATAATTAGGGAGATACTGAAGGCCGAACAGGAGTTGCATAACAGGACAAAAAAATCATCCATATCTTGATAAGGAAGTCAAGGATAACATGAAGGCTAATCCTAGTGCATGTCATACTGCACACGATAGTCACGCTATGGAGGATTGTGCAAGTCAGTGGCCTCATGGTGTTATCACTGAATTCTTATGTGATAAACCCAGATAATGTTCTGGTGACCTGGGTCCAAATCCTGCCACAGCAAGTAGGGGAGCTTGAATTCAAATCTGGAATTAAGAGACTGATAGTGGTTATGAATCGATTGCCAAGAAAAACCCACCTGGTTCACTAATGTCCTTTAGGTAAGGAAACTGCCATCTTTATTATAGATTCACCACTCTCAGGCTGAAGGCCTTTCTGACCGGACGGGCCACCTGAAAGAATAATCTTACAACGGGCAATAATAAATTTACCATGGAGTTACAAAAATGAACAATTATTAAAGCATGCTGTGAAATCGACCCCAGCTTTGACTAAAGTCTCTGTGCTAATCCACATGGTGCAGAATACAGACAGGCTGCAGATACTCACAGACGGTTTGCAAACAAACCTGAAACTACCAGGACCACCAGATCCTGTAATACTCACCTGAAGTTGGACCTGAATGGGACAATGGAATGTTGCCCTTGAGCCAACCCATGGTTGAGTCTGATTGATCAGGGTAAATGAACCTGATCATTCCATTGACAGATCCTCCTTACCTTCCAAAAAGGGTGTGAAGACTTGGAAGGATAAGAATCACCACAAATCCCCACACAGTGCAGTAACTGGAGAATAACCAGGGAAAGAGAAGACACCTCCAAGATCATCAGAAGAACAAGAAGACATCAGCAAGTCGAGCCCGGTCAACTTCTCGTGGGGTGGTTTGTGATCATCCAAAGTTAAGGTAAAGCATAAGATAATGTGTCACGTTTATCATTGCGTTATAATACGTTTTATTGTTATATATTAATTGTGATCAATAAACAACTATTGTTTGTAAGAGTTAACTCTGTTCTTTTGCTGAATATAAGATTTCAATCACACTGTGCACCAGATACAACACCTTCCTAATTGCTGACTCAACCTACAAGTTTATCTAGAGACAATCCTGAACTGGAACTCGCAACTCTCTTTGTACTTCAGCCTTCTGATTTTTCTCTCCACTTACAAAGTAGTCTATGCCTGTATTATTCCTACTAATGTGCATCATCTCGCACTTTCCCAAGTTGTACTCCATCTGCCACTTCTTTGCCCACTCTCGTAATAGTTATTCAGTTTCTCATCTATTATTTGTTCCACACGACTATCTCTCCAGCGTCATTTTCCAGTGCCCCAATATCCACTTCTGCTTCTCTTTTGTCTTTTATATGTCTAAAGAAACTCTTACAGTTGTCCTTTATATCACTGGATAGCTTAACCTTATATTTAATCTTCTCCGTCCTTATTTCTTATTTTGTTGCCATCTGTTCATCTTTGAAGCTTCCAAATCTTCTGGTTTCGCACTGCTATTTGCTATGTTATCTACTTTCTATTTTCCTTTTACCCTAGCCATGCCTGTCCCAGTCATCCATTGTTGCCTCCATCTCGCTGTGCAATGCATCTTTTACCTCGGGATAAATCTCTGCTGTGACTCCAAACTTGCTCTGAGAAACTCCCGCCATTATTGTTCCACTGTCTTTCCTGCTCGGCTCCTCTCCCAGTCAATTCTATCCAGCTCCTCCCTTGTGTCTTTGAAGGTGTCTTTAGTTAGCTGTAATATTAACTCCGATTCTACGTTCTCCCTCTAAAATTGAAGAGTAGGTTCAATCATAGTAAGATCACTGCCTCCGAAGGTTCCTTCACCTTAAGCTTCCTTATCAAGTCTGCCTCACTGCACAGGTCTAAATCCAGTATTGCCTGTTCCTTTGTTGCCTGCACCATAAGCTGCTCCAAAAAGCCATCTTGTAGACATTCCACAAATTCCTTTCCTAGCAAACCACGACCACTGATTTTCCCAGTCCACCTGCATATTGAAATCCCCCCAGTCACTGTAACTTTGCCTTTTCTACATATCGTTTCTATCTCCTCGTCTATCATGCGCCCCAGCTTATGACTATGATTTGTCGACCTGTACATAACTCCAACTACGGGTTTTCACCTTTATGGTTCCTCAATTCTACCCAGACACATTCCGCACCATCTGACTCTATTTTAGGTAATGGAACTGAGTGATGCGACTGCAAAACACTTTAGCATTGTCTCAAATTTATAGTTTAGACATGAAGTAACAATATTTCATTGTCAATTACTTTGCAATATGGCCACAGTGTATTTCTTTGGCCAAATATTCTGTCTTTATTACGGAAGAATACAAACTTCAGCGTGGGTTTCCTCCTGGTGCTCCGGTTTCCTCCCACAGTCCAAAAATGTGCAGGTTAGGTGAATTGGCCATGCTAAATTGCCCGTAGTGTTAGGTGAAGGGGTAAATGTAGGGGAATGGGTCTGGTTGAGTTGCGCTTCGGCGGGTCGGTGTGGACGTTTTGGGCCGAAGGGCCTGTCTTCACACTGTAACTGATCTAAAAAAAAACTTGAAACTGTTCGAGAAGGAAGATATGAAGAGGACATGAGTCTATAAGGAGATTAAGGTGGGTCAAGTGAACAGGCAAGTATTGGTGTATGGAACATAGTAGGACAAATGTGTCTGTGCTAAAAGATATTGGCGGGATGAATGGAAACGTAATGTCTTATTTCAGTGGAGAGAAAGGCTTTAGGCACAGAGGAACCAGGCACTTGGGTTACAAAATAAAAAATGTACGTGTACATCAAGGTTTTCGGGAGGTAAGAAAAATGTTGAAACTTTCTGAAACATTTAAAAGTTGGGACGATTTTGTACAGATTTACAATGTAGTGGTGTAACCACATCGAGAGAGCGATGGCCACAATGATATGAAATGCAATCCAGAGAAGATTCACTCAGCTGACTCCTGGGAGGAGCGTTCATTTCAGGAGGAAATCTTGAAATGAATGGCTCTGGACCTGCTGGGGTTTAGGCGAACAACATGTGGTCTTGCTTAACCTCAAAATATTCCAAGTAGTCTTTCAAGTTGAATTCTAAAACAATATTTCAGCTTGTGTGAGAGATTTCCATGAGTGGATGGAGAGTAAAATAGAAAAATGTCTCTGTTAAGAAGATGGTGATTTGGTGTCATCCTCTCAGAGTGTTGTGTCTTTGTACAATTCTCTTCCCAGATAGCGATGGAGGATAAGGCATTGAATATTCCTCAGGCAGAGACAGGCAGATTCTTGACTAAGAATGATGCACGAACATTGTAAGGGCAAATGAGGAATGTGAGATTGAGGTCACAATCAGATCATCCACGACCTTATCACATGATGGAGTTGTTTTGATTCCTGACTCCTGATGCTAGGTTTTACATTTCTGTTGTCTTTAGATACTGAAAATAAAATAACACAGTTCTCACAATTTTAAAGACAGCGACAAATCTTCAGATCAACAAAATGCCCTTGTTGTTTAATAATTATTAGAAAATCGGATTGTCATTTTAGTTCATTTGGGATGTTAATGGAGCCAGACCAGCATTAATTGCACTTGGGAAGTTCCAGTCCAGTTGATGTTGGTCCATCCAAGTGGCTGTTGGGAGGGAGTGCCAGCAGTGCATCTCATGTGCTGGTTTAACTGGGAGTAAATATTACTGGTGAGGAACAACTCGCAGGATAACAGACTCTTTGTCAATACGAATATGTGGGAAGGAATTTATTTGTCTTCAGAGAAATAACAACCTTACATGAAGCGAAGTCTGTTTCTATGTTATTGGTGAACTTAAAATAATGGTGTCAAACAGCTGGAATAATGTTGATGCTGTGTTGGACGATTCTTACACTGAGCATGTGAATTATCCGGGATGATTTCAGAGATGGCTGGGCTGTCCTAGGTTGAGTAAGTGTTGATACTCCATGGGATGATGCTTGTTTGTAATCTCACCACATACTGAGCACAGTTCGTTGGAACAAATCAAGTCCAATTGGTTGCTGCATAAGAATATATCAGACATTTCATGGCTGCCACCATATGGAATCATGTAATAAAAACAAGGCCCGTCGAGTCTGCACCACCCAGTGCTGATACAAGTGTTTTATAATGTTTGTGAGGTTACCTGCCTGAACCATCCTCCCAGGCAATGCATTTTTGACACATATCATGCTCTGGATTCGAAACAGATTTCACAAATCCTCTGTTAGTATATTCTCTTTGACTTCAAACATATTTCCCATTGTTTTTGACCCTTTGACTACGGGGAATAGTTGTTGTCTGTTCACTCATCCTAAACCTCTCATGCTATAATACACCTCTGTCAGGTTGATCCGTCACCTTTCTCTGCTCCAAAAGCAAATCTAACCTATCTTCATGGTTTGTGTTCTCCCTTGTCTTGTTACATCTTCCAAAGTGCAGCATCTCACATATTTCAGTGTTATCTTTTATCAGTCATTGATCTGGCCATCTGAAAATCTGTTTGTACCCTCCTGTAACCAACACGTTCCTGCTCACTGTGACCCACCTGGATAATCATTGTGTCATCTACAACATTGTTTATCATCCTCTAACATCCCCCCCCCCCCCCCCCAACTACATATACCACATTCTTATCATCACAATTTATGAATTTCAGAAACAAACCTTGATTTTCTTCTTGTTCTACCGATGTGGTTGCAGAATTGGGAATTCCAGTCTCTTGTTTTTCCTATTTTGGTGAATTTACACCGTGAATCAGTTGAGGTATTTTGTGAGGGAGCCACAAACAGTATTTTAGACATGGAGCTGAATTCTGCTTTGATACTCCGCCCGTCTGCATGTATTATTCATAATGCTTGGGCATAATTAACCTTCGACTAGCGTTTGGCACCTTGCCCTGCAGCATTTTCATTTTACGTGGGCCTGCAGCTTATTCTTTACAACATTCGCTGCAATAGTCAGAGCTGAAAGAACTTTTTCATCTGCAGGATGGACACAGGCTCATTCATTATTTTTGTTTCAAAGAGCTAGCGCAATGATGATAAAGATTGAATTAAATTCTTGATTATAAACACACTATAGAAGATCAATTCACATTCTCATGTTTACACTGAATTGGAAGCAAATTAAAAGAACAAATACCCACCGTTCAGAATATTGTTTGAAAAGTGATGCCATGTTGAAATAATGCATTAAGGAAGACCATGCATCAATTTTCTTTTGAATATTGCAAGGACATTGTTCAAACAAACAGTGTTCTTGAATTTCGTTCCTTATTCTCCCAACTGATCAGCCCGTGTAGTTTGAGGTGAGATCAGAGTGACTTCCCTTTCAATCGAAGCAGGACTTGACTGAAGGTGGAATCAAGGACCCTGAACAAAACTGTGATTAATGGGAATTAGAGAACATTCTGCACTGGGAATGGGAACAAGAGAAAAATCAGTCTCTGAAAGGTATCTTCCAAGTTGCATGTCATCCTGACTGGGGACTAATTTGCTGATCCTTCACAAGTATTTGTTAAAAATCTTGGAATGCCCCTACAAACAGCTCTGTCTGGATCTGCATCACTTTGGATTGAAGAGGTAAAACAGGGCAAGTCTGTGTCACTTATTCCAGAGCCATTGGGGATGACAAATAAACTCTACCCTTGCTAGTGCCTCCAAAACCCTGGATGAATATGTCTTGTTAAAATACAAAGATATTTTACGTTTTCATAGATATATGGAAACTCTTGGAAAGGTAAGATCTTGCTGGATGAGTACGATGCCAGTGACATCAGGAGCATGATAAGACATTGTTAACAATTGGGATCAGTACTTCAATCAGTTACTTTCAGAGGATTGATCATGTGATGTCATGACCACCAAGTTCAACATTTTCATAATGCATTATGACAATGGCAATAAACTATCGGTACTTGGGGAGCGGTCAGGCACATAGTTTTTCATTTTTCATTCAAAAACCATAACCAAGTTCTTGAGCGTCAACAGAAATGGCAGCTTCGCTGTTCCCTTTCAGATCAGACAAATATCCACTGTCCAGAAGAGTAATTAAGTTGAAAGCGCAGGAAAACATTTGCAGGTTCTGAACAGAGAGAAACACAATTAACTTTTTGATTCCAATATGAGTTTTTCAGAAGAGGATCGTATCAGACTCAATATGCTGCCTCTGTTTCTACCTCCAGATCCTGACTCATCTGTGGCGTTTTGTCACTGTTTACTGTTTAGAAAATAGAACATAGAACAGTACAGCACAGAACAGACCCTTCAGCCCACGATGTTGTACCGACCATTGATCCTCATGTGAGGTACACCTAATGTACGAACTCTCAAATTTCTGTGACCATATGCATGTCCAGCAGTCTATTAAATATCCCCAATGACCTCGCTTCCACAACTGCTGCTGGCAATGCATTCCATGCTCTCACAACTCTCTGCGTAAAGAACCCACATCTGACATCTGCTCTATACTTTCCGCCAAACAGCTTAAAACTGTGACCCCTCGTGTTAACAATTGCTGCCCTGGGAAACGGTTTCTGACTATCGACTCTATCTATGCCTTTCATTATCTTGTACACTTCAATTAGGTCCCCTCTCTTCCTTCTTTTCTCCAATGAAAAAAGTCCGAGCTCAGTCAACCTCTCTTCGTAAGATAAGCCCTCCAGTCCAGGCAGCATCTTGGTTAACCTCCTCTGAACCTTCTCCAAAGCATCCACATCTTCCCTATAGTAGGGCGACCAGAACTGGACACAGTATTCCAAGTGCGGTCTAACCAAAGTTTTATAGAGCTGCAACAAGATTCCACGGCTCTTAAACTCAATCCCCCTGTTAATGAAAGCCAAAACACCATATGATTTCTTAACAACCCTGTCCACCTGGGTGGAAATTTTAAGGGATCTATGTACCTGCACACCAAGATCCCGCTGTTCCTCCATCCTGCCAAGAATCCTGCCTTTAATCCTGTACTCAACTTTCAAGTTCGATCTTGCAAAATGCATCACCTCGCATTTATCCAGTTTGAATTCCATCTACCACCTCTCAGCCCATCTCTGCATCCTGGCAATGTCATGCTGCAGCCTACAACAGTCCTGTATACTGGCAATGATACATCCAACCTTTGTGTCCTCTGCAAACTTGCTGACCCATCCTTCAATCTCCTCATCCAAGTCATTTATAAAAATTACAAAGAGTAGAGGCCCAAGAACAGAGCCCTGTGGAACACCACTCACCACTCACTTCCAGGCAGAATATTTCCCTTTCACTACCACTCGCTGTCTTCTGTCGACCAGCCAATTCTGTATCCAGACAGCTAAATTTTCCTGTATCCAATTCCTCCTGACCTTCTGAACGAGCCTACCATGGGGAACCTTATCAAATGCCTAACTGAAGTCCAGATACACAACATGAGCTCGACCCTCATCAACTTGTCTAGTAACATCCTCAAAGAACTCAATACGATTTGTGAGGCATGACCTGCCCCTCACAAAGCCGTGCTGAACTGCCTTTAATCAAGCCATGCTGTTCTAGATGGTCATAAATCCTATCCCTCAGAATCCTTTCTAACACCTTGCAGATGACAGACGTGAGACTGACTGGTCTGTAATTTCCGGGGATTACCCTATTTCCTTTCTTGAAGAGAGGAATTACATTTGTCTCCCTCCAGTCCTCTGGTACGAATCCAGTGGAGAGCGAGGATGCAAAGATCTTCGCAAGTGGTGAAGCAATCACATTTCTCGCTTCCCATAGCAGCCGATGACAAGTCTGGTCTGGCCCTGGCGACTTGTTAATATTAATGTTTGTCAAAATTTTCAACACATCCGCGTTCTCAATCGATCTGTTGCTGCATGATTACCTGCTCCTCAATGGTTTCATTCACTACAAGGTCCTTTTCTTTCGTAAAGACAGAAGCAAAAAAACTCATTTAGGGCTTCCCATACCTCCTCAGACTTTATACACAAGTTCTCTATGCTATCCCTGATCGGCCCTACTCTTTCTTTGATCATTCTCTTATTCCTCAGATATGTGCAAAATGCCTTTAGATTCTCCCTAATCCTTCCTGCCAAGCCTTTTTCCTGCCCCCTCCTGGCTCTCCTCAGGCCATTTTTGAGCTCCTTCCTCGCCTGCCTGTAATCATCTAGAGCTGAGCAAGACCCTTGCTTCCTCCACCTTATGTAAGCTGCCTTCTTTCTTTTGACGAAAAGCTCCTCCGCTCTCGTCATCCAAGGTTCCTTTATCTTACCCCTTCTTGCCTGTCTCAAAGGAACACATTTGTGCATCACTCGCAACAACTGTTCCTTAAACCGTCTCGACATGTCTATAGTGCCCTTTCCATGGAACAATTGCTCCCAGTCCATGCTTCACAACGCAGTCTGATAGTATCATAGTTTTCTTTTCCCCAACTAAATATCCTCCCATTGTGCCTGCTTCTCTCCTTCTCCATGGCTATATAGAATATGAGGCAGTTGTGCTCACTATCACCAAATTGCTCTCCCACCACAAGATCTGACACCTGCCTCAGCTCATTGCCGAGCACTAAATCCAAAATGTCCTTTCCCTTCGTTGGCCTGTCAACATACTGTCTCACAGTACCAGGGACCCGGTTTGTGGGGAGGGGGAGGAGGGCTGGTGTCTCAGTGGTGAGCACGGCTGTCTCACAGTACCAGGGACACTGTTTGGGGGGGAGTGGGAGGGGGAAATGGTGTCTCAGTGGTTAGCACGGCTGTCTCTCAGTACCAGGGACCCGGTTTGTGGGGAGGGGGAGGGGGCTGGTGTCTCACTGCCTTTGACATCTTCCAAAACCTTTCTCCAAACACCTTAAAATTATGCTCCACTCAGTGGTTAGCACGGCTGTGTCACAGTACCATGGGCACGGTTTGGCGGGGAGGGGGAGTGGGGGCATGGTGTGTCAGGGGTTAGCACGGCTGTGTCATAGTATCGGGGACCCGGGTTGAGTGTTGGGGGTGAGGAATTGGGACATGGCGTCTCAGTGGTTAGCACAGCAGTCTCACAGTACCAGGGACCCGGTTTGGGGGGGCGGGGGAGCGGGCATGGTGTCTCAGTGGTTAGCACGGCTGTCTCACAGTACCAGGGTCCCTAATTGGGGGTGGGGGAGGGGGGGGGCATGGTGTCTGAGTGGTAAGCACGGCTGTGTCACAGGACCAGGGACCCAGTTTTGGGGGAGGTGGAGGGGGCATGATGTCTCAGTGGTTAGCACGGCTGTGTCACAGGACCAGGGACCCGGTTTTGGGGGAGGGGGAGGGGGCATGATGTCTCAGTGGTGAGCACGGCTGTCTCTCAGTACCAGGGACCCAGTTTTGCGGGAGGTGGAGGGGGCATGGTGTCACAGTGGTTAGCACGGCTGTGTCACAGGACCAGGGACCCGGTTTGTGGGGAGGGGGAGGGGGCTGGTGTCTCACTGCCTTTGACATCTTCCAAAACCTTTCTCCAAACACCTTAAAATTATGCTCCCCTCGTGACAACCATTTCTACCCTGGGAAGAAGTCTTTGGCTATTTACTCTGTCTGTCACTCTAACCATCTTGTTCAGCTCTATCAAGTTACCTCTTATCCTTCTTTACTCCAATGAGAAAAGCCATAGCTCCCTCAACCTTTCTTCATAAGACAAGCCCTCTAGTCCAGGCAGCATCCTGGTAAATCTCCTCTACACCCGGTCTACAGCTTCCACATCTTTTCTGTAATGAGGCGATCAGAACGTCACAAATGTGGTCTCACCAGGGTTTTATAGACCTCTAGCATAATCTCCCGGCTCTTAAACTGAGTCCCGCTGCTAATGAAAGCCAGCAGAATATACGCCTTCTTCACAACCCTATCAACTTAGGTGGCAACTAAGACACCGACAGACATGGACCCCAAGATTCGTTTGTTCCTCCACACTGCTACGAATCCTGCACTTGACCCAGTAATCTGCATTCAAATTCGACTTCCAAAATGAATCCCTTCACAAAATAGGAAATTGGAACAGAATTAGGCCATTTAACCCCTTGGATCTGCTGAGCCGTTTGATCACAGTTAAAATGTTTCTCAGCCACATTCACCTGCCTTCATCAACTGACCATTGATTCCCTTATTCATGAAAAACGTACTTATCTCTATCTTAAAAAACACTGTTTCTGTGTGCGGGCGTGTGCATGTGTTTGTGTGTAAGTGTCCATATCTGTATGTATATGTGTTGTGTGTTTAATGTGTCTATGTATGTTTGTGTGCATCTCTGTGAAATGATGGCTCTGTGGGTTTGGGGGTAATACCATTGAAATTGAGATAAACCCCTACTCCCCTTCTCCACCTCTACGTCTGTCTCTATTAAGGTTATATTCATACAATGCCACGCTCTGCTGGTCTCCCCATGCCACTGCACAAGTGTCAGTTTTTTCCTCTCTATCAGAGGACATCAAATACTGCTAATCTCTCACATTGCACGGCTGTTTGGTTTTACAAATATCGCTGGAGGCACAGAACAGTTTTGTCTGATACCGAGATATATTACCACCACCACTGGTCGGTTTCAGGACTTTTCAATCCTTTCTCACTTACACCTTGTAGGGGTGAGTTATAAAATATTTCAATTTAAAGAACATGTAATACATTCATCGCATCACCTTACAGATGGTTTGGTCAGAATTGCTTGGTTGCAGTTGCAGTGAAAATACTCTTTAAGGTGTACACTTTGTGTAACGAATAATCTTCAAAGACAAATCGCTTCCACATTGCAGAGCCAGCACAAATATTACTCCTCAGAAGCATTCGCCACTCTGAGTGTCCTCAGTACAATTATGATCCTCCCTATACCCAATTGCGTGTGTGTGTGCATGTGTGTGTGTACATGTGCAGATAGTGCTGTCAGTTTGGATGGTGCTATGATCTACCGCCCTGTCCCCACCTCCTAGACTGAATCCCTTCGGATTTTCTACCTCCACTGCCATCAATGCAGTAGAGTGTGAAGGCGATAAGAGGGGGACATTGCATCACTTTAAACACCACAGAGGCTGGCAGATCCGCACACGGCACACGGATACCCACATAGACACGCAGATACACAAAGATATGAATATAGATACACATGTACACATAGTGACTGGTGCAGAAACACAGATACTAAAGCAGACACGCAGAGACAAATCCCAATACACTGATGCACGTGCACACATAGATATACAGGCATCAGCACAGACACACCACAAACACTGACACACTGACGTTTATACAGACATAGAGAATCTGCCAGTATTTATTTTTAGCGTGGTGACTTCCTCAATATTTCATTCACTCGTGTGATATGTGTCAATATTTCTGTTGATCTGTAAGGATATCTCTGCACCCTCACTATAGCTTGTACATCTTTCCTATAACAAGGTGACCAGACTGAAACCAATGTTCCAAGTTTGCTGTTACGACACAGCAATGAACCCGTTTGTTAATTAAACCAAACACCCAGAAAAGCTCACCTTGCCTTATAATCTATGAAAGCACGAGTGATAGAGAACTCGAAAATTCCACTATTTAAAGAAAAATAATATCAATTTATTTCTAAACTCTAAAAGTGAACATTGAACAATAACTATTCACAGCTCTAAGCTCCCTTTCTCTGAACTGTTTGTTATCTGCCTCCACCTCTATAACAATATACTGTTCCTTTTAAAAAATAACTAAATTAAAATTACGTCATTTAATTTCGAAACCAGACAGCGGCTGTCATCTCCAGTGTCCTCCTCCTTTCCACTATGGATCTCACTGGGTCGTCTTCTGTCTTTTACTGCAAGGGTGTTGCATGCAAAAAAAAACACAATTTTAAGAGAGAATGTTTTGCATGGCAGTCTCTGTCGATGGCAGTTTATTCTTGTCTAAGTTTCATAACGCCTACCTCTTTATCCCCTCAACATCAAATCATCTCTGGTTAAATGTTGGAACAACAATAAATTCAAAATCTGTTGGATTTATTATCCTGAGGCATAATTTAAACAGATTCGTTAAATATGAAAAGTTGTCCAGAGAACAACCGAAACTCAAGGAGTCTGTTTAACAGCCAAATGTTATATATTTTCAATTTTCCAAGTACATTCTGAGACTGCTACCTAGTCATATGACAGTTGCTTACAAGCTGTCAATGCAGAACAGTACTCAACTTCACAGAGCTGCAGCATAACATCACAGCTACGAAACTCAGTTCCCCGGCTTGTGAAAGCCAACACACCTTGCGCCTTCTCCACAACTACATCAATTTGCGTGGCAACTTTGTGGGTCTGTGGACATGGAACCCAAGATCCATCTATTCCTCTACACTGCCAAGTATCCTGCCTTTAACCCTGTTCTCTGCATGCAAAGTTTTCCTTCCAAAGTGAATAACTTCACACTTTTTCAGGTTTAACTCGATCTGCCACTCATCAGCTCAGTTCTCTCAATGTCTTGTTGCAACGGGCAACAAAGTTCCACACTATCCACAGTTCCACCAACCTCCGTTCGCAAGCTTACTAACCCACCCTCCCAATTTCCCATTCAACTCTCTTATAAAAGTCACAAAGAGCAGAGTTCCCAGAACCAATCCCTGCATAACACATTGGTCACGGAGCTCTAGGCTGAGTACTTTCTATCTACCACTACACTCTGTCTTTTATGGACCAGCCAATTCTGTATCCAGACAGCCAGATTTCCCTGTATCCCATGCCTCCTTACTTTCTGAATGAACCTACAATTGGTAACTTTATCAAATTACTTGCTAAAATCCAAATACACCACATCCACTGTTCTACCTTCATCAATGTGTTTTCTTTCACATCCTCAAAAAGTTCAATAAGACTTATGAAGCATGACCTCCTCCTTACAAAGGCATGCTGACTGCCTCTAATCAAATTATGGTTTTCCAAGTAATTATAACTCGTGTCTCTCAAATCCTCCCCAATACTTTGTCCATCACTGGCGTAAGAATGATTAGCCTCTAATTCACAGGACAGGGTTAAAGGCAGGATACTTGGCAGTGTAGAGGAATAGATGGATCTTGGGTTCCATGTCCACAGATCCACAAAGTTGCCACGCAAATTGATGTAGTTGTTGAGAAGGCGCAAGGTGTGTTGGCTTTCACAAGCTGGGGAACTGAGTTTCGTAGCTGTGATGTTACATGAACAAGGGAATAACTTTTGCCAACCTCCTATGATCTGGCACGAATCCAGTGGACAGTGATGATACAAAGATCATCGCAAAACACACAGCAATCTCTTCTCTCGCTTCCTATAGTATCCTAGGTTTATTTCCCAGCTGGCCAAGAAGATTTGTCTATCCTTGTGATTCTCAAAATTTTCAGCACATCCTCCTGTTCTAGCATATCTGCCTGTTTCACACTGTACCCAAAAACATGAAGGTACCTCTCAGTACTGAATACTGAAGCAAGGCATTCATTCGGGAGCTCCCAGAGGTCCTTAATGAATTTTGCCAGAGCGGTGAGGAGAGAAGGAGAGGGAAGCGAGGGCTGCCGGGAAGGGTGAGTTTCCCGGCATAAAAGGGACTTACCTCGGGAGTTGGGCCTCCATTTGCCGAGAGTTACGAGGGAAGAGCGAAGGACTTCTGGGAACTCATATATTTGTGTGGTTGTGTTGCCTGATTGTGTGCCAGATTGGGGGGTAAGGTAAGGTAACGAGTTTTTTTTATTCCTTATTTTTTTCAACAGTCTCTTTGGGAATTTAGAATAGTGGGAATGTAAGTTAGGGCGGTTGAATGTTTCTCCTGCAGAATGTGGGAGATAAGGGTCACAACCATTGTCCCTGCAGACTACATCTGCGGGAAGTTCGCCCAACTCCAGCTGCTCGAAAACTGCGTTAGGGAACTGGAGCTTGAGTTGGATGAACTTCGGATCATTCGGGAGGCAAAGGGGGTTATTAAGAGGAGTTACAGGGAAGTAGTCACTCCTAAGGTATAAGAAAAATGCAAATGGTTTATAGTCGGGGACGGAAAGGGAACCGGCAGGCAGTGCAGGGATCCCCCTGTGGCCATTCCCCTCAACAATAAGTATACCATTTTGGATACTGGTGGGGCGGGACTTACCATGGGAAAGCAGTGGGGTAGAGGGCTCTGGCACAGAGTCTGTCCTTGCTGCTCAGAAGGGAAAGGGGAAGAGGAGCAGAGCAGTAGTCACTGGGGACTCCATAGTTAGGGGGACAGATAGGAGGTTCTGTGGGGAGGAGAGACACTCATGGTTTGTGTGTTGCCTCCCAGATACCGGGGTTCGTGATGTCTCGGATCGTGTTTTTGGGATCCTTAAGGGGGAGGGGGAGCAGCCCCAAGTCGTGGTCCACAACAGCACCAACGACATAGGTAGGAAGAGAGATGGGGATTTTAGGCAGAAATTCAGGGAGCTAGGATGGAAGCTTAGAGCTAGGACCAACAGAGTTGTTGGCTGTGGTTTGTTGCCCGTGCCACGTGCTAGTGAGGTAAGGGTTAGGGAGAGAGAGAAGGTGAACACGTGGCTACAGAATGGTGCAAGAGGGAGGGTTTTGGATTCTTGGATAATTGGGGCTCTTTCTAGGTTAGGTGGGACCTCTACAAACAGGATGGGCTTCATCTGAACTGGAGGGGTACCAATATCCTGGGGTGGGAATTCGCTAAGGCTATTGGGGTGGGCTTAAACTAATCCCGTAGGGGAATGGGAACCAAAATTGTAGTTCGAGTATAGAAAAGGTTGAGAGTAGGGAGGTCCAAAGTCAAGTTTCAGGGACGCAAGACGGCACCGGCAAGCAAGAGGTTGGTGTGAAGTGTGTCTACTTTAACGCCAGGAGCACCCGGAACAAGGTGGGTGAACTTGCAGCATGGATTTGTACCTGGGACTTCAATGTTGTGGCCATTTTGGAGACATGGTTAAAGCATGGACAGGAATAGTTGTTGCAGGTTCCAGGACTTAGATGTTTCAGGAAGAACAGAGAATATGGTAAAAGAGGGGGAAGTGTGGCATTGTTGGTCAAGGACAGTATTACAGTTGCAGAAAGGATGTTTGGGGACTCGTAAACTGAGGTGGTGTGGGCTGAATTTAGAAACAGGAAAGGAGAGGTCACCCCGTTGGGAGTTTTCTATAGGCCACCGAATAGTTCCAGAGATGTAGAGGAAAGGATAGTAAAGATGATTCTCGATAGGAGTGACAGAGACAGGTTAGTTGTCATGGGGGACTTCAACTTTCGAAATATTCAACGGGAACACTATAGTATGAGTACTATAGATGGGTCAGTTTTTGTCCAGTGTGTGCAGGAGGGCTTCCTGACACATTATATAGACAGGCCAGCAAGGGGCGAAGCCACATTAGATTTGATACAGGGTAATGAGCCCGGTCAGGTGTTAGACTTGGAAATAGGTGAGCACTTTTTTGATAGCGATCACAATTCTGTTATGTTTACTTTAGTGATAGAAAGGCGTAGGTGTATACCACTGGGCGAGAGTTCCAGCTGGGGGAAATGCAATAACGATGCCATTTGGCAAGATTTAGGAAGCATATGATGGGGAAGGAAACTGCAGGGGATGGGCACTTTAGAAATGTGGAGCCTATTCAAAAAAATTGCTATTGCGTGTCCTAGATAAGTATGTGCCTGTCAGGCAGGGAGGAAGCTGTAGAGCGCGGGAGCCGTAGTTTACGAAAGAAGTGGAATCTCTGGTCAAGAGGAAGAAGGCGGCTTATGTTAGGATGAGATGTGAAGGCTCAGTTGGGGCACTTCAGGGTTACAAGGTAGCCAGGAAAGACATAAAGAGAGAGCTCTGAAGAGCCAGGAGGAGACATGAGAAGTTGTTGGCGGATAGGATCAGGGTAAACCCCTAAGGCTTTCTATAGGAATTTAAGGAATAAAAGAATAACGAGAGTAAGTTCGGGGGCAATCAAGCATAGTAGTGGGAAGTTGTGTGTGGAGTCAGAGGAGATAGGGGAAGAATTAAATGAATATTTTCGACAGTATTCACTCTTGAAAACGACAATGCTTTCGAGGAGATTACTGAGATAAAGGCTACTAGACTAGGTGGGATTGAGGTTTCACAAGGAAGAGGTATTAGAAACCCTGCAGCATGCGAAAATAGATATGTCCCTTGGGCCAGAATGGATTTATCCTAGAATCCTCTGGGAAGCCAGGGAGGAGTTTTCCAAGCCTTTGGCATTGATCTTTAAATCGTTATTGTCTACAGGAATACTGCCAGAAGACTGCAGGATAGCAATGTGGTTCCCCTGTTCAAGAAGGGGAGTAGAGGGAACCCTGGTAATTATAGACCAGTGAGCCTTACTCCAGTTGTTGGTAAAGTGTTGGAAAACATTATAAGAGAGAGGATTTATAATCATCTAGAAAAAAATAATTCTTTTAGGGATCGTCAGCACGGCTTTGTGAAGGGTAGTCGTGCCTCACAAAGCTTATTAAGTTCTTTGAGAAGCTGAGCAAACAGGTAGATGAGAGTAAATCATTTGATGTGGTGTATATGGATTTCAGCAAGGCGTTCGATAAGGTTCCCCACAGTAGGCTATTGTACAAAATGCGGAGGAATGGGATTGTGGAAGATATAGCAGTTTGGATCAGTAATTGACCTGCTGAAAGAAGACAGAGTGTGGTGGCTGATGGGAAATCTTCATCCCTCACTCAGACCATCATCTTGTTCCGCACACAAGTGAAAACGTCTTAAGTTTTACCTTAATCCTACTCACCAAGTCTTTTTCATGCCCGCTTCTTGCTCTCCTGAGATTATTCTTCACTTCCTTCCTGACTACCTTTTAACCCTCTAGAGCCCTGTCTGATCCTTGCCTAGTCCAGTTACCAGTGGTGTACCACAATGGTGGGTGTTGTGTCCACTGCTGTTCGTGATTTTTGTAAATGACATGGATGAGGGCATGGAAGGTTTTTCAGATGACACTAAGGTCGGTTGAGTTGTGGATATTGATGAATGATGCTGTAGGTTACAGAGAGACATAGATAATCCGCAGAGCTGGGCTGAGAGGTCTCAAATGGAGTTTCATGCGGACTCGTGTGAGGTGATTCAGTTTGGTTGGAGTAACCGGAATACAAAGTACTGAGCTAATGGTAAGATTCTTGGTAGTGTAGGTGAGCAGAGAGATCTCGGTGTCCAGGTGCACAGATCCTTGAAAGTTTCCACCCAGGTTGACAGGGTTGTTAAGAAGGCTTACAGTTTTCTAGCATTTATTAAGAGAGGGATCGAGTTCCGAAACCATGAGGTTATGCTGCAGCTGTACAAAACTCTGGTGGGGTCGCACTGGGAGTATTGTGTACAGTTCTGGTCACCGCACTATAAGAATGTTGTGGAAGCTTTGGAAAGGGTTGAGAAGATTTACTAGGATGTTGCCTCGTATGGAGGGAAGGTCTTACGAGGAAAGGCTGAGGGACTTGAGGCTGTTTTCGTTGGAGAGAAGAAGGTTGAGAGGTGACTTAATAGAGACATATAAGATAATCAGAGGGTGAGATAGGGTGGACAGGGAGAACCTTGTTCCAATTATGGTGACGGCGAGCATGAGGGGGCATAGCTTTAAATTGAGGGGTGGTGGATAAAGGACAAATGTCAGAGGTAGTTTCTTTACTCAGAGAGTAGTAAGGGTATGGAATGCTTTGCCTGCAACAGGAGTAGATTCGCCAACTTTAAGTACATTTAAGTCGTCATTGGACAAGCATATGGACGGACATGGAATAGTGTAGGTTAGATGGCTTCAGATTGGTATGACAGGTCGACGCAACATCGAAGGCCGAAGGGCCTGTATTGCGCTGTAATGTTCTATATTCTTTGTTCCCCTATCTTCTCTGACTCCTGGCGCAAGTTCCATCCACTATCCTGATGAGCCCTACCCTCACTCAGACCATCATCTTGTTCCTCACACAAGTGTAGAACGTCTTAAGTTTTACCTTAATCTTACTCACAAAGTCTTTTTCATGCCTGCTTCTTGCTCTCCTGAGATTATTCTTCACTTCCTTCCTGACTACCTTTTAACCCTCTAAAGCCCTGTCTGATCCTTGCCTAATTAACCTTAAGTCATCTTCCTCCTTCCTCATGAGATATCCTACATCTATTGACAAAATGGAGATATGGAGCTGTAGATGATAAGAGCTGCACATCCTGTCACTTCCAGCATGGGCTGCACGTTTCCCCACGCTGGGCAGTGATCTAACACAGTGTTACAGAACAATGCACTGGGCTAGCGTACACTGATCTACATGCTGGGAGGGTAACTGCTCCTGGTTTACAGATCCATGCTCTGGGGTGGCGTACACTGCTCTACATGCTGGGAGGATAAAAGCTCCTGGGTTACAGATCAATGCCCTGGGGTGGTGTACACTAATTTACATGCTGGGAGGTTACCTGCTCCTGGTTTACTCAGCAATTTACTGCTGTTCAATGCATAGCTCCCAGTGCTGAGAGGTAGTTTATGGACTGATGTGGTCTGCACAGATTGCTGGGTTGTATTGAGCGGTACACTAGCCTGGTCTAAACACTGCTACATTCTGCACAGATATATCATCTGGATTATGGTGTCTGATTCTGTGACGTGGATTTCAGCTGATTTGTCAGCACATTTACTTTATATTCTTACTTTTGTTATTGGACCTCCGAAAGTACTACTTATCTAGTTAATCCCATTTGTCTGATAAGAACCACGTTTACTGAACTTGTCGATCAAGTAATCATCCAATTATAACATGAATATCCGTCCTTCCGTACCTTAACCTGGCCGTTGGTGTTCATATCTCGGGGAAATCATTATGAAGCTCAGAAACAATGTGCAAAATGTATGCCTCGTGCTTTCATGTACATCCCGTCTGTGGGTCCCATTTGGCTCCCTAGTATATTGAGAGCTGGCATTGTGAAGCTCAGAAACAATGAAATGGTATGTGTCAGGCTTCAGTTCACTTCCTGGTGTGTCCCATGTGGTACTCCATGGACACGGGTGTGTGTGTTTGGCTGCTGTTCACTTCCCGGTGTGTCTCATGTGGCGATCCATGGACAGGGGTGTGTGTGTGTGCTGGGCTGCTGTCCACTTCGCGTTGTGTCTCATGTGGTACTCCATGTTGATCAGGGGTTCCAGCAAGTTAGACATGTCTTTGAACCTAGGTCTGTGCGTGTCCACTGAATACCTGTGCTTGTCCCTCTCAGATGATTGTCTAGTTAGTAACACGAGGAAACCTCTCGAGTATTATTGTAAAAGAGAAGGCATCTTGATCAGATTAGATTACAGTGTGGAAACAGCCCCTTCAGCCCAACAAGTTTTATACCAACCCGCCGAAGTGCAACCCACCCAGACCAATTCCCCTACATTTATCTCTTCACCTAACACTACGGGCAATTTAGCATGGCCAATTCACCTGACCTACACATCTTTGGACTGTGGGAGGAAACCGCAGTACCCGGAGGAAACCCAAGTAAACACGGGGAAAATGTGCAATCTCCACACAGTCAGTCGCCTGAGGCGGGAATTGAACCCGGGTCTATGGTGCTGTGAGGCACCACTGTGCCACCGTGCCGCCCATCTAACTTGTCGCTGAGGGGCTTCTGACTGACTTCTGTTAGTGAAAAGTTAGTGGAGTGCTCTGGATGGTTTGGTGGAGGTTGTGCTGTGAGCTGCCTCAGACATTCAGGGAGACCTGAGGATTTGGTGACCCAACTCGGGATGGAGCATAGGGACTGTAGTTACTGCATCTCTGTCTGTAAGATGAACACCAAATGGAGCAGAGGCTGCACAGTGTGGAAGATCTGAAACCACGGAGTGATTGTGTGTGGGGAAAGGGATCTGCTGTATCCACTCTGGGTTTTCCAGGAACAGCTTCCCAAGTTACATTTAACTCAGGAGCAGAGTGTGAGGGGACCTTAATTGAACAAGGAGCTGGTCACAGAGCGATATCATTTCCTTAAACACGACTTGCATCTTCACACCAGGGGGAGGACGGTGCTGCCAGTGGTTGTTAGGGTCACTGTTTCATTCAGCTTCTATGATCTGGAACTTTCCAGGCAGGAGTGGGTGACAGCTCCATCATCTCCCAGTATGACGACGTCAACGTCACCATTTGGAGTCGGAGGATATAAATGGTGGTTGAGAGCAATGGGGTCCCTGGTGGGAACATCAGGGAGATGGAGCAACACTTCCCGTGTCTGATCGGATCAGAATGAACCCTCCAGTACACACTGCATCACGAAGTCCTGTAGTCTTTCTCCATTTCAGTAACATACTACCTACCATTCTTCCTAAAAAAAAGACAGACTATATATTACCTTAAATCCCATTTGCTAAACTTTTATCCATTGACTTCACCTGTCCATAGCTGAAAAATGTGTTGCTGGAAAAGCGCAGCAGGTCAGGCAGCATCCAAAGATCAGGAGAATCGACGTTTCGGGCATCAGCCCTTCTTCATGGCCGAAACGTAGATTCTCCTGATCTTTGGATGCTGCCTGACCTGCTGCGCTTTTCCAGCAACACATTTTTCAGCTCTAATCTCCAGCAACTGCAGTCCTCACATTCACCTATCCATATCAAATTACAGATTCTCCCCCTTCCCTTCATAATTTAGTTTCCTGTTTATCTTAGTTTAATCGGCAAACTTAGTTACAGTGCATTTGTCCCACACCTCCTGATCATTGATACAGATTGTAAAGAGCTGTGGACCCAGCACTGGTCATTGTGTGACTCCACTGGTGACGTTCTGTCAAACTGATTAAGGCTGACTCTTCCCGAATGCCTGTTTCCTGTCTAATAACCAGTCCTTCCCCATTTATGTGTAACACACTCAAAGGGCTGAATAAGAACCAGGAACAATCCAGTTCCTCAGGCCTGTTCTGCCATTGAATACAATCATGGCTGATGTCATTGCGTCCTCAGTTCCACGTTCCCTGTCCGCTCTCCATATTCCTTCAGTTACTTAATATCCCAGCACCTACTGCACTCTGGGGCAGTGAATTACACAGATTCCCAACCCTGTGACAGAAGTACGTTCTCCTCACCCCTGTTTAAATTCTCCCCCACCTCATCCTAAAACTATGTTTTTAGGATCGTTCGAGATTGTCCCACATGAGGAAATATCCACCTCACATCTACATTGTCAATCACCTTTAACATCGTCCTGACCTCTGACATCTCCTCTCATTTTTCTATACTTCAGGCAGAGTTGGCCTGAACTGCTCAATCTCTCTTCAGAGGACAAACTCCTCATGTCTGGAGTCAATCGAGTAAACCACTTCTGAACTGCCTCCATGGCAAATACATCCCTCCTACAGTGAGGACACCAAGACTGTACACAGTACTCAGTTGCGATCTCACACCTCCCTCCCTTTATAATCCATTGTTTAAGAAATAAATGCCAAAGTTGCACTTGCCTTTCTCATTATCTGCTGTACCTACATCAGAGTATTCTGTAGTATGGACGCGGGCAGCCAGATCCCTCTGCACCTAATCATTCTGAAGTCTCTCTCTATTTGGGTAATAATTTGCCTTTCTGCTACACTGATCCAAACGGATACACTCATACTTTTCGATGTTCAGTTTCTTCTGTCAAATGTTGCCCCAACCTATCCATATATATTTTCTAATTTCTTCCATCTTCATTGCAATTTCTCACCTGAGTTAGAGTCATTTATTAATTTGGTTATAACATGTTCTATCCTCTCAAGTATGTAAGACTATAGATTGTAAATAGTTGGGGACTGGAGACCAAGACATATGGTTTCCTAACAGTTGAATTTTGCCAAACAGAAAATGACTGATATTTTTTCCATCTCACTGCATTTCGTTGCCTCACCAAGCCTGTACCAAGTTGATAAATTATATTTAATCGTAAACGATCTTATTCTGCAGATTAATCATTTGTGCAGAGCTATTCAATGCCTTCTGGAAGTCCAAATATTTCATCTCTCGGATCCCCATGATCGAAATCATGTTGATTCTGATGGATTGTGATTTGACTTTTCAAATTTCTTGTCATTAATTCCTGAATAATCGACTTTAACAATATTTCTTAAATTTGAGCAGTTTTCTCACTACTATATATTCCATCGTGAAGGTGATAATTCTAATCTCTTTGTTCACTCCAATCCTGGATAATTGGCACATGGCGTGAAATGACCTGCTCTGATTTCTCTGTAAGAGGTCTGAGTTGCTGAATGGCATCATTCTCTTCCTTGTGCACAAAATCGATGGGCTGATGTCTTTCTGGTGTTCCACATCACCATTTCGATGGTCTGCCTGTCCTCCTCCTGTTGATGCGTAAGAGTCGTGAGGGCTTATGCAATCTTCCTGTTGCTGTGTAACAGTTTGAGGGGCTGACAAAACCTTCTCATAGTCCACCATGACAGGCTGGAGA
The DNA here is from genome assembly GCF_037043375.1 of Chiloscyllium plagiosum. Taxonomy (NCBI): domain Eukaryota; kingdom Metazoa; phylum Chordata; class Chondrichthyes; order Orectolobiformes; family Hemiscylliidae; genus Chiloscyllium; species Chiloscyllium plagiosum. The sequence continues at coordinate 125,967,909 of NW_028270152.1, read as the reverse complement.
TACTGAACGGTCTCTCCTGAATCGCTGATATAGGACTGAGGGAATGATTGGCCTTCTTCTGTTACCACATACGAGACGTGTGAGGTAAGCTTCTTCCTCCTTTCCCATAAGAAATCTAATCGTTTGCATCCTTCTCTAATTCCCGTGCAACAGGCTCGAAGGGACTGAATATCCTCCTGGTATCCCAGTGCACCAATCTCCAGTCTCTATGTGATGTCTTCCAGTTTCTATGTTACAGACTTGAGGAGGCTGAATAGACTGATCCTATTGCTGTATAACAGGGTACTGTGCTGCATGGCCTACACTGGGCCCATTTTTATCGACTCGAGGAGCTGACTGGCCTCCTCCCGTAACTATATATCAGGTTCCAGGGACTGAATAGTCTCTTCCTGTTCTGGTGTAACAGGGTCAATGTCCTTCGAGACTACCTCCGAATAAATGACAGAAGGTGCTGAACGAGAGAGTGCCCATACTCTGAAGCACTCTCATCTCCATATCTGACTTACAGAGATGAACCATTAATATAGTATTTTTTCTGGATAAAGTCCTGAAGCTGAAAGTAACAAAAGAGGTCCCTCCCAGATACCTCATATTCCTGGCTCAGTTCCTTAAAATTCATCATGACCTCCCTGTCAAAAACTTCTCCCAAACAGGAAACTCATCTGGACTCCCAGAGCCTAAAGCCAGAATCCATCAATCCCGGCTGGAATCCTACCAATCCTACAATGAGAGTGAAAGCCGAAGTTTTTGTTTTGTTAAGTGCCCTCAACTTGTCCCATCATTCTCCATGCTTTCACTGTGTTAAGGACAATCGGTTTCTGCAATTCTCTATAACAGTCCTCATTTTGTCCATGAACAACAGATTAATGAGGGACAATTTTGCTGGAAGGCCTCGATTTCCAGCCAAATTGACCATGGGTCCTGGCAAGCCCAATCAGCCTCATCGGATAGCAAGGAACTTAGCGGTATTTCTAAAAGTATGGAAAACCAGCACGCCCCCATTCACTGTGGAAACTGCAATTTGTCCAGCTTAATAGGAGGCCATCTGTGACGCAAGATGAAAGATCAAAGCCAACTGTTAAGCCTCCGTACTGCCTGTCTGGGCAGCGTCAAAGGGAGCATTGTCATGGGGTATCATAAACAAGGAAGGACATTAATTTTAACCAGAGCTAACCCAAACTGGATATTGAAAGATTCTGTCTTATCTTCTCTAGCAACTGCACGAAGTTAGCTTTATATAATTAATCGAAGGCCTGGATGTTAAAAATACCTAAACCCCATTGTGACCATCTGGAAGGGAATCAGATTCCACCCCAAGGTCGGCTACCCTAATAAGACCCCCAACAGGGATGGCCTCTGATTTCATAAAATTGATTTTATACCCTGAGAAAGATCCAAATGAATTAATCATTCGTAGTAAACAGGACACAGATATCATTGGTTAGTTAGAAAGAGAGGAACGCCATCTGCTTAAAGGGTGATCTTATGCCTTCCTGGTCCTACCTCCTTGCCAGTGATATTGGCGTCCCTCCAGATGCCAACGGCTCAATCACTAATGTAAATGGTAACAATGAAATAGGGTGACTTTGTTGGCTGCCACTGTCAATACTAAAATTGTCAGATCTTATACCATTAGTGAAATTCGCTGTTTTTGGGTCACTATATAACACTGCCACCCACCTGGCGAAGACCCCTCCAAGACCAAACCATTCAAGGACATAAAAGGTGCACATCTAATCCATCCAATCAAGTGATTTCTCTGCATCCAGGGAGACTACCGAGCCTGGAATCTAACCTTGCTGGCAAACTGGAACCATATTTAGCACTCTTCCAATATTATCAGAGGACCTACGGCCCCTAATAAAAGTGGTCCTCTTTCACAATGGACCTTCAAAGCCAGCGTTTTCGACAAAATTTTAAAGTCCACATTTAATAATGAAATAGGCACATACAAAGTGCAATCCTCTGGGACGTTCCCTCTCTTGAGAATAAGATGAATATTTCCTTCTCTCAGAGAGGATGGGAGGCAGTCCTGACTGTACGAATAATTGTACATATCCAACACTGGCCCAGCCAGCATGTCTATGAACTCCTTCTAAATCTCACTCTGAAAGTCCATCTGGGCTGGGGGCTTTACCACTCTGGAGCTGCCTCAGTGTCTCCTGTATCTCTCTGATTATCGGAGCGGCAGTCTAAAGAGACGCCTGCTCTGCTCTTACACCTGAGAGGTCCAAATTCTTAATAAAGGACTCCATCGTCGCCAATCAGTCCTCCCAGCCCGCTGACTGGAACATCCCAGAGTAGAACTTCCTGAACGCTGCATTAATCTTTTTGAGATCGCGGGTGATAATAGCAGCAATCTTCTTTCTGGCCAAGTACGCCTAATATCTACCTGGTTATCACCATGCTCGAATACCTTCTGTTTCGCAAAGGAAATCTCTTTCTTTGCTCTCTGGGTGAGTGCAGCATTCAGAGCAGTCCGGAGGGCTGTAATCTGCTTCAATTAAGTTATAGATGGTCTGACAAAATATGGTGTCTCAGCTCTCTTCAGCTGAGACTCAAGCATACGCCGCTGTTCTCCCTTCTGCCGCTTCTGAGTCACCGAGTAAGAAATAATCAAATCCCTTGTATAGGCTTTGGCAGTCTCCCATAGCACCGTCAGATTACTGGTCGTGCACAAGTTCTTGTTCCAAAAAAAATTAAATTCCCCTGAAAATTACTCAATGAATTTGTTATCCTTCAGGAGGAAAGGATCCACGTGCCAGTGCCGTGAGCCTGGCCCATCGCCACCATCCTTGTCCTCCATGTACACTGCCACATGATAAGAAATGGTTCCCAATTCTAAAGGACAGCATCGAATTTAAAAAGACCAATGGGGCAAACAACATGCCAATCCTAGTATAGCATTTATATGGGTTAGATAAAAAGGTGAAGTCCCTTCCTTCAGGTGAAGACATCTCACACATCCACCAACCCAGCTACCTGTTCAGGTCCACCAGCTGCCTGGGTGGCGGGGAAATACCTCTGATACCCCTCGACATCCTATCCACCTCGGGACTATATGTCAGTTAAAGTCTCCCCTTAATTGTACGACGTGCCCCAAGGCTCAAGAAGCTTCCAGCACCTGTTTTTCTCTGTCGTACTGGAATTGCACAAGGACCGGGCAGGGATGCTGGTCCGATCCCTGCCTGCACACTGCGACCCTGTGGGCCCACTCGACCCGCACCCAGTCTGCCCTGACTTACAGTTTCAAAAATTGTGTGAGCCATTGTTCCAAGAAGCTGACGAGCTGGCTTTCTGGGTCCCGTTCTGGCAGCCGGACCAAGCTGATGTTCTTCTGACGACTCCAATTTTCGAGGTCCTCGACGTGCTCTACTAAGGTCTGTACCTACCATTCTAGGGCTTGGACCCGACCCGCTGAGGATTCTGCCATGGTTTCCAAAGCCGTAAACCACTCTTCCACACCACGACATGTGGGCCGAGACGCTGGATCTCCTGTCCATGCTTCTGCAGCTTGGATAAGATCGGTTCCAGCATGGTTCAGGTCTCCTCCATTGCTGAATAACCAGGGTAAAATTAGGATCCATTTCGAAACCAAGGAGGTAATCAGAATGTGAAACTGGGGAATATTGATAGACTGTAACACGAGAGCTTCACATCTGTTTTAGTTAGGATAAGGAAGATGCAGGTACAGAATTAAAGAAGATGGACTGGGAAGCTCTCGAACAAATTGATATAAGATGCAAGTTGGGATTGAAGATTTTGGATAATGTAAAGTCCAAATGAGTTGTATCGCACGATGCTATTGGAGACAAGAGAGGAAATGTCCTGACCGAAATGTTTTAGTCGAATCTGACCACACAAGGGAGGTGCTAGAGGACTGGAGAACAGCTATGTGGCCCCAAGTTACTGGAAAGTTGGTAGAGATAGACCAGTGTCTCGTGGTGTACCACAGCGAGCAGTGCAGTGTATCAAATTATTTGTGGTATTCATAAATGATGTAAATGTGAATGTGGAGGGGGTGGTGGTGGGGTGGTGGGGGCTGAGCTTAATAAGTAATTTTGTGTTTGACACAAAAATTGGCCTGGTGGTTGACAGTGAGGAGGAAGGCCTTATGTTACGGGAAGATACAGGTGGAATGGTCAGATGGTCAGATCAATGGCAGATGGAATGGAACCCTGATAAATATGAGATGATGCACTTTGTAAGAAGGAACCAGACAGGGGAAAATTCAATGAATAGCAGAACACTAGGGAGGTCAGAGGGTGTTTCTCCACACATCCCTGAATGTGACTGGACAGTGTAATAGCCAGTTAAGAAATCACACGGGAAATTCATGGAGGCGGCATAATATGAGTTAAACATGCCATTGGTTAGGCCATAGATAGAATACTGTGTGCAGTTCTGGCAGCCACATTACAGCAAGTGTTTTGGTTTCTCAGTAACATCAGAAACTATTAGGGACTCCACAGAGTTGGAAACTTCAGTGGAAGTCTCCTGGCTGCAACTCTCTCTAAATTTTCACTTGATTTGTTTTCCCTCCTCGATTGGAGAACTGCATCTGAGAATCTGTCTGATCTTTCCTTTTTGCCAAGTACATGTATCACAACACTTACTTATTGATAGAGTCTAGGCCAACGCCTTCAAATATTTTTGAGGAGCACCTAATGTGTCTGTATGTCCGTGTGGGTCTGTGTGCATGTGTTGTCTCTGTGTGTGTCCCAGTGTCCTGCCCAGTACTCCATGTTGGAGAGTGGGGTTTTAGCAGTTTTGAGGCACATCTTTGTAAATTGCTCTGTGCCGATCCATTGAACGCCTGTGTTAATCATTCCCTGCTGCTCATGTGCTCAGTAACATGAGGAATCCCCACAACTGTTAATGATTCAGACCAGGCTTCTCACTTGCATTTCACTGACATTTGACTTAACTCTAGTTTTTGTACGTTCGTGGAAGTGCTGGGGATGCTTTCCTGGAGGCTATGTTTTAAACTGCTGTGGAAATTCAGGAAGACCAGAGGCTTTGGTGACCCAACGCTGGATGAAATATGATGACTGTAGTTACAGTATCTGGATCTGCAACATGACCAACAAATGGAGCAGAGGCTGCAGAGAGGGGAATCTCTGTAAAATGGAATGAGGGCATTGCAATAAGATCAGTTATGGTTTTGAAGAATGTTGGAGCAGGATTGAATGGCACGCTCATGCAACTTATTCAGATATTTCTGTTAGTAACAAGCCGATTTCCCTTTTCTCCCAGTGTCCCAGACTGGTGGGTAGTGAGTCACCTCCTCCTGTTCCTGGGGAACAGAAATCTGGGGCCTCACTTGCCTCCAGATTTCCCTGTATCCCAGTTTCGAGCAGTTGAGTGACTGCCTCCTGTTCCTGTGTCCAATCTCGAACAGTTGAAAGACTGTCTCCTGTCTCTGTGTCCAAGAATCGAGCGGTTGAGTGACTACCTCCTCTTTCTCCCTGTTCCTGAACAGCAGTTTGAATGCTCTGAATGATGTCACAAGGTTAAGAAAGGAGTTGATAACAGGAAATTTCAAACTTGGAGCAGCATTACACAAAGGTATCTGGAAACTTCTCCACCAAACATTTTATGCAGCCTGTCTGTTATTTTATTCCTGCCTCCTTTTATAAACAGGGTGAAACATATACAACAGTGCAGTGTTTCGACAATACTCCCACACACAGAGAAGACAGATTTAAAAGATTAAAAGATTTATAGTCTATCCCTCAGCAACCCTCATCCATTCCATCCAAACCGAAGCTGCATAAATCTTTAAACCGTATATTGTAATGAATTAGTACAGTAAATGTCACACTTTAACATTACAGTCACTGACTACAGCCCTGCACCTTTCACCAAGATCTTCACCAGAAAGCGCGCGAGCTAATTGACCACATGATGCGGAATTCCAGTTCTCTCCAGGATATTCCCCTCCCGGTTTGAAATTAATTTCCTTTTAAATGTTGACTACAAATCACACATTCAGGCTCAGTGTCAGGCTTGCAGAGCCAATTACATTCCTGCTTTAGCTGAACACACTGAGGGTGCATTTGGCAGACAGAGGGATCCTGAGGCTGGGATTTGCAGTTCAGCTGGTGCCAGAGACCGACTCCCATAACAGTGAACGGGAGCTCGCTTTGTAAAGAAAGGGGCACAATTCACTAATTGTGTTGCAGCAAAATCCAACACACCTTATTGGATAATTGCCTGTATATTAAATATAAGATCAAAATTGATGGACCAAAGCGAATACAGTAGTTCCAATTTTATATGTTCCGATGTTTAAACACACTAAAGGATATGAACACTGTGTGGGGAAAATTGAATTGAGGAGATTTTCACCATGAACTAGAATGGAGGATGCTCAGTGTGTTGAATGACCTACTCATTTTCCGATGTTTCGGTGTAGTCTGTGGGAAAGCTCTGTAAATCCTGCCACCTGCTCTCAGATGTTAGGAAGGAGACCTCTGCAGGGTCAACACGGTAGTGTTTCCCGTTCCAATACTGAGGCTGGTGCCGGGTGATCTGTTCGGTTTTATCCTTTAAGACCCCGGAACAGTTTGATACAATAGAGTGTCTTGCTTGTCCGTTTCCGAGACCATTGAAGAGTGTTTCACATCTCTGTGTGTCTGAAGTCACGTTTAGGCCAGACCAGGAAAGCACGGGAGATTCACTTCCTGAAAGTACATTGAGGAAGGAAATTGCTGTTAACCATCGACATTGGCTTCAAGGTTACTGTTAATGACTCCAGGTTTTACATCTCGATATTTTATTAATTATAACGTCCACCAGCTGCCACAGCATTAGCCGGGACTGGATTAGTAATCCAGTGACTTTTCCACAACAACACCATCTCCACATGGGGACCTATTTGAAACCACACGAAGCTGGTTAATTCTGTGTTGCTTGACAGCTCTGTCAAAAAGAACTCCCACCAATGTGACTACCGCGACGGGACTCAGGGCGTCATAAATGGTTAGACTGTAGTTATTCCCTTGTTATGGGATTGGACATAGCTGAGTAAATTTCCACATTGCCAGGGAGATGTCAGAGTTGGAGCTGGAATGAAACAGCTTCCCCAGGGACACGGCTTGTTGTACAGCACAAGTGTTCAGTCGAATTGCAGGAATGGTGTCAGGGCCCATTGCCTTTGCCGTATCTACTGTGTTCATGTGTTTCTTCATGTCACATACAGCAAATCAGATCGATTAAAGACTGGCATCTGTGATTCTGCGGGCAGCATGGCGAGGGTGAGGTGGATCATCAACTCAACACTTCTGGCTGAGGACGGTGCAGTTAATACAACCATGTCTTTTACACTAATGTACAGGGCTGTCTCGCGATATAGGATGGCGATATTTATGGAGTCCTCTCCTCCAGTGAGTTGTTTAATAGTCCATCGACATTTATGTCTGGATGTGGCAGCACTGCAGAACTTCGATCTGATCTGTTCGTCTTGGGATCATTTTGCCCTCTGTATCAGAAGTTAGTCCTGCTATTTCGAATATAACCAGGCAAGTGCGGTTGCTTTAATGGATTGTCATCAGGTTTAGGTACACATGGTTCCGACCCTATCATGTTCACCCACACTCGTCGCTGAACCATAGATCAGCTTGATGTTAATGGTAGGCTGAGGGATTATTCTGGGGGAAATGTTGCGGATTGTAGTTGAATACAATTCTGCTGCTGCTGTGATTCTACCGCACCACATGAATGCCAACTTTGAGCTCCAATATGTTCAATTCAATTCTACTGCCTATCCCCGAGTTCACACCAAGACCCATTCATCCATCAGCCATGTACTCAGTGTCTTAAACTGGTTTCTGATGTGGTAACACTTCCATTTTCCTATTCTCATTCTGCTCTCCCTGGTGTCACGCCTCCAATTTGTTACTTTACTGAAACCCCTTCACATACGCATCTGAATCTTTTCCATTCTCCCAATGCCATCTTCTATGTTTCATATGTTCCCCTCTGTTTCTCTCCCTGATCATGATTAAGAGCTCTGCAGTGTCAGAGATGCCAGCCTTATGTAGTTTCAGATCAAGGAATTTGGGCACCTTGCATTATCGGTCACTCCCCAGTGCACGGTGTTCCATGTTAGGCAAGGCGTTTGAGCAGCTTTAACACACGTCTGTGGAACTTGTTCAAAAACAGAAATTGCTGACGAAACTCAGCAGGTCTGGCAGCATCTCGTACAGTGAATGCAGAGTTAATCTTTCAGGGCCAGTGAACCTTCTACAAAGCTCCCATTTCTTTCCAGCAGTTTTTGCATTTTCATTTCCAATATCCATAGTTATTTGATTAATTGGAAACTTTTTCTGAGCCTCTTCTTTCTACAGAAACTCAACAGGTCTGGTATCATCTGCAGAGACAGAGAAACAGAGTTAGCGTTTCAAGTCCAGTATGACACTTCTTCAGAACTGAAGAGGATTGGAAAATGAGCTTTATAATTCCTTGACAGATATGGGGAGTGGGTTGACGGGTAAAAGAGGGTGCGGCAAAAGATAAACATGCTTTTAGTAGTGAGGAACGAGAAGATCATGTGAAGTAGCCTAATAATTAAAAGGTGAATGGGGAAAAGGCGTTCTCTCTACTGAGTGAATGATAAAGAAGATACAACCACATAAGGTCATAGGAAGGCCAGGAGGGAGAATGTACGGAAACTGCAGAACAGTTATAATGTGATCAGACTGTGAAGTTGTGAAATTGTACATTAACTCCTACAGGATGTAACGTAAAAAAGTGTAAAGTGAGTTGTTACTCGAGCTTGGATTGTGCTTCCTTGGAACGTTGCAGCAGCATAGAGCCGAAAGGTTAGCATGACAGCAAGGTAGGTTATTGAAATGGGAAGCAATGAGAAGGTCAAGGTTATTTCCACAGACAGAGTGGGAGTGTTCCTCAAAGCAATCTCTGTTTGGTCTCGCCAATATAGAGAGACTGCATTGTGAGCAGCAATGATAGGAGACCAGACTGAAAGTTTACAAGTGAAATGCTGCTTCACCTGGAAGGTATGTTAGGGGCCTTGGGCAGTGAGGAGGGAAGAGGTGAATGAGCAAGTGTTGCAGCTTCTGCAATTGCATGGGAAGGTGCCATGGGGGAGTGGGGAAGTGTTCTGTGTGATGGAGGGGACAGAGAGGGAACGGTTCCTGCGAAATACTGACAGTGGGCGGGAGGGAAAGATGTGTTTGATGGCACTAACCTGTTGGAGTTGATGGAAATGGCGTAAGATGATTATGGGAATGTTGGTTCTAGTGCAGGAAGAAGTGTGGACAAGGAGGAATCTTTCATTGTTCTGGGATAGAGGGGACGGATTGAGGGCAACACCGTGGGGGATGGGACAGTGACAGCTGAAGGCCCTGACCACCAGAGTTAGGGGATTTCTGGTTTGAAGGAAAATGAGGTCACGTTAGACGCAGCTCACAGGAATGTGGCATCATCAAACAGAAATAACAGAGATGGAGAAACCTGGAGAATGAGGTCAGCTTCCGCTGATCATGTGTTCAGCCACATGAAGAAGTTCCCCCTGAATGATTGAAAAGAACCAGACATCTAATTTGAGGATTTCTGCCTCACATCTGGTCTGAAGCGGAATGTGAAAATAGACCCAGAGGATGATCAGTGAGTATACGTGAGCAGGCATTCAAACAGATATCCCAAACCACTCGGTAATTATTGTTTCTGTTCAAAAAGAAGAACTTGATAAGCAGGTGAATCACCTATGGTTGACAGAAGCTCTCAAGGATACTATTGATGAGCATTAGTGGAGGGCCAGATTTATAATGTTTATTTCAGGGACCATAAGCTGATGTTATGCATGAATTTCTGTTGTGCTTCCTGATTTACCCCGCACAAAACACTGCCATTGCTGCTCCATCCTCTTCCCTGCTCGTCTCCCCTTCCTGATTCCAGGTTCTTTCTCTCAAATTACAGAGTACATTCTCTCACATTATGGTCCCTACCCACTTCACCTGAAACTCTTTAATCAAGTCCACCTACTCTGCTGTAGCATCAAGCTGCTTTTTGTGCTGCCACTTTGCTCTAGTCTCAGAATGGCTTGGACTCTCCATTCATGCTGTTATACACCTCCCACTCACATCTCATTCTGGAAAGTGTCCTTCTTGGCGTAAACCTTATTGCAAACACCCTTCCCCCTTTGCACTGAATTCACACTGTGATCCAAATTTCAAAACGTATACTCAGCCTTCATCTCACTCTGCTAAAGGTCGACGCTAACCGTGTGGTACGAGAATTCCCCTTCTTATATGATTCAGGCCAGAGATGCGCTTTCTCTGTAGAGATCATCACACGATTTGGACAAAGCAATTCAGGTGTTTGACCTCTTATTGGTACTCGTAACAGTTTCCTGCTGCCTTAGTATTGTAACATGAAGAAAAACAACTCACAGTAGGAAGTTTGGGCTGAATGTTATTTACCTGTCATTTGAATACTGTTTCAAATTTGCAGTGCTTATCTTTAAATGTTTGTTCGTGAAGTTAGTGTCAGATAGCGTGTAGGAGGTTGAGGGATGATATTGTAGAAGTTTATAAAATCATGAGAGGTTTGAATTGAGTAACCAGCCAAGGTCTTTTCCACGGGATGGGGGAGTTCAGCCATATAAGACATAGGTTTAAGGTGAAAGATGGAAGACTTGAAATGGACGAAGGGTCAATGTTTTCAAACAGAGGGTGATGTGTGTACATGGAATGAGCTGTCAGAGGAAGAGTGGGAGATGCAAGTACAGCTACAACATTTAAAACTCATTAGGACAAACATATGAATGGGAAAAGCTTAGAGGCATATGAACAAAGTGCAATCAGTTTGGATTAATTTAGTTTGGAAAACCTGGTCACCATGGACAAGCTGGACCAAAGGGTCTGTTTGTGCACGATATAACTGTATGAGTCTATAAACTGAAGAAAAGGGGAGAAGAGCCATGATGTAGTAAATTGGCAAGAAATACAAAAACAAGCAGCATGCGCTTTTCAGCGCATATAAAAAAAAGTTCAAGATGAGTGTGTGACCTTAGGTGAAATAAAGGGAGGGAAGTATATTGAGGATAATTAGAGGGTGTGACTGAAGAATTGGTTACAGGGAGCAGACAGATAATTTACACCCATGTTTTACATCTTTCCTCACAGGGGAAGGCACAGTAAGTATTTCAATGATGTAAACAAAATGGCAATAGGAGGGAAGTTCTTGAAACGTCTCTAACAAATGGAACAAGGATTTTTCTAACAGATAAGACTAAGAGTAGACAGACCAGCAGTAATTCATAGCTGGTTTTAAAAGAAATGGTCACAGTCTTGGGATCATGGCGCCCTCTTTATCAGTTGTTAGTTCTGCTGTTTATTAATGTAAGCAGTAAGTGCGGTAGCTTGAATGGGTTGTCATCAGGTTTAGGCACACGTGGTTCTGACCTTGGCATATTCATCCACACTCATCACTGAACCGGAGATCGGCTTCATGGTAATGGTAGACTGAGAGATTATATTGTGGTTGAATACAATTCTCCTGCTGCTGCTGCTACGACAGCTGCTATGATTTGCAGCATCACATGAATGACCAGTTTGAGCTGCAATATCTGCAATACAATTCTGCTGCCTGTCCTCAATTCGCACGGGAACCCGGTCACCCTTCTCCCCTGTACGCAGTGCCCTATTCCATTTTCTGATGTGGGAACGCTTCCATTTTAAAAATTCAAATCCTGATAGGGTATCTTCATGATGCCATGCCTCCAATTTGTTGCATTCCTCAAAAGCATTTAGCGTTTTCACCTGAATCTCTTCCCCTCCGGTAATGCCATCTTCTGTTTAAAGCGTTAGTGTTTCCCTCTGTTTCTCTCCATGACCATGATTAAGAGCTCTGTAGTGTCGGTGATGACAGCCTTATGTAGTTTCAGAGCAAATGAATTTGTATACCTTGCGTTATTATTCACTTCCCGCTGTATGACGCTCAATGTTGGACAGGCGTGTGAGCAGTTTTTACTCACATGTTAGAAATTTGTTCAAAAATAGAAATTGCTGAAGACACTGACAAGTCTGACAGCATCTGTGGAGTGAAAGCAGAGTTAATCTTTCGGGTTCTATGACTGTTTGTCAAAGCACCCAGTAATTCCAATAATTTTTGTTTTTGTTTCAGATTTCCTGTATCCAATCATCTTTGCTATATTGAAAATGTATTCTGTAACTTTTCATTTTTGAAGGACCTCAGGGGTCTGGCAACACCTACAGAGACAGAGAAACAATGTTAATGTTTCAAGTCCAGTGGAAACCTTCTTCAGAAATGTAAAGGATTAGAAAGTGAGCGTTTTAGTATCTTGGCAGAGGTGGGAAAGAGTGTTTGGAGGCCCAGTGTGAGAGACAAATGGGCTTGAAATTGTGGTGAAAGAGACACAGATATATAATAGGTGCAAATTAATGTGTAAATATTATAAATTGTTTTTCTCTGTTGAATGCAACATAAACAAGACACGAACTTAGGGAGCCCAGGAGGGAGAGTGTATGGAAAATGGAGAACAGCCATAATGGGTTCAGGCTGTGAATTTATGGAATTGAATATTAACTCCTACAGAGTGTAAAGTGAGCTGTTACTCGAGCTTGGGTTGCGCTTCATTGGAACATTGCAGCAACCTGCATTTTCTTAGAATCCCGACAGTGTGGAAACAGGCCCTTCAGCCCAACAGGTTTATACTGACCCTCCGAAGAGTATGCAAACCAATCCCATTCTCTACTCTAATACTATACACAGACCCTTGATTATTGCACCTAACATCAACATTGGCAATTCAGCATGGCCAGTTCACGTAACCTGCACAACTTTGAACTGTGACAGGAAACTCGAACCCCCAGAGGAAATCGAACCAAGTTCCCTGATGCTGTGAGGCAGCAGTGCAAACCACTGAGCCACCGTGCCATCCAGGACCGAACAATTATAAGGCCACAACTCTATATGAGCAGAAATGAAGCCATTCGGACCATCAAGTCTACTCCGCCATTCGATCACCACTGACAGATTTTCAGCCCCATTTTCCTGCTTCCTCTCAATAATCCTTGATCCCCTTGTCAATCTAAACTTATCTGAGTCTGTTTTAAATATACTAAATAGAGCATAGAACAGTACAGCACAGAACAGGCCCTTTGGGCCACGATGTTGTCCCGAGATTTAATCCTAATGTAAAATGTAGTAATTTAACCTACGCACCCTTCAACTCACTGCTATCCATGTGCATGATCAACAGTCGCTTAAATGTCCCCAATGACTTTGCTTTCACCATCAGAGCCGGCAATGCATTCCATGCATTCACAAATCTCTGCATAAAGAACCTACCTCTGACGTCTCCCTTTTACCTTCCTCCTAATATCTTCAAACTATGACTTCTCGTACTAGTCACTTCTGCCCTGGGGAAAAGTCTCTGGGTATTGACACTATCTATTCCTCTCATTATTTTGTACACCTCGATCAGCTCTCCTCTCTCCTCCTTGTCTCCAGAGAGAAATATCCAAGCTCGTTCAACCTTTCTTCATAAAGCAAGCCCTCCAATCCAGGCAGCATCCTGGTAAACCTTCTTTGCAATCTCTCCAAAGCCTCTGAGCTTTCCAATAGTAGGGCGTCCACAACTGGACACAATATTCCAAGTGTGGTCTCACCAGGACTTATAGAGCTGCAGAAAAACCTCACGGCTCTTAAACTAGTTCCCCCTATTAATGAAAGCCAAAACACCATATGCTTTCTTGACACCCTATCCACTTGGGTGGCAACTTTGAGGGATCTATGCACTTGCGCACCCAGATCCCTCTGTTCCTCCACACTGCCAAGAATCCTGTCTTTAATGCTATATTCAGGTTTCGAATTTGACCTTCCAAAATGCATTACTTTGCATTTATCCAGGTTGAACTCCATCTGTCAATTCTCAGCCCAGCTCTGCATCCTGTCTATGTCGCGCTGCAGCCTACAATAGCCCTCTATACTATCGACGTCACCTCCAACCTTTGTGTCATCAGCAAAGTTACTAACACACACCATAACCTCCTCATCCAAGTCATTTATAAAAACTACAAAGAGCAGAGGCCCAAGAACACAGCCCTGTGAGATCCCTCTCAACACTGTCCTCCAAACAGAATACTTTCCATCTACAACCACTGTCTGCCTTCTGCCAACCAGCCAATTCTGAATCCAGATAACCAAATCTCCCTGTACCCCATACTTCCTGACTTTATGAATTACCCTTCCATGGGGAACCCTATCAAATACCTTGCTGAAGTCCACATGCACCACATCCACTGTTCGACCATCGTCGACCTGTCTTTACACCTCCTCAAAGAAATCAATAAGATTTGTGAGGCATTGCCTGCCCTTCATGAAACCATGCTGACTGCCTTTAATCACACTATGCTTTGCCAAATAGTCATAAATCCTATCCCTCAGAATTTTTAACAAACTTTGCTGACCGCAGACGTAAGACTGACTGGTCTCTAATTGCTAGGGATTTCCCTATTACCCTTCTTGAAATAAGGAACAACATTTGCCTCCTTCCAATCCTTTGGTCCGACTCGTGTGAAGAGTGAGAAGGCAAATATCCTCACCAGCGGCTTAGCAACCTCCTTTCTTGCTTCCTGGAGCAGTCTCGGATAAATCTGGTCTGGCCCTGGGGATGTATCTTAATGTTTTCCAAAATTGCAAGCACATCAACTTCATCAATCTTGATCTGGTCAAGACTGATCTGGCCCAGCTCCTCTAAGTTTCGTTTACAACAACTTCATTTTCCTTGGTGAAAATCGAAACAAAAAACTCATTTAGGGCTTCCCCTATCTGCTCAGACTTCACACATAAGTTCCCTAAGCTAATCCTGGTCGGCCCTACCTTCTCCCTGATTATTCTCTTATTCCTCACGTATGAGCAAAATGCCTTTGGAATCTCCCTAATCCTTCCTGTCAAGCCTTTTTCGTGCCCCATCATGGCTCGCCTCAGTCCTTTTCTGAGCTCCTTCCTAGCAAGCCTGTAATCCTTTAAAGCTGTGCTAGATCCTTGCTTCCTCCATCTTACGTAAGCTGCCTGCTTCCTTTTTACGAGACGCTCCTGTGTTCTCGTCATCTAAGGTTCCTTAATCTTACCCCTTCTTACCTGTCTCAGAGGAACAAATTTGTGTATCACTCGCAACAACTGCTCCTTAAACAGTCTCCACATGTCTGCTGTGCCCTTTCTGTGGATCAATTGCTCCCAGTCTGTACTTCCCAACTCCTGTCTGATAGCATCATAATTTCCTTTTCCACAGTTAAATATCTTCCCTCTGAAACTGCTCATTTCACTCTCGCAGACTATGCTACATTTGAGGCAGTTGTGATCACTTTCGCCAAAGTGCTCTCCCACCGTTAGTTCTGACACCTGACCTGGCTCGTTGCCGAGCACCAAATGCAAAATAGCCTCTCCCCTCAATGGTCCGTCCACATACTGAGTAAGGAAACCGTCTTGAACACACCTGACAAAAACGGCTACATCCACACCATCTGCAGGTGGTTCCAGTCGATATTGGAAAAGTTGAAATCACCCATAACTATAACCCTGCTACTTGTGCATTTTTCCAGAATCTGCCCGCCTATGGGATCTTCAGTCTCTCTACTGTTATTAGGTGGTCTGCAGAAAACCCACAAATGCGGTGACTGTTCCCTTGCTGTTCCTAACTTCCACCCATACTGACTCAGTAGACAAACATTCCTCAACAACCTTCATTTATGTAGCTCTGACGCACTCTCTGATTAACAATTCTCCACTCCCTCCTCATTTTCCAGCCACCCTGTTCATTTTTAGGTTAGATTAGATTACTTACATTGTGGAAACAGGCCCTTCGGCCCAACAAGTCCACACCAACACTCCATAGAGCATTCTTGAAGAAGGGCCTGTGCCCGAAACGTCGAATCTCCTGTTCCCTGGATGCTGCCTGACCTGCTGTGCTGTTCCAGCAATAAAGTTTCAACTTTGATCTCCAGCATCTGCAGACCTCACTTTCTACTCCATAGAGCAACCCACCCAAAACCATTCCTCTACATTTACCCCTTCATCTTACACTACGGACAATTTAGCATGGCCAATTCACCTAATCTGTACATCTTTGAATTATGGGAGGAAACCGGAGCACCCGAAGGAAATCCACAGGGAAAGTTTGCAAAATCCGCACTGGCAGTTCCCTGACATGGGAATTGAACCCGGTTCTCTGGCGCTGTGAGGCAGTAGTGCTAGTCATTGGGCCACCGTGCTGCGCCGAAACGCTTTTAGACGTTCTAAACCCTGGGAAATCAAGCAGCCATCCCTGCCCCTGTGAAACCTACGTCTCCATTATGGCCACGACATCGTTGTCCCAAGTACGGATCCATGCTCTAAGTTCGTCACTCTTATTTCGGACAGTACTTGCATTAAAGCAGACGCACTTTAACCGATCCCTTTGTTTCATCGCGTGAGAAACCTTCCTGATAGATTCAATATATCCTGTCATTGTCCCGGCTGCAACTCACCCACTCTCAGACATGTGGTCTTATTCCTACCCACTTGCCAAACTCGTTTAAACCCGCCAGAATCCCACGAGCAAAACTCACAAACAGGCCATTTGTGCCACTACAGTTCAGATGCAACCCATCCTTCATGTACAGGTCCCACCTTACCCAGAAGGTATCCCGATTGTCTAGGTGTCTGAAGTCCACCCTCCTGCACCTGCCTCGCAGCCACGTGTAAAGCTGCATTCGCTGACTGTTCCTCATCTAACTAGCTCGTGACACTGGTAGCAAACCTGAGATCACTTCTCTACTCGTCCTGGTCTTCAGCTTCTAAACTAATTCTCTGTAGTCACTTTTCAGATCCTCAGTCCCTTTCCTGGCTATATCGTTGGTGCCAAATGATTTGGTTTCCACAGCCTTCTGTGATAAGGAATTCTACAATTTCACTACTCTCTGGCTAAACACGTTTCATCTTATCTCCGTTCTAATGGGTTTTCCCTTTGCTCTAAGCCTGTGTCCTCCTGCTAGTGCAAACGGCCTGCCAGTTTTGTCTGTATCTAGGTCATTCAGTATTCTATAAGTTTCAATTGGATCCCCCCCCCCCCCCATCCTTCTAATCTTCATCGAGTATAAACCCAGGGTCCTCCAACGTTCCTCATGTGTTAAGCTTTTCATTTCTGCTGAACTTTCTCTTGACACACACCAAGGCTAACACATCCTTCCTGAGGTATGAGGCACAAAACACTGGAAATGTGGTCTGACCAGAGCCTTAGAAAGCCTCAGAATCCCCATCATTATATCCTACTCCTCTCGAGATGAATGACAACATTGTATCTGACGTCTTAGGTACTGACTCAACCTGCAAGTTTATCTAAGGTGAATCCGGCGCTTGGAATCCCAAGTCCCTTTGTTACTCAGATTTCTGATTTTTTTCCCCATTTAGTAAATAGTCCATGCCTGTATTCTTCACACCAAAGTGCCTGACCTCACACTCTCCCACATTGTGCTCCATCTGCTACTGCTTTTCCCACTTTCCTAAACTGTCGAAATCTTTCTGCAGGCTCCCTGCCTCCTCAATACTATATGCCCCTCCAACTATCTTTGCATCGTCTGCAAACGTAGTCAGAATGCCTTCTGTCCCACCACTCAGATCATTAACCTATAAAGTGAAATGTTGTGGTCACAACACTGACTCTTGTGGAACACTGCTAATCACCGTCTGCTATCCTGAGAGGGACAATTTTATCCTCACTATGCCTCCTGCCAGAGAGCCAACCTTTTATCCATGCTAGTACCAGGCCTCTGACACCATGAGCCCTTATCTTACTCTGCAGCCTCCTGTGTGATACCATATCAGAGGCTTTCTGGAAGTTCTGATAGGTAACTTTCTCTGGTTCAACGCGTCGTTACCTCCTCAAAGAATTCTCATTATCCTGACAGCAATGTAGGTTATAAAAATGGGGAGCAATCAGATGGAAAGGGTCATTCCTACAGACAAAGTGGCGATGTTCCTCAAAAAAGTTTCTGTTTGGCTCACTAATGTAAAGGAGACTGCATTGTGAGCAGCAATGACAGGAAACTGGATTGAAAGAGTACAACTGAAATGCTGCTTCACCTGAAAAGTGTGTTTAGGTCCTAGGACAGTGAGAAGGGAAGAGGTGAATGGGAAAATGTTGCTGCTTCTGCATTTACATGGGAAGGTACCATGGGCGTGTGGGAAAGTGTTCGGGGTGATGGAGCGTGCCACAGAAGGAATAGTCTTTCTAAAATGCTGACACTGGACGGAAGGGGAAGATGTATTTGATGGCGCTGTCCTGCTGGAGACGGAGGATGATTCTGTGAATGTGGATTCTAGTGCAGTAGGAAGTTAGGGCATGGGGAGATCTATCATTGTTCTGGGAAGGAGGGGATGGAGTGAGGGCAGAAGTGAGGGAGACGGGACAGTCACAGCTGAAGGCTCAGTACATCAGAGTGAGGGGGATTCTCGTTTGAGAGAAAATGATGTAATATAGGAAGCTTCCCACTGGAATGTGGCATCATCGAACAGAAATCACAGAGCCAGAAAAACTGAGAGAATGGAGTCACTCTCCATGTGCTCAGCCACATACGTAGATTCCCCCTGAATGACTGAAAAGAGTCAGGTATTTCAAATGCAGATTTTTGTAATATATCTGGTCAAATACGGAGTGTGAAAATAGACACAGGTGAAGGTCAGCAGATGTGTGGGGGTGGGGGCACATTTAAGCAGGTACTGCTTAATAACACCCAGCTATTATTGACTCTGGTCAAAAAGAAGATGATATGAAGATGTGAAGATGAACCACCCATGATGCACAAAGGCTGTGAAGGATACTAATCAATCACAAACTAAAGAATTCAAATTGCTGAGTTCTAGCGTCGGCCACATTTGGGAAGTTTACTCTTGGAACCAGAAGCAGATTGTATAAAACAAAATACAAAGAAAAATATTCCAAAACTGGCAAGAAATACGAAAAAGAAACTAACCACGAGAGTTTTCCCATATCGAATAAAAAACGTTCATGATGTATGTGTGACCCTTCGAAGAAAGGTAGGAAAGAAATTGTGGGACACCTGGAGGATGTGACTGGGGAACTGGTTTCAGGGAACAGGCAGAGAATTTAAAACAGTATTTTACATCTTTTCTCTCAGGGGAAGGCACAAAGAGTTTCAATATTATAAACAAAATTGTAGTCAGATGAAAGTTTTTGCACTGTCTCTAACAAAACGACAAAGGCTTTTCTCAAACAGAAAAGACCAAGGGTAAACAGCTGATCAGCAATTCATAGCTGGTTTTAATAGAAGTGGTTACAGAGTGACTGGTGGCACTGTGTGAAATATTCAATAACTCTCGGGATTACGGGAGTGTTCCAGTAAAACTGGCAGAACTCCAAAGTGGCGCCTGTCTTCAAGAAGAGAGTGAGTCTTCAAGTGTTTAGGTTCTCCCTTTGTCTGAATAGTGGAGCATATTTGAGAGGATTAATGGCCTCATGATACACTTTCATCCTGAGTGATTTCGAAAAAGTAAAACTCTGCTCCTTCCTCTGATGTGTTACATACTGGGGAATGAACATTTTGCTAAAGTTGAATTATTTTGAAAATTATCTGGAACATCGTACAAACGACATCACCCAGAGAATTCTAGAAACTGTACTCATTCCAACATTTTATAACCATGTGGGGATATTGCACAGGTGAGAGAGAGAGAGAGAGAGAGAGAGAGAGAGAGAGAGAGAGAGAGAGAGAGAGAGAGAGAGAGAGAGAGAGAAGGTGCTGCATTGTAGTGGTGAGAGTGCTGGAGCCTTATTCTGGGGAAGGCGCTAACAGATATACAGTGAGTGTGAGAGAGTAGAGAGAATACGGTGACTCTTATCATGCCAGAGCGGGAAAGGTGCTTTTCCAGTATTGCTAGGCTTTTCTTGGACCGCAGATAATGCACTGAGCTGGGTGATGTTCTCAGACCATGCTCGGTGGGTCTCGTGGTGCGGCTCTGTCTGGGAAGTAAATAGTCCCTTTCTGTACTAGACTATTCATCAGGACCTCCGTGCCCCTGTCGACAAGCCCCTGTGGTGTAATTTCCTCTTATGGCAGCTCCAAACTGGGAAAGCTCAACCGTGTGCCCATTGGTCTTTAAATGATGTCAGCAGTACCAGGGATCACTGAATATCCAGGGACATCCGGGAGATAGTGTGTACCTCCAGCCATGATGCGTGGGATAATCATGCTGGTATTGAATGAGAGGGACACGATGGGGGTGGGGTGGATAGTTAATGAGGTGAGTTCGATAAGATAGCACCAGGAAACTAGCTCTGCCTCGTGCAGACAACCCCTCTGTCACACTCAAGGAAAATGGCACTGAGACAAATTATTGTTCGATTCACCCCAATGAGTCGAAGATTCTGCTGTTCCTACTCCCAGTTACAAATCTGCAGAACAAATGTTTATCCAAAACTCTCCATCATCTTAACTTACACCAATGTCCTGCTCACCCATCATTCACGGAAACAGTGGCCTATATTGCAAGATGCTATTGAAATGTTTTCATTTCACAATTTTAAACCTACCATCAGATCCTTCTTTGAAATTCTCTCTCAATCTCCCCCTCTCTTTTAAGCAAGCTCTTCCCATTTGTTGGTATTTAAACTGATTCCCCCGCCATCTCTTGCTGGCAGTGAGTTTCACACCCACTGCACTCCTGTGTCATGCCACAATGGAGATATGGAGCTGTAAATGGAGGGAGCTGCACATCCTGTCACTTTCAGCATGAGCTGCAACTTTCCCCACGCTGGGCAGTGATCTAACACAGTGTTACTGAGCAATGCAGTGATTGGTCTACACAGCTGAATATGCTGGGAAGGTAACTGCTCCAGGTTAATGGATAAATTCACTGCTATTCACTGCACAGCTCCCCATACTGCACAGATATCCAATCCGTGTGTATAAAACAATGCCTTTGTGTGGTCTGCACAGCGCCCTGTGCTGAACAGATCATCTAGTCCAAGTTTATGGATCAGATTAGATTACATTACAGTGTGGAAACAGGCCCTTTGGCCCAACAAGTCCACACCGACCCGCCGAAGCACAACCCACCCATACGTTTACCCCTTACCTAAGGCTACGGGCAATTTAGCATGGCCAATTCACCTGACTTGCACATCTTTGGACTGTGGGAGGAAACCGGAGCACCCGGAGGAAACCCACGCAGACACGGGGAGAATGTGCAAACTCCACACAGTCAGTCGCCTGAGGCGGGAATTGAACCCGGGTCTCTGGCGCTGTGAGGCAGCAGTGCTAACCACTGTGCCACCGTGCCGCCCACACGGATCAATGCACTGTTGGACCAATTCGTCGTGAACTGGTGAGCTCTAAACAGTGTTCGATCCTGGACGGATTGCTGAGCAGTACACTAGCCTGGTCTACGCAGTACTTCATGCTGAGCAGGTATCTCATCTGGGCTTATACGTGTCCGGGCTGGATCTGAGAGGTGGATTGAGTATCTGATATAATTCCTGACATGATTATCACTCTTCCAGTTCGGCCCATTCCGCAGGTAAATGTGACGTGCTGTGTTTGAGATAGAGTTTACTTCGTCAAAATATTCGACATTAAGCAAAACACAATTTATCCGAAGACTACCGCTAAAAGGCAACAAAAGGAACTTGCAATAACATAATTCTGTTGGAAAACTTAGCAGAATAATAGTTTATTTAACAGCTATACAGTAACTGTTCCAATATCGTATCTTCCAATATGCACACAAATGTCAAAAAAGAAATGCAGGAAACAGATTGGCTGACATGCAGTTCTCCAATCCAAGAGGAAAGAGCATCAAAAGACAGTTCCGAGAGAAATCACAGAGACAGTGTGTAGCACCCGGGAGAGATTTACTGCCTTCCAACCCTGCTGAGACTCCAGCAATAACTGGCAAAATGTAAAACTAAGAATCCTGGTTCTGTGAGAGTTTGACCATCACTCCATAGGACCAGGCCGCAGCTGCAAGAACACAAGGAATGGACTGCATCTACACCGTGTATGGCTCTGTAGGTGTCTCTCAAAAATGCCTAAATCCACATAAGCTGTTAAATGCTGTACAGACAAAAGTCAAAGTTAAACATTAATAATTAAAACGAGAAGATGCAGCAGGCCTGGTGATCAGACACAGACGGCCTCGGGAGCCCAGCAATGCCTATACTGTCAAAACATAGCAGAATCATCAAGCTTGTGAAGAGAAAGAATTATGTCTCTCCCTCATCTCTATGTTTACAACTGGAGATGTGCCATTTGCCCAATAATCAGCGATATCAAAATCCCAGCCACACCAAGTATTATTGTGATATATCAGAGTTACCGTGAAATGGGTTAACTGGAGCTGTTTGTTCAGTGACTGTGATTAATATCAGTCTTCCTGGACCTAACTGGGTCACTGGAGGATTTCCCTCTTCCATAATTAGGGACTTCTTTCACCTTGTTATGCCAAAGTATTCAGGGCAGAGTCAACCTCAACAAGATTGGGATCAGCGGCTATAGAGAAAGAGAAAGAGATCAGAATCTGAGAACATTAGAATGGTCCAACAATGGATTTTAATTTGAGACCATTAGACTGGAATGTTCCAACAATGGAAACGAATCTGAGACCATTAGACTGGAATGTTCCAACAATGGATCAGATTCTGAGAACATTAGATTGGAATGTTACAACAATGGACAGGAGTTTATCCGATGGTCTTTATTGGCTTTCTCAGGATTGGCCATGGTTAGAGTTGCGGATACGAGCTGTACTGATGACTATTCAAGCTGGGTACTATCCCATCCTCGCTATTATTGGTGTTCCTGGTAAGTATATCTCTGTCAATTCTATAAATGATGCTGAATGTTATTGCTATGCTGGTCGATTATATTTAACAAATACAGAAACTTTCAGTCACACACGCCACTTTCTTCTCATGCATTTCCAAACTACTTAGTCATAAACATCTGAGAAGGTAAAAGACTGTTCGGAACCTTGAGTCTCCATTTAGCGTGAACTGTTTTATATCTCCATATTCTCTCTGTCATCAAACCTGCTTCTTAATATCCCCAATCTCCAGATTTGCCTGAGTTCTATTGCTGACTTCACCATCATCTACCCCTTTGTTAACGACAGATTTTATGGCTCCAATTCTCTTCTGACCTCTATTCCAGTTACAAAGAGTTTGACCACAAACTTGTTCTTGTCTCTACAGTTACTTCACAACAGGGACTCTTAAACAGAGTAATAATGTCACTGACTGTGTAATTCAGAGGCACGGGTTATGACTCTAAACGCATTGTCTGAAATCCTATCCCAGCCGATGACTAAATTTAAATTCCAATATCAAAAATAGGAATGAAGCCTAATTTCACTCATGACAATCATAAACCATCAGGATTTCTTTCTTATTTTGTTGATAACCTTTGATAAAGAAACCTAACATTTTGCCTTGTCTGAACTAAGTGTCACCTCCGATCCACAACAATGTGGTTGCCTCCATATTGCCTTGACAAATGGCCCCATTGGCAAGGACAGATAGGATGGACAACAAATACTGTCCTTGCCAGTGATGCTGGCATCCCGCGAAACAACAACAAGAAGAAAATGTGGATGCTGGCGATCTGAAATAAAATTCTCCACAGTCTGAAAGAATGTTGGAAAATCTCAGCAGTTATGGCAGTGTGTCGGAAAAAAAAAACCAAATAACGTTTCGAGTTCAGTGAACCTATCAAATCTGAATGCAACTGCGAAATAATATTATTATATCAGGGATGGATGGTAGTGTGAGCGGGAGGTTTGTGTTGAGTGGATGATGTCCAGCAAGAGAGAGAAAGTGAGAGTGAAAGAGAGAGAGATGGAGAGAGAGAGAGAAAAAGGCAAAGCAAACAAAAGGATTGCTGATGATGGACTTGAAGGAAAACAGAATGGGAAGTTATTCTACCATTTCCCCTTTTCACATATTCCTGAATATCATATTTATTACGGGATGTCCCTGCTTACCGTGAGTTATGTTCCCTCTATCTCTCGTCTCTGAGTGTGGTGATCAACTCCATCAGCAATACTGATAGTCGCTGATATATAGAGAAACGTAATGTTCCATTGTCAACTGCTTCTTTGGAGAGAGGAATTGTTACTGTGTGACTGTGTGGAGATATAAGAGCTTTCTCAGCCAGGAAGAGAAACTGAGGAACTGAAAAATGTATTGCTGGAAAAGCATAGCAGGTAAGGCAGCATCCAAAGATCGGGAGAATCGACGTTTCGGGAGTGAGCCCTTCTTCAGGAATGAAGAAAGTGTGCCAACCAGGCTTAGATAAAAGGCAGGGAGAAGAGACTTGGGGGAGGGGCGTTGGAAATGCGATAGGTGGAAAGACGTTAAGGTGAGGGTGATAGGCCGGAGAGGGTGTGAGGACGGAAAGGTCAGCAAGAAAATTGCAGGTCAGGAAGGTGGTGCTGATTTAGAGGGTTGGGATTGAGACAAGGTGGGGGGAGGGGAAATGAGGAAGCTGGAGAAATCTGAATTCATCCCTTGTGGTTGGAGGGTTCCTGCTGGAGGAAGAGCACCTCATCTTCCGCCTGGGAACCCGCCAACCACAAGGGATGAATTCCGATTTCTCCAGCTTCCTCATTTCCCCTCCCCCCACCTTGTCTCAATCCCAACCCTCGAAATCAGCACCACCTTCCTGACCTGCAATTTTCTTGCTGACCTCTCCGTCCTCACCCCCTCTCCGGCCTATCACCCTCACCTTAACCTCTCTCCACCTATCGCATTTCCAACGCCCTTCCCCCAAGTCCCTCCTCCCTGCCTTTTATCTTAGCCTGCTTGGCACACTTTCCTCATTCCTGAAGAAGGGCTCATGCCCGAAACGTCGATTCTCCTGATCTTTGGATACTGCCTGACCTGCTGTGTTTTCTCAGCAACACATTTTTCAGCTCTGATCTCCAGCATCTGCAGTCCTCACTTTCTCCCAGAGAAACTGAGGAGACCAAGGCATTTTCAATACTGAATGGATGCATTGTAGGTATGGGGAATTCACTTGCTGCTCTCATCTGGAAAGTCAGTGGAGACTCTGTGGATGGTGTTCTCAGGATAGTGATGTCAGCTACTGGGTTCATTCAGGGATTCACGATGGTCTGGGGACCCCACTCTGAATACTGCATTTACAGTGTGTCTGGGTCCATGATAAACAAATGGATTTGAGACTACAAAGAAGGGACGTGTATAAACAGGGAGAAGCGATGCACTATATTTTCCTCTCTGGAATTTCCAGGAACATTTGTCTAAGCTGCACCCTTCAGGTGTAAGGTGTAAAGCCAGCTTGTTTCAAAATTGAGGTGGCCACTGAGCTGTATTCCCTCCTTCAGTATAACCTGTGTTCTCACACCAGTAGCAGGACTGCGCTGACAATCACGATGAATTAAACTGAATTGATTCTGGAACTTTGCAGGCAGCAGTGGGTAATATATCCACCATCTCTGAAGTGCAGTCCTCCGATGTATTCACGAGTTGACTGAATCCATCTGCCTGCTGAGAGGAATGCATTGGTTCCATCTCCACAGGGGAAAGTACAGAAATTAATTTCCAACGATATTAGGGAACAGAGGGACTGGTAAAAATTGGAAGCTGCAGGAAATCAGAATTAATGAAGAGTATATTATTGAAAATCTAATTGAATCGAATTTCTTAAGTTGCTGCATCTGATGAGCTACATCTCAGAGTGATTGAGATGAGAACAGAGCTAGTGAAATAATTACTGATTATTCTTCAAAGCTGGTTAGATTCTGGAAAGGATCCTGCAGACTGGACAGCAGCTATTGTCAACCTAAATATTTAAAACAGGATGGAGAGGGAAAACAGAAAACTAAATAATTTGATGTCAGCTGTGAGAAAAAATATTGGAACCTTTTATAAGGAACGTGACGAATAGACACTTGGAGAATAATGATATGATTTGGTACATTCGGCCGAGATTCAGGAAAGGGAAATGATCTTTGATAAACCTGTTTATGGAGATTGTCCGTTGTGAGTTGAGAATCAATGCGAGTGGAGTATTTGTATTTTTAGAAGACACTTGACATGTTTGAATACAGGTGAATGGGGAATGTTAGGGTCCATGGGTAGGTAGGGTGGAATATTTACCACATGGATTAAAATTTGATTAACGGAGATACAAGAAGAATGCTGTTTTTCTCTGGACTGAAGGATTGATGCGTGGCAGCAGGAGCCGTGTTTGGGCAATAGCTGTTCATAAGGTATAAAAATGATTCAGATGTGAACAACAAATATAATCATGTACAGTTATATTTATTAAATGGTACAGAGGTTGGCGAGTGCTTTTGTTGAAAAGGACCTGTATGTCCTTGGTCATAAGTCACTGACAGAATTCATACAGGACAGGAAGTAAATGATGTGTGGGTCTTCATGAAAAATCATTGAAGTACAAATGTTAGAATATCTTTCCCACTGATCGTGTTTTGTTGAGAGTGTAGTTGGTGCATTGTGTAAAGATTTGGTCTGCTTTATAAACAATGATCGCTCTGTCACTGAGAGAGTGCAAAGTAGTTTGACCAGACTAAATACTGGCATGATGTTACCATGAGGAGAGAGTGCAGTAACGATGTGTTTAATCTGTAGCGCTGTGAGAGAATAAGAAGTGGAAGCTTGATGGGTATGGCCAGAAACTCATTATGTCCCAAACAGCTGAATGGGGTGGAAATGTCATACCATTCGTTGGATGTTTGATTCACGACAGTTTACATGCATCTGCAGAACCCTCACGTCGATTGACAACGAGGTACAGGCTCTGAATGAACTCTGAACACTTTAATGCACAGTTACTGTGTGACACTGCATTGAATGTCACTTTGTACACGATCCTGCCAGCAGCCAAAATACCATCATTCTGAAACAGTTAGTTATTTCCCAATGGCTTCTGACCTCCACGGAGACCATGGGTCTGCCTTCTTGGAGATGGAAGGTAACTTGGAGAACGGCTAAAAAATGTTGTCTTCATTCCGACTGCCAGAAAACCATGTTAATGTAACACATATGTACCATGAGTAATTTAGTCATACGGATCAATTTGGACAGTCTGTCTGTGCAGCCCCTGCTCCATTTGTTTGTGATGTTGGAACATCTCTGACATTTTCCTGTTCCAGTGTTAGTGGCTTGACATTCTGAATAACCTCTTCCTGTTCCTTTGTAAGTGACTCCCGGTGTGAAATAGTTCTTTCTGTTCCCATGTACGTTATATGTGGGAGAGAACAGACTCCCTGATTTCCTGTGCTACAGGCAGGAGGGACTGAATGGGGTATCCCTTTTTTTGCCCGGTAGTTTTGATGGGATGAATGGCTTCACCAAATTATTTTGAAACCAGATAGAGCTGCTGAATGAACTCCTCCTTTCACTGTGGAAATGCACTGTGCTGTTACATAAACGTTACCCAGACTTTAACAGCACGATCTTGAATGTTGACCAAGTCTTTTTGCACATGGTCACAGCCTGTTTCAAGAGCTGAAGAGGGACAACTTATCCTGAAAATTTTGTAGAATTCAGTGAATGCCGCCTCTTCTGCTGGCACGGTGGCTCAGTAGCTAACACTGCTGCCTCACAGCACCAGGGTCCCAGTTTCGATTCGAGCCTTGGGCAACTGTCTGTGTGGAGTTTGCACATTCCCCACTTCTCTGCATGAGTTTCCTCCAGGTGCTCCGTTTTCCTCCCACAGTCCGAAGATGTGCACACCAGGTGCATTGGCCATACTAAATTGTGCATTACGTTAGGTGCATTAGTCCGACGGAAATGTGTTTGGGTGGGTTACTCTTCGGAGGGTCGGTGTGGACTGGTTGGGCCGAAGTGCCTGTTTCCACATTGTAGGGAATCTAATCTGCTCAGTTTGGACTCAATGGGCTGAATATCCTCCTTCCACACTGTAGGGATTCTATGATGACAAACTGGAGATGCCCGGGGCTGAGGAAGCTCCGCTGAGAATCTCCTGCAGATGTGCCCCACGGCTAAGATGATTGATGCCCACCAATGATAATCATCTTCCCTTGTGCCGTGAATGACTCCAAACAGTGTAGAGGTCATAATTAATTCTCATTGTGTGATTTTGTTCAGGCTCCTTGATGTCATCCTCAGTCAAATACTGCCTTGAGTTCAGGGTCATTCTCTCTTACCTGAGCCCCTGTGTTACCTCTTTTGTTCATATCAATAGGTCATGGTGCAGGAGCAGAGAAGGTTTTCTTCAAACAGAGGGTAGTGAATGTCAGGAATTCTCTTACACAGAGAGTTAGGGGAGCTAGGCCACTGAATTGGACCAGTGGTGTCCCGCTGGGATCAGTTCAGTGACCTCTGCTCTCTGTTATTTTCAAAAATGACTTGGATATGGGTGTTGAAGAGTGGGCTAGTAAGTTTGCCGATTACACAAAGGTGGTTGGAGTGATACAGCATATGGAGGGCTATTGTAGGTTGCAATGGGACATCGACAGGATGCAGAGGTGGGCTGAGAAGTGGCACATGGAGTTCAAACTGAAGTAATTCACCTTGCAAGCTCGAATGTGAATGCAGAATACATGGTGAAAGGCAGAATTCTTGGCAGTGTGGAGAAACAGAGGGATCCTGGTGTCCATGTCCACAGATCCCTCAAAGTTGCCACCCAAGTTGATCGGGTTTTTAAGAAGGTGTATGGTGTGTTGGCTTTCAGTTGCAGGGGGATTGAGTTTAAGAGCCGCGAGGTTATGCTGCAGCTCGATAGAGGCCTGCTCAGACCGCATAGGGAATATTGTGTTCAGTTCTGGTCTCCTCATTATAGGAAGGATAATGAAGCTTTCGAGAGTGTAAAGAAGAGATTTACCAGGATGCTGCCTGGACTGGAGGGCAGGTCTTACGAAGAAACCGTGAGGGAGCTAGGGCTTTCCTCATTGGAGGAAAAATAGATGAGAGGTGACTTGATATAGGTGTACAAGATGATGAGAGAGTGAATAGCCAGAGACATTTTCCCATGGCAGAAATGTCTATCACTTGGTGGTATAATTTTAAGGTAATTGGAGGAAGTTTTAGGGGAGATATCAGAGGTAGATTCTTTATACAGAGAGTGGTGGGTGTGTCGAATGCACTATCATCAGTGGTAGAGTCAAATACGTGAGGGAAACTTAAGAGACTCTTGGTTAGGCACATGGAACAAAGTGAATGGAAGCATGTAGGTTAGTCTAATCTTAGAGTAGAATAAATGGCACAACGTCGAGTGATGAAGGTCCGAACTGCATGCATTCATGTAGAACTCTGAGCTCAAAGACTGCATGAATTCACGTAAAACTTCTTATCTCACTTTTTAGATTAGAATCAATCTAAACGTCATGGCATAGTCAGAGAACACAGGGGGCCAACACCTTCAACATTTTGTCTAGCTATCACCATTGTTCACAGCTCACCTGAGAATGCAACTTTAAAAAAAAGTTTGTGATTTACACATAAAAGTAGTGAAACTATCATGGTATTCTAACAAATGAAAGGCTTAACAGACAATCAATTTTTCTATGTATAATTTCAGTTACATCACACTGTAAATTTTTGCTATAAATTCTGTGTTACGATCGAGCCATCCACTATCACCTGATGAATGAGCGATGCTCCAAAACCTAGTGTGCTTCCAATGAAACCTGTTGGACTATAACCTGGTGCTATGTGATTTTTAACTTTGTACACCCCAGTCCAACACCAGCATCTCCAAATCAGTACTGTTCTTGGTTCTGTGTTCTATGGAAGTGTTCAAGAAGACTTGGACATTGAGGAAAATTTGAGACTTGGGCAGGTCAGTCTTGATCTTAGTGAAGGGCAAGGCAGGCTTGGGATAGGAATGACCTGCCCCTGTTCCTTATGTTCTCCCATTCTGTTACTGGAAAGTTAGGAGGTGTTATTTTCCTGGAAGGTTTTTTATGGGATGTTGCAATCAGGGAGACCTGTGGATTTTGTGAGCCATCACTGGGTGAGATTTGGGGGCTGTATTCACTGTGAATCTGGCTCTACAACATCATCAACAAATGAAGCACAAGATACAGAGAGGGAAAGCCCTGTAAAGAGAAATGAACAACCTCTTCCATATCCAGCCTGGGTCTTCCAATTACATTTTCCATATCTCCCAAACCGAGTGGGACAGTCTTGAGGGGCCGATTGTTTCCTCTATTTCTGTGCACCATGCTATAACAATAAGTGGACTCTAACTGCTCCTGTCTAGCAGGTTAGAGGGGTTGGATTGGACACAGAAACATGGGACTGAGGAGCAGGAGGGTGTCATTAGAGAATTTGAGCCTTCTCCACCAGGCATTAAGATTGTGGCTGATCAGGTTGTGGTCTCAGCCTCATCGTCCTGTCTGTGTCCCATTATCCGTGACTCACTTTTCTGTCAAATCTTTAACTAACTCAACAGTGAATACTTGTAATCAGAGAGTCACCACAAACTTCCGGGAAAGAGAATTCCCTTTTGAAGGGCCCTTTTAGAATTTTCCCTCATCCCGCTGTGAGAATAAGAGAATCATACAGCGTGGAAACAAATCCTTTTGTCCAATTTGTCCACGCCAATCAGGCATCTTAATCAGATCTCGTCCCACTTGCCAGCATTTGGCCCACATCCCATGATCTATTCCTATTTATGTACCTATCCAGTTACATTTTAAGCGTGTAATTGTACCCGCTTTCACCACTTCCTCTGACAGTACACCCACCAGCCTCTGTATGAAAAGGTTTCCCCTCAGGTCACTTCTTAGTCTTTGCCCTGTCACCATCACCCTATGCCGTCTAGTTCTGAAAGCACCTACTCTGGGAAAAAGATTTTGCCCATTCAGACTATCCATCCCCCTCAGGACTTTTTAAAACCTCTGTCATGTCACCATTCAACCTCTGACAGTCCAGGGGGAAAAGTCTCAACCTGTTCCTCATCTCCCTGTAGCTCAAACCCTCAGGTTCCAGAAAATCCTTGTAAATTTTTTCTGCACCCTTTCAAGCTTAACAACATCCATCCTTTAATAGAGTCAACTGGTGTGTACGCAGTTTTCTTAAAGTGGCCTCATCTACATCCTGTACAAGTGCAACACGCTACTCCAACTCCTATTCTCAATGTTCTGACTGATTAAGGCAAGCATGTCAACCACGTTCCTCACTACTCTACCGACCTAAACTCCACTTACAAGGAACT
Organism: Chiloscyllium plagiosum; assembly: GCF_037043375.1. Lineage (NCBI taxonomy): Eukaryota > Metazoa > Chordata > Chondrichthyes > Orectolobiformes > Hemiscylliidae > Chiloscyllium > Chiloscyllium plagiosum. The sequence continues at coordinate 125,936,698 of NW_028270152.1, read as the reverse complement.
ATGAATCTTCACCCACAGTTCTCTTTGTTAAGCAACATTCCCCAGGGCTCTACCCCGCTTTAAATTACCAAAATGTAAAACCTCACAAATATCTAAACTAAACTCCATCTGCCAGTCCTTGGCTCATTGATGGTCAAGGATCACGTTATATTCTGAGATAATCTTCTTCACTGTCCACTGGACCAATTTGGTGATGTTATCTATAAACTTACTAACCATGCCTCCGATAATCATCATATCAAAGTTGTTTGTATCCATGATGAAAAGTGAGCTCAGTATTGATTCTTTCAGAACATCGCTGGTCACAGGTCTTCAGTCTGGAAAACAGTATATTACCTTCAATCCAATTTTGTATCCAATTGGCTAGCTTTTACTAGATTACATATAACCTAATTTTAGTAATCTGTCTACGATGGGAAACCTTATTAAATGCCTTGCTGAAGTCTGTGTAAACAAGATGCACGAAAGTATATTCTTCAAACGTCTTTGTCACCTCTTCATAATACTCAATCACATTAATTAGACATGATTTCCACCACACAAATCCATATTGACTATCCCTAATCATTCCTTGTCTTTCTAAATAAATGCAAATTCTATCCCTCAGAATCCCCTCCAAGGAACTCCTCGTCTCTGACGTTGGCTGAATGAGTCGATATTTCCCTCTGTTGTTTTGGCTCACTTCTCCCTTTTCTAGCCCCACTCCTCCATTGCCCACAAAAAATAATTATAACTATGTTGGTGATATGGCAAATGATATAGTTCTCAGAGTGTGTCAGGGTCAGTGTTAGGAACAAGTCAGGCAGATTTCTTTAATCTACTAAAACAACATGTCTATGACCAAAACAAACTATAATGGAAAGAGGAATGACGAGAGGATATTGTAAATATGTACAGTGATATTTCCCTTTGAAAAATACTGAGAAACACACACACACACACACACACATACAGACACACACACAGACACACACACACACACACACAGACACACACACACACGCACACACATACGTATTGTCGATAACAAACTGAAAAGCAAAATATCTGCAAAGTTAACTTGAAATAACATTGTCCAAATATGATTCGAACTTATGACCTTAGGAAAAATGAGAGTTTGACCCAAATGCTATCCTATTTGTAGAGTCATCAAGTCTTACAGCATGGAGAGAGGCAGAGAGGCCCTTTGGCCCATACTTGTCCATGCTGACCCAAATATCAAACCACACTAAACTCATTTTCTAGCACTTGGCCCATAGCATTCTCGACCTTTCCTGTCCATGTACTTGCCCAAATGCCATTTAAATATCGTTAATATAAATGCTTCAACCACTTCCGTTGGCAGCTCATTCCCTTTGTTTACCACTCTCTGTGAAAAACAGTTTCCATCAGTTTCCCTTTAATTCTTTCCCTTCTGACCTTAAACTGATGCTCTCCCCTCCTCGATTCCCCAACTCTAGGAAAAAAAGGCTGGGTCCATTCCCCCTATCCATGTAAACTACTATAAGACCCCTCTCCTGTGCTCTCAAGAAAAAATGTCCTCGCTTGTCCAACCTCTCCCTATAATTCATACTGTTGAGACCTGGCAATAGTTTTGTAAATTCCGTCTGCACACATTCCAAATTAAAAACATCGTTCAGATCGCAATGTGACTAAAACTGAACACAGCACGACAAGTGCAGCCTCATCAACATCCTGTATAACTGCAACATAACTTCCCAACTGCTCGCCTCCATGTCCTGACCGATGCTTGCTCGTGTGGCAAAAGCCTTCTTCATTGCCATGTCTAACTCTGACCCCACTTTCAGAGAACGGTGGACCTAAACTCCATGGTCCCTCTGCTCAACTACACTCGTTAAGGTCCTACCAATCACCATCAAACTCCTACCTTTATCGAACGTTGCCTAAATATTCCTCGGCTCACTTCTCCAGTTTGATCAAGGTCCTGCTGCAATTTGTGATATACTTCCTCACTGTCCACGATATCTCCTATTTTAGTGTCATCTTCAAGTTTCCTAATCATGCCTTGTACATTCGCAAGAATATCATTGATACAGATAACAAACAGCAACGGGCCCAGCAGCGACCCCTGAGGCACTTCATGTGTCACAGGCCTCCAGTCCGAGAGCATTCTTCCACTATTACCCTCTGCTTACTACCATCAACCCAATTGTGTGTCCAATTTGCCAGCTCCCTCTGGATTCCATGAGATTCTAACCTTCCAGACCAGCCTATCAATGGCAACCTTGTCAAAGGCCTTACTGAAAACCACACAGTCTACCGCCCTACCCTCATCAACATGGTCACTTCAGCAATGAACTCAAACAAATTTAAGAGGCATGATCTCCCACTCACAAAGCCATGCAATCTTTCCAGTCTAAAAACTACTATTAATAATAATTATTAAAATTAATAATATCAAACTAATAAATAATAATAAGATGACACTTTCAGTGGAGAATAAATTATCCATGGTATGTGATATTGGAACGTACATCATGGTGAAGGGCAGAATAGATTTCGTACCTGTGTCATTGAACTGTGTTGAAAAAAAGCAAGGGTGGCATGGTGTTTCAGTAGCTAGTACTGCTGCCTCATAATGCCATGGATCCGGGTTTGGTTCCAGCTTCGGGTGACTCTCTGAGTGGAGTTTGCACATTCTCCCTGTGTTTGTGTGTGTTTCCTCTGGGTGCTCCATTTTCCTTCCACAATCCAAAGATGTATAGGTCAGGTGAATTGGCCATGCTAAGTTACCCATAGTGTTATGTGCATTCGTCAGGGGTAAATATAGGGTAGGGGAATGGGACTGGGTGGGTTACTGTTTGGAGGGTCGGTGTGGTCTTGTTGTGCCAGACGGCCTGTTTCCATACTGTAGGGAATCTGTCAAAAGAACTATTTCTAAACAAACCTTATCTTTCAAAATGCATGTACATCTCAGCCCCCAGAGTCTTCTCAAGTAACCTACGTACTACAAATGTTAGACTTCCTGGTCTATCGATCCCAGATTTTTCTTTGTTTCCTTTCTTGAATAATGGCACAACATTTGCTAATCTCCAATATTCTGGAACCTAAACTGTAGCTAACGATGAGACAAAAATATCAACCAGGGTCCCCGTAGGTTGTTCTGTAGCCACTTGCAGTGTTCTTGGATGCATCTGTTTAGGACCAGGAGATTTTTCCACCTTCATACATTTTAATGCATCCAACACGTCCTCTCCCGTGATATTGACTCACCCCAAGATAACACTACGACCTTTGTTAACCTCCCAAGTCTTCATGATTTTCTCCACGGTAAAGGCAGAGGAGAAATATTCATTGAGAATCGCGCAAATCTACGGTTCTAGACATGCATGTCCAGTTTGGACTTTGAGGGGTCATATTCTCATTTAGTTATTCTTTTTCCTTTAACATACTTAATGAACCTCTTTGATTCACCCCAATATTCTCAGCCAAAGCGATCTTGTGCCCCCTTTTCGTCCTCCTGATTTTCTTCTTCAGTAAACTACTGTATCTCCTGTGCACCTCCTGGTACTCCCTCGATCCCAGCTGCCTGGACCTGAGCCACGCCTCCTTTTTGCTGGTCAAAGCCTCAATATCTCCTGACATCCGAGGGTCCCTCTTCCTACCAACATTGCCTTTTACCCTCACAGTAACATATAGGCCTTGAACTGTAGACATTTCACTTTTAAAGGCATCCCACTTGCAGGAGGTCCCATCACCTGCAAACAAACTCCTCCAACCAACCCCTACGAGCTCCTGTCTAATTCCATCAAAATTCGCCTTGCCCCAAGTTTGAACTTGAACATGTGGAGCAGTTTTGTCCTTCTCCATAACTGTTTAAAAATTAATAGAACTGGGGTCAATGGTCCCAGAGTGCTCCCCCGCTGTCACCTCAGTCGCCTGCCCTGCCCTAGATCTTAGAATAGGTCACGTTTCGTCCCTTCCCGAGTTGCACTCTCTACATACTGCTTGAGGAAACTATTCTGAACACACTTAATAATTACACCCCATCTCAGTCCTTAATTCTCTGTCATTCCCAGTCTATGTTAGGAAAATTAAAATCTCCTACTAATGCAATCCTATTGGCCTTGCAAGTCTCCCCAGTCTGTCTACATATTTTTGTTCCCCTAATTCCTCGTTTACTATTTGGGGGACTATAGTACAATCCAAATCCTATCACCATTCCCTTCTTATTTATTAGCTCCCCAGACAATTCCTCATATGATGATCCATCAGATATTTTATGTCTGTTTACTGCTGTGATACTCACCTTAATCAAAAATGAAACTCCCCGTCCCCTCTTTCCACCATCTCTCTCCCGCATAAAGCAGCTGTACCGTCCTGCATTAAGCTGCCGGTGTTTCTCTCCCTTAGCCATGTTTCTGTAATGGCTATAATATCCCAGTCCCACGCACCAATCCATGCCCTGAGTTCATCGGCCTTACCTGTCAGCCATCTTGCATTGAAACAGTTGCAATTTAATCCAACAGGCATTCCTTGCTCCCTGTTGTTGACTAGCCTGACCTGTCTCTTCATTTTACTGTTTCTGATTACTGTATCTCCTTCCAGCCTCGCACTTGCCTCCCTGCTGTTGAGGATCCCACCACTCCCCAACCCCAGCCAATCTTGTTGAAAGCCTTCCTTGCAGCAGTTGCAAACCTGCCTGCCAGCATATTGGTCCCCTTCCAGTTCAGGTACAACCCGTCCTTCCTGAACACGTCACCTTGCCCCACCAAAGATCCCAGTAATCCAAAAATCTCTGCGCCCTGCACCAATTCTTTAGCCACCATTTCATCTGCCATATCCTTCTATTCTTACCCTCACTAGCACGGAGAACTGGAAGTAAACTGGATATTACCACTGTCTTTTATCCTTTTCCCTAGCTCTCTACAATCACTCTGCAGGATGTCATCACTATATCTACCTGCGTCACTCTGTCCTTTGTACCAATGTGCACAATGACTTCTTCCTTGCAGCAGTTGCAAACCTGCTTCCCGCCCACTCACCCCCACCCCCGGTGAGAACGTTCTGCAGCCGCTCTGAGACATCCTGGACCCTGGCATGTGGGAGGCTACACACCATTCCGGATTCCCATTTGCAGCCACAGAATCTCCTGTCTGTTCCCCTCACTATCGAGTTGGAGAATTACTTCTGTAGTTATTCTGCTTGCACAGCCTTCTGACAATGGGATTTCTTCATGAAACAGTTGAATTTGGCTGAATTGTTTTGCTTCAGGCAATGGGGAGATTCCAATGAATCCTAATCAGGAATCCTCCATTAGTGGGAAAGACGACTGGGCTTTTGTTCACTCCCACACATTGCTGTGATGAGCGTTAGGGAAACAGAAAGGGAGCAATAGAATGTTTCTCCACAGATAGGCTACATTTTCCATCCGTAAGTTAAATCAGTCACGTTATCAGTCCCACACTGGACTCTGTGAGCTCTTCTTGAACATTGTCCGAACTATATGACTCCATCACATTCTCGACTCCAGGTCAGTGTGTTATTGCAGAATCAATTCATTAACAATAAATGGTCATAATTGTTTTGAAGATGTGTTAATATGTGCTTGCATAATGTAAAAGTAAGCGTTTCATGACTTCACAATATCTGTGTTAAAATGAATATTCTTAAACATATACAGTAATTGCTGGAAAAGCTCAGCTTGTCTGTCAGCATGTAGGAACAGAATTCAGAGTTCAATTTTTCGGTCCAATGACCTTTTCTTTGAACCTGACTTATTCTTAAAGTATTTCCCCAGTTTTATTCTCCCACACAAGAAGAAATATCCATCCGGTATTCACCAACTACACTCTTCTCAAGGTCTTATATGGTCAATAAAACATCCCTCATTCTCAGGCCGAACTGTTAATTCTTCACAACGTAATGCCTTCATCCCAAGAATGAGTAAAGAGAAACATATTTGAAACGTTTTGAAAGCAATTTTGTTTTATTTTCAGTTTAGGCAGTTATAACTACACATAATACAACAGATGTAATCTCAGCAATGCCCCGTACTGATGCAGAAAACATCGCTAAGATCATACCCAACATCCCTTGCACGAAACAGGATCATGACATTTACCTTCCAAATCACTTGCTACATCTTCAGGTTAATTTGATGTGATTCATGTACTAAGACACACAAATCCCTCTGTAACACTGAGTTCTGCATTCTCCTTGCATTTAAATAAATTTCTGCTGTTTCGTCTTTTCCACAAAACAGAAAGTTTCCATCACATGTATATTGTACTGTTTATTTTTACTGAAACTTTGCTCACAGCCATCCTCTGTCTGTGTGCCATTGCTTGTTGCTGTGTCCTCCCCCAGTCTGTGTCCCATTGCAGACGTTCTGCACTCCCACTGTGTCCCATTGCAGAAGCACTGCCCTCCTCCGTCTGTATCCCATTGCTGATGCTCTGCCTCCCCGTCTGGATCCAATAGCAGACGCTCTTCCCTCCCCCTGTCTGTATCCCATAGCAGACGCTCTTCCCTCCCCCTGTCTGTATCCCATAGCAGACGCTCTGCCTCCCCTGTCTGTATCCCATAGCAGACGCTCTTCCCTCCCCCTGTCTGTATCCCATAGCAGACGCTCTTCCCTCCCCCTGTCTGTATCCCATAGCAGACGCTCTGCCCTCCCCTGTCTGTATCTCATTGCAGACGCTCTTCCCTCCCCCTGTCTGTATCCCGTTGCAGAAGCTCTGCCCTTTCCCTGTCTGTATCCCATTGCCGAGGTGCATCCCTCCCCAGTCTGTCTCCCATCGCAGACGTTCTTCACTCCCCTTGTCTGTGTCCCATTGCAGATACTCTGCCGTCCCCCTGTCTGTGTCCCATTGCAGAGGTGCATCCCTCCCCCAGTCTGTCTCCCATTGCAGACACACTGCCCTTCCCCTGTCTGTATCCCATTGTAGACGCACTGCCCTCGCTCTGCCCTCCCCTGTCTGTATCCCATTGCAGACGCTTTTCCCTCCTCCTGTCTGTATCCCATTGCAGACGCTCTGACCTCCCTTGTCTGTATTCCATTGCAGAGCCTCTGCCCTCCCCCGACATTATCCCACTACAGACAGTCTTCCCTCAACTGTCTGTATCCCATTGCAGACGCCCTGCCCTCCCCCGTCTGTATCCCATTGCAGACGCTCTGCCGTCCCCTGTCTGTATCCCATTGCAGACGCCCTGCCCTCCCCCTGTCTGTATCCCATTGCAGACGCTCTGCCGTCCCCTGTCTGTATCCCATTGCAGACGCTCTGCCCTCCCCCTGTCTGTATCCCATTGCAGACGCTCTGTCTCCATTTGGCATCTTATTGAATGACTATCCTGGTGCATGAGCAAACTGAGCTCCATCTCCTTCATCCGGTTCATTAGAATAGATGGCAATTTGTTGATGACCTCATACAGATCCCTGAAGAATTCCACTCGTTACAGCTTTCCAAACACAAAATGAGTAACGATCTCTACTCTGTATTTCCTGACAGCTACCCAGGGCGCCCCTGCTTCTGCATAACAGCCTAGGATGGTTATATGGCGTTCCCCTGTGCTGTGCAATTTACTGTATACTTCATTCTGTTTGGTGCAGCCTGTTTGGTGCAGCCCATTTTGCCGAAGACCCATTTCGGTGCAGACCCATTTCAGCGCATCTCATATATATTCCTTTTCAGGATTCGATAAAAGTATTAATCAAAGCAATAAAAATAAAAATAATGTTTATTCCCTTCAGTAAAAATGTTAAAAAGACACTTGAGTAAGTATAACATTGACTCAGAGTTTCCTTTCAGAGCTAAAATGATAATTGGCCTTGCATTTATTCACATTGAAAACATTCCTGAAGCTATTGAACATTTGTCTGATGCGCTTCCAGATGAACTGCAGCCGCTGCTGGACTGGTTCGAGGATAACTATGGAGGTAGAAGCTCACACAGAGGAAATGGTCGGCGTTCACCGCTTTTTCCAGTTGGAATGTGGAATTTATATGAAAGAACTTCAAACAATGAGGACAAAACAAACAATAATGCAGAAGCTGCCCACAGGAGATGACAATGCGAACTTGATGTGGAACATCCAGTTATTTGGAAATATATTGACAGTTTACGCAAAGTTCAGAGGGGAAGGGACATTTACTATGAGCATCTGATAGCAGGGCACGATATTTCGTTGAAATGAAAGAAACAGATGCTAGAATACAAACACTCGTAAGAAGATTTAGTGAGAGAAATGATGTCGAGTATTTACGCGGATTGCCCATAATTTTGAATGAACGTCATGTTTTAGATTTTTCGTAATGAACTTATATCGTTTATTTTTTTCTTTTTAACATTTTTACTGAAGAGAATAAACATTATTTTTATTTTTAGTCTTTTATTAATGCTTTTAACTAAGCCTGAAAAGTGAGAGAGATGAGATTGGAAATGCCAGCGAGTTTAAATTGAGAATTGCTCTTTACTGAACATTGATGCTTACTTGGTTGGTGGGACGTCGATGTTTCAGAATCTCCACACAAGGTGTCCGGGTCCTCTCCGGCTCTTTCCAGGATCTTCCCCACATCTCGAGGTAGAGGGTGAGGGAACGGATATCGGGCACTCTAAAACCCGGCTTGGCCCTTTATGTCCTATTCCAGGATGTTTCTCCTGGAATGGGAGAAGAGAAGGGATGAAGTGAGGGTGGGAGTGGGTTTCCCTGATGTCAATGCTGGTATAGGGGAAGAGGGGAAGGGTCAGATGTCCGGAGGGAGTCTGACCACAGTGTTGTATCCAAGCAGTGGTATTAGTGTGCGGCGCTATTGCGTCAGTGACAGAAAAAGTGGGGGAAGAAAGGTACTGAAGTCAACAGTGAGTGTGGTCGTGCTTGCGCCTTATTTGAAGATAGAGTGTGAGCCTTGTTCGGAGGTATGTGTTAAAACAGATATACAGCGAGTGCGAGGGAGCAGAAGAATATGGTGACACTTATCCTGGCAAAGTGGGAGGAAAGAATATTGATGCTTGTCCTGTATTGCTGACCAATTCTTCAGATCATCTCAGCGTTGAGGTGAGTCTCCCGGAAAGTCTTGTCCAAGTCAATCGCTAATAACGCCACAGACCCTTTCCCTCACTTCCCACAGAATCAGTTTGGGTGGATCTTACAAATAGCAAGATGAAGCAAACATTAGTGTGTTATATATCAAAACTAAATCTGTCACGTAAATACTTTACAACATATGCTATGGAAATTAGGTATGCAAGTATATGCAAGGGGGATCAATGACACAGTGATATTATCGCTGGGCTCTTAACCCAGAGATGCAGGTAATATTCTGGGGACATGAATTCAAATCCTGCCATGGCAGATGGTGGAATTTGAATTCAATTTGTATCTGGAATCAAAGGTTTATGATGACCAGGAATCAATTGTCAATTGTTGGAAAAACTCATCTGGTTCACTGATGTCCTTGAGTGAAGGATACTGCTGTCCTTACCTGGTGTGACCTGCATGTGACTCCAGACTCAAGACAACGCTGCTGACTCTTAACTCCCCTCTCGCATGGGCAATAAATGCTGGTAATCCAGCGACGCCCTCATCCTGTGAATGAGTAACATATCATCGTGGAGCTGCAGTAATAATAGATGGTCTCAAATTGCACTGAAACTGCAGTGACTACTAATACTGTGAAGAAAAAACTTCCGTAAGTGTGTATTGGGTAGGTTGAACAGTACGTTGTGAACCAAACTGGAGAGCAGGTTATTTCAGATTTGGTGTTGTGTTGTCAGGAGGACTAACTAATAACCTTGCGCTGAAGCAGCTTTTGAGGAATAGTGACATCAATATGTTGCATTTTTACACGGCGTCTGAATACAATATCGAATGCTTGAACATTCTGGTCAAACATCATGGAAGCCCAGAGGCTAGAGGGTCAAGTACGCTCCAATGAATTGGGGAAGTATAATATAACATTCAATGGGAGAAGCAATGATTGTGAGAGTCAGAGTCCGACAGCACGGAGAAAGGCCCTTCAGCCCAAACTGTTCCATTCCAAACATAATGTCCATGCACCCCATTTCCCTGCCCTTGCCCCATGTCCTTCTTTTTCTTTCCTATCCGTGTATTTGTCCAAATGCATTTTACATTTTGTGAATTTAACCACTTCTGCTGGCATCTCATTCCTTGTGTATACCACTCTGTGTGTAAAAGAAGTTGCCCCTCAGGTCCCCTATAACTCTTTCCCCTCAGATCTTAAATTGATGCCCTCTCGTCGGTGGGTTGCTCAATCCTGTGGAAAAAAAGACTGAGTGCATTCACTCTATCCATGCTTCCCATGATCTTATACACTGCTATCAGATCCCCCTTAGTCTCATGCACTCTAAAGTAAAAACTCCTATGTTGCCCAACCCCTCACTGTATCTCAGACCATTGAGTCCGGGCAACATCCTTCTATATTTGTTCTGCACTATTTCCAGTTTAATAACATCCTTCCTATCGCAAAGTGAACAACACTGAACATAACACTACCAGTATTGCCTCACCAGCATCCTGTATAACTGCAACATAACTCCCTAATTTCGATACTCATTACTCTGACTGATGAAGGCCAGCGTGCCAAATGCCTTTTTCACTGCCCTATCTCCCTGCGACTCCACTTTCAGAGAACCTTGAACCAGAATTCCAAGGTCACTTTGTCTCAATACACTCCTTAAGACCCTAACATTCACCAGGAAACTCCTACCTTGATTTGACTTTCTAAAATGCATGAACTGACACCTATCTGTATTAAACTCCACATGCTATTTCTCGGCAAACTTCCTCATCGCCCCTCTTAAGCCATTATCTCAATTAGGGAAGGTACTGGCATCCTTACCTTCAATTCCAAACAGATTAATGTCTCCTGTCCCAAATTTTCACCGAATTATTTCAGACTAAACATTGTGAGGATAGATGGATTAAGATGGAGTCATTTTTCAAGAACCTGGGTCTTCCAGGAGTAACCCCTGAATAGGTGTTGTGCCTTAATGCACCATTGTCAGCGCAGGAGGTTGTGAAGCAGCTTTAGAATGTAAAGGCTCACGTTCCTGATGGATTTGCTCGTGAATTTTATACATAATTTCAACACCTATTGTCAGGGCTGATGTTTAGCACGTTCCGTCACTCATACAGTCACGAACCCATCCCTCCATCCTTAAGAGAGGCTCACCTCTCTGACGCTGCAGAAAGGAAGACCCTGAAGGATTGTGCTTCTTACACGCCAATCTCTCATTTAAATGTTGGTTTCAAAATCCTGTCTGAGACCCGTGCATGAAAGCTGGAAACTTTGCTGCCTTCCGTTGCCAAAGAGGACCAAACAGGCTTTATAAAGGGATGCAGATCTTCCTACAATGTAAAGAGGTGACTCAATATGATCCAAGAGTGTCAACAACAATCTGTCCAGGGATTACTGATCTCTTTAGATGAGAGAAGGTATTTGATTGGGTTGAGTGGCCGGATCTCTACTGTACATTAGAACGGTTTGGTCTGTGCAAAGTTTTTATCAAGTGGTTGAGGGTCCTTTACCGTGATCCTCTGGCTGCAGTTCTCACTAATGGTGTGCCAACCAGTAATATTAATATTTCTCCAGGCAGCCGACCAGGTTGACACCTTTCACCATTGTTGTTTATGTTGGTGATTGAGCCACTGGCGGAGGCCATCTGTAGGGATACCAACATATCTGCTCCAGAAGTGAGTTAGAAGTCACGTAAGATTATATTGTATGCAGATGAGGGTCTTCTCTTTTGTCAAATTTCGCAATTTCGGTAGATCATGTGATGCAATGCATTAATTCGCTTGTTGCTTTTGGACGATAAGATTAATTTTACAAAGTTGGAGGCCATGCCTATGGGAGGTCTTAGGGAAATACCTGATACTGAGGGCAAATCCTGGTTTCCTTTTAAATGGCCACGGGGGCAGTTTCCCTATTTCAGTATATTCATTGCATTTGTCTTTGATCATTTATTTAACGTGAACTATATCCATTTGTTTGACAAAATTACACAATTCGGATAGCTGTTATTAAAATGAATGTCCTTCCTCATTTTCTACACCCTGTGTGAATGCTTTCTTTGATGTTTCCCACAGAGCAGAGTCATGTGGGCGGCACAGTGGTTAGCACTGCTGCCTCACAACGCCAGTGACCCGGGTTCACTTCCCACCTCAGGCGACTGACTACGTGGAGTTTGCACATTCTCCGGGTGCTCCGCTTTTCTCCCACAGTCCAAAAATGTGCAGGTTAGGTGAATGGGCCATGCTAAATTGCCTGTAGTCTTTGGTGTAGGGGTAAATATAGGGGAGTGGGTGGTGGGTCGGTGTGGACTTGTTGGGCTGAAGGACCTGTTTACACACTGTAAGGACTATAATCTAAGATGTTTCTAAGAAAAATAATGGCTGGTTTAGCTCTTTTATTTGGCACCATAAGCGATTCTTTATCAAGCTAACAAAATTGCAACTGCCCCACAGATCGTGGGGAGTTGATTTCCCCAATTAAAAACAATCAATTCAGTTTTTTTTTCATCGTATGTGAGTGCCTGGGCCGCTGATCTCTCGGCATCAATATGGCATTGAGCCCTCTCAGACAAAGTGAACCCTTCTTAGTCTGTTATTCTTACATAAAATGACAACATTTATGGAGTATTGTCATAATCTAATGATGATCAATACTGTCAAAACTTGAAGGACAATGCGTCAGATCGACGGCAACACAGCCATAACCATATTTCTTACCCCTATAATTGCTATACCGTGTTGTCAACCGGGGATGATGGATTCCAGATTTAAACTGTGGGCAGCGAGGGGGGTACCTTGCTTGGGTGATTTAGAATTAGAAGAATCCCTACAGTGTGGAAACAGGTCCTTGGGCCCAGCAAGTCCACTTTGACCCTCTGAATAGTAACCCACCCAGACCCATTCCCCTACCATCCTATATTTACCCTGACTAATGCCCCAACTTACAGGTTCTTGAACACTATGAGCAATTTAGCAATGGCCAATTCATCTAACCTGCACATCTTTGTGACTGGGGAAGGAAACCAACGCAGACACAGTTGAGAATATACTAACTCCACACAACCAGTCACCCAAGGCTGGAACCAAACCCGTGACCCTGGGCTGTGAGTTAGCAGTACAAACCACTGATCCACCATGTCTTACTTGAGGGAGAAACAATGATATCATTTGATCAAATAACTCGTAAGTATGGACTACCTAGCAGAGACTTCTTCTGTTTTTTTTCCAGATTAGAGATTTGATTAAAAAAGACTTTTAACAGACACTTATAGATCCGATACAGAGAAGTGGGTTCTTTTTGCTACGAATACCCTCTCTGTCAGCATCCTTTATCATGAGTTGGATAGTGTCCCCTCAGACAAGACTGTGCAGCTTCGTGACGTCTGTGCGAGAGAGTTGGGGGTTTAGATCTCTTCGGAGACATGGGAGGATATTTGTGAAAATGCTCGAAGGATTTTGATCTGTAATAGGACACATTCCATGCAGTTGAAAAATCTTCATAGGGTCTGTCTGACACCAGAGTTTCTCTCAAAATTCAAAGTGGGATTATCTTCAGCATGTACTAAATGCCGAGTGACTACAGGCACTCTTGCTCATTGCATGTGGTCCTTCTGCAAGCTTAGTATATATTGAAGCACTGTGTTAGGTGTAGTAGAGTGGGTCTTGGAGACAGAATTGGAGATGGACCCGGTTTCTCTTTTCCTGGGCCTGCACAGAGTATCTTACACAGATGCACATGAGGAAAAAATCCTTACTTTCTGTGCTAGGAAAAATGTTGCGTTGGATATCTGAAAACTCCTCGGGTCTTTTGGGTCTTTGTAAGCTCCTCATGGAAAATATCGCTTTGGACTTTCTCACCAGTATGGTGCACCAAAAAACAGAGATTAGTATAAGTCATAGAGTCATGGAGATGTAAAGCATGGAAACAGACCCTTCGGTCCAATCCATCCTTGTCGACCACATGTCCCAAACCAATCTAGTCCTACCTGCCAGCACCTGGCCCATAACCTTCCAAACCTGACCTATTCATTTACCCATCCAAATGCCTCTTAAATGTTGCACTTGTATCAGCCTCCCCCACTTCACCTGGCAGCTCATTCCATGCACGTATCACCCTCTGTGTGAAATAGTTACCCCGTAGGTCTCTTTTATATCTTTCCCCTCTCACCCTAAACCTATGCTCTCTTGTTCTGGACTCCCCGACACCAGGGAGTCCAGGCCAGTGTGCCAACAGCCTTCTTCACTGTACTGTGTATCTGTGACTCAAATTTCAGACAACCGTGCACCTGATCTCCAACGTCCTTTTGTTCCACGACAGTCCTTAAGGCCCTCTCATTCATCATTAAACTCCTACCTAAATTTGACTTTCCAAAATGCAAGATGTCGCACTTATCTATATTAAATTCCATTTGCTATTTCTCAGCCCACTTTCCCAGCTGATCAAGGTACTGCTGCAATTTCTGATAATGTTCCTCACTGTAAACGATGCCTCCTATTTTAGTGTCACCTGCAAACTTACTAACTTTGCGTTGTTCACCCTGGTCCAAATCATTGATATAGATGGCAAACAGCAATGGGCACAACACGGACCCCTGAGGCACTCCACTAGTCACAGGCCTCCAGTCCAACAAGCATACCTACACCGTCGCCATTTGGTTCATTACGACAAGCCAATTGTGTCGCCAATTTGCCAAGTTTACCTTGGAGTCCATGGGATCTAACCTTCTAGAGCGGCCCACCATGTGGAATCTTATCAAACGCCTTACTGAATTCCATATAGATTATGTCCACCACCCTGCCCTCATCAAACCTCATGGTCACTTCCTCAAAACACTCTATCAAAATTTGTAAGGCATGATCTCCACGCACAAAGCTATGCTGACTGTTCCAAGTCAAACTCTCTTTCCAAATGCATGCATATCTTGTATCTCCAAACCTTCTCAAGTGGTTTCCGGAAACAGATGTGAAGCTTACTGGTCTATATTTCCCAGGCTTTTCTTTGAAGCCCTTCTGAATAAGTACACAACATTTGCTACTGCCCAGTCTTCCGGGTCCTTGGCCCCTGAACTGTCTTATTTCGCCTCGTGCAGTGCTCTTAGATATATCTGGCCAGGACCAAGAGATTTATCTGACTTTGTGCATTCTAATGTGTCCAACAGCACCTCTATTGTGATATGGACTGTGCCAAGATATGACAATTAACCTCCCAAAGGTCATAGGTCTTCGTGTCTTTCTTCATGGTAAATACAGAAGAAAAATTGAGGACCTCAACCATCTCTTGAGGTTTTACACATGCGTGCCTATTTTGGATTTTAAGACGTCCTATTTTCTATCTCTAGTTGTTCTTTTTCTTTACTATACTGAATTTGGATCTGCTCAGCCAATGCTATCTCATACCCCACTTTAGCCTTGCTGATTTCCTTCTTCAGTGAACTCCTGTATCCCCTGTGTTACTCCAGGGGTTGCCTAGATCCCAGCTGCCTGTACCTGTGCGACGTCTCCTCTTTTGTTGGTCAGAGCCTCAATATCTCTTGTAATCCAGGGTTCTCTCTTCCAGCCTCACTTTCCCTTCACCCTTACAGGAACATATAGACCTTGAACTCGAGCTATCTCACTTTCGAAGCCCTCCCACTTGCCCGGGATTCTTTCACCTGGAAATAAACGATTCCATTAACCCCTGCAATCCCCTGACTAAGTCCAACAAAATACGCCATGCCCCAATTTAGAACTTGAATCTGTGGACCACTTTTGTCCCTACCATAACTATTATAAAATTAATACAGCTCTAGTCACTTTTCCGAAAATGCTCCCCCACTTTACCTCCATCACCTATCGTACCCTATTTCCTAACAGTAGGTCAGGTTTGTCCCTTCCCGAGTAGGATCCTCTACATGCTGCTTGTGGAAGCTTTCCTGAACACGCTTAACAAATTACGTTCTATCTAAGTTCTTAACACTCTGGAAGTTCCAATCTAGGTTAGGATAATTAAAATAACCTATTATGACAACCCTATTGCTCCTACAAGTCTCGCCAGTCTCCCTGAATATTTGTTTCTCTAATTCCCATTGATTATTTGAAGATTTATAGTGCAACCACTATAACAGTACCACCCTCCCCTTACTTCTTTGCACCATTCACAAAATCTCATTGGATATTACCTCAGTTATTTCATCTTTAAATACTAGACTGATACGTGCCTTAATCAGAACTATTGGTATTTAAATTGTTTCCATTTACATCTCTTCCTCGCAGTGACTTTCACATTCGCAGCATCCCTTGTCAAGGCACAGTGGAGGTATAGAGCAGTAAATGGATGGGAAATTAATACAGCTCTAGTCACTTTTCCCAAAATGCTCCCCCACTTTACCTCCATCACCTATCGTACCCTATTTCCTAACAGTAGGTCAGGTTTGTCCCTTCCCGAGTAGGATCCTCTACATGCTGCTTGTGGAAGCTTTCCTGAACACGCTTAACAAATTACGTTCTATCTAAGTTCTTAACACTCTGGAAGTTCCAATCTTGGTTCCAGCATTGGTTACATGTTTCTCCACCCTGGGCAGTGATCTCACACAGTGTTACCGAACAATGCAACAGCCTGGGTTTATATATGAATGAACCAGTGCGGACTGCACAGCTCTACATGCTTGACATTTAGCCCAGGATTATAGATCCAGCATTGGTGTGGGCTGCACAGTGTTTCACTCTGGACATTGCTGGCTTGCATACAGCTGTACACGAGCCGGATCTACACAGTGCTCCATCCTGAATATGTAATGGATGGGCTGGTTATGTGAGTTGGATTGCGAATGTGAGAGTACTAAACATCTGGCAATGCCTTTATTTTGTGTTTTACTTCTTGTGATTGGACTCTTCAAATCTTGACTCATCCGGTTGGACCCATCTTCATCACTTCCTCAAAAGATTCCACCGAGTCAGTAGGATGTGATCTCCAATGTACAAAGCCCTCTTCAGTCCTTGTCGTTCCAAATGCATATACATCCTTTCCCTCAAAATCCCCTCCAATAATTGAGTCACCAATGACGTAAGGCTCACCAATCTATAGTTACCTGGTTTTTCCTTACTTTCTTAAATAATGACCCTATGTTAGCAGCCCTCCAGTCTTTTGACACCTCACCTGTTAAAGTCAATGATACAAATATATAAGTAAAATGCAGAGCAATCTCTTTCCTAGCTTCCCACAAACATCTGGGATACAACTGATCAGGTCCCAGGGATTTGTTCACCTTTATTTGTTTAAAAATGTCCATCACCTCCTTGTAATATAGACACTTTTCAAGATATCACTATATATTTCTTCATTCTCTCGCTCTTGTAATCTCCTCCACATTAAATACTGAGGAGAAAAACTTGTTTCGCATCCCTTCAATCTCCTGTGGTTCTACACATAAAGTAGCCTTACTGATCTTTAAGGAGCCCTATTCTCTCCCTAGTTAATCTTTTGCCATTAAAGGATTTGTAGAGTTTCTTCAATGCCTTGTTAACCCTATTTCCAAAGCCATCTCATGTCCACATTTTTCTGGCCCGAATTCCCCGTTGACTATACACTTATTGCCCTTCTCCACCTCTCGGGACTCAGGTGATAACAACTCTGTTTACCTTACATATGCCTCCTTCCTTACCTTGACCAGAGGATCAATATATCTAGCCATCCAGCACTCCCTGCACCCACCAGACTTGCCCCTCTCACTAATAGGAACACGTTGGCTCTGGACTCTCTGAAACCAAGTTTTCATGGCCTTGCATTTTCCAACCATCACTTTACCTGCGAATAGGGTATCCCAATCAGCCTTTCACGGGGCTCGCCTAACACTTTCAAAATTGGCCTTATTCAAAGTTAGAACTTTAATGTTTACATCAGGTCTTTCCTATTCCAAAACTAATTTAAAACTAATGTACATGTGTAACAGACTTGAAAGTTAAATAAACACTTCCTGCCCCTCTGTAACAGGCTCGAGAGGTTGAATGGTCTCCTCGTGGCCCTCTGTAATAGACTGAAAAGGCTGAATGGCCTCCTCCTGTCCTTATGTAACAGATCCGAGACATTAAATGACACAGCAACCCGTGGATTATGAGCAACCGTTAAAGTGTATCTGATGGAGGTCCATCCCTTCTCAGTTACAGTAAAACAACTAACGCAATGTACTCCAGGTGCCCTCTCAGTAACACCTTATACAGCTGCAGCGACGCATCTCTTTGTTTTGAATGATTCTGTTGACAAAATGTACCAATATTCTAGATTTCCACCTTTTCAAGTAGCAACAGGCTAATATGGGCTAAATGGTCTTCTCTTATCCCTCTGTAAGAGGCCCATAGGGACAGAATTGCTTCGGCCAGTTGCTGAGCAGCAATCTCAATGCGCTGTCTCAAGGTTTTGAAAGGATTTGGTAGCAGGACACTTAAAACCAGGAGTAGCCTCACACTGGTCAATAATATCATACTTTGTGTTAAGGTATCTAGAAACTTGCCCACTCGACATTTTTTTATGCAGCCGATCTGTTGTTTTATAACTGCCTCCTTTCATAAACAGAGTGGAATATATATAGACCCCTGCAGTGTTCTGTTAATACTCTCATATACAAGTTACAAAAAGATTATAAAGATTTATGGTCTATCCCTCAGCAATCCTCACCCATTCCATCCAAACCCAGTAAATGTTCCCTTTTATACTGATATGAAAAGTGATGTGTGGAACTGGTTAACTGAGCTGTTTGTTTAGTCATGATTTGGAGATGCCAGTGTTGGACTGGGGGTGTACAAAGTTAAAAACCACACAACACCAGGTTATAGTCCAACAGGTTTAATTGGAAGCACACGTGCTTTCAGAGTGCCGCTCCTTCATCAGGTGATAATGGAGGACACAATTCTAAGGCTCAGAATTTATAGCAAAAATTTACAGTGTGATGTAACTGAAATTATCCATTGAAAAATACCTTGATTGTCTGTTCAGTCTTTCATCTGCTCGAATACCATGATCGTTTCACTTATTTCTTGTGTAAATCACAAAACCCTTTTTTTTAAAAAAAAAGTTGCATTTTCAGGTTAACTGTAACATTGACTGTTACCTAGAATAAATGTTGAAAGTGTTAGCCCCCTGTGTTCTCTTGTCTATGCCATGATGTTTAGATTGATTCTAATCTGAAAAGTGAGAATACAGATTTACATGAATTCCTGCAGTTTTTGAGCTCAGAGTTTTACATGAATTCATGCAATTTTTGAGCTCAGAGCTTTACATGAATTCATGCAGTTTTTGAGCAAAGTACAATGTAACTCTGCAAGTACAAATACACCCCACAAAACATATGTGTGCATGAAGGTTCGTCTGTTTTTGTGTTTGTGTATGTGTGGTTTTCTGAGTTGAGGGTCGTGAGTGTGAGAGGGAGTGTATATGTATGTGTTGTGTTGTAGAATGTCTTAAGTCTGTGAGGGGGTGCATATGTGAGTGTGGCAGTCTGTGTGCGTGTCTGGGTGGGGGCTGTGAGTGTCTGTAAGAGAGAGTGTAAATGTGTATGCATGAGTGTCGCGTGGTTTAAGTCTCTGAGCGGATGCCTGTGAGAGTGTGGGTGTCTGTAAGGGTGTGTGGGAATGTCTGTGTGCGTGTCTGTATACATGTGTGCCCGTGTGTATGTGTATGCGTGTGTATAGTGGTGTCTGTGTCTGTGTGTGTATTGTGCAATGGTGGTCACCTGTGATGTGACATGACCCCAAGATCCCGTTTGAGGCCCTCCATATGGGTACCGAAATTAGCTGTCAGCCTCTGCTCGGCCACTTTTCGCTGCTGCCTGTCCTGAAGTCCGCCTTGGAGGATGGTCACCAGGAAATCCGAGGTCTTCAACTGGGAGGGAACATTCCTGTCTGTTGATTGTTGTGTGGTGCCCATTCATCCGTTATTGTCACCTTTGCTCGGTTTCCCAGTGTTTGCTCAGTGACTGTGATTAATGCCAATCTCCATTGATTCTAATTCTCCCAGTGGAGGGTTTTAATGATAAATGGGCGCCGTTCAATGTGTTATCCCATAACATGAGCGGGAGCATCACCGACAGCACTGATAGGGATCAGCAGATCCAGAGAGAGGGGGAGGAGAGATCAGAATCTGAAAACATTAGACTGGAATGTTCCAAAAATGGATCAGATGAATGAATCAATGGATGAATCATTGGCCTGGCATGTTCCAACAATAGATAGGAGTTTATCCAATTATGTTTGGTATCTTTCTGCATTTTATTGGTGGTCATTATCATTGCGGATCAATTACGCTCTTCTGATTGCTCAATATTTTTATTATCCTTTCCTAGGTATGTTTGGCGTTCCTGGTAAGTGTCACTGTCAAGTTTGTTTTCTCTATAAACTAGTTATGACTGTATTACTGGTCTTTCATATAGTCTACACTTCTTGTCGCTATTATTGTTCCTGCTGAAACTCTCAATCCAGATATTCACTCTACAGAATACTACTAACAACATCAATGAACGTGTTCAATTACTGTCTCCCTCTCTGTTCTGGCAGTGTTACTCATGGGTCTCTATGTTGACCTACTCAGCTCCAGCGTAGAACTACAACTTATTGTATCATGGCCTTTGTTATTTAAATATTAACAGCATGGAGGTCACTCTGTACTGTTCTGGTTACAAACTTCACTTCCTTTCACTGTTTCCATCCCATCCCTGGCCAATATCTGCAGCTGAAGCAGACAAGTCACAACTGTGTGTGATCCCTTTGACTATGAGCTCTTTCTTCACACCATTCCCTGGCCTTTTCTAACTGGAAATACTCACCACTCCAGAATATATCGCACTGGTTTATTCCATCTGCTGTTTGAACCTTGAGCTATGAAATACAGTCTTAATGAAGCCAATAATCCGCTGCTGCCGCTCCCAGCTTGAAACCTGCCAAAGCAAATCAGCTTCGAACTCACGCCAAACTCCCATCCATCTGTCATTCATGTGCATGCCGATGTATATTGCTATTGTGACTGGCAATGCCTTCATGTTAACATTCTCAAACACTTTACCTCATCTGGCCAGTGCACCATATTGGTGAATACCCACTGTCCTGGCAGCAGTCATGGCCTCTTCATTCAGAAGCAGTCAGCCATTCCCATCATCATCAGGTCTCCACGTAGAAAGAAATGAATATATCTTGGATAAAGGCCGTCCCCTTGATGCACGTTTCAAAGCACCGTCCCCACCACCAATCAACCACATCAAAGTATTCCATGTGTTCAGAGAGCAATGGGGTCACTTGGAGTGTGTGGGAGCTGACGATCAGGGATGGAGCAAAACCTCCCATGTCTGAGCGGATCTGAGTGAACCCCCCCCCCCAGTACACAGTATCATTAAGTCCTGTAATCTCTCTCCATTTTAGTAACATATTGCTTTCCATTATTCCTGTAAATGAAATGACAGGTTATATCATGTTAAATTCCACCTGCCAAACTAGTATCTATTATCGTTACCCCTCTGAATCTATTTGCAGACTTTCCACCCTCTCTTGGTAATTTAATCTCTTGCTTACCACAGCGACATCACCAAACTCAGCATCTGTATATCTGTTCAATTTCTCTTCATAAGACAAGTACTTCAAATATAGAATCAATCTAATGAAGCTCTTCTGAATTGCCTCCAGTTGAAATAGCTCATTCTGCAGGACACCCAAACTATACTCCAGTTGCATCCTCACTAATGCCTTGCATAGCTACACCAACACTCCCTACCTTTCTACTCTATCCTTTTATAAATCACCACTGAAATTATGCTTGCATTTCTCATTACTTGCAGTACCCGAAAGCAGGTTTTCTGTGATATGCAAGCAGACACCCAGATCCCTCTGCACCTAAGCACTTTCAACTTTCTCTCCATTTAGATAATAATTTGTCTTTCTATCACACTGGCCAACTTGAAGAGCTCCATATTTATTCACTTTAATTTTCCTTGCCAAATGTTGGCCCGTTCACCCAACCTATCCATATAGTTTTAAAATCGCTTGCATCATCATTTCGAAGTAATTTCCCACCAATGTAAGTGTCATCTGAAAATGTGGCATCGTATTTTCTATCCTGTCAACCGAGTACAGTAATAACATCGATAGGAAATGGTTGAGGCATGAGTACTGAAATAAATGGCACCCCATAAATTGCATTTGCCAAAAGAAAATGACGCATTTATTCCATCTGACTCCATTTTGTTGGATAACCAATCCTCCATCCAAGCGAACTAATTACTCCTAGACCCATATTGTCTCATCTTACCACTTACTCTTTGGAGAAGCGACATATCCGATGCCTTCAGGAAGACCAGATATGTTCCATCTCCAGGATTCCCACGATCCGTCTTGTTTGTGACATCTTCAAATAACTCAACCAAATAATTGAAACACGATTTAGCCTTCATAAAACCATGTTGACTCTGACGAATTGTGGTTTAAGTTTGCAAATGTCCTGAACAATGGATTCTAACAATTTGACATAAATAACAATAGTTTATTGTTGCACTTTAGTCCCTAATGTATGCCATTATTACAAGTTCTTCCCTTTCGAAAACCTTTACGTTTTTTTTTTGAATTCCTGTTTAATGGGCACAAGGCTTTAAGAGATCTGCACCAATTGCTGTGTCACTGAATGGACTCATCATCCTGCTGGTGTACAATATCGATGGGCTGACGTATTTCTGGTGTTCCCATGTTGTCATCTCCAAGGCCAGAATAACCTCATCCTGTTGATGCTTTAGAGGATTGGGAGATTATGGAATCTTCCTGATGCTGTGTAACATTTTGAGGGGCTGATGGGTCTTCTCATACATAGAACATAGAACATAGAAGAATACAGCGCAGTACAGGCCCTTCGGCCCTCGATGTAGCGCCGATCCATGCCCACCTAACCTACACCAGCCCACTATCCTCCATATGCCTATCCAATGCCCGCTTAAATGCCCATAATGAGGGAGAGTCCACCACTGCTACTGGCAGGGCATTCCATGAACTCACGACTCGCTGAGTAAAGAACCTACCCCTAACATCTGTCCTATACCTACCCCCCCCTCCTTAATTTAAAGCTATGCCCCCTTGTAATAGCTGACTCCATCCGTGGAAAACGATTCTCACTGTCGACCCTATCTAAACCCCTAATCATCTTGTACACCTCTATCAAGTCACCCCTAAACCTTCTTTTCTCCAATGAAAACAACCCCAAGTGCCTCAGCCTTTCCTCATACGATCTTTCTACCATACCAGGCAACATCCTGGTAAACCTCCTCAGCACCCGTTCCAGTGCCTCCACATCCTTCCTATAGTATGGCGACCAAAACTGCACACAATACTCTAGATGCGGCTGCACCAGAGTCTTATACAACTGCAACATGGCCTCAGTACTCCGGAAGTCAATTCCTCTACCAATAAAGCCAGTACGCCATATGCCTTCTTCACCGCACTATTTACCTGGGTGACAACTTTCAAAGATTTGTGTACATAGACACCAAGATCTCTCTGCTCATCCACACTACCAAGTATCCGACCGTTAGCCCAGTACCCCATCTTTTTGTTACTCTTACCAAAGTGAATCACCTCACACTTAGCTACATTGAACTCCATTTGCCACCTTTCTGCCCAGTTCTGCAGCTTATCTATATCCCGCTGTAACCTGACACATCCTTCCTCACTGTCAACAACTCCTCCGACTTTCGTATCATCCGCAAACTTGCTCACCCAACCTTCTAACCCCTCCTCCAGGTCATTTATAAAAATGACAAACAGCAATGGTCCCAAAACAGATCCTTGCGGAACACCGCTAGTAACTGCACTCCAAGCTGAACCTTTGCCATCAACTACTACCCTCTGACTTCTTCCAGCCAGCCAACTCCTAATCCAAACCTCCAACTCATCCTCAATGCCATACCTCCGTATTTTTTGCAGTAGTCTACCATGGGGAACCTTATCAAACGCCTTACTAAAATCCACATACACCACATCTACCGCTTTCCCCTCGTCCACCTCCTTAGTCACCTTCTCAAAGAATTCAATAAGGTTTGTGAGACACGACCTGCCCTTCACAAAACCATGCTGACTATCCTTGATCACATTATTCCCATCCAGATGTTCATAAATCCTATCCCTTACAATTCTCTCTAAGATTTTGCCCACAACAGAAGTGAGACTCACCGGCCTATAGTTACTAGGGTTATCCCTACTCCCCTTCTTGAACAAGGGAACCACATTTGCTAGCCTCCAATCTTCTGGCACTACTCCTGTAGACAACGAGGATATAAAAATCAAGGCCAATGGCTCTGCAATCTCCTCGGTTGATTCCCAAAGAATCCTAGGATAAATGCCATCAGGCCCAGGGGACTTATCTATTTTCACCTTTCCAGAATTTCCAACACCTCTTCTCTACATACCTCAAAGCCATCCATTCTACTTAATTGTGACTCAGGACTCACATTGACAACAATGTCCTGTTCCTGATTGAATACTGACGAAAAGTATTCATTCAGTGTCTCCCCAATCTCTTCAGCCTCCACACGCAACTTCCCACTACTATCCTTGACTGGACCTATTCCTACCCTAGTCATTCTTTTATTCCTGACATACCTATAGAAAGCCTTCGGGTTTTCCCTAATCCTACCAACTAAGGACCTTTCATGTCCCCTCCTTGTTGCTCTTAGCTCTCTCTTCAGGTCCTTCCTGGCTGTCTTATAACTCTCAATCGCCCCAATTGAACCTTCACGCCTCATCTTTACATAGGCCGCCCTCTTCCATTTAACAAGGGATTCCAATTCCTTAAACCACGGCTCCCTCACACGACCCTTTCCTCCCTGTCTGACGGGTACATACTTATCAAGGACACTCAATAGTTGCTCCTTGAACAAGCTCCACATATCAATTACACCCTTGCCTTGAAGCTTACTATTCCAGGCCACACATCCTAAGTCATGCCTCACAGCATCATAATTTCCCTGCCTCCATCTATAACTCTTGCCCTGTAGTGCAAACTTATCCCTCTCCATCACTAGAGTAAAAGTCACCGAATTGTGGTCACTGTCCCCAAAGTGCTCGCCTACCTCTAATTCTAACACCTGGCCTGGTTCATTACCCAGAACCAAATCCAGTATGGCTTCACCTCTTGTTGGTCTATCTACATATTGTGTCAGGAAACCCTCCTGCACACATTGGATAAACACTGACCCATCTAACGAACTTGAGCTATAGCTTTCCCAATCAATATCAGGAAAGTTAAAGTCCCCCATAACAACCACCCTATTACTTTCACTCTTCTCTTGAATCATCCTCGCAATCCTTTCTTCTACATTTCCAGGACTATTAGGAGGCCTGTAAAAAACTCCTAACAGGGTGAGCTCACCGTTCCTATTCCTAACCTCAGCCCAAACTACCTCAGATGGCGAGTCTTCATCCATCGTCTTTTCCACAGCTGACATACTATCTTTGACAAGCAATGCCACACCTCCCCCTATTTTACCCTCACCTCTGACCCTACTAAAACATTTAAACCCTGGAACCTGCAATAGGCAATCCTGTCCCTGATCTACCCATGTCTCCGTAATAGCCACAACATCGAAGTCCCAGGTACCAACCCACGCTGCAAGTTCACCTACCTTATTCCGTATACTTCTTGCATTGAAGTATACACACTTCAAACCACTTTCCTGTTTACAGGCACCCTCCTTTGAAATTGGTGCCATGTTCCTAACCACCCTACACTCCAGGTCCTGCACCCTAAAGCTACAGTCTGGTTCCCATGCCCCTGCAGAGTTAGTTTAACTCCCCCCCCCCCCCCCCCCAAGAGCACTAGCAAACCTCCCACCAAGGATACTAGTGCCTCCTCAGGTTCAGGTGCAGACCATCCTGTTTATAGAGGTCCCACCTTCCCCAGACAGAACCCCAGTTATCCAAATACCGGAATCCCTCCCTCCTGCACCATCCCTGTAGCCACGCATTTAACTGTTCTCTCTCCCTATTACTCGACTCTCTATCACGTGGCACGGGTAACAAACCAGAGACAACAACTCTGTTCGTTCTAACTCTGAGCTTCCAACCTAGCTCCCTGAAAGCCTGCCTAACATCTTCAGCGCTCCTTCTACCTATGTCATTGGTGCCAATGTGGACCACGACTTCGGGCTGCTCCCCCTCCCCCTTAAGGACCCGGAAAACACGATCAGAGACATCACGTACCCTTGCACCTGGGAGGCAACATACCAAACGTGAGTCTGTCTCGTTCCCACAAAACCGCCTATCTGTGCCCCGAACTATCGAGTCCCCAATTACTATTGCTCTGCTCTTCTCCACCCTTCCCTTCTGAGTAACGGGGACAGGCTCCGTGCCAGAGGCCTGAGCCCCGTAACTTACCCCTGGTAAGTCGTCCCCCCCCCACAAGTATCCAATACTTCGCCATAACAGGTGGATATACTGAACGGTCTCCTCATGTATCCCGGAGATGGGACCGAGGGATTGATTGGTCTTCTCTTGTTCCAATACAAATGACACGTGTCTAAATTACCTCTTCCTTTCTCATGAAAGAAGTCTCAGATAGTTTTTATCCTATCCAATTCCCTTGCAATAGTATCGGTGAGTCTGA
This sequence comes from Chiloscyllium plagiosum, assembly GCF_037043375.1. NCBI lineage: Eukaryota > Metazoa > Chordata > Chondrichthyes > Orectolobiformes > Hemiscylliidae > Chiloscyllium > Chiloscyllium plagiosum. The sequence goes on along the minus strand of NW_028270152.1, from coordinate 125,910,102 downwards.
ATGGCCTCCTGTTATCCCAGTGTAACAATCTCTAGTCAATGTGTGACCTCTTCCAATTCCTATGTTACAGACTTGAGGAGGCTGACTGGACTGATCCTGTTGCTGTTTAACAGGATACTGGTGCAGCATAGGCTCGAGTGGCTGATTGGCCTCCTTCTGTAAGTCTATATCAGGCTCCAGGCTGAATAGCCTCGTCCTGTTTTGGTGTAACAGGTTTGAAGGCCTGAATATCCTCCTGTTGTTCCTGTGTAACAGGTTGGAGAACGGAATGGATTCCTCCACTATCTGTGTAATTCACTTCACATGTTGAATCCTTCTGTCATCTATTTTCAAATAAGATCATTTCAATTTTTGAAACTCCAATGCCTACTGGGTCAATCTGATCATCCTTTTGTTATATGTTAGTACCTTCATTGCAGGAATGAGTTGAGGGAACCATCTCTGAGCTGCGTCCAATTTAAAACATTCGTTCTTCATTGAAGAGATTAAATCTGTACACACTACTCCAGATGTGATCTTACTAAGACCCTGTACAGCAGCAGCAACACTTTACCAGCCTGCTTTAAGGTTCCCACCCAGCTTAGAACTGTCTCAGCTCTCTGGGAGAATACAGAGCATTGTTGGAAGACCATTATCCTTCTCTACTCCATCAGCATAACGGGAGATCTGGAGAAATTAAAGTTTGAGAAGATCATAAATGATGTGGTGAGATGATCTCTACCATTCATCTCCCCAGAGCCCACGTCGCTCACATTCCAATGTATCTTGTGGGTGGCACGGTGGCATAGTGGTTAGCACTGTTGCCTCACAGCCCCCGAGACCCGGGTTCAATTCCTGCCTCAGGCGACTGACTGTGTGGAGTTTGTACGTTCTCCCCGTGTCTGGGTAGGCTTCCTCCGGGTGCTCCGGTTTCCTGCCACAGTCCAAAGATGTGCAGGTCAGGTAAATTGGCCATACTAAATTGCCCGTAGCGTTAGGTAAGGTGTAAATGTAGGGGCATAGGTGGGTTGCGCTTCGGCGGGGCAGTGTGGACCTGTTGGGCTGAAAGGCCTGCTTCCACACTGTAATGTAATCTAATCTAGTAAAGTGGAGCGCAAAAACAGCAAGGAGGAGCAAACATTGATGGGAGTTATATATCAAAGTGAAAGCTGCAGTACAAATGCTGGACATGTTATAAAACAGGAAATTAGATTTACACATTGGTGGCTACTGCAGTAATAATGTAATGTTTACATTATATCTAAACTGTGTTAACCCAATTGAATGCTGATGCTGGGAAAAATGGATTTCATGACCCCGTGTGAGATGGTCATGTTAACATTATGTTGGGCACTGAGCTCGAGATCAGCTTATTTAGGAATTGGTGTTGAGTGATCAGAAGAGCTAATTGAAACTGGAAAGGACCTTTTGGGAACAGTGACCACAATGTATTGCTTTTCTTTTATGCTGTTGAGTACACGACATATTTTGTTTTATTTGAAGTAACCGTTATAAATCTGAGTCATGCAAGCCAACAAGGTGTGAGGAGAAAATAGGGACGACAGATGCTGGAGATCAGAGTCGAAGAGTGTGGTGCTGGAAAAGCACAGTCAGGCAGCATACTAAGAGTAGATAAATCGATGTTTCGGGCTTAAGCACTTCATCAGGAAAGAAGCTTATGGGCGAAGGGGGATGAGAGATAAATGTGAAGAGAGTGCGACGGGGGAGGTAGCTGGGATTGCGATAGGTAGATGAAGTGAGGTTGAAAGTGATAGGTGATTAAGGGAGACAGAACGCCTCATCTGCTGCAACCATTAAACCCAATGTGGTCTTCTCTACATTGGCGAGGCAGGAGGTCAACTTGTGGATCATTTCAGCGAACATCTCTGGGACAGCCACACTGAACAACTCCATCGCCTTTTGGCTCAGCACTTTAAATCCCCTTCCCACTCTGCCAAGGACATGAGGTCACTGGGCCTGCTGTATCGCCAAACCCAAGCCACCAGAAGCCTGGAGGAAGAAAGCCTCATCTTCTGTCTTGGGACCTTCCAAACGCAGGGGCTCATAGTGGATTTCTCCATTTCCTCTAATCCCACCTTATCCTACTCCAAACTTCCAAGTTAGCACCGCTCTTTTGAATGTTCCTATGTGTCCACCTTCCTCCCTATCAATCTGGTCCACCCTCCTCTCCGACTATAACATTGAACCCCACCTTCATCTGCCTATTAGATGAAAGGAGGCAGCTTAGAAAAATGCCAAGTGTTTCAGTGAGCCAGTGGGTTCAGAGAAATGTAGGACCCAGCAAAGGATGACCAAGAAACTGAGAAGAAAATCAAAATGAGAAAAAGCGTGCAAACGAAAGAAACCCATAAAGACTGCTAAAAGGCATCTATCAATGTATGAAAACAAAATAAAAACAAGGTCAAATATGGAACAGTGGATGTGCATTCAGGATAATTTATTGCAGGGAACAGAGAAATTGCAGGGAAAAGAAACAGTTTCTTTGCGTCTATCTTCATGGAAGAATGTCCAGAAATTCTTCCAGAAATACCAAGTGACCATGGGACTTGTGTAATTAAAGTCTAAGATCATTCTTATCTTTGAAAAGAAAGTTGGATTGAGTATTTATAAATCTGACAGACTAGATGCACATCATACAAGAATTTCAGAGGAAGCAGCAATAGACATGTTGATTGCATCAAGGATTTTCACTTTATTTTCCGACATATTCCCGAAAGTCATTTAGCCAATCTGGATAAGGCAAAGGTTATAAATATTATACAATAGTTTAAGAAAGTACGAATTTGGAGAATGGTGAACTGCAGACCAGTTATCTTGTCATCCGCAGTCAGGTATCTGTTGGACAAGAACATGCTACTAGATATATAGAAGGTAATAATATAACTGGGGAGTGTGAGAATGTACCGATGAAAGGAAAACTGGAAGTGGCAAACATCTTTTTGGAATGGGTTGAAGATGATTCTTGTGGACATAGGCAATGAACAACCAATGTATCACGTATAGTTGGATATTCCCGAGCTTTTTTTTAAAGAACTCACACAGCAAGTTCATTATAAAAATTAAAGCGAGAAGTATTGGGAAGAACATATGCCAATGGGAAAGTAAAAATTCGGTTTACAGTCATGTGAATGTAATTGGAAGATAGAGGATGTCCTGCACCAGTTGCATCGAGTGTTCATGAGACTACACTTAGAGTATTGTGTACCGTTCGGAGTCCCAATCTAAGAAAGAACATATTGACTACAGAGGAGCTTTAAAAGGTATTATCCAGATTAATCCGTTAAATGGCAAGATTGTCTGACTGGGAACCTCAGCCTGTAATCTCGAGTTTCAAACATGAGAGTTGATTGTAGTGAATCTTAGAAACATCGAAAGGACTGAATAACAGAGGGACATGGAGAAGTACAGGTAGGCGGGATAAGGAAGAATCCCACGATATTCTACAAGGACAAGTAGAACAGAATAATCAGCAAACAGTTAGTGTCCATTAGAAACCAAAGGGGCAATTTGTGTGTCAAGCTGGAGAACATTGATGGATTGTTACATGAGACCTTCCCATCTATTTTACTTGGGAGAAGGAGGAGGCAGGTAGGGAATTCATGAAGATGGACTAGGAAGCTCTTGAACAGATGGATTTAAAATACGAGCAGGGATTTGAGGTTTGTTCTGTACAAATTTGGACCAATCTCCATGTCTGAATGAGTTGTATTACAGGCGGCTGTTGGGGTCAAAGGAGGAAAGACACTGACTGAATATTTTAATTAGAATCTGACCATAGGGGAGGTACCAGAGAACTAGAGAACTGCTAATACAATTCCACTTCGCAGTAAGGGTGGGAGAGATAGATCAGGGAACTATAGACGAGCGAGTATTAGATCACTGTTAAGGAAACTACTCGATAAAATAGGGAGGGAGAAAATCGAACTCCAATCAGAGTTGCAAGGTTTGATCAGGGATAGTCATCATGACTTTATCAGGAGAAAGTCACATCCAATGGATTTGATTGAATGAGTTTGAGGAGGTAGATTATTTAGTTTTGTAGGAAGGCCTTTGACAGATTTCCACCTGGGAAACTGAAAAATAAAGTAAAATCTCACAATATGATGGATAACTTGGCAAATTACAACGAAAATTGTCTTAGTAGCAGGTGACAGAGGGTGGTGGGAGAAGGCTGTTTGTGTGACTGGAGACCAGTGTCCCCTGGTGTACCACAGGGATCAGTGTGGTGTCCCTTATTGTTTGTGTTATTCATAACAAAATATAGATCTGAATGTGGAGGGGGGCTAGGTGGAGAGTGGGGGAGGTGTGATAAGTAAGTGTATGTTTGACATAAAGATTGGCTGAGTGGTTAGCAGTGAGGGGGAAGGCCTTAAGTTACAGGAAGATCCAGATGGAATGGTCAGATGGGCATATCAATGGCAGATGGAATGTAACCCTGATAAATATGAGGTAATGCACTTTGGGAGATGGAACCAGGCAGGGGAGGACTCAATGAATGGCAGCACACTGGGAAGCTGAGACTGTGCTTCTCCATACATCCCTGAATGTGACTGGACAGGTGAATTCTTAAAAATGTGTTGCTGGAAAAGCGCAGCAGGTCAGGCAGCATCAAAGGAGCAGGCAAATCGATGTTTCGGGCAGATTCCTGAAGAAGGCTTATGCCCGAAACGTTGATTCTGCTGCTCCTTTGATACTGCCTGACCTGCTGCGCTTTTCCAGCAACACATTTTTTAAGCTCTGATCTCCAGCATCTGCATTCCTCACTTTCTCCTGGACAGGTTAATGGACTAGTTAAGAATTGCCCCTTGGATGTAGCGTTTCCTAATCAGGGTGTAGATTATAAGAGCAATACAGGGCTTTGTTTCGGCAAAAATGGAGTACTGTATGTAGTTCCGGGAACCACATTCCAGGAAGGATGTGATTGTACTGGAGAGGGTGCAGAGTTGATTCACCAGGATGTTCCCTGAAATGGATCATATCAGCTATGGAGAGAGGCTGGATAAGCTCAGGTTGTTTACTCTGGAGCAGCGAAAGTTGAGGAGTCAGTGATTCAGACGGATAAGATTATAAGCGACACGGACAGAGTGGATAGGCAGCAGCTGTTCCTTTCAGTGAGAGGGTCAAGTACAAAGGAGCACACTTTTAAGGTGTGAGCTGCACGGTGGCACAGTGGTTAGCACGGCTGCCTCACAGCGCCAGAGACCCGGCTTCAATTCCCGCCTCAGGCGACTGACTGTGTGGAGTTTGCACATTCTCCCCGTGTCTGCGTGGGTTTCCTCCCACAGTCTAAAGATGTGCAGGTCAGGTGAATTGGCCATGCTAAATTGCCCATAGTGTTAGGTTAGGGGTAAATGTAGGGGTATGGGTGGGTTGCGCTTCGGCGGGTCAGTGTGGACTTGTTGAGCCGAAGGGCCTGTTTCCACACTGTAATGTAATATAAAGTGAAGAGTTTGAGTTTCAGAGATGATTTAACCATTTTTTCACCTCGAGGTCTGGGGTTCGGAGATTACTTCCTGAGAGGGGAATGATCACCTCACAATCGTTAAAAACTACTTGGACGAGCAATTGGAAGTGTCATAACATTCCAGGCCTGCTGTAGGAAAGTGGGACTAGTATAGATCCTGCTGCATTTCTGTTGGCACAGAGTCTCTGCCCCTGTGAGTGTATGGTGTGGAAGGTCAATTATTGAACAGTTTAAAGCAGGAATTGATGGATTTCTGCAGAGTTATATTCATAAGGTTTATCAGAGTGAACTGTATTAGCCTGTTAAATTATGTCAATGTGAGAAATATGAGAAAACAAGTGCAGTTTCCTCACAGATTGAAAACAGAGAATGGAGAATTGGGAACAGGGAAATCGCAGAACTATGAAGCCATGACTTCAGTTCTGTCTTCACAGAACTTTCTAACAATACAAGGAAAACCGAGTCTGGTGTGGGAAAATGGTAGAGTACATGGAACAATAAACATAGTCAGTAAATGGTTTAGCAGAAATTATTGTTTCTGAATGTAATGGTCATAGACAACACCAACATAGATTTATGAAATGGAAATTATGTTTGAGAAGCAAACTGGGAGACAAACGAAAGAGAAGCAATGGATGTAAAACACTTTGATTTTTAGAAAAATGTTGGTCAAGCTCCAAGCCCAATTTGCAAAATCAAATCTGAGTGGATTGGGGCTAATATATGGACATGTTTCTAGAATGGGACAGCTGGCAGGAAACAGTGAATCGAAAAAAACAGAATCGACAAGTAATAGCCTGACATTTTCTGAAAGGTATGATTCGGTGAGTATGACTATGTCCCAGACTCCCCATTACCTTCCCCAGATATCTCCTGTCTCATCAGCAGGACGGACACAGCAGAAGTGGCGGCACAGTGGGATACAGTTGGAAGGGAATTGCTCTTGGAGTCCTCAACAGTGACTCCGTATCCCATGAAGTCTCATGGCATTAGTTTGCACATGGGAAAGGAAACCTCCTGCTGATTACCATGTACCAGCCTCTCTCAACTGATTCTCAGTACTCCTCCATGCTGGCCAATACTTGGAGGAAGCACTGAGGGTAGCACGTACGCAGGATGCACTCTGGGTGGGGGATTTCAATGTTCACCACCAACAGTTTCTCAGCTACAGCAATACTGATCGAGCTGGCCGGGTCCTAAAGGACATAACTGGCGGCAGGTGGTGAAGGAACCAACAAGAGGAAAATACATACTTGACCACAGCCTTACTAATCTGCCAGTTGCAGAAGTATCTGTCCATGACAGTATCGGTAAGAGTGACCACCGCATAGTCATTGTGGAGACAAAGTCACACCTGGACATTGAGAATAACCTCCACCAATTTGGAGGTGCTTAATAGGACAGACTTCGAACAGATCTAGCAGCTCAAATCTGGGTGTCCATAAGGTGGTGTGGGTCATCAATAGCAGTGGAATTGTACTCCTGCATAACCTCATGGCCTGGCATATCCCCCTCGCAACAATCTCCATCAATCCAGAGGATCAAGCTTGGTTCAATGGAGTGTGCAGGACGGCAGGAGCAGCACCAGGCATACCTGACAATGAGGTGTCAGCTTGGTGAAGCCACCAAAAAGGACAACGTGCCTGCCAAACAGCATAAGCAGGAAGTGATAGACAGAGCTAAGTGATCCCACAAGCAACGGTTCAGATCTAAGCTCTGCAGTCCTCCCACATCTAGCCCAGAAACATTGGGAACAATTTTACAATTCACTGGAGGAAGAGATTCCACAAATAACCCCTTCCTCCATGATGAAAGAGCCCAGCACTTCAGTGTATAAGATAAGGCTGATGCATTCGCAACAATCTTCAGTCAGAAATGCTGAGTGGATGATCCTCCAGTTGTCCACAGCGATTTAGTTACCAGTCATCAGTCAATTTGATTCAGTCCACGCGATATCCAGAAATGATTGGAGATACTGGATCCTCCATAGGGTCCATAATCTGACAATATTCTGGTAATAGTACTGAATACTTGTGCTCCATAACTTGCCACTCCCCTAGCCAAACTGTTTCAATACAGTTACAACAATGGCTTTCCCCGATTATGTAGGAAATTACCAAATTATCTCCTGTATATAAAAAGCAAAACAAATCCAATCCGGCCAATTACCACTTCATCAGTCTCCTCTCGATCATCAGTAAAGTGGTGGAAGGTCTCAGTGCTTTTAAGCAGCACCTGCTCAGCAATAACCTGCTCAATGACGACCAGTTTCGCCTCCAGCAGGGCCACTCAGCTCCTCACCTCATTACCGTGGTTCAATCATGGACAAAAGAGCTTAATTACAGAGGTGGGGTGATAGTGACAGCCCTTTAAGTCAAGGCTGCCTTCTACCATCAAGGGGCGTTCACAAAACTGGAATCGATGGGTATCAGAAGCAAACTCCCCGCTGGTTAGAATCGTATCTGACACGTAGGAAGATGGTCATGGTTGATAAAGGTCAGTCAACTCAGCTCCAAGTCTGCAGGAGTTCCTCGAGCAGTGGCCAAAAACTTCTTCAGGGTTGCTTCATCAATGACCTTCCTTCCATTTTAAGGTCAGAAGTGGGGATGTTCGCCAATGATTGTACAATGTTCTGCATCATTTGTGGCTCCTCAGATACTGAAGCAGTCCGTGTTCAATTACGACAAGATCTGGACAGTATTCAGGCTGACAAACGGCAAGTAATATTCAGGCCACACAAATGCTAGACCATGACCATCACCAATAAAATACAATCTAACCTGCTCCTTGGCATTCAATGGTGTTACTATCACTGAATCCCCCAGAATCAAAGTCCTGGTGGGTAATCATTTCTCAGAAACTCACTGGTCTCACCACATAAACACAATAACTACAAGAGCAAGTCAGGAGCTAGGAATACTGCGGCGAGTAACTCACATCCTGATTTCCAAAAGTCTGTCCTTCATCTACAATGCATAAGTCAGAAGTGTGATAGAAGACTCCCAATTTGCCTTGATGAGTGCAGCCCCAACAACACTCAAGAAGCTTTATACCATCCAGGACAAAGCAACCAGTTTGATTGTCCCTATATCCACAATGCTGCACCATCAACGCTCAGCAGCAGCAGTGTTTTACTATCTATATGCTGCAGTGAAATGATTCATCAAAGATCCTCAGAGACCATCTTCCCAACACACGATCATGTCCACCTAGAAGGACAAGGGCTGCAGATGTATGGAAGTACTATCATCTTTAGGTTCCCCTCCAAGCCATTCAGCATCCTGTCTTGGAAATATATCACCGCTCCTTCACTGTCACTGGATCAGAATCCTGAGATTCCCTTGCTAATGGCATTGGAGGTCAACCACAGCAGGTCGACTGCAGTGTTCAACAAGGCAGTTCACCACCACCTTCTCAAGGGCAACTAGGGTCAGGTAATAAATGCTGGCCTAGCCAGTGACTCCGAGATTCATGAAATAAATAAATATAAATTAACAGAGGACGGTTGCTGAGGTGTCGCAGGGATCGGTGCTTGGGGCCCAGCTGTCCACAATGCCCTTTAAACATTGGGTTGCTGGAATCAGATACAATATATCCCAGCCTCCTGACAGCACTAACGGATGTGGGATTGTGAGTGGGTGAGGAGGATGTAAAAAAGCACCGAGAAGACTAAGACAGGTGGAGTGAATGGGTAAATACGTGACAGATGGAGAACAATGTGGATAGAGGTGACGGTATGCCCTTTGGTGGAAACAATAAATTGGCAGCCTACCATTTGAAAGGGATTGGTTGAAACATGTTGATCTACAAAGGGACGTATGCTCCTTTTTGTTGTTTCCTTCTGCATAAACCTGAGGCCCCTGCAGCGCAGTGAGTCCTGCAACCAGAAGTCAATACTGGGCATGGCATTGGCACGCTGCCCAGTGTATATACAACCAGCAAGTGGGGAGCTATAACATTGAAAAGGATCTGGATCTCCTTGTACACCAGTCACTGAAAGCAATATTGCAGGAAAGAAAGCAGGAAAGAAGATAAATTGTGTGCTGACCTTCATTTCAGGGGGATGTGAGTCCAGGAGAAAGGGTGTCTTACTGTAGCTGTACAGGGACTTGGGGAGACATCATCACAAACATTGTGCAGTGTTGTGGACAGTTCTCATCTCCATATCTAGTAAAGGACAAACCTGACATTGACAGAGAGCAGTGAAGAATGACCAGACTGATATCTGGGATGGCGAGCTTGTTGTGGGAGCAGAGTTTGTGGTGACTGAGCCAGTATTCCATGGGGTTTGGGAAAATGAGTGGAGAAATCAGTGAAATATAAAAAACTCTGACAGGGTGAGACAGATTGGAAGCAGGAATGATAATTCCCCTGGCTAGTACAGGCAGGTCACTCTGCATTGAGATGAGAATAAATGCCTGTACTCACTGACTGGTGAACCCGGGGAATTCGCTCGCACCTGGAAACCGAGACACTGATTATAAATAAGGATTTAGAGACAGTAAAGGGATGGTGGGAGAGCAGGAGTACAGTGTGGAAATGAAGGACCAACCATCATTTCATTGAATGGGTTGCAAACTCGATGGACCAAACGTACGATTGCACCGCCTATTTTATAGCTTCCCAAGGTTACTCACATTAACGGATATGTATATCGTGTGGGGTAAGTGCATTGCGGAGATTGTTTTCATGAACTAGAATGGGGAGGCTCAAAGTGTTGTATGATCTAGTCCTTTCCCGATGTTTCTGTGCAGTGTGTGGGAAAGCTCGGTAAATGTTGTCACAAGCTCTCAGATGTTAGGAATGAGGTTTCTGCAGGGTCGACAGGACTGTGCTGCCACTGCATTTTCCGACATTGATTCTTGAGGGCGGGTGTTCTGTCCGGTTTCATCCTTTCAGCCCTCGGAGTAGTTTGATACAAATGAGTGCCTTGATTGACCGTTTCAGAGACCATTGAAATGTTTATCACATGTCAGGGTCTTTGGAGTCACTATTAGGCCAGCCCAGACAATCGGGAGATTCACTTTCTAAAAGTACATTGGAGAAGGAAATTCTGTTTACAATCCATATTGGCTTCAATGTCACTGTTACTGACCCCAGATTTTAGATCTCGATATTTTATTAATTGCTTTTAACTTCCACCCGCTGCCAGAGTATTAGCCTGGTCTGGATTAATAATCCAGTAACATTTCCACCGCACCATATCCACATGGGGATCTATCGGAAACCATACTGAACAGGTTACTTCTGTGCTGCTTGACATCTCTGTCAAAAAGAACTCCCACCAATCTGGCTGTTATGATGGGACTGAGGGGGTAGTAATTGGTCAGTTTGTAATATTTCCCGTCTTAGTGGACAGGACACAGCTGAATAATTTTCCACATTGCCAGGGGGATTTCAGGTTTGGAGCTGGAATGAAACAGCTTCCCCAGGGACACGGCTTGTTGTGCAGCACAAGTCTGCAGTCCCATTGCAGGAATGGGGTCAGGACCCATTGTCTGTGTCGTATCTATTGTGTTCAGCTGTTTCTTCATGTCACGGGCAGCGAATCAATTTGGCTGAAGACTGCCATCTGTGATTTTGTTGGCATCATGATGAGGGTGAGGTGTATCATCGACTCAACACTTCTGGCAGAGGATGGTGCAGATAAAACATCCTTCTCTTTTACACTGATGTGCAGGTCTGTTCCATTATTTAGGATGGGGATGTTTGTGGAACCCTCTCCTCCAGTCATTTGTTTAATCGTCCATCACCATTTATGACTGACTGTGGCAGAACTGCAGGGCTTCGTTCAGAACTGTTGGACAAGTCCCGTAGCTTTAATGAGTTAGCATCAGGTTAAGGTTCATGTGATTCTGACTCTGACATGTTCACCCACGCTCGTCACTGAGCCATAGATGGTGTTGATTGTAATGACAGACTGAGGTGTTATCCTGGCAAAAAGTTACAGGTTGTGGTTGAATGCTGTTCTGCTTCTCCTGCTGCTGTGGTTTACAGCACTACATAAATACGCAGTTTCGAGCTGCAATATCTGCAATGCAATTCTGCTGTCTGTTCCCCAATTCTCAGAGACCATTCACCCATCAGCCCTGCACTCAGTGACCTAAACTGGTTTCTGATGGGGAAATACTTCCATTTTCAAACTCTCATTCTGCTGAGGGTCTGTCTCCCTGGGTCTTGCTTCCAATCTGACACATTCCACAAAAACATTTAACTGATCTTAATTGAAAAGTTTCATTCAAATGTTTAATTCACCTGAATCTTTTTCCTTGAGAAATACCATCTTCTGTGTTGAAAGTGAATGTGTTTCCTCTGTTTCTCTCCCTGACCATGATTAAGATATCTTTAGACAATAGACCATAGGTGCAGGAGTAGGCCATTCTGCCCTTTGAGCCTGCACCACCATTCAATATGATCATGGCTGATCATCCTTAACCAGTATCCTGTTCCTGCCTTATTTCCATAACCCTTGATTCCACTATCCCTAAGAACTCTATCCAACTCTTTCTTAAATGAATCTGGAGACTGGGCCGTCACTGCCCTCTGGGGCAGAGCATTTCACACAGCCACCACTCTCTGGGTGAAGAGGTTTCTCCTCATCTCTGTCCTAAATGGTCTCCCCCATATTTTTAAGCTGTGTCCTGCCTCCAGAGAGTCCAATCCTTTAATAATCTTACATGTCTCAATCAGATCCCCTCTCAGTCTTCTAAACCCAAGAGTATACAAGCCCAATCGCTCCAGTCTTTCAGCGTAAGGTAGTCCTGCCATTCCAGGAATTGTGAACCTTGTGAACCTACGCTGTACTCCCTCAATAGCCAGAATGTATTTCCTCAAATTTGGAGACCAGAACTGCACACAATACTCCAGGTGTGGTCTCACCAGGGCCCTGTACAGCTGCAGAAGAACCTCTTTGCTTTTATACTCAATCCCTCTTGTTATGAAGGCCAGCAATGTATTAGACTTCTTCACTACCTGCTGTACCTGCATGCTTGCCTTCACTGATTGGTGTACATGAACACCCAGGTCTCTCTGTACTGCCCCTTTACCTAAGTTGATTCCATTTTGGTAGGTAATCTGCCTTCCTGTTCTTGCCACCAAAGTGGATAACCATACATATATATCCAAATTAAACGGCAACTGCCATGCATCTGCCCACTCAACTAACCTGCTCAGGTCACCCTGTAATCTCCTAACATCCTCCTCACATTTCACCCTGCCACCCAGCTTAGTATCATCAGCAAATTTGCTAATGTTATTACTAATACCATCTTCTATATTATTAATATGTATTGTAAAAAGCTGCGGTCCCAGCACTGCCCCTGCGATACCCCACTGGTCACTGCCTGCCATTCCAAAATAGAGCTGTCTATCACTACTCTTTGTTTCCTGTCAGCTAACCAACTTTCAGTCCAAGTTAGTACTTTGCCCCCATTACCATGCGCCCTAATTTTGCTCACTAACCTCCTATGTGGGACTTCATCAAAAGCTTTCTGAAAGTCCAGGTACACTACATCTACTGGATCTCCCATGACCATCTTCAGAGTTACAGCCTCAAAAAAATCCAGAAGATTAGTCAAGCATGATGTCCCCTTCATAAATCCATGCTGACTCTGACCTCTCCTGTTACTACTATCCAGATGTGTCGTAATTTCATCCTTTATAATCGACTCCAGCATCTTTCCCACCACTGATGTCAGACTGACTGTTTTATAATTTCCTGCTTTCTCTCTCCCACCTTTCTTAAAAGTTGGTCCAACATTAGTCACCCTTCAATCCGCAGGAACTGATCCCTAATCTATTGAACTCTGGAAAACAATTACCAACGCATCCACGATTTCCCGAGCCACCTCCTTCAGTACCCGGGTTCTAGACCATCAGGCTCCGGGGACTTATCAACCTTCAGATCTAACAGTCTCTCCAACACCAATTCCTGGCAAATATAAATTCCCTTCAGTTCAGGTCCTTCAGCCACTGTTACCTCAGGGATTGTTTGTGTCTTGCCCAGTGAACACAGATCCAAAGTACCAATTCAATTCTTCTGCCATTTCTTTGTTCCCCGTAATGTATTCCCCTGTTTCTGTCTTCAACGGCCAAATTTTAGTCTTAACCATTTTGTTTTTTGCCTTTCACATACCTAAAACAGCTTTTACTATCCCCTTTATATTTTTGGTCTGTTAACTTCGTACCTCATTTGTTTTCTCCGCATATTTCCTTCTTAGTAATCCTCTGTTGTTCTTTAAAAGCTTCCGAGTCTTCAGTTTTCCCACTTATCTTTGCTGAGTTATACTTTTTCTGTTTTAACTTTATATGTTTCTTAACTTCCCTCGTCAGCCACGGCCACCCATGACTCCTCCTAGGATCTTTCTTCCTTTTTGGAATGAACTGATCCTGCATCTTCTGCATTATACACAGAAATATCTGCCATTGTTCTTCCACTGTCATCCCTGCTAATGTGTTGCACCACTTAACTTTGGTCAGCTCCTCCCTCATAACTCCATTATTCCCTTTATTCAACAGAAATATTATCACTTCCGATTGTACTCTCTCCCTCTCAAATTGCAGATTGAAACTTTTTGGATTATGGTCACTACTTCCTAATGGCTCCTTCACTTCGAAGTTCCTGATCAATTCTGGTTCGTTGCACAATACCAGATCCAGAATTGCCTTCTCCCTGGTCGGCTCCAGCACCAGCTGTTCTAAGAATCCATCTCTGAGACACTCCACAAAGTCTCTTTCTTGGGGTCCAATACAATCCTGATTCTCCCAGTCTACCTGAATGTTGAAATCCCCAATAACAACTGTAGTAATATCTTTGCGACAGACCAATTTCAGCTCCTGATTTCACTTATATCCGACATCCAGACTACTGTTTGGGGGCCTGTAGATAACTCCCAAGAGGGTCTTTTTACGCTTAGAATTTCTCAGCTCTATCCACACTGACTCTACATCCCCTGACTCTAGGTTCCCCCTGCCCAAGGGTCTGAATATCAACTCTTACCAACAGGGCCATCCCACCCCCTCTGCCCGTCAGTCTGTCCTTACGATAGCACGTGTAGCCTTGAATATTCATTTTGCAAGCACTGTCCACTTGAAGCCACGTCTCAGTTATCACTAGAATATGGTATCTGCCAATTTTCAAAAGAGCCTCAAGCTCATCCATCTTATTTATCATACTTCGTGCATTCATATTTAAAGTAATTTTTTAAATTTGTTACTGCCCTCACTCTTCTCATCAACTCCTATTTCACGCAACCTGACAGTATGATCCCTTTTTGCGTTTTCTGCTTCATTGATACAGTTGTCTTTCTTGACTTCCCTTGTTCTAACTTTCCCTTCAATTTCCTTCTTCAACATCCAGTTTGTCCCCTCCACCCCCCCCCCACCTCCACTTAGTTTAAACGCAGCTGTGTTGCAGTAGCAAACCTGCCTGTCAAAATGCTGGTCTCCAACCTATTAAGGTGCAAACTGTCTCTCTTGTATAATTTATGCTTACCACAAAACATACCCCAGTGATCCAAGAATTTAAATCCTTGCTTCCTGCACCAGTTCCCCAGCTACACGTTTAAGTCCATTATCTCCCTGTTTCTGGCCTTATCAGACTGAGGAACTGGAAACAAACCAGAGATAACCACCCTGGACATCCTGCTTTTCAGCCTTCTTCCTAGTTCTCCGAAGTTCCGCTGTAGTATGTTCCTCCTCTTCTTCCAACATCATTTGTGCCAACATGTACCACCACGTTTGGCTCTTCACCTTAGTCCTTGAGGATGTCCTGCACTCTGTCTGTGATGTCTTTAACCCTGGCACCAGGAAGGCAACACACTATCCTTAGGTCCCGCTTGCTGCCACAAAACCCCGTCCATTCCTCTCACTGTGGAGTCCCCTATTACCACGGCTCTGTGCGATGTCCGACTCTACCGCTCTGTCTCCACGCCAACTTTTGATTGACAGACCTGGCCACCTCGCGGAATGGCAGTGTCATCTGTCTCTACCGTTTCCAAACGATTCAACTTGTTCCTGACAGGTACTTTCCCCGGAGTCTCTTGCACCTGTCTCCTCTCTGCCTTCCACATCGTCTGCTCTCTTCTGTTCTCTTCTGGTATGGTCGGTGTAATAACCTCACTGAAGGTCTTGCCCAGAAAGATATCGTTCTCTCGGATGAGCCTAAGGTCCTCGAGTTCTTTCATCAGCGCTGAAACATGCTCGGTCAGTAGCTGAACGTGCACACACTTTCCACACTTAAACGAGCCATACAGACCAGAGTCGCTGACCTCCCACATCAAGCACTTAGCGCACTGAACCAGCTGGGCAGTCATGTCTTCACCCTCTTCAACTGTGGCGTAATCACTTCAAAAAACCTCCTTGTCAAAAACTCCTGAGCAAAAGCCTCACTCTTCACTCCACAGGAACTTCCTTGGACCCTGTAGTGTCAGTGATGCCAGCCTTATGTAGTTTCAGAGCCATTGAATTCTCTGGATTCCCAATCATCTTCACCACGTTGTGTGTTTCCTCTTTTGGTCTGAGGCCTTATCACTCATGGCTGCCTTGTCCCTCAATGTTTGGCAATTCCTGTGTGCTGTGGTCCTTTGTACAGTGCACATACAATATGTTCAAATGCTGGGTCTGACGCCAGAACCTTTCCTCCAATAATATGACAGACACTAACTTTGGAAAGAACCCAGCAGGCCAATATCTTGAATTCCCGGAAGAAAGGGGATTAACTAAAATAAGTTGGGACATGAGAAGTAAGAATTTATAACACACATCCTGATAAGAATGAGACGAGAGTTGGGAATATCAGAAAAGGGGGAAAGTTGAGAGAAAGGAAAGGTATCACATCAGATGAGGATCAAATAATGTTTTAATGCTTTATAAATGTTATACATCATGTGCATCATTTTTCATTAACTGTGTCTCCGTTGTTCATTCCGAATGTTTTGTACACATATGAACAATGTTATTTATCTGAAAACACACTGATTAAACAGTGTATATAAAATCATATTTCCTCCATTTCAGACTGTCCTGTTGTCGTGCTAGCAGGACATGTGAACACCAACTGGCCATCAAAAGACATGACCCACTATCATAAAGAAGGACGCCACATTGACTGTGACAACACACACTTCCTAGGACAAAGCCACGCATGAAACTTCTGGGAGGCATGACATTCTAGCCCGAAGTACATCAATAAACATATCAATTTAGATTCTATCTACCTTCCCTTGAAAAAAACTGGAAATAACATCATGCGCCTTAAGAAACCAAGACCTATAAATAGAGAGGTGGGACATACCACCAATGCGTCACCAGAGACTCTCCCTGATGATGTTATTTAGTCATGGTGACGAAACTTCTGAAAACAGACCTTCAAGCTCAGCGAGCTCACTTACATACTTGTAAATGGCTATCTTTCTCTTAATAGTGGAATTTGGGACTTCTCTGTCATTCATCTTTTAACAGATTACGAGGCGAGGTGAGCTTTTCTGGGTGTGTGGTTTTAATTAACAGAGGGGTTAGACATCGACATCATAACGGTTTGAGGGCTTGTCGTATGGGATTTGAACAGATTTGGGATACAAAAGGTCCCAGCAGATTCCATGACTTGGCAGTTAGTGACCTAGATCTTCAAATAAAACAGGTGACAAAATTCATTTAATTTTGCTTCCTTGTGGTTGGTTAAATTAAAAGAAATGGATTTTAACATTACTAAAGAGGTTCCGAGGTTTGAAGACGATTCACAAGTTTGCCGACAAAGTTTAGAAAGACATAGGAAGGGCATACTTTTAGAATTCACATGTAGATTAGAATTGGGTTTCACCAGGGACAAAAGGAAAGCTGTCACCAGAATGGAGTTGGTCAAGCACTTTGGTGTATCAGAGAAGCAGGAAACTGCAGTCGAGTTGGAAAAAAACTTAAATTGCAAGTGGGGCAATTGGAGTTAGAAGATAAAGAGAGAGACTGAAAGAGGTAGGTAAGTAACAGGTAGTAATAAAACCAGCACCTTTCTTGCCAATTCCTGTATTCGTAGAACGTTTCACGTGGCTTATGATTAATTGTGGAGCTCCCCTTTCTAAAGTAAAAGTGAAAACCAATATTTGCTGATCATAATGGATGTGTCTACCAGATTTCCATGGATAATTCCATTATGGGGTGTTAAGGCAAAAAGGGAGGTAGAGGAGTTGCTGGTACCTTTACTCACTGTGAGCTACGCAGTGTGATTCAGACAGACCAAGGGTCTCATTTTACCGCTCAGCTGTTTACGGACGTCATGGATAGCTTCTGCACGCAGCAGTTTAAATCAAGTGCATCGCATCCCGAATCCCAGGGGGCCTTGGAAAGTTGGCATCAGAAGCTGAAGACAATATTAACAGCGTACTGTCAGAATTACCCAAATGATTGGAATAAAGGCGTCTCATTATATTGTTTGCCATTGGAGATGCCCCAAATAAATCTGCTCACTTTACATCCTTTAAGTTAATATTCATATATGAAGTGAGAGGTCCTTTGAAATTAATTAAATTTAAATTGACAGGACCGAAGTCGGAGATCTCACACTTGGATGATGTATCTGAGGTAAGGGAGAAATTAGATGGAGTCGGTGAGTTAGCTAAACAACACCTGAAGAGGGCACAGCATGGAATGAAGCAGGTGGCAGATAAAAACGCAGAAACTTTGACGATTTCCCGTGGGATGACATATTAGTATTGCCAGCAGTGGTAGGAAATCCCTTCAAAGCCAGGTTTAGTGGCCCCTTTCCAATTAAAAAAATGTTGAGTCAGTTAAACTATCTGGTAAAGGTACTGGATATGACAAAAAATGCTAGAGAATGTCATGTGAATGAATAATGCTCCAGATACATTGAAGACTGAGGAACAGAGTTGTGGCCAGCTGAATAAATTGTGCAGTTTATCTGTATGATGTAGTGATCTTTAGCAAGTGATTGAAAGCTCACATGTTAGAGTTGGCAGAGCATGTTGAATGATGGCAAGAAGCAAACTTGGTAATAAACTTAAAGAAAACAGAATTCGCGAAGGCAGAGGTGATGTTCTTGGGACATTACATTGGACATGGAAGGTTGACTCCACGGAACACAAGGACGAACGGCTTTGAGGAATTTCCATGACCATCCTCGAAGAAAGAGGTGCTTCGATTTTTGGAACTGAGTGGATTCTATCGGAAGTTTGTTGCAAACTTCAGCAGCGTATTGGCATCACTGATGGATTTATGAAAGACGAATACAGAATTGTGGTGGACAGAACAATGCCAGGAGGCATTAGAGAATTTTAAAGCCGGATTAATCATCGCACCAGTTTTAGCTGCACCAAATATTTTGAAAAATTTGAAAATTGTATTTGATGCTAGGGGTATAGGTGTCGGAGAAGCATTGATACAGCAAGATGATGTTGGAATTGAATGGCCAATTAGCTACTTGTCGGAAAAAACAATATCCACCAGAAAAAAAATACAAAATCTCCCTTATTGTAAAAGAATGATTAAGTTTTGCACGGGAGTAACAATATTTTGATGTTTGGATTAGTGGTGCTGGAAGAGCACAGCAATTCAGGCAGTCCGAGGATTTTGCCTGTCCTTGGATGCTGCCTGAATTGCTGTGCTCTTCCAGCACCACTAATCCAGAATCTGGTTTCCAACATCTGCAGTCATTGCTTGTACCTCAATATTTTGATGTTTATATGACAAACAAATTGTCAGAGATGGTTGTGGACAACGACAACCCTCTCGCATTTTTTTTAATATTTAAAGAACAGAATATGGGACTATTGCATTGGAATCTTATGTTACCGACTTTAACCTTACAAAACGTACATGCAGTGGGTCCTAAAATGTGATAGCAGATGTGTTATCCCAGATTTAAAGGAAAAAGTTTCGATAAGATTTGACTTATTGCAGTGTTATATATGTGTGCAGAATTAATATGTATGGTATGGCTGAGATTAATACTTTTGGAATTCATAATAATGGGATTAAGAATTAGAGGAAAAGAAATGAAACCATTTTTTCATTCTGCTGGTTCATGTGTTTTTTTTCTGAAGCAGGGAGGTCTTATGAAGCCGAAAGCATGTCCGGTCACTTTCAGACAGAATGGGTTTTGCTGAATAGAAAGTACAGCCACAGATGCCAGCTAAAGGTCACTCTGTTCCACATGTCACCATTAGCTGGGAAATGGATACCTGAGTTTTGGTTTCTGTTTTGACAACAATTCAAATAAAACCAAAGAGTTTAAATAACGCTCAGGATACCAGAAGCCAACGGAATTTGAATATTATTGTTTGGACACCTGGAAAGCAATCAAATTATGAGAATTATTGTATCATGGGGAGTATATAAACCCAGCATTTTGAACACTAGAGGGAGAGCCACTGCCATCCAACAGCAGTGTAACTGCTGTCGAGCAGGAGTGTTAACTGGCCATCTCAGACACTTTCTATCAAATATACATGTCCATTTAAAAGCTACTTGCAATATATAAAGAAACATGACCCAGGGAGATCAACAGCTGGAAGAATGAACATAGCGGGGAAGATGGATTCTGTGTGGTCTTGAGATTGTAATGTTTAATATGTGGGTTGTTGGAACAGCATATTTTTACAGAGTTGGAGTCAGATATTAAGTAGCTAAGAAAAGAGGGGCGTGTATTCGTGAATAGTTGTTGTTTAGTATTCACTATTAAAGATAAGAAATTAACTTGATATTTTTTGTTTAAGTAGTGGAATGTAGGAGATCTGTGTTGCACATATTTTAAAAGATTACGAGCTTTTCTGGGTGTTTGGCTTTAATTAACAGAGGGGTTCAACTCTACTTTGTAAATGTCCACCCACGCTCACCCCATTTCCCTGCAGTTGGCCCATATCCTTCCAGTCCTTTCCTATCCACATATTTATCCAAATGCTTTTGAAATATTGTTAATGTACCCCCTCATCCCCATCTGCTGGCAGCTCAACCACGTACCATCTCTGGGTAAAGAAGTGACCCCCCTGGGTTCCCTTTTATTCCTTCCACTTTAACCTTAAACTGATCCCATCCAGTACTCGATTCTCTACACCTTGGAAGAAGACTGAGAGCACTGACCCTATTCATATCTCTCGTGATCTTATATAGCTCTATTAGGACACCCTACACGCTCAGGAAAATGTCCTAGCTTGTCCAACATCTCCCTCTATCTCAGACCATCGGGTCCTGGCAACGTCTTTGTGAATTTCTTCTGCACTCTTTCTAGTTTAATAACATCCTCCTGATAACAAAGGTGACAAAACTGAACACAATACTCCAAGTGCGGCCTTACCAAAGTCCTGTGTAACTGCAACATAAATTCCCTACTTCTATACTCAATATCCTGCCTGATGAAGGCCAGTGTGCCAACAGCCTTCTTCGTTGCCCTCTCTACATGTGACTCCACTCTGAGAGAACAGTGCACCTGAACCCCAAAGTCTCTCCGCCCACTACACCCCTTAAGGCCCTCTCAATCACCGTGAAACTCTTACCTTGATTTGATTTTCCATAATGCAAGACCTCACACTTCTATATTCAATTCCATTTGCAATTTCTCGGCCCACTTCCCCACCTGATTACGGTCCTGCTGCAATTTCTGATAATCTTCCTCACTGAACATGCTCCCACTCACTTTAATGTCATCTGCAAACTTACTAATCATATCTTGTACATTCTCAACCAAATCATAGATAACAAACAGCAGTGGACCCAGCCTCCAGTCTGACAAGCATCCTTCCACTAAACCCTCTGCTTCCTATCAACAAGCCAACTGTGTATCCAATTGGCCAGTTCCCCCAGCATTCCATGTGATGTAACCTTCCTGAACAGCCTACCATGTGGAAACTTATCAAAGGTCTTACTGAAATCCATAGAGACTATGGCTGCTGCTCTGCCTTCGTCAACTTTCTTGGTCACTTCATCAAAGAACTCGAACAAATTTGGGAAGCATGATCTCCCACTCACAAGTCTATGCTGACTGCTCCGAATCAAACCCTGTGTAAGTAATGGGTGCAGTCAATGGTATGCTGTCCTTCATTGTAAGATGATTCGAGTACATAAGTAAAGCCATCTTCCTGTTGTTGTAAAGCCTTGCTGAGAGATCATTTGGGGCACTCTGTACAGATTTGAACTCCTTTGTAAGAAATTATCTCCTTACCACAGATACGGGTGATGGTAACATGAGGATAGAGTGAAGAAGCTGAGTGTTTAATCAGTAGAGCTGTGAGAGACGAAGAAATGGTGATGCTGAAACGCAAGGAGTGGCAGCGATCACTTATTTCCAAAAGAGACATTGATAGGGTGAGAAATTCCATACTTTACCTAGGATTGATTGGTTTGATTTATTGTCACTTGTACCTCAGTACAGGGAAACACTTTATTTATGAGCAGTGGAGGCAGGTCATAGTAAGGATGAACTGGCAGATCATAGGGTGGAAATAGGCTTGGACAGAAGAAGGCGTTCAGGTTACACTGAACAGGACGTGCACTAGACAAGATCAACATGAGTAATACCATCATTATTTGAACTTAGAGAATCCATTAATCAGTCTAACGTGACTTTCCTAATAGTTTATATGTCTTAATTAACTCTCCCCACGTTATTGTGCAGTCGGTGCGTGAACCTGTATTGAACGCCATGTTGCTCACAATCACTAACAGCAGCCACAATACATTCCATCTGAAACAGGTAGCCATTCCCACCAGAATCCGCCCTACATAGAAACACCAGGCTGTCTTCTCGGAGATAAAAGATGCCTTTTTGAGACTTCACACAAGACATATGGCTTCCCTCCTCACCACTAGAAAACCACGTTAAGTGTGTATCATGAGCGACGGCGCCACGAGGAACAACGTGGAGCAATCTGTCTGTGCAGCCTCTGCTCCACTTCGTCATCATATTAGAGCATCATTAGGAGATAGTGAGGACTGTGGGTGCTGGAGATCAGAGTAGACAGTGGTTTGCTGGAAAAGCACAGCAGGAGAGTCGACGTTTTGGGCATAAGCCATTCATCAGGATCAGCATCAATTATCTCATTCTGTCCCCGTGTAAGTGCATTGAGGTGGGAATGGCCTCCTGCTGTTCCTGTGTAAGTGTCTCAAGGGATTGAATGGCTTCTTCATCGTCTGTTTGGACAGGGCCAAGAGCCTGATTGGGTTACCCCTGGTTCCTGTTTGACAGCTCGATGTGCTGACAAGTGTGATGATGTTGCAGCTTGAAGAGGTTATTTTGTCCTGGTTTCTTTTAAGAGAGAGATTGAATGATCGTTACCAAGCTGGCTAGTTAAGACCACTTGGGTAAACAGCTAGGGAAGCCTTGTGTTTATTTTAATAAAGACTGAATGGGTGTGGTCAGCTCTCACAGATTAGGATCTCTGGGTTTTGCTTTCTCAGTAATAACAGAAACTATTGGGGTCTCCACAGAGTTGGAAGCTTCAGTGGATGTCTCCTGGCTGCTACACTCTCTTAATTTTCTCTTGCTGCTGTTTTTAATTCCTGGATTGGAGATATATTTGTGACATTCTGTGTCTGAATATTCCTTTTTGCCAAGGGCTGTGGTTATGCGATTTTCCTGTATTGGAACAGTTCATTAGTAATAGCTCACCGATCTATTATTCTGTTAACTTGGCCAATAGAATTAAGTTATTCTAAATGTCCCTTTCCTTGGTTTCATTTTATCTTCCGTGTTTAAATAAATGGTGTTTTGCTTCACAACGAGTAGTTTGACCAGTCACATTGCATCTGGAACAGACAGTTTACATTTCATTTAAAATATGAAAATATTAGAGTCTAGGTGACCGCCCGCAAATATTTTTGAGGGGCTCTGGCGTGGTCCATCCCACTAGACTCCTTCTCTTCCGGAGTTATATGCTGGAGGCACTGAATGGGCTGTCCCTGTTCTTCTCCAATACTGTCAATGGGCTGAATGACTTCCTCATATTCCTGTGAAATCAGAGTGAGCTGCTGAATGAACTCTTGTTTTACTGTGGCAATGTGCAGTGTCAGGCAGTGCTGTTACATGAATGTTACAGACACTTTACCGGAACAAACCTGAGTGGTGTCTGGGTCTTGCTGCACATGGACAGAGACCAGTTCAGGAGCTGACGAGGGACAAAACGCTCTGAACATTGTGGAATCTTCAGAGACCATCCCCACATTCTGATCTTATGGTGGTGAGGGTGGGGGCGGAGAGACATTGATGAAGAAGCTGAAGATGTTTGTGAAGAGGAAGATACCCTGAGGATCTCCCACAGAGCTGACCACATGACTGAGATGATGAACATCTTCCTTTGTGCCATGTTTGACCCCAAACACTGGAGAGTTTACTCTGATTCCCATTAAGTCCAGTTTTGTTAAGTTCCTTGATGCTTCAGAAGTTAACCACTGCCTTGATATCAGGGCCAGTCATTTTTGTCTGAACCCTTGTGTCAGCCTCTTTTGTTCATATCAAGAAGCCGTGATATAGGAGCAGTGAGTGCTTTCTTCAAACAGGTGGTATTGCATGTCAGGATTTCTGCTCTCAACACTGTTCGGGGAGCTAGATGACTGAAAGTATTTCAAGACAAGGTCGATGGATATTGACCTGTCAGAGAATCGAGGGCTATGAAGAATTGGGAATGAAAGAGGATTTGAGACCAAGAGCATATCAGCCATGATCTTAGGGAAGGACAAGGCAGGCTTGGGGAGTGAACGACCTGCCCCTGTTTCTGATGTACTCACATTCTGTTATTGGAAAGTTAGTGGGTGTTATTTTCATGAATGTGCAATTACTGAATATTGCAGCCAGGGAGATCAGAGGATTTTGTGAGTCACCTGTGGGTGAGGTAAGTTGTCTGTATTCTCAGTGAATCTGGGTCTACAACATGACCAACAAATGAAGCACAAGTTGCAGAGAGGGGAAATTTTGTAAAGCGAGATGAGGGGTCTCTTTCATACCCAGCCTGGGTTTTCCAATTACATTTCCCAAATCACCTCAAAGCATGTGGGACTGTCTTGAAGGGCTGAATGGTCTCCTCTGTTTCTGTGCATCAGGTTATAGATGTAAGTAGGCTCCAACCGCTCCTGTCTAGCAGGTTTGAGGGGCTGAATGGAACACAGAAACATGGGACTGAGGAGCAGGAGTGGGTCATTAGATACTTTGAGCCTTCTCCACCAGGCACTAAGATTGTGGCTGATCAGGTTGTGGTCTCAGCTCCACTTTCCTGACTGTATCCCATTATCCGTGACTCACTTCCCTGTCAAATATTTAACTAACGTAGTTTTCAGTCCATGTGAACATCGAGGCACAATAAAAACTTCTAGTGAAGAGATTTCCCACTTGAAAGGTCCTTTAAGAATTTTTCGTCATTCTTCTTATAGAATCAGAGAGTCTGCAGAACGGAAACAGACCCGTTAGTCCATCTGTTCACTCCGGTCAGATATCAAATCTGATTTAGTCCCATTTGCCAGCATTTGGCCAATATTCCTCCTGTGGTTGTACCCAACTTGACCACTTCCTCTGACAGCAATTTCTGGACACACAACACTCTCTGTGTGAAACATTTATCTTCAGGTCCTTTCTAAATCATTCGCCCTCTCGCCTTCAACGTATGCTCTCTTGTTCTGGACTCCCCTATACTGGGATCAGAACGTGGCTATTCAGAATATCCATGCCCCTGATGATTTTATACACCTCTATAATGTCACCCCTCAGCCTCTTACACTCCAGGGGGAAACACCTCAACCTAATCAACCTCTCCCCGAAGCTCAAACCTCCAGTCCTGGGGCATCTGTATAAATCTTTTCTGCAGACAACCGAGTTGTACACAGTATTCTTAAAGTGGCCTCACCAACATCCTGGGAGAGTTGGATTTGGCTGAATTCCCTTTGCTTTAGACAGTGAGGAGATTCCAGTGAATTCTGGTTACGGATCACCCAAAGGGTAGCACGGTAATTAGCACTGCTGCCTCACAGCACCAGGGAATTGGGTTTGATTCCAGCCTTAGGTGACTGTCCGTGTGGAGTTTGCACATTCGCCCCTTGTCTGTATGAGCTTCTAATGGGTGATCCAGTTTCCTATCACAGCTCAAATTGTGTAGGTTCGGTGGATTGGTCATGCTAAATTATCTGTAGTGTTCAGGGATATCTAGATTACGTACATTCGTCAGAGGTAAATATAGGGAAATGGATTGGGAAGGTGGATATGGACTTGTTGGCCCGAAAGGCCTGTTTTCACACTGCAGGGATTCCATTAAAATAAGAATGGTAACGATGACTTTAGAGGTTTGTTTTTAGCTCGCACACATTGCTGTGATGAGGAACAATAAAGGAGTGAGAGTGCAAGAGGCCGTTCCTTCTCAGGCAGATTACATTGTCTCCCTCTCTGAGCTGAATCACACAGTAATGCCATCCTTTCCCAAACTGTACCATGTGAGTTCTCCTTGTACATTGTACAAACTATGTCCACATCACATTCCCTGTTCCATGTAGGTGCACCATTGCTGCTGTCATACATACACAGAGCCATACCCTGAGCAGAAAATTGTCTCGGTCATTTTGAAATATGTTTATATGTCCCTGTGACATTAAAAAAATAAAATGTTTAATTTATTCAGAATACCTGTGTTAAAATGAACGCTTTTTTAAACAAATACAGAAATTGCTGGAAAAGCTCCTTTTACATGCTGTAGTTGCACCAGCCTCCACCACTTCCTCTGGCAGCTCATTCCATACGCACACCACACTTTGTGTGAAAAGGTGTCCTTTAGGCCTCATCAAAACCTTTCCCCTCTCACTTTCAAACAATGCCCTCTCGTATTGGACGCCCCTAACCTGGGGAAAACTCCTGACTACTCACCCTATCCATGGCCATTTTGATTTTATAAACCTTTACTGCTGCGAAATGTGACTCCAATCAACACGAATGGCTGTACTTTCAGTCATCCTGGGCCTAAATTCTGAAATGCAATACTGACACCTCTTCCTTCTCCATCAAGTCACAATTCTAAATCCATTTTAATCAGATTGTTCAGGTGTATTATGAGACACTTCTGTGGGATTTACACCTAGACCTTTGTGCCCGGAGGTAGGGACACTCGACTCACTCAGCAATACCCATAAAGCTGTAACATTATTCTCCTGTGTGGTTGTTCATCAGCCCGTTCTGACATGCTGTAACATACCTCTGTAACAGGCAGGACTTGAATCCAGACCTTCTAGTCCAGAGCTTGGAGCACTACCACACAAGTTCAGGAATTGGAATCAAATCCAGAGATCTAGCTCAGAGGCAGGGACACTACCCAGCACACTACCATATTTTGATTTTGAGTCATATTTTAGAGCCCACTTTCTGCTCGGTGTGGATTTATTATAATCAGGTTACCATTACTGAATTACAAACAACACTTTGTATTATTAATCAAATGCAAGATATTTGTCTCAACTGTAGGATGTTGAGTCCACGTGCTGTGCCATCGAAATTAACTATGACCATCTTTAATCGCTATTATCTGTAGTCTGCAATATTAGGGAAAGAAATCTTGCAGACACACTCTGCCCAATGAAGGGTCTCAAATAGATATTTATTACTGAACACCAGAGACGAAGGAAGAGCTTAATTTCTGGTCCCAAAACACCGATCACTCTTAACCAACTCTAACGTGCGACTGCCCGCTTCCTAAAACAATGAAATGATACCAGGCCGGTTATTACTGTCCAGCCTCTCCTCTTCACTGACTGCGTCTTCAATCTGTCCCTCCTCCTCCTATCCACACAAGGCAACCCAAGCTCGGGGTCTTTGTGAAAATCAAGGCCGGAGTGTGCAGGCCTCCTGGAGAGGGGGATGGGCATTTTAAAACTGAAGGGGGTGGGTGAGGTGGCAATAATATCATACACTGGACTGAGGGGTGGCAGATGGAGTTTAGTTTGGATTAATGAGAGGTATTGGATTTGGTAGATCAAACAAGAGCAGAATCTATACAATTAAAAGTAGGGCCTAGAAACCTAGGCCGTCAGGTATAATTCTTTAAAATTTGCATCTCATACAGGTTTTTAACACACTTGTCTTCATAGGTCAGACCTTTGACTATCGGAATTGGGATGTCATGTTGTGGTTGTACAGTTCATTGGTGAGGCCCCTTCTGGAATACTGTGTCCAGTCTGGTCATCCTGCCCGCTCATTCCATAGGCACACCATCCTCTGGGTGAAAAAGCTGCCCCTTAGGTCACTTTTAAATGTTTCCCCTCTCACCTTAAACCTATGTCCTCTAGTTTTGGTCTCCCCTACCCTTCGAAAACACCTTGACTATTCACTTTGATATTATTGACCTTGATATAATTAAGCTGGAGAGGGTTGAGAACAGATTAACCTGGATGTTTCTGGGAATGGAGGGAGTGAGCTATAAGGAGAGGCTTGGTATGCTGGGACATTTTTCACTGGAGAGGATGAGATGAAGGGGTAACTTTACAGAGATTTATCAAATAATGAAGGGCACAGATAAGCTGAAGGGCTGATGTCGTTTCACTAGAGTTCGGGATTCAAAACTGAGGGATATTTTAAGGTGTGAGGAAAAAGATTTACATAAGTCATGAGAGGTAATTATTTGAGATAGAATCTGGCTTATGTGTGGAATGAACTTCCAGAGGAAGTGGTGAAAGCAGGGACAGTTACAACGTTTAAAAGACATTTAGATCAGTCCATGGATAAGACATCAGTTTGGATGGTGCTGTGAGCAGCTGCCCTCGCCCTCCCCCTCTCTGAATGAATCCCTGTTGGTTTTCACCCTCTGCCAATGTCTGTGCAGTGGCGTGGGGAGGCCAGCAGAGGGTGGCATTGCATCGCTTTAAGCACCACAGAGACTGCCAGACCTGCCCCACACAGAGACACACAGATACACACACAGCAATTGTTAGGCCACGGCGTGAAACTCATCTGGTAACTTAAATGAAACATAAAGAAATGCTCAATTCGCCTCGTAAACTGTTAAAATATGAGTGATAGATCTACCAAATCCCACTGTTTAAATAAAAACATCAATTTATTTTTTAACTCTGAAAGTGAACATTTTACATCAACTATTCACAACTCTGGGACTCCCTTTCTCTTAACTGCTTATTTCCCGACTCCAGCTCTACAGCAATATACTGTTTCTGGGTCTGCCATCCTCTCATACCACAGGTGCTTGCAAGCTCTCAGTTCAGAACTGCATTCACCCTCGCTTAAAGGTACAGTACACACTTTCAACTTCATCACATTATACCCTGGTGAATATAGATAAGTGGGACCGATCTGGATTTCTCTTGCTCTGTGGTTTGTCAATATTTCATTTGCTCCGTCTGGTGTGTGTCAGGACTTCTGTTGCTCCATTGACAGCATGTCCTTATTCAACTTTGTCCATAGGAATATATCAGTATTTCACTTGCTCACACTCGTGTGTGTGGGGCTGGATTTCAGTTGTTACATGGGGACTGTGACGCTATAACAATCTCAATGTTTGTAGATGGCACCGAACCTGGAAGAACTCTGAAGTCTATGGAGGAGAGTGTGGAACTCTAACAGGACAATCACACGTTGGTGTCGTGTTCAGGTGTAAGGCAGATGGGGATCAGTGCAGAGCAGTTTGTGGTGATACACTTACGTAGGAAATACAATGAAAGACAGTTTAAAACAGGCTGTGCCATTATAAAGGGGGTGTGGGAACAGAGAGTCCTGGGTGTATATGAGTACAGATTGTTGAAGATGTCAGGAGAAGTGGGGAGAGCAGTAATTATCACAGATTAGTTTCAGTATCTGAGCTGTTTACAGCTGACTCCCTCCTACACCTGCTGGGAGGTAGTGGTGACGATGTGTTGAGAGCCCACCCTCCTGCCCACCGAGACCGTGGGGATTCCATTTGTACCAGCTCAACACAAAAGGGAGATGGGAAAAGGGCCACGGCTTCTAAGTTGTGCCGGGGGGAAACGGAGGTGCCAGTGGGTTTAAAGTGAGAATTGCCCTTCACTGAACATTGCTTCTTACTCGGTCGGTGGGACCTGGATGTTTCAGAATCTCCACACGAGGTGTCCCTCTCCTCTCCAGCTTATACCGTGGTCCTCCCCACATGGCAAGGGAAGGGGGTGAGGGAACGGATATCGGGCATTCCACCACCCGGATAGGCCCTTCCTGTCCTATTCCAGGTAGTTTCTCCTGGAAAGGGAGAAAGGGAGGGAGAGAGGGAGGGTGGGAGTGGGTGGCCCTGCTGTTAGTGCTGGTGTAGGTGGGGGACATGGTCATGGTGAGGTGTCCGGAGGGAGTCAGTCCACTTTGTTGTATCCATGCAGTGTTATTAATGTAGTGGTGGGGGGGGGGGGGGGTAAAGTGGAGAGAGAGAGAGAGAGAGAGAGAAAGAGACAGACAGAGACAGAGAGAGAGCGAGAAGGTGCAGCATGCGGCAGTGAGAGTGATGGACCATGAGCCTTGTTCGGGGGTAGGTGCTATAACAGATATACAGTGAGTGTGAGGGAGCAGAGAGAATACGGTGACCCTTATCCTGACAGAGCAGGGAAGATTATTGATATTTGTCCTGTACTGCTGGGCATTTCTTCAGACCGCAGATACTGCACTGAGCTGGGTGGTGAGCTCAGACCATGCTCGGTGGGTCTGGTCGTGTGGCCCACTCTGGGAAGGTAATGGTCCCCCTCTGTACTAGCCCATCCACCTGGCCCTCCGTGCTCCTGTCGACAAACCGTGGTGTAATTACCCCTTATCTGCCATGCTCGGGGTAAACTGTTCAGGGCAGCTCCAAACGGAGAAAGCTCAACCGTGTGCTCAGTGGCCTTTTAAATATGGCGCCAGTGTCATGGATCATGGAATATCCAGGGACACCCGGGCAATGGTGAGTACCTCCAGCCATATTGGGTTGGAGAATCGGGCTGGTATTGAATGAGAGGGACACCATGGGATGGGTGGTTAATGAGGTGAGTTCGATAAGATAGCACCAGGAAACTAGTTCGGCCCAGTGTAGATGATCCCTCTGTCACAGTCAATGGAAATGGCACTGAGACAAATTATTGTTAGATTTAGCCCAATGAGTCAAAGACTCTGTTGACCCGACACCCAGATACAAAGCTGCAGAACAAATACTCATCCAAAACTCTGCATCATCTGAACTCCCACCAATATCATGTTCACCTCCAATTCCTGGAAACACTTATGTTACAGGATGCTGTTAAAATGTTTTCATTTCTGCATTCTAAAACCTGGGAACACACCCTTTCATAACACTGTCTCTCAGTGTCCCCCTCTCTGTCTATTTCCCATATCCCTGCCATTTGTTATTGTTTAAAATGATTCCCCCTCCATCTCTGTATCTCTGTGGTAGGGATGTTCACACTCACAGCACCCCCTTGTCAGGGCACAATGGAGATATGGAGTTGTAAATGGACGTGAGCTGCACATCCTGTCACTTCCAGCCCGGGCTGCAAGTTTCCCCACGCTGGGCAGTGATCTATCACAGTGTTACAGATCAATGCACTGGGGTGGGGTACACAGTCCTACATGTTGGGAGGGTAACTGCTCCTGGTTTACAGATTAATTCACGGGTGACCACTGCACAGATCACTGTGCTGGTCAGTCATTCTGGTTGAGGTTTATAGATAATGCCCTGCTGTGGTCTGCACTTCTCCTGCTGCTGGACAGATATCTACTACGGGGTTATAGATCAATGCACTGCTGTGGTTTGCACAGCTCCGCGTGTTGGACAGATATCTAATCTGGCCTTATAGATCAATGCACTGCTGTGGTCTGCACTTCTCACCGCGCTGGACAGATAAGTGGTCTGGGATTATAGGTCAATGCCCTGATCTGATCTGTGCAGTGCTCCACTCTGGACAGATTGCTGGGTTGTACTGAGCAGGACACTGGCCTGGTCTGCACAGTGTTCCACGGTGAACAGATATCTTCTCTGGCTTTATGGGGTCTGGTCTGGTTCAGGGAGGTGGATTGAGAATGTGGTATATCTAACCATTTCAGCTGATCTGGCAATGCCTTTAGTTCCCATCCCTGTGACTGGACCATCCGTCTCTCACCCCATTAATTTACAGTGTGTCCAGGTACAGTACATCATGTTGGTGGGGTGGGTAGGGGGAAAGGTGATGGACAGGTCAAGGAGTTCCCCGGAACGTTCTGTCCCCAACATTCTATAACTGACATTCCCGGGAACGTTCTTTCCCCGACATTCTATAACTGACATTCCCCGGAACGTTCTGTCCCCGACATTCTATAACTGACATTCCCCGGAACTTTCTGTCCCCGACATTCTATAACTGACAGTCTCCGGAACGTTCTGTCCCCAACATTCCATAACTGACATTCCCCGGAACGTTCTGTCCCCGACATTCTATAACTGACATTCCCCGGAACGTTCTGTCCCCGACATTCTATAACTGACATTCCCCGGAACGTTCTGTCCCTGACATTCTATAACTGCCATTCCCCGGAACGTTCTGTACCCAACATTCTATAACTGACATTCCCCGGAACGTTCTATCCCCGACATTCTATAACTGACAGTCATTCCCCGGAACGTTCTGTCCCCGACATTCTATAACTGACATTCCCCGGAACGTTCTGTCCCCAACATTCTATAACTGACATTCCCCGGAACGTTCTGTACCCAACATTCTATAACTGACATTCCCCGGAACGTTCTATCCCCGACATTCTATAACTGACAGTCATTCCCCGGAACGTTCTGTCCCCGACATTCTATAACTGACATTCCCCGGAACGTTCTGTCCCCAACATTCTATAACTGACATTCCCCGGAACGTTCTGTCCCCGACATTCTATAACTGTCATTCCCCGGAATGTTCTGTCCCTGACATTCTATAACTGACATTCCCCGGAATGTTCTGTCCCTGACGTTGTTTGTGAATGGCCGGACGTCAGTGAATTGAGCAAACGATAAGATCCCGAGGGAAGAGATCCCGTTCCAGGGAGAAGGAGACACTGTTCCGAAGGCCCCTCAGGCAGTTAAAGGGGTGAATACGTTTCCCTGTTTACATTTCTTCCCGACACAGGATTGACCACAATTTAGACCAAAATACAGAAATTCCCAAACTCCGTTTGTCTTCAGGAAACTGGGAGAGAATCCTACAGGACAGCAACATTCCCACCCTCCGTATTAGGAACTGGGAAGGAGTGACCTGTGTCTACTCTCGAGTGATCGAGTGTGTGGGAATGTTCTAGAAACCATCTGTCCTTATGGACAGTGTCCTTATGGATGTGTCTCGTGTGTTTGGGGAGGGAGGATTTCTTGTGGTTTATGTCAGTAATTCAGATCTTCCCATTTGTTATTCTAGCTCCAATTATTTTAATAAATCCCTGAATGCAGGGACACATTTGAAAATCTCACTGGGTCCCCAATCAAACGGGTCCCTTTGCCTCCAGGCTGATGGATAATGGATTTGTTTTCCTTCCTCACAGTTAACGTAGTGACCATCTACGTCCTGCTTTATAAAGATTGTGGATTGTCTCCATGTGTCAGACGTTACCTGGGGGCCATGGCAGCGGCGGATCTCCTGGTCATTATCCTCGACCTGATACTGAGACACATTCCCATTGTTTATCGGGAACAGTTTTATTTCCTGTACTCCGTCCCCGTGTGTAATATCCACGCTGTCCTGCTTTATGCAGCCACTGACTGCTCTGTCTGGTTCACCGTCACTTTCACCTTTGATCGGTTTGTGGCCATTTGTTGCCAGAAGCTGAAAAGTAAATATTGCAGTGAGAAGACGGCGGCTGTGGTTCTGGGAGCAGTGACTGTGCTGAGCTGTCTAAAGAACATTTTCTGGTATTTTATGCTCTCGGCTTGGTATTGGCTGGTGAATGGCCCCTGGTTTTGTGATATAACACTCGCTGTTTATTCCTCCAGTGTCTGGGTCACAATCGAGTCCCTCCACCACATTCTAACTCCGTGTGTCCCATTTCTCCTGATTCTGCTGCTCAATGTTCTCACCGTCAGACACATTTTAGTGACCAGCAGAGCCCGCAGGAGACTCCGTGCTCACACCAATGGGGACGCTCAGTCTGACACTGAAATGAGAAACCGAAAAAAATCCATCATTTTGCTGTTTGTGATCTCGGCCAATTTCATCCTGTTATGGTCATCGTTAATGCTGTATTCTATATGGAGTCGGATTTGGGATTTGGGGTATCGGTCTGTGTATCTCCATTACTTTGTGCAGGAATTGGGCTTCATGCTGCAGCTCCTCAGTTGCTGCACAAACACCGCGATTTATGCCGTGACCCAGACTAAGTTCAGGCAGCAGCTGAAGAATGTGCTGAAATATCCCTTCACCCAAATCCATCCATCAATCAAATTCCCTCATTAATCAATCCATCCGGGATTTTCTCATTTCAGTTCAGTGTTTCAGCGAAGGAGCAGCCTGTCGCTATGGTAACAGACTGAGGGTAGCGCTGGTGTGGCCATCCTTATCCCCCAGTGTGGTTACAGGGAAACATTGTTTCTCACAACTCAGGGGCCAGTGAGAAAAGGCACCATCCCACTGACTGTATCAATCACTTCCATTTGTAAACAATAAAAATGTTCAGTAAAGCGTGCCGAGCAGCAGAGTGACCGATGTTGTTGTGTGTGTTTGATTTGGAGAAGCTGAGCTGGAGAGAGACAGACTCAGCCCCAAGTCCTGGTCCTCAGGCAAGGGGAGGGCACCGGGCCCTGAGCTCAGGAGCTGGTTTTCACTCCCTCTGTCCTTACTTTCCCTTCTGGGTCTCCACGCCAACTTGGCTATCAGCAGAATTCACTTTGCTGCCTCCATATATCCCTCCCACTTCCACACTGCACTGCCATTTCTCTCACCTTTTCCCATTTACACACTCACACCTACTGTGCAACTATCAGACTGAGCCCCTCACACTTACTGCATCACTACCAGCATCTCCCCCTCATACCTACTGCATCACTATCACCCTGGCTCAATCACACTTACTGCACCACTTTTACCCTGACCCCTTCACACTTACTGCGTCACTATCACCCTGACTCCCTCACACTGACTGCGTCACTATCACCCTGACCCCATCACACTTACCACGTCACTATCTCTCTGACCAACTCACACTTACTGCGTCACTCTCGCCCTGTCCCGCTCACACTAATTGCATCTCTGTCACCTTGACACCCTCATACTTACTGCGTCACTACCACTCTGACTCCCTCACACATACTGCGTCACTATTAGACTTACCCCTTCATTCTTACTGCGTCACTATCACCCTGACCCCTTTACACTGACTGCATCACTTTCACCCTGAATCCCTGATACTAACAGCGTCACCGTCGCCCTCACCACCTCGCACTTGCTGCGTCACAATCACTCTGACCCCCTCATACTTACTGCGTCAATATTACCCTGACCCCCTCACGCTTACTGCGTTACTGTCACCCTGACTCCCTCACACTTACTGCATCACTATCACCCTGACTCCCTCACACTTCCATCTTCACTACAAGCTGGACACCTTACACCTACTGCGTCAGTATCAGACTGAGCCCCACATACTTACTGCATCACTACCAGCCTCTCCTCCTCACATATGCTGCGTCACTATCACCCAGGCACAATCACACTTACTGCATCACTATCACCCTTACCCCATCACACTTACTGCGTCACTATCACCCTTGCACAATCACACTTACTGCATCACTATCACCTTGCGCCCCCTCACACTTACTGTGTCACTTTCACCCTGACACAACACACTTTCTACTTTACGATCACCCTGACCCCTCACAATTACCACGTCACTATCTCTCTGATCACCTCACACTTACTGTGTCACTCTCGCCCTGACCCCCCTCACACTTATTGCATCACTGTCACCTTACCACCCTCATACGTACTGCGACCCTATCACTCTGACTCCCTCACATTGACTGCGTCGCTGACACCCTGACACCTCACACTTAGTGTTTCCCGATTACTCTCATCCCTTCACACTGACTATATCACTATCACCCCGAACCCCTCATACTGACTGCGTCATTACCACCCTGACCCCCCTCACACTGACTGCGTCGCTATCACCCTGAACCCCCAATACTGTCTGTGTCACTATCACCCTGACCCCCTCACATTTACTGCATCACTATCACCCTGACCCCATCACACTTACTGCGTCACAGTCACCCTGACCTCCTCACACTGACTGCGTCACTTTCACTCTGAGCCCCCTCAGACTTACTGTGTCACTTTCACCTCTCACCTCACACTTACTGCGTTACGATCACTCTGACCTCCTCACACTTACTGCGTCACTATACACTAACCCCTCACAATTACCAAGTCACTATCTCTCTGACCACCTCACACTTACTGTGTGACTCTCGCCCTGACCCCCTCACACTTACTGCATCACTGTCACCTTGAAATCCTCACACTTACTGCGTCACTACCACTCTGACTTCCACACACTTACTGCATCACTATCACCCTGAACCCCGATACTGACAGCGTCACTATCGCCCTGACCCCCTCACACTTGCTGCGTCACAATCATTCTGACCCCCTCACACTTACTGCGTCAATATCACCATGACCCCCTCACTCTTACTGCGTCACTATCACCCTGAACCCCTCATACTCTCTGCGTCACTATCACCCTGACTCCCTCACATTTACTGCATCACTATACCCTGACCCCTCACAATTACCACGTCACTATCTCTCTGACCACCTCACACTTACTGCATCTGTCATCTTGACACCCTCATACTTACTGTGTCACTACCACTCTGACTCCCTCACACTTACAGCGTCACTATTAGACTTACCCCCTCATTCTTACTGCGTCACTGTCACCCTGACTCCTTTACACTGACTGCATCACTATCACCATGAACCCCTGATACTAACTGCGTCACTATCGCCCTGACCCCCTCATACTTGCTGCGTCACAACCACTCTGACCCCCTCACACTTACTGCGTCACTAGCACCCTGATCCCCTCATACTGACTGCGTCGCTATCACCCTGACCCCCTCACATTTACTGCATCACTATCACCCTGACATCCTCACAATTACTGCATCACTGTCACCCGGACACCCTCACACTTACAGCTTCACTACAAGCTGGACACACTCACACCTACTGCGTCACTATCAGACTGACCTCTCACACTTACTGCATCACTATCAGCCTCTCCCCCTCACACCTACTGCATCACTATCACATTGGCACAATCACACGTACTGCACCACTGTTACCCTGACCCCAACGCACTTACTGTGTCACTGTCACCCTGGCAACTCACACTTACAGCATCAATGTCAGTCTGACCCCTCACAGTTCCTGCATCACTGTCACCCATGCCCCTTTCATACTTACTGCGTCACCCAGACCCCCTCATAATTACTACGTTACTGTCACCCTAACACACCCACACTGGCTGCGTCACTATCACCCTCAAACCCCGACACTTCCTGCGTCACTATCAGCCTGACCCCCTCATATTCACTATTTCATTATCACCCTGACCCACAATGACTGCATCACTATCACCGTGACACAATCAGACTTACTGCGTCACTGCCAGCATCTACCCCTCACACTTCCCCTGACCCCACTGGACTTACTGCGTCACTGTCACCCTGAAAATTCACACTTACAGCATCAATGTCAGGCTGACTCCCTCACACTCACTGCGTCACTGTCACCCTCAACCTCACACTTACTGTATCACTATCAGTCTTACCTCCTCACACTCACTGCATCATTATCAGCCTGACCCCTCACACTCACTGCATGAGTGTCACCCTGACCCCCTCACACTTACTGGTTCACTCTCACCCTGACACCCTCACATTTACTGCATCATTACCAGCTTCTCCCCTCACAATGACTGCATCAGTGTCACACTGAAACGCAACTCACTTTCTATGTCACTACCAGCCTCTCCCTCTCATACTTACTTCATCACTGACACCCTGACCTCTCACATTTAGTCAGTTACTATCACCCTGACCCCCTCACACTTATTGCTTCACTGACAGCCTGACTCCCTCATACCTAATGCGTCAGTGTCACCCTGACGCCCTCACACTTATTGCGCCACTATAGACTGACCCCTCACACTTACTGCGTCATTGTCACCCTGACCCCCCACACATTCTGCGTCACTGTCACCTTGAAATCCTCATACTTACTGCGTCACTACCACTCTGACTTCCACACACTTACTGCATCACTATCACCCTGAACTCCTGATACTGACTGCGTCAATATCGCCCTGACCCCCTCACACTTGCTGCGTCACAATCATTCTGACCCCCTCACACTTACTGCGTCAATATCACAATGGCCCCCTCACACTTACTGCGTCACTATCACCCTGAACCCCTCATACTGTCTGCATCGCTATCACCCTGACTCCCTCACATTTACTGCATCACTATACCCTGACCCCTCACACTTACCACGTCGCTATCTCTCTGACCACCTCACACTTACTGCATCACTCTCGCCCTGACCCGCTCACACTTACTGCATCTCTGTCACCTTGACACCCTCATACTTACTGCGTCACTACCACTCTGACTCCCTCACACGAACTGCGTCACTATTAGACTTACCCCTTCATTCTTACTGAAAACTGTCACCCTGATCCCTTTACACTGACTGCATCACTTTCACCCTGAACCCCTGAAACTAACTGCGTCACCGTCGCCCTGACCACCTCACACTTGGTGCGTCACAATCACTCTGACCCCCTCACAGTTACTGCGTCAATATTACCCTGACCCCCTCACGCTTACTGCGTTACTGTCTCCCTGACCCCCTCACAGTTACTGCATCACTATCACCCTGATCCCCTCACATTTACTGCATCACTATCACCCTGAAATCCTCACAATTACTGCATCACTGTCACCCGGACACCCTCACACTTACAGCTTCACTACAAGCTGGACACACTCACACCTACTGCGTCACTATCAGACTGACCTCTCACACTTACTGCATCACTATCAGCCTCTACCCCTCACACCTACTGCATCACTTTCACTCTGGCACAATCACACGTACTGCACCACTGTTATCCTGACCCCACCGCACTTACTGTGTCACTGTCACCCTGGCAACTCACATCAATGTCAGTCTGATCCCTCACAGTTTCTGCATCACTGTCACCCAGGCCCCTTTCATACTTACTGCGTCATTATCCCCCAGACCCCCTCATAATTACTACGTTACTGTCACCCTTACACCCCCACACTGGCTGCGTCACTATCACCCTCAAACCCCGACACTTACTGCGTCACTATCAGCCTGACCCCCTCATATTCACTGTTTCATTATCACCCTGACCCACAATGACTGCATCACTATCACCGTGACACAATCAGACTTACTGCGTCACTGCCAGCACCTACCCCTCACACTTCCCCTGACCCCACTGGACTGACTGCGTCACTGTCACCCTGAAAATTCACACTTACAGCATCAATGTCAGGCTGACTCCCTCACAGTCACTGCGTCACTGTCACCCTCAACCTCACACTTACTGTATCACTATCAGTCTTACCCCCTCACACTCACTGCATCACGATCAGCCTGACCCCTCACACTCACTGCATGACTGTCACCCTGACCCCCTCACACTTACTGGTTCACTCTCACCCTGACACCATAACATTTACTGCATCAGTACCAGCTTCTCCCCTCACAATGACTGCATCAGTGTCACGCTGAAACCCAACTCACTTATATGTCACTACCAGCCTCTCCCTCTCACACTTACTTCATCACTGACACCCTGACCTCTCACATTTAGTCAGTTACTATCCCCCGACCCTCTCACACTTACTGCTTCACTGACAGCCTGACTCCCTCATAACTAATGCGTCAGTGTCACCCTGACCCCCTCACACTTATTGCGCCACTATAGACTGAACCCTCACACTTACTGCGTCATTGTCACCCTGACCCCCTCACATATTCTGCGTCACTATAGACTGAACCCTCGGACATACTGCGTCACTGTCAGTCTGGCCCGTCACAGTTACTGCTTCACTGTCACCCTGACCCCCTCGGACTTACTGCATCACTGTCACCCTGACCCCCTTACACTGACTGCGACACTATCACCCTTACACCCACACACTGACTGCATCACTCTCACCCTGACCCCTCACACTTACTGCATCACGATCAACGTAACACCATCAAAGCAACACAGTTATTCTGTCACTACCTGTCTTTCCCCCTCACAAATACTGCGTCACTGTCACCCTGACTCTCTCACACTGACTGCATCATTATCACCCTGACTGTCTCACACTTACTGCGTCACTATCGCTCCAACGCCCCCACACTGATTGCGTCACTATCATCCTAACATCCCGACACTTATTGTGTCACTATCAGCCTGACCCCCTCACACTTAAAACGTCACTATCAGCCTGACCCCCTCACACTTACTGCGTCAGTGTCACCCTGAACGTCTCACACTTACTGCATCACTATCACCCTGACCCCCTCACACTTACTGCGTCATGATCAACCTAACACCATCACAGTGTCACTACCAGCCTCTACCCCTCACACGTACTGCATCACCGTCAGTCTGACCCTTCACACTTAGTGCATCACTGTCATCCTGACCCCCTCAGACTTACAGCGTCACAATCGCCCTGACCCTCCCAATTACCAAACCACTATCTCTCTGAACCACCCACACTTACTGTGTCACAATCACCCTGCCCACCCTCATATTTACTGTGCCGTTATAACCCTGACCGCTTCACACTGACGGTGTCACTATCACCCTGACCCCCACAAACATACTGTGTCACTATAACACTGACACCTCACACTTACTGTTTCATGATCACGCTGACCACCTCACGCTGTATGCATCACTATCACCCTGCCCCCTCACACTGACTGCTTCACTATCACCCTGACTCCTTCACACTGACTGCGTCACTCTCGCCCTGACACACACACACTTACTGTGTCACTATAACCCGGACACCTTACACTGACTGCGTCACTATCACCCTGACCCCGTCACATTGACTGCATCACTATCACCCTGATCCCCTCACACTGACTGTGTCACTATCACCCTGACCCTCTCACACTTAGAGCGTCACTATCACCCTGACCCCCTCACACTGACTGCGTCACAATCGCCCTGTCCCGTCCCAATTACAACATCACTATCCCTCTGAACCCCCCACACTTACTGCGTAACAATCACCCTGAACCCCTCACACTTATTGCGTCACTGTCACCCTGATCGCCTCACACTTACTGCGTCACTATAACGCTGACCCCCTCACAGTTACTGCGTCACTATCACACTGACACCCTCACAATTACTGTGTCATTATCACCCTGACCTCCTCAGAGTTACTGCGTCACTATCATCCTGACACCCTCACATTTACTGCGGCACTATCACCCTAACATCCCCACACTGACTGTGTCACTGTCACCCCGACCCCCTCACTCTTATTGCATCACAGACAACTCACGCTTACTGCATCACTATCAGACTGAACCCTCACAGTTACTGCATCATTTTCAACCTTACCCACTTACACTAACGGCGTCACTATCAGCCTGATCCGCTTAAACTTATTGTGTCACTGTCACCCTGAACCGCTCACATTTACTGTGTCACTATCACCCTGACCTCCACACGCTTACTGTGTCACTATCACCCTGACATCTCCCACTTACTGCGTCACTATCACCCTGACCCCCTCACTCGTACGGCGTCACAATCGCCCTGACCCTCCCAATTACCACACCACTATCCCTCTGAATCCCCCACACTTACTGCGTCACAATCACCCTGAACCCCTCACACTTACTGCGTCACTGTCACCCTGATCGCATCACACTTACTGCGTCGCTTTCACCCTGACACCCTCACAGTTACTGCATCACTATCACACTGACACCCACACACTTACTGTGTCCCTATCACCCTGACCCCCTCAAAGATACTGCGTCACTATCACCCTGACACCCTCACATTTACTGCGACACTATCACCCTAACAGCCCGACACTGACTGTGTCACTGTCAACCTGACCCCCTCACTCTTATTGCATCACAGAAAACTCACGCTTACTGCATCACTATCAGACTGAACCCACACACTTACTGCATCATTTTCAACCTTACTCACTCACATTAACGGCGTCACAATCAGCCTGATCCGCTCACACCTATTGTGTCACTGTCACCCTGACCCCCTCACACTGACTGTGTCACTATCATCCTGACCCCTCACACTTACTGCGTCACTATCACCCTGACACACACACACTTACTGTGTCACTATAACCCTGACACCTTACACTGACTGCGTCACTATCACCCTGACCCCGTCACATTGACTGCATCACTATCACCCTGGCCCCCTCACACTGACTGTGTCACCATCACCCTGACTCCCTCACACTTACTGCGTCACTATTACCCTGACCCACTCACACTCACTGCGTCACAATCGCCCTGTCCCGTCCTAATTACCACATCACTATCCCTCTGAACCACCCACTTACTGCGTCACAATCACCCTGGACCCCTCACACTTATTGCGTCACTGTCACCCTGATCGCCTCACACTTACTGCGTCACTATAACCCTGACCCCCTCACAGTTACTTCGTCACTATCACACTGACACCCTCACAATTACTGTGTCACTATCACCCTGACCTCCTCAGAGTTACTGCGTCACTATCACCATGACACCCTCACATTTACTGCGACACTATCACCCTAACATCCCCACACTGACTGTGTCACTGTCACCCCGACCCCCTCACTCTTATTGCATTTCAGACAACTCACGCTCACTGCATCACTATCAGACTGAACCCTCACACTTACTGCATTATTTTCAACCTTACCCACTCACACTAACGGCGTCACTATCAGCCTGATCCGCTTA
Source organism: Chiloscyllium plagiosum (assembly GCF_037043375.1). NCBI lineage: Eukaryota > Metazoa > Chordata > Chondrichthyes > Orectolobiformes > Hemiscylliidae > Chiloscyllium > Chiloscyllium plagiosum. The sequence goes on along the minus strand of NW_028270152.1, from coordinate 125,867,678 downwards.
CACTTATTGTGTCACTGTCATCCTCATCCGCTCACACTTACTGTGTCACTATCACCCTGACCCCCACACGCTTACTGTGTCACTATCACCCTGACATCTCCCACTCACTGTGTAGCTATCATCCTGATACCCACACACTAACCGTGTCCCTATCACCCTGCCCACCCTCATACTTGCTGTGCCATTATAACCCTGACCGCTTCACACTGACTGTGTCACTATCTCTATGACCCCCACAAACATACTGTGTCACTATAACACTGACACCTCACACTTAATTTTTCATGATCACCCTGAACACCTCAAGCTGTCTGCATCACTATCACCCTGCCCCCTCACACTGACTGCGTCACTATCACCCTGACACCTTCACACTGATTGTGTCACTATCACCCTGACACACACACACATTTACTGTGTCACTATAACCATGACACCTTACACTTACTGCGTCACTATCACCCTGACCCCGTCACATTGACTGCATCACTATCACCCTGACCCCCTCACACTGACTGTGTCACTGTCACCCTGACCCCCTCACAATTACTGCGTCAGTATCACCCTGACCCCCTCACACTTACTGCGTCACAATCGCCCTGACCCTACCAATTACCACACCACTATCTCTCTGAAACCCCCACACTTAGTGCGTCAGAATCACCCTGAACCCCTCACACTTATTGCGTCACTGTCAGCCTAATCGCCGCACACTTACTGCGTCAGTATAACACTGATCCCCTCACAGTTACGGCGTCACTATCACCCTAACACCCCGACACTAACTGTGTCACTGTCAACCTGAACCCCTCACTCTTATTGCATCACAGACAACTAACGCTTACTGCATCACTATCAGACTGAACCCTCACACTTACTGCATCATTTTCAACCTTACTAACTCAAACAAACGGCGTCACAATCAGCCTGATCCGCTCACACTTATTGTGTCACAGTCACCCTGACCCGCTCACACTTACTGTGTCACAGTCACCCTGACCCGCTCACACTTACTGTGTCACTATCACCCTGACATCTCCCACTCACTGTGTAGCTATCATCCTGACACCCTCACACTAACCGTGTCCCTATAACCCTGCCCACCCTCATACTTACTGTGCCATTATAACCCTGACCGCTTCACACTGACTGTGTCACTATCACTCTGACCCCCACAAACATACTGTGTCACTATAACACTGACACCACACACTTAATGTTTCATGATCACCCTGACCACCTCACGCTGTCTGCATCACTATCACCCTGCCCCCTCACACTGACTGCGTCACTATCGCCCTGACACCGTCACACTGACTGCGTCATTATCACCCTGACACACACATACACTTACTGTGTCACTATAACCATGACACCTTACACTTACTGTGTCACTATCACCCTGACCCCGTCACATTGATTGCATCACTATCACCCTGATCCCCTCACACTTACTGCGTCAGTTTCACCCTGACCCCCTCACACTTACTGCGTCACAATCGCCCTGACCCTGTCAATTACCACACCACTATCGCTCTGAAGCCCCCACACTTACTGCGTCGCAATCACCCTGAACCCCTCACACTTATTGCGTCACTGTCACCCTGATCGCCTCACACTTACTGCGTCACTATAACCCTGACCCCCTCACAGTTACTTCGTCACTATCACACTGACACCCACACACTTACTGTGTCCCTATCACCCTGAACCCCTCAGAGATACTGCGTCACTATCACCTTGACACCCTCACATTTACTGCGACACTATCACCCTAACACCCCGACACTGACTGTTTCACTGTCACCCTGACCCCCTCACTCTTATTGCATCACAGACAACTCACGCTCACTGCATCACTATCAGACTGAACCCACACACTTATTGCATCATTTTCAACCTTACTCACTCACACTAACGGCGTCACAATCAGCCTGATCCACTCACACCTATTGTGTCACAGTCACCCTGACCCGCTCACACTTACTGTGTCACTATCACCCTGATTCTACACGCTTGCGATGTCACTATCACCCTGACCCCCACACGCTTACTGTGTCACTATCACCCTGACATCTCCCACTCACTGTGCAGCTATCATCCTGACACCCTCACTCTAACCGTGTCCCTATCACCCTGCCCACCCTCATACTTACTGTGCCGTTATAACCCTGACCGCTTCACACTGACTGTGTCACTATCACCCTGACCCCCACAAACATACTGTGTCACTATAACACTGACACCTCACACTTAATGTTTCATGATCACCCTGAACACCTCACGCTGTATGCATCACTATCACCCTGCCCCCTCACACTGACTGCGTCTCTATCACCTGACTCCTTTACACTGACTGTGTCACTATCACCCTGACACACGCACACACGTACTGTGTCACTATAACCATGACACCTTACACTTACTACGTCACTATCACCCTGGCCCCGTCACATTGACTGCATCACTATCACCCTGTCCCCTCCCAATTACCACACCACTATCTCTCTGAACCCCCCACACTTACGGCCTCACAAACACCCTGAACCCCTCACACTTATTGCGTCACTGTCACCCTGATCGCCTCACACTTACTGCGTCACTATAACCCTGACCACCTCACAGTTACGGCGTCACTATCACACTGACACCCACACACTTACTGTGTCACTATCACGCTGACCTCCTCAGAGTTACTGCGTCACTATCACCTTGACACCCTCACATTTACTGCGACACTATCACCCTAACACCCCCACACTGACTGTGTCACTGTCACCCTGACCCCCTCACTCTTATTGCATCACAGACAACTCACGCTTACTGCGTCACTATCAGACTGAACGCTCACACTTACTGCATCATTTATAAACTTACTCACTCACACTAACGGCGTCACTATCACTGACACCTCACACTCAACCCATCACTGTCACAATGACCGCCTCACACTCACTCAATCAATGTCACCTTGACCCTCAGACACTCACTACATCACTGTCACCCTGACACCCTCACACTCACGCCATATATGTCACCCTGATCCTCGCACAATCACTCCATCACTGTCACCCTGACCCTCTCACATTCACCCCATCACCGTCACAATGACCGCCTCACAGTCACTCCATCACTGTCACGATGACACACTCACACTCACTCCATCAACGTCACACTGACCCCCTCACTCTCAGTCCATCAGGTCACACTGATCCCCTCACACTCACTCCATCACCGTCACCCTCACCCACTCACACACAGTCAATCACGTCACCATGACCTCTCACACTCACTCCATCACCGTTACCCTGACACACTCACACTCACTACATCACTGTAACACTGACTCTGGCACACTCACTCCATCGCCGTCATACTGACCGCCACACACTCAGTCCACCATCGTCACCCCGACCACCTCACACACGTCATCACTATCACTCTGAACCCCTCGCATGCACACCATCACTGTCACCCTGATGTATTCACACTCACACTATCACGGCCACCCTGACCCCGTCACACTTACTCCGTCTCCGCCAAACTGATCCAAACACACTCACTCCATCACATCACCCTGACCAACTCGCACTCACTCCATCACTGTCACACTGACCCTCTCACACTCACTCCCTCACCGTCACACTGACCCCCTCACACTCACTCCGTCAATGTCATCCTGACCCCCTCGCACTCACTCCGTTACCGTCACACTGATCCCATCACACTCACTCCCTCACTGTCACCCTGACCCTCTCACACTCACTCCGTCAATGTCGCCCAGACCCCATCACACTCACTCCGTAACCGTCATGCTGACCCGCTCATTTTCACTGCATCACCGTAACTCTGACCCCTTCACACTCACTCCATCCCCGTCACCCTGTCCCCCTCACACTCCCTCCGTCAATGTCACCGTGACCCCATCACACTCACTCCATAACCATCAAGCTGACCCCCCTCATTTTCACTGCATCACCGTAACACTGACCCCTTCATACTCACTCCATTCCCGTCACCATGAACACCTCACACTCACTCCATCTCTGTCACCATGACATCCTCACACTCACTCAATCACAGTCATACTGACCCTCTCACATTCACTCCATCACCGTCACTCTGACCCCTTCACACTATCTCCATCACTGTCACCATGACACCCTCACGATCACTCCATCACGCTCACCCTGACCCCTTCACACTCACTCCATCACTGTCACCATGACACCCTCACACTCAGTCAATCACAATCATACTTACACTCTCACATTCACTCCATCACCGTCACACAGAATCCTCGCAAACCCTTGGTCACCATCACACTGATCCCTTCGCACAAACTCCACCCCTGACGCACTCACACTCACACCATCACCGTCAGCCTGACCCTCTCACACTCACACCATCACTGTCACCATGACATTCTCACACTCACTCCATCACCGATACGCTAACCCCCTCACACTCACTCCATCATCATCACGCTGATCCCCTCACACTCTCTTCAAAACCATCACCCTGCCACACTCACACTCACTCCCTCACCGTTACCCTGACCCCTTCACACTCACTCCGTCAAAGTCACCCTGACCCCATCACACTCATTCCGTAACCATCAAGCTGACCCCCTCATTTTCACTGCATCACCGTAACTCTGATCCCTTCATACTCACTCCATCCCCGTCATCATTAATCCCTCACACTCACTCCATCACCCACACCCTGACCCCTTCACACTCACTCCATTTCTGTCACCATTACATCCTCACAGTCACTCGATCACAGTCATACTGACCGTCTCACACTCACTCCATCAGCCTCACTCTGACCCCTTCACACTCACACCATCACTGTCACCATGACACCCTCACACTCACTCCATCACGCTCACCCTAACCCCTTCACACTCACTCCATTACTGTCACCATGACACCCTCACACTCAGACAATCACAATCATACTGACCCTATCACACTCACTCCATCATCATCACCCTGACCGCCTCACACACACTTCATCACTGTCACCCTGAACCCCTCACATGCACACCATCACTGTCACCCCGATGTCCTCACACTCACACCATCACGGTCACCCTGACCCCGTCACACTTACTCCGTCATCGTCACACTGTATCCAAACACAATCACTCTATCATCATCACCCTGACCCACTCAAACTCACTCCATCACTGACACACTGACCCTCTCACACACACTCCCTCACCGTCACCCTGACCCCCTCACACTCACTCCATCTCTGTCACCATGACATCCTCACACTCACTCGATCACTGTCACTATGACACCCTCACACTCACTCCATCACGCGCACCCTGACCCCTTCACACTCACTCCATCACTGTCACCATAACACCCTCACACTCTGCCAATCACAATAATACTGACCCTCTCACACTCACTCCATCACCATCACACAGAATCCTAGCACACCCTCGGTCACCATCCCACTGATCCCTTCGCACTAACTTCATCCCTGACGAACTCACACTCACACCATCACCGTCAACCTGACCCTCTCACACTCATTCCATCACTGTCACCCTGACCCCCTCACACTCACACCATCACCGTCATCCTGACCCGCTCACACTCACTCCATCATCGTCACGCTGATCCCCTCACACTCTCTTCATAACCATTCCCCTGACACACTCACACTCACTCCATCCCCGTCACCATGAACCCCTCACACACTCCATCACCCACACCCTGACCCCTTCACACTCACTCCATCACTGTCACCATGACTTTCTCACACTCACTCCATCACCGATGCCCTGACCGCCTCACACTCACTCCATCAACTTCATCCTGACCCACTCACACTCACTCCATCATCATCACGCCGATCCCCTCACACTCTCCTTATAACCATCACCCGGAAACACTTACACTCACTCCGTCACCGTACACCTGACCGCCTCACACTCACTCCATCTCCGTCACTCTGACCCCCTCATACTCACTCCATCACCGACACCCTGACACCCTCACACTCACGACATCAGGGTTACACTGACCCCCTCACACTCACTCCGGCACCGTCACCCTGACCATTTCACACTCAGTCCAGCACCATCACGCTGACCCCCTCACACTCATTCCATCACCCTCACCGTGATCCCCTCACACTAAATCCATTACCGTCACCCTAACACTCTCACACTCACTCCATCACTGTCACTTTGACCCCATCACACTTACTCCATCACGGTCACATTGATACCCTCACATTCATTCCATCACTGTAACGCTGACCCTCGCATACTCACTACATCGCCGTCATACTGACCGCCACACACTCACTCCATCATCATCACCCTGACCGCCTCACACACACACGTCATCACTGTCACCCTGAACCCCTCACACGCACACCATCACTGTCACCCTGATGTCCTCACACTCACACCATCACGGTCACCCTGACACCGTCACACTTACTCCGTCACCGTCACACTGTATCCAAACACAATCACTCTATCATCATCATCCTGACCCTCTCAAACTCACTCCCTCACCGTCACCCTGACCCCTTCACACTCACTCCATCTCTGTCACCATGACATCCTCACACTCACTCGATCACAGTCATATTGACCCTCTGACACTCACTCCATCACCCTCACTCTGACCCCTTCACACTCACTCCATCACTGTCACCATGACACCCTCACACTCACTCAATCACGCGCACCCTGACCCCTTCACACTCACTGCATCACTGTCACCATGACAACCTCACACTCTGTCAATCACAATCATACTGACCCTCTCACACTCACTCCATCACCGTCACACAGAATCCTAGCACACCCTCGGTCACCATCACATGATCCCTTCACACTAACTCCATCCCTGACGCACTCACACTCACTCCATCACCGTCAACCTGACCCTCTCACACTCATTCCATCACTGTCACCCTGACCACCTCACATTCACACCATCACGGTCATCCTCACCCGCTCACACTCACTCCATCATCGTCACGCTGATCCCCTCACACTTTCTTCATAACCATCACCCTGACACACTCACACTCACTCCATCACCGTCACCATGAACCCCTCACACTCACTCCATCACCCACACCCTGACCCCTTCACACTCACTCCATCACTGTCACCATGACTTTCTCACACTCACTCCATCACCGATACCCTGAGCGCCTCACACTCACTCCATCAACGTCATCCTGACCCACTCACACTCACTCCATCATCATCACGCTGATCCCCTCACACTCTCCTTATAACCATCACCCGGAAACACTTACACTCACTCCATCACCGTAAACCTGACCGCCTCACACTCACTCCATCTCCGTCACTCTGACCCCCTCATACTCACTCCATCACCGACACCCTGACACCCTCACACTCACGACGTCAGGGTCACAGTGACCCCCTCACACTCACTCCGTCACCGTCATCCTGACCATTTCACACTCAGTCCAGCACCATCACGCTGACCCCCTCACACTCATTCCATCACCCTCACCGTGATCCCCACACACTCAATCCATTACCGTCACCCTAACACTCTCACACTCACTCCACCACTGTCACTCTGACCCCCTCACACTCACTCCATCACGGTCACATTGATACCCTCACATTCATTCCATCACTGTAACATTGACCCTCGCATACTCACTCCATCGCCGTCATACTGACCGCCACACACTCACTCCATCATCATCACCCTGACCGCCTCACACACACACGTCATCACTGTCACCCTGAACCCCTCACACGCACATCATCACTGTCAACTTGATGTTGTCACACTCACACCGTCACGGCCACCCTGACCCCGTCACACTTACTCCGTCACCGTCACACTGTATCCAAACTCACTCACGCTATCATCATCACCCTGACCCACTCACACTCACTACATCACTGTCACACTGACCCCCTCACACTCACTCTGTCAATATCACCCTGACCCCTTCAAACTCACTCCGTAATCATCAAGCTGACCACCTCATTTTCACTACATCACTGTAACTCTGACCCATTCATTCTCACGCCATCCCCGTCACCGTGAACCATTCACACTCACTCCATCAACGTTACCGTTACATTCTCACACTCACTCCATCACAGTCACACAGACCCTCTCACACTCACTCCATCACTGTAACAGTGACCCTCGCACACTTACTCCATCGCCGTCACCGTGACCGCCTCACACACACGTCATCACTGTCACACTGAACCCCTCACACGCACACCATCACTGTCACCCTGATCCCGTCACACTTACTCCATCACCGTCACACTGATCCAAACACACTCACTCCCTCACCGTCACCCTGACCCCCTCACACTAACTCCGTCAATGTCACCCAGTCCCCATCACGCTCAGTCCATCACCGTCAAGCTGACCCGCTCATTTTCACTGCATCACCGTAACTCTGACCCCTTCACACTCACTCCATCCCCGTCTCCATGAAACCCTCACACTCACTACATCAGCCACACCCTGACCCCCTTCACACTCACTCGATCGCAATCATACTGACCCTCTCACACTCACTCCATTACCGACACTCTGATCCCTTCACACTCACTTCATAACAGTGACCCTGACACCCTCCCACTTACTCCATCACTGACACTCTGATCCCTTCACACTCACTTCATAACAGTGACCCTGACATCCTCTCACTCACTCCATCACGCTCACCCTGACCCCTTCATACTCACTCCATCACTGTCACCATGACAACCTCACACTCAGTCAATCACAGTCATACTGACGTTCTCACACTCACTCCATCACCGTCACACAGAATGCTCGCACACCCTCGGTCACCATCATACTGATCCCCTCACACTTACTCCATCCCTGACGCACTCACACTCATACCACCACCGTCAACCTGACCCTCTCACACTCACTCCATCACTATCACCCTGACAACTCACACTCACTCCATCACCGTCATCCTGACACACTCACACTCACTCCATCACTGTAACAGTGGCCCTCGCACACTTTTCTCCATCGCCGTCACCCTGACCGCCTCACACTCACTCCATCACTATCACCCTGACCACCTCACACTCACTACATCACCGTCATCTTGACACACTCACACTCACTCCATTTCTGTAAAAGTGACCCTCGCACACTTACTCCATCGCCGTCACCCTGACCGCCTCACACACACGTCATCACTATCACACTGAACCCCTCACACGCACACCATTACTGTCACCCTGATGTACTCACACTCACACCATTACGGCCATCCTGACCCCGTCACACTTACTCCATCACCGTCACACTGATCCAAACCATCTCACTCCATCACCTTCACCCTGACCCACTCACACTCACTCCATCACTGTCACAATGACCCTCACACCCTCACTCCATCACGGTCACACTGATACCCTCACACTCATTCCATCACTGTAACAGTGACCCTCGCACACTTACTCCATCGCCGTCACCCTGACCGCCTCACACACACGTTATCACTGTCACCCTGAATCTCTCACACGCACACCATCACTGTCACCCTAATGTACTCACACGCACACCATCACGGCCACACAGACCCCGTCACACTTACTGCATCACCGTCACACTGATACAAACACACTCACTCCATCACCTTCACCCTGACCCACTCACACTCACTCCATCACTGTCACACTGACCCTCTCACACTCACTCCCTTACCGTCACACTGACCCCTCACACTAACTCCGTCAATGTCACCCAGACACCATCACGCTCACTCCGTAACCGTCAAGCTGACCCGCTCATTTTCACTGCATCACCATAACTCTGACTACTTCACACTCACTCCATCCCCGTCTCCATGAAACCCTCACACTCACTCCATCACCCACACCCTGACCCCTTCACACACACTCGATCACAGTCATACTGACCCACTCACACTCACTCCATCACCGACCCTCTGGTCCCTTCACACTCACTTCATAATAGTGACCCTGACACCCTCCTACTCACTCCATCACGCTCACCCTGACCCCTTCACACTCACTCCATCACTGTCACCAAGACACCCTCACACTCAGTCATTCACAGTCATATTGACCTTCTCACACTCACTCCACCACCATCACACAGAATCCTCGCACGCCCTCTGTCACCATCACACTGATCCCCTCACACTTACTCCATCCCTGACGCACTCACATTCATACCACCACCGTCAACCTGACCCTCTCACACTCACTCCATCACCGTCATCCTGATCCCCTCACACTCACTCCATCACCGTCATCCTGACACTCTCACACTCACTCCATCACTGTAACAGTTACCCTCGCACACTTACTCCATCGCCGTCACCCTGGCCACCTCACACACACGTCATCACTGTCACACTGAACCCCTCACACGCACACCATCACTGTCACCATGATGTACTCACACTCACACCATCACGGCCACCCTGACCCCGTCACACTTACTCCATCACCGTCACACTGATCCAAACACACTCACTCCATCATCTTCACCCTGACCCACTCACACTCACTCCATCACCATCTCGCTGAACCACTCACACTCATTTCATCACCTTCACCGTGATCCCCTCACACTCAATCCATTACCGTCACCCTAACCCTCTCACACTCACTCCATCACTGTCACTATGACCCCCTCACACTCACTCCATCACCGTCACCCTGACACTCTCACACTCACTCTGTTATCATCACCCTGACCCCCTCACACTCACTCCGTCACCGTCACCCTCATCCCCTCACACTCACTCCGCCAATGTCACCCAGACCCCATTACACTCAGTCCGTAACCGTCAAGTTGAATCGCTCATTTTCACTGCATCACCGTAACTCTGACCCCTTCACACTCATTCCATCCCTGTCACACTGACCCCCTCACACTCACTCCGTCAATGTCAGCCTAACCCCATCACACTCACTCCATAACCGTCAAGCTGACCCCCTCATTTTCACTTCATCAAAGGAACTCTGACCCCTTCACACTCACTCCATCCCCGTCTCCATGAAACACTCACACTCACTCCATCACACACACCCTGACCCCTTCACACTCACTCGATCACAGTCATGCTGACCCTCTCACACTCACTCCATCACTGACACTCTGATCACTTCACACTCACTTCATAACAGTGACCCTGACCCCCCTCCCACTCACTCCATCACGCTCACCCTGACCCCTTCACACTCACTCAATCACTGTCACCATGACAGCCTCACACTCAGTCAATCAAAGTCATACTGACCCACTCACACTCACTCCATCACCGACACTCTGATCCCTTCACACTCACTTCATAACAGTGACCCTGACACCCTCCCACTTACTCCATCACTGACACTCTGATCACTTCACACTCACTTCATAACAGTGACCCTGACCCCCCTCCCACTCACTCCATCACGCTCACCCTGACCCCTTCACACTCACTCCATCACTGTCACCATGACACCCTCACACTCAGTCAATCACAGTCATACTGACGTTCTCACACTCACTCCATCACCGTCACATAGATTCCTTGCACAGTCTCGGTCACCATCACACTGATCCCTTCACACTTACTCCATCCCTGACGCACTCACACTCATAAAGTCACCGTCAACCTGACCCACTCACACTCACTCCATCACTGTCACCCTGAACCCCTCACACTCACTCCATCACCGTCATCCTGACCCCCTCACACTCACTACATCATCATCACGCTGATCCCCTCACACTCTCTTCATTACTATCACCCTGACACACTCACACCCACTCCCTCACCGTCACCCTGACCCCTTCACACTCACTCCGTCAATGTCACCCTGGCCCCATCACACTCACTCCGTAACCATTAAGCTGAACCCCTCATTTTCACTGATCCCTTCATACTCACGCCATCCCCGTCACCATGAATCCCTCACACTCATTCCATCACCACACCCTGACCCCCTCACACTCACTCCATCATCATCACGCTGATCTCCTCACACTCTCCTTATAACCATCACCCAGGCACACTCACACTCACTCCGTCACCGTAAACTTGACCGCCTCACACTCACTCCATCACGGTCACTCTGACCCCCTCTTACTCACTCCATCACCGACACCCTGACACCCTCACACTCACACTCACTAGATCACAGTCGTACTGTCTCGCACTCACTCCAGCACCCTCACTCTGACCCCTTCACACTAACTCCATCACTGCCACCATGTCACCCTCACACTCACTCCATCACGCTCACCCTGACCCCTTCAGACTCACTCCATCACTGTCACCATGAGACGCTCACACTCAGTCAATCACAATCATACTGACCCTCTCACACTCACTCCATCACCGTCACACAGAATCCTTGCACACCCTCGGTCACCATCACACTGATCCCCTCGCACTAACGCCATCCCTGACGCACTCACACTCACACCATCACTGTCAACCTGACCCTCTCACACTCATTCCATCACTGTCACCCTGACCCCCTCACACTCACACCATCACCGTCATCCTGACCCGCTCACGTTCACTCCATCATCGTCACGCTGATCCCCTCACACTCTCTTCATAACCATCACCCTGACACACTCACACTCACTCCATCCCCGTGACTATGAACCCCTCACACTCACTCCATCACTGTCACCATGACATTCTCACACTCACTCCATCACCGTCATCCTGACCCACTCACACTCACTCCATCATCATCACGCTGATCTCCTCACACTCTCCTTATAACCATCACCCAGGCACACTCACACTCACTCCGTCACCGTAAACTTGACCGCCTCACACTCACTCCATCACAGTCACTCTGACCCCCTCTTACTCACTCCATCACCGACACCCTGACACCCTCACACTCACGACGTCAGGGTCACACTGCCCCCCTCACACTCACTCCGTCACCGTCACCCTGACCATCTCACATTCACTCCAGCACCATCACGCTGACCCCCTCACACTCATTCCATCACCCTCACCGTGATCCCCTCACACTCAATCCATTACCGTCACCCTAACCCTCTCACACTCACTCCATCACGGTCACACTGATACCCTCACACTCATTCCATCACTGTAACACTGACCCTCGCACACTCACTCCATCGCCGGCATACTGACCGCCACACACTCACTCCATCATCATCACCCTGACCGCCTCACACACATGTCATCACTGTCACCCTGAAGCCCTCACACGCACACCATCACTGTCACCCTGATGTCCTCACACTCACATCATCACGGCCACCCTGACCCCGTCACACTTACTCCGTCACCGTTACACTGTATCCAAACACACTCACTCTATTATCAGCACCCTGACCCACTCACACTCACTTCATCACTGTCACAATGAGCCCCTCACAATCACTCCCTCACCGTCAACCTGACCCCCTCACACTCACTCCATCTCTGTCAGCAGGACATCCTCACACTCACTCCGTAATCGTCAAGCTGCCCCCCTCATTTTCACTGCATCACCGTAACTCTGACCCTTTCATACTCACGCCATCCCCGTCACTGCGAACCACTCACACTCACTCCATCACCGTCACCGTGACACCCTCACACTCACTCCATCACTGACACTCTGATCACTTCACACTCACTTCATAACAGTGACCCTGACCCCCCTCCCACTCACTCCATCACGCTCACCCTGACCCCTTCACACTCACTCAATCACTGTCACCATGACAGCCTCACACTCAGTCAATCAAAGTCATACTGACCCACTCACACTCACTCCATCACCGACACTCTGATCCCTTCACACTCACTTCATAACAGTGACCCTGACACCCTCCCACTTACTCCATCACTGACACTCTGATCACTTCACACTCACTTCATAACAGTGACCCTGACCCCCCTCCCACTCACTCCATCACGCTCACCCTGACCCCTTCACACTCACTCCATCACTGTCACCATGACACCCTCACACTCAGTCAATCACAGTCATACTGACGTTCTCACACTCACTCCATCACCGTCACATAGATTCCTCGCACAGTCTCGATCACCATCACACTGATCCCTTCACACTTACTCCATCCCTGACGCACTCACACTCATAAAGTCACCGTCAACCTGACCCACTCACACTCACTCCATCACTGTCACCCTGACCCCCTCACACTCACTCCATCACCGTCATCCTGACCCCCTCACACTCACTACATCATCATCACGCTGATCCCCTCACACTCTCTTCATTACTATCACCCTGACACACTCACACCCACTCCCTCACCGTCACCCTGACCCCTTCACACTCACTCCGTCAATGTCACCCTGGCCCCATCACACTCACTCCGTAACCATTAAGCTGACCCCCTCATTTTCACTGATCCCTTCATACTCACGCCATCCCCGTCACCATGAATCCCTCACACTCATTCCATCACCACACCCTGACCCCCTCACACTCACTTCATCATCATCACGCTGATCTCCTCACACTCTCCTTATAACCATCACCCAGGCACACTCACACTCACTCCGTCACCGTAAACTTGACCGCCTCACACTCACTCCATCACGGTCACTCTGACCCCCTCTTACTCACTCCATCACCGACACCCTGACACCCTCACACTCACACTCACTAGATCACAGTTGTACTGTCTCGCACTCACTCCAGCACCCTCACTCTGACCCCTTCACACTAACTCCATCACTGCCACCATGTCACCCTCACACTCACTCCATCACGCTCACCCTGACCCCTTCAGACTCACTCCATCACTGTCACCATGAGACGCTCACACTCAGTCAATCACAATCATACTGACCCTCTCACACTCACTCCATCACCGTCACACAGAATCCTTGCACACCCTCGGTCACCATCACACTGATCCCCTCGCACTAACGCCATCCCTGACGCACTCACACTCACACCATCACTGTCAACCTGACCCTCTCACACTCATTCCATCACTGTCACCCTGACCCCCTCACACTCACACCATCACCGTCATCCTGACCCGCTCACGTTCACTCCATCATCGTCACGCTGATCCCCTCACACTCTCTTCATAACCATCACCCTGACACACTCACACTCACTCCATCCCCGTGACTATGAACCCCTCACACTCACTCCATCACTGTCACCATGACATTCTCACACTCACTCCATCACCGTCATCCTGACCCACTCACACTCACTCCATCATCATCACGCTGATCTCCTCACACTCTCCTTATAACCATCACCCAGGCACACTCACACTCACTCCGTCACCGTAAACTTGACCGCCTCACACTCACTCCATCACAGTCACTCTGACCCCCTCTTACTCACTCCATCACCGACACCCTGACACCCTCACACTCACGACATCAGGGTCACACTGCCCCCCTCACACTCACTCCGTCACCGTCACCCTGACCATCTCACATTCACTCCAGCACCATCACGCTGACCCCCTCACACTCATTCCATCACCCTCACCGTGATCCCCTCACACTCAATCCATTACCGTCACCCTAACCCTCTCACACTCACTCCATCACGGTCACACTGATACCCTCACACTCATTCCATCACTGTAACACTGACCCTCGCACACTCACTCCATCGCCGGCATACTGACCGCCACACACTCACTCCATCATCATCACCCTGACCGCCTCACACACATGTCATCACTGTCACCCTGAAGCCCTCACACGCACACCATCACTGTCACCCTGATGTCCTCACACTCACATCATCACGGCCACCCTGACCCCGTCACACTTACTCCGTCACCGTTACACTGTATCCAAACACACTCACTCTATTATCAGCACCCTGACCCACTCACACTCACTTCATCACTGTCACAATGAGCCTCTCACAATCACTCCCTCACCGTCAACCTGACCCCCTCACACTCACTCCATCTCTGTCAGCAGGACATCCTCACACTCACTCCGTAATCGTCAAGCTGCCCCCCTCATTTTCACTGCATCACCGTAACTCTGACCCTTTCATACTCACGCCATCCCCGTCACTGCGAACCACTCACACTCACTCCATCACCGTCACCGTGACACCCTCACACTCACTGCATCACAGTCACACAGACCCCCTCACACTCACTCCATCACGGTCACACTGATACCCTCACACTCACTCCATCAATGTAACATTGGCCCTCGCACACTTACTCCATCGCCATGAACCTGACCGCCTCACACACACGTCATCGCTGTCACCCTGACCCCCTCACACGCATACCATCACTGTCACCCTGATGTACTCACACTCACACCATTACGACCACCCTGACACCGTCACACTTACTCCATCACCGTCACACTGATCCAAACACACTCACTCCATCACCTTCACCCAGACCACATCACGCTCAGTCCATAACCGTCAAGCTGACCCGCTCATTTTCACTGCATCACCGTAACTCTGACCCCTTCACACTCATTCCATCCCTGTCACACTGACCCCCTCACACTCACTCCATCAATGTCAGCCTGGCCCCCTCACACTCACTCCGTAACCGTCAAGCTGACCCCCTCATTTTCACGGCATCACCGTAACTCTGACCCCTTCACACTCACTCGATCCCCGTCTCCATGAAACCCTCACACTCACTCCATCAGCCACACCCTGGCCCCTTCACACTCACTCGATCACAGTCATACTGACCCTCTCACACTCACTCCATCACCGACACTCTGATCTCTTCACACTCACTTCATAACAGTGACCCTGACACCGTCCCACTCACTTCATCACGCTCACCCTGACCCTTTCACACTCACTCCATCACTGTCACCATGACACCCTCACACTCAGTCAATCACAGTTATACTGACCTTCTCACACTCACTCCATCACCGTCACACAGAATCCTCGCACACCCTCGGTCACCATTACACTGATCCCCTCACACTTACTCCATCCCTGACGCACTCACACTCACTCCATCACCGTCATCCTGACCCCCTCACACTCGCTCCATCATCGTCACGCTGATCCCCTCACACTCTCTTTATAACCATCACCCTGACACACTCACACTCACTCAGTCACCGCCACCCTGACGCCATCACACTCACTCTGTAACCGTCACAATAACACCCTCATACTCACTCCGTCACCGCCATCCTGACCCCCTCACACTCACTCCATCACCGTCATCCTGACACCCTCACACTCTCTCCGTCACCGTCACCCTGACCTCCTCACACTCACACCGTCACCGTCACGCTGACCCCTCACACTTACTCCATCACCATCACACTGACACCCGAAAACTCACTCCATCACCATCACCCTGACCCCCTCACACTCACTCCGTAACCGACACAATGACACCCTCATGTTCACTCTATCGCCGTCTTCCTGACCCCCTCACACTCACTCCATCACCATCACCCTGACACCCTCACACTCACTCCGTCACCGTCACCCTGACACCCTCACGCTCACACCATCACCGTCACCCTGACCATCTCACACGCACTCCATCACCGTCACGCTGACCTCCTCACACTCACTCCATCACCATCACACTGACACCCGAAAAGTCACTCCATCACCGTCACCCTGACCACCTCACACTCACTCCATCACCTGTCACCCTGACACCCTCAACTCATTCCATCACTGTCACACTGACCCCCTCACACTCACTCCATCACCGTCACCCTTACACTTCCACACTCACTCCATCACTGTCACCCTGACCCTCTCAAAAGCACTCCATCATCGTCACACTGACTCTGTCACACTCACTCTGTCACGTCACCTGACCCCCTCAAATTCTCTCCAACCATCACACTGACATCCTCACACTCACTCCATCACCGTCACCTGACCCCCTCACAATCACTCCATCATGGTCACTCTGATCCTCTCACACTCGCTTCATCACCATAACCCTGAACCCCTTCACTCCATCTCCGCCACCCTGACGCCCTCACACTCTCTCCATCACCATCACCCTGATCCATTCGCATTCCCTCCAACACCGTTGCCATGAACCCCTCACAATCACTCCATCACTGTTGCCCTGAACCCCTCACAGTCACTCCAACACCCTCAACCTGTCCACCTCACAATCACTCCATCACTGTCACCCTGAGCCCCTCACACTCACTCCATCACCATCACCCTGACCCCCTCACACTCACTCCATCACCATCATCCTGACCCCCTCACACTCACTCCATCATCGTCACGTTGATCCCCTCACACTCTCTTCATAACCATCACCCTAACACACTCACACTCACTCAGTCACCGCCACCCTGACCCCCTCACACTCACGCCGTCAATGTCACCCTGACACCATCACACTCACTCGATAACCGTCACAATGATACCCTCATACTCACTCCATCACCGTCATCCTGACCCCTTCACACTCACTCCATCTCCGTCACCCTGACACCCTCACACTCACTCTGTCGCCCTCACCTTGACCCCCTCACACTCACCGCGTCACCCACATCATGACCATCTCACACTCACTCCATTACCGTCACACTGACACCCGAAAACTCACTCCATCACCGTCACCGTGATCCCCTCACACTCACTCCATCACAGTCACACTGATCCCCTCACACTCACTGCATCACGGTCAAACTGATACTCTCAAACTCATTCCATCACTGCAACACTGACCCTCGCACACTCACTCCATCGCCGGCATACTGACCGCCACACACTCACTCCATCATTATCACCCTGACCGCCTCACACATACGTCATCACTGTCACCCTGAACCCCTCACACGCACACCATCATTGTCACCCTGATGTACTCGACTCACACCATCACGGCCACCCTGACCCCGTCACACTTACTCCGTCACCGTCACACTGATCCAAACACACTCACTCTATTATCAGCACCCTGACCCACTCACACTCACTTCATCACTGTCACAATGAGCCTCTCACACTCACTCCCTCACAGGCACACTGACCCCCTCACAATAACTCCATCAATGCCACCCTGACCCCCTTGCACTCTTTCCATTACCGTCAAACTGATCCCATCACACTCACTTCCTCACCGTCACCCTGACCCCCTCACACTCACTCCGCCAATGTCACCCAGACCCCATTCCACTCAGTCCGTAACCGTCAAGCTGAACCGCTCATTTTCACTGCATCACCGTAACTCTGACCCCTTCACACTCACTCCATCCCAGTCTCCATGAAACCCTCACACTCACTCCATCACCCACACCCTGACCCCTTCACACTCACTCGACCACAGTCATACTGACCCTCTCACACTCACTCCATCACGCTCACCCTGACCCCTTCACATTCACTCAATCACTGTCACCATGACACTATCACACTCAGTCAATCACAGTCATACTGACCCTCTCACACTCACTCCATCATGCTCACCCTGACCCCTTCACACTCACTCCATCACTGTCACCATGACACTCTCACACTCAGTCAATCACAGTCATACTGACCTTTTCACACTCACTCCATCACCGTCACACAGGATCCTCGCACACCCTCGGTCACCATCACACTGATCCCCTCACACTTACTCCATCCCTGACGCACTCACACTCATAACGTCACCGTCAACCTGACCCTCTCACACTCACTCCATCACCGTCACCCTGACCCCCTCACACTCACTCCATCACCGTCATCCTGACCCCCTCACACTCACTCCATCATCGTCACGCTGCTTCCCTCACACTCTCTTCATTACTATCACCCTGACACACTCACACTCACTCACTGACCGTCACCCTGACCCCTTCACACTCACTCCATCAATGTCACCCTGACCCCATCACACTCACTCCGTAACCATCAAGATAACCCCCTCATTTTCACTGCATCACCGTAACTCTGATCCCTTCATACTCACGCCATCCGCGTCACCATGAATCCCTCACACTCATTCTATCACCCACACCCTGACCCCCTCAATATCACTCCGTCTCTGTCACCATGGCATCCTCACACTCACTAGATCACAGTCATACTGACTGTCTCACACTCACTCCATCACCCTCAGTCTGACCTCTTCACACTAACTCCATCACTGCCACCATGACACCCTCACACTCACTCCATCATGCTCACCCTGACCCCTTCAGACTCACTCCACCACTGTCACCATGACACCCTCACAATCAGTTAATCACAATCATACTGACCCTCTCACACTCACTCCATCACCGTCACACAGAATCCTCGCACACCCTCGGTCACCATCAAACTGATCCCCTCTCACTAACGCCATCCCTGACGCACTCACACTCACACCATCACGGTCAACCTGACCCTCTCACACTCATTCCATCACTGTCACCCTGACCCCCTCACGCTCACACCATCACCGTCATCCTGACCCGCTCACACTCACTCCATCATCGTCACGCTGATCCCCTCACACTCTCTTCATAACCATCACCCTGACACACTCACACTCACTCCATCCCCGTCACTATGAACCCCTCACACTCACTCCATCTCTGTCACCATGACATTCTCACACTCACTCCATCACCGATACCCTGACAGCCTCAGACTCACTCCATCACCGTCATCCTGACCCACTCACACTCACTCCATCGTCATCAAGCTGATCCCCTCACACTCTCCTTATAACCATCACCCGGACACACTCACACTCACTCCATCACCGTAAACCTGACCGCCTCACACTCACTCCATCACCGTCACTCTGACCCGCTCATACTCACTCCATCACCGGCACCCTGACACCCTCACACTCACGACGTCAGGGTCACACTGACCCCCTCACACTCACTCTGTCCCAGTCACCCTGACCATCTCACACTCACTACAGCACCGTCACCCTGACCCCCTCACACTCACTCCGTCAATGTCACCCTGACCCCATCACACTCACTCCGTAATTGTCAAGCTGACCCCCTCATTTTCACTGCATCACCGTAACTCTGACCCCTTCACACTCACGCCATCTCCGTCACCATGAACCACTCACACTCACTCCATCACCGTCACCCTGACCCTCCCACACTCACTCTATCACTGTCACCGTGACACCCTCACACTCAGTCAAGCATAGTCATACTGACCCTCTCACCGAAACACAGAACCCTCGCACATCCTCGGTCACCATCACACTGATCCCCTCGCACTAACTCCATCCCTGACGCACTCACACTCACACCATCACCGTCAACCTGACCCTCTCCCAATCACTCCACCACTGTCACTCTGACACCCTCACACTCACTCCATCACCGTCATCCTGACCCCCTCACACTCACTCCATCACCGTCATCCTGACCCCCTCACACTCACTCCATCATCATCACGCTGATTCCCTCACACTCTCTTCATAACCATCACCCTGACACACTCACACTCACTCCGTCACCATCAACCTGACTGCCTCACAATCACTCCATCACCGTCCCTCTGACTCCCTCACACTCACTCCATCACCGACACCCTTACACCCTCACACTCACGCCGTCAGGATCTCCCTGACACCCTCACACTCACTCGATCACCATCACCCTGACCTCCTCACACTCACTCCATCACGGTCACACTGATACCCTCACACTCACTCCATCGCCGTTACACAAAACCTCTCACACTCACTCCATCACCATCACCCTGACGCCCTCACACTCACTCCATCCCAGCCGCACTGACCCACTCACACTCACTCCATCACCGTCACCCTGACCCCGTCACACTGAATCCATCACCGTCACCCTGATCCTCTCACACTCACTCCATCTGCCTCAGGCTGACGCAATGACACTCACTCCATCACAGTCACCCGAATCACTTGACACTCACCCCATCACCGTCACCCTGACACCCTCAACTCAGTATATCCCCGTCACCCTGAGCCACTCACTCATTCCATCCGCGTCACACTGATCCCCTCACACTCACTCCATCATCGTCACGCTGATCTTCTCACACTCACTCCATTACCATCATTCTGACCATCTCACACTTGCTCCATCCCCGTCACCCTGAACCCCTCACACTCACCCCTTCACCTTCACCCTGACCCCCTCATTCTCAATCCATCAACATCACCCTGATCCCCTCACACTCACTGAATCACCGTCACACTGATCCCCTCACACTCACTCCATCACCGTCACCCTGAAACTTTCATACTCACTCCATCACCGTCACACTGACCATCTCACACGCACTCCATCACCGTCAACCTGATTCCCTCACACTCACACAATCACCATCACACTGACCCCCTTACATTCACTCCATCACCGTCACCCTGACCCCCTCACATGCACTCCATCGCCGTCAACATGATCCCCTCACACTCACACCATCACCATTACACTTATCCATCACACTCACTCCCTCACTATCACGCTGACCTCATCACACACACTCCATCACTGTCACCCTGACCCTCCCACACTCACTCCAACACCGTCACCATGACCCCCTTACACTCACTCCATCACTGTCACCCTGACCCTCTCACACTCACTCCATCAACGTCACCCTTACACTCCCACATTCACTCCATCAACGTCACCCTGACCCTCTCAAATTCACTCCATCACCGTCACCCTGACTCCGTCACACTCACTCCATCAGTGTCACCCTGACCCCATCACACTCACTCCATCACCATCACACTGATCGCCTCACACTCACTCCATCATCGTCTCCCTGACTCTCTCACACTCACTACATTACCGTCACTCTGACTACCTCACATACACTCCATCACCGTCACCCTGGACCCGTCACACTCACTCCTTCACCGTCACTCTGACTCCCTCATTCTCAATCCATCACCATTATCCTGATTCCAGCACACTCACTGAATCACCGTCACATTCATCCTCTCACATTCACTCCATCACCCGTCAACCTGGCCACCTCACACTCGCTCCATCACCAGCAAACTGACCCCCTCACACTCACTCCAGCACCGTCACCCTGTCACCCTCACACTCACTCCCTCACCGTCACGCTGACCTCATCACATTGACTCCATCACCATCACCCTGACCCTTGCACACTCACTCCGTCACGTCACCTGACCCCCTCAAATTCTCTCCAACCATCATACTGACCTCCTCACACTCACTCCATCGCCGTCACCCAGGCACCCTCAGCTCATTCCATTACCGTCAAACTGACTACTCACACTCACTCCATCACTGTCTCCCTGACCCCCCTCACAATCACTCCATCATGGTTACCCTGACCCCCTCACACTCACTTCATCACCATAACCCTGAACCCCTTCACTCAATCACCGCCACCCTGACGCCCTCACACTCTCTCCATCACCATCACCCTGATCCATTCGCACTCCCTCCAACACCGTTGCCATGAACCCCTCACAATCACTCCATCACTGTTGCTCTGAACCCCTCACACTCACTCCAACACCGTCAACCTGACCACCTCACAATCACTCCATCACTGTCACCCTGACCCTCTCACACTCTCTCCATCAGCATCACCCTGATCCATTCGCACTCCCTCCAACACCGATGCCATGAACCCCTCACACTCACTCCATCACTGTTGCTCTGAACCCCTCACACTCACTCCAACACCATCAACCTGACCACCTCACAATCACTCCATCACTGTCACCCTGACCCTCTCACACTCTCTCCATCACCATCACCCTGATCCATTCGCACTCCCTCCAACACCGATGCCATGAACCCCTCACACTCACTCCATCACTGTTGCTCTGAACCCTTCACACTCACTCCAACACCGTCAACCTGACCACCTCACAATCACTCCATCACTGTCACCCTGACCCTCTCACACTCTCTCCATCACCATCACCCTGATCCATTCGCACTCCCTCCAACACCGATGCCATGAACCCCTCACACTCACTCCATCACTGTTGCTCTGAACCCCTCACACTCACTCCAACACCGTCAACCTGACCACCTCACAATCACTCCATCACTGTCACCCTGACCCTCTCACACTCTCTCCATCACCATCACCCTGATCCATTCGCACTCCCTCCAATACCGTTGCCATGAACCCCTCACAATCACTCCATCACTGTTGCTCTGAACCCCTCACACTCACTCCAACACCATCAACCTGACCACCTCACAATCACTCCAACACTGTCACCCTGACCCTCTCACACTTACTCCATCAGCGTCACCTGACACCCTCACACGCACTCCATCAGTGTCACCCTGAACCACCTGCACTCCCTCCGTCACCGTTGCCCTGATCCCCTCACACGCACTCCATCAATGTCACCCTGATCCACTCAAAATCACGTCATTACCGTCAAACTGACCCTCTCACACTCTCTCTACACCGTCACCCTGACCGCCTCACAATCACTCCAACAGCATCACTGTGACCCACTGACACTCACTCCATCACCGTCACCCTGACCCCCTCACACTCACTCCATCACCGTCACTCTGACAAACTCACTCTCATTCCATCTCTCTCACCCTGACGCCCTCACACGCAATCCATCACCGTCACCCTGAACAACTCGAACTCCCTCCGTCACCGATTCCCTGATCCCCTCGCAATCACTCCATCATCGTCACACTAATCTCCTCACACTCACTGAAACACCCTCACACTGACCCGCTCACAGTCACTCCGTCACCGTCACACTGACGCTCTCACACCCACTCCATCACCGTCGCACTGACCCTCTCACACTCACTCCATCACTGTCACCCTGACCGCTCACACTCACACCATCACCGTCACCCCGACCCCCTCACACCACTCCATTACCGTCACACTGATCCCCTCACACTCACCCCTGCACCGTCACGCTATCGCCCTCACACGTCCTCCATCACCGTCAACCTGACCCCCTCACAATCACTCCATCACCGTCACCTTGACCCCCTTCTCACTCACTTCATCACCCTCATATTGACCACCTCACACTCACTCCGTCACCGTAAAACTGTCCCCTCACACTCACTCCATCACCAGCCTACTGACCCCATTAAACTCACTCTGTCAGCGTCGTACTGACACCCTCATACTCACTCCATCACCGTCAGTGACCCCCTCATATTCACTCTATCACTGTCACCCTGACCCCGCACTCTCACTCCATCACCGTCTCCCTGACCCTCTCAGACTCACTCCATCACCGTCACCCTGTTCCTCTCACAGTGACTCCATCACCGTCATCCTGACCCGCTCACACTCACTCCTTCTCCGTCACTTTGTCCATCCCACACTCACTCCATCACCCTCACCCTGACCCCCTCACACTCACTCCTTCACCGTCACACTGACTCCTCACACTCACTCCATCACCGTCAAACTGAGCCCCTCACACTCACTCCATCACCCTACACTGACCCCCTCACACTCACTCCATCATCGTCACCCTGATCCCCTCACACTCACTCCTTCACCGTCACCGTGACCCCCTCACAGTCACTCCATCATCCTCACCCTGTCCCGCTCACAGTCACACCATCACCGTTACACTGGCCCCCTCACATTCACTCCATCACCGTCAATCTGACCCCCTCACAATCACTCCATCACCGTCACCTTGACCCCCTTCTCACTCACTTCATCACCCTCATATTGACCACCTCACACTCACTCCGTCACCGTAAAACTGTCCCCTCACACTCACTCCATCACCAGCCTACTGACCCCATTAAACTCACTCTGTCAGCGTCATACTGACACCCTCATACTCACTCCATCACCGTCAGTGACCCCCTCATATTCACTCTATCACTGTCACCCTGACCCCGCACTCTCACTCCATCACCGTCTCCCTGACCCTCTCAGACTCACTCCATCACCGTCACCCTGTTCCTCTCACAGTGACTCCATCACCGTCATCCTGACCCGCTCACACTCACTCCTTCCCCGTCACTTTGTCCATCCCACACTCACTCCATCACCCTCACCCTGACCCCCTCACACTCACTCCTTCACCGTCACACTGACTCCTCACACTCACTCCATCACCGTCAAACTGAGCCCCTCACACTCACTCCATCACCCTACACTGACCCCCTCACACTCACTCCATCATCGTCACCCTGATCCCCTCACACTCACTCCTTCACCGTCACCGTGACCCCCTCACAGTCACTCCATCATCCTCACCCTGTCCCGCTCACAGTCACACCATCACCGTTACACTGGCCCCCTCACATTCACTCCATCACCGTCAAACTGACCCCCTCACAATCACTCCATGTCCGTCACCTTGACCCCCTTCTCACTCACTTCATCGCCCTCATATTGACCACCTCACACTCACTCCGTCACCGTAAAACTGTCCCCTCACACTCACTCCATCACCAGCCTACTGACCCCATTAAACTCACTCTGTCAGCGTCATACTGACACCCTCATACTCACTCCATCACCGTCAGTGACCCCCTCATATTCACTCTATCACTGTCACCCTGACCCCGCACTCTCACTCCATCACCGTCTCCCTGACCCTCTCAGACTCACTCCATCACCGTCACCCTGTTCCTCTCACAGTGACTCCATCACCGTCATCCTGACCCGCTCACACTCACTCCTTCTCCGTCACTTTGTCCATCCCACACTCACTCCATCACCCTCACCCTGACCCCCTCACACTCACTCCTTCACCGTCACACTGACTCCTCCCACTCACTCCATCACCGTCAAACTGAGCCCCTCACACTCACTCCATCACCCTACACTGACCCCCTCACACTCACTCCATCATCGTCACCCTGATCCCCTCACACTCACTCCTTCACCGTCACCGTGACCCCCTCACAGTCACTCCATCATCCTCACCCTGTCCCGCTCACAGTCACACCATCACCGTTACACTGACCCCCTCACATTCACTCAATCACCGTCACCCTGATCTCCTCATCCTCGCTCCATCACCATCACACTCATCTCCCCACGCTCACTCCATCCCCACTCCCCTGACCACCTCACACTCATTTCATCAGACACACTGACCTGCTCATACTCATTTCATCACTGTCACCCAGACTCCCACACACTCAATCCATCACCATCACACTGACAATCTCACACTCACTCCATCACCGTCACACTGACCCCCTCACACTCACTCAATCACTGTCACCCTGACGCTATCGCACTCACTCCATCAACTTCACACTGATCCCCTCACTCTCACTCCATCACCGTCAACCTGACCCCATCACTCTCACTCCACCACTGTCACCGTGATCCCCTCATACTCACCCTGTTACTGTGAACCTGACCCCATCCGACTCACTCCATCACTATCACCCTGATCCCCTCACTCTCACTCCATCACCGTCAACCTGAACCAAACACACACTCCATCACCAACACACTGACCCCCTCACACTCTCTCCATCACCAGCACTCTGACCCCCTCACACTCACTACGTCGCACAATGCTCCGTACGACTTCCACCATCACCTCATTCCCACACACTCCACCACCATCAGACACACAGCCACACATCACCCCCACCGTCACGCTCACCACCACACACTCCACCAAACTCACACATACTGCCCCACACCACCCCCACCGTCACGCTCACTCCCACACACTCCACCACCGTCAGACACACAGCCCCACACCACCCCCATCATCATGCTCACCACCACACACTGCACCACCATCACACACCACACACCCCTACACACACACTCCACCACCCTCACACACACTGCCCCACACCACACCCACCGGCACGATCACCCCTACACACTCCATCACCATCACACACACTGCCCCACCACCACCCTTACCGTCACGCTCACCTCCACACACTGCACCACCCTCTCACACACTGCACCACACAACCCTCACCATCACGCTCACCTCCACACACTCCACCACCATCACACATACTGCCCCACACCACCCTTACCGTCACGCTCACCCCCACACTCTCCACCACCATCACACACACTGCCCCATAGCACCCTCACCGTCACATTCACGTCCACACTCTCCACCACTATCACACACACTGCTCCACACCACATCCACCTTCACGCTCAACCCATCACACTCCACCACTGTCAGACACCCTGCCCCACACCATCCCCACCGTCACACTCACCCCGACACACTCCACCACTATCACACACATGCCCAACACGACCCCACCGTCACACGCATCCCCACACACTCCATCACCCTCACACACACTGAACCACAGAATCCCCACCATCACGCTCACCCCCACACAATGCACCACACCACCTTCACCTTCACGTTTACCCCCACATAATCCACCATTCTCCCACACACTCCCCGACCGTCACGTTCACTCTCCTGCACCGTCGCCCGGCATCACACTCACTCCCCCACACATACCCCACCATCACGCTCACTCCCTTGCACACTCCCCCAGCATCACGCTCACACGCCCACGCAGTCTCCCACCATCACACTCATCACACACCTTAAACTGAGCTCTTGCCTGTGAACACCGACCAAGTTGATCCCCTCTAAATGGCCTTTAACCCCATCCCCATTCTATTCCCTGGGTAACAGACAGTATGTCCCACGCAATATGTTTGGTTTGTGATATCCTGTTGTACCAGTCTCAGCCACAGCCTACGGTGCCAATCCACCTATTACCACCTAGGAACGGCTTGTGTTCTCACACCCACTATGTCCCCGAGCAATGGCGTTTGGCCCAAGCTCCATACAGTTGCCCTGGCAATGGCCTGATATGCCGTCCCTATCTCTGTTCCCTAACATAAGGCTGAAGATCGACAACCCTCTTCTGTTCCCCACGCACCGAAAGATTCAAGGGAGACAGTAAAATTGGGAGGTTATGATCGCAAGATGGAGAGAGAGTGAATATGATTGGGGAAAGCAACGACAGTGGAATTGAGTGTGTAAATAGGAAAATGAGAGAGAAATAGCAGTGAAGTGTGAGATTGGGAGGGATATATGGAGGGAGACTGACAAAGGGAGCAAGGTGAATTCTGCTGAGAGCCAAGTTGGAGTGGGAGACCCAGAGGTGAAAGTAAGGACACAGAGAGTTCAACCTAGCTCCTGAGCTCAGGGCGCCGTGCCCTCTCCTTCCCTAAGGGCCATGACTTGGGGCCGAGTCTGCCTCTCTCCAACTCAGCGTCTCCTACACAAAGACACACAACAACATCGCTCACTCTGCTGCTCGGCACGCTTTAAACAACATTTTTACTGTTTACAAATGAAAGTGATGGATACAGTCAGTGGGATGGCGCCTTTTCTCACTGGCCCCTGAGTTGTGAGAAACATTGAAATGTTTCCCTGAAACCCCTCTGTGGGATAAGGATGGACAAACCAGCGCTACCCTCAGTCTGTTACCATCGCGACAGGCTGCTCCATCGCTGAAACATTGAACTGAAATGAGAAAATCCCGGATGGATTAATTAATGAGGGAATTTGATGGATGGATGGATTTGGGTGAAGGGATATTTCAGCACATTTTTCAGCTGCTGCCTGAATTTAGTCTGGGTTACGGCATAAATCGCGGTGTTTGTGCAGCAACTGAGGAGCTGCAACATGAAGTCCAATTCCTGAACAAACCAATCGAGATACACAGACCGATACCCCAAATACCACATCCGGTTCCATATAGAAACAGCATTAACATTGACCATAACAGGATGAAATTGGCCGAGATCACAAACAGTAAAATGAAGAATTTTTTACGGTTTCTCATTTCAGTGTCAGACTGAGCGTCCCCATTGGTGTGAGCGCGGAGTCTCCTGCGGGCTCTGCTGGTCACTACAATGTGTCTGACGGTGAGAACATTGAGCAGCAGAACCAGGAGAAATGGGACACACGGGGTTAGAATGTGGTGGAGGAACTCGATTGTGACCCAGACACTGGAGAATAGAACAGCGTCTGTTACATCAACAGCCGATACCAAGTCTTGAGCATAAAATACCAGGAAATGTTCTTTAAACAGCTCAGCACAGTCACTGCTCCCAGAACCACAGCCGCCGTCTTCTCACTGCAATATTTACTTTTCAGCTTCTGGAAACAAATGGCCACAAATGATCAAAGGTGAAAGTGACAGTGAACCAGACAGAGCAGTCAGTGGCTGCAGAAAGCAGGGCGGCGTGGATATTACACACGGGGACGGAGTACACCAGGAAATAAAACTGTTTCCGATAAACAATGGGATTGTGTCTCAGTATCAGATCGAGAATAATGACCAGGAGATCCGCCGCTGCCATAGCCCCCAGGTAACGTCTGACACACGGAGACAATCCACAATCTTTATAAAGCAGGATATAGATGGTCACTACGTTAACTGTGAGGAAGGAACACAAAACCATTATCCATCAGCCTGGAGGCTAACGTACCCGTTTGATCGGGGACCCAGTGAGATTTTCACATGTATCCCTGTATTCAGGGATTTATTAAAATAATTAGATCTGGAAGGTCTGAATTACTGACAAAAATGTGACATAAACCACAAGAAACCCTCCTTTCACAAACACAGAGCCACATCCATAAGGACAGATGGTTTCCAGAACATTCCCACACACTCAATCACTCAAGACCAGACACAGGTCACTCCTTCCCAGTTCCCAATACGGAGGGTCGAAACGTTGCTGTCCTGAAGGATTATCTCCCAGTTTACTGAAGACAATCTGAGTTTGGCAATTTCTGTATTTTGGTTTAAATTGTGGTCGATCCTGGTCGTGAAGAAATGCAAACGCAGGGAAAACGTATTCACCCCTTTTACTGCCTGAGGGGCTTTCGGAACAGTGTCTCCTTCTCCCTGGAACGGGATCTCTGCCCTCGGGATCTTATCGTTAGTTCAATTCACTGACGTCCGGCCGTTCACAAACAATGTCAGGGACAGAACGTTCCGGGGAATGTCAGTTACAGAAGGTTGGGGACAGAACATTCCGGGAAATGTCAGTTATAGAATGTCGGGGACAGAACATTCCAGGGAACTCCTTGACCTGTCCATCACGTTTCCCCCCTACCCACCCCACCAGGCACCCCACTGTGCCTGGACACACTGTAACATTAATGGGGTGAGAGACGGAGGGTCCAATCACAGGAATGGGAACTAAAGGCATTGCTAGATCCACTGAAATGATTAGATCTTCCACATTTTCAATCCACCTCACAGAACCAGCCCAGACACCATCAACCCAGAGGAGATATCTGTTCATCGTGGAACACTGTGCAGACCAGGCCATTGTACTGCTCAGTACAACCCAGCAATTTGTCCAGATTCATCCATTACACTGGTCAATACAACCCAGCAATCTGTCCAGATTCGTACAATACACTGATCCATACAACGCAACAATCTGGCCAGAGTGGAACACTGCACCAATCAGTTCAGGGCATTGATCTATAAACACGGACTAGATATCTGTACAACACTGCAAGCTGTGCAGAACACAGCAGTGCATTGATCTATAAACACGGACTAGATATCTGTCCAGCAACGGGAGAAGTGCAGACCACACCCATGCATTGATCTATAAACCCGGACGAGATATCTGTCCAGCACGGGGAGCGGTGCAGACCACAGCAGGGCATTGATCTATATACCCGGACTAGATATCTGTCTACCACGGGAAGCTATGCAGACCATAGCAGGCCATTGATCTATAAACCACGATTAGATGTCTTTCCAGCACGGGGAGCTGTGCAGACCACAGCAGTGCATTGATCTATAACCGCAAACTAGATATCCGTCCAGCACAGGAAAAAGTGCAGGCCACAGCAGGGCACTAATGTGTGAACCTGAAACAATTATCCATCCAGCATAAGGAGCTACAAAAACCACATCATTGCTTTATCGATAAACCTCAACCAGACCGTCTGCCCAGCAGAGCGACCTGTGCAGTGATCACCGTGAATTAATCTGTTAACCATGAACAGTTACCCTCCCAGCATGTAGCACTGTGTACAAGACCCCAGTGCATTGATCTGTAAACCAGGAGCAGTTAAATTCCCAACATGTAGGACGATGTACACCACCCCAGTGCATTGATCTGTAAACCAGGAGCAGTTAAATTCCCAACATGTAGGACGATGTACACCACCCCAGTGCATTGATCTGTAAACCAGGAGCAGTACCCTCCCAACACATAGGGCTTTATAGCCCACCACAGTGCATTGATCTGTAAACCAGGAGCAGTTACCCTCCCACCATGTAGGACTGTGTTCACCATCCCAGTGCATTGATCTGTACACTAGGAGCAGTTACCCTCCCAGCATTTAGGACTGTGTACACCACCTCATTGCATTGATCTGTAAACCAGGAGCAGTTAATATCCCAGCATATACACTGTGTAGACCACCCCAGTGCATTGATCTGTAAACCCGGAGCAGTTACCCTTTCAACATTTAGGACTGTGTACACCAACCCAGTGCATTGCTCAGTAACACTGTGCTATATCCCTGCCCAGCGTGGAGAAACTTGCAGCCCGTGCTGGGAGTAACAGGTTGTGTAGCTCCTACCCATTTACAGCTCCATATCTCCATTGTTGACCTGACAAGGGGGTCCTGTGGGTGTGAACATCACTACCAGAGGGAGATGGCAGGGGAGTCAGTTTAAATATCACCACATGGGAGGGGTTTGGGGTACAGACAGAGATGGGGAGACTGAGGGATAGCGTCATGGAAGGATGTGTTCCCAGGTTTCAGAATGCTGAATTGTCGACACTTCGACAGCATCCTGTAACATGAGCCTGTCTACCCAGGAAAGATGGGAAAAAGGGATATTGGTGTGAGATCAGATGAGCATTTGTTCTGCATCTTTGTTACTGGAATTGCTTTCAACAGAATCTGTGACTCATTGGGCAGATTCTAACAATAATTTATCTTTGTTTGATTTTCCTTGAGTGTGACAGAGGGATCGTCCGTACGAGGCTGAGCTAGTTTCCTTGTGCTATCGTATCGGATGCACCTCATTAACTACCCACCCCACCCCATGGTGTCCCTCTCATTCAATACCAGCCTGATTCTCCCACCCATCATGAGTGGAGGTACTCACCATCGCCGGGGTGTCCCTGGATATTCCGTGATCCCTGGCACTGCTGCTATCTTTAAAAGGCCAATGGGCACACGGTGAACTTTGTCAGTAAGGAACTGCCCTGCACAGTTTAATCTGAGCATGGCCGATAAGGGGCCATTAAGGGGCATTCTCTTCCCAGAGGGGGCCACACCACCAGACCCACCGAGCATGGTCTGAGCTCCCGACCCAGCTCAGTGCAGTATCTGTGGTCTGAAGAAATGCCCAGCAATACAGAACAAGCATCAATAACCTTCGCCGTTCTGTCAGGACAAGGGTCACTGTATTGACTCTGCTCCCTCACACTCACTGTACATCTGTAATAGCACCGACCCCGAAAAAGGCTCATGCTCAACCACTCTCACTACTGCATGCAGCACCTTCTCCCTTTCCGTCTCTGTCTCTGTCTCTCTTTCCCTTTCTCCACTTTACACCCCTCCTCCCATTAATAACACTGCATGGATACAACACTGTGGACTGACACCCTCTGAGCACCTCATTTTGACCCCGTCCCCACCTACACTAACATTAACAGCAGGACCACACACTCCCACCCTCCCTCTCTCTCTCCCTTTCTCCCATTCCAGGAGAAACAGCCTGGAATAGTACAGAACGTGCCTATGAAGGTGGTGAAGTGCCCGATACCCGTTCCCTCACCCCTCCTCCCCCCGCCATTGTGTGTGGGATGGGGCTGGTAGGAGCCGGAGAGGACCAGGAAGCCTCGTGTGGAGATTCTGAAACATCCAAGTCCCACCGACTGAGTAAGGAGCAATGTTCAGTGAAGGGCAATTCTCACTTTAAACCCACGGGGAGCTCCGTATCCACCCGACACAACTTAGAAGCCTTGGCCCTGGTGCCAGCTTCCTTTTGTGTCGAGCTGGTACAAATGGAATCCCCACCGTCTCGGTGGGCAGGACGGTGGACTCACATCACATCGTCACCACTACCTCCCAGGAAGGAATCTGTATGAGAGAGATATAAGAGAGGATTTCATGTTATGATGATGCATTCAAGCAGGACAGTAAGCTGTTTACTGTCCTGCTTGAATGCATCATCATAACATGAAATCCCTTGCAAGATAGGAAATGGAGACAGCTTCTGGAAGGTGTCTGTATCTGTGTCTGTGTGATTCTGTCTGTCTGTGTATGTCTGTTTGTGTGTGATTCTGTGTGCGTGTTCAATGTTTTATATATTTTCAAACTGCATTGATGTTGCCAGTCTCTCTTGCTTTTCCTTATTTATAAGCTCAATGTCATCGTTTTCCTGATATAAAATGGTGGCTGTGGACAAATCTAAAATGTCTGCCTGATTGATTTGTGTCAGGAACACTTTCAGCAAGGGAGATGGGGCAATGTGTCAAAAGCCATTTCCATTCATTGATGCTAGCAGAGATAGGGAATGGAGACAGCTCTTTGAATGGGATTAAAATGCATATCCCAGAACCTGTTTGCTGTGAATGCGGAGAGACAATGTGACAATCCAGCAAAGTCTGCCTTACTTTCCAAGCTCCTAATATATGAGAGAAACATAATATACAAAACCTGAAAGAGCTCAGCCACTGAATTGTAGATTTGCAGCGTTTGATCAGGCTCAGCCTTATCCCAAATTGAAGGGATTCTCAAATCCAACACTGACCTTCTGTGGGTTTAAATTGGGAACCCATTGACTAGATTCAAGGCTGTAAATCACTCCGGGTTATCTTTTTATTCTGTACATAACCACACTGAACCCCTCGATTAAATTCCAAGCTGTAACTCACCCGGAGCTATCTTTTACTCTGTATATAAACCAGCCTGAACCCCTTGATTCGATTCCATGCTGTAACTCACACCGGGCTATCTGTTATTCTGTATATAAGCCACCCTGAACCCTGCGATTACATTCCAGTCTGTCCCTCACTCTTGGGTATCTCATATGCTGTATATAAACCACCCTGAAACCCTCGATTAGATTCCAGTCTGTCCCTCACTCTTGGGTATCTCATATGCTGTATATAAACCACTCCGAACCCCTCGATTAGATTTCAGTCTCTCCCTCACTCCTGGTTATCTCATATGCTGTATATAAACCACCCCGAATCCCTCGATTAGATTTCAGTCTCTCCCTCACTCCTGGGTATCTCATATGCTGTATATAGAACCACCCCGAACCCTTCGGTTAGATTACAGTCACTCCCTCGCTCCTGGGTATCTCATATGCTGTATGTAAACCACCCTGAACCCCTCGATTAGATTCCAGTCTCTCCCTCACTCTTGGGTATCTCTTATGCTGTATCTAAACCACTCTGAACTCCTCGATTAGATTCCACTCTGTCCCTCACTCCTGGTTATATCATATGCTGTATATAAACCACGCCGAACCCCTCGATTAGATTTCAGTGTCTCCCTCACTCCTGGGTATATCATATGCTGTATATAAACCACCCCGAATCCCTCGATTAGATTTCAGTCTCTCCCTCACTCCTGGGTATATCATATGCTGTATATAAACTACCCTGAACCCCTCGATTAGATTCCAGTCTGTCCCTCACTCTGGGCTATCTTTTATGCTGTATCTAAACCATCCTGAACCCCTCGATTAGATTCCAGTCTGTCCCTCACTCTTGGGTATCTCATATGCTGCATAGAAACCACTCCGAACCCCTCTAATAGATTTCAGTCTCTGCCTCACTCTTGGGTTTCTCA
Source organism: Chiloscyllium plagiosum (assembly GCF_037043375.1). Lineage (NCBI taxonomy): Eukaryota > Metazoa > Chordata > Chondrichthyes > Orectolobiformes > Hemiscylliidae > Chiloscyllium > Chiloscyllium plagiosum. Next base: position 125,831,937 of record NW_028270152.1, on the reverse strand, counting down.
TATGCTGTATATAAACGACCCTGAACCGCTCGATTAGATTCCAGTCTGTCCCTCACTCCTGGCTATCTCTTATGCTGTACCTAAACCACCCTGAACCCCTCGATTAGATTCCAATGTGTCCCTCACTCTTGGGTATCTCATATGCTGTATAGAAACCACCCCGAACGCTTCGGTTAGATTACAGTCTCACCCTCGCACCTGGGTATCTCATATGCTGTATATAAACCACCCTGAACCCCTCGATTAGATTTCAGTCTCTCCCTCACTCCTGAGTATCTCATATGCTGTATATAAACCACTCTGAACCCCTCAATTAGATTTCAGTCTCTCCCTCGCTCCTGGGTATCTCATATTCTGTATGTAAACCACCCTGAACCCCTCGATGAGATTCCAGTCTGCCCCTCACTCTTGGGTATCTCATATGCTGTATATAAACCACTCTGAACCCCTCGATTAGATTTCAGTCTCTCCCTCACTCCTGAGTATCTAAGATGCTGTATATAAACCACTCTGAACCCCTCGATTAGATTTCAGTCTCTCCCTCAGTCCTGGGGATCTCATATGCTGTATGTAAACCACCCTGAACTCCTCGATTAGATTCCAGTCTGACCCTCATTCTTGGGTATCTCATATGCTGTATATAAACCACTCTGAACCCCTCGATTAGATTTCAGTCTCTCCCTCGCTCCTGGTTATCTCATATGCTCTACATAAACCACAAAGAACCCCTCGGTTTGATTACAGTCTCTCCCTCACTCCTGGGTATCTCATATGCTGTATGTAAACCACCCTGAACCCCTCGATTTGATTCCAGTCTGTCCCACACTCTTGGGTATCTCATATGCTGTATATAAACCACCCTGAAACCCTCGATTAGATTCCAGTCTGTCCCTCACTCTTGGGTATCTCATATGCTGTATATAAACCACTCCGAATCCCTCGAATAGATTTCAGTCTCTCCCGCACTCCTGGGTATATCAAATGCTGTATGTAAACCACCCTGAACCCCTCGATTAGATTCCAGTCTCTCCCTCACTCTTGGGTATCTCATATGCTGTATGTAAACCACCCTGAACCCCTCGATTTGATTCCAGTCTGTCCCACACTCTTGGGTATCTCATATGCTGTATATAAACCACCCTGAAACCCTCGATTAGATTCCAGTCTGTCCCTCACTCTTGGGTATCTCATATGCTGTATATAAACCACTCCGAATCCCTCGATTAGATTTCAGTCTCTCCCGCACTCCTGGGTATATCAAATGCTGTATGTAAACCACCCTGAACCCCTCGATTAGATTCCAGTCTGTCCCTCACTCTTGGGCATCTCATATGCTGTATGTAAACCACCCCGAACCCCTCGATGAGATTTCAGTCTCTCCCTCACTCCTTGGTATCTCATATGCTGTATGTAAACCACCCTGAACCCCTCGATTAGATTCCAATGTGTCCTTCACTCTTGGGTATCTCATATGCTGTATATAAACCACCCCAAACCCCTCGATTAGATTTCAGTCTCTCCGGCACTCCTGGGTATCTCATATGCTGTATATAAACTACCCCGAACACTTCGGTTAGATTACAGTCTCTCCCTCGCACCTGGGTATCTCATATGCTGTATATAAACCACCCTGAACCCCTCCATTAGATTTCAGTCTCTCCCTCACTCCTGAGTATCTCATATGCTGTATATAAACCACTCTGAACCCCTCGATTAGATTTCAGTCTCTCCCTCACTCCTGAGTATCTCATATGCTGTATATAAACCACTCTGAACCCCTCGATTAGATTTCAGTCTCTCCCTCACTCCTGGGTATCTCATGTGCTGTATGTAAACCACCCTGAACCCCTCGATTAGATTCCAGTCTGTCCCTCACTCTTGGGTATCTCATATGCTGTATATAAACCACTCTGAACCCCTCGATTAGATTTCAGTCTCTCCCTCGCTCCTGGTTATCTCATATGCTCTATATAAACCACAAAGAACCCCTCGGTTTGATTCCAGTCTCTCCCTCACTCCTGGGTATCTCATATGCTGTATGTAAACCACCCTGAACCCCTCGATTTGATTCCAGTCTGTCCCACACTCTTGGGTATCTCATATGCTGTATATAAACCACCCTGAAACCCTCGATTAGATTCCAGTCTGTCCCTCACTCTTGGGTATCTCATATGCTGTATATAAACCACTCCGAATCGCTCGATTAGATTTCAGTCTCTCCCGCACTCCTGGGTATCTCAAATGCTGTATGTAAACCACCCTGAACCCTTCGATTAGATTCCAGTCTCTCCCTCACTCTTGTGTATCTCATATGCTGTATGTAAACCACCCTGAACCCCTCGATTTGATTCCAGTCTGTCCCACACTCTTGGGTATCTCATATGCTGTATATAAACCACCCTGAAACCCTCGATTAGATTCCAGTCTGTCCCTCACTCTTGGGTATCTCATATGCTGTATATAAACCACTCCGAATCCCTCGATTAGATTTCAGTCTCTCCCGCACTCCTGGGTTTCTCAAATGCTCTATGTAAACCACCCTGAACCCCTCGATTAGATTCCAGTCTGTCCCTCACTCTTGGGCATCTCATAAGCTGTATGTAAACCACCCCGAACCCCTCGATTAGATTTCAGTCTCTCCCTCACTCCTTGGTATCTCATATGCTGTATGTAAACCACCCTGTACACCACGATTAGATTCCAGTCTGTCCCTCACTCTTGTGCATCTCATATGCTGCATAGAAACCACTCCGAACCCCTCTATTAGATTTCAGTCTCTCCCTCACTCGTGGGTTTCTCATATGCTGCATATAAACAACCCTGAACAGCTCGATTAGATTCCAATGTGTCCCTCACTCTTGGCTATCTCTTATGCTGTACCTAAACCACCCTGAACCCCTCGATTAGATTCCAATGTGTCCCTCACTCATGGGTATCTCATATGCTGTATATAAACCACCCCGAACCCCTCGATTAGATTTCAGTCTCTCCCTCACTCCTGGGTATCTCATGTGCTGTATAAAAACCACCCCGAACCCTTCGGTTAGATTACAGTCTCTCCCTCGCTCCTGGGTATCTCATATGCTGTATATAAACCACCCTGAACCCCTCGATTAGATTCCAGTCGGTCCCTCACTCTTGGGTATCTCATATGCTGTATATAAACCACTCTGAACCCCTCGATTAGATTTCAGTCTCTCCCTCGCTCCTGGTTATCTCATATGCTCTATATAAACCACAAAGGACCCCTCGGTTTGATTACAGTCTCCCTCACTCCTGGGTATCTCATATGCTGTATGTAAACCACCCTGAACCCCTCGATTTGATTCCAGTCTGTCCCACACTCTTGGGTATCTCATATGCTGTATGTAAACCACCCTGAACCCCTCGATTTGATTCCAGTCTGTCCCACACTCTTGGGTATCTCATATGCTGTATATAAACCACCCTGAAACCCTCGATTAGATTCCAGTCTGTCCCTCACTCTTGGGTATCTCATATGCTGTATATAAACCACTCCGAATCCCTCGATTAGATTTCAGTCTCTCCCGCACTCCTGGGTTTCTCAAATGCTGTATGTAAACCACCCTGAACCCCTCGATTAGATTTCAGTCTCTCCCTCACTCCTGAGTATCTGATATGCTGTATATAAACCACTCTGAACCCCTCGATTAGATTTCAGTCTCTCCCTCACTCCTGGGTATCTCATATGCTGTATGTAAACCACCCTGAACCCCTCGATTAGATTCCAGTCTGTCCCTCACTCTTGGGTATCTCATATGCTGTATATAAACCACTCTGAACCCCTCGGTTAGATTACAGTCTCTCCCTTACTCCTGGGTGTCTCATATGATGTATATAAAACACCCTGAACCCTCGATTAGATTCCAGTCTGTCCCTCATTCTTGGGTATCTCATATGCTGTATATAAACCACCCCGAACCCCTCGGTTAGATTACAGTCTCTCCCTCACTCCTGGGTATCTCATATGCTGTATCAAAACCACCCCTAACCCCTCGATTAGATTTCAGTCTCTCCCTCATTCCTGGGTACCACATATGCTTTATGTAAAACACCCTGAACCCCTCGATTAGGTTCCAGTCTCTCCCTCGCTCCTGGTTATCGCATATGCTGTATATAAAGCACCCTGAACCCCTCGATTAAATTCCAGTCTGTCCCTCACTCTTGGGTATCTCATATGCTGTATGTAAACCACCCATAATCCCTCGATTAGATTCCAGTCTGTCCCTCACTCTTGGGTATCTTATCTGCTGTATATAAACCACTCCGAACCCCTCAATTAGATTTCAGTCTCTCCCTCACTCCTGGGTATCGCATATGCTCTAAATAAACCACCCTGAACCCCTCGATTAGATTACAGTCTGTCCCTCACTCTTGGGTATCTGATATGCTGTATGTAAACCAACCCGAACACCTCGATTAGATTACAGTCTGTCCCTCACTCTTGGGTATCTCATATGCTGTATGTAAACCACCCATAACCCCTCGATTAGATTCCAGTCTGTCCCTCACTCTTCGGTATCTCATATGCTGTATATATACCACTCCGAACCCCTCGATTAGATTTCAGTCTCTCCCTCACTCCTGGGTATCTCATATGCTGTATATAAACCACCCTGAACCCCTCGATTTGATTCCAGTCTGTCCCTCACTCTTGGGTACCTGATATGCTGTATGTAAACCACCCCGAAACCCTCGATTAGATTTCAGTCTCTCCCTCACTCCTGGGTATCTCATATGCTTTATGTAAACCACCCTGAACCCCTCGATTAGATTCCAATCTGTCCCTCACTCTTGGGCATCTCATATGCTGTATATAAACCACCGCTAACCCCTCATTAGATTTCAGTCTCTCCCTCACTCCTGGGTATCTCATTTGCTGTATGTAAACCACACATAAGCCCTCGATTAGATTTCAGTCTCTCCCTCACTCCTGGGTACCACATATGCTTTATGTAAACCACCCTGAACCCCTCGATTAGGTTCCAGTCTCTCCCTCGCTCCTGGTTATCGCATATGCTGTATGTAATCCACCCTGAAACCCTCGATTAGATTTCAGTCTCTCCCTCACTCTTGGGTATCTCATATGCTGCATGTAAACCACCCATAACCCCTCGATTAGATTCCAGTCTGTCCCTCACTCTTCGGTATCTCATATGCTGTATGTAATCCACCCTGAAACCCTCGATTAGATTTCAGTCTCTCCCTCACTCCTGGGTATCTCATATGCTCTAAATAAACCACCCTGAACCCCTCGATTAGATTCCAGTCTGTCCCTCACTCTTGGGTAACTGATATGCTGTATGTAAACCACCCCGAAACCCTCGATTAGATTTCAATCTCTCCCTCACTCCTGGGTATCTCATATGCTCTAAATAAACCACCCTGAACCCCTCGATTAGATTCCAGTCTGCCCCTCACTCTTGGGCAACTCATATGCTGTATATAAACCACCCCAACCCCTCATTAGATCTCAGTATCTCCCTCACTCCTGGGTTTCTCATATGCTGTATGTAAACCACCCTGAATCCCTCGATTAGATTTCAGTCTCTCCCTCACTCCTGGGTATCTCATATGCTGTATGTAAACCACCCTGAACCCCTCGATTAGATTCCAGTCTGTCCCTCACTCTTGGGCATCTCATATACTGTATATAAACCACCCTCAACCCCTCGTTAGATCTCAGTATCTCCCTCACTCCAAGGTTTCTCATATGCTGTAAGTAAACCACCCCGAATCCCTCGATTAGATTCCAGTCTGTCCCTCACTCTTCGGTATCTCATATGCTGTATGTAATCCACCCTGAAACCCTCGATTAGATTTCAGTCTCTCCCTCACTCCTGGGTATCTCATATGCTCTAAATAAACCACCCTGAACCCCTCGATTAGATTCCAGTCTGTCCCTCACTCTTGGGTATCTGATATGCTGTATGTAAACCACCCCGAAACCCTCGATTAGATTTCAGTCTCTCCCTCACTCCTGGGTATCTCATATGCTCTAAATAAACCACCCTGAAACCCTCGATTACATTCCAGTCTGTCCCTCACTCTTGGGCATCTCATATGCTGCATGTAAACCACCCCGAAACCCTCGATGAGATTTCAGTCTCTCCCTCACTCCTGGGTATCTCATATGCTCTAAATAAACTACCCTGAACCCCTCGATTAGATTTCAGTCTCTCACTCACTCCTGGGTACCGCATATGCTTTATGTAAACCACCCTGAACCCCTCGATTAGGTTCCAGTCTCTCCCTCGCTCCTGGTTATCGCATATGCTGTATATGAAGCACCCTGAACCCCTCGATTTAATTCCAGTCTGTCCCTCACTCTTGGGTATCTCATATGCTGTATGTAAACCACCCATAATCCCTCGATTAGATTCCAGTCTGTCCCTCACTCTTGGGTATCTTATCTGCTGTATATAAACCACTCCGAAACCCTCAATTAGATTTCAGTCTCTTCCTCAATCCTGGGTATCGCATATGCTCTAAATAAACCACCCTGAACCCCTCGATTAGATTACAGTCTGTCCCTCACTCTTGGGTATCTGATATGCTGTATGTAAACCAACCCGAACACCTCGATTAGATTACAGTCTGTCCCTCACTCTTGGGTATCTCATATGCTGTATGTAAACCACCCATAAACCCTCGATTAGATTCCAATCTGTCCCTCACTCTTCGGTATCCCATATGCTGTATATATACCACTCCGAACCCCTCGATTAGATTTCAGTCTCTCCCTCACTCCTGGGTATCTCATATGCTGCAAATAAACCACCCTGAACCCCTCGATTTGATTCCAGTCTGTCCCTCACTCTTGGGTATCTGATATGCTGTATGTAAACCACCCCGAAACCCTCGATTAGATTTCAGTCTCTCCCTCACTCCTGGGTATCTCATATGCTTTATGTAAACCACCCTGAACCCCTCGATTAGATTCCAATCAGTCCCTCACTCTTGGGCATCTCATATGCTGTATATAAACCACCCCTAACCCCTCATTAGATTTCAGTCTCTCCCTCACTCCTGGGTATCTCATTTGCTGTATGTAAACCACACATAAGCCCTCGATTAGATTCCAGTCTCTCCCTCGCTCCTGGTTATCTCATATGCTGTATGTAATCCACCCTGAAACCCTCGATTAGATTTCAGTCTCTCCCTCACTCTTGGGTATCTCATATGCTGTATGTAAACCACCCATAACCCCTCGATTAGATTCCAGTCTGTCCCTCACTCTTCGGTATCTCATATGCTGTATGTAATCCACCCTGAAACCCTCGATTAGATTTCAGTCTCTCCCTCACTCCTGGGTATCTCATATGCTCTAAATAAACCACCCTGAACCCCTCGATTAGATTCCAGTCTGTCCCTCACTCTTGGGTATCTGATATGCTGTATGTAAACCACCCCGAAACCCTCGATTAGATTTCAGTCTCTCCCTCACTCCTGGGTATCTCATATGCTCTAAATAAACCACCCTGAACCCCTAGATTAGATTCCAGTCTGTCCCTCACTCTTGGGCATCTCATATGCTGTATATAAACCACCCCCAACCCCTCATTAGATCTCAGTATCTCCCTCACTCCTGGGTTTCTCATATGCTGTATGTAAACCACACCGAATCCCTCGATTAGATTTCAGTCTCTCCCTCACTCCTGGGTATCTCATATGCTGTATGTAAACCACCCTGAACCCCTCGATTAGATTCCAGTCTGTCCATCACTCTTGGGCATCTCATATGCTGTATATAAACCACCCTCAACCCCTCGTTAGATCTCAGTATCTCCCTCACTCCTAGGTTTCTCATATGCTGTATGTAAACCACCCCGAATCCCTCGATTAGATTCCAGTCTGTCCCTCACTCTTCGGTATCTCATATGCTGTATGTAATCCACCCTGAAACCCTCGATTAGATTTCAGTCTCTCCCTCACTCCTGGGTATCTCATATGCTCTAAATAAACCACCCTGAACCCCTCGATTAGATTCCAGTCTGTCCCTCACTCTTGGGTATCTGATATGCTGTATGTAAACCACCCCGAAACCCTCGATTAGATTTCAGTCTCTCCCTCACTCCTGGGTATCTCATGTGCTCTACATAAACCACCCTGAACCCCTCGATTAGATTCCAGTCTGTCCCTCACTCTTGGGCATCTCATATGCTGTATATAAACCACCCCCAACCCCTCATTAGATCTCAGTATCTGCCTCACTCCTGGGTTTCTCATATGCTGTATGTAAACCACCCCGAATCCCTCGATTAGATTCCAGTCTGCCCCTCGCTCCTGGTTATCTCAAATGCTGTATGTAAACCACTCCCACCCCCTCGATTAGATTCCAGTCCGTCCCTCACTCTTGGGCATCTCATACGCTGTATCTAAACCACCACAACCCCTCGATTAGATTTCAGTCTCTCCCTCACGCTTGGGTATCACATATGCTTTATGTAACCCACCCTGAACCCCTCGATTAGATTCCAGTCTCTCCCTCGCTCCTGGTTATCTCATATGCTGTATCTAAACGACCCTGAACCCCTCGATTTAATTCCAGTCTCTCCCTCACTCTTGGGTATCTCATATGCTGTATGTAAACCACCCACAACCCCTCGATTAGATTCCAGTCTGTCCCTCACTCTTCGGTATCTCATATGCTGTATGTAATCCACCCTGAAACCCTCGATTAGATTTCAGTCTCTCCCTCACTCCTGGGTATCTCATATGCTCTAAATAAACCACCCTGAACCCCTCGATTAGATTCCAGTCTGTCCCTCACTCTTGGGTATCTGATATGCTGTATGTAAACCACCCCGAAACCCTCGATTAGATTTCAGTCTCTCCCTCACTCCTGGGTATCTCATATGCTCTAAATAAACCACCCTGAACCCCTCGATTAGATTCCAGTCTGTCCCTCACTCTTGGGCATCTGATATGCTGTATATAAACCACCCCCAACCCCTCATTAGATCTCAGTATCTCCCTCACTCCTGGGTTTCTCATATGCTGTATGTAAACCACCCCGAATCCCTCGATTAGATTTCAGTCTCTCCCTCACTCCTGGGTATCTCATATGCTGTATGTAAACCACCCTGAACCCCTCGATTAGATTCCAGTCTGTCCCTCACTCTTCGGTATCTCATATGCTGTATGTAATCCACCCTGAAACCCTCGATTAGATTTCAGTCTCTCCCTCACTCCTGGGTATCTCATATGCTGTATGTAAACGACCCTGAACCCCTCGATTAGATTCCAGTCTGTCCCTCACTCTTGGGCATCTCTTATGCTGTATATAAACCACCCTGAACCCCTCGGTTAGATTACAGTCTCTCCCTTACTCCTGGGTGTCTCATATGATGTATATAAACCACCCTGAACCCTCGATTACATTCCAGTCTGTCCCTAATTCTTGGGTATCTCATATGCTGTATATAAACCACCCCGAACCCCTCGGTTAGATTACAGTCTCCCGCTCACTCCTGGGTATCTCGTATGCTGTATCAAAACCACCCCTAACCCCTCGATTAGATTTCAGTCTCTCCCTCACTCCTGGGTACCACATATGCTTTATGTAAACCACCCTGAACCCCTCGATTAGGTTCCAGTCTCTCCCTAGCTCCTGGTTATCGCATATGCTGTATATAAAGCACCCTGAACCCCTCGATTATATTCCAGTCTGTCCCTCACTCTTGGGTATCTCATATGCTGTATGTAAACCACCCATAATCCCTCGATTAGATTCCAGTCTGTCCCTCACTCTTGGGTATCTCATCTGCTGTATATAAACCACTCCGAACCCCTCAATTAGATTTAAGTCTCTCCCTCACTCTTGGGTATCGCATATGCTCTAAATAAACCACCCTGAACCCCTCGATTAGATGACAGTCTGTCCCTCACTCTTGGGTATCTGACATGCTGTATGTAAACCACCCCGAACACCTCGATTAGATTACAGTCTGTCCCTCACTCTTGGGTATCTCATATGCTGTATGTAAACCACCCATAACCCCTCGATTAGATTCCAGTCTGTCCCTCACTCTTCGGTATCTCATATGCTGTATATAAACCACTCCGAACCCCTCGATTAGATTTCAGTCTCTCCCTCACTCCTGGGTATCTCATATGCTGTATATAAACCACCCTGAACCCCTCGATTAGATTCCAGTCTGTCCCTCACTCTTGGGTATCTGATATGCTGTATGTAAACCACCCCGAAACCCTCGATTAGATTTCAGTCTCTCCCTCACTCCTGGGTATCTCATATGCTGTATGTAAACCACCCAGAAACCCTCGATTAGATTTCAGTCTCTCCCTCACTCCTGGGTATCTCATATGCTGTATGTAAACCACCCTGAACCCCTCGATTAGATTCCAGTCTGTCCCTCACTCCTGGGTATCTCATATGCTCTAAATAAACCACCCTGAACCCCTCGATTAGATTCCAGTCTGTCCCTCACTCTTGGGCATCTCATATGCTGTATATAAACCACCCCCAACCCCTCATTAGATTTCAGTCTCTCCCTCTCTCCTGTGTATCTCATATGCTGTATGTAATCCACCCTGAAACCCTCGATTAGATTTCAGTCTCTCCCTCACTCCTGGGTATCTCATATGCTCTAAATAAACCACCCTGAACCCCTCGATTAGATTCCAGTCTGTCCCTCACTCTTGGGTATCTGATATGCTGTATGTAAACCACCCCGAAACCCTCGATTAGATTTCAGTCTCTCCCTCACTCCTGGGTATCTCATATGCTCTAAATAAACCACCCTGAACCCCTCGATTAGATTCCAGTCTGTCCCTCACTCTTGGGCATCTCATATGCTGTATATAAACCACCCCCAACCCCTCATTAGATCTCAGTATCTCCCTCACTCCTGGGTTTCTCATATGCTGTATGTAAACCACCCCGAATCCCTCGATTAGATTTCAGTCTCTCCCTCACTCCTGGGTATCTCATATGCTGTATGTAAACCCCCCTGAACCCCTCGATTAGATTCCAGTCTGTCCCTCACTCTTGGGCATCTCATATGCTGTATATAAACCACCCTCAACCCCTCGTTAGATCTCAGTATCTCCCTCACTCCTAGGTTTCTCATATGCTGTATGTAAACCACCCCGAATCCCTCGATGAGATTCCAGTCTGTCCCTCACTCTTCGGTATCTCATATGCTGTATGTAATCCACCCTGAAACCCCCGATTTGATTTCAGTCTCTCCCTCACTCCTGGGTATCTCATATGCTCTAAATAAACCACCCTGAACCCCTCGATTAGATTCCAGTCTGTCCCTCACTCTTGGGTATCTGATATGCTGTATGTAAACCACCCCGAAACCCTCGATTAGATTTCAGACTCTCCCTCACTCCTGGGTATCTCATATGCTCTACATAAACCACCCTGAACCCCTCGATTAGATTCCAGTCTGTCCCTCACTCTTGGGCATCTCATATGCTGTATATAAACCACCCCCAACCCCTCATTAGATCTCAGTATCTGCCTCACTCCTGGGTTTCTCATATGCTGTATGTAAACCACCCCGAATCCCTCGATTAGATTCCAGTCTGCCCCTCGCTCCTGGTTATCTCAAATGCTGTATGTAAACCACTCCCACCCCCTCGATTAGATTCCAGTCTGTCCCTCACTCTTGGGCATCTCATACGCTGTATCTAAACCACCACAACCCCTCGATTAGATTTCAGTCTCACCCTCACGCTTGGGTATCACATATGCTTTATGTAACCCACCCTGAACCCCTCGATTAGATTCCAGTCTCTCCCTCGCTCCTGGTTATCTCATATGCTGTATCTAAACGACCCTGCACCCCTCGATTTAATTCCAGTCTGTCCCTCACTCTTGGGTATCTCATATGCTGTATGTAAACCACCCATAACACCTCGATTAGATTCCAGTCTGTCCCTCACTCTTGGGTATCTCATATGCTGTATATAAACCACTCCGAACCCCTCGATTAGATTTCAGTCTCTCCCTCACTCCTGGGTATCTCATATGCTCTAAATAAACCACCCTGAACCCCTCGATTAGATTCCAGTCTGTCCCTTACTCTTGGGTATCTGATATGCTGTATGTAAACCACCCCGAAACCCTCGGTTAGATTTCAGTCTCTCCCTCACTCCTGGGTATCTCATATGCTGTATGTAAACCACCCGGAACCCCTCGATTAGATTTCAGTCTCTCCCTCACTCCTGGGTATCTCATATGCTGTATGTAAACGACCCTGAACCCCTCGATTAGATTCCAGTCTGTCCCTCACTCTTGGGCATCTCTTATGCTGTATATAAACCACCCTGAACCCCTCGGTTAGATTACAGTCTCTCCCTTACTCCTGGATGTCTCATATGATGTATATAAGCCACCCTGAACCCTCGATTACATTCCAGTCTGTCCCTAATTCTTGGGTATCTCATATGCTGTATATAAACCACCCCGAACCCCTCGGTTAGATTACAGTCTCCCGCTCACTCCTGGGTATCTCGTATGCTGTATCAAAACCACCCCTAACCCCTCGATTAGATTTCAGTCTCTCCCTCACTCCTGGGTACCACATATGCTTTATGTAAACCACCCTGAACCCCTCGATTAGGTTCCAGTCTCTCCCTAGCTCCTGGTTATCGCATATGCTGTATATAAAGCACCCTGAACCCCTCGATTATATTCCAGTCTGTCCCTCACTCTTGGGTATCTCATATGCTGTATGTAAACCACCCATAATCCCTCGATTAGATTCCAGTCTGTCCCTCACTCTTGGGTAACTCATCTGCTGTATATAAACCACTCCGAACCCCTCAATTAGATTTCAGTCTCTCCCTCACTGCTGGGTATCGCATATGCTCTAAATAAACCACCCTGAACCCCTCGATTAGATGACAGTCTGTCCCTCACTCTTGGGTATCTGACATGCTGTATGTAAACCACCCCGAACACCTCGATTAGATTACAGTCTGTCCCTCACTCTTGGGTATCTCATAAGCTGTATGTAAACCACCCATAACCCCTCGATTAGATTCCAGTCTGTCCCTCACTCTTCGGTATCTCATATGCTGTATATAAACCACTCCGAACCCCTCGATTAGATTTCAGTCTCTCCCTCACTCCTGGGTATCTCATATGCTGTATATAAACCACCCTGAACCCCTCGATTAGATTCCAGTCTGTCCCTCACTCTTGGGTATCTGATATGCTGTATGTAAACCACCCCGAAACCCTCGATTAGATTTCAGTCTCTCCCTCACTCCTGGGTATCTCATATGCTGTATGTAAACCACCCCGAAACCCTCGATTAGATTTCAGTCTCTCCCTCACTCCTGGGTATCTCATATGCTGTATGTAAACCACCCTGAACCCCTCGATTAGATTCCAGTCTGTCCCTCACTCCTGGGTATCTCATATGCTCTAAATAAACCACCCTGAACCCCTCGATTAGATTCCAGTCTGTCCCTCACTCTTGGGCATCTCATATGCTGTATATAAACCACCCCCAACTCCTCATTAGATTTCAGTCTCTCCCTCTCTCCTGGGTATCTCATATGCTGTATGTAATCCACCCTGAAACACTCGATTAGATTTCAGTCTCTCCCTCACTCCTGGGTATCCCATATGCTCTAAATAAACCACCCTGAACCCCTCGATTAGATTCCAGTCTGTCCCTCACTCTTGGGTATCTGATATGCTGTATGTAAACCACCCCGAAACCCTCGATTAGATTTCAGTCTCTCCCTCACTTCTGGGTATCTCATATGCTGTATGTAAACCACCCTGAACCCCTCGATTAGATTCCAGTCTGTCCCTCACTCTTGGGCATCTCATATGCTGTAGATAAACCACCCCCAACCCCTCATTAGATTTCAGTCTCTCCCTCACTCCTGGGTATCTCATATGCTGTATCTAAACTACCCTGAACCCCTCGATTAGATTACAGCCTCTCCCTCACTCCTGGGTATCTCATATGCTGTATGTGAACCACCCTGAAGCCCTCGATTAGATTCCAGTCTGTCCCTCACTCGTGGCTATCTCTTATGCTGCATATAAACCACCCTGAACCGCTCGATTCGATTTCAGTCTCTCCCTCACTCCTGGGTATCTCGATATGCTGTATATAAACCACCCTGACCCCTCGATTAGATTCCAGTCTCTCCCTCAGTCCTGGTTATCTCATATGCTGTATATAAACCACCCCGAACGCTTCGATTAGATTACAGTCTCTCCCTCGCTCCTGGTTATCTCATATGCTGTATGTAAACCACCCTGAACCCCTCGATTAGATTCCAGTCTGTCCCTCACTCCTGGGTATCTCATATGCTGTATATAAACCACCCCGAACCCCTCGGTTAGATTACAGTCTCTCCCTCACTCCTGGGTATCTCATATGCTGTATATAAACCACCCCGAACCCCTCGGTTAGACTACAGTCTCTCCCTCACTCCTGGGTATCTCATATGCTGTATCAAATCCACCCCTAACCCCTCGATTAGATTTCAGTCTCTCCCTCACTCCTGGGTACCACATATGCTTTATGTAAACCACCCTGAACCCCACGATTAGGTTCCAGTCTCTCCCGACGCTCCTGGTTATCGCATATGCTGTATATAAAGCACCCTGAACCCCTCGACTTAATTCCAGTCTGTCCTTCACTCTTGGGTATCTCATATGCTGTATGTAAACCACCCATAATCCCTCGATTAGATTCCAGTCTGTCCCTCACTCTTGGGTCTCTCATCTGCTGTATATAAACCACTCCGAACCCCTCAATTAGATTTTAGTCTCTCCCTCACTCCTGGGTATCGCATATGCTCTAAATAAACCACCCTGAACCCCTCGATTAGATTACAGTCTGTCCCTCACTCTTGGGTATCTGATATGCTGTATGTAAACCACCCCGAACACCTCGATTAGATTACAGTCTGTCCCTCACTCTTGGGTATCTGATATGCTGTGTATAAACCACCCCGAACCCCTCGATTAGATTTCAGTCTCTCCCTCACTCCTGGGTATCTCAAATGCTGTTTGTAAACCACTCCAAACCCCTCGATTAGATTCCAGTCTGTCCCTCACTCTTGGGCATCTCATACGCTGTATCTAAACCACCCCTAACCCCTCGATTATATTTCAGTCTCTCCCTCACTCTTGGGTATCACATATACTTTATGTAAACCACCCTGAACCCCTCGGTTAGATTCCAGTCTCTCCCTCGCTCCTGGTTATCTCATATGCTGTATATAAACCACCCTGAAACCCTCGATTTAATTCCAGTCTGTACCTCACTCTTGGGTATCTCATATGCTGTATGTAAACCACACATAACCCCTCGATTAGATTCCAGTCTGTCCCTCACCCTTCGGTATCTCATATGCTGTATATAAACCACCCTGAACCCCTCGATCAGATTCCAGTCTGTCCCTTACTCTTGGGCATCTCATATGCTGTATGTCAACCACCCTGAACCCCTCGGTTAGATTACAGTCTCTCCCTCGCTCCTAGTTATCTCACATGCTGTATGTAAACCAACCTAAAACCCTCGATTAGGTTCCAGTCTCTCCCTCGCTCCTGGTTGTCTCATATGCTGTATATAAACCATTCCGAACCCCTCGATTAGATTTCAGTCTCTCCCTCACTCCTGGGTATCTCATATGCTGTATGTAAACCACCGTGAACCCCACGATTCGATTCCAGTCTCTCCGTCCCTCCAGGTTATGTCATATGCAGTATGTAAACCACCCTGGACCCCTCGATTAGATTCCAGTCTCTCCCTCGCTCCTGGTTATCTCATATGCTGTATGTAAACCACCCCGAACCCCTCGATTAGATTCCAGTCTCTCCCTCGCTCCTGGTTATCTCATATGCTGTATATAAACCACCCCGAACCCCTCGATTAGATTTCAGTCTCTCCCTCACTCCTGGGTATCTCATATGCTGTATGTAAACCACCCTGAACTGCTCGATTAGATTTCAGTCTCTCCCTCACTCCTGGATATCTCATATGCTGTATGTAAACCACCCTGAACCCCTCGATTAGATTCCAGTCAGCCCCTCGCTCCTGGTTATCTCAAATGCTGTAGGTAAACCACTCCCACCCCCTCGATTAGATTCCAGTCTGTCCCTCACTCTTGGGCATCTCATACGCTGTATCTAAACCACCCCTAACCCCTCGTTTAGACTTCAGTCTCTCCCTCACTCTTCGGGATCACATATGCTTTATGTAACCCACCCTGAACCCCTCGATTAGATTCCAGTCTCTCCCTCGCTTCTGGTTATCTCATATGCTGTATTTAAACCACCCTGAACCCCTCGATTTAATTCCAGTCTGTCCCTCACTCTTGGGTATGTCATATGCTGTATGTAAACCACCCATAACACCTCGATTAGATTCCAGTCTGTCCCTCACTCTTGGGTATCTCATATGCTGTATACAAACCACTCCGAACCCCTCGATTAGATTTCAGTCTCTCCCTCACTCCTGGGTATCTCATATGCTCTAAATAAACCACTCTGAACCCCTCGATTAGATTCCATTCTGTCCCTCACTCTTGGGTATCTGATATGCTGTATGTAAACCACCCCGAACCCCTCGGTTAGATTTCAGTCTCTCCCTCACTCCTGGGTATCTCATATGCTGTATGTAAACCACCGCGAACCCCTCGATTAGATTTCAGTCTCTCCCTCACTCCTGGGTATCTCATATGCTGTATGTAAACCACCCTGAACCCCTCGATTAGATTCCAGTCTGTCCCTCACTCTTGGGCATCTCTTATGCTGTATATAAACCACCCGGAACACCTCGGTTAGATTACAGTCTCTCCCTCACTCCTGGGTGTCTCATATGATGAAAATAAACCACCCTGAACCCTCGATTAGACTCCAGTCTGTCCCTCATTCTTGGGTATCTCATATGCTGTATATAAACCACCCCGAACCCCTCGATTAGATTACAGTCTGTCCCTCACTCCAGGGTATCTCATATGCTGTATCAAAACCACCCCTAACCCCTCGATTAGATTTCAGTCTCTCCCTCACTCCTGGGTACCACATATGCTTTATGTAAACCACCCTGAACCCCTCGATTAGGTTCCAGTCTCTCCCTCGCTCCTGGTTATCGCATATGCTGTATATAAAGGACCCTGAACACCTCGATTTAATTCCAGTGTGTCCCTCACTCTTGGGTATCTCATATGCTGTATGTAAACCACCCATAATCCCTCGATTAGATTCCAGTCAGTCCCTCAGTCTTGGGTATCTCATCTGCTGTATATAAACCACTCCGAAACCCTCAATTAGATTTCAGTCTCTCCCTCACTCCTGGGTATCGCATATGCTCTAAATAAACCACCCTGAACCCCTCGATTAGATTACAGTCTGTCCCTCACTCTTGGGTATCTCATATGCTGAATATAAACCATTCCGAACCCCTCGATTAGATTACAGTCTCTCCCTCACTCCTGGGTATCTCATATGCTGTATATAAACCACCCATAACCCCTCGATTAGATTCCAGTCTGTCCCTCACTCTTGGGTATCTGATATGCTGTATGTAAACCACCCCGAAACCCTCGATTAGATTTCAGTCTCTCCCTCACTCCTGGGTATCTCATCTGCTGTTTGTAAACCACCCTGAATCCCTCGATTAGATTCCAGTCTGTCCCTCACTTTTGGGCATCCTATATGCTGTATATAAACCACCCCCAACCCCTCATTAGATTTCAGTCTCTCCCTCACTCCTGGGTATCTCATTTGCTCTATGTAAACCACCCATAACCCCTCGATTAGATTCCAGTCTCTCCCTCGCTCCTAGTTATCTCATATGCTGTCTGTAATCCACCCTCAAACCCTCGATTAGATTTCAGTCTCTCCCTCACTCTTGGGTATCTCATATGCTGTATGTAAACCACCCATAACCCCTCGATTAGATTCCAGTCTGTCCCTCACTCTTCGGTATCTCATATGGTGTATGTAATCCACCCTGAAACCCTCGATTAGATTTCAGTCTCTCCCTCACTCCTGGGTATCTCATGTGCTCTAAATAAACCGCCCTGAACCCCTCGGTTAGATTCCAGTCTGTCCCTCACTCTTGGGTATCTGATATGCTGTATGTAACCAACCCGAAACCCTCGATTAGATTTCAGTCTCTCCCTCACTCCTGGGTATCTCATATGCTGTATGTAAACCACCCTGAACCCCTCGATTAGATTCATGTCTGTCCCTCACTCTTGGGCATCTCATATGCTGTATATAAACCACCCCCAACCCCTCATTAGATTTCAGTATCTCCCTCACTCCTGGGTTTCTCATATGCTGCATGTAAAACACCCCGAATCCCTCGATTAGATTTCAGTCTCTCCCTCACTCCTGGGTATCTCATATGCTGTATCTAAACCACCCTGAACCCCTCGATTAGATTACAGTCTCTCCCTCACTCCTGGTTATCTTATATGCTGTATATAAACCACCCTGAACCACTCGATTTAATTCCAGTCTGTCCCTCACTCATGGGTATCTCATATGCTGTATGTGAACCACCCTGAAGCCCTCGATTAGATTCCAGTCTGTACCTCACTCGTGGCTATCTCTTATGCTGTATATAAACCACCCTGAACCGCTCGATTAGATTTCAGTCTCTCCCTCACTCCTGGGTATCTCGACATGCTGTATATAAACCACCCTGAACCCCTCGATGAGATTCCAGTCTCTCCCTCGGTCCTGGTTATCTCATATGCTGTATATAAACCACCCCGAACGCTTCGGTTAGATTACAGTCTCTCCCTCGCTCCTGGTTATCTCATATGCTGTATGTAAACCACCCTGAACCCCTCGATTAGATTCCAGTCTGTCCCTCACTCGTGGGGATCTCATATGCTGTATATAAACCACCCCGAACCCCTCGGTTAGATTACAGTCTCTCCCTCACATCTGGGTATCTCATATGCTGTAAAGAAACCACCCCGAACCCCTCGGTTAGATTACAGTCTCTCCCTCACTCCTGGGTATCTCATATGCTGTATCAAAACCAACCCTAACCCCTCGATTAGATTCCAGTCTGTCCATCACCCCTCGATTAGATTCCAGTCTGTCCCTCACTCTTGGGTATCTCATCTGCTGTATATAAATCACTCCGAACCCCTCAATTAGATTTCAGTCTCTCCCTCACTCCTGGGTATCGCATATGCTCTAAATGAACCACCCTGAATCCCTCGATTAGATTACAGTCTGTCCCTCACTCTTGGGTATCTGATATGCTGTATGTAAACCACCCCGAAAACCTCGATTAGATTATAGTCTATCCCTCACTCTTCGGTATCTGATATGCTGTATATAAACCACCCACAACCCCTCGATTAGATTTCAGGCTCTCCCTCACTCCTGGGTATCTCATATGCTGTTTGTAAACCACCCCAAACCCCTCGATTAGATTCCAGTCTGTCCCTCACTCTTGGGCATCTCATACGCTGTGTCTAAACCACCCCTAACCCCTCAATTAGATTTCAGTCTCTCCCTCACTCTTGGGTATCACATATACTTTATGTAAACCACCCTGAACCCCTCAATTTGATTCCAGTCTCTCCCTCGCTCCTGGTTATCTCATATGCTGTATATAAACCACCCTGAAACCCTCGATTTAATTCCAGTCTGTCCCTCACTCTTGGGTATCTCATATGCTGTATGTAAACCACCCATCACCCCTCGATTAGATTCCAGTCTGTCCCTCACTCTTCGGTACCTCATATGCTGTATATAAACCACACCGAACCCCTCGATTAGATTTCAGTCTCTCCCTCACTCCTGGGTATCTCATATGCTGTATATAAACCACCCTGAACCCCTCGATTAGATTCCAGTCTGTCCCTCACTCTTGGGTATCTGATATGCTGTATGTAAACCACCCCGAAACCCTTGATTAGATTTCAGTCTCTCCCTCACTTCTGGGTATCTCATATGCTGTATGTAAACGACCCTGAACCCCTCGATTAGATTCCAGTCTGTCCCTCACTCTTGGGCATCTCATATGCTGTATATAAACCACCCCCAACCCCTCGTTAGATTTCAGTCTCTCCCTCACTCCTGGGTATCTCATTTGCTGAATGTAAACCACCCATAACCCCTCGATTAGATTCCAGTCTCTCCCTCGCTCCTGGTTATCTCATATGCTGTATGTAATCCACCCTGAAACCCTCGATTAGATTTCAGTCTGTCCCTCACTCTTCGGTATCTCATATGCTGTATGTAATCCACTCTGAAACCCTCGATTAGATTTCAGTCTCTCCCTCACTCCTGGGTATCTCATATGCTCTAAATAAACCACCCTGAACCCCTCGATTAGATTCCAGTCTGTCCTTAATCTTGGGTAACTGATATGCTGTATGTAAACCACCCCAAAACCCTCGATTAGATTTCAGTCTCTCCCTCACTCCTGGGTATCTCATATGCTGTATGTAAACCACCCTGAACCCCTCGATTAGATTCATGTCTGTCCCTCACTCTTGGGCATCTCATATGCTGTATATAAACCACCCCCAACCCCTCATTAGATTTCAGTATCTCCCTCACTCCTGGGTTTCTCATATGCTGTATGTAAACCACCCCGAATCCCTCGATTAGATTTCAGTCTCTCCCTCACTCCTGGGTATCTCATCTGCTGTATCTAAACCACCCTGAACCCCTCGATTAGATTACAGTCTCTCCCTCACTCCTGGTTATCTTATATGCTGTATATAAACCACCCTGAACCCCTCGATTTAATTCCAGTCTGTCCCTCACTCTTGGGTATCTCATATGCTGTATGTGAACCACCCTGAAGCCCTCGATTAGATTCCAGTCTGTCCCACATTCCTGGGTATCTCAGATGCTGTATGTAAACCACCCTGAACCCCTCGGTTAGATTACAGGCTCTCCCTCACTCCTGGGTGTCTCATATGCTGTATATAAACCACCCTGAACCCCTCGATTAGATTCCAGTCTGTCCCTCACTCTTGGGTATATCATATGCTGTACATAAACCACCCCGAACCTCTCGGTTAGATTACAATCTCTCCCTCACATCTGGGTATTTCAAATGCTGTATATAAACTACCCTGAACCCCTCGATTTGATTTCAGTCTCTCCCTCCCTCCAGGTTATCTCATATGCTGTATGCAAACTGCCCTGAACCCCTCAATTAGATTCCAGTCTCTCCCTCACTCCTGGGTATCTCATATGCTGCATGTAAACAACCCATAACCCCTCGATTAGATTCCAGTTTGTCCCTCACTCCTGGGTATCTCATATGCTGCATGTAAACCACCCATAACCCCTCGATTAGATTCCAGTCTCTCCCTCCCTCCAGGATATCTCATATGCTGTATGCAAACCGCCCTGAACCCCTAAATTCGATTCCAGTCTCTCCCTCACTCCTGGGTATCTCATATGCTGCATGTAAACCACCCATAACCCCTCGATTAGATTCCAGTCTGCCCCTCACTTTTGGGCATCTCATATGCTGTATATAAACCACCCTGAACCCCTCGATTAGATTTCAGTCTCTCCCTCACTCCTGGGTATCTCATATGCTGCATGCAAAACCACCCTGAACCCCTCGATTAGATTCCAGTCTGTCCCTCACTCTTGGGCATCACATATGCTGTATATAAACCATCTCAAACCCCTCGATTAGATTTCAGTCTCTCCCTCACTCCTGGGTATCTCATATGCTGTATGTAAACCACCCTGAACCCCTCGATTAGATTTCAAACTCTCCCTCACTGCTGGGTATCTCATATGCTGTATGTAAACCACCCTGATCCCCTCGATTAGATTCCAGTCTCTACCTCCCTCCAGGTTATCTCATATGCAGAATGTAAACCACCCTGAACCCCTCCATGAGATTCCAGTATCTACCTCCGTCCAGGTTATCTCATATGCAGTATGTAAACCACCCTGAACCCCTCCATTCGATTCCAGTCTCTCCCTCGCTCCTGGTTATCTCATATGCTGTATGTAAACCACCCCCAACCCCTCGATTAGATTCCAGTCTCTCCCTCGCTCCTGGTTATCTCATATGCTGTATGTAAACCACCCTGAACCCCTCGATTAGATTTCAGTCTCTCCCTCACTCCTGGGTATCTCATATGCTGTATGTAAAGCACCCTGAACCCCTCAATTAGATTTCAGTCTCTCCCTCACTGCTGGGTATCTCAAATGCTGTTTGTAAACCACCCCGAACCCCTCGATTAGATTCCAGTCTCTCCCTCACTCTTGGGTATCACATATACTTTATGTAAACCGCCCTGAACCCCTCGATTAGATTCCAGTCTCTCCCTCGCTCCTGGTTATCTCATATGCTGTATATAAACCACCCTGAAACCCTCGATTTAATTCCAGTCTCTCCCTCACTCCTTGGTATCTCATATGCTGCATGTAATCCACCCATAACCCCTCGATTAGATTACAGTCTGCCCCTCACTTTTGGGCATCTCATATGCTGTATATAAACCACCCTGAACCCCTCGATTAGATTTCAGTCTCTCCCTCACTCCTGGGTATCTCATATGCTGCATGCAAAACCACCCTGAACCCCTCGATTTGATTCCAGTCTGTCCCTCACTCTTGGGCATCACATATGCTGTATATAAACCATCTCAAACCCCTCGATTAGATTTCAGTCTCTCCCTCACTCCTGGGTATCTCATATGCTGTATGTAAACCACCCTGAACCCCTCGATTAGATTTCAAACTCTCCCTCACTGCTGGGTATCTCATATGCTGTATGTAAACCACCCTGATCCCCTCGATTAGATTCCAGTCTCTACCTCCCTCCAGGTTATCTCATATGCAGAATGTAAACCACCCTGAAACCCTCCATGAGATTCCAGTATCTACCTCCGTCCAGGTTATCTCATATGCAGTATGTAAACCACCCTGAACCCCTCCATTCGATTCCAGTCTCTCCCTCGCTCCTGGTTATCTGATATGCTGTATGTAAACCACCCTGAAACCCTCGATTAGATTTCAGTCTCTCCCTCACTCTGGGTATCTCATATGCTGTATGTAAACCACCCATAACCCCTCGATTAGATTCCAGTCTGTCCCTCACTCTTCGGTATCTCATATGCTGTATGTAATCCACCCTGAAACCCTCGATTAGATTTCAGTCTCTCCCTCACTCCTGGGTATCTCATATGCTCTAAATAAACCACCCTGAACCCCTCCATTCGATTCCAGTCTCTCCCTCGCTCTTGGTTATCTCATATGCTGTATGTAAACCACCCCCAACCCCTCGATTAGATTCCAGTCTCTCCCTCGCTCCTGGTTATCTCATATGCTGTATGTAAACCACCCTGAACCCCTCGATTAGATTTCAGTCTCTCCCTCACTCCTGGGTATCTCATATGCTGTATGTAAAGCACCCTGAACCCCTCAATTAGATTTCAGTCTCTCCCTCACTGCTGGGTATCTCATATGCTGTATGTAAACCACCCTGAAACCCTCGATTAGATTTCAGTCTCTCCCTCACTCCTGGGTATCTCATATGCTGTATGTAATCCACCCTGAACCCCTCGATTAGATTACAGTCTCTCCCTCGCTCCTGGTTATCTCAAATGCTGTTTGTAAACCACCCCGAACCCCTCGATTAGATTCCAGTCTCTCCCTCACTCCTGGGTATCTCATATGCTGCATGCAAAACCACCCTGAACCCCTCGATTAGATTCCAGTCTGTCCCTCACTCCTGTGTATCTCATATCCTGTATGTAAACCACCCTGAACCCCTCGATTAGATTTCAAACTCTCCCTCACTGCTGGGTATCTCATATGCTGTATGTAAACCACCCTGATCCCCTCGATTAGATTCCAGTCTCTACCTCCCTCCAGGTTATCTCATATGCAGAATGTAAACCACCCTGAACCCCTCCATGAGATTCCAGTATCTACCTCCGTCCAGGTTATCTCATATGCAGTATGTAAACCACCCTGAACACCTCCATTCGATTCCAGTCTCTCCCTCGCTCCTGGTTATCTCATATGCTGTATGTAAACCACCCCAACCCCTCGATTAGATTCCAGTCTCTCCCTCGCTCCTGGTTATCTCATGTGCTGTATGTAAACCACCCTGAACCCCTCGATTAGATTTCAGTCTCTCCCTCACTCCTGGGTATCTCATATGCTGTATGTAAAGCACCCTGAACCCCTCAATTAGATTTCAGTCTCTCCCTCACTCCTGGGCATCACATATGCTGTATATAAACCATCTCAAACCCCTCGATTAGATTTCAGTCTCTCCCTCACTCCTGGGTATCTCATATGCTGTATGTAAACCACCCTGAACCCCTCGATTAGATTTCAAACTCTCCCTCACTGCTGGGTATCTCATATGCTGTATGTAAACCACCCTGATCCCCTCGATTAAATTCCAGTCTCTACCTTCCTCCAGGTTATCTCATATGCAGAATGTAAACCACCCTGAACCCCTCCATGAGATTCCAGTATCTACCTCCGTCCAGGTTATCTCATATGCAGTATGTAAACCACCCTGAACCCCTCCATTCGATTCCAGTCTCTCCCTCGCTCCTGGTTATCTCATATGCTGTATGTAAACCACCCCCAACCCCTCGATTAGATTCCAGTCTCTCCCTCGCTCCTGGTTATCTCATATGCTGTATGTAAACCACCCTGAACCCCTCGATTAGATTTCAGTCTCTCCCTCACTCCTGGGTATCTCATATGCTGTATGTAAAGCACCCTGAACCCCTCAATTAGATTTCAGTCTCTCCCTCACTGCTGGGTATCTCATATGCTGTATGTAAACCACCCTGAACCTCTCGATTAGATTTCAGTCTCTCCCTCACCCCTGGGTATCTCATATGCTGTATGTAATCCACTCTGAACCCCTCGATTAGATTACAGTCTCTCCCTCGCTCCTGGTTATCTCAAATGCTGTTTGTAAACCACCCCGAACCCCTCGATTAGATTCCAGTCTCTCCCTCACTCTTGGGTATCACATATACTTTATGTAAACCGCCCTGAACCCCTCGATTAGATTCCAGTCTATCCCTCACTCTTTGGTATCTCATATGCTGTATATAAACCACTCCGAACCCCTCGATTAGATTTCAGTCTCTCCCTCACTCCTGGGTATCTCATATGCTGTATATAAACCACCTTTAACCCCTCGATTTAATTCCAGTCTGTCCCTCACTCTTGGGTATCTCATATGCTGTATGTAAACCACCCATAACCCCTCGATTAGATTCCAGTCTGTCCCTCACTCTTCGGTATCTCATATGCTGTATATAAACCACTCCGAACCCCTCGATTAGATTTCAGTCTCTCCCTCACTCCTGGGTATCTCATATGCTGTATCTTAACCACCCTGAACCCCTCGATTAGATTACAGTCTCTCCCTCGCTCCTGGTTATCTCAAATGCTGTTTGTAAACCACCCCGAACCCCTCGATTAGATTCCAGTCTCTCCCTCACTCCTGGGTATCTCATATGCTGCATGCAAAACCACCCTGAACCCCTCGATTAGATTCCAGTCTGTCCCTCACTCCTGGGTATCTCATATCCTGTATGTAAACCACCCTGAACCCCTCGATTAGATTTCAAACTCTCCCTCACTGCTGGGTATCTCATATGCTGTATGTAAACCACCCTGATCCCCTCGATTAGATTCCAGTCTCTACCTCCCTCCAGGTTATCTCATATGCAGAATGTAAACCACCCTGAACCCCTCCATGAGATTCCAGTATCTACCTCCGTCCAGGTTATCTCATATGCAGTATGTAAACCACCCTGAACACCTCCATTCGATTCCAGTCTCTCCCTCGCTCCTGGTTATCTCATATGCTGTATGTAAACCACCCCAACCCCTCGATTAGATTCCAGTCTCTCCCTCGCTCCTGGTTATCTCATGTGCTGTATGTAAACCACCCTGAACCCCTCGATTAGATTTCAGTCTCTCCCTCACTCCTGGGTATCTCATATGCTGTATGTAAAGCACCCTGAACCCCTCAATTAGATTTCAGTCTCTCCCTCACTCCTGGGCATCACATATGCTGTATATAAACCATCTCAAACCCCTCGATTAGATTTCAGTCTCTCCCTCACTCCTGGGTATCTCATATGCTGTATGTAAACCACCCTGAACCCCTCGATTAGATTTCAAACTCTCCCTCACTGCTGGGTATCTCATATGCTGTATGTAAACCACCCTGATCCCCTCGATTAGATTCCAGTCTCTACCTCCCTCCAGGTTATCTCATATGCAGAATGTAAACCACCCTGAACCCCTCCATGAGATTCCAGTATCTACCTCCGTCCAGGTTATCTCATATGCAGTATGTAAACCACCCTGAACCCCTCCATTCGATTCCAGTCTCTCCCTCGCTCCTGGTTATCTCATATGCTGTATGTAAACCACCCCCAACCCCTCGATTAGATTCCAGTCTCTCCCTCGCTCCTGGTTATCTCATATGCTGTATGTAAACCACCCTGAACCCCTCGATTAGATTTCAGTCTCTCCCTCACTCCTGGGTATCTCATATGCTGTATGTAAAGCACCCTGAACCCCTCAATTAGATTTCAGTCTCTCCCTCACTGCTGGGTATCTCATATGCTGTATGTAAACCACCCTGAACCCCTCGATTAGATTTCAGTCTCTCCCTCACTCCTGGGTATCTCATATGCTGTATGTAATCCACCCTGAACCCCTCGATTAGATTACAGTCTCTCCCTCGCTCCTGGTTATCTCAAATGCTGTTTGTAAACCACCCCGAACCCCTCGATTAGATTCCAGTCTCTCCCTCACTCTTGGGTATCACATATACTTTATGTAAACCGCCCTGAACCCCTCGATTAGATTCCAGTCTGTCCCTCACTCTTTGGTATCTCATATGCTGTATATAAACCACTCCGAACCCCTCGATTAGATTTCAGTCTCTCCCTCACTCCTGGGTATCTCATATGCTGTATATAAACCACCTTGAACCCCTCGATTTAATTCCAGTCTGTCCCTCACTCTTGGGTATCTCATATGCTGTATGTAAACCACCCATAACCCCTCGATTAGATTCCAGTCTGTCCCTCACTCTTCGGTATCTCATATGCTGTATATAAACCACTCCGAACCCCTCGATTAGATTTCAGTCTCTCCCTCACTCCTGGGTATCTCATATGCTGTATCTTAACCACCCTGAACCCCTCGATTAGATTCCAGTCTGTCCCTCACTCTTGGGTATCTGATATGCTGTATGTAAACGACCCCGAAACCCTCGATTAGATTTCAGTCTCTCCCTCACTCCTGGGTATCTCATATGCTGTATGTAAACCACCCTGAACCCCTCGATTAGATTCCAGTCTGTCCCTCACTCCTGGGTATCTCATATGCTGTATGTAAACCACCCATAATCCATCGATTAGATTCCAGTCTGTCCCTCACTCTTGGGTATCTCATATGCTGTATATAAAGCACCCTGAACCCCTCGATTTAATTCCAGTCTGTCCCTCACACTTGGGTATCTCATATGCTGTATATCAACCACCCCGAACCCCTCGGTTAGATTACAGTCTCTCCCTCGCTCCTGGGGAACTCATATGCTGTATATAAACCACCCTGAACACCTCGATTAGATTTCAGTCTCTCCCTCACTCCTGGGTATCTTGTATGCTGCATATAAACCACCCTGAACCCCTCGATTAGATTCCAGTCTCTCCCTCGCTGCTGGGTATCTCATATGCTGTATGGACACCCTGAACCCATCGATTAGATTCCAGTCTGGAACTCACTCCTGGGGATGTGTTATTGGATCAGTGAAGTGATCCTTGTAGGATATTAGACAGAAGACAAGATAAACTAAATGGTCAAATGTTACATTGGGAGCAGGAACACAGAAAGCTGCTGTTTCATTTCTGTTCTGTTACATATCTCCAAGTTTCAGATTGGGGCTGAATTTCTGTCACAATGGGGAAAATCTCAAAAGCTGTTTACTGTCCTGCTTGAATGCATCATCATAACTTGAATTCCCTTGCAAGATAGGAAATGGAGACAGCTTCTGGAAGGTGTCTGTATCTGTGTGTGTGTCATTCTATCTGTCTGTGTATGTCTGTTTGTGTGTGATTCTGTGTGCATGTTCAATGTTTTATATATTTTCAAACTGCATTGATGTTGCCAGTCTCTCTTGCTTTTCCTTATTTATAAGCTCAATGTCATCGTTTTGCTGATATAAAATGGTGGCTGTGGACAAATCTAAAATGTCTGCCTGATTGATTTGTGTCAGGAATACTTTCAGCAAGGGAGATGGGGCAATGTGTCAAAAACCATTTCCATTCATTGATGCTAGCAGAGATAGGGAATGGAGACAGCTCTTTGAAGGGGATTAAAATGCATATCCCAGAACCTGTTTGCAGTGAATGCGGAGAGACAATGTGACATTCCAGTAACGTCTGCCTTACTTTCCAAGCTCCTAATATATGAGAGAAACATAATATACAAAACCTGAAAGAGCTCAGCCACTGAATTGTAGATTTGCAGCGTTTGATCAGGCTCGGATAGGCTAGGCCTTATCCCAAATTGAAGGTTTCTCAAATCCAACACTGACCTTCTGTGGGTTTAAATTGGGAACCCATTGACTAGATTCAAGGCTGTAAATCACTCCGGGCTATCTTTATATTCTGTACATAACCACACTGAACCCCTCGATTAAATTCCAAGCTGTAACTCACCCGGGGCTATCTGTTAGTCTGTATATAAACCAGCCTGAACCCCTTGATTCGATTCCAGACTATAACTCACCCTGGGCTATCTGTTACTCTGTATATAAACCACTCTGAACCCCTCAATTAGATTCCATGCCTTAACTCACCCTGGGCTATCTGTTACTCTGTATATAAACCACTCTGAACCCCTCAATTAGATTTCATGCCTTAACTCACTAAAATAACTACATGTTATTTTGTATTTGAACCACCCATTGATTTGATTCCACTTCATGTCATGTTAAGCTCATGTTGCCAACACAATCTCATCTCAATAATGATCAATGTATCACGGGTCCTCCTATCTGCTGGCACTACCATATGTTAACTTACTGATGTTTACGTCTCTCCCTCACTCCTGGGAACCTCATATGCTGTATATAAACCACCCTGAACCCCTCGATTAGATTTCAGTCCCTCCCTCGCTCCTGGGTATCTCATATGCTGTATGTAAACCACCCTGAACCCCTCGATTAGATTCCAGTCTGTCCCTCACTCTTGGGCATCTCATATGCTGTATGTAAACCACCCTGAACCCCTCGGTTAGATTACAGGCTCTCCCTCACTCCTGGGTATCTCATATGCTGTATATAAACCACCCTGAACCCCTCGATTAGATTCCAGTCAGTCCCTCACTCTTGGGGATCTCATATGCTGTACATAAACCACCCCGAACCCCTCAGTTAGATTACAATCTCTCCCTCACATCTGGGTATCTCATATGCTGTATATAAACTACCCTGAACCCCTCGATTAGATTTCAGTCTCTCCCTCCCTCCAGGTTATCTCATATGCAGTATGCAAACCGCCCTGAACCCCTCAATTAGATTCCAGTCTCTCCCTCACTCCTGGGTATCTCATACGCTGCATTAAACCACCCGTAACCCCTCGATTAGATTCCCGTCTGTCCCTCACTCTTGGGTATCTCATATGCTGTATATAAACCACTCCGAACCCCTCGATTAGATTTCAGTCTATCCCTCACTCCTGGGTATCTCATATGCTCTACATAAACCACCCTGAACCCCTCGATTAGATTCCAGTCTGTCCCTCACTATTGGGTATCTGATATGCTGTATGTAAACCACCCCGAACCCCTCGGTTAGATTTCAGTCTCTCCCTCACTCCTGGGTATCTCATATGCTGTATGTAAACCACCCTGAACCCCTCGATTAGATTTCAGTCTCTCCCTCATTCCTGGGTATCTCATATGCTGTATGTAATCCACCCTGAACCCCTCGATTATATTCCAGTCTCTCCCTCGCTCCTGGTTATCTCATATGCTGTATATAAACCACCCTGAACCCCTCGATTTAATTCCAGTCTGTCCCTCACTCTTGGGTATCTCATATGCTGTATAAGAACCACCCATAACCCCTCGATTAGATTCCAGTCTGTCCCTCACTCTTCGGTATCTCATATGCTGTATATAAAACACTCCGAACCCCTCGATTAGATTTCAGTCTCTCCCTCACTCCTGGGTCTCTCATATGCTGTATATAAACCACCCTGAACCCCTCGATTAGATTCCAGTCTGTCCCTCACTCTTCGGTATCTGATATGCTGTATGTAAACCACCCCGAAACCCTCGATTAGATTTCAGTCTCTCCCTCACTCCTGGGTATCTCATATGCTGTATGTAAACCACCCTGAACCCCTCGATTAGATTCCAGTCTGTCCCTCACTCTTGGGCATCTCATATGCTGTATATAAACCACCCCCAACCCCTCATTAGATTTCAGTATCTCCCTCACTCCTGGGTATCTCATATGCAGTATGTAAACCACCCATAACCTCTCGATTAGATTCCAGTCTCTCCCTCGCTCCTGGTTATCTCATATGCTGTATGTAATCCACCCTGAAACCCTCGATTAGATTTCAGTCTCTCCCTCACTCTTGGGTATCTCATATGCTGTATATAAACCACCCTGAACCCCTCGATTAGATTCCAGTCTGTCCCTCACTCTTCGGTATCTCATATGCTGTATGTAATCCACCCTGAAACCCTCGATTAGATTTCAGTCTCTCCCTCACTCCTGGGTATCTCATATGCTCTCAATAAACCACCCTGAACCCCTCGATTAGATTCCAGTATGTCCCTCACTCTTGGGTATCTGATATGCTGTTGGTAAACCACCCCGAAACCCTCGATCAGATTTCAGTCTCTCCCTCACTCCTGGGTATCTCATATGCTGTATGTAAACCACCCTGAACCCCTCGATTAGATTCCAGTCTGTCCCTCACTCTTGGGCATCTCATATGCTGTATATAAACCACCCCCATCCCCTCATTAGATTTCAGTATCTGCCTCACTCCTGGGTATCTCATATGCTGTATATAAACCACCCCCATCCCCTCATTAGATTTCAGTATCTGCCTCACTCCTGGGTATCTCATATGCTGTATATAAACCACCCTGAACCCCTCGATAAGATTCCAGTCTGTCCCTCACTCTTGGGCATCTCATATGCTGTATGTAAACCACTCTGAACCCCTCGATTAGATTTCAGTCTCTCCCTCACTCCTGGGTATCTCATATGCTCTACATAAACCACCCTGAACCCCTCGATTAGATTCCAGTCTGTCCCTCACTCTTGGGTATCTGATATGCTGTATGTAAACCACCCCGAACCCCTCGGTTAGATTTCAGTCTCTCCCTCACTCCTGGGTATCTAATATGCTGTATGTAAACCACCCTGAACCCCTCGATTAGATTTCAGTCTCTCCCTCATTCCTGGGTATCTCATATGCTGTATGTAATCCACCCTGAACCCCTCGATTATATTCCAGTCTCTCCCTCGCTCCTGGTTATCTCAAATGCTGTTTGTAAACCACCCCGAACCCCTCGATTAGATTCCAGTCTGTCCCTCACTCTTGGGCATCTCATACGCTGTATCTAAACCACCCCTAACCCCTCGATTAGATTTCAGTCTCTACCTCACTCTTGGGTATCACATATACTTTATGTAAACCACCCCGAACCCCTCGATTAGATTCCAGTCTCTCCCTCGCTCCTGGTTATCTCATATGCTGTATATAAACCACCCTGAACCCCTCGTTTTAATTCCAGTCTGTCCCTCACTCTTGGGTATCTCATATGCTGTATAAGAACCACCCATAACCCCTCGATTAGATTCCAGTCTGTCCCTCACTCTTCGGTATCTCATATGCTGTATATAAACCACTCCGAACCCCTCGATTAGATTTCAGTCTCTCCCTCACTCCTGGGTCTCTCATATGCTGTATATAAACCACCCTGAACCCCTCGATTAGATTCCAGTCTGTCCCTCACTCTTCGGTATCTGATATGCTGTATGTAAACCACCCCGAAACCCACGATTAGATTTCAGTCTCTCCCTCACTCCTGGGTATCTCATATGCTGTATGTAAACCACCCTGAACCCCTCGATTAGATTCCAGTCTGTCCCTCACTCTTGGGCATCTCATATGCTGTATATAAACCACCCCCAACCCCTCATTAGATTTCAGTATCTCCCTCACTCCTGGGTATCTCATATGCAGTATGTAAACCACCCATAACCTCTCGATTAGATTCCAGTCTCTCCCTCGCTCCTGGTTATCTCATATGCTGTATGTAATCCACCCTGAAACCCTCGATTAGATTTCAGTCTCTCCCTCACTCTTGGGTATCTCATATGCTGTATATAAACCACCCTGAACCCCTCGATTAGAATCCAGTCTGTCCCTCACTCTTCGGTATCTCATATGCTGAATGTAATCCACCCTGAAACCCTCGATTAGATTTCAGTCTCTCCCTCACTCCTGGGTATCTCATATGCTCTAAATAAACCACCCTGAACCCCTCGATTAGATTCCAGTCTGTCCCTCACTCTTGCGTATCTGATATGCTGTATGTAAACCACCCCGAAACCCTCGATCAGATTTCAGTCTCTCCCTCACTCCTGGGTATCTCATATGCTGTATGTAAACCACCCTGAACCCCTCGATTAGATTCCAGTCTGTCCCTCACTCTTGGGCATCTCATATGCTGTATATAAACCACCCCCATCCCCTCATTAGATTTCAGTATCTGCCTCACTCCTGGGTATCTCATATGCTGTATATAAACCACCCTGAACCCCTCGATTAAATTCCAGTCTGTCCCTCACACTTGGGTATCTCATATGCTGTATATAAACGACCCTGAACCCCTCGATAAGATTCCAGTCTGTCCCTCATTCTTGGGCATCTCATATGCTGTATGTAAACCACTCCGAACCTCTCGATTAGATTTCAGTCTCTCCCTCACTCCTGGTTTTCTCATATGCTGTATATAAACCACCCTGAACCCCTCGATTAGATTCCAGTCTGTCCCTCACTCTTGGGCATCACATATGCTGTATGTAAACCACCCCCAACCCCTCGATTAGATTTCAGTCTCTGCCTCACTCCTGGGTTTCTCATATGCTGTATGTAAACCACCCCGAATCCCTCGATTAGATTTCAGTCTCTCCCTCACTCCTGGGTATCTCATATGCTGTATCTAAACCACCCTGAACCCCTCGATTAGATTACAGTCTCTCCCTCACTCCTGGTTATCTTATATGCTGTATATAAACCACCCTGAACCCCTCGATTTAATTCCAGTCTGTCCCTCACTCTTGGGTATCTCATATGCTGTATGTGAACCACCCTGAAGCCCTCGATTAGATTCCAGTCTTCCCTCACTCGTGGCTATCTCTTATGCTGTATATAAACCACCCTGAACCGCTCGATTAGATTTCAGTCTCTCCCTCATTCCTGGGTATCTCGATATGCTGTATATAAACCACCCTGAACCCCTCGATTAGATTCCAGTCTCTCCCTCGCTCCTGGTTATCTCATATGCTGTATATAAACCACCCCGAACGCTTCGGTTAGATTACAGTCTCTCCCTCGCTCCTGGTTATCTCATATGCTGTATGTAAACCACCCTGAACCCCTCGATTAGATTCCAGTCTGTCCCTCACTCCTGGGTATCTCATATGCTGTATGTAAACCACCCTGAACCCCTCGGTTAGATTGCAGGCTCTCCCTCACTCCTGGGTGTCTCATATGCTGTATATAAACCACCCATAACCCCTCGATTCGATTCCAGTCTGTCCCTCACGCTTCGGTATCTCATATGCTGTATATAAACAACTCCGAACCCCTCGATTAGATTTCAGTCTCTCCCTCACTCCTGGGTATCTCATATGCAATATGTAAACCACCCTGAACCCCTCGATTAGATTCCAGTCTGTCCCTCACCCTTGGGCATCTCATATGCTATATGTAAACCACACTGAACCCCTCGGTTAGATTACAGTCGCTCCCTCACTCCTGGGTATCTCATATGCTGTATATAAACCACCCTGAACCCCTTGATTTGATTGCAGTCTGTCCCTCACTCTTGGGTATCTCATATGCTATATATTACCCACCCCGAACCCTTCGGTTAGATTACAGTCTTTCCCTCGCTCATGGTTATCTCATATGCTGTATGTAAACCACCCTGAACCCCTCGGTTAGATTACAGTCTCTCCCTCGCTCCTGGTTATCTCATATGCTGTATATAAACCACCCTGAACCCTTCGATTTGATTGCAGTCTGTCCCTCACTCTTGGGTATCTCATATGCTGTATGTAAACCCTAAACCCCTCAATTAGATTCCAGTCTGGAACTCACTCCTGGGGATGTATTATTGGATCAGTGAAGTGATCCTTGTTGGATATTAGACCGAAGACAAGATAAACTAAATGGTCAAATGTTACATTGTGAGCAGGAACACAGAAAGATGCTGTTTCATTTCTGTTCTGTTACATATCTCCAAGTTTCAGATTGGGGCTGAATTTCTGTCACAATGGTGAAAATCTCAAAAGCTGTTTACTGTCCTGCTTGAATACATCATCATAACATGAATTCCCTTGTAAAATAGGAAATGGAGACAGCTTCTGGAAGGTGTCTGTATCTGTGTGTGTGTGTGATTTTATCTGTCTGTGTATGTCTGTTTGTGTGTGATTCTGTGTGCGTGTTCAATATTTTATATATTTTCAAACTGCATTGATGTTGCCAGTCTCTCTTGCTTTTCCTTATTTATAAGCTCAATGTCATCGTTTTGCTAATATAAAATGGTGGCTGTGGATAAATCTAAAATGTCTGCCTGACTGATTTGTGTCCGGAATACTTTCAGCAAGGGAGAGGGGGCAATGTGTCAAAAGTCATTTCCATTCATTGATGCTAGCATAGATAGGAAATGGAGACAGCTCTTTGAAGGGGATTAAAATGCATCTCCCCGATCCTGTCTGCAGTGCATGCGGAGAGACAATGTGACATTCCAGTAAAGTCTGCCTTACTTTCCAAGCTCCTAATATATGAGAGAAACATAATATACAAAACCTGAAAGAGCTCAGCCACTGAATTGTAGATTTGCAGCGTTTGATCAGGCTAGGCTAGGCTAGGCCTTATCCCAAATTGAAGGGTTTCTCAAATCCAACACTGACCTTCTGTGGGTTTAAATTGGGAACCCATTGACGTGATTCAAGGCTGTAAATCACTCCGGGTAATCTTTTTATTCTGTACATAACCACACTGAACCCCTCGATTAAATTCCAAGCTGTAACTCACCCGGGGCTATCTGTTAGTCTGTATATAAACCAGCCTGAACCCCTTGATTAGATTCCAGACTATAACTCACCCTGTGCTATCTGTTACTCTGTATATAAACAACTCTGAACCCCTCAATTAGATTCCATGCCTTAATTCACCCTGGGCTATCTGTTACTCTGTATATAAACCACTCTGAACCCCTCAATTAGATTCCATGCCTTACCTCACCTTGGGCTATCTGTTACTCTGTATATAAACCACTCTGAACCCCTAAATTAGATTCCATGCCTTAACTCACCTTGGGCTATCTGTTACTCTGTATATAAACCACTCTGAACCCCTCAATTAGATTCCATGCCTTAACTCACTCTGGGCTGTCTGTTACTCTGTATATAAACCACTCTGAACCCCTCAATTAGATTCCATGCCTTAACCCACTTTGGGCTATCTGTTATTTTGTATATTAACCACCCATTGATTTGATTCCACTTCATGTCATGTTATATCATGTTGCCAACACAATCTCATCTCAGTAATGATCAATGTATCACGGGTCATCCTATCTGCTGGCACGACCACATGTTAACTTACTGATGTTTACGTCTCTCCCTCACTCCTGGGAACCTCATATGCTGTATGTAAACCACCCTGAACCCCTCGATTAGATTCCAGTCTGTCCCTCACTCTTGGGCATCTCATATGCTGTATATAAACCAACCCCAACCCCTCGATTAAATTTCAGTATCTCCCTCACTCCTGGGTATCTCATATGCTGTATATAAACCACCCTGAACCCCTCGATTTGATTGCAGTCTGTCCCTCACTCTTGGGTATCTCATATGCTGCATGTAAACCCTAAACCCCTCAATTAGATTCCAGTCTGGAACTCACTCCTGGGGATGTATTATTGGATCAGTGAAGTGATCCTTGTTGGATATTAGACCGAAGACAAGATAAACTAAATGGTCAAATGTTACATTGTGAGCAGGAACACAGAAAGATGCTGTTTCATTTCTGTTCTGTTACATATCTCCAAGTTTCAGATTGGGGCTGAATTTCTGTCACAATGGTGAAAATCTCAAAAGCTGTTTACTGTCCTGCTTGAATACATCATCATAACATGAATTCCCTTGTAAAATAGGAAATGGAGACAGCTTCTGGAAGGTGTCTGTATCTGTGTGTGTGTGTGATTTTATCTGTCTGTGTATGTCTGTTTGTGTGTGATTCTGTGTGCGTGTTCAATATTTTATATATTTTCAAACTGCATTGATGTTGCCAGTCTCTCTTGCTTTTCCTTATTTATAAGCTCAATGTCATCGTTTTGCTAATATAAAATGGTGGCTGTGGACAAATCTAAAATGTCTGCCTGACTGATTTGTGTCCGGAATACTTTCAGCAAGGGAGAGGGGGCAATGTGTCAAAAGCCATTTCCATTCATTGATGCTAGCATAGATAGGAAATGGAGACAGCTCTTTGAAGGGGATTAAAATGCATCTCCCCGATCCTGTCTGCAGTGCATGCGGAGAGACAATGTGACATTCCAGTAAAGTCTGCCTTACTTTCCAAGCTCCTAATATATGAGAGAAACATAATATACAAAACCTGAAAGAGCTCAGCCACTGAATTGTAGATTTGCAGCGTTTGATCAGGCTAGGCTAGGCTAGGCCTTACCCAAATTGAAGGGTTTCTCAAATCCAACACTGACCTTCTGTGGGTTTAAATTGGGAACCCATTGACGTGATTCAAGGCTGTAAATCACTCCGGGTTAGCTTTTTATTCTGTACATAACCACACTGAACCCCTCGATTAAATTCCAAGCTGTAACTCACCCGGGGCTATCTGTTAGTCTGTATATAAACCAGCCTGAACCCCTTGATTAGATTCCAGACTATAACTCACCCTGTGCTATCTGTTACTCTGTATATAAACAACTCTGAACCCCTCAATTAGATTCCATGCCTTAATTCACCCTGGGCTATCTGTTACTCTGTATATAAACCAGTCTGAACCCCTCAATTAGATTCCATGCCTTACCTCACCTTGGGCTATCTGTTACTCTGTATATAAACCACTCTGAACCCCTAAATTAGATTCCATGCCTTAACTCACCTTGGGCTATCTGTTACTCTGTATATAAACCACTCTGAACCCCTCAATTAGATTCCATGCCTTAACTCACTCTGGGCTGTCTGTTACTCTGTATATAAACCACTCTGAACCCCTCAATTAGATTCCATGCCTTAACCCACTTTGGGCTATCTGTTATTTTGTATATTAACCACCCATTGATTTGATTCCACTTCATGTCATGTTAAGCTCATGTTGCCAACACAATCTCATCTGAGTAATGATCAATGTATCACGGGTCATCCTATCTGCTGGCACGACCACATGTTAACTTACTGATGTTTACGTCTCTCCCTCACTCCTGGGAACCTCATATGCTTTATGTAAACCACCCTGAACCCCTCGATTAGATTCCAGTCTGTCCCTCACTCTTGGGCATCTCATATGCTGTATATAAACCAACCCCAACCCCTCGATTAAATTTCAGTATCTCCCTCACTCCTGGGTATCTCATATGCTGTATATAAACCACCCTGAACCCCTCGATTAGATTCCAGTCTGTCCCTCACTCTTGGGCATCTCATATGCCCTATGTAAACCACCCTGGACCCCTCGGTTAGATTACAGTCTCTCCCTCACTCCTAGTTATCTCATATGCTGTATATAAACCACCCTGAACGTCTCGATTAGATTTCAGTATCTCCCTCCCTCCAGGTTATCTCATATGCAGTATGTAAACCACCCTGAACCCCTCAATTAGATTCCAGTCTCTCCCTCACTCCTGGGTATCTCATATGCTGCATGTGAACCACCCTGAACCCCTCGATTAGATTCCAGTTTGCCCCTGACTCTTGGGCATCTCATATGCTGTATATAAACCATCCCGAACCCCTCGATTAGATTTCAGTCTCTCCCTCACTCCTGGGTATCTCATATGCTGTATGTAATCCACCCTGAACCCCTCGATTAGATTTCAGTCTGTCCCTCACTCCAGGTTATCTCATATGCAGTATGTAAACCAACCTGAACCCCTCAATTAGATTGCAGTCTCTCCCTCGCTCCTGGTTATGTCATATGCTGTATGTAAAGCACCCTGAACCCCTCGATTAGATTTCAGTCTCTCCCTCACTCCTGGGTATCTCATATGCTGTATGTAATCCACCCTGAAACCCTCGATTAGATTTCAGTCTCTCCCTCACTCCTGCGTATCTCATATGCTGTATGTAAACCACCCTGCACCCCTCGATTAGATTCCAGTCTGTCCCTCACGCTTGGGCATCTCATACGCTGTATTTAAACCACCCCTAACCCCTCGATTAGATTTCAGCCTCTCCCTCACTCTTGGGTATCACATATGCTTTATGTAAACCACCCTGAACCCCTCGATTAGATTCCAGTCTCTCCCTCGCTCCTAGTTATCTCATATGCTGTATGTAAACCACCGTGAAAAACTCGATTAGATTTCAGTCTCTACCTCACTCCTGGTTATCTCATATGCTTTATGTAAACCACCCTGAACCCCTCGATTCGATTCCAGTGTCTCCCTCGCTCCTAGTTATCTCATATGCTGTATGTAAACCACCGTGAAAAACTCGATTAGATTCCAGTCTCTACCTCACTCCTGGTTATCTCATATGCTGTATATAAACCACCCCGAACCCCTCGATTAGATTTCAGTCTCTCCCTCACTCCTAGGTATCTCATATGCTGCATGTAAACCACCCTGAACCCCTCGATTAGATTCCAGTATCTCTCTCCCTCCAGGTTATCTCATATGCAGTATGTAAACCAACCTGAACCCCTCAATTAGATTCCAGTCTCTCCCTCGCTTTTGGTTATCTCATCTGCTATATGTAAACCACCCCCAACCCCTCGATTAGATTCCAATCTCTCCCTCGCTCCTGGTTATCTCATATGCTGTATATAAACCAGCCTGAACTCCTCGATTAGATTTCAGTCTCTCCCTCACTCCTGGGTATCTCATATGCTGTATGTAAACCACCCTGAACCCCTCGATTAGATTTCAGTCTCTCCCTCACTGCTGGGTATCTCATATGCTGTATATAAACCACCCTGAACCCCTCGATTAGATTTCTGTCTCACCCTCAC
This sequence comes from Chiloscyllium plagiosum, assembly GCF_037043375.1. NCBI lineage: Eukaryota > Metazoa > Chordata > Chondrichthyes > Orectolobiformes > Hemiscylliidae > Chiloscyllium > Chiloscyllium plagiosum. The sequence goes on along the minus strand of NW_028270152.1, from coordinate 125,792,427 downwards.
TCCTGGGTATCTCATATGCTGCATGCAAAACCACCCTGAACCCCTCGATTAGATTCCAGTCTGCCCCTCACTCTTGGGCATCTCATATGCTGTATATAAACCATCCCGAACCCCTCGATTAGACTTCAGTCTCTCCCTCACTCCTGGGTATCTCATATGCTGTATGTAAACCACCCTGAACCACGCGATTAGATTCCAGTCTCAACCTCCCTCCAGGTTATCTCATATGCAGTATGTAAACCACCCTGAACCCCTCGATTAGATTTCAGTCTCTCCCTCACTCTTGGGTATCACATATGCTTTGTGTAAACCACCCCGAACCCCTCGATTAGATTCCAGTCTCTCCCTCGCTCCTGGTTATCTCATATGCTGTATATAAACCACCCAGAACTCCTCGATTAGATTCCAATCTGTCCCTCACTCTTGGGTATCTCATATGCTGTATATAAACCACCCTGAACTCCTCGATTTAATTCCAATCTGTCCCTCACTCTTGGGTATCTCATATGCAGTATGTAAACCACCCTGAACCCCTCGATTAGATTCCAGTCTCTACCTCCCTCCAGGTTATCTCATATGCCGTATGTAAACCACCCCCAACCCCTCAATTAGATTCCAGTCTCTGCCTCGCTTCTGGGTATCTCATATGCTGTATGTAAACCACCCGCAACCTCACGATTAGATTTCAGTCTTTCCCTCACTGCTGAGTTTCTCATATGCTGTCTGTAATCGACCCTGAACCCCTCGATTAGATTCCAGTCTCTCCCTCACTCCTGGTTATCTCAAATGCTGTTTGCAAACCACCCCGAACCCCTCGATTAGATTCCAGTCTGTCCCTCACTCTTGGGAATCTGATACGCTGTATCTAAACCACCCCTAACCCCTCGATTTAATTCCAGTCTGTCCCTCACTCTTGGGTATCTCACATGCTGTATGTAAACCACCCTGAACCACTCGATTAGATTTCAGTCTCTCCCTCACTCCTGGGTATCTCATATGCGTTATGTAATCCACCCTGAACCCCTCGATTAGATTACAGTCTCTCCCTCGCTACTGGTTATCTCAAATGCTGTTTGTAAACCACCCCGAACCCCTCGATTAGATTCCAGTCTGTCCCTCACTCTTGGGCATCTCATACGCTGAATCTAAACCACTCCGAACCCCTCGATGAGATTTCAATCTCTCCCTCACTCCTGGGTATCTCATATGCTCTAAATAAACCACCCTAAACCCCTCGATTAGATTCCAGTCTGTCCCTCACTCTTGGGTATCTGATATGCTGTATGGAAACCACCCCGAAACCCTCGATTAGGTTTCAGTCTTTCCCTCACTCCTGAGTATCTCATTTGCTGTATTTAAACCACCCTGAACCCCTCGATTCGATTCCAATCTGTCCCTCACACTTGGGCATCTCATATGCTGTATGTAAACCACCCTGAACCCCTCGATTAGATTCCAGTCTGTCCCTCACTCTTGGGCATTTCATATGCTGTATGTAAACCACTCCGAACCCCTCGATTAGATTTCAGTCTCTCCCTCACTCCTGGTTATCTCATATGCTGTATATAACACACCCTGAACCCCTCGATTAGATTTCAGTCTCTCCCTCACTCCTGGGTTTCTCATATGCTGTATGTAAACCACCCCGAATCCCTCGATTAGATTTCAGTCTCTCCCTCACTCCTGGTTATCTCATATGCTGTATATAAACCACCCCGAACGCTTCGGTTAGATTACAGTCTCTCCCTCGCTCCTGGTTATCTCATATGCTGTATGTAAACCACCCTGAACCCCTCGATTAGATTCCAGTCTGTCCCTCAGTCTTGGGTATCTCATATGCTGTATGTAAACCACCCTGAACTCCTCGATTTAATTCCAATCTGTCCCTCACTCTTGGGTATCTCATATGCAGTATGTAAACCACCCTGAACCCCTCGATTAGATTCCAGTCTCACCCTCGCTTCTGGGTATCTCATATGCTGTATGTAAACCACCCGCAACCTCTCGATTAGATTTCAGTCTTTCCCTCACTGCTGGGTATCTCATATGCTGTCTGTAATCAACCCTGAACCCCTCGATTTGATTCCAGTCTCTCCCTCACTCCTGGTTATCTCAAATGCTGTTTGCAAACCACCCCGAACCCCTCGATTAGATTCCAGTCTGTCCCTCACTCTTGGGAATCGGATACGCTGTATCTAAACCACCCCTAACCCCTCGATTAGATTTCAGTCTCTCCCTCACTCTTGGGCATCACATATGCTGTATGTAAACCACCCTGAACCCCTCGATTAGATTCCACTCTCTCCCTCGCTCCTGGTTATCTCATATGCTGTATATAAACCACCCTGAACCCCTCGATTTAATTCCAGTCTGTCCCTCACTCTTGGGTATCTCATATGCTGTATGTAAACCACCCTGAACCACTCGATTAGATTTCAGTCTCTCCCTCACTCCTGGGTATCTCATATGCGTTATGTAATCCCCCCTGAACCCCTCGATTAGATTACAGTCTCTCCCTCGCTGCTGGTTATCTCAAATGCTGTTTGTAAACCACCCCGAACCCCTCGATTAGATTCCAGTCTGTCCCACACTCTTGGGCATCTCATACGCTGAATCTAAACCACTCCGAACCCCTCGATGAGATTTCAATCTCTCCCTCACTCCTGGGTATCTCATATGCTCTAAATAAACCACCCTGAACCCCTCGATTAGATTCCAGTCTGTCCCTCACTCTTGGGCATCTCATATTCTGTATATAAACCACCCCCAACCCCTCATTACATTTCAGTATCTCCCTCACTCCTGGGTATCTCATGTGCTGTATATAAACCACCCTGAACCCCTCGATTAGATTCCAGTCTGTCCCTCACTCTTGGGTATCTCATATGCTGTATGTAAACCACCCTGAACCCCTCGATTAGATTCCAGTCTGTCCCTCACTCTTGGGCATCTCATATGCTGTATGTAAACCACTCCGAACCCCTCGATTAGATTTCAGTCTCTCCCTCACTCGTGGTTATCTCATATGCTGTATATAACACACCCTGAACCCCTCGATTAGATTTCAGTCTCTCCCTCACTCCTGGGTTTCTCATATGCTGTATGTAAACCACCCCGAATCCCTCGATTAGATTTCAGTCTCTCCCTCACTCCTGGTTATCTCATATGCTGTATATAAACCACCCCGAACGCTTCGGTTAGATTACAGTCTCTCCCTCGCTCCTGGTTATCTCATATGCTGTATGTAAACCACCCTGAACCCCTCGATTAGATTCCAGTCTGTCCCTCAGTCTTGGGTATCTCATATGCTGTATGTAAACCACCCTGAACTCCTCGATTTAATTCCAATCTGTCCCTCACTCTTGGGTATCTCATATGCAGTATGTAAACCACCCTGAACCCCTCGATTAGATTCCAGTCTCTACCTCCCTCCAGGTTATCTCATATGCCGTTTGTAAACCACCCCCAACCCCTCAATTAGATTCCAGTCTCACCCTCGCTTCTGGGTATCTCATATGCTGTATGTAAACCACTCCGAACCCCTCGATTAGATTTCAGTCTCTCCCTCACTCGTGGTTATCTCATATGCTGTATATAACACACCCTGAACCCCTCGATTAGATTTCAGTCTCTCCCTCACTCCTGGGTTTCTCATATGCTGTATGTAAACCACCCCGAATCCCTCGATTAGATTTCAGTCTCTCCCTCACTCCTGGTTATCTCATATGCTGTATATAAACCACCCCGAACGCTTCGGTTAGATTACAGTCTCACCCTCGCTCCTGGTTATCTCATATGCTGTATGTAAACCACCCTGAACCCCTCGATTAGATTCCAGTCTGTCCCTCACACTTGGGTATCTCATATGCTGTATGTAAACCACCCTGAACCCCTCGATTAGATTCCAGTCTGTCCCTCACTCTTGGGCATCTCATATGCTGTATGTAAACCACTCCGAACCCCTCGATTAGATTTCAGTCTCTCCCTCACTCGTGGTTATCTCATATGCTGTATATAACACACCCTGAACCCCTCGATTAGATTTCAGTCTCTCCCTCACTCCTGGGTTTCTCATATGCTGTATGTAAACCACCCCGAATCCCTCGATTAGATTTCAGTCTCTCCCTCACTCCTGGTTATCTCATATGCTGTATATAAACCACCCCGAACGCTTCGGTTAGATTACAGTCTCTCCCTCGCTCCTGGTTATCTCATATGCTGTATGTAAACCACCCTGAACCCCTCGATTAGATTCCAGTCTGTCCCTCAGTCTTGGGTATCTCATATGCTGTATGTAAACCACCCTGAACTCCTCGATTTAATTCCAATCTGTCCCTCACTCTTGGGTATCTCATATGCAGTATGTAAACCACCCTGAACCCCTCGATTAGATTCCAGTCTCTACCTCCCTCCAGGTTATCTCATATGCCGTTTGTAAACCACCCCCAACCCCTCAATTAGATTCCAGTCTCACCCTCGCTTCTGGGTATCTCATATGCTGTATGTAAACCACTCCGAACCCCTCGATTAGATTTCAGTCTCTCCCTCACTCGTGGTTATCTCATATGCTGTATATAACACACCCTGAACCCCTCGATTAGATTTCAGTCTCTCCCTCACTCCTGGGTTTCTCATATGCTGTATGTAAACCACCCCGAATCCCTCGATTAGATTTCAGTCTCTCCCTCACTCCTGGTTATCTCATATGCTGTATATAAACCACCCCGAACGCTTCGGTTAGATTACAGTCTCACCCTCGCTCCTGGTTATCTCATATGCTGTATGTAAACCACCCTGAACCCCTCGATTAGATTCCAGTCTGTCCCTCACACTTGGGTATCTCATATGCTGTATGTAAACCACCCTGAACCCCTCGATTAGATTCCAGTCTGTCCCTCACTCTTGGGCATCTCATATGCTGTATGTAAACCACTCCGAACCCCTCGATTAGATTTCAGTCTCTCCCTCACTCGTGGTTATCTCATATGCTGTATATAACACACCCTGAACCCCTCGATTAGATTTCAGTCTCTCCCTCACTCCTGGGTTTCTCATATGCTGTATGTAAACCACCCCGAATCCCTCGATTAGATTTCAGTCTCTCCCTCACTCCTGGTTATCTCATATGCTGTATATAAACCACCCCGAACGCTTCGGTTAGATTACAGTCTCTCCCTCGCTCCTGGTTATCTCATATGCTGTATGTAAACCACCCTGAACCCCTCGATTAGATTCCAGTCTGTCCCTCAGTCTTGGGTATCTCATATGCTGTATGTAAACCACCCTGAACTCCTCGATTTAATTCCAATCTGTCCCTCACTCTTGGGTATCTCATATGCAGTATGTAAACCACCCTGAACCCCTCGATTAGATTCCAGTCTCTACCTCCCTCCAGGTTATCTCATATGCCGTTTGTAAACCACCCCCAACCCCTCAATTAGATTCCAGTCTCACCCTCGCTTCTGGGTATCTCATATGCTGTATGTAAACCACTCCGAACCCCTCGATTAGATTTCAGTCTCTCCCTCACTCGTGGTTATCTCATATGCTGTATATAACACACCCTGAACCCCTCGATTAGATTTCAGTCTCTCCCTCACTCCTGGGTTTCTCATATGCTGTATGTAAACCACCCCGAATCCCTCGATTAGATTTCAGTCTCTCCCTCACTCCTGGTTATCTCATATGCTGTATATAAACCACCCCGAACGCTTCGGTTAGATTACAGTCTCTCCCTCGCTCCTGGTTATCTCATATGCTGTATGTAAACTACCCTGAACCCCTCGATTAGATTCCAGTCTGTCCCTCAGTCTTGGGTATCTCATATGCTGTATGTAAACCACCCTGAACTCCTCGATTTAATTCCAATCTGTCCCTCACTCTTGGGTATCTCATATGCAGTATGTAAACCACCCTGAACCCCTCGATTAGATTCCAGTCTCTACCTCCCTCCAGGTTATCTCATATGCCGTTTGTAAACCACCCCCAACCCCTCAATTAGATTCCAGTCTCACCCTCGCTTCTGGGTATCTCATATGCTGTATGTAAACCACCCGCAACCTCTCGATTAGATTTCAGTCTTTCCCTCACTGCTGGGTATCTCGTGTGCTGTCTGTAATCGACCCTGAACCCCTCGATTTGATTCCAGTCTCTCCCTCACTCCTGCTTATCTCCAATGCTGTTTGCAAACCACCCCGAACCCCTCGATTAGATTCCAGTCTGTCCCTCGCTCTTGGGAATCTGATACGCTGTATCTAAACCACCCCTAACCCCTCGATTAGATTTCAGTCTCTCCCTCACTCTTGGGTATCACATATGCTGTATGTAAACCACCCTGAACCCCTCGATTAGATTCCAGTCTGTCCCTCACTCTTGGGCATCTCATATGCTGTATATAAACCACCCTGAAACCCTCGATTACATTCCACTTGAACCCTCACTCTTGGGTATCTCATATGCTGTATATAAACCACTCCGAAACCCTCGATTAGATTTCAGTCTCTTCCCCACTCCTGGTTATCTCATATGATGTATATAAACCACCCTGAACCCCTCAATTAGATTCCATGCCTTAACTCACCTTGGGCTATCTGTTACTCTGTATATAAACCACTCTGAACCCCTCAATTAGATTCCATGCCTTATCTCACTAAAATAACTAAATGTTATTTTGTATATTAACCACCCATTGATTTGATTACACTTCTTGTCATGTTAAGCTCATGTTGCCAACACAATCTCATCTCAATAATGATAAATGTATCACGGGTCCTCCTCTCTGCTGGCACTACCATATGTTAACTTACTGATGTTTACGTCTCTCCCTCACTCCTGGGAACCTCATATGCTGTATGTAAACCACCCCGAACCCCTCGATTAGATTTCAGTCTCTCCCTCGCTCCTGGGTATCTCATATGCTGTATGTAAACCACCCTGAAACCCTCGATTAGATTCCAGTCTGTCCCTCACGCTTGGGCATCTCATATGCTGTATATAAACCACCCCCAAACCTTCGATTAGATTTCAGTATCTCCCTCACTCCTGGGTATCTCATATGCTGTAAATAAATCACCCTGAACCCCTCGATTAGATTCCAGTCTGTCCCTCACTCTTGGGCATCTCATGTGCTGTACATAAACCACCCCGAACCCCTTGGTTAGATTACAATCTCTCCCTCACATCTGGGTATCTCATATGCTGTATATAAACCACCCCTAACCCCTCGATTAGATTTCAGTCTCTCCCTCACTCTTGCGTATCACATATGCTTTATGTAACCCACCCTGAACCCCTCGATTAGATTCCAGTCTCTCCCTCGCTCCTGGTTATCTCATATGCTGTATCTAAACCACTCTGGACCCCTCGATTTAATTCCAGTCTGTCCCTCACTCATGGGTATCTCATATGCTGTATGTAAACCACCCATAACCCCTCGATTAGATTCCAGTCTGTCCCTCACTCTTGGGTATCTCATATGCTGTATATAAACCACTCCGAACCCCTCGATTAGATTTCAGTTTCTCCCTCATTCCTGGGTATCTCATATGCTCTAAATAAACCACCCTGAACCCCTCGATTAGATTCCAGTCTGTCCCTCACTCTTGGGTATCTGATATGCTGTATGTAAACCACCCCGAACCCCTCGATTAGATTTCAGTCTCTCCCTCACTCCTGGGTATCTCATATGCTGTATGTAAACCACCCTGAACCCCTCGATTAGATTCCAGTCTGTCCCTCACTCTTGCGCATCTCATATGCTGGATATTAACCACCCCCAACCCCTCGATTAGATTTCAGTATCTCCCTCACTCCTGGGTATCTCATATGCTGTATATGAACCACCCTGAACCCCTCGATTAAATTCCAGTCTGTCCCTCAGTCTTGGGCATCTCATATGCTGTATGAAAACCACCCTGAACCCCTCGGTTAGATTACAGTCTCTCCCTCACTCCTGGGTGTCTCATATGTTGTAAAAAACCACCCTGAACCCTCGATTAGATTCCAGTCTGTCCCTCGTTCTTGGGTATCTCATATGCTGTATAAAAACCACCCCGAACCCCTCGGTTAGATTACAGTCTCTCCCTCACATCTGGGTATCTCATATGCTGTATATAAACCACCCTGAACCCCTAGATTAGATTCCAGTCTCTCCCTCACTCCAAGTTATCTCATATGCTGTATGTAAACCACCCTAACCCCTCAATTAGATTCCAGTCTCTCCCTCACTCCTGGGTATCTCATATGCTGTATCAAAACCACCCCTAACCCCTCGATTAGATTTCAGTCTCTCCCTCACTCCTGGGTATCACATATGCTTTCTGTTCCCCACCCTGAACCCCTCGATTAGATTCCAGTCTCTCCCTCGCTCCTGGTTATCTCATATGCTGTATCTAAACCACCCTGAACACCCCGATTTAATTCCAGTCTGTCCCTCACTCTTGGGTATCTCATATGCTGTATGTAAACCACCCATAACCCCTCGATCAGATTCCAGTCTGTCCCTCACTCTTGGGTATCTCATACGCTGTACATAAACCACCCGAAACCCTCGGTTAGATTGCAATCTCTCCCTCACATCTGGGTATCTCATATGCTGTATATAAACTACCCTGAAACCCTCGATTAGATTTCAGTCTCTCCCTCCCTCGAGGTTATCTCATATGCAGTATGCAAACCGCCCTGAACCCCTCAATTAGATTCCAGTCTGTCCCTCACTCTTGGGTATCTCATATGCTGTATATAAACCACTCCGAACCCCTCGATTAGATTCCAGTCTGTCCCTCACTCTTGGGTATCTGATATGCTGTTTGTAAACCACCCCGAATCCCTCGGTTAGATTTCAGTCTCTCCCTCACTCCTGGGTATCTCATATGCTGTATGTAAACCACCCTGAACCCTTCGATTAGAATCCAGTCTGTCCCTCACTCTTGGGCATCTCATATGCTGTGAGAGAGAGAGAATGCGTGTTAGAGAGAGAGAGAGAGAATGCGTGTGAGAGAGAGAGAGAATGCGTGTGTGAGAGAGAATGCGTGTGTGAGAGAGAATGCGTGTGATAGAGAGAAAGAGAAAATGCGTGTGTGAGAGAGAGAGAATGTGTGTGAGATAGAATGTGCGTGTGAGAGAGAGAATGTGTGTGTGTGTCTGTGAGAGAATGTGTGAGAGAGAGAATGCGTGTGTGAGAGAGAGAGAGAATGTGTGTGTGAGAGAGAATGTGTGTGTGGGAGAGAATGCGTGTGAGAGAGAATGTGTGTGTGAGAGAGAGACTGCGTGAGAGAGAGAATGCGTGTGTGTGAGAGAGAGAGAATGTTTGTGAGAGAGAGAAAATGCGTGTGTGAGAGAGAGAATGTGTGTGTGAGAGAGAATGTGTGTGCGTGTGAGAGAGAGAATGAGTGTGTGAGAGAGAGAATGCGTGTGTGAGAGAGAATGTGTGTGCGTGTGAGAGAGAGAATGCTTGTGTGAGAGAGAGAATGCGTGTGTGAGAGAGAGAGAATGTTTGTGAGAGAGAGAGAATGAGTGTGCGTGTGAGAGAGAGAATGCGTGTGTGTGAGAGAGAGAATGTGTGTGTGCGAGAGAGAATGCGGTTGCGTGTGAGAGAGAGAATGAATGTGTGTGAGAGAGAATGCGTGTGTGAGAGAGAATGTGTGTGTGAGGGAGAGAATGCGTGTGCGTGTGAGATAGAGAATGAGTGTGTGTGAGAGAGAAAGTGTGTGAGAGAGAGAATGTGTGTGTGTGAGAGAGAGAGAATGCGTGTGAGAGAGAGAGAATGAGTGTGTGAGAGAGAGAATGTTTGTGAGAGAGAATGCGTGTGTGCGAGAGAGAGAATGCGTGTGTGCGAGAGAGGGAATACGTGTGTGAGAGAGAGAGAGAATGTTTGTGAGAGAGAGAGAATGAGTGTGTGTGTGAGAGAGAGAATGCGTGTGTGTGAGAGAGAGAATGTGTGTGTGCGAGAGAGAATGCGGGTGCGTGTGAGAGAGAGAATGAATGCGTGTGAGAGAGATTGCGTGTGTGAGAGAGAATGTGTGTGTGTGAGAGAGAATGCGTGTGCGTGTGAGAGAGAGAATGAGTGTGTGTGAGAGAGAATGTGTGTGTGTGAGAGAGAGAGAATGCGTGTGAGAGAGAGAGAATGAGTGTGTGAGAGAGAGAATGTGTGTGAGAGAGAATGCGTGTGTGCGAGAGAGAGAATGCATGTGTGCAAGAGAGAGAATGCGTGTGTGAGAGAATGCGTGTGCGTGTGAGACAGAGAATGCGTGTGTGAGAGGGAGAGAGAATGCGTGTGCGAGAGAGAGAATGCGTGTGTGTGAGAGAGATAATGCATGTGTGAGAGAGAGAATGTGTGTGAGAGAGAGAATGCGTGTGCGTGTGAGAGAGAGAGAATGCGTGTGAGAGAGAGAATGTGTGTGAGAGAGAGAATGCGTGTGTGAGAGAGAGAATGTGTGTGTGAGAGAGAGAATGTGTGTGTGTGAGAGAGAATGTGTGTGAGAGAATGCGTATGTGCGAGAGAGAATGCATGTGTGAGAGAGAGAATGTGTGTGTGTGAGAGAATGCGTGTGTGAGAGAGAATGTGTGTGTGAGAGCAAGAGAGAATGTGTGAGAGAGAGAGAGAGAATGCGAGTGAGAGATAGAATGCGTATGTGCGAGAGAGAATGCGTGTGTGAGAGAGAGAATGTGTGTCTGAGAGAATGTGTGTCAGAGAGAGAATGTGTGTGAGAGAGAGAATGCGTGTGTGCAAGAGAGAGAGAATTCGTGTGCGAGTGAGAGAGAGAATCCGTGTGTGCGAGAGAGAATGCGTGTGAGAGAGAGAATGTGTGTGTGAGAGAGAATGTGTGTGTGTGAGAGAGAGAATGTGTGCGTGAGAGAGAGAATGTGTGTGAGAGAGAGAATGTGTGTGAGAGAGAGAATGTGTGTGTGAGAGAGAGAATGTGTGTGTGAGAGAGAGAATGCCTTTGTGCGAGAGTGAATGCGTGTGAGAGAGAGAATGTGTGTGTGAGAGAGAATGTGTGTGTGTGAGAGAGAGAATGTGTGTGTGAGAGAGAGAATGCGTGTGTGAGAGAGAATGTGTGTGTGAGAGAGAATGTGTGTGTGAAAGAGAGAATGTGTGTGTGAGAGAGAATGTGTGTGTGAGGGAGAATGTGTGTGTGTGAGAGAATGCATGTGTTAGAGAGAATGTGTGTGTGAGAGAATGTGTGTGTGAGAGAGTGAATGTGTGTGTGTGAGAGAGAATGTGTGTGTGAGAGAGAATGTGTGTGTGAGAGAGAATGTGTGTGTGAGAGAGAATGGGTGTGTTAGAGAGAATGTGTGTGTGAGAGAATGTGTGTGTGAGAGAGAGAATGCGTGTGTAAGAGAGAATGCGTGTTTGAGAGAATGCCTGTGTGAGAGAGAATGCATGTGTGCGAGAGAATGCGTGTGTGTGAGAGAGAGAATGTGTGTGTGAGAGAGAATGCGTGTGTGAGAGAGAATGCGTGTGTGAGAGAGAATGCGTGTGATAGAGAGAAAGAGAAAATGCGTGTGAGAGAGAGAGAGAATGTGTGTGTGAGAGAGAAAGTGTGTGTGAGAGAGAGAATGTGTGAGAGAGAGAATGCGTGTGTGTGAGAGAGAGAGAATGTGTGTGTGAGAGAGAATGTGTGTGTGGGAGAGAATGCGTGTGAGAGAGAATGTGTGTGTGAGAGAGAGAGACTGCGTGAGAGAGAGAATGCGTGTGTGTGAGAGAGAGAGAATGTTTGTGAGAGAGAGAAAATGCGAGTGTGAGAGAGAGAATGCGTGTGTGAGAGAGAATGTGTGTGCGTGTGAGAGAGAGAATGCGTGTGTGAGAGAGAGAATGCGTGTGTGAGAGAGAATGTTTGTGAGAGAGAGAGAATGAGTGTGTGTGTGTGAGAGAGAATGCGTGTGTAAGAGAGAATGCGTGTGTGAGAGAATGTCTGTGTGCGAGAGAATGCGTGTGTGTGAGAGAGAGAATGTGTGTGTGAGAGAAAATGCGTGTGTGAGAGAGAATGCGTGTGTGAGAGAGAATGCGTGTGATAGAGAGAAAGAGAAAATGCGTGTGAGAGAGAGAGAGAATGTGTGTGTGAGATAGTATGTGCGTGTGAGAGAGAGAATTTGTGTGTGTGTCTGAGAGAGAATGTGTGAGAGAGAGAATGCGTGTGTGTGAGAGAGATAGAATGTGTGTGTGTGAGAGAGAATGTGTGTGTGGGAGAGAATGCGTGTGAGAGAGAATGTGTGTGTGAGAGAGAGAGACTGCGTGAGAGAGAGAATGCGTGTGTGTGAGAGAGAGAGAATGTTTGTGAGAGAGAGAAAATGCGTGTGTGAGAGAGAGAATGCGTGTGTGAGAGAGAATGTGTGTGCGTGTGAGAGAGAGAATGCGTGTGTGAGAGTGAGAATGCGTGTGTGAGAGAGAGAGAATGTTTGTGAGAGAGAGAGAATGAGTGTGCGTGTGAGAGAGAGAATGCGTGTGTGTGAGAGAGAGAATGTGTGTGTGCGAGAGAGAATGCGGGTGCGTGTGAGAGAGAGAATGAATGTGTGTGAGAGAGAATGCGTGTGTGAGAGAGAATGTGTGTTTGAGAGAGAGAATGCGTGTGCGTGTGAGAGAGAGAATGAGTGTGAGAGAGAGAGAATGAGTGTGTGAGAGAGAGAATGTGTGTGAGAGAGAATGCGTGTGTGCGAGAGAGAGAATGCGTGTGTGCGAGAGAGAGAATGCGTGTGTGAGAGAGAGAGAATGTTTGTGAGAGAGAGAGAATGAGTGTGCGTGTGAGAGAGAGAATGCGTGTGTGTGAGAGAGAGAATGTGTGTGTGCGAGAGAGAATGCGGGTGCGTGTGTGAGAGAGAATGAGTGCGTGTGAGAGAGATTGCGTGTGTGAGAGAGAATGTATGTGTGAGAGAGAGAATGCGTGTGCGTGTGAGAGAGAGAATGAGTGTGTGTGAGAGAGAGCGTGTGTGTGTGAGAGAGACAGAATGCGTGTGAGAGAGAGAGAATGAGTGTCTGAGAGAGAGAATGTGTGTGAGAGAGAATGCGTGTGTGCGAGAGAGAGAATGTGTATGTGCGAGAGAGAGAATGCGTGTGTGCGAGAGAGAGAATGCGTGTGTGAGAGAATGCGTGTGCGTGTGAGACAGAGAATGCGTGTGTGAGAGAGAGAGAGAATGAGTGTGTGAGAGAGAGAATGTGTGTGAGAGAGAATGCGTGTGTGCGAGAGAGAGAATGTGTGTGAGAGAGAGAATGCGTGTGCGTGTGAGAGAGAGAGAATGCGTGTGAGAGAGAGAATGTGTGTGAGAGAGAGAATGCGTGTGTGAGAGAGAGAATGTGTGTGTGAGAGAGAGAATGTGTGTGTGAGAGAGAGAATGTGTGTGAGAGAATGCGTATGTGTGAGAGAGAATGTGTGTGTAAGAGAATGCGTGTGTGAGAGAGAATGTGTGTGTGAGAGCAAGAGAGAATGTGTGTGAGAGAGAGAGAGAATGCGAGTGAGAGAGAGAATGCGTATGTGCGAGAGAGAATGCGTGTGTGAGAGAGAGAATGTGTGTGAGAAAGAGAATGCGTGTGTGAGAGAGAATGTGTGTGTGAGAGCGAGAGAGAATGTGTGTGTGAGAGAGAGAATGCGTGTGAGAGAGAGAGAATGTGTGTGAGAAAGAGAATGCGTGTGTGAGAGAGAGAATGTGTGTGTGTGAGAGAATGCGTGTGTGAGAGAGAATGTGTGTGTGAGAGAATGCGTGTGTGAGAGAGAATGTGTGTGTGAGAGCAAGAGAGAATGTGTGTGTGTGAGAGAGAGAATGCGAGTGAGAGAGAGAATGCGTATGTGCGAGAGAGAATGCGTGTGTGAGAGAGAGAATGTGTGTGTGAGAGAATGCGTGTGTGAGAGAGAATGTGTGTGTGAGAGCGAGAGAGAATGTGTGTGTGAGAGAGAGAATGTGTGTGTGTGAGAGAATGCGTGTGTGAGAGAGAATGTGTGTGTGAGAGCGAGAGAGAATGTGTGAGAGAGAGAGAGAATGCGAGTGAAAGAGAGACTGCGTATGTGCGAGAGAGAATGCGTGTGTGAGAGAGAGAATGTGTGTGTGAGAGAATGTGTGTCAGAGAGAGAATGTGTGTGAGAGAGAGAATGCGTGTGTGCAAGAGAGAGAGAATTCGTGTGCGAGTGAGAGAGAGAATGCGTGTGTGCGAGAGAGAATGCGTGTGAGAGAGAGAATGTGTGTGTGAGAGAGAATGTGTGTGTGTGAGAGAGAGAATGTGTGTGTGAGCGAGAGAATGTGTGTGAGAGAGAGAATGTGTGTGTGAGAGAGAGAATGCCTGTGTGCGAGAGTGAATGCGTGTGAGAGAGAGAATGTGTGTGTGAGAGAGAATGTGTGTGTGTGAGAGAGAGAATGTGTGTGTGAGAGAGAGAATGCGTGTGTGAGAGAGAATGTGTGTGTGAGAGAGAATGTGTGTGTGAAAGAGAGAATGTGTGTGTGAGAGAGAATGTGTGTGTGAGGGAGAATGTGTGTGTGTGAGAGAATGCATGTGTTAGAGAGAATGTGTGTGTGAGAGAATGTGTGTGTGAGAGAGTGAATGTGTGTGTGTGAGAGAGAATGTGTGTGTGAGAGAGAATGTGTGTGTGAGAGAGAATGTGTGTGTGAGAGAGAATGGGTGTGTTAGAGAGAATGTGTGTGTGAGAGAATGTGTGTGTGAGAGAGAGAATGCGTGTGTAAGAGAGAATGCGTGTTTGAGAGAATGCCTGTGTGAGAGAGAATGCATGTGTGCGAGAGAATGCGTGTGTGTGAGAGAGAGAATGTGTGTGTGAGAGAGAATGCGTGTGTGAGAGCGAATGCGTGTGTGAGAGAGAATGCGTGTGATAGAGAGAAAGAGAAAATGCGTGTGAGAGAGAGAGAGAATGTGTGTGTGAGAGAGAAAGTGTGTGTGAGAGAGAGAATGTGTGAGAGAGAGAATGCGTGTGTGTGAGAGAGAGAGAATGTGTGTGTGAGAGAGAATGTGTGTGTGGGAGAGAATGCGTGTGAGAGAGAATGTGTGTGTGAGAGAGAGAGACTGCGTGAGAGAGAGAATGCGTGTGTGTGAGAGAGAGAGAATGTTTGTGAGAGAGAGAAAATGCGAGTGTGAGAGAGAGAATGCGTGTGTGAGAGAGAATGTGTGTGCGTGTGAGAGAGAGAATGCGTGTGTGAGAGAGAGAATGCGTGTGTGAGAGAGAATGTTTGTGAGAGAGAGAGAATGAGTGTGTGTGTGTGAGAGAGAATGCGTGTGTAAGAGAGAATGCGTGTGTGAGAGAATGTCTGTGTGCGAGAGAATGCGTGTGTGTGAGAGAGAGAATGTGTGTGTGAGAGAAAATGCGTGTGTGAGAGAGAATGCGTGTGTGAGAGAGAATGCGTGTGATAGAGAGAAAGAGAAAATGCGTGTGAGAGAGAGAGAGAATGTGTGTGTGAGATAGTATGTGCGTGTGAGAGAGAGAATTTGTGTGTGTGTCTGAGAGAGAATGTGTGAGAGAGAGAATGCGTGTGTGTGAGAGAGATAGAATGTGTGTGTGTGAGAGAGAATGTGTGTGTGGGAGAGAATGCGTGTGAGAGAGAATGTGTGTGTGAGAGAGAGAGACTGCGTGAGAGAGAGAATGCGTGTGTGTGAGAGAGAGAGAATGTTTGTGAGAGAGAGAAAATGCGTGTGTGAGAGAGAGAATGCGTGTGTGAGAGAGAATGTGTGTGCGTGTGAGAGAGAGAATGCGTGTGTGAGAGTGAGAATGCGTGTGTGAGAGAGAGAGAATGTTTGTGAGAGAGAGAGAATGAGTGTGCGTGTGAGAGAGAGAATGCGTGTGTGTGAGAGAGAGAATGTGTGTGTGCGAGAGAGAATGCGGGTGCGTGTGAGAGAGAGAATGAATGTGTGTGAGAGAGAATGCGTGTGTGAGAGAGAATGTGTGTTTGAGAGAGAGAATGCGTGTGCGTGTGAGAGAGAGAATGAGTGTGAGAGAGAGAGAATGAGTGTGTGAGAGAGAGAATGTGTGTGAGAGAGAATGCGTGTGTGCGAGAGAGAGAATGCGTGTGTGCGAGAGAGAGAATGCGTGTGTGAGAGAGAGAGAATGTTTGTGAGAGAGAGAGAATGAGTGTGCGTGTGAGAGAGAGAATGCGTGTGTGTGAGAGAGAGAATGTGTGTGTGCGAGAGAGAATGCGGGTGCGTGTGTGAGAGAGAATGAGTGCGTGTGAGAGAGATTGCGTGTGTGAGAGAGAATGTGTGTGTGAGAGAGAGAATGCGTGTGCGTGTGAGAGAGAGAATGAGTGTGTGTGAGAGAGAGCGTGTGTGTGTGAGAGAGACAGAATGCGTGTGAGAGAGAGAGAATGAGTGTCTGAGAGAGAGAATGTGTGTGAGAGAGAATGCGTGTGTGCGAGAGAGAGAATGTGTATGTGCGAGAGAGAGAATGCGTGTGTGCGAGAGAGAGAATGCGTGTGTGAGAGAATGCGTGTGCGTGTGAGACAGAGAATGCGTGTGTGAGAGAGAGAGAGAATGAGTGTGTGAGAGAGAGAATGTGTGTGAGAGAGAATGCGTGTGTGCGAGAGAGAGAATGTGTGTGTGCGAGAGAGAGAATGCGTGTGTGTGAGAGAGATAATGCGTGTGTGAGAGAGAGAATGTGTGTGAGAGAGAGAATGCGTGTGCGTGTGAGAGAGAGAGAATGCGTGTGAGAGAGAGAATGTGTGTGAGAGAGAGAATGCGTGTGTGAGAGAGAGAATGTGTGTGTGAGAGAGAGAATGTGTGTGTGAGAGAGAGAATGTGTGTGAGAGAATGCGTATGTGTGAGAGAGAATGTGTGTGTAAGAGAATGCGTGTGTGAGAGAGAATGTGTGTGTGAGAGCAAGAGAGAATGTGTGTGAGAGAGAGAGAGAATGCGAGTGAGAGAGAGAATGCGTATGTGCGAGAGAGAATGCGTGTGTGAGAGAGAGAATGTGTGTGAGAAAGAGAATGCGTGTGTGAGAGAGAATGTGTGTGTGAGAGCGAGAGAGAATGTGTGTGTGAGAGAGAGAATGCGTGTGAGAGAGAGAGAATGTGTGTGAGAAAGAGAATGCGTGTGTGAGAGAGAGAATGTGTGTGTGTGAGAGAATGCGTGTGTGAGAGAGAATGTGTGTGTGAGAGAATGCGTGTGTGAGAGAGAATGTGTGTGTGAGAGCAAGAGAGAATGTGTGTGTGAGAGAGAGAGAATGCGAGTGAGAGAGAGAATGCGTATGTGCGAGAGAGAATGCGTGTGTGAGAGAGAGAATGTGTGTGTGAGAGAATGCGTGTGTGAGAGAGAATGTGTGTGTGAGAGCGAGAGAGAATGTGTGTGTGAGAGAGAGAATGTGTGTGTGTGAGAGAATGCGTGTGTGAGAGAGAATGTGTGTGTGAGAGCGAGAGAGAATGTGTGAGAGAGAGAGAGAATGCGAGTGAAAGAGAGACTGCGTATGTGCGAGAGAGAATGCGTGTGTGAGAGAGAGAATGTGTGTGTGAGAGAATGTGTGTCAGAGAGAGAATGTGTGTGAGAGAGAGAATGCGTGTGTGCAAGAGAGAGAGAATTCGTGTGCGAGTGAGAGAGAGAATGCGTGTGTGCGAGAGAGAATGCGTGTGAGAGAGAGAATGTGTGTGTGAGAGAGAATGTGTGTGTGTGAGAGAGAGAATGTGTGTGTGAGCGAGAGAATGTGTGTGAGAGAGAGAATGTGCGTGAGAGAGAGAATGTGTGTGAGAGAGAGAGAATGTGTGTGTGTGAGAGAGAATGCGTGTGTGCGAGAGTGAATGCGTGTGGGAGAGAGAATGTGTGTGTGAGAGAGAACGTGTGTGTGTGAGAGAGAGAATGTGTGTGTGAGAGAGAGAATGCGTGTGTGAGAGAGAATGTGTGTGTGAGAGAGAATGTGTGTGTGAGAGAGAGAATGTGTGTGTGAGAGAGAATGTGTGTGTGAGGGAGAATGTGTGTGTGAGAGAGAATGCGTGTGTTAGAGAGAATGTGTGTGTGAGAGAATGTGTGTGTGAGAGAGAGAATGTGTGTGTGAGAGAGAGAATGTGTGTGTGAGAGAGAATGGGTGTGTGTGAGAGAGAGAATGTGTGTGTGAGAGAGAATGTGTTTGAGAGAGAATGTGTGTGTGAGAGAGAATGGGTGTGTTGGAGAGAATGTGTGTGTGAGAGAATGTGTGTGTGAGAGAATGTCTGTGTGAGAGAGAATGCGTGTGTGCGAGAGAATGCGTGTGTGTGAGAGAGAGAATGTGTGTGTGAGAGAGAATGCGTGTGTGTGAGAGAGAGAGAATGTGTGTGTGTGAGAGAGAGAATGTGTGTGAGAGAGAGAATGTGAGTGTGTGAGAGAGAGAATGTGTGTGAGAGAGAGAATGTGTGCGTGTGAGAGAGAGAATGTGTGCGAGAGAGAGAATGTATGCGAGAGAGAGAATGTGTGTGTGAGAGTGAGAATGTGTGTGTTTGAGAGAGAATGTGTGTGTGAGAGAGAGAATGTGTGCGAGAGAGAGAATATGTGCGAGAGAGAGAATGTGTGTGTGAGAGAGAGAATGTGTGTGTGTGAGAGAGAATGTGTGTGTGAGAGAGAGAATGTGTGTGCGAGAGAGAGAATGTGTGTGTGAGAGAGAGAATGTGTGTGTGTGAGAGAGAATGTGTGTGTGAGAGAGAAAATGTGTGCGAGAGAGAGAATGTGTGCGAGAGAGAGAACGTGTGTGTGAGAGAGAGAATGCGTGTGAGAGAGAGAATGTGTGTGTGAGAGAGAATGTGTGTGTGTGAGAGAGAGAATGTGTGCGTGAGAGAGAGAATGTGTGTGAGAGAGAGAATGTGTGTGAGAGAGAGAATGTGTGTGAGAGAGAGAGAATGTGTGTGTGAGAGAGAGAATGCCTGTGTGCGAGAGTGAATGCGTGTGAGAGAGAGAATGTGTGCGTGAGAGAGAATGTGTGTGTGTGAGAGAGAGAATGTGTGTGTGAGAGAGAGAATGCGTGTGTGAGAGAGAATGTGTGTGTGAGAGAGAATGTGTGTGTGAAAGAGAGAATGTGTGTGTGAGAGAGAATGTGTGTGTGAGGGAGAATGTGTGTGTGTGAGAGAATGCGTGTGTTAGAGAGAATGTGTGTGTGAGAGAATGTGTGTGTGAGAGAGTGAATGTGTGTGTGAGAGAGAGAATGTGTGTGTGAGAGAGAATGTGTGTGTGAGAGAGAATGTTTGTGTGAGAGAGAATGGGTGTGTTAGAGAGAATGTGTGTGTGAGAGAATGTGTGTGTGAGAGAGAGAATGCGTGTGTAAGAGAGAATGCGTGTTTGAGAGAATGCCTGTGTGAGAGAGAATGCATGTGTGCGAGAGAATGCGTGTGTGTGAGAGAGAGAATGTGTGTGTGAGAGAGAATGCGTGTGTGAGAGAGAATGCGTGTGTGAGAGAGAATGCGTGTGATAGAGAGAAAGAGAAAATGCGTGTGAGAGAGAGAGAGAATGTGTGTGTGAGAGAGAAAGTGTGTGTGAGAGAGAGAATGTGTGAGAGAGAGAATGCGTGTGTGTGAGAGAGAGAGAATGTGTGTGTGAGAGAGAATGTGTGTGTGGGAGAGAATGCGTGTGAGAGAGAATGTGTGTGTGAGAGAGAGAGACTGCGTGAGAGAGAGAATGCGTGTGTGTGAGAGAGAGAGAATGTTTGTGAGAGAGAGAAAATGCGAGTGTGAGAGAGAGAATGCGTGTGTGAGAGAGAATGTGTGTGCGTGTGAGAGAGAGAATGCGTGTGTGAGAGAGAGAATGCGTGTGTGAGAGAGAATGTTTGTGAGAGAGAGAGAATGAGTGTGTGTGTGTGTGAGAGAGAATGCGTGTGTAAGCGAGAATGCGTGTGTGAGAGAATGTCTGTGTGCGAGAGAATGCGTGTGTGTGAGAGAGAGAATGTGTGTGTGAGAGAAAATGCGTGTGTGAGAGAGAATGCGTGTGTGAGAGAGAATGCGTGTGATAGAGAGAAAGAGAAAATGCGTGTGAGAGAGAGAGAGAATGTGTGTGTGAGATAGTATGTGCGTGTGAGAGAGAGAATTTGTGTGTGTGTCTGAGAGAGAATGTGTGAGAGAGAGAATGCGTGTGTGTGAGAGAGATAGAATGTGTGTGTGTGAGAGAGAATGTGTGTGTGGGAGAGAATGCGTGTGAGAGAGAATGTGTGTGTGAGAGAGAGAGACTGCGTGAGAGAGAGAATGCGTGTGTGTGAGAGAGAGAGAATGTTTGTGAGAGAGAGAAAATGCGTGTGTGAGAGAGAGAATGCGTGTGTGAGAGAGAATGTGTGTGCGTGTGAGAGAGAGAATGCGTGTGTGAGAGTGAGAATGCGTGTGTGAGAGAGAGAGAATGTTTGTGAGAGAGAGAGAATGAGTGTGCGTGTGAGAGAGAGAATGCGTGTGTGTGAGAGAGAGAATGTGTGTGTGCGAGAGAGAATGCGGGTGCGTGTGAGAGAGAGAATGAATGTGTGTGAGAGAGAATGCGTGTGTGAGAGAGAATGTGTGTTTGAGAGAGAGAATGCGTGTGCGTGTGAGAGAGAGAATGAGTGTGAGAGAGAGAGAATGAGTGTGTGAGAGAGAGAATGTGTGTGAGAGAGAATGCGTGTGTGCGAGAGAGAGAATGTTTGTGAGAGAGAGAGAATGAGTGTGCGTGTGAGAGAGAGAATGCGTGTGTGTGAGAGAGAGAATGTGTGTGTGCGAGAGAGAATGCGGGTGCGTGTGAGAGAGAGAATGAGTGCGTGTGAGAGAGATTGCGTGTGTGAGAGAGAATGTGTGTGTGAGAGAGAGAATGCGTGTGCGTGTGAGAGAGAGAATGAGTGTGTGTGAGAGAGAACGTGTGTGTGTGAGAGAGACAGAATGCGTGTGAGAGAGAGAGAATGAGTGTGTGAGAGAGAGAATGTGTGTGAGAGAGAATGCGTGTGTGCGAGAGAGAGAATGTGTATGTGCGAGAGAGAGAATGCGTGTGTGCGAGAGAGAGAATGCGTGTGTGAGAGAATGCGTGTGCGTGTGAGACAGAGAATGCGTGTGTGAGAGAGAGAGAGAATGAGTGTGTGAGAGAGAGAATGTGTGTGAGAGAGAATGCGTGTGTGCGAGAGAGAGAATGTGTGTGTGCGAGAGAGAGAATGCGTGTGTGTGAGAGAGATAATGCGTGTGTGAGAGAGAGAATGTGTGTGAGAGAGAGAATGCGTGTGCGTGTGAGAGAGAGAGAATGCGTGTGAGAGAGAGAATGTGTGTGAGAGAGAGAATGCGTGTGTGAGAGAGAGAATGTGTGTGTGAGAGAGAGAATGTGTGTGTGAGAGAGAGAATGTGTGTGAGAGAATGCGTATGTGTGAGAGAGAATGTGTGTGTAAGAGAATGCGTGTGTGAGAGAGAATGTGTGTGTGAGAGCAAGAGAGAATGTGTGTGAGAGAGAGAGAGAATGCGAGTGAGAGAGAGAATGCGTATGTGCGAGAGAGAATGCGTGTGTGAGAGAGAGAATGTGTGTGAGAAAGAGAATGCGTGTGTGAGAGAGAATGTGTGTGTGAGAGCGAGAGAGAATGTGTGTGTGAGAGAGAGAATGCGTGTGAGAGAGAGAGAATGTGTGTGAGAAAGAGAATGCGTGTGTGAGAGAGAGAATGTGTGTGTGTGAGAGAATGCGTGTGTGAGAGAGAATGTGTGTGTGAGAGAATGCGTGTGTGAGAGAGAATGTGTGTGTGTGAGCAAGAGAGAATGTGTGTGAGAGAGAGAGAGAATGCGAGTGAGAGAGAGAATGCGTATGTGCGAGAGAGAATGCGTGTGTGAGAGAGAGAATGTGTGTGTGAGAGAATGCGTGTGTGAGAGAGAATGTGTGTGTGAGAGCGAGAGAGAATGTGTGTGTGAGAGAGAGAATGTGTGTGTGTGAGAGAATGCGTGTGTGAGAGAGAATGTGTGTGTGAGAGCGAGAGAGAATGTGTGAGAGAGAGAGAGAATGCGAGTGAAAGAGAGACTGCGTATGTGCGAGAGAGAATGCGTGTGTGAGAGAGAGAATGTGTGTGTGAGAGAATGTGTGTCAGAGAGAGAATGTGTGTGAGAGAGAGAATGCGTGTGTGCAAGAGAGAGAGAATTCGTGTGCGAGTGAGAGAGAGAATGCGTGTGTGCGAGAGAGAATGCGTGTGAGAGAGAGAATGTGTGTGTGAGAGAGAATGTGTGTGTGTGAGAGAGAGAATGTGTGTGTGAGCGAGAGAATGTGTGTGAGAGAGAGAATGTGCGTGAGAGAGAGAATGTGTGTGAGAGAGAGAGAATGTGTGTGTGTGAGAGAGAATGCGTGTGTGCGAGAGTGAATGCGTGTGGGAGAGAGAATGTGTGTGTGAGAGAGAACGTGTGTGTGTGAGAGAGAGAATGTGTGTGTGAGAGAGAGAATGCGTGTGTGAGAGAGAATGTGTGTGTGAGAGAGAATGTGTGTGTGAGAGAGAGAATGTGTGTGTGAGAGAGAATGTGTGTGTGAGGGAGAATGTGTGTGTGAGAGAGAATGCGTGTGTTAGAGAGAATGTGTGTGTGAGAGAATGTGTGTGTGAGAGAGAGAATGTGTGTGTGAGAGAGAGAATGTGTGTGTGAGAGAGAATGGGTGTGTGTGAGAGAGAGAATGTGTGTGTGAGAGAGAATGTGTTTGAGAGAGAATGTGTGTGTGAGAGAGAATGGGTGTGTTAGAGAGAATGTGTGTGTGAGAGAATGTGTGTGTGAGAGAATGTCTGTGTGAGAGAGAAGGCGTGTGTGCGAGAGAATGCGTGTGTGTGAGAGAGAGAATGTGTGTGTGAGAGAGAATGCGTGTGTGTGAGAGAGAGAGAATGTGTGTGTGTGAGAGAGAGAATGTGTGTGAGAGAGAGAATGTGAGTGTGTGAGAGAGAGAATGTGTGTGAGAGAGAGAATGTGTGCGTGTGAGAGAGAGAATGTGTGCGAGAGAGAGAATGTATGCGAGAGAGAGAATGTGTGTGTGAGAGAGAGAATGTGTGCGAGAGAGAGAATGTGTGTGTGAGAGTGAGAATGTGTGTGTTTGAGAGAGAATGTGTGTTTGAGTGAGAGAATGTGTGCGAGAGAGAGAATATGTGCGAGAGAGAGAATGTGTGTGTGAGAGAGAGAATGTGTGTGTGTGAGAGAGAATGTGTGTGTGAGAGAGAGAATGTGTGTGCGAGAGAGAGAATGTGTGTGTGAGAGAGAGAATGTGTGTGTGTGAGAGAGAATGTGTGTGTGAGAGAGAAAATGTGTGCGAGAGAGAGAATGTGTGCGAGAGAGAGAACGTGTGTGTGAGAGAGAGAATGTGTGTGAGAGAGAGAATATGTGTGTGAGAGAGAATGTGTGTGTGTGAGAGAGAATGTGTGTGTGAGAGAGAATGCGTGTGTGTGAGAGAGAATGTGTGTGTGAGAGAGAGAATGTGTGTGTGTGTGAGAGAGAATGTGTGTGTGAGAGAGAATGCGTGTGTGTGAGAGAGAATGTGTGTGTGAGAGAGAATGCGTGTGTGTGAGAGAGAATGTGTGTGTGAGAGAGAGAATGTGTGAGCGCGAGAGAATGTGTGTGTGAGAGAGAATGCGTGTGTGAGAGAGAATGCGTGTGTGAGAGAGAATGTGTGTGTGAGAGAGAGAATGTGTGTGTCAGAGAGAATGCGTGTGTTAGAGAGAATGCGTGTGTGAGAGAGAATGTGTGTGTGAGAGAGAGAATGTGTGTGTGAGAGAGAATGTGTGTGTGAGAGAGAATGCGTGTGTGAGAGAGAATGTGTGTGTGAGAGAGAGAATGTGTGTGTGAGAGAAAATGTGTGTGTGAGAGAGAATGTGTGTGTGAGAGAGAGAATGTGTGTGAGAGAGAGAATGTGTGTGCGTGTGAGAGAGAGAATGAGTGTGTGAGAGAGAGAATGCGTGTGTGAGAGTGAATGTGTGTGCGTGTGAGAGAGAGAATGCGTGTGTGAGAGAGAGAATGCGTGTGTGAGAGAGAGAGAATGTTTGTGAGAGAGAGAGAATGAGTGTGCGTGTGAGAGAGAGAATGCGTGTGTGTGAGAGAGAGAATGTGTGTGTGCGAGAGAGAATGCGGGTGCGTGTGAGAGAGAGAATGAATGTGTGTGAGAGAGAATGCGTGTGTGAGAGAGAATGTGTGTGTGAGAGAGAGAATGCGTGTGCGTGTGAGAGAGAGAATGAGTGTGTGTGAGAGAGAATGTGTGTGTGAGAGAGAATGTGTGTGTGTGAGAGAGAGAGAGAATGCGTGTGTGAGAGAGAATATGTGTGTGTGAGAGAGAATGCGTGTGTGTGAGAGAGAATGTGTGTGTGAGAGAGAATGCGTGTGTGTGAGAGAGAATGTGTGTGTGAGAGAGAGAATGTGTGTGCGAGAGAGAATGTGTGTGTGAGAGAGAATGCGTGTGTGAGAGAGAATGCGTGTGTGAGAGAGAATGTGTGTGTGAGTGAGAGAATGTGTGTGTCAGAGAGAATGCGTGTGTTAGAGAGAATGCGTGTGTGAGAGAGAATGTGTGTGTGAGAGAGGGAATGTGTGTGTGAGAGAGAATGTGTGTGTGTGAGAGAGAATGCGTGTGTGAGAGAGAATGTGTGTGTGAGAGAGAGAATGTGTGTGTGAGAGAGAATGTGTGTGTGAGAGAGAATGTGTGTGTGAGAGAGAGAATGTGTGTGTGAGAGAGAGAATGTGTGTGCGTGTGAGAGAGAGAATGAGTGTGTGAGAGAGAGAATGCGTGTGTGAGAGTGAATGTGTGTGCGTGTGAGAGAGAGAATGCGTGTGTGAGAGAGAGAATGCGTGTGTGAGAGAGAGAGAATGATTGTGAGAGAGAGAGAATGAGTGTGCGTGTGAGAGAGAGAATGCGTGTGTGTGAGAGAGAGAATGTGTGTGTGCGAGAGAGAATGCGGGTGCGTGTGAGAGAGAGAATGAATATGTGTGAGAGAGAATGCGTGTGTGAGAGAGAATGTGTGTGTGAGAGAGAGAATGCGTGTGCGTGTGAGAGAGAGAATGAGTGTGTGTGAGAGAGAATGTGTGTGTGAGAGAGAATGTGTGTGTGTGAGAGAGAGAGAGAATGCGTGTGTGAGAGAGAGAATGAGTGTGTGAGAGAGAGAATGTGTGTGAGAGAGAATGCGTGTGTGCGAGAGAGAGAATGCGTGTGTGCGAGAGAGAGAATGCGTGTGTGAGAGAGAGAGAATGTTTGTAAGAGAGAGTGAATGAGTGTGCGTGTGAGAGAGAGAATGCGTGTGTGTGAGAGAGAGAATGTGTGTTTGCGAGAGAGAATGCGGGTGCATGTGAGAGAGAGAATGAGTGCGTGTGAGAGAGATTGCGTGTGTGAGAGAATGTGTGTGTGTGAGAGAGAATGCGTGTGTGAGAGAGAATGTGTGTGCGTGTGAGAGAGAGAATGCGTGTGTGAGAGAGAGAATGCGTGTGTGAGAGAGAGAGAATGTTTGTGAGAGAGAGAGAATGAGTGTGCGTGTGAGAGAGAGAATGCTTGTGTGTGAGCGAGAGAATGTGTGTGTGCGAGAGAGAATGCGGGTGCGTGTGAAAGAGAGAATGAATGTGTGTGAGAGAGAATGCGTGTGTGAGAGAGAATGTGTGTGTGAGAGAGAGAATGCGTGTGCGTGTGAGAGAGAGAATGAGTGTGTGTGAGAGAGAATGTGTGTGTGAGAGAGAATGTGTGTGTGTGAGAGAGAGAGAGAATGCGTGTGTAAGAGAGAGAGAATGTTTGTGAGAGAGAGAGAATGAGTGTGCGTGTGAGAGAGAGAATGCGTGTGTGTGAGAGAGAGAATGTGTGTGTGCGAGAGAGAATGCGGGTGCGTGTGAGAGAGAGAATGAATGTGTGTGAGAGAGAATGCGTGTGTGAGAGAGAATGTGTGTGTGAGAGAGAGAATGCGTGTGCGTGTGAGAGAGAGAATGAGTGTGTGAGAGAGAGAATGTGTGTGTGAGAGAGAATGTGTGTGTGTGAGAGAGAGAGAGAATGCGTGTGTGAGAGAGAGAATGTGTGTGTCAGAGAGAATGCGTGTGTTAGAGAGAATGCGTGTGTGAGAGAGAATGTGTGTGTGTGAGAGAGAGAGGGAATGTGTGTGTGAGAGAGAGAATGTGTGTGTGAGAGAGAATGTGTGTGTGTGAGAGAGAATGCGTGTGTGAGAGAGAATGTGTGTGTGAGAGAGAGAATGTGTGTGTGAGAGAAAATGTGTGTGTGAGAGAGAATGTGTGTGTGAGAGAGAGAATGTGTGTGAGAGAGAGAATGTGTGTGCGTGTGAGAGAGAGAATGAATATGTGTGAGAGAGAATGCGTGTGTGAGAGAGAATGTGTGTGTGAGAGAGAGAATGCGTGTGCGTGTGAGAGAGAGAATGAGTGTGTGTGAGAGAGAATGTGTGTGTGAGAGAGAATGTGTGTGTGTGAGAGAGAGAGAGAATGCGTGTGTGAGAGAGAGAATGAGTGTGTGAGAGAGAGAATGTGTGTGAGAGAGAATGCGTGTGTGCGAGAGAGAGAATGCGTGTGTGCGAGAGAGAGAATGCGTGTGTGAGAGAGAGAGAATGTTTGTAAGAGAGAGTGAATGAGTGTGCGTGTGAGAGAGAGAATGCGTGTGTGTGAGAGAGAGAATGTGTGTTTGCGAGAGAGAATGCGGGTGCATGTGAGAGAGAGAATGAGTGCGTGTGAGAGAGATTGCGTGTGTGAGAGAATGTGTGTGTGTGAGAGAGAATGCGTGTGTGAGAGAGAATGTGTGTGCGTGTGAGAGAGAGAATGCGTGTGTGAGAGAGAGAATGCGTGTGTGAGAGAGAGAGAATGTTTGTGAGAGAGAGAGAATGAGTGTGCGTGTGAGAGAGAGAATGCTTGTGTGTGAGAGAGAGAATGTGTGTGTGCGAGAGAGAATGCGGGTGCGTGTGAAAGAGAGAATGAATGTGTGTGAGAGAGAATGCGTGTGTGAGAGAGAATGTGTGTGTGAGAGAGAGAATGCGTGTGCGTGTGAGAGAGAGAATGAGTGTGTGTGAGAGAGAATGTGTGTGTGAGAGAGAATGTGTGTGTGTGAGAGAGAGAGAGAATGCGTGTGTAAGAGAGAGAGAATGTTTGTGAGAGAGAGAGAATGAGTGTGCGTGTGAGAGAGAGAATGCGTGTGTGTGAGAGAGAGAATGTGTGTGTGCGAGAGAGAATGCGGGTGCGTGTGAGAGAGAGAATGAATGTGTGTGAGAGAGAATGCGTGTGTGAGAGAGAATGTGTGTGTGAGAGAGAGAATGCGTGTGCGTGTGAGAGAGAGAATGAGTGTGTGAGAGAGAGAATGTGTGTGTGAGAGAGAATGTGTGTGTGTGAGAGAGAGAGAGAATGCGTGTGTGAGAGAGAGAATGTGTGTGTCAGAGAGAATGCGTGTGTTAGAGAGAATGCGTGTGTGAGAGAGAATGTGTGTGTGTGAGAGAGAGAGGGAATGTGTGTGTGAGAGAGAGAATGTGTGTGTGAGAGAGAATGTGTGTGTGTGAGAGAGAATGCGTGTGTGAGAGAGAATGTGTGTGTGAGAGAGAGAATGTGTGTGTGAGAGAAAATGTGTGTGTGAGAGAGAATGTGTGTGTGAGAGAGAGAATGTGTGTGAGAGAGAGAATGTGTGTGCGTGTGAGAGAGAGAATGAGTGTGTGAGAGAGAGAATGCGTGTGTGAGAGTGAATGTGTGTGCGTGTGAGAGAGAGAATGCGTGTGTGAGAGAGAGAATGCGTGTGTGAGAGAGAGAGAATGTTTGTGAGAGAGAGAGAATGAGTGTGCGTGTGAGAGAGAGAATGCGTGTGTGTGAGAGAGAGAATGTGTGTGTGCGAGAGAGAATGCGGGTGCGTGTGAGAGAGAGAATGAATGTGTGTGAGAGAGAATGCGTGTGTGAGAGAGAATGTGTGTGTGAGAGAGAGAATGCGTGTGCGTGTGAGAGAGAGAATGAGTGTGTGTGAGAGAGAATGTGTGTGTGAGAGAGAATGTGTGTGTGTGAGAGAGAGAGAGAATGCGTGTGTGAGAGAGAATATGTGTGTGTGAGAGAGAATGCGTGTGTGTGAGAGAGAATGTGTGTGTGAGAGAGAATGCGTGTGTGTGAGAGAGAATGTGTGTGTGAGAGAGAGAATGTGTGTGCGAGAGAGAATGTGTGTGTGAGAGAGAATGCGTGTGTGAGAGAGAATGCGTGTGTGAGAGAGAATGTGTGTGTGAGAGAGAGAATGTGTGTGTCAGAGAGAATGCGTGTGTTAGAGAGAATGCGTGTGTGAGAGAGAATGTGTGTGTGAGAGAGAGAATGTGTGTGTGAGAGAGAATGTGTGTGTGTGAGAGAGAATGCGTGTGTGAGAGAGAATGTGTGTGTGAGAGAGAGAATGTGTGTGTGAGAGAGAATGTGTGTGTGAGAGAGAATGTGTGTGTGAGAGAGAGAATGTGTGTGAGAGAGAGAATGTGTGTGCGTGTGAGAGAGAGAATGAGTGTGTGAGAGAGAGAATGCGTGTGTGAGAGTGAATGTGTGTGCGTGTGAGAGAGAGAATGCGTGTGTGAGAGAGAGAATGCGTGTGTGAGAGAGAGAGAATGATTGTGAGAGAGAGAGAATGAGTGTGCGTGTGAGAGAGAGAATGCGTGTGTGTGAGAGAGAGAATGTGTGTGTGCGAGAGAGAATGCGGGTGCGTGTGAGAGAGAGAATGAATATGTGTGAGAGAGAATGCGTGTGTGAGAGAGAATGTGTGTGTGAGAGAGAGAATGCGTGTGCGTGTGAGAGAGAGAATGAGTGTGTGTGAGAGAGAATGTGTGTGTGAGAGAGAATGTGTGTGTGTGAGAGAGAGAGAGAATGCGTGTGTGAGAGAGAGAATGAGTGTGTGAGAGAGAGAATGTGTGTGAGAGAGAATGCGTGTGTGCGAGAGAGAGAATGCGTGTGTGCGAGAGAGAGAATGCGTGTGTGAGAGAGAGAGAATGTTTGTAAGAGAGAGTGAATGAGTGTGCGTGTGAGAGAGAGAATCCGTGTGTGTGTGAGAGAGAATGTGTGTTTGCGAGAGAGAATGCGGGTGCATGTGAGAGAGAGAATGAGTGCGTGTGAGAGAGATTGCGTGTGTGAGAGAATGTGTGTGTGTGAGAGAGAATGCGTGTGTGAGAGAGAATGTGTGTGCGTGTGAGAGAGAGAATGCGTGTGTGAGAGAGAGAATGCGTGTGTGAGAGAGAGAGAATGTTTGTGAGAGAGAGAGAATGAGTGTGCGTGTGAGAGAGAGAATGCGTGTGTGTGAGAGAGAGAATGTGTGTGTGCGAGAGAGAATGCGGGTGCGTGTGAAAGAGAGAATGAATGTGTGTGAGAGAGAATGCGTGTGTGAGAGAGAATGTGTGTGTGAGAGAGAGAATGCGTGTGCGTGTGAGAGAGAGAATGAGTGTGTGTGAGAGAGAATGTGTGTGTGAGAGAGAATGTGTGTGTGTGAGAGAGAGAGAGAATGCGTGTGTAAGAGAGAGAGAATGTTTGTGAGAGAGAGAGAATGAGTGTGCGTGTGAGAGAGAGAATGCGTGTGTGTGAGAGAGAGAATGTGTGTGTGCGAGAGAGAATGCGGGTGCGTGTGAGAGAGAGAATGAATGTGTGTGAGAGAGAATGCGTGTGTGAGAGAGAATGTGTGTGTGAGAGAGAGAATGCGTGTGCGTGTGAGAGAGAGAATGAGTGTGTGAGAGAGAGAATGTGTGTGTGAGAGAGAATGTGTGTGTGTGAGAGAGAGAGAGAATGCGTGTGTGAGAGAGAGAATGTGTGTGTGAGAGAGAATGCGTGTGTGTGAGAGAGAATGTGTGTGTGAGAGAGAATGCGTGTGTGTGAGAGAGAATGTGTGTGTGAGAGAGAGAATGTGTGTGCGAGAGAGAATGTGTGTGTGAGAGAGAATGCGTGTGTGAGAGAGAATGCGTGTGTGAGAGAGAATGTGTGTGTGAGAGAGAGAATGTGTGTGTCAGAGAGAATGCGTGTGTTAGAGAGAATGCGTGTGTGAGAGAGAATGTGTGTGTGAGAGAGAGAATGTGTGTGTGAGAGAGAATGTGTGTGTGTGAGAGAGAATGCGTGTGTGAGAGAGAATGTGTGTGTGGGAGAGAGAATGTGTGTGTGAGAGAGAATGTGTGTGTGAGAGAGAATGTGTGTGTGAGAGAGAGAATGTGTGTGAGAGAGAGAATGTGTGTGCGTGTGAGAGAGAGAATGAGTGTGTGAGAGAGAGAATGCGTGCGTGAGAGTGAATGTGTGTGCGTGTGAGAGAGAGAATGCGTGTGTGAGAGAGAGAATGCGTGTGTGAGAGAGAGAGAATGTTTGTGAGAGAGAGAGAATGAGTGTACGTGTGAGAGAGAGAATGCGTGTGTGTGAGAGAGAGAATGTGTGTGTGCGAGAGAGAATGCGGGTGCGTGTGAGAGAGAGAATGAATGTGTGTGAGAGAGAATGCGTGTGTGAGAGAGAATGTGTGTGTGAGAGAGAGAATGCGTGTGCGTGTGAGAGAGAGAATGAGTGTGTGTGAGAGAGAATGTGTGTGTGAGAGAGAATGTGTGTGTGTGAGAGAGAGAGAGAATGCGTGTGTGAGAGAGAGAATGAGTGTGTGAGAGAGAGAATGTGTGTGAGAGAGAATGCGTGTGTGCGAGAGAGAGAATGCGTGTGTGCGAGAGAGAGAATGCGTGTGTGAGAGAGAGAGAGAATATTTGTAAGAGAGAGTGAATGAGTGTGCGTGTGAGAGAGAGAATGCGTGTGTGTGAGAGAGAGAATGTGTGTTTGCGAGAGAGAATGCGGGTGCATGTGAGAGAGAGAATGAGTGCGTGTGAGAGAGATTGCGTGTGTGAGAGAGAATGTGTGTGTGAGAGAGAGAATGCGTGTGTGAGAGAGAATGTGTGTGCGTGTGAGAGAGAGAATGCGTGTGTGAGAGAGAGAATGCGTGTGTGAGAGAGAGAGAATGTTTGTGAGAGAGAGAGAATGAGTGTGCGTGTGAGAGAGAGAATGCGTGTGTGTGAGAGAGAGAATGTGTGTGTGCGAGAGAGAATGCGGGTGCGTGTGAGAGAGAGAATGAATGAGTGTGAGAGAGAATGCGTGTGTGAGAGAGAATGTGTGTGTGAGAGAGAGAATGCGTGTGCGTGTGAGAGAGAGAATGAGTGTGTGTGAGAGAGAATGTGTGTGTGAGAGAGAATGTGTGTGTGTGAGAGAGAGAGAGAATGCGTGTGTGAGAGAGAGAATGAGTGTGTGAGAGAGAGAATGTGTGTGAGAGAGAATGCGTGTGTGTGGGAGAGAGAATGCGTGTGTGCGAGAGAGTGAATGCGTGTGTGAGAGAGAGAGAATGTTTGTAAGAGAGAGTGAATGAGTGTGCGTGTGAGAGAGAGAATGCGTGTGTATGAGAGAGAGAATGTGTGTTTGCGAGCGAGAATGCGGGTGCATGTGAGAGAGAGAATGAGTGCGTGTGAGAGAGATTGCGTGTGTGAGAGAGAATGTGTGTGTGAGAGAGAGAATGCGTGTGCGTGTTAGAGAGAGAATGAGTGTGTGTGAGAGAGAATGTGTGTGTGTGAGAGAGAGAATGCGTGTGAGAGAGAATGCGTGTGTGCGAGAGAGAGAATGCATGTGTGCGAGAGAGAGAATGCGTGTGTGCGAGAGAGAGAATGCGTGTGTGAGAGAAGGCGTGTGCGTGTGAGACAGAGAATGCGTGTGTGAGAGAGAGAGAGAATGCGTGTGCGAGAGAGTGAATGCGTGTGTGTGAGAGAGATAATGCGTGTGTGAGAGAGAGAATGTGTGTGAGAGAATGAGTATGTGCGAGAGAGAATGCGTGTGTGAGACAGAGAATGTGTGTGTGTGAGAGAATGCGTGTGTGAGAGAGAATGTGTGTGTGAGAGCAAGAGAGAATGTGTGTGACAGAGAGAGAGAATGCGAGTGAGAGAGAGAATGCGTATGTGCGAGAGAGAATGCGTGTGTGAGAGAGAGAATGTGTGTGTGAGAGAATGTGTGTCAGAGAGAGAATGTGTGTGAGAGAGAGAATGCGTGTGTGCAAGAGAGAGAGAATTCGTGTGCGAGTGAGAGAGAGAATGCGTGTGTGCGAGAGAGAATGCGTGTGAGAGAGAGAATGTGTGTGTGAGAGAGAATGTGTGTGTGTGAGAGAGAGAATGTGTGTGTGAGAGAGAGAATGTGTGTGAGAGAGAGAATGTGTGTGAGAGAGAGAATGTGTGTGAGTGAGAGAACGTGTGTGTGTGAGAGAGAATTTGTGTGTGAGAGAGAATGCGTGTGTGCGAGAGTATATGCGTGTGAGAGAGAGAATGTGTGTGTGAGAGAGAATGTGTGTGTGTGAGAGAGAGAATGTGTGTGTGAGAGAGAGAATGCGTGTGTGAGAGAGAATGTGTGTGTGAGAGAGAATGTGTGCGTGAGAGAGAGAATGTGTGTGTGAGAGAGAATGTGTGTGTGAGGGAGAATGTGTGTGTGAGAGAGAATGCGTGTGTTAGAGAGAATGTGTGTGTGAGAGAATGTGTGTGTGAGAGAGAGAATGTGTGTGTGAGAGAGAGAATGTGTGTGTGAGGGAGAATGTGTGTGTGTGAGAGAGAGAATGTGTGTGTGAGAGAGAATGTGTGTGTGAGAGAGAATGGGTGTGTTAGAGAGAATGTGTGTGTGAGAGAATGTGTGTGTGTGAGAGAGAATGCGTGTGTAAGAGAGAATGCGTGTGTGACAGAATGTCTGTGTGAGAGAGAATGCGTGTGTGCGAGAGAATGCGTGTGTGTGAGAGAGAGAATATGTGTGTGAGAGAGAATGCGTGTGTGAGAGAGAGAATGCATGTGTGAGAGAGAATGCGTGTGATAGAGAGAAAGAGAAAATGCGTGTGAGAGAGGGAGAGAATGTGTGTGTGAGATAGAATGTGCGTGTGAGAGAGAGAATGTGTGTGTGTGTCTGAGAGAGAATGTGTGAGAGAGAGAATGTGTGTGTGTGAGAGAGAGAGAATGTGTGTGTGAGAGAGAATGTGTGTGTGGGAGAGAATGCGTGTGAGAGAGAATGTGTGTGTGAGAGAGAGAGACTGCGTGAGAGAGAGAATGCGTGTGTGTGAGAGAGAGAGAATGTTTGTGAGAGAGAGAAAATGCGAGTGTGAGAGAGAGAATGCGTGTGTGAGAGAGAATGTGTGTGCGTGTGAGAGAGAGAATGCGTGTGTGTGAGAGAGAATGCGTGTGTGAGAGAGAGAGAATGTTTGTGAGAGAGAGAGAATGAGTGTGCATGTGAGAGAGAGAATGCGTGTGTGTGAGAGAGAGAATGTGTGTGTGCGAGAGAGAATGCGGGTGCGTGTGAGAGAGAGAATGAATGTGTGTGAGAGAGAATGCGTGTGTGAGAGAGAATGTGTGTGTGAGAGAGAGAATGTGCGTGTGCGTGTGAGAGAGAGAATGAGTGTGTGTGAGAGAGAATGTGTGTGTGAGAGAGAATGTGTGTGTGTGAGAGAGAGATAATGCGTGTGAGAGAGAGATAATGAGTGTGTGAGAGAGAGAATGTGTGTGAGAGAGAATGCGTGTGTGCGAGAGAGAGAATGCGTGTGTGCGAGAGAGAGAATGCGTGTGTGAGAGAGAGAGAATGTTTGTGAGAGATAGAGAATGAGTGTGCGTGTGAGAGAGAGAATGCGTGTGTGTGAGAGAGAGAATGTGTGTTTGCGAGAGAGAATGCGGGTGCGTGTGAGAGAGAGAATGAGTGCGTGTGAGAGAGATTGCGTGTGTGAGAGAGAATGTGTGTGTGACAGAGAGAATGCGTTTGCGTGTGAGCGAGAGAATGAGTGTGTGTGAGAGAGAATGTGTGTGTGTGAGAGAGAGAGAATGCGTGTGAGAGAGAGAGAATGAGTGTGTGAGAGAGAGAATGTGTGTGAGAGAGAATGCGTGTGTGCGCGAGAGAGAATGCGTGTGTGAGAGAATGTGTGTGCGTGTGAGACAGAGAATGCGTGTGTGAGAGAGAGAGAGAATGCGTGTGCGAGAGAGAGAATGCATGTGTGTGAGAGAGATAATGCGTGTGTGAGAGAGAGAATGTGTGTGAGAGAGAGAATGCGTGTGCGTGTGAGAGAGAGAGAATGCGTGTGAGAGAGAGAATGTGTGTGAGAGAGAGAATGCGTGTGTGAGAGAGAGAATGTGTGTGTGAGAGAGACAATGTGTGTGTGAGAGAGAGAATGTGTGTGAGAGAATGCGTATCTGCGAGAGAGAATGCGTGTGTGTGAGAGAGAATGTGTGTGTGTGAGAGAATGCATGTGTGAGAGAGAATGTGTGTGTGAGAGCAAGAGAGAATGCGTGTGTGAGAGAGAATGTGTGTGTGAGAGCGAGAGAGAATGTGTGTGTGTGAGAGAGAATGCGTGTGAGAGAGAGAGAATGTGTGTGAGAAAGAGAATGCGTGTGTGAGAGAGAGAATGTGTGTGTGTGAGAGAATGCGTGTGTGAGAGAGAATGTGTGTGTGAGAGCGAGAGAGAATGTGTGTGAGAGAGAGAGAGAATGCGAGTGAAAGAGAGAATGCGTATGTGCGAGAGAGAATGCGTGTGTGAGAGAGAGAATGTGTGTGTGAGAGAATGTGTGTCAGAGAGAGAATGTGTGTGAGAGAGAGAATGTGTGTGAGAGAGAGAATGTGTGTGAGTGAGAGAACGAGTGTGTGTGAGAGAGAATTTGTGTGTGAGAGAGAATGCGTGTGTGCGAGAGTGAATGCGTGTGAGAGAGAGAATGTGTGTGTGAGAGAGAATGTGTGTGTGTGAGAGAGAGAATGTGTGTGTGAGAGAGAGAATGCGTGTGTGAGAGAGAATGTGTGTGTGAGAGAGAATGTGTGCGTGAGAGAGAGAATGTGTGTGTGAGAGAGAATGTGTGTGTGAGGGAGAATGTGTGTGTGAGAGAGAATGCGTGTGTTAGAGAGAATGTGTGTGTGAGAGAATGTGTGTGTGAGAGAGAGAGAATGTGTGTGTGCGAGAGAGAATGTGTGTGTGAGGGAGAATGTGTGTGTGTGAGAGAGAGAATGTGTGTGTGAGAGAGAATGTGTGTGTGAGAGAGAATGGGTGTGTTAGAGAGAATGTGTGTGTGAGAGAATGTGTGTGTGTGAGAGAGAATGCGTGTGTAAGAGAGAATGCGTGTGTGTGAGAGAGAGAATATGTGTGTGAGAGAGAATGCGTGTGTGAGAGAGAGAAAGCATGTGTGAGAGAGAATGCGTGTGATAGAGAGAAAGAGAAAATGCGTGTGAGAGAGGGAGAGAATGTGTGTGTGAGATAGAATGTGCGTGTGAGAGAGAGAATGTTTGTGTGTGTCTGAGAGAGAATGTGTGAGAGAGAGAATGTGTGTGTGTGAGAGAGAGAGAATGTGTGTGTGAGAGAGAATGTGTGTGTGGGAGAGAATGCGTGTGAGAGAGAATGTGTGTGTGAGAGAGAGAGACTGCGTGAGAGAGAGAATGCGTGTGTGTGAGAGAGAGAGAATGTTTGTGAGAGAGAGAAAATGCGAGTGTGAGAGAGAGAATGCGTGTGTGAGAGAGAATGTGTGTGCGTGTGAGAGAGAGAATGCGTGTGTGAGAGAGAGAATGCGTGTGTGAGAGAGAGAGAATGTTTGTGAGAGAGAGAGAATGAGTGTGCATGTGAGAGAGAGAATGCGTGTGTGTGAGAGAGAGAATGTGTGTGTGCGAGAGAGAATGCGGGTGCGTGTGAGAGAGAGAATGAATGTGTGTGAGAGAGAATGCGTGTGTGAGAGAGAATGTGTGTGTGAGAGAGAGAATGTGCGTGTGCGTGTGAGAGAGAGAATGAGTGTGTGTGAGAGAGAATGTGTGTGTGAGAGAGAATGTGTGTGTGTGAGAGAGAGATAATGCGTGTGAGAGAGAGATAATGAGTGTGTGAGAGAGAGAATGTGTGTGAGAGAGAATGCGTGTGTGCGAGAGAGAGAATGCGTGTGTGCGAGAGAGAGAATGCGTGTGTGAGAGAGAGAGAATGTTTGTGAGAGATAGAGAATGAGTGTGCGTGTGAGAGAGAGAATGCGTGTGTGTGAGAGAGAGAATGTGCGTTTGCAAGAGAGAATGCGGGTGCGTGTGAGAGAGAGAATGAGTGCGTGTGAGAGAGATTGTGTGTGAGAGAGAGAATGTGTGTGTGAGAGAGAGAATGCGTTTGCGTGTGAGCGAGAGAATGAGTGTGTGTGAGAGAGAATGTGTGTGTGTGAGAGAGAGAGAATGCGTGTGAGAGAGAGAGAATGAGTGTGTGAGAGAGAGAATGTGTGTGAGAGAGAATGCGTGTGTGCGCGAGAGAGAATGCGTGTGTGAGAGAATGCGTGTGCGTGTGAGACAGAGAATGCGTGTGTGAGAGAGAGAGAGAATGCGTGTGCGAGAGAGAGAATGCATGTGTGTGAGAGAGATAATGCGTGTGTGAGAGAGAGAATGTGTGTGAGAGAGTGAATGCGTGTGCGTGTGTGAGAGAGAGAATGCGTGTGAGAGAGAGAATGTGTGTGAGAGAGAGAATGCGTGTGTGAGAGAGAGAATGTGTGTGTGAGAGAGACAATGTGTGTGAGAGAGAGAGAATGTGTGTGAGAGAATGCGTATCTGCGAGAGAGAATGCGTGTGTGTGAGAGAGAATGTGTGTGTGTGAGAGAATGCATGTGTGAGAGAGAATGTGTGTGTGAGAGCAAGAGAGAATGCGTGTGTGAGAGAGAATGTGTGTGAGAGAGCGAGAGAGAATGTGTGTGTGTGAGAGAGAATGCGTGTGAGAGAGAGAGAATGTGTGTGAGAAAGAGAATGCGTGTGTGAGAGAGAGAATGTGTGTGTGAGAGAGAATGCGTGTGTGAGAGAGAATGTGTGTGTGAGAGCGAGAGAGAATGTGTGTGAGAGAGAGAGAGAATGCGAGTGAAAGAGAGAATGCGTATGTGCGAGAGAGAATGCGTGTGTGAGAGAGAGAATGTGTGTGTGAGAGAATGTGTGTCAGAGAGAAAATGTGTGTGAGAGAGAGAATGCGTGTGTGCAAGAGAGAGAATTCGTGTGCGAGTGAGAGAGAGAATGCGTGTGTGCGAGAGAGAATGCGTGTGAGAGAGAGAATGTGTGTGTGAGAGAGAATGTGTGTGTGTGAGAGAGAGAATGTGTGTGTGAGAGAGAGAATGTGTGTGAGAGTGAGAATGTGTGTGAGAGAGAGAATGTGTGTGAGAGAGAGAGAATGTGTTTGTGTGAGAGAAAATGCGTGTGTGCGAGAGTGAATGCGTGTGAGAGAGAGAATGTGTGTGTGAGAGAGAATGTGTGTGTGTGAGAGAGAGAATGTGTGTGAGAGAGAGAGAATGCGTCTGTGAGAGAGAATGTGTGTGTGAGAGAGAATGTGTGTGTGAGAGAGAGAATGTGTGTGTGAGAGAGAATGTGTGTGTGAGGGAGAATGTGTGTGTGAGAGAGAATGCGTGTGTTAGAGAGAATGTGTGTGAGAGAGAATGTGTGTGTGAGAGAGTGAATGTGTGTGTGAGAGAGAGAATGTGTGTGTGAGAGAGAATGTGTGTGTGTGTGAGAGAGAATGTGCGTGTGAGAGAGAATGTGTGTGTGAGAGAGAATGAGTGTGTTAGAGAGAATGTGTGTGTGAGAGAATGTGTGTGTGAGAGAGAGAATGCGTGTGTAAGAGAGAATGCGTGTGTGAGAGAATGTCTGTGTGAGAGAGAATGCGTGTGTGCGAGAGAATGCGTGTGTGTGAGAGAGAGAATGTGTGTGTGAGAGAGAATGCGTGTGTGAGAAAGAGAGAATGTGTGTGTGTGAGAGAGAGAATGTGTGTGAGAGAGAGAATGTGTGTGTGTGAGAGAGAGAATGTGTGTGTGTGAGAGAGAGAATGTGTGTGAGAGAGAGAATGTGTGTATGAGAGAGAATGTGTGTGTGAGAGAGAGAGAATGCGTGTGTGAGAGAGAATGCGTGTGTGAGAGAATGTGTGTGTGTGAGCGAGAGAATGTGTGTGTGAGAGAGAGAGAATGTGTGTGTGTGAGAGAGAGAATGTGTGTGATAGAGAGAATGTGTGTGTGAGAGAGAGAGAATGTGTGCGAGAGAGAGAATGTGTGCGAGAGAGAGAATGTGTGTGTGAGAGAGAGAATGTGTGCGAGAGAGAGAATGTGTGTGTGAGAGAGAGAATGTGTGTGTGGAGAGAGAATGTGTGTGTGAGAGAGAGAATGTGTGCGAGAGAGAGAATGTGTGCGAGAGAGAGAATGTTTGTGTGAGAGAGAGAATGTGTGTGTGTGAGAGAGAATGTGCGTGTGAGAGAGAGAATGTGTGTGCGAGAGAGAGAATGTGTGTGTGTGAGAGAGAATGTGTGTGTGTGAGAGAGAATGTGTGTGAGAGGGAGAGAATGTGTGCGAGAGAGAGAATGTGTGCGAGAGAGAATGTGTGCGTGAGAGGGAGAATGTGTGCGAGAGAGAGAATGTGTGTCTGAGAGAGAGAATGTGTGCGAGAGAGAGAATGTGTGTGTGAGAGAGAATGTGTGTGTGTGAGAGAGAATGTGTGTGTGAGAGAGAATGCGTGTGTGTGAGAGAGAATGTGTGTGTGAGAGAGAGAATGTGTGTGTGAGAGAGAGAATGTGTGTGTGTGAGAGAGAATGTGTGTGTGAGAGAGAATGCGTGTGTGTGAGAGAGAATGTGTGTGTGAGAAAGAATGCGTGTGTGTGAGAGAGAATGTGTGTGTGAGAGAGAGAATGTGTGTGCGAGAGAGAATGCGTGTGTGAGAGAGAATGCGTGTGTGAGAGAGAATGTGTGTGTGAGAGAGAGAATGTGTGTGTCAGAGAGAATGCGTGTGTTAGAGAGAATGCGTGTGTGAGAGAGAATGTGTGTGTGTGAGAGAGAATGTGTGTGTGAGAGAGAATGTGTGTGTGTGAGAGAGAATGCGTGTGTGATTGAGAATGTGTGTGTGAGAGAGAGAATGTGTGTGTGAGAGAGAATGTGTGTGTGAGAGAGAGAATGTGTGTGTGAGAGAGAGAATGTGTGTGTGAGAGAGAATGTGTGTGCGTGTGAGAGAGAGAATGAGTGTGTGAGAGAGAGAATGCGTGTGTGAGAGAGAATGTGTGTGCGTGTGAGAGAGAATGTTTGTGAGAGAGAGAGAATGAGTGTGCGTGTGAGAGAGTGAATGCGTGTGTGTGAGAGAGAGAATGTGTGTGCGAGAGAGAATGCGGGTGCGTGTGAGAAAGAGAATGAGTGCGTATGAGAGAGATTGCGTGTGTGAGAGAGAATGTGTGTGTGAGAGAGAGAATGCGTGTGCGTGTGAGAGAGAGAATGAGTGTGTGTGAGAGAGAATGTGTGTGTGTTAGAGAGAGAGAATGCGTGTGAGAGAGAGAGAATGCGTGTGTGAGAGAGAATGTGTGTGCGTGTGAGAGAGAGAATGCGTGTGTGCGAGAGAGAGAATGCGTGTGTGAGAGAGAATGCGTGTGTGAGAAAGAGAGAATGTGTGTGTGTGAGAGAGAGATTGTGTGTGAGAGAGAGAATGTGTGTGTGTGAGAGAGAGAATGTGTGTGAGAGAGAGAATGTGTGTGTGAGAGAGAATGTGTGTGTGAGAGAGAGAGAATGCGTGTGTGAGAGAGAATGCGTGTGTGAGAGAATGTGTGTGTGTGAGCGAGAGAATGTGTGTGAGAGAGAGAGAATGTGTGTGTGTGAGAGAGAGAATGTGTGTGAGAGAGAGAATGTGTGTGTGAGAGAGAGAGAATGTGTGCGAGAGAGAGAATGTGTGCGAGAGAGAGAATGTGTGTGTGAGAGAGAGAATGTGTGCGAGAGAGAGAATGTGTGTGTGAGAGAGAGAATGTGTGTGTGGAGAGAGAATGTGTGTGTGTGAGAGAGAATGTGTGCGAGAGAGAGAATGTGTGCGAGAGAGAGAATGTTTGTGTGAGAGAGAGAATGTGTGTGTGTGAGAGAGAATGTGCGTGTGAGAGAGAGAATGTGTGTGCGAGAGAGAGAATGTGTGTGTGAGAGAGAGAATGTGTGTGTGTGAGAGAGAATGTGTGTGAGAGGGAGAGAATGTGTGCGAGAGAGAGAATGTGTGCGAGAGAGAATGTGTGTGTGAGAGGGAGAATGTGTGCGAGAGAGAGAATGTGTGTCTGAGAGAGAGAATGTGTGCGAGAGAGAGAATGTGTGTGTGAGAGAGAATGTGTGTGTGTGAGAGAGAATGTGTGTGTGAGAGAGAATGCGTGTGTGTGAGAGAGAATGTGTGTGTGAGAGAGAGAATGTGTGTGTGAGAGAGAGAATGTGTGTGTGTGAGAGAGAATGTGTGTGTGAGAGAGAATGCGTGTGTGTGAGAGAGAATGTGTGTGTGAGAAAGAATGCGTGTGTGTGAGAGAGAATGTGTGTGTGAGAGAGAGAATGTGTGTGCGAGAGAGAATGCGTGTGTGAGAGAGAATGCGTGTGTGAGAGAGAATGTGTGTGTGAGAGAGAGAATGTGTGTGTCAGAGAGAATGCGTGTGTTAGAGAGAATGCGTGTGTGAGAGAGAATGTGTGTGTGTGAGAGAGAATGTGTGTGTGAGAGAGAATGTGTGTGTGAGAGAGAGAATGTGTGTGTGAGAGAGAATGTGTGTGTGACAGAGAGAATGTGTGTGTGAGAGAGAGAATGTGTGTGTGAGAGAGAATGTGTGTGCGTGTGAGAGAAAGAATGAGTGTGTGAGAGAGAGAATGCGTGTGTGAGAGAGAATGTGTGTGCGTGTGAGAGAGAATGTTTGTGAGAGAGAGAGAATGAGTGTGCGTGTGAGAGAGAGAATGCGTGTGGGTGAGAGAGAGAATGTGTGTGTGCGAGAGAGAATGCGGGTGCGTGTGAGAAAGAGAATGAGTGCGTGTGAGAGAGATTGCGTGTGTGAGAGAGAATGTGTGTGTGAGAGAGAGAATGCGTGTGCGTGTGAGAGAGAGAATGAGTGTGTGTGAGAGAGAATGTG
Source organism: Chiloscyllium plagiosum (assembly GCF_037043375.1). Lineage (NCBI taxonomy): Eukaryota > Metazoa > Chordata > Chondrichthyes > Orectolobiformes > Hemiscylliidae > Chiloscyllium > Chiloscyllium plagiosum. The sequence goes on along the minus strand of NW_028270152.1, from coordinate 125,751,773 downwards.
TGTGTGTGAGAGAGAGAGAATGCGTGTGAGAGAGAGAGAATGCGTGTGTGAGAGAGAATGTGTGTGCGTGTGAGAGAGAGAATGCGTGTGTGCGAGAGAGAGAATGCGTGTGTGTGAGAGAGAGAATGTTTGTGAGAGAGAGAGAATGAGTGTGCGTGTGAGAGAGAGAATGCGTGTGTGTGAGAGAGAGAATGTGTGTGTGCGAGAGAGAATGCGGGTGCGTGTGAGAAAGAGAATGAGTGCGTGTGAGAGAGATTGCGTGTGTGAGAGAGAATGTGTGTGTGAGAGAGAGAATGCGTGTGCGTGTGAGAGAGAGAATGAGTGTGTGTGAGAGAGAATGTGTGTGTGTGAGAGAGAGAGAATGCGTGTGAGAGAGAGAGAATGAGTGTGTGAGAGAGAATGCGTGTGTGCGAGAGAGAGAATGCGTGTGTGCGAGAGAGAGAATACGTGTGTGAGAGAATGCGTGTGCGTGTGAGACAGAGAATGCGTGTGTGAGAGAGAGAATGCGTGTGTGAGATAGAATGTGCGTGTGAGAGAGAGAATGTGTGTGTGTGTCTGAGAGAGAATGTGTGAGAGAGAGAATGCGTATGTGTGAGAGAGAGAGAATGTGTGTGTGAGAGAGAATGTGTGTGTGGGAGAGAATGCGTGTGAGAGAGAATGTGTGTGTGAGAGAGAGAGACTGCGTGAGAGAGAGAATGCGTGTGTGTGTGAGAGAGAGAATGTTTGTGAGAGAGAGAAAATGCGAGTGTGAGAGAGAGAATGCGTGTGTGAGAGAGAATGTGTGTGCGTGTGAGAGAGAGAATGCGTGTGTGAGAGAGAGAATGCGTGTGTGAGAGAGAGAGAATGTTTGTGAGAGAGAGAGAATGAGTGTGTGTGTGAGAGAGAGAATGCGTGTGTAAGAGAGAATGCGTGTGTGAGAGAATGTCTGTGTGAGAGAGAATGCGTGTGTGCGAGAGAATGCGTGTGTGTGAGAGAGAGAATGTGTGTGTGAGAGAGAATGCGTGTGTGAGAGAGAATGCGTGTGTGAGAGAGAATGTGTGTGATAGAGAGAAAGAGAAAATGCGTGTGAGAGAGAGAGAGAATGTGTGTGTGAGATAGAATGTGCGTGTGAGAGAGAGAATTTGTGTGTGTGTCTGAGAGAGAATGTGTGAGAGAGAGAATGTGTGTGTGAGAGAGAATGTGTGTGTGGGAGAGATTGCGTGTGAGAGAGAATGTGTGTGTGAGAGAGAGAGACTGCGTGAGAGAGAGAATGCGTGTGTGAGAGAGAGAGAGAATGTTTGTGAGAGAGAGAAAATGCGTGTGTGAGAGAGAGAATGCGTGTGTGAGAGAGAATGTGTGTGCGTTTGAGAGAGAGAATGCGTGTGTGAGAGAGAGAATGCGTGTGTGAGAGAGAGAGAATGTTTGTGAGAGAGAGAGAATGAGTGTGCGTGTGAGAGAGAGAATGCGTTTGTGTGAGAGAGAGAATGTGTGTGTGCGAGAGAGAATGCGGGTGCGTGTGAGAGAGAGAATGAATGTGTGTGAGAGAGAATGCGTGTGTGAGAGAGAATGTGTGTGTGAGAGAGAGAATGCGTGTGCGTGTGAGAGAGAGAATGAGTGTGTGTGATAGAGAATGTGTGTGTGAGAGAGAATGTGTGTGTGTGAGAGAGAGAGAATGCGTGTGAGAGAGAGAGAATGAGTGTGTGAGAGAGAGAATGTGTGTGAGAGAGATTGCGTGTGTGAGAGAGAATGTGTGTGTGAGAGAGAGAATGAGTGTGCGTGAGAAAGAGAGAATGCGTGTGTGAGAGAGAGAGAATGTGTGTGTGCGAGAGAGAATGTGTGTGTGTGAGAGAGAATGTGTGTGTGAGAGAGAATGCGTGTGTGTGAGAGAGAATGTGTGTGTGAGAGAGAATGCGTGTGTGTGAGACAGAATGTGTGTGTGTGAGAGAGAATGTGTGTGCGAGAGAGAATGTGTGTGTGAGAGAGAATGTGTGTGTGAGAGAGAGAGAGAATGCGTGTGAGAGAGAGAGAATGAGTGTGTGAGAGAGAGAATGTGTGTGAGAGAGAATGCGTGTGTGAGAGAGAGAGAATGTTTGTGAGAGAGAGAGAATGAGTGTGCGTGAGAAAGAGAGAATGCGTGTGTGTGAGAGAGAGAATGTGTGTGTGCGAGAGAGAATGCGGGTGCGTGTGAGAGAGAGAATGAGTGCGTGTGAGAGATATTGCGTGTGTGAGAGAGAATGTGTGTGTGAGAGAGAGAAAATGCGTGTGCGTGTGAGAGAGAGAATGAGCGTGTGTGAGACAGAATGTGTGTGTGTGTGAGAGAGAGAATGCGTGTGAGAGAGAGAGAGAATGAGTGTGTGAGAGAGAGAATGTGTGTGAGAGAGGATGCGTGTGTGCGAGAGAGAGAATGCGTGTGTGCGAGAATGTTGTGTGCGTGTGAGACAGAGAATGCGTGTGTGAGAGAGAGAGAGAATGCGTGTGCGAGAGAGAGAATGCGTGTGTGTGAGAGAGATAATTCGTGTGTGAGAGAGAGAATGTGTGTGAGAGAGAGAATGCGTGTGCGTGTGAGAGAGAGAGAATGCGTGTGAGAGAGAGAATGTGTGTGAGAGAGAGAGAATGTGTGTGTGAGAGAGAGAATGTGTGTGAGAGAATGCGTATGTGCGAGAGAGAATGCGTGTGTGAGAGAGAGAATGTGTGTGTGTGAGAGAATGCGTGTGTGAGAGAGAATGTGTGTGTGAGAGCAAGAGAGAATGTGTGTGAGAGCGAGAGAGAATGCGAGTGAGAGAGGGAATGCATATGTGCGAGAGAGAATGCGTGTGTGAGAGAGAGAATGTGTGTGAGAAAGAGAATGCGTGTGTGAGAGAGAGAATGTGTGTTGTGAGAGAATGCGTGTGTGAGAGAGAATGTGTGTGTGAGAGCGAGAGAGAATGTGTGTGTGAGAGAGAGAATGCGTGTGAGAGAGAGAGAATGTGTGTGAGAAAGAGAATGCGTGTGTGAGAGAGAGAATGTGTGTGTGTGAGAGAATGCGTGTGTGAGAGAGAATGTGTGTGTGAGAGCGAGAGAGAATGTGTGTGAGAGAGAGAGAGAATGCGAGTGAAAGAGAGAATGCGTATGTGCGAGAGAGAATGCGTGTGTGAGAGAGAGAATGTGTGTGTGAGAGAATGTGTGTCAGAGAGAGAATGTGTGTGAGAGAGAGAATGCGTGTGTGTGAGAGAGAGAATGTGTGTGTGAGAGAGAATGCGTGTGTGAGAGAGAGAGAATGTGTGTGTGTGAGAGAGAGAATGTGTGTGTGAGAGAGAATGTGTGTGTGTGAGAGAGAGAATGTGTGTGTGTGAGAGAGAGAATGTGTGTGAGAGAGAGAATGTGTGTGTGAGAGAGAATGTGTGTGTGAGAGAGAGAGAATGCGTGTGTGAGAGAGAATGCATGTGTGAGAGAATGTGTGTGTGTGAGAGAGAGAATGTATGTGTGAGAGAGAATGTGTGTGTGTGAGAGAGAGAATGTGTGTGTGTGAGAGAGAGAATGTGTGTGAGAGAGAGAATGTGTGTGTGAGAGAGAGAAAGTGTGCGAGAGACAGAATGTGTGTGTGTGAGAGAGAGAATGTGTGCGAGAGAGGGAATGTGTGTGTGAGAGAGAGAATGTGTGCGAGAGAGAGAATGTGTGTGTGAGAGAGAGAGAATGTGTGCGAGAGAGAGAATGTGTGTGTGAGAGAGAGAATGTGTGCGAGAGAGAGAATGTGTGCGAGAGAGAGAATGTGTGTGAGAGAGAGAATGTGTGTGCGAGAGAGAGAATGTGTGTGTGAGAGAGAGAGAATGTGTGCGAGAGAGAGAATGTGTGTGTGAGAGAGAGAATGTGTGCGAGAGAGAGAATGTGTGCGAGAGAGAGATGTGTGTGTGAGAGAGAGAATGTGTGTGCGAGAGAGAGAATGTGTGTGTGAGAGAGAGTATGTGTGTGTGTGAGAGAGAATGTGTGTGTGAGAGAGAGAATGTGTGCGAGAGAGAGAATGTGTGCGAGAGAGAGAATGTGTGTGTGTGAGAGACAATGTGTGCGAGAGAGAGAATGTGTGTCTGAGAGAGAGAATGTGTGCGAGAGAGATAATGTGTGTGTGAGAGAGAATGTGTGTGTGTGAGAGAGAATGTGTGTGAGAGAGAGAACGCGTGTGTGTGAGAGAGAATGTGTGTGTGTGAGGGAGAATGTGTGTGTGTGAGAGAGAATGTGTGTGTGTGAGAGAGAATGTGTGTGTGAGAGAGAATGCGTGTGTGTGAGAGAGAATGTGTGTGTGAGAGAGAATGCGTGTGTGTGAGACTGAATGTGTGTGTGTGAGAGAGAATGTGTGTGCGAGAGAGAATGTGTGTGTGAGAGAGAATGCGTGTGTGAGAGAGAGAATGTGTGTGTGAGAGAGAATGTGTGTGTGTGAGAGAGAATGCGTGTGTGAGAGAGAATGTGTGTGTGAGAGAGAGAATGTGTGTGTGAGAGAGAATGTGTGTGTGAGAGAGAATGTGTGTGTGAGAGAGAGAATGTGTGTGTGTGTGAGAGAGAATGTGTGTGTGAGAGAGAATGTGAGTGTGAGAGAGAGAATGTGTGTGTGAGAGAGAGAATGTGTGTGTGAGAGAGAGAATGTGTGTGTGAGAGAGAATGTGTGTGTGTGAGAGAGAGAATGTGTGTGAGAGAGAGAATGTGTGTGTGAGAGAGAATGTGTGTGTGTGAGAGAATGCGTGTGTGAGAGAGAATGTGTGTGTGAGAGAGAATGTGTGTGAGAGAGAGAATGCGTGTGTCAGAGAGAATGCGTGAGTGAGAGAGAGAATGCGTGTGTGAGAGAGAGAATGTGTGTGTCAGAGAGAGAATGCGTGTGTGTGAGAGAGAGAATGTGTGTGTGAGAGAGAATGTGTGTGTGAGAGAGAGAATGCGTGTGTCAGAGAGAATGCGTGTGTGAGAGAGAGAATGCGTGTGTGAGAGAGAGAATGTGTGTGTGAGTGAGAGAATGCGTGTGTGTGTGAGAGAGAATATGTGTGTGAGAGAGAGAATGTGTGTGTGAGAGAGAGAATGTGTGTGTGAGAGAGAGAATGCGTGTGTCAGAGAGAATGCGTGTGTGCAAGAGAGAGAATGTGTGAGTGAGAGAGAATGTTTGTCAGAGAGAGAATGTGTGTATGAGAGAGAGAGAATGTGTGCGAGAGAGAGAATGTGTGCGAGAGAGAGAATGTGTGTGTGAGAGAGAGAATGTGTGCGAGAGAGAGAAAGTGTGTGTGTGAGAGAGAGAGAATGTGTGCGAGAGAGAGAATGTGTGTGTGAGAGAGAGAATGTGTGTGAGAGAGAGAATGTGTGTGTGAGAGAGAGAGAATGTGTGCGAGAGAGAGAATGTGCGCGAGAGAGAGAATGTGTGTGTGAGAGAGAGAATGTATGCGAGAGAGAGAATGTGTGTGTGAGAGAGAATGTGTGTGTGAGAGAGAGAATGTGTGCGAGAGA